>NC_079397.1:5543417-6830917 GCF_029220125.1 Pseudoliparis swirei | reverse complement strand
AGCATGAAGTGCGAAGTGATGCCCGGCACACGGCGGATAAAGCATTGACCCCGGACAGAGCGGGGCGGAAGGATGCATCCATTCACCTCGGTCCTTTTCAATCCCGCCTGTGACGCTGTGATGGTCAGCGCTAATGACTCCTCTCTCTCTCCACCAGGTGACCGAATACCTGAACAGTCAAGAATCTGCCAAGAGCGCCAGGGTAAGTCGCTTCATCCGAACCGTCCACACCGCCGTCTTCCCTTCAGCTTCCTCGTGCTAATAATTGTGGTTTCTCGGCCTCTAAGGGAGAAATCTAATGTTGCCATAACAAGAATACATTACAACACTAATTAGTTTCCTATACAAACGACCCCTCTCTCTCTCTCACAAGATGCCACACATTACATTGGCAGTCACCATTGTCCCATATGGATTGTCGCCCACAGTCTGTGCGGGTCCAAACTGTGGGGATGTGTGCAGTGGGGGTAGAAGGACAGTAGTGAAAAATGGAGGATGAATAAAAGGCAGCACAGGGCGACCGCGTTGAGATGGGTCAAGTCCCAGAGCTTTGACCGTACACTGATCCCAGTACACCGCCTGGCCAGTAGGAGGGAATAGGGCAGCAACATACTGGAATGGAGTGAATGTATTGAACAATAGGTCATATAGGAGGAATGCACTCTATGTTTTAGGGATGAAGGCCTTTACGCACCAGGGGCGCAGAAGCTCCCAAACATCAGTCATGTTGTGAGAAATGAGCTCGCTTTAGTTTATGAAGATTATAAAACACCACGAGGCGTCGGCCTGCAGGCCGGACCGAGGCGGCAAGCGTCGTTGCTTCAGCCCATCTGGAGAAAGCGAGCGCACACCTGGGCCACGTCTTCTGTTCTTACCAAAATAAAAGCTCTAGACTTGTAATATTCTCAGGCAAGTATTGTGTCGTTTATTCGTCACGATACCGGAGTGTAAAGGCCTAAAGTCGGGTGATTCTCTAAATGTTTCTTATCGTCAACCTATCGCATAATAAACTGATGTTAAAATAAGGCGTCTATCGCCATCCTGCTGCCATGGAAACGCAACAGTGCAATAAATCCTCCGTAGTATAGAGTCCCCAGTTCATGCTCTCTGTCCTCCTGTCTGAGTATAATTTTGTTTTTAAACTAGTGTCCAGCTCTTTTACAAAGTTCTTTAGCCTTCTAACCATCAGCTCTTCAGGTAACATTGATGTTTTTTTATTCCATGAGATATTTTATCAAAAACAAAGATCGTCAGCTGCCTCAAGACAACACACTAAATAATACTGGCCGTCTATTGGCACGAGCTTCTCACACGGAGCCCTGGAAGCAAAGACCAGAACACATACGTTTTTTTATATTTAGGCTTACCCAAAAATGTGTTTGTAAAGATCCGAGGGGCCTTTGACAAAAGAAAACCTCGAGCGGGCATAGATACTTGCGCTTGGTTCCTCTTTAGTTTTTACAAAATGTTCTGTAAATGTCAAGCCTGCTGGCTCCGAATCCTCCTGTGCTCCTCCAGCTCCCCTCAGTCAGAGGTGGAATTGGCTCTAATCGCAATTGCAGTCACGACTATGTTTTCAGGGTGTTAGGGAGGAAGAAGAGGAGGAGGAGGAGTGGGGGGGGGGGGGTGGGCGGAAAAGGTAGTGGGTTAAGAGACGGGGAAATGGCAATATGTACAAATGGCTCCATTCATTCATCCTAATAACTAATTCTAATTTGCACAGTGGCTAATTAGCCATGAATCACAGCATTAACAGCTGAGTGCGCAAGCTTCTGAGAGCCAAAAAATAAACATCCCACACAGGGCCTGGTACACACACACACACAAAACACACACACACACACACGCATACACACACACACACACACATACATAAACACCCCTCAGACTGCACAATTTCTATCACATTTAAATTACTAATACCATCCTGGATACTGCTCTAAACCACACACACAGACACACACAGACACACACACACACTTTGCCAATTGCAGGCAATATTTAGCTGGGCAAGCCTTGTGACGGTTTATGAGGCGATATGTGACCTTAATGGAGTAGAAGTAATAGACTGGGTGGTATTTCAGGCACTGTGGGCCTCCAGCTCAGAGGGGCGGGCACACACACAGTTGGGTTAAACGGTCGTGATGATGATGACGATGATGCAGCGACCTTCGCACTGGGCTGTGACATTGTATGGGGACTTTTATTTCTCCATCCTACTCTCTCGCTCTCTCACTTCTGTTCTTTTCTTTCCTCCTGACCATTTGTCCTGTTCCGGTTAAGAGAGGTTATTGACTTATATGATTCTGTGTTTTCGTAACCGTCCGAGAACTCCGTCTCCGTCTCGTCCCTCTAGCTCAACATCTGGCGCTACGGAGACTTCCGCGCGGACGACGCCGTAGAGTTTGGTTACAGACGCTAAAAAGAAGAAAGACATGGGAAAACAAACCGAACTGACCATCCAGTCAACACCATTCCAAAGACCACCATGGACGGCGAGTGACGCATTGGACAGAAGACAGACGCCGAATCAACTAATCGACAAGCATTGACTCGATCTTCTTTTTTTTATTTGACATCTCATCCCTCCAGTCCACACTTCTTTTCCGCTCCTATTGAATTGTTTTTCTCCGGCTAGCCCCCCCCCCCCCCCCCCTCGCTCCAAATAGAGCTGCTCGCCATGCTAAACGGATACATGATCCCGAGCATCTCTCTCCATCCTGATGTTCCTCATGGCTCACTGCCAGCCCACGCAGCCTGTACTTTTGCCAGTCTGTGTTCTTTGCCATGTTACCTTTTCAGCAGACTTCCTGTGTGAATGATCGTAATTAAGATACGGACGTATTTCAGCCAATCATGTTCTTTGCTCTCCGGCGCTCCTGCCCAATCCCTGCTTTCCTCTGCTCCGGAGGGGGGCGGGTGTTCGGAGGGGGGGGGGGGGGGAGACGCTTGATTCTTTGCAAACGAACGCTTCCCTAATGAATTTCATGTAAATGTGAGGATATGTCGAAAAGTGTAAATTGATTTATTTTAGAGAAATACTTGTAGGTGGAGCCACACAGACAAAACAAAAAGAAAAGGAGGAGTTTATTTTTGTCTTCAATGTATATCTGTGTGATGACATTTGCGGATGTTTTCGAGGGGAGCGTTTTGTCGTTTATTTACGATGTCACACTTTTATGACCAGTACAAACAGATGACATCATTTGGCATTTGTTATCATCTCTTTCTCCTTCTGTAAAGTTTACATTCTAACAATGGTTACGATCCTGTCTCGGGCAGTCTCTTCTCTCTCTGTCTCTATATGCCACAGCAAAAACCGTGTTTGAATATGTTTCCAAATAATGGAACTTTGAATTCTATTAAAAATCTGCTAAATAAAAATAAGCAAACGTAACGGTTTTTGTTTTTTTCTTTTTCTTCATCTCATCAGAGGTTTGATGACTCATGCAGGAACACTTAAGAAATATATTCAATATCACTCCATGTCACTATGACATCTTTTATGATCTACTATTCTATAACAATTTTATGACATACTATGTACTTTGACATATGAATGACTTTTTAAGGCAGACTATATTACTTTTCATGACTTACTATACACACATTTCTCTAAAAAACTACACTTATTTTTCATGGTATACTATAAATATTATGGCATACTTTTATGTGGAGGGCCGTCCAAAGTTCTTCTGTAATATTTTGAACCCACAACCTCTCGAAACACGGACCGCCGGGGCATGACATTCATATTTATACAACCATGCAATACTTTTATAATTGCATTATTTGCTACATCGCAGTGTAAAACTTCAGTTACAAGTAAAAGTCCTGCACTCAAAATATATAATTATATACAATAAAATAAGTTTACTCGATGTTTTAAATTATATTTAAAATGGCCCAATGAATACATTTTAACTATTTAGAATTTACAGTAGGCCTATATATCATTGGATAAGTTATTGATGCATTAATGTGTTCATCACTTTTATGTTGCAGCCGATTTTAACTACTTTAATGAGGATATATATTCGATAATACAGTTGATTTGTGTTTAGTATTAGAAAACCGAATCTTTAAAGTAGCCTGAGTAGGAGCTAATATTGTCAAATAAATGTAGTGAAGTTAAAAGTACAATATTTCCCTCTAAAATGTAGCGGAATAGATCAAATAAATACTCATAAAGTAAGCTACGATTATCTCAAAATTGTACTTCAGTAAATAACTTGGTTGCATGCCACCAATGCTGGAACAAGAGCATAAAGTCACTTTATTTTACTTCCAATATTCTCTGTATTGAAATACTTCAAATGTACCAAAACATAATTATGGGATGCATGCCCTCTGACCTTCTGGCATGCTGTAAACTCGTTGACAGTCCACGATATAAAAACATGGAAGTGCCGTTGGGCCTCAGCCGTGGAGACGAGTGAGCGAGCTTGAGACCTTGAATGAAAATTAAACTTTAAACATCAAATGGTCTGGATGTTGCATTTTTATTTGAGAAATATCATCAATATTCCAAGCGAGGACTCAACAAGTTCTTGGTGTAGATATTAAACAAAGATAAGTACTAATAAAAAATTGATGCAGAGGACACCAACATATTCAGTTTGTGTTTCCAGCAGCCATCGTCACCGGCATTGGGCTGAAGGTCAACAGTTAACATGGTCACTCGAATAACCGCCATCTACAACCAGACCGGTCAAACATGCTGGTGTTGGCTCCGCCCATTAAACTCAGCTTCACGTTTTCTAATGTTCTGCATATGACGATAGAAAACGTAGATGTGAGATCTCATAAAAAACGATACGCGCTCGATTTCCACAACAAATATGTGCATGCACATTATCTAAATCACATTATCACTAAATACTTGGACACTTCTTGTATTCTCACCTACAGCACACCAACATCTTCTATGACATTTTATTAAGGCCTACTATAATGTGATTCTTATCATGCCATATGATATTACCTTTTTATGACACGTTCATAGCATACCATACTGTGTTTTAATGATATTTATGACATACTGACTTTTTTATGATTTCTTTACAACATGCTATATAAGGATGTGTTTAATATGTATTTATGGCATACTCTACGATGATTTATTTTGTGACATGTTATACTATGATATTATTTTTTTAATGAATTTTATGGAAATTTCGATGACCTCCTGAAGCTAACTTTATGAAACCATGGAGGGTTGGTTGAACTGTCACGTCCTGCAATATGCAGGAGATTGTTGTATCACTAATGTCACTGTGATATACTCGACTCCTACGTGTACTTCGCATTTTATAGCATCACAAATCATTTTGTGATTCAAGTTGTTTTGATATTAGGCAGATGTTTCATTTTTGTCGTCGAGCTGTGGCAGATGTTAAACCACCCCACAGTGGACATCTACACTTCCAAAAGTCGGTGTAATCAGTGTGTGAGGCTTTCACAGTAATCTACAAAAAATAGAGCTGTTCTCCAACCTCACTGCCTCACAACATGGTACAATGATTTGAATAAAAAGTCAACACATTATGAACCATACGGACAAAACATTAGCTGCCAACATGGCACAATAATGACTCGATAACGTACCCTGATGAAACATCATATTAAAGTCATTTAGATTTTTCCATGTTCATTTCAGCATGACAGGCTGAGCTGTGGCGGGGGAACGAAGGGAGACCCGTTTCCAGTCAGGCAGAGGAGGGTCGTCTTCAGATTGACCTCATTCACCTGAACTACTACATGCCCCTTCGACCTAGAAGTAAAATACCCTAATTCATAAAGATAGAGAGCACCAGTGTATAAGCATTTAATAAGCAGGGTGTGGAATTATTTATGCTGGAAGCAATATGCAACATAGTATACAACATATAAAACATACTTTTCTCCCTTTTGGGTGTATATTTTTTTTACCAAAAAGGCAGCAGATACACAGAGCAACTAGAACGGGCACTCGGTAGAGCGCATACCTTCGCATATCACAAGATTGGGCATTGAATTATGAACATTTTGGCATTAGTTGCATGCCAATTGGACAAAAATGTATCGTGCTATGGTAAAAAAAGAGTTTGACCTTTCCATGACCTTGACCTTTGACCCGATTGATCCCAAAATCTAATCAAATGGTCCCCGGATAATAACCAATCATCCCACCAAATTTCATGCGATTCAAGAACATTTTGACCTGTTCATGACCTTTGACCTTGACCTTTGACCCGATCGATCCCAAAATCTAATCAACTGGTCCCCGGATAATAAACAATCATCCCACCAAATTTCATGCCATTCGGTTCAATACTTTTTGAGTTCTGCGAAAGATTTTGACCTGTTCATGACCTTTGACCTTTGACCCGATCGATCAACTGGTCCCCGGATAATAAACAATCATCCCACCAAATTTCATGCGATTCGGTTCAATACTTTTTGAGTTTTGCGAATAACACGCATACAAATAAATAAATAAATACACGGCGATCAAAACATAACCTTCCGGCATTTTCAATGCGAAGGTAAATATGTACGCTGGAGGCAGAAAAACAAACAAAGAACAAATCAAAGCGTGCTCTTTAGTTTTGGTTTGTCTTTAATATGTAAAGCGACAGCAGTCGGGAACAAAAGCACACCGTTGTTTTCTTCTTCAAAATAAACGCTCTGAAAGAGTGACCACAGGTTGTTGTTGCAAACTGCCCCTGAAACGATGGCGCCCGAGATAAATCTAGCTGCTACAATTCAAAACATGTTTTTTTAAACACAGTCTCTGCCTCGAAAGACATGTTTTTCAATTGGACATGGCGGGAGTCATTTTATGAAATTATCTCACGATTTCTTCTGTTTCAATGACCCCGCGGTGTTGTAGGCTTAGTCTGATCAGAACCAAAGGCATAGCTTGGTATTGTTTCTATTTTAAAAGCTCACACTCAGATGTAACAACAAATGTTTAAAATGTGCATGTGGAATTAAAAGTATGATAGGTTTTTAAAAATGTTAAATAAACTGGCCATCATGCCTCCCCACTGGATGCCAGTCTTCACTCCAAACCAGGAGCCACTTTTTCAAAGATGGTCCGAGTCGTTTATCACCGGTGTTCACATCCAATAACCCGATGTTGGGATGCGATGTAAGATCTCAGGGCCATCAGAAAATCCTCTCGGTTCTGCAACTGACTCGTGGACCGGCTGAGACGACTTCAGTCCTCCATCCACGTCCTTTTCTCCGTCTTATTTCGTCACCAACTATCAATTGTGCCCCCCCCCCCCCCTCCTCCTCTCCCTCCTCCCATAGCTGTCCCTATTTGCCTCATTGCTTTTCCTCCTAAAAGGAAAGGGGGCGCGACAGAAAGTGCACGTGGGAGATCTGAAGAGCGCTTGTCTGTTGGAGTTGCAAGCTCAGCGTTTCTGGTTTCATCTCCTCCGTGTCTGCAGAGCTGTCAGAGTTGAAACAACGGCCGGCAGACGTCACACACAGATCACAGAGAGCTGCTGTCGGCAAATAGTTTGCTTAAAAATGACGATTATTGGACGCCTTCCACAGCGATGCTGACAGCCAAATCAAATACGTGTCAACAATCAAACCATTAAACGTCAGCGTGTTGTGAAGACTTTGAGAGTCTAAAGCACGCAGGTCCTTTTTATTCCACTCGTCATGCGGTGGTCTTCTGTGGTCGTCCCCATGTGTGTTTACATGTGTGTTGACACATGTAAACAGCTACACGGCCGCTAAGAAAGAAACGTAATACATAATGTGTGGCAAACAAGAAAAGGCCATATGAGGAAATATCTTTTTTTCATGAACCCAATAGGCCAGATTACCCTCGGAGGGGTTTGAGGAGATGAAACCCATCTCAATAATTCACACACATGAGAGGGAAGAGAGGAAATGCTTTTAAACAGGTGTGGGGGCGGATGGAGTGTGGAACAAGTGGGTGTGTGGTACAAGGGAGTGTGTGGTACAAGGGAGTGTGTAGCATCAGTGTGTGTGTAGTGTCGGTGTGTGTGTAGTATCAGTGAGTGTGTGTGTAGCATCGGTGAGTGTGTAGTATTAGTGTGTGTGTAGTATCGGTGTGTGTGTAGTATCAGTGAGTGTGTGTGTAGCATCGGTGAGTGTGTAGTATCAGTGTGTATGTAGTATCAGTGAGTGTGTGTGTAGCATCGGTGAGTGTGTAGTATCGGTGAGTGTAGTATCGGTGAGTGTGTAGTATCGGTGAGTGTGTAGTATCGGTGTGTGTAGTATCGGTGAGTGTGTAGTATCGGTGTGTGTAGTATCGGTGAGTGTGTAGTATCGGTGAGTGTGTAGTATCGGTGAGTGTGTAGTATCGGTGTGTGTGTAGTATCAGTGAGTGTGTAGTATCGGTGAGTGTGTAGTATCGGTGTGTGTGTAGTATTAGTGTGTATGTAGTATCGGTGTGTGTAGCATCGGTGAGTGTGTAGCATCAGTGTGTGTGTAGTATCAGTGTGTGTGTAGTATCAGTGAGTGTGTAGTATCAGTGTGTGTGTAGTATCAGTGTGTGTGTAGTATTAGTGTGTATGTAGTATCAGTGTGTGTGTAGTATAGATAGATAGATAGATAGATATATACTTTATTAATCCCCAAGGGGAAATTTGTCGAGCCAGTAGCAGCAACACACAAGAATAAAAATAAAAATAAAAAACACAAATATAAGAAGGGTTAGGGTGATCTGGCAAGAGGTGAACTGTTGTAGAGCCTCATAGCCGTCGGCAGGAATGTTCTCCTGTATCTGTCCTTGTGGCAGCGGAGCGTGAGGAGACGTTTGGAGAAAGTACTCCTCTGTCCCTGTAGGAGGTGGTGGAGAGGGTGGTCCGGGTTGTCCAATATGGACACCAGTTTCTTCAACGTCCTCCTCTCCACCACCTGTTCCAGGTGCTCCAGCTGGCAGCCGATGATGGAGCCAGCCTTCCTAACCAGTTTGTTAAGACGGCTGGTGTCACCGGCTCCGATGCTGCTCCCCCAGCAGACAATGGCAAAGTGCAGCACACTGGCCACAACCGACTGGTAGAATAACTCCAGCATCTTGCTGCACACGTTGAAGGATCGAAGCTTTCTCAGGAAAGAGTCGACTCATCCCTTCTTGTACACAACGTTGATGTTGGCCTTCCAGTTCAGTCGGCTGTCGATGGAGACGCAGGTACTTGTACCTCCACCATGTCCACGTCCACTCCCAGGACACTCAGAGGTGTAGGAGCTGTCGCCTTCCTCCTGAAGTCCACCACCATCTCTCTGGTCTTGGCCACGTTCAGCCGCAGGTGGTTCTCATCGCCCACTTTACAAAGTCACTCACCACTGCCCTGTACTCCTCCTCCGTCCATCCCTAATACACCCGACCACTGCAGAATCATCAGAGTACTTCTGCAGATGGCATGACTCCGTGTTGTACTGGAAGTCACTGGTGTACAGGGTGAAGAGGAAGGAGACAGAACAGTTCCCTGTCTCCAACATCACTGACCACCGTTCCAGACAGCACGCCCCATTCTGACAAACTGTGGTCTGCCTGTGAGGTAGTCAGTGATCCAGGAGATGGTGGGCCAGCCACACCGCCACCCGCAGCTTCTCACTCAGCAGCAGTGGCTGGATGGTGTTAAATGCACTGGAGAAGTCAAGAAAGTGACTCTCACAGAGACACCCGTTCCATCCAGGTGCGACTGAGCTCGTTGCAGCAGGTAGATGATGGCGCCGACTCCCACATGAGGCTGGTAAGCAAATTGCAGAGGGTCCAGCGACGATTTCACCTGCGGCCGGAGGTGGGCCAAGACCAGCCTCTCCAGCACCTTCATCACATGGGAGGTGAGGGCGACCGGTCGGTAGTCATTGAGGCCAGATGGTGTTGACTTCTTGGGGACAGGGACCAGGCACGACGTCTTCCACAGCACCGGGACTTCCCCCTAGTATCGGTGTGTGTGTAGTATCAGTGTGTGTAGTATTGGTGTGTGTAGTATCGGTGAGTGTGTAGTATCAGTGAGTGTGTAGTATTAGTGTGTATGTAGTATCAGTGTGTGTGTAGTATCGGTGTGTGTGTAGTATCAGTGTGTGTGTAGTATCGGTGTGTGTGTAGTATCAGTGTGTAGTATCGGTGAGTGTGTAGTATCAGTGTGTGTGTAGTATCAGTGTGTGTGTGTAGTATTAGTGTGTATGTAGTATCAGTGTGTGTAGTATCGGTGTGTGTGTAGTATCGGTGTGTGTGTAGTATCAGTGTGTGTGTAGTATCAGTGTGTGTGTAGTATTAGTGTGTATGTAGTATCAGTGAGTGTGTAGTATCGGTGTGTGTGTAGTATCAGTGTGTGTGTAGTATCAGTGAGTGTGTAGTATCAGTGAGTGTGTAGTATTAGTGTGTGTAGTATCGGTGAGTGTGTAGTATCAGTGAGTGTGTAGTATTAGTGTGTGTAGTATCGGTGAGTGTGTAGTATCGGTGAGTGTGTAGTATCAGTGTGTGTGTAGTATCAGTGTGTGTGTGTAGTATTAGTGTGTAGTATCAGTGAGTGTGTAGTATCGGTGTGTGTGTAGTATCAGTGTGTGTGTAGTATCAGTGTGTGTGTAGTATCAGTGAGTGTGTAGTATCAGTGTGTGTGTAGTATCGGTGTGTGTGTAGTATCAGTGAGTGTGTAGTATCAGTGTGTAGTATTAGTGTGTGTAGTATCGGTGAGTGTGTAGTATCAGTGTGTGTAGTATCAGTGTGTGTGTAGTATCAGTGTGTGTGTAGTATCAGTGAGTGTGTAGTATCGGTGTGTGTGTAGTATCGGTGAGTGTGTAGTATCAGTGAGTGTGTAGTATTAGTGTGTATGTAGTATCAGTGTGTGTAGTATCAGTGAGTGTGTAGTATCAGTGTGTGTGTAGTATCGGTGTGTGTGTAGTATCAGTGAGTGTGTAGTATCAGTGAGTGTGTAGTATTAGTGTGTGTGTAGTATCAGTGTGTGTGTAGTATCAGTGAGTGTGTAGTATCGGTGTGTGTGTAGTATCGGTGTGTGTAGTATCGGTGTGTGTGTAGTATCAGTGAGTGTGTAGTATCGGTGTGTGTGTAGTATCGGTGTGTGTGTGTGTAGTATCAGTGTGTATCAGTGTGTGTAGTATCAGTGTGTGTGTAGTATCAGTGAGTGTGTAGTATCAGTGTGTGTGTAGTATCGGTGTGTGTGTGTGTAGTATCAGTGAGTGTGTAGTATCAGTGAGTGTGTGTGTAGTATCGGTGAGTGTGTAGTATCGGTGAGTGTGTAGTATCGGTGAGTGTGTAGTATCGGTGAGTGTGTAGTATCGGTGAGTGTGTAGTATCAGTGTGTGTGTAGTATCAGTGTGTGTGTATCTTTGATCGGGACTTGTCCTTTAACTCCCACGTAAAGCAAATCTCAAGGACTGCATTCTTTCATCTACGTAATATTTCAAAAATCAGGCACATCTTGTCTCAAAAAGATGCAGAAAAATTGGTTCACGCGTTCGTTACTTCGAGACTGGATTACTGCAACTCCTTATTAGCAGGCTGCTCTAATAAATCTCTTAGGTCCCTCCAGTTGATCCAGAATGCTGCAGCTCGTGTTCTCACTAAAACTAAGAAAAGAGATCACATCACTCCTGCACTAGCTGCTCTGCACTGGCTCCCAGTAAAATCAAGAATCACTTTTAAAATTCTTCTCTTAACCTACAAAGCCTTGATTGGTGATGCTCCATCATATCTTAAGGAGCTTGTCGTACCATATTGCCCCACTAGAGAGCTACGCTCACTAAATGCGGGACTACTTGTAGTTCCTAGAGTCTTAAAAAGTAGAATGGGAGCCAGAGCCTTTAGTTATCAAGCTCCTCTTTTATGGAACCAGCTTCCAATTTCAGTCCGGGAGGCAGACACAGTCACCTCGTTTAAGAGTCGACTTAAGACTTTCCTCTTTGACAGAGCTTATAGTTCGGGCTGAATCAGGTTCACCTGGTCCAGCCCCTTGATATGCTGCTATAGGCTTATAGCTGCCGGGGGACGTTTTAGGATGCACTGAGTACCTATCTCCTCTTTTTTCTCTCCTTAAGGATGAATTTTCATCTCTCAATCACACGTTACTAACTCTGCTTTCTCCCGGAAGTCCTTTGACTTTACGTCTCATGGGGTCATCGGACCCTATGAGACGGCATAGATCGTATCTGCCTGATGGATCGTCTGGGTCGTGGAATTCCTGCTCATGACTACGCCACTGTCCTGTTGAGACTCCGCCCTCCTCCTCCCCACCGCCATCTGCCTGATGGATCGTGGAGGTCTCCATCGTGGAATATGCCTACTATGAACTATTCATACACTCTGTCATATTCATTGAATGTATTTTAACTCTAAATCTGTCCTTCTGTACACATTACATCTATTGCATCTGTCCATCCTAGGAGAGGGATCCTCCTCTGTTGCTCTCCTCCAGGTTTCTTCCCTTTTTTTCCCCCTGAAGGGTTATTTGGGAGTTTTTCCTGGTCCGATGTGAGGTTTTGGGGCAGGGATGTCTATGTGTACAGATTGTAAAGCACTCCGAGACAAATTTGTAATTTGTGAAATTGGGCTATACAAATAAACTGAATTGAATTGTGTAGTATCAGTGAGTGTGTAGTATCAGTGTGTGTGTAGTATCAGTGAGTGTGTAGTATCAGTGTGTGTGTAGTATCAGTGAGTGTGTGTGTGTGTAGTATCGGTGAGTGTGTAGTATCGGTGTGTGTGTAGTATCGGTGTGTGTGTAGTATCAGTGAGTGTGTAGTATCGGTGTGTGTGTAGTATCGGTGTGTGTGTAGTATCGGTGTGTGTAGTATCGGTGTGTGTGTAGTATCGGTGTGTGTGTAGTATCGGTGAGTGTGTAGTATCGGTGTGTGTGTAGTATCGGTGTGTGTGTAGTATCAGTGTGTGTAGTATCAGTGAGTGTGTAGTATCGGTGTGTGTAGTATCGGTGTGTGTAGTATCAGTGAGTGTGTAGTATCGGTGTGTGTGTAGTATCGGTGTGTGTGTAGTATCAGTGAGTGTGTAGTATCGGTGTGTGTGTAGTATCGGTGTGTGTGTAGTATCGGTGTGTGTGTTATCAGGATTGTCAAACTGTCGTTTGCGTTTCTCCCGATCCTCTCCGCTGTGAGTAACTCAGAAGTATTGTGCTTATGAAAGATAAATAAACGTATAAGAAAACACTTCATGAATCATTCAGACGCACGTCTCCCAATTGTTGTTCCCTGATAAGCGCTTAAATACGGCGATACTTGATTAACTCTTATTAAAGCACGCCGAGGGGTTCAAACATGTGGCAGACAAAGTTAATTTCATTCCATTTATAATGTCAATCTGCTCTTCTAAATTGTTAATTTATTGTTCATGCCACTTCATTTCATGCCCGTTGCCTCAAAACACACTGCCTCGCCGCCCCGCCGCCCCTTATCTCTCAGTAACAGGCGCTCACGTCCTGCCCTCGGTCCTCCGGGGGGGGGGTCCAGTCCGGCAGGACCCCGGTCACACATGAGCAGCTGCTCGTGGATACGATGATCATTCATGGGAATCCTCTGTCTGTCTTTACTCTTTGTATTTAGTGTATACTAATCTTTGCCGTTGCCAACACATGTCTCTGTTTTATTTTAACGGAAAAAAATTATTTAATGCTTCTGAAACTAAAAGATAATGTTTTTCCCAAAAACCTATTGTTATATTTTTTTTCTGTAGAACCCTTTAAAAACTAAATATAACAATAGATTTACTGCTTTACACGCAGCTGCCGTAATTAGGCTAATATTGTTACAGTGGTAAGCAGCTACACAATAGCCTTTGTGCATTGCATTGTGGGAGAAATATGCCCATCACACTTAAATGAGTGACATTTCAAGTGTGAACCAATTATATCCTCAAAACCTGCTGAGGGTCGGTCTGCAGTGTGAACGTAGGACGAAGGCTTCTTTTCAGCATATTGCATTTTGTATTATTATGATCCAGTTATGGTAATTAACGTGTAATATGCAGTGAATTGATCCAAACTGAATGGAAAGGATCAACAGGTGGCAACGGAACCAGGTGGGTCCAACCACAGCAGCAGAAAGGACAGCGGCGGAACATCGTGAAGGAATGCAGCGGAACGTTCCGGAACATCTGGGTTCCAAAAAGAATGAAGCAGAACGTTACAGGACATGTTGGTTCCCAAAAGGAATGCAGCGGAACGTTCTGGAACATGTGGGTTCCAAAAATAATAAAGCAGAGCGTTACAGGACATGTTGGTTCTAAAAAGAATTATGCGGAACGTTCCGGAATATGTGGGTTTCAAAAAGAATGAAGCGGAACGTTCTGGAACACGTGGGTTCCAAAAGGAATGAAACAGAACGTTCCAGAACATGTGGGTTCCAAAAGAAATGCAGCAAAATGTTCCAGAACACGTGGGAGAAGTGGCTGGTCCTGATTGGCCGATCGCACGTCGGCGTGGAATCAAGAGGCGAGCGACCAACTTTCCTTCTTTTCGTCGCGACGACTTTTCGTAGCTGCGTAGAAAAGTTGCTTTTATTTTGTGCGTGAACAGATGTGTGTACACACGAGTCAGCATTTTACTTTTCAGTTGGGAAATCTTAATGGGAAGAAAGAAAATACCGTTTACGCTTCTGGGGGAAACTATTCATTATGAGCTCGCTGCTGATTAACAGTTAAACATGGTCATTTGTTTCACAGTGTTTCATGTAATTCAGTCGTCGAGTGGCAAGCTGTTTTTCTAATTCAATCAAATGTAAACAGTTTGTGGTGCAAATCGTTCTTTTTTTAAATTATAAGACAAAAGACAATACAAAGACATAACACCTAAAGGATGAAGAAACAGTGCGGACTACTAAACAATGGACAAAACATCATAGTCAGAGTATTGAGGGGGAAAAAAATAAAGAATGAAAAAAGAATAAAAATGCATGTTTACATGTGTGTGTGTGTGTGTGTGTGAGCTTTTTTCTTTAAAGAAACAAAATCCATAGATGAAGGCAGAGGTATATGTATGAGCGTATGCATGTACGTTGAATTGAATTGGTTTCCAGGCAAGGGGAAATAAAAATAGAAATTAAGATGAATTAACTAATCAATAAGATGAGTGGTGTCATGTTTGTAAAAACATACTCAGTGCGTTTACATGATGGTATAATTCGAATCTTGCTTTAGTCGGACTATGCTATCTTTTGGGGGATCTGCTGTTATCCCAATATACATGGCAGTGAGTAATTCGAATCATTGGCCCGAAAGCATGTCATATCCGATACGATAGGTGGCGCTGTTTTCATTACAACTCGTGGTGATACAGCCATTTCCGCTTGACCTCTTCACCACCACCAACAACAACATTTCGAGAAAGATGGCGAACAGAGAGCAAGGCGAAGCTACATCCCTCTACTATTCTTCCATGGTGTTAATAGGAGTACAGCGAATGTAAATGGCGCTATTGGCTGAGTTGATAACAGAGAGAAGACGCCGTCGCCGAAGGTACACGGAGAATTTAATTTATCGTCTCTTTCGACTTCCGGGTCACGACATGGGAGGGAGGGAGGGCGGAGGGATCTCGAGCATGCGCAAAGACGCAAAGTCCAGTTCCGAATCGAATTCAGAGTTACATGCCGCGAGAGTCGAATTATCAACTGGATCGGACCGAGCTATCCAGGGGTGTTAATCGGACCGATGTCGGACCGCACATAGTCCGACTAAGGTGTTTACATGAAACGGATAATTCGATTTCAGTCCGACTAAGCCAATAATTCGATTGCATGTAACCGCACTGAGTGAACTAGAATGGGCACTCGGTAGAGCGCATACCTTCGCATAACACAAGATTGGGCATTGAATTATGAACATTTTGGCATTAGTTGCATGCCAATTGGACACAAATGTATCGTGCTATGGTAAAAAAAATATGTTGACCTTTCCATGACCTTGACCTTTGACCCGATTGATCCCAAAATCTAATCAAATGGTCCCCGCATAATAACCAATCATCCCACCAAATTCCATGTGATTCAAGAAGATTTGACCTGTTCATGACCTTTGACCTTGACCTTTGACCCGATCGATCCCAAAATCTAATCAACTGGTCCCCGGATAATAAACAATCATCCCACCAAATTTCATGCGATTCGGTTCAATACTTTTTGAGTTCTGCGAAAGATTTTGACCTGTTCATGACCTTTGACCTTGACCTTTAACCCGATCGATCCCAAAATCTAATCAACTGGTCCCCGGATAATAAACAATCATCCCACCAAATTTCATGCGATTCGGTTCAATACTTTGAGTTTTGCGAATAACACGCATACAAATAAATAAATAAATACACGGCGATCAAAACATAACCTTCCGGCATTTTCAATGCGAAGGTAATGATGACCAGATGTAGTGGTTTTCTGTTGTGTTGTAAATGATAGATAAGGGGAGTTTTTCCATTGAAATATATTCTGACATTACATTTTTCCAGTGTATAACAATAACAAGTTAACAACACCGTAACAGTTGAACAGACTGGCCCTGAGTGGGCGTGTCCAGGTGGTGGAGACTGAAAGCCGAGTAGCATTCACAGAAGTGGCATGAGAGCTTTTTAAAAAAAAATGTAGTTATGAAATGAAAGAGGTTAAGGATAGGAGCCCGAACACATTAGTTTCCCCGATGAGCCTCCACAGAGTGCCTCGAGGAGCCTCCGTGTCTGATGCGGCCGCTTTTAGCCGGCGCTTAGTGCTTCTGGAGATCTGCTACATTTAGAGCATATTGTGTGCATGTGTGTTTTTAATAAAACAATGTAATAACACATAATGGGTGCAGTACACTATGTTGTTATCAACATAACTTTCCCACCATCAGGGATGAAACCTACCCTGAAAAAGAGTTTAGTCGGGGACGCCAGCGAGAGCATCCTCATCATATGACACCACAAACTCCGCCCACTGTTGAGACTCCGCCCACTCCTCCTCTCTACCTCCATCTGCCTGATGGATCGTGGAGGTCTCCATCGTGGAATATGCCTCCTATGAACTATTCATACTCTGTCACATTCATTGAATGTATTTTAACTTTAAATCTGTCCTTCTGACATGACATCTATTGCACCTGTCCATCCTGGAGAGGGATCCTCCTCTGTTGCTCTCCTGAGGTTTCTTCTCTTTTTCCCCCCTGAAGGGTTATTTGGGAGTTTTTCCTGATCCGATGTGAGGTTTTGGGGCAGGGATGTCTATGTGTACAGATTGTAAAGCACTCCGAGACAAATTTGTAATTTGTGAAATTGGGCTATAGAAATAAATTGAATTGAATTGAATTGAAAAACTGTACGACAGATATGAGACGATTCAAACCACTTCTCGTGCCTCTCTGTGTGTTTCTCTTGTTTCTTGTCTCTTCTTTCTTGTTGGATTCAAAGTTAGTTCACAAACAGCGAGCAAAGGCAGATTCCAGCTGTTTAAGAGCTGTAATCCTTCTTTGTACATGTACCTTTCTGTAGCGTTGTGGCAATGTAGACGTCAGTGGGACTCAAACCAGCGTCTTGCTGTGCGGCTCATGTCAGGGTTGTTGAACAGCACGCAACACGTGTTTGTCATAACAGAGCTTTTAGTATCCGACACGGCACCAACCAAACACCCGCTAGTTTCACTGTCAATAACCAAAATACCATGACAACATGTCTGCTGTGAGGGTGAGTGGGGAGAAAAGTGTCGCTTTACAGATGCCTTGTTGCGAAATTGAAAACGTTTCTGAAAATTATCCTTTTCCGTTTCTTCTCCAGAGAAACAAATTATGTGTCCGCTCTCATCATTTTCCTGCTGGGCAGCAAACAGTCCAACACATTAACACTCAATATAATCTTCACTGGGCTCGTTGGACCTTCACGACTGGGCGGCAGCGTGTCCCGATTAGAACGCCAGCTCGGCAGCCAATGGGAGACGGGGAGCATCAGCATGAAGACGTCATCGCAGAACTTCAGCAGTTATCACGAAATGTGTTGCCACTTTTGAATGTAATGATAAGTAGAATGAAAAAAATTATGTAAAGCATTCTAATAGGGCTAATGTAGTCATTGGTGTTGGTGCATGGCCAACTGGTATTCTCCTTTGGCACTGGGAGGTTGTACAGCAGAACCTCAGCTGCACTGGTTTGTTGTCTTGGTGGCTTAAATATTGAATCGGGTCAAAATGACCCGAAGGCAACACAAGGGTTAAGTCTCTTCAAAGCCAGCTGTAGGCAGCAGATATCTGTATAGTTGTGTCTTATTGGAGAGATGTTGCACAATTATGAATGGCAGGTGTAGCAACCAGCAAGACAGAAACTTGTTCTGATGATTATTATTCTATATTTCATCCTGCAAATCAACAAGTGCATTGAAGACAGTCCCATTTAAAATATGAGATCCACGAAAACTTCTGTCTCAGCTTACGACTCGGAGGCCTGCGTGTTCCTGCCAGTCATCTCTCGCGGCGGCGTCCGTCCAAAACAGCCACATTTTGAATTTCAGTGCGTATGGATGTGAGGCTGCGATCAGCAACACGTGACGGTTTATGATCGAGATGTTCCCAGAAACTACGGACTGTCGTTTTTACAAGCTCGATTGATTCGTGGGAAATATAATCACATTTACGTCGAAGTATGATGATAAAGAGACTTTTTTTTTTTTTTAAGTCAAATCTAATTATGTTTCAAGGACAATCTAACGAAATACAAAAAAATAGCATATGCACTGAAATAGATCTGTTTATTAAATTAATTTTCATTTTAGTGTTGGCGGTACGGAGCTATAAACTACACATGATTATTGTTTTAATCGCTTTTAGTGTTAACGTGCTTGATGCCGCGCTAACCACTAAGCTAAGGACTGATGAGTTTATCTAGTTTGTGTATTTTTTGTGGGACTATGTTGCATGAATATGCATATTAATGAGGAAAAATGATGTTCCTGAAATACTAATACCAGTTCTTAATGCGTCAAACAAGCAGGTTTGCATTGGTTGTTGCTAATCTTTTTCAATTAGATATTTAAATTAAGCTGTCTTAAATAATATATGATATGGGATTCCCATCCATGATACTCACAGAGTGTTTGGCTTTTCAATCTCATCAGTATTATTCCAGTGAGCCATCTGTGAGCCTTTCTATCCCAGCCATTATATTTCAACATCCTCATACCCATAAAGTTAATAAAGTACAAGCTACTGGATTTATCCCCTGGGATCTGCATCCACCATTAATACTCCCAGTGGGCCAGGCCTGACCACATTCATCCAGAGAGCTCTCCAGCTTGTCTTATGACTTAGTATTCATCATATTTAAATACAACCACACCCACAGTACTCTTAACTGCTGCTCACGGAAGTGGATCTATTAATATGACAACTTTTTTTTTTTTGCAGACCACTCTACTGGCTCATTATTCTATTATAATGTTAATGAGCTGTTTCAAATCCACAAAGGAGGGAGTGAGAAGATGGTTAAGCCTTAAAATAATCCTTAAAAATACTGTGCAATAACAACTCACTAGAAGAATTACTGGTTTGTACAAAAATATCTCCCAAGAGTATAATTAGGTGGACATTGTCCAGAATATATAGATTTACATATAATTCCGCTTCAGTTTCCAGTGTAATCCTGCTTCCTAACATTTCCACACCCCAGGGTATTTTTTTCTGTAAACTCCTCTTACAACTGCGGGTCCATTCCATTGTTGGTCCCAGATAGAGATGAAGTTATTGTTAGTGGGCACAAAAACGAGGATTTGATCCTGCAGTCAAATTTAATTAAGGCCGTTTAACTATCTGAGACTCGCTTGTGTGCATTATATTCAAATGTGATCATGGAGAAAAGGTCGGGATTGGTCCTCAGAATGATCAAAATGGAATAACGTTAAAATGGATATAAGAATGGTCAACTCATTTTTGGTTTTCAAAGGGATTATTTATAAAACAATTCCTGAGGGTTATAAGTGTGATTGACATTTATTTATATATATATAATGTTTTCTTTTTTGTTATTTCTCTTTTTTTAATATTAATTTTCTGATTTATTTGATAATAATTTAGGATATGAATATATAAGCATTTTTTTGCTTCTACCTATACCTTTTCAGTCTTTCTGTTTTGTATATTATATAGAATCATATTGTATTGTATTGCAATGATTGACTGAATAAAATACACTACAACAACAACAAAACTAAGTGCAACCAGTAAAATGGTATTTGTCAAACCAATATTTTCTGTATTCCTTTGTAAGCTTTACGAAAAAGAGGGTCGGATCATACGATGGCGACATCTGAACTGTGTGCATCGGTAAGTTGACCCATCGTGAGGTCGTATTCAGACCAACAACGTCACAGCATTAAAACGTTTCCAAGGGGCTGCGTTGGTGAGCGTTGGTTTGGACATTTTCTGTGGGACGATACTGGAAGTCCGGTTTAAAGGCTTTTCAGATACAAGTACCGCTCCGTCAGAATCAATCAAGTCAATAAACTGACAATTCATAGCAAATGGTTACACGGTTAGCTTTGCCCGAAGAGGCTCTGCTCTCTCAGGGATCTGAGCGGCAACACACAAAAAAAGAAGAAAATTCAACTCGCAGAACAAATCTTCCATCAATAAAACGATATGAAATAAAAAAAGTATAGCAAAAAGAGAGAAAATATTGAAACGGCTGTGGTAGTAAAACAAGCTCTTTGCAACACATTGTGTCATGAGGGCATGGACACAGTGAGAGTAAGAACTGGCAGGTTGTAACAGCTGGGTATGATTTGACGTTATCATTCAGCTGGTAGTCGATCAGTCGATACATGAGTGATGTGAAGGATGGACGCAGCTGCTAGAGCCGCCCGCCTCATGTGAGTTTGGCATCATTCATTCTGTTGGCCTGAGGCAGGATTCTACAACTCAATAATCTGACCTGGGGTTCGGGTATTGTTGGTTTTCTTTTCCATACTCAAAACAACAAAACAAACGATATAATTCTTAATATAAACAGAAATAAATACTTATATTTTCCCACTTAATGCATTTTTGCATGTACAAAATATATATTCATACACATACAGTACGTCAAAGGGACTGAGAAAAGGAGCGAATGAGAAGAAATAAAGCTTTTGCTCAAAAGCCCAAGTTAAAGTAAAATCATATATTTACTTTTCAAGTCTTCTAAATTTCTATGAAAGCTAAATGATTATACAAAATAATCAAAGAGTTTAAGGCCCTGTAAAACCACCACCAGTGTGTCGGTGTCAGGAAGTTCTGTTGTAGCCAGAGAGCGAGATAGGACCCAAAAGCCAACAACGTTCCACAGAAAATGTTATATTTTTATCAAAACAGGTCAAACCCAAACTAAACAGTACGAACCCACAGTGGGGAACGAGACACAGGTGGGCACAATGAGGGCGGGGCTAGCAATCACACAGGAGGAAACAATCAGGAACAGGGCAGACAATCACAGGGACAGGAAGTGCAGGGAAACAGAGGACACGAGAGACAGGGACTTCAAAATAAGACACAAAAACTCTGGATCATGACAGTGGGTTTGATTTTATGTAATTCAGCGCTGGCAATAGACACAAACCCAGTGGCGTGCCGTGGGCCTGGGCCTTCAGTGAGGTCCTACACAGTCCCACCCGAATTAATCCACCTCTCATTACATCATTATGATGCCATGGCTCTAGACACTTTACAGTTAGACAGAGACGCAGGATAACCAGGCGTTGCGTCACCTTGAAATTGACATTTCTCTTCAGAGAATTGCAGGGGAAGAGTACAATACAGTACAGTTCAACTAATAGGCAAGAACATAGTCGAGTGCAACAGAGTTATATTAATATTCGTCTTCTATCCATTTCTGGTCCACAAACTTTTAGCTTTAAGTCCAACTTTTTTTTTACAGTGTGTTCACTAAACAGCGCATTGTCACCAGAGCAGTTTCACCGTGATGATGAAGATGAAAGTTCCTGTTTACCCAAACACATGACACAATTAATGAGTCTTTTCAATATGTCCCTCTTGTTCTTCACCTGTTCATTGTGCAGCTCCGTTGCCGCGTGTTCGTTGATCTGTAGATCCGCTCCGTGTCCCCAAAAGTTTTCAAAGCACCGTTGCTTGTAGGTGCCGAGCCATACTTTGGTGTCTCGTTGCTGCCTTGGTTAGACAACTCAAGTTTGCAAAGCCAGTGTGGCTCCAAACACCAAATCGATCACTTGCAACAGGCATTCCCAGCAGTCCAGTGTGCAGAGCTCCTCGGAGCCTGAGCCGTTGGTAGCGCTCGGAGTTGGAACTTTGAAAGTGGCGAACGAACCTCTTCCCCGCCTGTGACGGGCTTTGTAGCGTCGGCGTCGGTCTTAAAGTTCGTTGAGAATGGCCTTATAATTATATCCTCGACCAAATCGATATCTTCTCCTCCTTCCGCCATTGTGGGTTGAAGAAACAGCTTAGTAGTACGCGAATTATTTCGTTTATCAAATTCAGTTTCCTAGTTCTGAGGTTCTGCATATACCTGCCCATAGGCCCCGCCTCTCAATATTGGTAATCCAATCAAAAGACGTGCAGCACTACGCCTGCTAGCTGGCTCCTGTGCCGGTTCCGGGGCCTTCTAGAAGGCCTAGAGGAGCCAACTCTAAAGCTGATTGGTTGCACAAAATGTTCATTCCCATTCACTTTAAGCTACCAGCGCCCGCAATGTTGTTTCTGAAGGCCTAAGGGCAGATGTTAGCCCCCTGGCAACACACGATGGCTGAATATGATTGGCTAAAAGATCTAAGATAAAGACCAGCCCTCCAAATCTCAACCTGGGGCTGGCAGCAGTGCAACCAAGAGGAACGCTATGAAATTAAGAGAATAACTCTTACTCTGGGAAATAATTGAATACATATCTGTGGGAAAATATATTTAGAAAAAAATATTAGGGCTGTGAAACGATTAAAAATTTTAATCGGGTTAATCACAGGTTTTTGTGGATTAATCATGATTAATCACATATTACCGATATTCTCGGTATATTTTGTGAGAACATAGAGATTTATGACAAAAGACGGATATATACATTTATACATTCTTCTATACAATGGTGCTGCAACTCAGCAGTTATTTAGCAGTTTTCTTCCATATGGAACATTAATACATCTTCATCCTAAACAGAATGTTTAACCCTCCTGTTACCTTTCGGGTCCATTTGACCCCATTCAATGTTTAATGTCGGTGTTCTTTGGGGTCAATTTGACCCCAGGCTGTTTTTCACTGTGTCAAACATATAGGAAATATCAACTTTTTTATATATTTAAAGGGCTATTTAGGTAGTCAACAAACAAACATAAAGTACCTCACACTTAAACTTGGGAAACAATATTAATTCTAATAATTTTCTGAGGTTTTAATTGCTGGGGTCAAATTGACCCGAGGATAAAATATGTTAGTAAATGTAAAGGTAACAGGAGGGTTAAACAGAACATTTTCTCTTGTTTGTCAACCATTAACTCCACCATGATACAATCTAATAGGAATGCAATTCTAACAGAAACATACAAAAAATCCTGTAAGATATAAAATAGTAAAAAGAGTTTACATATGAACTTCCAAGATGAAAATATAAAACTAAAATGTCTCATATCTAGCTTAATAATGTAAAATATCTAAATTTATAAAAAAGATTATAATTAATTAATTATATATAAATTTAAAATATTTAAGACAAGAGGGATAATGATGAATAAAAATGAGAAAAATCCAAAATTAAGGAAAAAATTAATAATTTGCAAAAAAACTATCAGTGGGAACATATTTTATGAAAACACCAAAAAAACATATAAGCAAAAGTGGCTTTAGCAAATGCATAACATTCAAGATTGCTGACTCTGATCAACATCGTGCTACACATCAGTATCACCCAGCACTACCATCTTTCTACAACAAGAAGATTGTATTGCAAGAGATTGGAATAACCAGGCATCAAGCTTTCAGACTTCTCAGAGACCCCTTCTTGAGAACTCAAGCACTGCATCATTCTCCAAGACCAGCCAGGGCTGGTATGAAATCAATTCAGCCAATGGGATCAATCATCTTACAATTCTTTCTCTTCATTTCATAATTTGTCATCATCAACATTTTAAATCTTACAAACAACACATTAATTCAGTAGATTTTGACACCATCACTATACACGAGGAAAAAAGAGGGACGGAGGCCATCACCACTGCCTGAAATGTAACATCACATAACAGCAGCTAATAGGCGTACAATCACGTCTGCCAATGAACCGTCATCAAAATGCACGGCGTAAAAAGGGGTCAACGTTGACAGAGAGATATCAACAGACAGCGTGGACATGGGACAGAAAGACTGGAGACACTTAAAGGAATGGACATGGCAGACAACCGACAACTACTGGCGACACTGCAAAACACTGACATATGTGGGACCCACGGACACTGGATGGAACACTACCATGCAATTCAATTACGTTGGCTAATGAGGACGTAATACAAATGAAATCTGTACAATGGCACTTTAAAGTTCTTCTTGTTTTTGTCTTTTCTCCTTCCTGTCCCTTTGTGGGTGTGGTCAAATGAATCTTTCTTGTGCCCTTGTATCCAAATTTTTAGAAGATGAATGAAAAGCCATCAAAGTTTACTTCCTTGAAGAAAGCATGTAATGATGGCGGCCGCTGGCGCCGGTAGTGTCAAAGAGTTACACTGCATGCTGCTTCATGTGTGTGTGCGTGTCCACTCACTGAAAATGCTGTGGTCAGAGTGTGCTGCTACACAGCCCCTGTCTTAGACAAAGCTGACCACTCCGGAACACTGACCCTGCTCAAGTGTCTTGTCAGACCACTTACACCTCACCTGGAACCAACCATAGAGATAATTCAGACAGAGGTTAATGAAGGACAAGGACTATAGGATGTTTAGGGAAGATAGACAGATTACTAGAAGATGTTTTATCTCCATTCAAGTATGAGCCTGCACTCATGCACCTGCACTGTTTGAATTAGCTGCACTTCCCTGTTTGAATAAAGGAACTGTTCCGATGTGCAAACCCAATCCATATGAGCATGATTATGATGCAATGCAAATGCTTTTATGACTACATTGATGGTGTTCTACCACCTGATGTCATGACCAAGCTGAAATACACATCTGACACCACACACATGTCTGCATGACAGTGTGTCACAGTTATGTGGGTACAAAGATGAGTCTACACAACAAAGATGAGTAGACAACTGAGATGAACAGTGTGTTTGTGTGGAACATAAAGACTACACTGGTGACATAAGACATCAAAGAAAGAAGAAGATTTCAAAAACAAAAGCAATTCAGCCAATCCACCATCCATTAAGCAAAGCGACATGCTGGATGGAAAAGATAGATAGATGGCGTGGGTGCAAGCGACGGTTGCGCTTAATAATTCAAACAGCAGTTGCTTCTGCCAAACAAAAAGCCCAAACAAAAGACACTGAGGACACAGACACAGACACAGACTCGCTGTGCACCATGTCAACATGACGCACATGTTGTTACACATGTTGTTCATGGCTTGCCACCAACAAGAAGAGAGAAACAATCCATTAAGTTAGAGAGAGTTTGTTGGAACTTGCTTACTTTTGGTTGCTCAACTTGTCATCCAATTTTGTCTAATACCTACCTGTCCTCTGTTTGGTCTCGAAGGGCAAGCGGCACTCAAGAAATGAGAATGAGAGTGACCCTGTAGAATGACATCAAATGTTCAATCTTCCTCATTCACCAATGGGCGCGATCATGGCAGCAGCAGGAGAGGCGGTGGTGGCAAAATAATTGACATGGTGTCAAGCCTGGTGTTAAGTGACAAGGTTTTAAAGGTTTTCCTTGTCAATGGTTTAAAATGTCAATCCCATCCCATCCCAAAGTCTACTCACAACCTTGTATACTATTAGGTACTATTATGCCTATTAGGTTATGGAATAATAGGATGCTAGATGAGCATAGAGCCCAGAGGACTATGGATGGACGTTGTTGGACGGCTATATCTGCCACCACAGATCTACCAACCAGCATGCTCATCATCACTGCTCATAGCTGTAAAAGGAGCAAACCAAGCTGAACTGAAAAAAAGGAAAACATTCGAAAATATGGCCTGCCTTGTGCTGTGACAAGAATGCAACAAAAAGAGAATGCACTGGTGTAAGCCAACTGTCAAATGCATATTTGTCAAATGCATTGAGTTGGACCCATTCCACAAATGTACCAATCCACAGTGTATGATCAATTAATGACAACAATATGTTCATGCAATGATCATGCATTGTTATAATCTTCTTCTGTAATGTTCATGTGATGATGTGCAATATAGTTGATGAGCATGTTGTTAATAAAGTACAAAATATAATAAACTACAAAATACTTTATATTTATTAATTGAATTAAATGAAAATATATATATATGTCATATATGATACATAATTGATTATGGAAATTATTTTTATTTTTTTTTTTTTTTTTTCCATGATATCCATATCCGATCAAGTCAATCTAAATGATCCAAAAAAAATGTCCAAAAATATTAAAAAAATAAATAAATCTCTCAAAAAAAAGTGAGATATGAGACGTTATATATTTATATTTTATCTTGCCATTTTTTGCTTTTTATTTTTTTTTTTTTCGTAAAACAGTAATTAGGACTTTAGTATGTTATTCAGACAGGACAGAAGAAGACCTCTGTGCAAAAATAAATTCTGTTGCATTTATTTCCATTTTTAATGGTAAAATTGGCTAGATTGCCTGGACTATAAAGGCCTCTAGTCTTCCTCTAGCAGCTGCTGAGGCAAACTGACTGTGTGGGTTTTCTTCATGAACTGGGCCGTGATGAAAGGGACGGCGGGGACACCGCTGCAAAGCTGAAACCTCACCGGCCCGGACAGGTGGACAGATTGACAAGTGACTTTTTTTTGCTCGGTCCGATGCGCGCGCACGGAGCTCTGTGGCGCGAGACGGAGATCGATAAGTGTTAACGCAACGCGAAGAGACAGAAATGACATGCTGCTGTGGAGATACGATCAACAACAGACGTTTAGTTTAATAAAAGAAGAAAGACGTGCTATAGAGAACATGTCAGGGGCGGGCCAATCTTTTAATGTCATGCGATCTACCGACACTACGCCGCGATCGACTGGCAGGTCGCGATCGACGTGTTGAGACCCTGATCTACAGGAAGTAAAAGTCGTAACAAGGTTTCCGGAGGTGAACCTGCGGAAGGATCATTACCGATGAACAGACCGTCTGCATGAGAGCGGACAGAGTTCAGATTGAAGTGGTGGATTGGAAGCTCATTTTGCAAGTGACTTTTTTTTCGTCCCGACGACCAACAACAGACGGATTGGAAGCTCATTCTGCGCATGCGTTAAATGCGTAAAAAAAACAAAACTAGTTAAACCTGAAATTGAATTAACTGAGTTAACGCGTTATTTTTCACAGCACTAAAAAATATATATTCTGATGATGTTTAGGCCAGCAGAGAAGGCCTTGCTGGCCCTGACGGCCCGCCACTGCACAAACCACACCACAACTATACTCAGATGAGAGACACAGACAAAGAGATGTTACATCTTTTAACGTACTATTGCATCTATAATGCGAAGAGCCCTTTAAAAATATCTAACACGAAATAAACCCAAACTGTTCTATCTTTATGCCTTCATGTAGAAGCCCAATAACAACTTAAGGAGGAGCTGATTGAAAAAGACTAATTCCAGGACCTTTAAATGTCCCAATACATCATCTACACTTTAATTTAATCAATTATGAATCAAGCATGTTCTTTCCTCCATGGTTTAGCAGTACGGCGATCATCTTAAAGCAGCTCAGTGGTCAATACCCATCTGATTAGCGCGGTCGCCATGACATCTTACGAGGAGGCGTGATTACCGGCCTCATGTATAATCAAACACAATAAACCTTCCGTAATCTAAATGGCTGCTCCTGTACACAGACATTCAGACCCGAGAACACACATTAACCTGTGTCTGATTAGAGGGCAGTCTGGGAGGAAGTAGACGTGGTGGAAGCACAGAGGACGCCATCCCTGATAAAAAAATTAAAAAACACACACACACACACACACACACACACACACACACACACACACACACACACACACACACACACACAGAGAAAACAGTGCCTCTTCTCCTCTTGCACCTTCTTGGAGGAACTCCTCCATCGAAGTGACAGCACACACCAGAGGGCGTGAGCCTCGAACTCTCCTCCTCCTCCTCCTCCTCCTCCTCCTCGAGGGTCGTATGGGAGTTGTGGTTGAACCGCGCCGGCTTCACGCCACGTTCCTGCCCCGCAACTCAAGAGGAGGCGCTTGCCGCGCGGCAGGTGGCGGTCGGGGACATCACAGGCCTTCTTCGAGTGAGCCTGTTCGTTGGAAGTCTGCATGTTGAAATGTGGCGCGCCAACATGGTACGATCGCACAACGGGTTCTACGCGACACTTGTGAGCAGAAACGCTCTGAATCACACGGTTTTTCCCACGATGCTCTGCGAAGAAGTGTGACCTGAATACAGCAGATTTCGAGCCTCGAGTTATATTTTTTAGGGGGGGGGGGGGGATTTGCTCTCTGATCTTAAAACTTGAAGACTGCATAATTTCCAAATGCAGCATTATTACCCCACCAGGAAATGCCTGTGGCCATATGGCCCAGTTCTGATCCGCAGACTCGGAAACAAAACTGCAACTTTCTTTACTGCTTCCCGTCTGAGCGATCACTCACCGTGCCGTGGCAGTAATGTGAGGACAAACCCTCCATTGGTTTGATATAAGAAGTTGCGGTTTACTGTTAAGCCTCCAGCGCTCATTAGCCAACCATGAATATGACAAAGGGTATATTAGCATTATTGTATTTATCTTGTCATTGTGCCCTGCTCGGGCTAATGCCACCAGCTAGGCTGTCAGGATGTGTGATTGAATACCGAGAGCTCACAGACTGAGACACAGGTACCAGGCATTAGTATTTAATTGCTCATGTGTACATTTCCTGAATACTTTTATCCAAATTAAATCAGTTTGGAATTTAAAAAAAGGCTGAAGCATTTCTCCCCTTTCTCTTTTCTTAAAGAGCCGCAGCTCGTCATGTGTTTTTGAGTCCTGTGTGAATGCAGTAATCCTCCTCTCGATCCACTTTTAATCCTTATTCACCATGGCAACAGGCTCTGCTGTCAGGTACGCGTTGACATGCACAGCCCACCCATGGCTATCAATAATTTACATAAATAGCCACCTCGTCTGTTTCCTCGGTAACGCCAGGTGATTCTCCAAGGCAACCTCCGCCCACAGAGCAGGTCTGCTGCATCCTTCTTCTGAATGATAGCACACACACACACACACATGCACACGCACAAAAAAACATGGTTGGAAACAAACAACAACAGGCTTGATTTGAACAAGTTGGTCAGTAAGAACATGACATTTTGAAATCGCCGAGTTGTATTTTTTCATCAGTGTTTCTTGAACGATAAATAGAGTTCATGTGGCTTTTTCTGGCTCATCCATCGGCAAGACAACCACGTTCGTCCCTTTTGCTCTCATTTAAAAACTCTGATTAACTTCTAAAGAAGTAATATATTTGCCTTGAGGAGTAAATGTTCATGCGGACCTAATCAGATTTTATTTGATTGTATTTGGAGTGTTGAAATAAAACAGGTCCAGCTCTGACAACGTCTGGGAAATGTCTGTTTTTGTTGTGGTCAAGTTACTTAGTATGCTGTAGGGCCGTGCCTCGTATTCCAGCAGGGAGTGTTTGTAAACTGCACCATTACTCTGATCTATTGTTCGCCCTACTCAGCAGATTAGATTATCGCTGCTCTTTTCTCAAAGAAACGACTGAACACTGGGCCTAAAGGTAAAGTTACACAACCCTCGGTCGGGTGTTAGAGCGTAACAGTGCACAGAAGTCACGGTTTGATAAACTTTCGGTCCACAGCAGAGAAAAAGACAACATGTTTTTCTTTTGTTTACCGTGGAACAGACGTGTGAATGTGTAAAAGAGAAGTTAGACCACTGCAAGTGAACACATATCTAATTTTCAGTTGACATTAATCGCTTTTAAATGCAAAATGGCAGAAGCCCTCATGGTAATTATGAATGGTTAATGTTGGTTAATTGTCGATAAAAAAAGATATATTTTCCAATCCTCCCCTGCGGATAATCTTCTTTATAAATCATTACTGCTTTGTGAAGGACGACTGCCGATAGTATTGGCTTTTGTTTGCGAGGGTAAAACATTTCCTGTCCTACATCTAGCCGGAGCTTTGATGGGAATGGATTTCTAGAGTGCCGGAGCACTCCTGCTCAGTATGAGATAATGGGACCGGCCCCGCAGAGTTTATCATGGCTTCCAATGTCTGAGAAGAGAAAACATCAGGAGTGCAAACACACATTACACTTAAATTAAAGCAGCGTCTCTCTCTCGTCTCCACTTGTAAGCCGGCGTCTGCCCTGAGGGAGAAAGAGGTTTACCTTAATTACAAAAGCACACAAAAGCCATTCTATCCTACTCCTATTGTAACAACATTGTCAACAGGTTTGTGTGGTCAAGCGATTACTGAGGAGTTTTTTTTTGAATAAAGTGGCCATCTTACTGTTCCCCCGCTGAATGCTGAGCATCACAACCGCCATTCCACGATCTAGGGAATAAGGTGTTTGTTTCATTGTAAATCGTGGGTGTAAAACACGACACTGCGTGCAATTAAATCCACCTTGGCAGCTGCATCTCCTTTCATGCCTTAGAGTATCCTCCAATCTTTGCCTCTTGATTTCTGACATTAAAACTGTCCCCTTGCCATTTGTTACGCATATATTAGCCTTTACATGATTGATTGAATTAATACATTATTTTGCTGTTTTGAATCTGCTTTCAAAAAAAATTGCCTGTAGGTTGGGTCTGAATAGGAATTACCCGGTGGAGCATAGCTAATTAACAACATTAGCATATGCAAATAAAAGCTGTTATCTTGTGTACAAAATGTTGCTTATGGTAAACACAAGCTAATCACTTTCACAAGTTTAGCTTGTTTAAATGCTGGTAATTGCATATTGTTTTAACAGATGGGCTTGATTTACTGGAAATCATAAGGGTAGAAGATTCTCTTCTTTTATGTCCACTCTCCGTCTCACCCTGGCTGCTGCACCTGGTGCTGCAACACGTTGGGTGAAAGGACTGACGAGTGAATACAAGATGTTCTCTGCCTCAGCATCAGATATTGGTTTTAGCTGTTCGAGTGGTGTCATGGAAGTTAGAAACCTTTTGCATTACTGCACCACAGAGTGACGCACAACACGGACCTTATGAAAGCTTTCGGTCATGACGGCGGAAGAAAATGCTGGAATTAGCGAAGCCAAATGTCTTAACACTAAATTCCTCATGAGGAAAAAAAAAGAAAAATTCCACATTCAGATGTTGAAAACCACACATATTTCTGAATTTGGCGTTACTCATCATCCAACTTGTTTCAGAAATGCGATGGCAACTCAACAAGTGGGCTTCAATTCACTTTTACCGGAAACTAAGGCAGCCATATCACCAGAGCCACTTACAATGCATTCAATACTGCAGCTGGGTCCTCATGACGCACAAGGCGATGTTTATAGCCTGGGCGGCTGTAGCTCAGTGGGGTATGGGGGTCGTCCTGCAACCCCAAGGTCGTCGGTTCAATCCCCACTCTCCCCATTAGTTGCAAGTCGAAGTGTCCATGAGCAAGGCACTGAACCCCCAGTTGCTGCCCAGGCGCATCACTGCAGCCCACTGCTCCTTGAGGATGGGTTAAATGCAGAGAATACATTTTGTTGCCTGTGTACCTGTACTCTGTGCAATGACAATAGATTGAATCCAATGCGTGCGACACGTTATTTCACTTTCTTATTACACACTCAGAGTAACTGCCATGAAGTCAAAGATGCTTAAACGCAGCCCTGTGGGCCAGGAGACCGCGAAACATATTGTCACTCGCTAGTCGTGTGATTCATGTTAACATTAACCCCGCCCTTTCCCTCATTTCTAACCGAGCGGTGGTGTTGTCTAAATCTAACTCCCTGTGATGATGGAACTTCATTTGAGAAAACAGCATGCATGTAACAAGCGTTCGAGTCCAGAATCCAGTCAGCAGTGGAGTTGGGCGATACACCTGAGAAGTGTATTGGAACATTTGTCTCCATGATCAAAGAAGGTTTCTTGTATAACGTCGACACAAACTTGATACTCCGTATTCCCACACTCACTTTCTCTCCCTCCTCGGGGAAATGCAGTAGCCTACTTTTAAACATTATTAAATATAATCGAGGAGTGACACCAAATCTGACATGCCATTGGGCAGAACTAGCAGTTACTCTAGCAACAAATAAATACAATTCTGATTCTGATTCTGATTCTGATTCTTCTGATTCTGATTCTGATTCTGGTTCTGAACAATGTTAAGTACGGGCAGCGAAACTGAATGCATGGGAGCAGAATGTCCTTTCTAATGAATGCTGAATGACATTAATGGGAAGGAAATACACTGGGAGAAACATATGTTGTGTCTGAATGACGAATGAGGTCGTCATAGTAACACATCGATGAAGACGGGCAGTGTTGTGCATCCAGTGTCTGGAAAGTGGGACGTATTGTGACGCAATAAACATGAACAAAAGATGTCCTGTTGTCCTCAGAGAAACGGCTCGCGAAGAAACCGGTCACAGTTTATCACTGGAGGATTTTGTAGTGAAGGGCCCCCGTGGCAGAGGAGCCACTGTCCTCAGAGGTTAGAGCCATGCGAATGACAGTGGACAGAGAGAGGCCCCGGGGCAGACTGTCCAGTCTGGAGATGGCGCCCCACACACACACACACTCACACACACACACACGCACACACACACACGCAATCTCTTTTTTTATACAACATCCACAGGGTGATTTAAAAATAAACTTTATATCTGTTGTCTGCATGCTCACACACACACACCTATACACCCACACCCACCCACCCACACACACACACACAACCTCACCCCCCCCACACACACACACACACCATCTGTGCATGCAGAAAACACAAAGAATCGACACACCCAAATAAAACCATTTTGCCCTCTGAACACACTCACTTGATGGTGCAGAAAACTCCATGGCAATACTGTAGCCCTGTGTGGGAGTTGGACTTGAACAGTAATCGTGAGCAAGTGGCTCGTACCTTTTGTGGCGTGGAGTGTAATTATAATATGCACATTTCATTTTCACTCCTGAAGAAAAAAGACAGCTGGCTGGATTTTAGTTCACGATGCAGTCTGTGTTTCAATTTGTCAAGACTGAACGCTCGCTGGCTTCCCCTTTTGTTTACCGCTAAAGTGACAATGGAGAGAACAATGGTTTCACCGTACGCTGACAGAAACGGGGTGTAATTATATTCAGGTGTTTGTGTCGCTTCAGAGGGAGGAAAAATCAAGGCAAATCAATATAAATTCTCCAAAGCAAACAATTGACTGAAAGCCAACCCTGTTTCTGAGTAGCATTGTTTAGCACCTGTCTCTTTAAAACGCTCTTCCAGAAAAAAGTCTCCTTTTATTTGCTTGTGAAAAGAAATATGGTGCAGCTTTGCAGAAGTTCTCAAGCCCTGCATGTGACATAGGAAGGGCAGCCAAACATGAGTGGCTTGTTAAATGCTGTGTTTTCTGATCTCTGCAGTCCACAAAAAAATGGACAAGGTTGTTTTTATTTCAGTTTGTAGGTTGGTAGGCACTCCAGAGACACAAAGGAACTTGTTCCTGACATGTCCCTTTTAAAACACACACACACACACACATCTTTATTAAATGACTTTTAGAGTATTTCATTTCACAGAGTTGGCCCCTAGTTAAATTGCTATAAAACTAGATCGACCTCAAAGTCTGCAGATGCCCCTAAACAGAAACATGCTTCAAAAACTCTTCCCAAACCCATGCAGACCCATTATTCTGTGTTATAAAGCTCACTCGTTATGAAAGTGTTAAGTGGATGTTTGGCTCTCGCTCCTATCGTTAGAGTTGCCCTCTGTCCAGTCCCCTTAAAGATGAGAGGCTGGATAATTAATACAAGCAGTGTTGGCCACCATGGCTGGAAAAACAAGTCGCAGGACAAGAGGTAGAAAGAGTTGAATGTCGCTGATATCGGGTGGGACATGAAGTCACTTAGTAACGATCCAAACTTTCTGCATCTTATTTGCGACGGTGTGACGGAAATACATATTATGGGGATTAACAGCATGCATCATTATCGATAAGTGTGGCTTATCTTTAGGTCTTTCCGGGTGTTTTTAAGAGCCCCGTTTGCAGCAGCACAAGTGTGAAGCACTCAACCCAATCATTACTTTGAAAAGAGACGTAAATGTTTCCCTGTGAGTGCGAATAGAAAGGCTGGAGGTCCAGAAACTATTGATAGATGGGTTGGCTTCAAACTGCATCAGTCTGTTTTTGCCAAATTGATTAAATTGGTGAGTATATTCCATTCCTGTTCTCTCTAATTATACATAAAAATGCTCTCTGATTCGAAACATTAAACTAAACACCTGCTCGCTGTGTTTTCCATTCGGGGTGAAGGTCAGCACAGGTGTGTGGGCAGTTCAGTTTTCAGCGCCAGGCTCTCTCTGGACACCAGCCGACATGGAGTAACCAGCCGTATCGGATATTTCCGTGTCTCCAATGTTCAGTGTTCCAATCTGTAAATCACCTGCTCCTGGGACACATCATCTTCTGTAATGATGGGCCTCCCCATCTATACTTTTTTTTTGTTGCCTCTAAACCCGCCCTGATCCTGCACTGTCCTCTCTCCACGGCCTCTGAGGGATGGAGAGTCATTAGCCGGTAATGCATGTCGGGGAACTGTGATTGCAGCCACTGTCTGTTGGGCTAACTGAATGGGGAAATAGAGAGTGGACATTTTCCTCACTGCTCCTTTTCCGTGCTATGGGGAAGATGATGGGGGAATCTCGGCTTTTTTAGGACCCACTCTGAGGGAGGAATGTCGTAATTGGCTCCCCTCGGAGACTCGTGTCAGAGCAAAATGTGTCCAATTTGCTGTGGCCGGTTTATTCCACGTAGCCACATATAGCATGTTTAATAGATATGCATCGCTTTCTATCCATCTTCAGGGCAGATGAAGCGGCTCTAATTTTCACCCTGTGGTCGTGTGTGAGCAGGAGGGGAGACCAAAATCCCAGCTTCGTGATTGGAGGACGTGCTGGGTGATACATTGTTGAACTGCTTTGACCGCTGTGGTGTGAAAGTTACCATCAAGAACCTCACAGCCGAAATATATATATACATGGATCTCTGCCAGTTGTATGTACATGTACTATAGAGTGTGTATGCTGTGTGAGGACGGTATGGTTGACGTTGTGTGTGTGTGTGTGTGTTGTCACATTTGAGAAGCATGAGTAGACCAGGGAGATACAATTTCTATCTAGTTTCCCTTTATTCTTGAACTTCGTCCCACACAAGTCTTTTTCATCAATTTAGGAATCAATCACAATGCAATTGAGCCCCAATAGAAAAATATATATTTTTTAATTCTCAACTTTACTGAGATGGTGTAAAAGATGAGAGGGAAACCACAGGAGGGAGTGTAATGATGGGATTCTATCCTCGGCCAGAGGAGTGTGTTGTAGAGAGCATTCGTGAAGATGAATAGGATATTGGACATATTTTATTATTTCAAGGAGAGATAACACATCAAGCTTATTTTTAACAGTTGAACCCTCAATAACATGGCGAGTGATAGCGTGCAAATAGCCCTCCATCAGCCATTATCTTTAAAATGGATCAAAAACAATCAGATCTCCGTTTCAGATTATCGTGCGAATTCCATGAGTGTTAGCCAAGAAATAAACAAAAACTGGGGGTTACCAGCTCAATGCCCAGGTGAATTCCTCAATAAAATGGTGAAGGGATGAGCACTGCTCATATCTGTGAGGGGATATAAATAGTGTTGCTAACGCTGCAAGGCTGTCTGTGACTTGTGCACGCTGTGAGATAGCACGCCAGGAGGCCAAGGAAATCTCATTCCCCTATATTTTGTGGCTGGCTTGGGCCAACCTCGGATGAATGATAAATGAGTTGTTAAAGCCGAGGTCTTGTGTGCAATGCTCACCCATATCATAACTGTCAGTGTGGCCGCTGGATTGCTGCGATTCAAAAGAGAAAAGAACACTTCCAGCAGCTAATATCGGCAAGTACAAAGAGCAGCTGCATCTGATATAATATAATATTGATCGTATTATATTGCATTATGTTATAAGAACGATTACATTTTCTCTGAAAATCTTTACAATTACAGCAATAACACTTATTGTAATTGCGTCAATCAGGAGCAGCAGCAGCAGCACTCCATGGTGCATACCTGAAGCAGGTTACCAAAATGTAAAAACTGTTCAGCATTTCATGTAAATAGCACTTTTTACCACGGTTGCGTGAGAAATATATGATATAATATTTCCACCTTTTTGTTTTTTGTGGTGGTATAATCATTGTCTGAAAGATGCTGTGACATGACCCACCGTCTGGGCCAGTGTGATAAATTTAATTTGAAAAGAAAAATGTTTCCTCAAACTGAAATTCGTGCTACGTGAAAAGCTAGAGTTCAGTGGAGAGACGTGATTTTGTCAGATTTGAGATTTTTCGCAGACTTTTAAAACTTTGTTTTAGAAAATACATAAACTTTGTCAAAAAGCAAACCGATTGGTATAACTGGAAGTATATTTCTTCCTGAAGCTACAAGGTCTTGGTGATCTCACATGGAAAATAAATGTGTACATCATCTTAATGTGCACAGAATCTGCCATTGCCCTTCTAGATTCTCTCGTATTGCAGAAAAGAAACTCAATTCCATCTCAAGGACGGTCCTCCTCGCATTGCAATTGTTCATCTGCAGCAATGGGGAACGTGAACGTTAAATGACCCTGAATTTGATGGATTCTGTTTTTGCGAGATTCCCTCAGGGCTAAGGAGCCATTTGACGTGCCGTTGCCATGGTAAATGGAAGCTTCACTGGAAAAAAAAAGAGGGGAAAGTCCTACTCCGGTTAAGAGGTCAGGAATTGGCTTAACGGACAGTAAACAAGGAAGGGACACATCAGCCTCGGGCTTCCGATTGGACAAAGAGGAAACGGCGTGTTCCTGGTTGGTGGAGAAGTGTATCTTTGGACCCTCGACACACACTCACCGTGTTCTCATCTGCTCCCGCTAATTAGCCGTTCGCCTGAGAGAGTACTTTGCTGCCCGCCAACCCTATTAACCAAAGAAACTGTCCATGAATCCCTGCTCCACAAACAGACACACATACACCACGGTATCCATCTCTCCACTGCACCGAGCTTGCATCCATGGGAATGCCATACTCTATTTATCTAGTACCCCAGACCTTTTGAGTGATGTATTGATGCTGAAATTACAGGGTGGGCTCGGTTTAAGCGTGGCCAAAATGCAATATGCGAGAGGGCGAGCTCATCTCTCATCTGACTTTGACTCTCTTCCAGCAGCATAATGAGCCATCAGCTACTGCTGACAACCAAACATCAGCTGGCCAATTAATGCCCATGCTTCTTTTTTAATCAGGCGCCTGTGCAGATGCCTCAGTCCAAAAATGTCTGGGGCCCTGGCTATTTGGAGGCTGCTTTCTTATGAGGCTCTATAATGATTTCCTCAAAAAAAGCAGAATTCCCATTTGGCCGGATGAGTAGCACTCAATGGACAGAAGCCTGGAGGTAATGCTATATGCAGTGGAGAGACACAAAATGTCTGCTATATTGCACAATAAATACAATTAGGGATAAAGAAGGACTGCTCAAAGAGCAGCGTGTTGGTTAGCAGCTTGTATGATTCAACAGTAACACAAAGCATACAAAGACACTCTGGTATTGAGTAAAAACCTGCTTGTCTATTGGCGCTAAAGAGGTGACACAACAAACAGTACTTTGAGAGGCAGAGAACTAAAGATACGGATGTTTAAGACGGCTGCAGAGAGTGGAAGCTAAGAAGCGACCCATCATCTCATTCCCCATCAACAGAAGTGGCCCATTCACACTGCCACGATGGGAAAGGGGAGCGGCGATGGCGATGATAGAGCGAGAAAAAAAAAAGAGACAGATAGAAGAGTGTGAGCTCTCCAAATGGCACTGTCGGAAGATAAGGGGAGCTATTTGGTTGCGGCTGACGTTCCGGAGCGGGGTAACGAATTATGGCTTTTGACAAGCGCTCAGTCTGCTGTCACTCAGTGGACTCTTATCGGACTAAGCCTCGGCGGTGGAAACCCACCACATTTCCTCGAGATGCTCCCGTGAAACATGCATGATTTCTGATCACATTTCCATGTCCTATGGTACGCTATGAGTATGGTGATATGAGCGGGAGCCGGAGCCACCCACCATGAATACATCCTCCTTTTCTATCCTCCCAGTGGTGTAAAGCAGCTATCAACTGTATAGCATGCCCGGTTTATGAAACGGCATCGATTTATATGTTAGTTATATCTCAGGACAGATTTAACAAGCTCTTACAAAAGCACGGTGTTCCTCCTTTTTGTCTATTCTCTGTCCTCCATCCCCTCACAATCTGCAACCCGGCATCAGCAGTCGTGTCACGGAGCTGACACAGGTTATCCCGATGATAGCAGATGTCATTTAATGTGATCTCCAGGGGGGAGAGTGAAGGGGCTCAGGCTAATGGAGAGTAGAGCAAATCTGATTTCTGTTTGACAACATTGTTCTCTTTCCTAGCTCCACCTGCCAGATTGCTTGAACTGGGCACGTAGAGCTGGAAACAGCTATCGAAGCTGGGGGGTGGGGAAAAAAAGGGGGTGGTCATTTGCTCTATAGCTGCAATCAACATATTTTTTTCTATTCCTGCAGAATCTGTTTCAGCCTCGGACTACACCCAGAACAACTTTTTTTGCCAGCAGCCAAGTGAAAAAAATTAATTGTGGACCCTTTTTTGTGGACAAGTCACTAAATATGAAATGAATAGCTCCTGGAACTGTCATGATAATATATGCAAGTGGGTCAGCAATTACAGCAACCACACATGCCACGCCCAGCAGCAGTCAGCAGAGCAGATGATTGCATAATCCTGAAAGCATCTATTAATTTCCATTTTTCACTGGCCATGGTATTTTACCATGCTTTGGTGGCGGGGACATTAAATAGGGCCATCCTCAGTTTTGTATTTCGATGGGTGAACATTCTTATAGTGTACATGCTAGATTTTATCACCACACCTCAGGCGCAATAAAGACGGACAATATCGGTGAACAAATAAATCATGCAAAGTGTTACGATGCTGTCACGAGAAATGTGACCACCACACGTGCCCTATAAAGGTCAGTGGTAACATATGCACTGAGATGAGGAGAGATGGCGCATGAGTCAAGTCTCAGAGTTGAAGTCATTCTGACAGCTCGGGCAGGCCACTGGCTTACAGGGAGGACATTTCAAATCTCACATTTAAATCTACAGCTGCAGAGATGTATGGTACCAAGGCTATAAAACAGATCATTCTGTCACTGGCAGTAAAGCATACTGTCAGTTCTGAACGCTAGGCCTTGATTAGCAACAATTCCCTCTGCCCAACTGCCAGGAGCAATATTGTAATATTTCCTCTGAATCCGATCTGAATAGGATGACAATTAGTAACCGCTTGATTGGCAAAAGAAAAAGTGGACTGGTATGTTAAACTGCACTCTCAATGTATAATATCTCCACCTCTGTCCGGCTAGTGTTAACCACGCGGTGACGTCGGGCTCCCTCTTTTCGCGGCAGATTGTGCACCCTGTTGAATGTACAACACACATTGAAGCAGGTGTGCAAACAGATAATGTAATCATACACATAGTGCATGGATGCACACACGTAGACTGAGGACAGCGTGGGGAATACAAATGAATTCTGAAGCAGGAAAATTAAATCACAGCTTGCTGTGCAATGCAGCACAATGGTCAGATGTATTTTATAAACGAGAGGGGACCAGATTATTCTCATTCTGTATGCATCATGCATTCACCACGCACCCTCTTATCACCCAGTAATTAAATGTGACTACTGTCATCTTTCCAACTCAAACAAATGAAATGCCAACACACACTCCCAGGGGTCTTTATGAAGTCGAACCTCCCTGTCAAATGACTTTAGGGTGGGCCGAACAAGGGGAGTGGGGAGGAGAAAAAAGAAAAAAGTCCAGAGACGGAAGCTTTTTAGATCAAAGTTGCGAGTGGAATAATTCATAAAAAAATCTAATGGTCATCAAAGGGTGCTCTGGGAAATGTCCAGTGTAGCCTGTGTTCTTACCATCAAACTAAATGACTCTCTCACTATAGGCCATTACTGGAAGCGGCTCCCCCTGTCGATAGTGGGTAAGCAGCCCGTAATCTAATTTGACAGAGGGGCCACGGCTGTGGTGAAAAGCCATTCCCTCGATAAAGAGCAATGGACTCCTCGCTGTGCACACTCTCCTTCAAAAGAGAAAACAAGTGGGCAGTTAGGGAAGGGTTTCTTGCCCGTGTACACAGATGCGCACACACTCCTTAAAGCCGGTGTGCAGATGACTTCATACGTGGAGCAGCTGCTTCCCTCTCCACCAGATCAGCCGCTTCATTCCCCCTCCGTGTCGCCCGTCGTGGGTTCCTCTGTGATCAACGTGCTCAGGTGCTCATGCCGAAATATATTGACCGTGACTGATTTCATTATTGATGGGTCGCTGCTTGGTTTTGCTGAATGACCCCATCCGACTGTCTCGTGCGATGCCCCCCAAAGGTGGTGTCCCTCACCGCCTCCACGCCGCCTTTACCACCACTGGGCCCCGGTCAGACTGCCCTGTCATCCAGTCAAGCCTGCTCAAAGCTAATGCAATGTGACCACTTTCAGGCTTCCACCTCTCCTCGTCATGTCAAGGGCATATATATATATATATATATATATATTTAGCACTATCAGCGTACTCGGGCACTAAGCCGGAGCTCAGTGCCCGTTGCCATCAGTCCCTAACCGGGGTGAGGGGCCCTCTTTAGCATTAAAGTTCATTAAAGGAGCAATATAGGACCGTCATTAATAGAGCTGCAAACAACTTTTTGCTCAGAATGATAAACTGGAGTAATGAGTATGAATACGCTCTCCTTCTGTTATTCATGTATAATTTCCCTTTGCTGGGTTCTTCACAGCGTATCAAATACATTTTCTTTTGTGAAAGATTAGCATTCTGGTGCTACCAGCCATGCGGATTTAACACAAGTTCACGTCAAACAATTTGATGTCTTTTTGCTCAATGTTATTCAAAACAAAAGACTTATTCCAGAAGAAAAAACCTCGATGCATCAATGACCCATAACTCGTTCTGCCATTTGTCTTTCACACCTGTCTGTGATCACATATGCAAATCTGATTAAATATTGAATAATCACTCTCTAAATCCATACCAGTCAACAAAGTGGGTCACAACATCTGCCGTGCAGCTGCTGTTACATAATCATGGATTACTCCCTTTGTTCCGCACAGACTCTAATACGTGGTGAGAGACTCGGTTAAAGGACAGCCGGACATTTGGGGACAAAATGCTTGTTGCCTTCTTAACAGGAAATAGAGAGATACCGATGTTATGCTTTCCTTTCAGTTCAAATTGGTCGTTCAACGACATTCTTGGTCTAGCTCGGTACAAAACTGTGAGCAGAATTTGACTTGGCTCCATCAAAGGTGGCTTCAAACTAAATCCAGACATTATGCATTATGCAATGTATCATGTCTCTAAATTAGAAAATGAGATATTGAAAGCTAGAATAAAAGTCACTTGTCACAGACCCGTTTTAACAACCATACAGATCAGATTCTCCGAACTCATACCCATAAGACTGGGTCTGTGTCGCATACAGTGGGGTCAGAATATCCTGTTGTTTCTGTGTGTAAATCCAGCGAGCGCCAACGTCTTTTCCTCATTTGACCAAAAAAACGAGAACAGGCAGCATAGAGGGAGACAATAATGAGACAACATGTTATCCTCTGCTCCACTGCTGGTGCGGCGGGTCTCACAGCGTCACCATCAGTCTGAGTCATCTCATTTTAATATGCTACTTTGATGAGCTGGTGGTGGTGGGGAGTCCACCGGCACCACACACACACACACACACACACACACACACACACACACACACACACACACACACACACACACACACACACACACACACACACACACACACACACACACCATCTCAACTCAGCCCTCTTATATACGACATGTGGTTAGCAGCCTATATACTGCAGATCTGCACATCAACAGGACATGCCTTGTCTTGGTGCCCTGTTCTTTAATCTTCTATACACACGTTCTTGTCTTTCCCCTCGGTCAAACAAAACACACACTTTCAGATTTTTTTTTCCTGTTTGGGTTATGCTGGCAGATGGAGGTGCATGAAAGAAAAATACTGTGCATATACAGGACTGTCTCAGAAAATTAGAATATTGTGATAAAGTTCTTTATTTTCTGTAATGCAATTAAAAAAACAAAAATGTCATGCATTCTGGATTCATTACAAATCAACTGAAATATTGCAAGCCTTTTATTCTTTTAATATTGCTGATTATGGCTTACAGCTTAAGAAAACTCAAATATCCTATCTCTAAATATTAGAATATCATGAAAAAGTATACTAGCTTTAGCTCAGTGGGGTAAGAGGGCCGTCCTGCAACCGCAGGGTTGTGGGTTCGATCGATCGCTCCCCATTAGTTGCAAGTCGAAGTGTCCTTGAGAACCCTGCCCCCCAGCGGGCTTCACCGCAGCACACTGCTCACTAAACTATAGGGATGGGTTAAAATGAGAACTAATTTCCCCTTGGGGATTAATAAAAGTGTATATTCTATTCTTAAACAAATCACTTGAATCGTCTAATTAACTCGAAACACCTGGAAACACATTTTCAAATGTTTGATTTTGTTTTGCTGTTATAAATCTTTTTTTTAACTTGGTCTGAGGAAATATTCAAATTTTATGAGATAGGATTTTAGAGTTTTCTTAAGCCGTAAGCCATAATCAGCAATATTAAAAGAATAAAAGGCTTGCAATATTTCAGTTGATTTGTAATGAATCCAGAATGCATGACATTTTTGTTTTTTTAATTGCATTACAGAAAATAAAGAACTTTATCACAATATTCTAATTTTCTGAGACAGTCCTGTATGTGCAATATACTTTGATTTATTTATTTCATTCTCGAGATGCCTGCTCTGGTTCAGAAGCTCCACTCTTACTGAGGGAATAGAGATGCACAGTTAGAGAGGACATTTCCATTACATTTGTTCATCTCCTTTTAGCTACCGCCTCCTCTTTCCAAGAATGGAACATTAACCGGGCTTGACTTCATTTGTCAAAGCTTCTTATGTCTCCTGCTAATGACCTTTCTGTTTAAATAAGTAAACATCTCTCTCCTTGCTCGATGTCTGCGGCCCAGTGTCTCCACATATTAGGGCGCTGAGCCTTCAGACTGGGAGCGCGAGGTGTGCGGTGGCAGCCGGGACACCCCACCTTGCTTAGTGCAATCCAACGGGGGCGAAGGTTCGAATCTCGGCGCTTGCATTCTCTGCGGCTGCTCCAAGTGTGAACTGGCAGGGCGGGAGGCAATTACCGCCACTCGGCCAGCCATTTAGCAGAGGAACTGTGGCTGCAGAATGGGCCAGCACTGCTCACTTTGGATTGAGCTCAAATTGGTTCTAAGCAGGAGCGACATTCTGCTGAGGACACACACACACACACACACACACACACTCACACACAGACAAACACACTTTCTTTTACACGCTCACTCAACCATATGCATATGCGTTCCCCTCCATACAGAGGCTGAGCCTATGCACGACATAAGTTTAAAAGAGAATTTTTTCATTCATCAAACTGTTGTTACATGACGTGCAGACTCGCACAAAACATTCGCACAAACCTAAAAAGAGTATCACTTATGCATCCGCCCACACGTTGTTGGACATGACACGGGCGCCCGAAAAAACACACGGAGAAGTGGCTCGGAGATGAATAAAACATTTTGAGAAAGAGATGCCTATTATTCACCGGCACTTATCTTCAGAAAACATAATTATGCTTTCTTTTCCTTCGAAATACAGTTGTCACGACTATTCGGGTTTCAGGTGTCATTGAGAATAATTGAAGACTCCCTAAATAACAAAAGCATTTTACAAAGCAGAATCTTGAGCTGCCTTCTATGCTGCCATTCTCACCATTACCTATAACCACCAATGCTAATGAGGTTCATTAAGACTATTATACTAGTCCATGCATCCATTGCTTTGTCAAGATCCAGATAACACACGTTAATATTAGCTGTATTCACCCCCAAGTACATACATACACAGACCTACCTGTATACTATGCCCCCAACTTCTCAACAACACTTTTCTACCTATTTCATAATGATGTTTTTGGTAAACACCAGCTGATATCAGTGTGTTTATGGACTCTTTAGGTCTACAGCATTACAGAGGAAATTGCTCAAAACATTTATGCTGTGGAGCTTAAGGAGGGTACTGCTGTTATACACGAGAGAATTGTGAGCGACCGAGCAAACATCCGATTACAACTGATGCTGAGAACAAGTTGCTCGAGTAGAAAGCCTCGGGCAACTTTCATAAAAAATAAAGTTAGACTTTATTGATCGCGCAAAGAAAGTCTCCTTCCGCTTTAGTCATACAGAAACAGCCCTGGAAGGAATTCAGCATCTCGCTCAAGGACGCATCAGCAGGAACGATTCATGCCAATATGGGTTGAACCATAACACCTGGCCTATATTTGTGAGCCTGGAACAACAATGTGTGTTTCATTATCATACCTAATTCATACAATATAATAACATTAATAGTTTCATACACGTTTTGCCACATTTTGTTGTCCTTTTTGAACGTTTTATTTCATCTGTTATTGTACATTTACATTAGTAATATGCAACAAAAAGACTAATGCTTTGGAAAGATTGCAGATTTTTTTTTTTTAAAGTTGTTGTTTGTCTTTGTCTATTTTTAAATCTAAGCAAATTAACTCCGTGATGGAATGGAGCCAAGTATATTTACTTAATGCTGTACACATTTCAGGTACTTGTACTTCACTTTCACTGTATCCTTCTTAAAGGTATGCATGCAGACATAGATATTGAAGTGTCTACTTCCTTATATTTACATACATACTTAAATGCAAGGTAAAATGCATACAGGTGACCCGGACAGCGGTCTAAAACAATAAGTAAAAGGTGGCCCAATATGTTGCATATTATTAACGTAAAACTTTTCTGGAGCAACAACCAGAACCTGTGTCTTATCAGCATCGAGCTGTTTTTTAAATTTTTTTTAGAAATTATTGACACAGGGCAAATACCATCATCAGAGGACTCTTGTCAAAAAGCCTCAAAAGAGTCGTTTCTATAAAGCGTTGTTTATGAAACCTTGACTGGAAGTTATCATAAGTTCAGCCTCTCCAAGCAGCAGTTGGCCACAACTTTCTGCAAATGTGAACCAGTCCCAGGATGAATATCAAACCTACCGGCCATTACCTTACGAGCAAAGAGGGTAAGGAACGTGCAACACTCATCGGTAGAAAAGAACGGTAATATAGAAAGTTATGGTGGAAAAGTGTTACTATTATTAACGTTGGATAAAAAGTTATTTGCGATGCTTGTCATTCAGCACCACATCATTTTTGTCCAAATGTAATAATTTTCAAGCACAGTACCGAAAGTTATCTTTAATGTAACAACAGAGGCTTCAATACAAATCCAGAGAGTTATCCATCTACTTTGGGCCACATTGTGCATGAGTGATTAAACAGTCAGCGAACAGCATAGATCAATCACAGATGTCAAGAGGACCTCGTGTTGTCAGCCTGAATACCAAACCTCTGCTTGTGTTCTGACAGGGCCTGTCCACACAGCTGCCTGAGGAAACATCTCTTTTACAATGGCTGGGCATAAAGCCGTTGTTCTTGGAAATATTAAAGCTTCATCTGGCTCGTCTGTGCAAAGAAATACTAGATTGGGCTAGAAAACTTTAATTTCTTTGGCTCTTTGATAATCGTCTAAAGTTGTTGTGTGGCCATCTCCTAACCGGTCATCATATCAGGCAGTTTTCCGATGCTACACTATTACAATGTTACGACAGATTTATTTGATGGAATCAACAACATATACTCGAGCTGCAGAACTGTCTTTCAGAGACAATATTTCTACAAAATATGTTTTGCATTTTAGGATATTTATTTTAAGTAAGTAATTAACTTTTTTCAAAGTAACAGATTAAGAGGAACATCACATCATTGTACCAGCAACATAAAAAAGTGTAAATATTTGTAGTGACTTAATCATAATCCTTGAGTTAACCCCCCCCCCCCCCTCTCCCTGCTGTAACATTAAATACTTTTGATGAGTGTCTCTTTTCCAATTCATTTGAAAATGCAGCTCACTCACAGCACAAAACCGACACTTTCAGATATAAATGTAATCTTATCAGAATAAAGGGTGTATTTTTGGGGGGTTTTGCAGTGAGGTGAGGGTAATTAAGATGTATAACTAGGAGATTGTAATGAGGTCATTTAGCTGTTGGTTGAAGTGAACAGCGAAGTGAAGATGTTGCAAATCTGCCGAATTAGCAAATCTGATCCCCTGCTTTTCTTCTTACCATTAGATGCCACGGGGACTGATGAGTAAGGAGGAAGTAGTGGTACCCCTGGGGCTTATGACACAGATAAGATTTCTGGATAAACGGCGGAGCGGCATGGGGCTTCTCTCACCAGAGGGCACATGAATCAAACGCACCTCTGTCATTCGTCCTTCACGTCGGGGCAGATGGAATTTCGTCTGTTGCTGCCTGTTGGATGGCCGCTGAATGATACTGCGGGCTGGCGTGACTACAAAGTCACTGGTGTCATTTCATATGTGCAACAAAGGAATGATCTCTCGCATAACTCAAAACTAGGCCCTTATTATTGAATAACCTTCCGCATTGAAAATGCGGAAGGTTATGTTTTGATCGCTGTGTATTTATTTATTTGTATGCGTGTTACTCGCATAACTCAAAAATTATTAAACCGAATCGCATGAAAGTTGGTGGGATGATTGGTTATTATCCGGGGACCATTTGATTAGATTTTGGGATCGTTCGGGTCAAAGGTCAAGGTCATGAAAAGGTCAAACTATTCTTGAATCGCATGGAATTTGGTGGGATGATTGGTTATTATCTGGGGACCATTTGATTAGATTTTGGGATCGATCGGGCCAAAGGTCAAGATCAAGGTCATGAAAAGCTCAACATCATCTTTTTATCCAATTGGCATGCAACTAATGCCAACAATTTCATAATTCAATGCCCAATCTTGTGATATGCGAAGGTATGCGCTCTACCGAGTGCCCATTCTAGTTGACTGTTGATTTTACAGCTATTTGCACAGATTCATAGTTTTCCTCGTCTGGGCTTCAGGCTAAAAAAAACAGGCAGTGAGAAGACACCACTATGGACTCTGAGACATAATTATCAACATATTTCACAAATGTCTGACATTTTGCTCAAAAAAACATTAATCAAGGAAATAATTGCCTGCTCAATCATCATGAAATATATTGTTACTTGCAGCCCCAATGCTACATAGTCTGAAACCTCAGCGCAATGTTCTAATTTATTCCCACTTTAGAGTTACCCCACATTTATCATGTCACTGCCTGATGCAGTGGCTTTCTCTGCACATGGTGCTCCTGGAGTGCATCGACAGTGTGATTACATTTCACAATTCTTTCCTCAGGAATTCACATGGCATGCTCTTGCAATTCACGCCGATTTTACCTCGATGTGATATACTCGACCTCCGAGTTGTTTCAGTGTGAAATGGACCCATTAGTGCCCGTCCCCTAGAGGAATCAATCTAATGCTATTCCAGTTTGGTTTAAACACTCATGTGTGGTCATGGTGTCTTACTACTTTTTTTGGCCTGAACTTGTCTGCTGGGCAAACCAATCTATCAGCGTCCTACTGCCAAAGCTCCCTGGTCCTCCAAGGTCTTCTTAGACATGACTGACAGACCACATCCGCATTCTCTCCATCTCACTTACATGGAGAGGAGCACGGAGTGAGGGGAAGGGACACGGCTGCTAAATAGTATCTTTTATAAAAAGAAAAAAATATGTTGTTTGAAGGAGCGACGATGGACCCCAACCCACCCCATTTTATTCTGCCTTTGCCATTTGCCCTAATGGGTACGATCTATTTTAAGTGTGTGACCTTTACTGGCTATTCCTCATCTCCAGTGGAGTGGGTGGAATTGAGGGTTATTGAGCATGTTAGTATAGCAACGTGTGCACTTGTTGGATTGTGTAGGTGCCAAAATCACCTATACATTCATTTGGGTACACAAACACACTTTGAATGTAAATTAAAAGATATTAGTGAAGGATTACATCATACATGTACGCCTTTTGCCCAGCTAATTGTTGGCTTTTGATTCCCGGGGATGTTGGAGAAAAATAAATACAGTACGTCCTGCATGGCACGGTTACTATGACAACAAGCTTATAGATATATAATCACACTCAAGAGACAACTGTCGCACCACCACACACACACACACATACCCCCCCCCCCCACACACACACACACACTCTTATGAACTCCAAAACCTCCTTGACTGCAGCTGTTTAAGCACACGTCATGCTAGGATGAGATGCACAGCTGTCGACTAGTAAGCTTGCCAAAAGGGCCCAACCGCCTCAATTCTTGGACCCAAATCAAATCCCCAATTTGTTTATGTTAGTATGTTAATAAAGGGTAGCATTTCCATATGAATATCAATATTTCAGAGGGAAGCCAGGCGTTACTGTGAACACAGTGGAATGCTGGCAAGCATCCCAACGCAATATCACTGTGGTTCCATTTGAAGTGTAATTTCACTCATCAGATTTTCTCTTTCTTCGCATGATCTGAAAAGGAGGTATTTTTAGAGCCCAGGTGCTTATCCTCTTTGTGATGCCGGAGGCCAATGTCAAATGAACACATCAATCTTAGTTGTTTGAGAGTGAGGAGGGAGCAGCGGCGGCACAGTCACAGCGATAGTAGTTCCCCTTCCAACTGTGCGATACTAAAGCGTTCTGTTCTCTATCGCTGGGGTTTGCCGTCGCGTGATTCATTCAAGACACTTGCGACGGCAATTATGACTAAAATCTGGGAGCGTAAATAACACTGCCGAGTAAAAGGCACAAGGAAATATCAGCAATAAGCAGCTAATGGCATCCGTTTCATTCTATAGAGCTTCTTCTAACACACGGATGAATCCTCGAGGCATTATGACAAATCGTGTCCTCGACATGGCAACGACTGAGCCGGTAGCTTGCAGCTAACGGGGGAAACATAGGCAACAGTGCTGCCAAAGCGAACAGTGTTTACCTGGTGGGGGGTGGGGGGTGGGTGATCAGAGACGTTACCAGAGACACACACGCTAACATGCACACACGGCAGCACCAGCTGCATTAAAAAGGAATTTCACTATAAGTGACGTAGCTTGAGAATTGCACAACATGGTCCGTACACTAAGTGCCAAACAATGTAAATGCATCCAGTTCATCAATCAAACGGCACTGAGACGAGTCATCACTCTTCCAGCAATTTGAATCACTGCGTCAGTAATTGTTTATGGTGCTCTAATGGCGTCCAGCACATGCATATCCACCGTGTGTGAGATCTTTGAGTTATGTGCTGTTGTTAAAGCCTGATGGGGAGATTGGAAGGCCAATCAGTTATCTACTTGCTGGTGTAGATTACTCAGTGTGTGCACATGATTAAAAGGCCTCATGATAATCCCCTACACTAAACTTTAGTGCACCTACGCAATCATTCCTCATTCATTTTGCAGTAATTCAGTTACTTGAAAAGGACTAGATGCACAATCAGCCATATTAATTGTTCACTATTAAACATCCATGCTGTATCCATTCTGCATTAGTTCGAGAGGCAGAATTTTCATTCAATTATGTAATTATCAGACACATTATTGGAGCTTCTGATGGATGTCTGTTAACTATTTATTTCCTGAAGAATTCTTTTTTGGGACATCGAAAAGTGGGCCTTTAATTATATCAAGAGTTGTTGGACGAGGCAAAAGTTCAGTGATGCAACACTTCTAGTTTAGTGTTGAGTTTTAATATAAAGTATCAAGTTTGAGATTTTAAAATGTTTTTTTATTTGTATGGGGAATATTTTCTTGTCTTCTCTTTATTGATTTTTTCAAAAATAGTTGGTGAAAAGCTTACTTCTAAGGGAGTATTGAGTTTTCATTAAATATCATATTTCGGGTAAATATGTTTGGTAACGTTTGAAAGACATTAAAGAAAAAGTGGACTGGGAAAATCACATAAACAGGATTATTATTCAGAGTTGCTGCAGTACAATCTGACTCTATGACTACATTATGTTGCCAATCATGCCAAGTTTGCTCTGTTATCATCAGTGTAACACAATGCAAAATAATGCCATTCAATGCCGTCGAGGATACGAGTGATCCCAGCTGTCATCAGTAGGTATTCACATGTAACAACCGGCAGCACATGAACACAGATCAATAAACCAGCCACGGACCTGTAGCGGGCATCGATAGTTTGGAATAATGCCTTTTTGAGCTTCTGCACTCAATATCTCTAACGTGGTTTGTTGGGAAAACAAATGTCATCATCTCGATGGCCATTGCTTTCATTTCAAAAGTCTGATTGATCAGCCCGGCAACTGACAGTTATCTGGGAATTGTTATACAGTGGAACTATGAGATTGGCCTTTTGTAGGCTATCGATTGATTTTTAAGTGGGACAGCAATCTGATACATCCAACTGACTATTGATTTACCACTGTCCATATCTGCTCATGTGGTTGGAGATGTCGCATTGCGACTGCAGTGTTCCTGCCGCACAGTGAAAACAGAGATATTTTGGATATCTGGATCTGTGGAGTGCTTTTATAAGTGCAGCGGCTATAACAGTTGTCGTCAAACAGTGCCGTGTTTGATGGCAGGACCTATGTGAAGTCGATGATGGAGGCAATGGAAATATTGTGTGATATAGAATCTGCCCTTAGAACTCAACTTGCCCGGCGACACAGACTGATTGTGGAAAGAGAATACCGCCGAGTTGGTTTCGCAGCCTCCTGACAGAAGAACTAATTCATTAACCGTAAAGGATCTCAATGCTCAAGTGTCTCTTAACAATTACATCAGGCGGAATGAGAATTAATTATGTTCGGAAATCAATAAATACCGCAATGGTACACACGCTTTCTGCAACACCTTGTCATCTTAGCCACAGCCAATGAAGGCACCGTGGGCCGAAGCTCCGCTGTTTACAGGAAAAAAACACCTCTATCACCTGCACCGTGATGGGATGAAGACCCCACGCTGGGCTTTAAACTCCACAAATACGGACTCCTCTCCTCCAGCTAAAATGTCGATAATGAAACTAGATGATGTATAGGTGCCTGTGCAATCAATATTCCTTAGTAGTAGTTTTCGTTGGGTTAAGTGTTCAGCACCACTTTGTAGCCGTAATAAATGAACTGTAATGGTGTGTATTTCCGATTTGGAGAGACTCTCTCTTGTCATAATAGGGCTCTTTGAAATCCAATGTATTCCACTCCAGGTTAGCAAATAAAGCCCTAATTGAGGAAAATCTCAATTTCAAAGCAAACTAATTGATGCTGGTGATGGTTCTCTAAGGATGTGTTCGTTTATTGGCTTACTGTCTTTTGTCAACTGTCACATTGTGTGATCTTTGGGTTAATCCATCTGCTATTTAATTTGGGAAAATACAATGAACAAAAGACGTAGAAAGGGCAACATCACACAGAGTAGATCCCTGGACTAGAGCCATGGTTTTTTCGATCTGAGGAAAGAAAGAGAAAAGAAAAGTAATTCACTATGACAGCTCTTCAAAGAAATTGTGTTGATGTGAATTTAACATCAAATTAAAAGTCCCCCCGCTCCCTCTTCTTGAGGCACGATCATGTTTCGAGACTTAAAATGGGACCATATGCCCAGTGAATCCATGCCCAGAGTCACCTTGAAAGTATTAGGACTAAATATGATTCACCGTGCAGTCTTAGCAAAGGATTAACGTGATGTTGTCCGTATACTGCTTGAAAACGAGAGAAGCTCACATTATGCTTATACAGGACTGTCTCAGAAAATTAGAATATTGTGATGAAGTTCTTTATTTTCTGTCATGCAATTAAAAGAACAAAAATGTCATGCATTCTGGATTCATTACAAATCAACTGAAATATTGCAAGCCTTTTATTCTTTTAATATTGCTGATTATGGCTTACAGCTTAAGAAAACTCAAATATCCTATCTCTAAATATTAGAATATCATGAAAAAGTATACTAGTAGGGTATTAAACAAATCACTTGAATTGTCTAATTAACTCGAAACACCTGCAAGGGTTTCCTGAGCCTTGACAAACACTCAGCTGTTATAAATCTTTTTTTTACTTGGTCTGAGGAAATATTAACATTTTATGAGATAGGATTTTAGAGTTTTCTTAAGCTGTAAGCCATAATCAGCAATATTAAAAGAATAAAAGGCTTGCAATATTTCAGTTGATTTGTAATGAATCCAGAATGCATGACATTTTTGTTTTTTTAATTGCATTACAGAAAATAAAGAACTTTATCACAATATTCTAATTTTCTGAGACAGTCCTGTAGGTATGACACAGAGGTGAAATAGGAAGTACTGGGGAGGGTGGGCGAAATCTGCTCAATAAAAACTTTAAGGCGAGACAGGTTGGAAATGAGTTAACACGGATGTGCAGGTGATTCAGTCAAACAAGAGGATGAGGATTCTATTAGCTTGAAAAAGTCTGAGGTGAATGTGATGAGCTGGGAGACTCAATAATGTCCCCCCCCCCTACCTCTCCTGCCCTCTCCGTCTCCCTGCCTTCATCCTCCTCGTTCAGGGTCAAGCTTTATTAATGTTATCTGATTGCTGAGAGCTTTCCAATGCCTAGATACAGCAGTAAAATTAATCTCTGACTAAAATATCGACGGTACACAGAATATATACCTCAGTGAGGTGAAGCCATCAGGTAAAAGTCGAAGTGAAGAAGAAGATGAAGAAGAAAAGAAAGCATTGCAGATAAGCACAATCAATCGGACACTGGATGGGAGTTGAATTTGATCAACTGCAGTACAAGTAACACACTGAAATAGAGTGGAAATAATCTCTAATTATTTGACCTTTCATTAAGGTCATTTTAGAGCTCTGCGTAGGTTTAAAGATTTTAAAATTAGAATCAGATTTCCTTGATTGAAATGCGATTATGACAACTTAAAGATATTAACACATCAGTGAAGCATTCATTACTTTCCATATATATAAAAAGTAACATAAATGCTGACTTGCATTTGTTTAAACGACACCACTAATAGCTATGGTATCTGTGCTTTAGGACATCACAAACTGTTCCTGTTATATTACGCTGTGGCAGCCATTATAATGCCATTGGACAGACCTTAATCCTTGACAATGGCACACTTACTTTATATTATACAGTATACAATGGTGACCTTCCATATTCACCTTCCAGGGTTTAGATGAATAATACAAAACATGCAAGCGTTAATCTTCTCGGCTGTGGTTCAAACCCTTGGGGAATGTCACAAAGGCACTGTGGAAATGCCTCCTGTGTATACCTCCTGGGAACATGGGAATAAGAAAATAAAACATTCATATTTCATTTCGTAATGCTGAGGTTGAAGAAAAGGGGAAAGAGAGAGTGGTAAAAACAAAAGAGCGCAAGAAAATCAGACGCACATGTGTGACGGAGAGTGACAGGCCCTTTTCATGTGGAAAAATATCACACATTTATTTCCTACACAGTAAATCCTCTTGTTTGCAATATTCATGTCACCTAGCACAATGAAAGGAACACAACCCGTTAGCACTAAGAATAGACGTAACCCCCTTTTGTTATTTTGTATTTTTTTTTATGCGAAGGAGAAACTCAACACGCAAACTGACCCAGATAACAACAACATAAAGTCTGGAGGGGCAAACAAAACAGTCCATGCAGAGGAGGGAGAGAGAGAAAGAGAGAGAGAGCTGTAAAGACAGAGGGGAAAAAAGACTCTAAAAGTGTTCTCCCAACAAAAAGTTAGCTGAGAAGTAAGAGGGGAAAAGAGGGGATGAATATTTAAAGGAGGCAGCTCTCTCAAGAAGGAGCGAGGCGAGTATGAGAAAGAATACAAGCAACCAGCGATCATTCAAATTGTTGACTTGCAAAAAAAGGGAGTTTTTTTCCGGAGTACACAAGCAGGCAGCATCTGTTGATGTCTGACTCTGTGTACATTTCCTCCTGCCTGGTGGAGTGCACCATCAGCTTATTGGGGTAATCATCCGGAAAAGAGAAAATACAAATAGGGCAACTGCGGACCGGCACCTCAACATTGTTAGAACATCTGCAGCTGTTGCATTTCTATTTACAGAGCGCTCTCATGCACTGAGCTAAGTGCTACAGTAAGCTGTGTAACAGCAGCCTACTCCATGCAACCCTCAGCAGTGCGATGCTTTAACATTCACAAAGGCCCCACTAAGTCTTTGCAGAGAGCAGGAATGCACTGGTTGTTTCCATACTTTGAAAAGTGCCCGTCACTGAGTTAGCCATCTACCCGTATGTATACAAAGTTAATATGCTAATTATACCCCGCCAATCACATTGCAAATTTGCATTATGTCCGAACTCTAACACAAAATGCTATGCCAGAGTAAGAATGCTAATGTGTGCTGCAATATGTCATTTGTCCTTGTGCCTCGCTGGCCTGCAGCTCCACTGAGCATGGCCTTCGGTGTCCATGCTGTCAACTCCACTCCGCTCTCCTTCTCCCACCGTGCCAGGGAGAGGGGACTCTGACCGCGCTATGATGACACTGCTCCAGAAGAGATTATAGACCCTGATACTCTGCCGCGCTAGCATTATGCACACGCTGCCCTTTAACTAAGATACACGGGCCGGCTGCCAGCTCCGCTCGGCCTCCGCGTCAGATCTGCCTACTCACGTTTGTGCGGGAGAAGTAACAGAAACAGCCCAAGACGGCAGATGGCACATAAATAGGAGATGTGGTGATGGACACACATCACGACGCATGCATCGGGAGGAACACACACAAATTCCAGTTTAAAAAAACGACGAATGTGGCGCAATAAACATAGATGAGCAGTTGCATTTAACCGATGTGGGATAGCTCAGAGTGGGGTTTATACCATCAGGATATTGGAGGGAGACAATTCAATTGAATTCAATTTATTTGTACAGCCCAATTTCACAAATTACAAATTAGTCTCGGAGTGCTTTACAATCTGTACACATAGACATCCCTGCCCCAAAACCTCACATCGGATCAGGAAAAACTCCCAAATAACCCTTCAGGGGGAAAAAATGGAAGAAACCTTCAGGAGAGCAACAGAGGAGGATCCCTCTCCAGGATGGACAGGTGCAATAGATGTCATGTCAGAAGGACAGATTTAGAGTTAAAACACATTCAATGAATATGACAGAGTGTATGAATAGTTCATAGTAGGCGTATTCCACGATGGAGACCTCCACGATCCATCAGGCAGATGGAGGTAGAGAGGCGGAGTGGGCGGAGTCTCAACAGTGGGCGGAGTCTCAACAGGACAGTGGCGTCGTCGGTAGCAGGAATTCCACGACCCAGACCTCGATGATCCATCAGCAGATAGGATCTATGTCGTCTCATAGGGTCCGATGACCCCATGAGACGTGAAGTCAAAAGGACTCCGGGGAGAAAGCAGAGTTAGTAATGTGTGATGGAGAGATGAAAATTCATCCATAAGGAGAGAGAAAAGAGGAGATAGGTGCTCAGTGCATCCTAAAACGTCCCCCAGCTGCATCTCCATGACAACATAGCAAGTATGTAGTATTTCAAACCGAGGGAAATATGATCAGCAAAGCAATATTGAGTATGAAGCTAACCATGTGTAAAATGAAAATGAATTAGATCAGGAAAACTGCTGATGCCCTTCTCTCTAAGGGTCGAAGCTTACAAGCGTGTTATGATGATGGCCACACCCCCAATCAGTGATGTCATTGCTGGTGTTTTCATAATTATGCCAAACGTAAAACAAAAGCCGTGACAGCGCTCCGGGAGGTGCGGCCAGAAAGCCCAACATCACTGAAGGCTGTGTGGTAGCAGACTTTCTCCCCTTTGTGATTGTGGGTGTTAAATTGCCTGTTTTAAGGAACACACGGGGGCTCTCACAAGTTACAAGAATAGTAGTACAAAACAAAATGACATTTTATTTATTACTTCAAAGCGTGTGCTTTCATTTTCTTTTATCGAGAGAAACAAAAACCTTCAGGAGAGTCTTTCAAAGAGATGGTGCGGTACCAGACCCCCTTCCAAAACCTTTGTAGTTTAGTCTGTGATGAGCATGATAAACATTTAACTTGTCTGTGATGTGAAAAGTGCTCATGGTCACGTGAAACAGACTTTTGTCTCCTTAAAAAAGAGAAAAAGTGGAAGTAGCTGCTCAAGTGGGGGAAATAAAGTAAAGGACACTGAATGTTATTGTTACACTACATTTCAGTTCCAAAATAACTGAATAGAGGATAATAAAGGGAAATGAATGAAAGCTCAATAGATCTAACTTGGTATGGCATAACGCTCTGATCCTGGATGTCATGCTTTAGACATGAATCTGTCCAATTACATCAAGTTCTGCTTACATCTTAATTTAATTGCTAAATTAAAATGACTTACATTTTGACTTTGAAGAGTCACTTATGTCACTTGTTGGAACACAGACGACCTGTCACAACACTTCCCTTTGTATAATGAGACTCAACACGTCCGCTTGCCTTCCGCTCACCCTCCTCTTTTAACCCTGTATTCCTTCTAAAATGTGAGAGTTGTCAGTACAGGATGAGGAACCTTGACCCTCTGGCTCCCAAATTATATTAGCTTCTGCCTTAAAAATGAATCATACTTTATTTAGGCTCGTCTCTGGATTCACGCAACAGAAGAAAAAACGATCACAGATTTCTTCTAAGGATGTTGTAATTCAGCCAGAGGTAGAACTGAGGGCAGATAAAGTTAATTTATTTCATTCAGCTTGTTCAATCACTGGCAAGTGCCACTTTCTGCCAGCGTCATTTTCATCTAACATGGAAGCAGCAGTGGATTTTACATTACATCAAAGAAATATATCAATTTAAAAGTTGGTACTGTATATTATATATATATAATAATGACAACCTGTACGTCTGCTTACCCAAGCTTTTTGCCATTTTGTGGAAACCTTTCTACCGCTATTGTTCACGTGTGTAGCTACATTGCTCGCTAGCTATGCACACAGATAAAATCCAAAGATTAAGCTAAATGATCACGACACTGGAGCTATTTCAAAGTAATTCAGTCGATTTTGCAGACTGTCTCGCAGTTGGGCGTCAACTCAGAAGTCTGAAGGCTACGGCTTCAAGGAAAATGTGGGTAACACTTTAAAGAGACTTTTTCTTTCATAACACATTCAAGGAAGGAAAAATAACCATTCAGGAAACTGTTAAGCTTTCTTCTTAAGTTTTAGTTTGATTCCTTACACTGGTAGAATGAGCAATTAGCACTAACAGACCTCCTGCTGTGTTCCATCATGTTCATGTTTTTCTGTGTGAACCTGAGCCCAACACCAGTACCTCCCTTATAGAATTAAAGCTATAGCTAACTAACCTGCATGCCGTATGTGATTGTTGTTGGCCAATTGAGCCCATAACTCCTGGAAGGACTGTGGGAGAATGCAACTGAACTGTTCTATTCTTGGCACTTCGCTCCGTGCGTCATTGCACAAGCAGAAAGGAGCTGAGCGAGATGGAGGGTAGGGCGAGTGTGTATGAGTGTGTATATTTTCATCCAAAGAGACTCCGCCCGAAAGGCAAAGGGCTCAAAGCTGCTGCTGTCATATATAAACAATGAGACCTGATTTGATGAACTGACATTGACAGAGAGCTTGTGAAATTGTATTCAAAATATCAGAGAGTATTTTTTTATTTTTTAGGACTGAGTGACACATAAGAAGAAGGAATAAAGACCACGCTCCCAATAATGCAATATAACTGAATGCTTGGGTTTGATGTGATTCATAATTATATAACTGCTACCAAATCACAAATCACACACACACACACACACACACGCACACATGTGCACACCAGTAAGTTGCGCCTGCTGTGGTGTTGTGCCATGTCCTCGGCCCTTCCTGCAAGGCAGCCGTCTCATGAGATGGCAGAGATCAGAACGGGAACAACACGCAAACTGATCCCACCATCTTGGCAGGCTGGTAATTAAATATCAGCTCTTGGCAAAGAAGTATGTAAATGCTGCTTCCCTGCCCGTGCTCGGGCACATTTCAACCCCCCGCACAACACTGATCAGTGGAGAAAGCCGTGCCAGGTCCTGTTGCTACTGACTATTCTCAAAGATATTATTAACAGAGGATCCAGATCAGAGGCACCCCACCACTTTGAGGCCCCTTGGCTGAACTGGCTGAATGGCTTATGCTTGTTTGGGCCCTTGCAGCATGAGAGGAGATGAGAAGGGGGGAAACGGGGGGACAGAGATGCAGTCATGGGCGGATGGCAGGGCCGGATGTGGGCTAAAAAAAATAGGGATGGGCTAAAACATAGCGAGGGTGGATAACTCTAAAGAAGTCAGAGGCCAAGTAGATATTTTTCTATTGGCTGCGATAAGGCATGTAGCCAACACTCGGATAGGGGCTTATTACATTTCCCCATAAAGCCTATCAATGTGTGGCAGAGCAGAGGGCTTTTTGTTAACATGCCAGTTTACGGATGCGTGGCAATTGTTCTGGTACGGGCTCACTCATGATGGAAAGCGTGAGTTCTTTGTGTTGCTGCGGCCATATTAACGACGCGCCATCAAACACAGCACAATGATTGCGCCCTTATCAGCTTTCAACCCAAAGTCAACCATGCAGTTAAGAGATGGCACTGGATTCCGAATCCATCCGGATGAAAAAGAAACTTGGACATTACTGGTTTGGATTTTCATTACTTGAGAATCTTTCTTTTGTTGTATTAAACCAGAGAGCAGGCTATTATCTGTGGCTGTACATAAACACGAGCTGGAGTTTAGCCAATTTGCACAGTGATTGGAGCTGAGGAGCCCCCTGTCACTGGCAAGGAGGGATTTATCAATCACAGTCTCCAGCTGCAGCTTTTGCTCGCATAGACTGCCTCTGCTTCTCTAAAAATAGAGAAAGGTGCGATGAAGAAAACAGGAGAGTAAATGGGGATGCAAAAGAAAAGGATGTACATATCTGGAAACTATCTGAAGATAGGAGGGGAATTGATACAGTGAGGTGTTGGGGAAAGAGCTGCAAGACAAGAAGGATTGCAGTGGAAAGAAAATGTTTTGAGAGAAGAATGAAACGGTAAAAAGAACAGAAGACAGAAATAGCCAGAGAGAAGAATCATTAAAAGAAGCAATTTGAGAATGCCTTTGATACTACACAGTGCTCCAGATGCTGTCATTTTGAGACATAAGCCAATTAAGGTGGGTAAGATGTAGTCAACATGCAATAATGCTTCAGATGTAAAACAGCACATTACTAATGCTGTGCGTTACTGCGCGTCAACGTCAACTGAGACCCAATTAATTACCCCCACGTCTTTCCCTCTGTCTGTTCCACCTCGTATGTATGCAAACAGGTGAGTTAAGGAGAGCATGCAACACATGTGAAGCAGAAGCTAAGCGTTACTGATCTGTGATTCCCATGTGTACGACGGGGGAGAAAAGGGGTTTTGACGCAAATCAATTGTCTCGCTTAGAAGTTCCATTTGGAAAATGTGATGGCCTATTCAAAAGGTTTCATGCCCTGCTGATAAGAGATATATACAGGACTGTCTCAGAAAATTAGAATATTGTGATAAAGTTCTTTATTTTCTGTAATGCAATTAAAAAATTATTAAATATTAAAAGAATAAAAGGCTTGCAATATTTCAGTTGATTTGTAATGAATCCAGAATGCATGACATTTTTGTTTTTTTAATTGCATTACAGAAAATAAAGAACTTTATCACAATATTCTAATTTTCTGAGACAGTCCTGTAAAGAACATCTGTCTTTTCCTCTGCTAAATAAATAATCTTTGAGCTTTTCCTTGACTTTGCTCCATCTCAACCTCCTCAAGATCAAAGAACAGCAGCGGGAACGCACTCATAGATGCACAAGCGTGGAAGAGAATACATTTTGGCCACAAAAGGCACAAATGTATTCCTCAAGCTTGCCCGGCTCAACTGATTTAATGCCTCCCCAGATAAAGCTTTCCCGAAAAGATAAAAGGAAAATGTTCAGACACATTAATGATTGGTTGCTAATGACTCATCAAACACAACACGGTGCCACGAGTGAGCACTAATCAATTGAAGTCGGCTAAATACGCAGCAATCAATAAGCCAGAGCCCAATATCTCTTTTTTTTATTTTTAAAGAGAGCCACTTGGAAATGAATAGCTGAATGCGACATATGATTCATTAAATACCCAGAGCAAAGTACACAAAAAGTTTTCCTGTAGTGTTGGTAAATTAATTAGAATGCCCTTTGAGAAACGTAAACTTCTGACCACAGATACGTCGTATAATGTCACAAACCACATTATATAATGAATCAATGCGCCATTCTCTGTATTTTTGTCTCCTCTGTCTGCTGCTTTCTCTCAAACCAATGTTGACATTTGACTCAAAGTATATGGATTAATGCTGGAAGGTGGAGCGCACGCACACAACGACACAACGGCGTGTGAGGTAGAGGGTGCAGCATGGGAACACGCTGCATTCACTGGATTTTTTAAATGTTGGGACTTTTCATTTAGAGTGCGCTACTGTCTCATCGGTCATGAAAAGAGAGGATCAGAACTGACAATTCATTCACCTCTGAAATATGTCACGCTTACTCATTCAAACCATGTTGTACCTTGCATTGTGCACAGGAGTGTATGTCCCTTTAGAAGTGCGCGGGAGAAAAATGCCTCCAAGGACACATTATGAATGCTGTTAACGACGTCACAAGTGAGGGCTTAACAGTTTTGGAAATTGAAAAAAATTTCATGGTCAGTGGTTAATGAAAAGCCAAACAAAGGAGTGTAACAGTTTAGCTCCACACCTTCCTTTTTGTAATAGTTGTTTTCATCCTGTCACACCATCTCGTCAATCCAACTCCCCTCACCTGCCTCTGATCACCTCGTTAGTCCCTCATTCCCTTCACCTGGTCCTCACACCTTCTCACCTGCCTCTGATCACCTCGTTAGTCCCTCATTCCCTTCACCTGGTCCTCACGCCCTTCTCACCTGCAGCCCATCCCCTCATTAGTCCCTCACTATTTAGCTCCCTCACTTCCACTTGTCCTCTGCCAGATTGTCTTGTGTTTTCGTGCCAAGTTCTCCAGCGTTATTAGAGTATATTCCTGACCTGCCTGTTCTGACCCTGCCTGCCTGCCCTGACCTCTGATTCTCTGCCCTGCCCCTTTTTGGACTTGTTTGCTTCTTCGACTGATCTCCCAGTTTTGACCCAGCCTGTTTCCAACCAAAGACAGTGTTCTTTGTTACTCCTGTCTGAGTCGTGCTTTTGGGTCCACTCTAATAGCGCCATGACAAGGAGATTGTCACTTCTTCTGAATAGCGTTTGAGGAACAGATTCTCGTGGAATTCTATCCGTGTTTGACTCTTCTCCGCAGCTTGTCAAAGATTGCCTGTTATTTCTTTCATTTAGTTGACTGGAAACATTTCTGCAATTTTACAGGCTTGCAGCTCAATCGACTCCAGATTGGGGAATATGTATAGTGAGTGAGTCTTGAATAATGTATTGGAATCAGACACATTCACTTTAACGGTGGAGCTCCCAGAGTACGGAGGCAATCTTTGATGTGAAGCCAGAGCCTCAGATGTGTGTAAAAAAAAAAGAAGAAAAAAAGCGAGAGGGAGATGTGAGAGGATCTTTGGTCACATTAATGTATTAAAAGTAAAATAATTATTTAGATAAAGGGCCCTAAATGAATGTATAACACATCTTTACTATACCTCAAAGTGTAAGAGGAAGAGAAGAAATAGGTCATCTCAACAGGTCCAATGAGAAAAAATGTCTTTCTTCAATCCAATATACAGGACTGTCAAAGAAAATTAGAATATTGTGATGAAGTTCTTTATTTTCTGTAATGCAATTAAAGAAACAAAAATGTCATGCATTCTGGATTCATTACAAATCAACTGAAATATTGCAAGCCTTTTATTCTTTTAATATTGCTGATTATGGCTTACAGCTTAAGAAAACTCAAATATCCTATCTCTAAATATTAGAATATCATGAAAAAGTATACTAGTAGGGTATTAAACAAATCACTTGAATTGTCTAATTAACTCGAAACACCTGCAAGGGTTTCCTGAGCCTTGACAAACACTCAGCTGTTATAAATCTTTTTTTTTACTTGGTCTGAGGAAATATTCAAATTTTATGAGATAGGATTTTAGAGTTTTCTTAAGCTGTAAGCCATAATCAGTAATATTAAAAGAATAAAAGGCTTGCAATATTTCAGTTGATTTGTAATGAATCCAGAATGCATGACATTTTTGTTTTTTTAATTGCATTACAGAAAATAAAGAACTTTATCACAATATTCTAATTTTCTGAGACAGTCCTGTATAAACTGGGAACATAAAGGAAATAAGTGATGATTAATCAGAACCCAGCACATAAAGCAATATGAATTGGCTTTCATATTAGATTTTCCATAGATACCACATGCATATGAAGCTGTTTGGTAGAACTGTGACACACTCCTTTCTTCATATTCTCTGTTTGGAAGGAAATATTATTCCTTTATTTCACATCAAAGCTCCATTGTTAACTAATTTTATTTTTTTAAATGCGAAAAAATTAATTCACGGTCAGGCCTCTGTGATAAAATAAACAGAGGGAGAAATATCGAGAGAGAGAGAGAGAGGGAGAGATCGTAGAGGAAGAAAGATTGTTGGGAAATATGCAAATAAAGACATGAATACAGATCAGGCTACTCCTCAGAAGGAGATGAATACATTTACCTCTTATCTACATGCTGATGAACAATAATAAAGTTCTTTTTTTTGGCTTTGGCACAATCAAATAAACCTTTCATAAACCTCTCATGGTCAGTTGTTTGAAATGAAAACCATCAACCATGTTTACAACATCTTTTACTTTTGATCTTTTCCTCCAGGTACTAGTGTACAGCCTCAGTCCTGGTCAATGTATATGCGTTTGTATCACTGGCTGCTGCAATACAATTATCAATAATAATTACCAGTTAATTCATCCTCGGTATCGCTAAACATTTGCTTCTTCAGAGGATATCTGACAGGAAGAGAATAAATAGACTGAAACTGAAGTCAGTATTTACAGAAGAAAGCACTTGTATAATAAACCCACAGGTGTTATGATGAGCAGCAAAATGCTGGCGGTCTCGTGCTCGTTGGAAATCATGATCAATTATTTTATGGCAAGAAGTTCAACAAAAAGTCAGTCAGTCAGTGAAAAAGTCCCTTTCGCAATAAAAGTCCCATATGTTTTTCTCCGGATTCAAGCAACATCACAGGCTTCAACGGGCTTCCAGTTCATGCGACAACCTTGAAACAATAAACTAACATTCATTCCCATGCGGCATACATATAAACACTACTTCTTCCATTTACATTAATCATCTAATACAGTCAATACAATCAATACAGTGTCCTTCTCATGCTTCATAATACACTCATAATACATATTCATATTCCCCCTAATATGTCCTAGTTATAATATCTTGCTATATGTATTAATGTAAAGCATAAAATTAAGTACATGTGCAAAGTCAAAATAACCTATTAAAACCTAACAGTGGTTTCATTTCATTTCAGTGGACTGTGAGTCCCTTTGGAGAAATAACTTTTCCTTCTAATTTTTTGGATTTATTTTGTTTGTTTACTACTGTTGCAGAAGGTAACCGTGGTCAAAGCCGGGCGCAGCTGTCTCCGGGCTACCTTCAAGCACCAGCAGAGTAGTCACCAGGAAGACAGGAAGGTTTATAGTCCTGAAGTGGAGAGAGTAGGTTCACCCCGTGGCATGAACCTACTATATCTTTTTAATGAGGCTCTCAGTGTTACAGGCCTCCAGGCATGTGGCCGGAGGAGATGAAGTTTTTTCCAGAGTCCAGTTTGACACAGTAAAAGGCTTTGGAAGGAGCACTGACACTAGCGATGCCGTATCACCAGAGGACCTTTGAACCAACACAGCACATCGCATTTATATTCATTTCAACCTGGCAAAGGTGTCTAAGTGCATATTGAATTTACTCCCCACTTGCTCGGGGCATTTTATACAATATTCAGCATATATTAGATCAACATGTGGCACAGAGTGAAATGCATGAAATCTCTCTCGAAATGAAAACACTTCTCGGCAATCCTATTTTTATCTGGGACGGTGTCATTCTATGCAAGTAATTGAACTGCAAGTTATACAAGTCTTGAGTTTAGCCGCGGCTTAAAAAGGTCTAACCTCAAACTGTCATTTTTGTGGAAAATCTATAATCTTTTCTCTGCATCATATTGCATATATGTGTGTTAAATCCCAAAGTGTTACAGCTCGCTATTATATAACTTTTAAAGCGCTGAGCATTGAATTATTTACCAACTTTCATATGGTACTCTAGATGTTGAGGATGTTGCATGGGATTCGGCTGAAATCATAATAATGTTTATAATGTTCTCGTGCAGAGTAAACTCTGACTTAACATCAAGTTAAAACCGACGTTCAGGGAAGACAGAGTCTTAGTACATTTCTTTAATTTACTTTACTTTTTCCTTCTTTAACGTGCATTGGTAAAAACTGAAAACAAAGACAATACAAACACTAAGTCTACATTCCCAAACAGAGTAATAGTATGAATTGACATTGTCGAAGCACTCACGGCATTACCTCTCTGATGCTTCACGGAGAAGCATGCTGTCCTCTGCTGCTGCTCAACCTGAAATACTAAAACTGGCCATTATTCAACGGGTATAACCGGAAAAACAAACAAACAAATCATATTGAGATTAATTATCATCTAAAATCAGTAGAATTAATAGAAAAGGCCTTAAGGCAACAACATGTTATTGATCTTACAAACTAAAAGCTGATTACATAAGCAATAAATTGCTCAAGTCAACACACCAGGTGTTTTGCTACGCCGGTCTGGTATGAGTAATAGCTAATATTGCTTGTGCTACCGTTAACCTACATTTTAGCATGCTGCAGATGAAAATTCTGGAGACAACATTGACATGTTATCCTGTGACGTAATGAAACATAGTTTAGAATTAACATAAGTTTAAAAAAAAGTAGAACATTGATTCAATATGTGAAGTTTGCCAACATCTGCCATCATAAGCTACCGGTCATACCAGACCAACGATAACTCTTGAAATGGAACCATCTGTTTTCGAGTGCCAGAGTTTGAAAGGTGAGTTTAAACGCACCTGGAATTACAGGCAAAGTGGTAAAAAGGGCTTTTCAGCATTCCCTTTGAAGGCTGTGTGACAAGGGTCGCTCCGTAAGAGCCGATTCAGTGTTGATTTGTTGTCATCTCCAAATGCAGTTTTTGGGAGAGTGCTACGCCAAGCAGCTGGGAGACAGAAAACACATCATTCTTGAGAAAAAAATGCTGTTGCTTGGGTGGCCCATATGCCTCAGCATCTGTGAGTGATGAACACTATTCTGTATGTCAAAATGAATCCCAAAGACCAATGTTTACCAACACAGATTGCTTGCTATTCTACAATTATGTTTAAAAAAATGTTTTTAGATACATTGCAGATATCTTTTTAAATAATCATACCACGGTTGCGTCCGCCTTGCATATTTTATGTCTTAATCATTTCCTTTTGGTTTCGTTATAAATATTGCACAAGTGGGTGCAGATGTGCCATATGAATTTTGGGTAAACTCTACATTATTTTCAATACTGCTGCCAGAGTTTGGGCCAGAGACCGAATTTAAAAGGCACTCTGCTGTGCTCCCCTTTGGCTTTCCAATCCGTCATCACTTGCATTTATGGTATGTTCAGAAGCGTTGTGATGGTGAATAGTGGTGTTTTGAAAATCTGTTTAGCAAGGATATAGCAAGGAAGACACAAATAATCAATTTAGTTAGTTAGTCAATTAAAACCTCTAACCACCGTATTTGCCTGGTGGTTGCAAACTTTGTCATTTGGGGAGGTTTCCTCTTCTGAGCCTCCACTTAGCCCTCACGAAAACAATATAACAACACCTGCTTCAGAAAGTTATTTCTTGATTTCCGCTTAATAATCAACACAATATCCCTCATGAAACTGATTGGTAAACTTTGCAGTCTGGGTGTGAATACCAAAAGCTGCAACTGGCTATTAGACCTCCTCACAAGCAGATCCCAGGCCGATCAGGTTTGCAGCCACACCTCCTCCACTCGTGTTGAACGGCGGAGCCTGTGCTCAGCCTCCTCTTCTTCACGCTGCACTCCCACGACTGCAACCCATCACATGAAGAGAACTTTGTTGTGAAGTTTGCAGATGACGGGTACCGTCGACGGCCAGAAAACAAAAACATGATGAACCTTCACAGAGTGGAGCTCGGCGGAAAAAAACCTGCTGCTCAACATCAGTAAAAGGAGCTGATTGTAATCAGTTGAATTGGCAACATTTGGGGGACTAAATGATTAATGTTTAACAGTTAAAAACTTTAGTAATTAAATTTTTTAAAAAGTATAAAAATGTAACTAAACAAATACAACATAATTGGCATAAACTTGGAATTAGATTTGGTCACAAATTGATTTCTACGACGGCTTTTTTTTATAGTTTGCAAAAGGAACCATTTGCATCTTTTCATTATCAACCTCTCACCACTTCCAGTTTGCATCCACATATGAATACACGTATTATTTGATATATATACACACATGAAACATACGCACCCCTGGTTGTGACACTCACATGTAATCATGCTCTCTGTTTACAGTAATTAAATCTTGTTAGTGCAGAGGGAGCCCACGGGTCTTAAAGAAGGTCTATTCTGAATACTTGCTGGTCAAAACAACAAATGGGATTACACGGTCTGGAGCCACTACAAATACACCGTTGCAGTTTTAAACACGTGGCGTGTGATGATTACACTTCGTTGAGAAACAGGGGTGAGCGATGTTTAAGTGATTGTCAATGATAACTTGTCATCCAAGACCTGCTCAGACAAAATGAAAAAAGCTCTAATCCCTGGACATGATCCCCTGCATGAATATAATGGTCACGGTCTTGGGTTTGGTTTTATTTTGAATTCTTTGTGACCTGTGTTCAATTCACATCCGGTCTTTTTGTGTTTTCCCGCCTTTGTGATTGTCTGCCCCGCCCCTGATTGAATCCTCCTGTGTCCCCTGCACCTCCCCAGTGTATGTGTCTGTTTTACTCTGCTCTGTCCCCTGGTATGTTTCCTTGCTTCCTCGATGTCTCCCCTTTTTCTGGTTTCTAATAGCTTTTTGGACTCCCCTGCTCAGATTCTGACCTTATATATTTTCGTAAGGATCATTGTGTATGATCCCTCTGTTCCCCCAATAGTTCCTTGTAGTCTTTGTGCCATTAATTGACATCAATATATATATTTCGAATTAATGATATCCACTGTAATACATATATATATATACGATAATATATAAAGGAGTTTCACATTCATTATGAGCTACATTAAATAATTTAAAGTCAAAAGAAGAAGATTTATACCATAACAATTTACATTCTGCAAGGCAGTCTTATGAGAGGGAAAGCAATTTCTACTTTCTTTTATATTTCATTTTACTTGACATTAATTTCATGGGACTTCATTTTTAAATATTGAGACACTAAATTGTATTATTTCATATGCTCGGTTCAAGGAGAAAAGCCAAGAGAGTGCCACCCGATGCAGAAAAAAACAACGTGTACGCTCTTGGCACATTGTATGAAATTATGAATAAATAACCCAACATGTTCTAAGCTTGGGGATAAAACACACAACTAATAGCTTAAAAAAAGGAACCGTAGCCTGAAACAGATGGCTGCGTCGTCCTCTATATGTCAGGTCTGTCTGGCGTCACAACCTTTGTCTGTGGCCTGAACCTTTCACAACTGCCTGCATATGCAGCACACAATTGTGCACACAAACATACACACATTCATTTTCCACCCATATATTCTATCTTCTTTTCCATGCCGTCTCCTCTCTCCCCAAAAGCCTCTCTAATAAATATTAATTGCAGCTCCCATGTGGTGGGGCAGGGCTTACTCACAGCCAAATGATCCTCACACGGAATAATGAAGCCTCTGGGATCCAGGTGAGAGGACAGAGGGAGGCTTATGTAACTCTGTGCCTTGTCAGGTAGGTTTCATCCATAATTTAACACCCGAGGAAGGAGATTGGAGATATAAGAGAAGACGTGAGGAAGTAGCCTCATAACCTGGGAAAGATGTGGGAACGGAGAAAGAAAATGTAATGAGAGAGTGAGCCCGCGAGAGATTAAGTGCACAAACAGTTTCCGGCATATACCTGCTGAGAGCTTTATACCTTACCTGTGTGTAAACCGCAGGATTTCTGTTTGTGTATTGATTCAGCCATATTACTCACATGCACTGGACAATGGGCAATGGGATGATCAATGCAAAGACGTCGGCAGAACTCAAAGCAATTCAAAGACTGCGGGTTGGTCCTGTCTACAAGTGTCCCCTGCTGACACATATAAACAAGACAAATGGTGCTGCCAGACAATTTGATGGACGCAGTAGTTGACAACTTCACATTTTCTGGAGAACAATCTGCCAAACGCACAGCAGCTGCATGTGCACAGCCAAACAATCAAACGGGGACAGGAAACCACTTAGTTATTGATCCAGCTGACCTTTGGACTGTACATTTTGACCTTGCTGTGATCCAATAGTGTGACTTGACAAATCTAAGGCGAAAACAAGCTGGTAGATCGTCGGTCGTTGCTGTCCAGAATCACACTTTTGGTCAGACAGGAAATAGATTAAACTTGTAGCGCTGTTGTTGTGCAAAGAAAATCTTGGTTGGCAGAAATCTAGCCACTCTTTGAGTAATCAATTGACACATCTGCATTTGACTCTGTATTTACTGACCTAGCCATACTGCTCTGTAACGTAATTCAGAATTGGCAGCCTGGAAGAGCTTCTACAACAATACGATCCACAGTCTGCTGTAGTTCTCTCCTTTAGGGAGACGTTTATTCACTGATCAAAAGCAAAGTACAAACGCTCACCAGCGATTGTAATCACACGGGGAGCTCCCCTCAACATGCAAGTCGAGGCCCAAGAACCACACTTCCTCCTCACATTAAGATTCAATCTATTATACCCAGATCTCGTCACAGGTGCATATCCCCCCCCCCCTGAGATCTCCTTGACTCTTGTCTTCACATGAGAATTCACTCTTACCCCCGGGTGGGGGCTGTCTGTTGGCCGTGCCTCTTCTTGGTATGGGTAAATACTAATAACATGTGTGAAGGTTGAATACTGTCCGGCGTGTAGCTACCATTGAGCTGCAGACACAATATCTCTCTCTCCTCACAGGCAAAGTGCCGTCTCTTCTGATGCTTTGCCGGAACCTAGACATTACGGTCCTTTCAATAAATCAGATTAATATTAACAGTCGCCAGTGTAAGTTTGAGGGGCGGGACTTAAGAGTCAAGTACCATGAGTATTTCTACAGTGTGGTATTCTTCTACTTAAAAATAAAGAATTTGAATACTCTCCCTACTAGTTGATAGCTGACTTTTGGAAACATAACTTCTTCTATAATGTAATTCAAACAAAGACAGATGGAACTAGAATGGGCACTCGGTAGAGCGCATACCTTCGCATATCACAAGATTGGGCATTGAATTATGAAAATTTTGGCATTAGTTGCATGCCAATTGGACAAAAATGTATCGTGCTATGGTAAAAAAATAGTTTGACCTTTCCATGACCTTGACCTTGACCTTTGACCCGATTGATCCCAAAATCTAATCAAATGGTCCCCGGATAATAACCAATCATCCCACCAAATTTCATGCGATTCAAGAACATTTTGACCTGTTCATGACCTTTGACCTTGACCTTTGACCCGATCGATCCCAAAATCTAGTCAACTGGTCCCCGGATAATAAACAATCATCCCACCAAATTTCATGCGATTCGGTTCAATACTTTTGAGTTCTCGAAGATTTGACCTGTTTGACCTTTTGACCTTTGACCCGATCGATCTAATCAAATGGTCCCCTGGATAATAAACAATAATCATCCACCAAATTCATGCGATTCGGTTAAATACTTTTTTTTGAGTTCGAAATTTTTGACCTGTTCATTTGACTTTGACCTTGACCGACCCGAAATCGAATCCCAAAAAAATTGGTCCCCGGATAATATACAATACAATCACCAAAATTTAATGTTATCTGTTCAATACTTTTTGAGATTTTTGCGAATAACGCCACATAATAATAAATATAATATAATAAATAAACTAGACGAACTTTCGGTAGGCGCATCCCTTCGCATATTCCCCGATATAAACCAATCATCCCACCAAATTATGTGATTCAAGAATTTTTTACCTGTTCGACCTTTGACCTTGACCTTTGACCCGATCGATCCCAAAATCTCCAAAAAATTTCATGCGATTTCAATATTTTTTTGAGTTTCTGAAAGATTTTGACCTGTTCATGACCTTTGACCTTGACCTTTGACCCGATCGATCCCAAAATCTAATCAACTGGTCCCCGGATAATAAACAATCATCCCACCAAATTTCATGCGATTCGGTTCAATACTTTTTGAGTTTTGCGAATAACACGCATACAAATAAATAAATAAATAAATAAATAAATAAATACACGGCGATCAAAACATAACCTTCCGGCATTTTCAATGCGAAGGTAATAAATAATTAAATAAATACACGGCGATCAAAACATAACCTTCCGGCATTTTCAATGCGAAGGTAACAACAGAAACATAGATCTGTAGAAAGGAAAGACAGATAGAGAGATATGAATATCGGAATATTTACAAGTGCAACTACACCTGGTTGGTAACTACAATTCATAAAACAGAGATAAGCTTGAAAGTGAAACCCATTTAAGAACCTTTCAACATTAACCCTGTACATGAATTGTCGATGAATCATTTAGATTTTAGATTATTCATTAGGTAATGTGTTATACTGACATACAATGTGTGTGTGTAATATCTGTGGATTAACATTTCTATGTGAGATGTTTTTGCAAATAATACTATGATAAAAATACATATGTGCATATTCATAACATGCTTGCATTTGCATGCAGGTGCCTATAAGTTTGCCCTTGAATACATATTGCAACTGTATACTTGTGCGTGTTCAGAGTAAGGCCAGGGGGCCAAGCAGGGGCCAGAATGATCAGGGCGCCCCTGGAGAGCCTCAGGGAGGTCACTAATGGAGCTGTCATTATGCCACATCCTCGCTGTCCAACAGCCTCCTCTGCCGTCACACACACATCCACACACACACACACACTTACGGACACAGTGATCTAAAAAAATAATAACAGAGTAAAGTTCAAAGGGAAATAGAGCTGTTTAAATCATGCATCATTTGTTTAATGCTTTGACCTCAGGAATCTGAAAAGGCTCGTTCGAGGTTCGCTCAGCCACAAAACACTAAACAGGGTTTGGAATTGTACAGAAGTCACAACCAGTATTTTGTTCTGTCAATTAGAGACGGCCATGTGATGGAAACATTTGAATTGCTCTTGTCTTGCAAATGGTTGTTTCCACAGTCGGAGGGCTGGAGGTCGGTCATTATTTTATCTGAAGGTAATCGTGAGGAGAATGGTTTAAACCCTGTGCCTATTTAAGTCAAAGTTTGTGTTCATGTGGAAGAGATCGAAAATCAAAAGAGAAGCTTTGTATGGTTTAGCCTACAGCTGTAAGTGCCTGCATGCATTCAATACCAGGTCAAAGCCTGAGGATTATATATAAGGTTGTTTTCACCACTTCGGCAGCTTGTTTTCCTTTTGATCCGTGGAAAAAAGAACCTTGTGCAGCACTGTGTCCATTTCTCTTTCAGGAGGCTTCATCAATGAAAAGTTCACGGAATAAAATATAATTCTGTTGATATTTGAAAAAAAAAACATGTTTTCTCCCCAAACCAGTCTCTTTCAATCTCGCCCGGTTGACAAAAAAACATCATTGTTATTCGTCTTCAAAGGTAGAGTTCAGCATCATCACACACTACTCATTACTGTAAGTGCACTAATGGCTAAGAGTGGTAGATGGGCTCAAAGAAAGGACCAAATAGTTCTTAAATGTCAACGATTCCTCATCAACTCAAACGGCAAGAATTACCATCAGCATATCCTGAGGAGGAGATCTGCTATTTCTCAATTAACCTCTCTCTCTCTCTTTGGCTCCTTCCTTTTAGATGTTGACAACCAGGCTCAGGAGTGTCACTGGCGGTAATCTCAGCTCGGGGGGAAAAAGCATTTAATGTGGGTTAGAACTGGAGTTGGTGACGTGGTTTGGCCCAGCAGTGCAACTGACACACATAAACACACAACAGTAGCAAAAACACACAAACACACACACACACGCACACAGTGGACTATTCCAACAATAAACGCGCCGCAATTAAGAGTGTGAACATGTTTTGAGGTCGCAATAAACCAATATTCTTAACAGACGGACAGAATTCAAAAGTACATTGTGTAGCGCTGCAGCAATCCACAGTTTATCAAACACACTGACCGTGACCTGAGAAGTGTGTGAACAAGTTCCTCCTCAATGAACCAGCAAAACAATATCGAATAGGCCATGAGTGCATCCACAATTCACAAGAAAGTGACTCAGCCCAGTGTTGAATGGGAGGAAGAGAGCAACATTGGTTTCCTGCAGATACACTCCAAATGTCAGGTCTGGTAAAAGAAGTCAGGGCTGCCTTGACAGAGCAATATAATTTGAACCCAATTCTGTGACTCAACTTTATATATCTTCTCTTTTTCCTTCCGAGGGAGTGGAAATATCTGCCACTGTCATTTTTTGTGAAGAGGAGGAAGGAAATGAGCTGTGGAAAAGAGACAGATTTAGAAGATGGGATGGTGTTGGTGTGTGCGTGTGTGAGAGTGTATGAGAGGGAGATAACTTATGCATCAGAACCGAGTCAGAGAAACGGACTCGGTGTCGGTGCTGGTAGTATGCGTATGATACCTTTGATCTATACATGATGAATACTCTTTAAAGTTTATTTGTATAGCCCAATTTCACAAATTACAAATTTGTCTCGGAGTGCACATTTATCCTCATCGGAGCGTGTAAAGGAAGTTTGGGAGAGCGTGCCGCCATCCATGATGCTCTGCAATCGCCGGCGTGAGACTGTGATCAGTGTCACCCGTCGCTTGTCTTTTCATGTCAGCCATGATACCGCAAGTGCGTCAATCAGGGATGTCGAGGCTGCGTCTGGGCTGCCACGGCAACAGGGAGAGATGACACGGGAGGCAAGGCAGCTCCCTGTTGAGAGCGACGGAAGTCTAGGTGGACCTTTGAGCATCCGACAACCAGACGAATGAGTTGGGCTCTCTGTCAGGCGGGAGAAGAACAAAGTGTACATCTGAGAGTGAGGAAGTGAGTGGGCATGTGTTGACACTTCACTGTCAATCAACTTGAGGGATTTATATCGGTGGTATGCAGCAAAAAGGTTTGGATTCCAGGAACGGAGGTGGGTCAAAGTGAGTGTTGTTCAGAGCTGTGACCCTTTCTACAGACTCTCACGGCACTCTTTACCCCCGAACCTGAATCAAAACAACCGTCAGCCATCGTCCGCCTCCTAGCCCTCCGACGTCTTGCCGCTTCCTCTATGGCACGGTAATATCACGGCTGCAAAGACACATGAGGTATTAATTACAGGCTCTCAACATGGCTGCCTCTGTGTGGTGGAACGGAAAGAGTGCGCGGATGGGAGAGAAGAGCGGAAGGGGGGGTGAGGAACAAGGGAAAGGGAAACAAGGAAAGGCTTGACAGGGAGGAAGAGCAAGATGAGAGGATTTAATGAATGCAACCCGGTGTCAGCGGGCGCTCTCATTCTACCAGGAAGAGGAGAATAGAATCCACGGCCTCCCACCTGCCTCCCATTGACCGGTCGACAGGGAATTCCTCTTCCAGTTGCTGCCTTGCTGGCAGTGGATATGGACTCGACACAACAGACCCACGGGAGGTTATTGGTTGCACTCTCCTTCAATAACCGCTACCCATCTCCCTCAAGCTCTCCTCCATCAATCAGCTCTGTCAAGTTTGTGGTTTCCCATGTTTATCTGTCTCTCCATATTGCCCCCTTTTTTTCTTCTTCTTTGTTTCTCCCTTTCTTTCACATTTCAGACACCCAACACCTGATTTCCAGCCACTTCTTTCGCTTCAGAATCTTCTTTTCATCTCTCGCTGCTGCCTGGCTTTCACACCCGTATCCAATCTCTCTGTCTTCCACACTCCCACCTCCTCTTTTCATCGCTGTAGCACAGCATCCGTTGGTCCAAAAGATTCTATGAGGCTCATAATTTGTTGCCAGAGAGCCAGCAACCCACGCTAAAAGTGACCTGCTCATTCAAGCTTTACGTCCTGCTTTTCAAATAAAAAGTGAGAAGAACATCGTATTGTGCAACCTGAATTCTACGTCAGCCTCAAACCCATACACTCTCCATTCAAGGTAAGTAAGTAAGTAAGTTATTTATATATATCTGTATAATGTAATACACACAGTGTGCTTTACAATAAAAACAGTACTGCAGTACATTAAAAAGTAGAAACAGTAAGACATAGATACACACACTTTTGAGCAGTCACAAACGTTGAGCAATCCTCAACACCTGTGTGTGAATACAGAAATAAGAATATTTTAACAATTGAAAAAGCTACCAGACAATGCCCCTTTTGTGTTCCACAGGGGTGCCATTGCAGGAAGCGTTATTTTCGGATTTTCGGATGGGCTGCGTTCATCGGTGGAGCCCCGGTCAGTTGGCAGAAGGACCTTTTGGGGTGTGCTGTATGATGAGGTCATACAGTCATGATTGTGAGACGGGGACTAGGGTTGTAGGAAAGAAGAGTGTGCTGTATGATGTACTGGATCCTGTAACTGGGGTGTTGCAGCGTGTATGGTAATAAAGGTAAATTTTGACACTATTTCTTTGACCTGGTGAGGAATCTGGCAGCTGACAAGTGAAGTATAGGTTGTGGGTTTATGGTCTGGATCGGTGAACAGTGAACAGCAGCTCAGTTTCAAACCGCTGAGAGGATTCCATCTGCATCTTCATATTGGCGTCTCACGTGACGATATGCACAATGATGGGTTTTTCGCAGTTGCACCAAGCAAGTCATGAGTGCGAATGATGTCAGCATTGTTTGGTCAAATGGGACATTAATTTTATGGTATACTGGGGGTTTTTGAGAGGGCTGGGATGTTCTACCCCAGAAGTTCCTCAGCATATTTGTGGCGTTGCAATGGGCGATGACAGGTTGCATTTACACCTTTGTCTGGTGCAGGAGGTTAACAGCCATCCAACCCCAAAACCCATCGCAATACTCGAGGAGGATGCATTTTGCCAGCTTAAAAGAGCAAAGCAGCTGATTAAAACAGCATGTAGGGTCATGAATGTGATGAATGAAGCTGATCAGCTGACCCAATGGGATCAGGGCATAGGGGAAAGAGTAAAAAGCCAGCACCCAGCACCGGTACCGCTGCAGTGCAGGCAGGCGGAGTCGGATTTATATGGACCAGCTGACACTGAGAAATGTCTCTCACTGAGGTAAGAGGCAAGGTGTTCTTTTTATAACTTTGACGCAGGAAGTGTTGGTTAAAAGCTGAAAGTGGGCACTTCAACAACACAGTCATTTAAAACCCATGTAAAGTCATGGAAAGAGGAACATTTGAAAAATTCGGCATCCAAATACGTATGGCCCTGACTGTATACGGTGGGCTAGGTCACACCACACACACTGGTTTGACTCAAAATAAACAATGGTACCCATGTTCATCGTAACAAAGGACGTTTTTAACAGTTTTTGAACAACAATGGAGGTCTTTGGCACAGAGGGATATGCTATAACAGGCTTTGGTTACACAATACATACGTGTTAAGGATCCATTCACTGTAGGTTTTGGTCTTTTCATGAGATATCAAAAGAGAGGACCATCCCACTGGTTTCAGCATCCTAAATGTGAGGACTTGCTGCTCTCTTCTGTTTTATTTCATTGTAAAAAAATATTTGGGTGGTTTTAACTGCCAGTATTACAAGCAAAATGCTATTTGTGAAATTGTGACGGGCCCTGTTCAGTGTATTCTACCGTTTCATAGATAAGATTATTGATCTGGAAAGTAATTATGTATTAAAATGATAAGTTGCAGCTCTATTACAAGTCAGAAGCAGTTTGTCCATTTTCCATCCTAATCCGAGGTTTTCTTCCAACAAATTGAAATGCTTGACCAACATGTACCCCTTAACAGAAGTTGTTCGAAGATATCTCTTTCAGAATGACCGGGTCTTAGGGCTCGGCCGCAGCTTGTCAATCCCTGACCTGATGTCACCGTAGCCGTCACACTTAAAAACAATTCCCTTTCCGGACACCTCGTAGATTATTTGACATCATTCAAACTTTTCTTGTCCTACTCGGCAGAATAGTGAACCCTTCTTTTGTTTTGTAGCATCACCTTCCACACAAGCCTCAGGGCAGTCAATTTCAATATTCAGCCACAACCTGTTGTGAACACCGCATTGTTTTCAGTGAAGAAAAAAAAGAAGTAAATGAAACAGCATGCTAGACCAAATCATGCTCATTCAATGAAGAGAAACTGGGACAGATAGTCCACCCCCCCTCCCCCCTCTTATTTATTTATGCGTGTCCTGCAGTTTAATATATTCTACTGCGCCAGGCATAAAACTGCCGAGCTCCTCTCCATCACTGCAAACACAAGATTGAATTTTGGGGGAGAGAAGGGGAAGGGGAGAGAGCGAGAGAGATAGAGATAGATAGAAAGAATAAGTGAGACAGAGAAAGCAGTAGGTGGTGAGGGGGTCATGAAACCAGTAAATCTGAGCATGTAAGCGTACCGGCTCAGTGGATGTTTGAATTCTTTTTTTCTGCCCCCACTCTGCACATTTCTAAAGGGAATGAATATGTAGCACAAAGAAAATGAAATATTAAGGACACATTCAAACTGACAACATGAAACCCATACTATTTCTGCAATGCTTTTAAAGTATTATCTTCTTTTCCCCCGATTTCAAAAGAGCCATCATAGAGACACAGAGGGGCTGCGTTTCCTCAGTCATATCTCCCTTTTACATCTCCTTTCTCCTCCCTGCTCCTCTCCCCATCCTGTTTCTAGCATTATTCGGCACTGCATGTGATGTAATGAATCAGTGGGTACAGTAAATATGGGATTGGTAGGCTATTGTACTTCGACCCAACAAATGACCCCTGCAACATCCCCACCATGCTCGGCCGGCTCACTCTCGAACAGTGCTCTGCCAAGGAACAGAAATGAGATCTTATCCACCCTATCTCGTCATACACCCTGTCCTGAGCATGTACACAGACACACACAGACACCATTGTATCCCCTAGTATTGCCATGGTGTCCTCCATCATGACTCCTTGTCCAAGTTGAACACAACTACACACATAGACTGCGCTGAATGTGCGGTCACTGGTTCCCTGTATGCACCGAAAGCAATTACACCGACACAGAACTTGTACATATACCAGAGGCACCACGTATAGCTGAGAGAGAGAGCTGCTACTTCTGGTTTGGTTGCTTTGTTTTGTCTTTTTCTTTTAGCACGCAGCATCTTCGTCCTCTATTTTCCAATCGCCCTGGCACTTTGTCTGTATGAGCAGGTTCATGAACAATCGCCAGGACCATAAAGGAAATGAATCAGGTGTGGAATCACTATTTCCGAATCGTCTGTAGTCTACAATGAATGTGGAACATAACAGGAAGTTGCCTCTTAATATTTCCATCTTCACTTTTACAGGAGTCAGAGATTCAGCTATATATCAATACACAACCACAGATCACAACAGCTGTCAAATGTACATCATTGACCATGTTTACTATTGTTTGTGTGGCAGAATATATTTAATGCAGTTGTTCTGATTCAGTATTGGAAATTTAAAAAAAGGATTTCTATATTTCAATCACACTTTCATTATTTAAAAAGAAGACTCATTACGAAAGAGGTCTTTGTTTAAATATCAACAAACATTGCACAAAATCCTTGATATCAATAGTATTGGCAGCCAGTGCTTGTTTACTGTGTGTCTGAAGGCTGTTCACAAATTGTTTCAACAGACTTTGTGTTTGGCCGTTTAGTGACGGCTATGCAATTACACCCCGACAGCAGGAACTTTTTCAAGACTCATATTTCTCCAGAAGAAACATAGAGGTAGTTCCTGCATACTCCAACACTTTTTTCCTGTGTTCTTGAAAAAGTTCCTGTTTGAAAGAGTCGTACCAACATAGACCACATCAAGGACTCTGAATGTGGCAGGAAGGAAATTAATCTCCTATAACTGCACACTGAACATCATCTTTTCAATAAATCCAAGTGTGGTCGTGTAGCAAATACGGAAACTGGGTTTGATCGTTTGGACGGGAGAAAAAGAGGGATGAGATTTACTGTGCAACTTCCTGAAAATGAGATACATCACCGCCAAGATATTACGAACAGATTAATATTCTTCACCTCTAAAACACAGCTCTCTGTGGGAAGGACTTGGAAATAATATATCTAGTGAGAATAACTTCTATTGGCTTGTAAAATATTACCACCCCCATTTAAGAGACATCCCACAAGACCTGAGCGGTGAAAGCTCCCTCATTTTATTATGAATAGAGTCTTCTTCTCTGCTATCCAAGAGTAGGAGAGTACTACTGCGGGCATTCGGACTTTAGTTGGCATTCATGTGACATAATGGACTTTGTGTCAAAGTATGAGAGAGAGCAAGCCATGACAGGGATCACTAAGGTGGAGGTTGTTGTGTATGTGTGCAGTGGAACATTTTTGTGTGTCTGACTTCCGCAACTGAGGAATCCGCACCGCATCTCATCAGTATTCCGAATGAGTGTGTCCTGTTTCTATCAGACGCTCGTGCCCACCCTCGAGCTCCGATCTCTGACGATGCGAAGCACGTATAGCGTCCCTGCGCATACGCATGCATACGCATGGAGTGTGTTAAAAAGTCAGCTTGGAGACGAGTGGTAGAAAACTGCAATATGATGAAGGGAGTAATAAAGCCTGGTAAAAAAAATAGCTGTCTCGAAATTGGAATTCATTTAAGAAAGTGGGTGTATTACATGTATTTTATGCACTTATAAAACAAAAGAAACCTTGTATTTAAGGTGTAATGTAGCGGGGTATAACATTTCATGGATATAAAACCTGTAGATGAATACATTTAAATATCTTGATTTCAGATTCAGTCTGAGGATGATATAACACCAACCTAGTCCCCTGCAGTTCGTTGCTGAACTTTTTGAAAGGCATTACATGCAAATATGTTGTACACTTATGCTAATAACCTATGCAAGGCAGACACAGCTGAGCTCAGCTGTAAAACTGCGAGCAGAGATATTCAAACCGGTTTTATAACTTGTTATTTTTTGCAGGAAGTGTTGTAAACTGTAATGTACCAACCATATTTAGCATTAGTTATAATGTACACTTTGTTGTGAATAGTTGGTATTTTAATAGCAAAGGGGATGACTCAGATTGGAAGGCTAACAGCGCTCCTTGTTTCTCCAGATGGTTTTGAGAACTGGTCTCAAGGTTATAGCTTCAGTTTTACTATTCTATAAAATGATAAAGGCCAAAACATTACAGTATTTATCGCTATCTAATAAGGTGTTTGCTGTCTTTTTATTTCTGTTGTTTTTGGATGTGTTTTGGAAAGTAAATACAACATAAAAATGAATCACCATTGGCCAATGTGTGACAACGTGAGGACTGCTGTCGCACGCTAACCCTGGACACCATGAACTACCATGCAACTCAAACACTAACCAAATAATCAATGTTAACAACTTCAGTCACTTAACAACCCCAATCAGTGCACAATGTTAATGCCTCAGCCGTTCCCATAAACAGGGCCCGGCGATGACAGAACCGAAAAGAGGCCTGTCACATAGAGAGCAGAGAATTGCAGCCCTGTGTAATTAGAATCGATAATTCATTTTCCCCATTTCTGCCAATGTTCCATTCAAACGACCCCTCGCACACGATCCGGAGAGCCTCCGAGTCTCCTCGGGGTCGCAGTAATTGGCCAGCTTTTTTTTTGTCTTTCTCCTCCACTTCTTTTTGCACTTCACCAAAATCTCATCAGCTAAATACAGAGGACCGTATTCTTCTTGAGGGTAATTATCTTTCTCTGCCATGTAACGTTTTTGCCCTTTCCCAGGTGCTAGTATTGTTCTTGTTCGCTGGTTCAATTCAAGGGGCTTTTGGTTGTCGAGTGCATGGGTGCCAGACAACGAGGGTGTCATATCTATCCCCTTGGCTATAATCGAGGGCTATTAGAAGACTGAAACATAATGCTTGCAATCTGTAAGTGGATGCGCAATAGGCCTTGGATTTCCATGTCTATTGGGTGGAATAATTATCACAGTCCTTCAGTTTCTTCAGTTGAATGATAGACTTAATAGCAATCCACAATGGAGCTGCCCATCATGTACATATTCAAATTCTTGGTGCCTCCTCTATCTTTGCGTTTGAGAAAAACACCCGGCTGTCAATGTCATGGATTGCATTCACTCATGTCTTAAATCTATTCTCTCCTAACCGATAATTGGGTTAATTTCTCGACCAATCCATTTGGAATGACACGCGCCATCATCACCACCACCGTTCCCAACATGGCCACCAATATTGATCACCACCATTACTGTCATTGCCATCGCCATGCCACTCATCATGAACATTATTTCGACTGCAATTATCATCATCATCATTCAATTCAGTAGTCCAAGAGCAGTGAGAGAGTAGCTCAGTGGCAATATGGTACGACAAGCTCCTTAAGATATGATGGGCAAACGTTCTTTAAGCCTCCTGCCGGGATGGGGTCGCTTCTTAAATTTACTTTTGACTAACGGAGTACACTCCGGTAGTATAAATTCAAAAGTTATGATCATCACTGATCAGCATTGGTATGACCGTCAGAATAATTGTCATTATCAACACTGTTACCATCGCTTTCAAGTGTAGGCCTCACAACATATCAACTTGCGAAGCGATTCACAGTCAGTGTCAGGTAAGAGATTGCTCTGAGACATTGTAAAGATCATGGCTACCTCAACATGTCTTAGCTTCCGCACGGGCACACTGTGCAGCTGCACATTTCTATCTGAGGGTGTCACCCACAGAGACATGGATAATGCCGGTTGTGAATGGCTTCTCTGTCACTCTGCCATTCCCATCTCCCTGGCTGGGATTTAATGTGACACTTATAGCTATTGCATGTCTTGGCCCCCAGATAGCAGGAAACCACGCCTGAATGGAAGTGAGATTGTCATCTGTCAGCTACACCCATCAAACCACTGGGAGACTGGCAAAGAGAGTGGGAGAAGGATTGAGGGATATACAGGGTGAGGGAGAGAAAGAGGAGGAAACCTGGAGTTGCTTCTTATCTTGGGCCCCCATCATAGATGCTTTTATCTGAAAACGGCAATGCTAGGTTAATATAATGCAGGTCTATCAGCCGGTGGGAGTTTTGATTTGAGCTACATGATGCAACAAACTGGCGTTGCACAGAGGCAAAGATGGAGCAAGTTTCCAAAGCGGAAGTTTTATATATATCACTTGTTACATGAGAGCCGGAAAATAAATCATAAAAACACAAGAACAACCACCACAAAGTGAGGTTGCAGCCCAGTGACAACAAAATCCATGTTGTTGTTATTTCCTGATATACAGTGCAGTCTGTAAGTATTTGGACAGTGAACATTTTTCTTCCTTTCATTGTTTTGGATTTACTCCAGCACCCTGGATTTGAAACAATGACTATGGACTGCTGACTTTCAATAGAAGGTTGTTTACACCCATATTATCACAATGACATTGTTATGAATAGTCTCCCATTGATTCCAGTCATCTTCATCTTTGTCTTTCCATTAAAGCCATAACATGGCAAGAAACTATGACTTTATTTGATGTTATGTTAATTATTTCATTGGTCACCATGCACAACAGGGATTGGAATGGAAACCATCAACTTCACTTCAACCTCAAAAGTCATTGTTAAATTTGAAACCTAATGCACTTAAGTACTAAGGGTGTTAATCATTATATGATCTCATATCCCTTCATGAGAAAATTATAAAGTACACCAGTCTCCTGGTTGAAAGACCTGTGTATCAGATGCAGAGCAGCGGGTTTAAGTGTCGTTTTTGACACCCTGCTATCATTGGTTATTGAATCAATACATGGATACAGATCAATGGATCATAACACCAACTGTACACCAAACTCCCAGTCTGTTCTGTATAAGTTGAAGACCAACATGAGGAGCATGAGCCAAGCCTCCTGAAGGTGATCGCAGAAGGGAATGGTAGACCAGAGAGCTGTAATCGAATGAGCATCACAATAAACAGCAGTAGAGACCCAGCAGTCAGAGTCACGGTGAGGTTAGGAGGCCATGGATTGTATGCCATGGAGATGACATGCTGTCAATCAGCTGCTGTATCCGAAGAGCATAACCACAAAAGGGACGAACGTACAAGCTGGCGTTTGCACACTGTGCACGATCAAACTTTCATGTCACATAAGCTTACACACACTCTCATGCACACACTTTAGTCCACATATTGATTCTTCAAAAATAAGAAATCATTGACTGTGGCCAAGTTTACTGGGTGTGTTGACAAGACAGTGATCGATATTGATGCCCCGCGCTACAGTGAGAGCAGAGCTCACTACCGAGTAGGTGCCTTGAATTGCATTATTGCACATGCACAAATATAGAGAAGAACACACACACACACACACACCAGTTGGTAATTAGTCAGCCTGACAACTGCAGCTGAAATAGACATGGGAAACTTCACTTGCTTACTTAACATACTCACAGTCGCAGACTCAGTCACCAGAGAGGGTCTCCGCACAATATGAGGGCCTAATTAAGACACAGAGATAATTAGGAAATCGGGGAGAGGGGAAGTGTGTGTGTGTGTGGGGGGGCGGGGGGGGGGGCAGCAGTGTATGTGTGTGTGTAGCTATGTTTATTTCAAAGGATAATTAAAATTTCTCTGAGAGACAGAACATGGGCACAAACCCCAACAATGGTTACCTGTAGGGGGCTCAGACGGAAGAGAAGAAAGGTTCTGTAGGGGGAAGCGAAAGGACTGCAGGCCACAGACAAATACACACACACACTCACACACACTCTCACACACACAGAGCCACAATGCCATACAAAAAAGGGATATATGCCAAATTTAGAAAGAGAGAGAGGCAGGCATAGAGAGGTCAAAGTAAGAGAATGAGTGGTGGGGAGGGAGGAAGAGAATACCAGATGAAAAATGAGGCATCCTAGCAGACAGCCCTCAGACGACACCGCACACTCCCAACGCAGCGGAGCCTTGGAGATACACAGGGAATTTTGGGTAATGCGGTCCGACAGTCACAGCTCAGTGGCCCCCCAACTGGCTGCTCTGATTGGGCCGGCGAGCTCACAGGGGGGATTGGTCATGACGGAGTTTTCTGATTGGCTGCAGTGTTTCTGGAGGCAGCCTATCTCGGTTCGTCCTTAGACTAAGGTCGACAAACAGTCCAGATGCTAAAAAGCATTTATCAACAGCAGGCGACAGCAGAGTTTCATTACCGCGCTAAAATTGGATACAATCTCGTCTTCTGCAGCCACACAAACTGTACCTTTTATCTTTACTATTTCAATTTAGATCATCTCAGGGTGTTTCTGCAGGAATAAATAGTCAACAAGTTCAGGCGTATGCTCTGCAACAAAAGCACTCGTGGGAATGAACACACTAAACAAGTCTTACAAAATAAACAACACCAACTACAATCATTACACACATCCTCATATCTCTTCAATAAAAAAATGCAAATATAAATTAATGCAAATATGTATATCCATGTTTTCAAAAATGGTCTGAGATTAGGCTACAACATCCATGCTCACAAACATGTACTTATTACAATAAAAGAAACACTTTAGACTTATTTACAGTGTACATGCCCTTCTTCCTCACTCAATGATAATATAATGCAAGCATGCATACATTCATAGCCTAGGGCTTTTTGTAGATTTCTGCAAAAGCCTCAGAAATGCTTACCAGCAAAACTATCCAGCACACAGACTTATATTAGTTTAATGCAAGCCATGATTAATTGAGAACCGGAGCGATTCCGTGGCCCCGTTTCTTTGTTGCATTTAGATACTGAGCCACATTTCTTCAGTACAAGCTGTGCCTTGGTTGCAATGTCATATATCATGCATTAGCTAACATATTAATCACCATAAAAATTACTCGAGTATAATTAGATTCCCCCCCTGGTGCATGCCTGATTGTGTGTTTTACTTTGTGGTGTGAATTTGAGGTCATCTCTCTCTCTGCCAATCCCCCAGCGAGAATGTGAGCTCGGGGAAGCGTTAGGAGCTATCCCTCACTTCTTCATATATAGGGAATGTCTCTGCTCTCTCTCACGCCACTTCACCCTACTTCACAGATATGAATGGTGCTTTTATGGTGGAGCAGACTAATGAAGACTCCGTCTTCTGTGACTAACATTTTCCAAGGCCCGGGTATCGTCTGTGGGTTCAATTATCACTCAGGAGCCCACCTATTGTTCAGGTGGCATGAGCCTGCTAAGTGGAGGGCCATGCCTTCAACATTGTGCGTTAGTGCACATAAATTATGCAGGTAGCAGCATTTACATATTTATGTATTCTGATAATTAAATGTTTTAATTCAGTCGATGTCAACCTCATTTATAAGAGTTAATGAAAATGAATGACAGACTTTTTTAATTGAGAAATTCATAGGAGTGGGAAAAATATGTGGCTACGCACGAAAAAGATGCCTCCTTTATTGATTAACAGAACTTTAATACCATGAAGTTGTCTTTTCAATGAAGGGATCATGACACATTTGCATAATATTGCGCTAAGTGCTGTTCTGTGCTATACATATACGCCCCCCATGAGCACATGCACTTTTCATTAATGGGGTGACTGGCGCGGATGCCCACGCAACATTATCTATTCTATAATGCAGTACATCATTATTTTTCACTCTACTTTGTGAGGTTATGAAAGCCAAAGAACATGCCAATCAACTCCTAGGTTGTCAGCCTATGCCGTGGCAGGCTTGCATAACCCGGGTTGTGCTATAAAAGGAAAAAAAACTGGGGCAAAAGTTTGAAGGGAATGACTCCGCAGCATCAGGGTCGACGCTCGTAAAAAGTAAAAGGACTCTACACTCTAATTAAAAAAGGCATTTTGTCAAGCTACTGACATCTGAAACTGTGTCACCAGCCATGAGTGGCGTCTCCACAAAAGAAGCCCAGGAAACGATTGACAGCGATTCACCAGCGATTTATTCTGCTTTTGGGGGGAAATGTTGCGTTTGCGGTCCAGTCATTTGTACCCATGCAAGACGAATCATCACATGCCCGTAGGAGAATAACTGCACACGAATGCGGTGGTCACATTCCCTGGAAATATCTCAGTTTCTGTCACCCGTCATGAAGTGTAAAAATAAAATCATTGCACCCGGCTGACATCATCGCAGGCCAAGGCTGGGGACAGTGGAGCCCCCTCTGACACAATTCCAACTTTGAGCTTGGCTGTCATGACTCATCATCACTGCAATTGTACATGTATAGCAAGCACTTCCTATACCCCAAGGTGGGTGAATTATTTGGTGGCCATTAGGAGGTCTGCTCTGTTCTTGGAATAAGGATTGTTGTCATCAGCAAAGATACTTCTGAGATCCACTCTAAATGCAGATTTCATGAAGCGTTTGACAAGTGCAAGGGGACGAGCCGGTGGGAAATAACCTCAAATATAATCAAATAAAAACACAAGAGGCCTTCGGTTATACTTTGACAGGTGAACCGACCACCGCTCGAGGACTCCATATCATCCTTTGGTTTATTTTTGTGAGGGAAAGATAAATGATGTGTGTTGAGTGTGCTTGATCAATTGATTTTCTCAGCATTTTCACAGATATTTAATAGTGTATTTCTTAAACTACAACATATCCGAAAAGGAATAAAAAAGGAAGACAGTAAAATAAGTCCATTATACCAAACAGATTGAGCTTCAGTTGAAAACAAACTGTCAATTGTTCCTCAAGCTACTGGCATATTTATTTGTTTTGCACCATGTGGTATTTGTCTTGATTTGTCATGCTTTTCTTACTACAGCTTGTACAAGTACAAAGTTATTTCACGACAGACGATTAGATACAATATTATCTGTAACGCTTATTGGCTATGAAGTGCAAAATTGGACATGGCTCCCTTGGGTCTTGGCCAACGCTTCTGTCCGGGCTTAGTTAAGTTTACAGAGCCTGTGCATCACATCTACTTGGCAGAGGAGGGCCCCACACACAGAGAGAAACTGTGAAATTGAGTGTGATGTCCACAGATTTTTGGATTATTTCACTCTCCAATGTTAGTGCTGTGTTGTTGACTTGTTTTGATGGCTGGCAAAAATTAAGGGCATATGTACAGGATAACTGATCGATATCTGCCAGAGAAACTGGGCCTCAGCTTGAGCTGCAATGCGTTCCTGCCTACCAACCACGGACCTCTGTCCTGAATTGAAAATCCAATACTCGTTTATGGAGCTCCAAATATTGTGATTAATTCAATCGTCAGTCTTTCACCTCCTCTCGCCACTGGTGATTCATGTGGTGGAGAAGCAGAGTCCATCTTTCTTACTCTCTCTCTCTCTCTCTTATATTCGCTCATCCTCTTACCCCAGCTTTCTTTGCTCGAGGACAGATTCCAGAATGAAAGAGATGTCAAAAAGAAAAGAAAGAACAACAGTCTGAAAGATGACAGGCCGATGTCAAAACAATTCACCCGCGGTAATATTTGAGCAAAGGAGCTTTAACATGGTGACAGCAATGCGCATACAATATTCATGAGATAGATCTCAGGAGCTTCTCAGATGGGTTTCATGTGCGAGATGTTGATTGACTGGCTTATAATTGTCTTGGTCATCAATCGAGCCACACTGACAAGGACAAAAAGGACATTCAACAAAGGCGTGAAATGTGAAAGAATGCCAAGGCTCATATTGGGCTACCAAGCCAGTAAACAATGTTCCTGTATCTGCATTATTTGATGAGGAAATTGATACTCCACAATGACGGATTCTGATTAAATTAGGTAAACAAGTATTTAATCCAAAATGATAATTTTTTATCAAAAAACAAATCCAAAAGTCCCAACGATTGTGGCTGAATATCCACAAACATCATGGCTTTCTAGTGCAGTTTGTGCATCAACCCTCACTCCCTTGTGTCCCTCCAGCCTCTGTGGTGAGGCTGCAACGTGTTGCCTTGGAGACTGTAGATAAACAGTCGTGTTGAAGTGGTAAGAAGTGGATCGACAATGTTTCATTTGCTTTCTGTTAATTGAAAATTGTGCCAAAGCTGTGTTTGATTTCGGACTCAATGAGACTTAATTATTTTTCGCATGAACGCTTTGACAGGTAAGAAGCTTATCCTGTCAAGCAAACATTTCACCGTATAAAGCCATGTGTGACAACCTAATTATTGTTTAAAAGCATCGCCTTGGACATTGTATTAATTAAAACTAACTGGACGGCTCAGTCCAAATCCACTTATGATAGATAGAAGAAGTCATTATACTGCTAGTAATTAAGCTTAGCGAATTTCAACTGTTTTTTGTCTTCTAATAAAGTCGATAATCTCCTACCCCTCTCTTCTTGCATCATCATCATCATCATCACCACCAGCTGCATCCCTTCTTTCTGTCTCTGTACTGTAACGGTGTAGTTCCTCCTCTTCTCCCAGAGGCCCTCGACAAACAGTCCTCCCAAGGAGGGTTGTGTCGGTTCTCTCTGCTGGGGAAACAAGCCAGAAGTTGATGGATGAGTGGGCCAGAGCTTGCTATTTCCCAAATCACGTCCTGAGGATCTTATAAGCAAGGGAGCCGAAAACAGGCTGGGGCTCTGCTGGTATCAATCTGCCCGCTGCCTGCCCCTGACGGATGGCCCAAACCACTATCCATAATTACCGGCTTGTTAACAGGAGAGAGAACACCACGGACCGGTGGAGGAAGTCCCTCCACTTGGACATATTTTCCAGTCTCTCCTCTTGCTATCGAGAGCTGTGGGTAGCCCTAGGATGTTTCTCTCATTGGTCCTTGTTCAGCAAGATCGGCATCCGTCACCAAACTTTGGCTTCGCTACGGCAGCTCTGGACCGTCAGATTGATGCTGGGGTGTTGATTAATGCCAGGCCACACCTGCCCAGTTTAGTGGAAGCCTGACAGCTTTATTGATAAATTAAACACATGGCCGCATGAAAAGCATAAATCTCTCAACTACTCTCTTTGCTTTTTTTTCATCCTTGGGCATTACTCAGAGCTAATCTGAAGTGGTGGTTTGAAGTACTGTCCGCTTGGAAGCAACTCAAACTGTTTGTTTTATTGGCTACAAATTACAGTTTGACATTCAAGGTCGTAAAAAAAATCCAAGAGTTTAAAAGTTTAGAGTCACCGGACTGGAGCTTCAAGTTAACTTCAGAGGCAATGTTGAGTTCACTTTGATGTCTCGGCTCACGAGAATCAAATGTCAGACAGTGGATCTAAGCAAATTTGATGCAAAACAATGTCCTTCAAGTCAATGTTTTGATTGTAAAAGCTGGTCAGGTCTATCTCAGCAAATTAGTGGCAGAACTTCCTATATAGGTCACAGTAACACTTTTAACACCACCCATCAATATTTGATCAGAGTTAACAAAGTTGATCAAATAACAAGCCAACTCAAGCAAGAGATGAACACATCTCAAACCAAGGCCCTAGACCCAATCCATCACGGATAGGAACAGGACGAGAGGAGAAGTGTCAAAGGAAATTAAATCAAAGGCAGCAACACAAGGACTCAGATAGAGAGATGACGTCTCCACTCCCTGCCCACTCGCACATCGTTCTTCACATTTCCTTCCATCGTCTCGCTTACCAGACAGATGGATGCACTTTTGAAGAGGAGTCTGAGGAAACTTTTAATGAACACGAAGCTAGTTGAGAGGCTTTTTGAATTATCCCATGGTCGATAAGCACCCCACAGCGCAAATGACACTGCGAATGGCTTTGGTCAGATAAACAGCATCTTTTCAGAAGCAGAACAGAAGGAGGGTGCTGACGCTTGAGGAGAGTTTAGCAGGGTCTCTTTTCAGGGCTTGTCAGGCCCATGGGACGGGAATCGAAAGTGTGAAAGGGAGCTCTAGGAAGAGTCGGAGAAGCCACGCCATCGAGTCGTCTTGAAAATGTGTTACATGCCATAGTCATCTGCTAATTTAAAAATAAGATGCTCATTTAATTGTTAAAACAATTATTTTCTGTTCCATTTTTTATGTCCCTAACACACAGTGGCAGAACCCAAATATGAGTCTTCTTGCCAAGTATCTCCAGGGATTCAATTCATATTGGACACTCTTTGCACCTCACGATGTATTACCAATGCCAGTGTTCAGTGTTATGAAATGAGGAACAGTGCGTATCTGGAGGTCAGTGTGTAGCATATCTGATTGTCATATACTGAAGTTTGCTTATCTGCTAACCAGAACTACAAGTTGTTGTCTAACTCCCTTCCTGGAGTTTTCTGATTGACCTAACACACCATAGTTTATTTGCCATACCAACAACCTTTCTCTTATCCCTTGATCTCAACTATACCATAGCTAACAAGCATATTAAGATGTTGAGAAAATCCTCTTAAACCTCAGCATGTGAGGTGCATATCAAGTGTCGAATCATGGACCCAACTCAAAACCCTACGTGATCTGCATATTTGTCTGGGGATAAAAGATCATGGCCTTTGACCTTCTGGGAGTGCTGTCACAATCTCTCTTTGATATATTCAGATCACTTAGAAGTTCCCATGGGGAGTGTAGCTATTGGACCAAGGTTAGACATCAAAGGTAGGGGTGATTGATTAGTCTGTGCCCAGACACGCAAAACAAGCAACCAAGCATGATGGATTCCCCGGTGTCACCACCCGGTGGGACGCTTACGCTCACACACAAACTGGCTTGGCATATACGCAACGAGGGAAAAAGACGAAAGACTGGGTGGTTTTTAAACTACCTGCGTGCATAGTTGATCTGTTGTTACACACAAATAATCATAAGGTCTGAATGTGAATAAACACACACTGACTCTTTTGTCCAAACACACACACACACACACACACCTGCAGTCCTGCACGCTGCCAATATTGAGAATTTTTAATATCACACCAGACAGAAGACTTGTAAAGCTGCTTATCATTCAGCATATTATAATATGATGAAAAATGCACACAAGCATTACTGTCAAGAAGATAACCCGGCACTGTTAGTCATAAAAAATCAAAAGTAATACATTCAATGATTTTCTCATAGCCTTAAATATGTTTATGGGAGGCCGTTCATCAGCGTTAGTGATTATGAAAAAATGCAATAAAAATCCAAAATACATCGCAACACAGTGTTTGAGTGAATTATGGAGGAGACGTTTCAAGGCGAGAGAGCGCGGTTACATTTTTTTCACACTGAGTCACTGCGAGGGAGTCAATCTAAATGTTCTGCAGGCCGGGCCTTTAAATCAGATCTGCCATCATTTACTGCATTGCAGATGAGAAGTCAAGTCATTAGAGCAGCCGATCGTACACTTCATTGACCCAAGCACCTTTAATGAGATCAACCTGTTCGCCTAATGGACATCCTCCCATTGGTGGCGGCACTGGTTGCGTTTTATCCTAGATAGACCAGTCTAATTGTGTGTTGTTTGGGTATGAATGTGTGTGTGAGTGTAACCAGAGGGAAATGAGTGGTGAGCCTACAGCGATCAGCCTTCAGCATTTTCACAGGGCTTTAAAGTCTTTATTGACCTGTGAAGGTGAATATTTTAATGACGTCTCATAAGCAGGGAGGTATACTATGTGGTTATTAATGTGGTAAATGGGATGCACCCTTAATTGAGCTGAGCTCTGCACATTAAGTCAGGTGAGATAATGTGCACTAATTTTGAAGGAAGAAGCACTTTCGACTCAGGAGGTTGGAGATTGGACTGTGCATATAAGCTAATGCATTACGCCGCCGCTGAATGATGAGTGGACCTCCGAAAAATGTTGAGACGTATGCATGTTTTGTGAAGTCTAAAATGAGGCAAATGATTTTGAGGAAAATTACACCCTCTGTGATACGTCTTGTTTTCATTTCCCCGAGCAAACTACTTCATACTCTTCCTCAGCAAGCAGTAAACATAAACTGCCAGCCCGGATTTACAATTTTACCAAACAAACTTCTATCTCCACGTTAAGCCCGTTAGACCCAATCAATGCCAAAACACTGACACCCGCAGATGAATCTGTGAGAAAAATCCCTTAGCCGTCTAACAGGCGAGCATAGAGCGCCTTGGCATTTCTAAGGAGCTATCCGTCACTATGATCTGAGCACAAACAGATGATATACAAATATAACATCATTTGCTGGGGCTTATCATGCATGAAAAATATTTTTTTCAGGATGGCAGGAGAAGAGAAAAGGGTGAGGAAGGCTTTGGATCATTTACAACCTTTTCCACGTTACTCTAATAGGCAGAGAGTAATGGCGTGTGCTGGTTTAGTGAAAATGACAGAGATGTTTGCTGACATCATGTAAATATGAATTACTTTTACGAGCCATGTTAAATGTTTTACTAGAACACAGTCTTGTAGAATCAACCAGGGGACAACGTGGAAATGAATCTGGGAAAATCTCAGGTAAATAAATATAAAATATGGCATAAATGAGTGTTTTTCTGTACGTTTTGAACAATGTCTAAATCAAAGAGCAACCTGTGGGTCTGAAAAGTGAAGGCAATGTGGAAGTGCCTTAAACATGCTTTCTTTTAAATGGCCATCGGGTTAATTGTATAAAGAAATTTGAGAAAAGGACTCAACTCCACACATGATTTATTACCTCAGTAAATATTCTCCTCATAAGTTTATGGACTCAATGAAGTAGTTTCATTAATACGACTAATACTGTATGTTTTTTTGTTTTACTTATTGTTTAATTAATTTACTTCACGCTGAATGACTTATTACCAAGAGACTTAAGAGCACATAGTTGGTAAGCACAAGATATAACGTGTCAATGTTGGTGATTCTTTGTGGAGCCAATATTAGTATCACAATTAATATTACAGTTAATATGAATTAATGATCCACTAGAGTGCCAGTCAAAATGCCAAACTCAAAGCTTCCGAGCGGTCGTCCACCAATGGCTGAAGTCACAGAGATTATGTTACTTCTTCTTTATACTGTCTATGGTCCAAATACTCTGTGAATGCATTTTGGAGTAAAAAGCAGGGACACACACTTTTCTTTTCAAAACTAAAAACAAATTGAATGCATTCAGGTCAGCTCAGTCCAGCCAAATAGTGTGAAAGACATCCAAGAGTCCTTCGAATGTGTGCGAGTGCTGCCTATATGGATTTTGTGGGTCAAGGAGAGTTGGGCCCAGCATGATGGTATCAGCATGGTGGGAAGAGTGCAAGGTACCAGACAGGGTCTGAAGAAGGGCAGCTTTTGATTAAGACCTTTCTACTTCACTGCTTATTTGGGATTTCCACTGCACTGCTGCTTGAATACAGCCAGGTTATACGTGTTGGCTACCCTGTAAGGTTTTAGCTCTGGGTCAAGAGCAAGTTGCAGCCGCGGATGAATTGCAATATACTATTACAGGCTTGACGGGATGATTGATGACTCTTTTTCTTACATCCATATTAAAGTGTTTTTTAACTAACTTACTATCAGAACTAAGATGTCAAAAAAAACACAATCTGGAATCTGTGCCCCACTGTGCCTTGAGAGATGGTGTAGAGCGGCATGTCAGCCTCCTAAGTCCTGTTAAACACAAGTGACAAATGAATTTTAAATAGTTAATTACAAAATTAATTAACTTTATAGAAAGGGTTTCTCGCGAATGTCATTTTTTTTCTTCAAAGTTTTGATTAAGGTTTTTAATTAAAGCTTTGAATATCTGTTGCATATTATATTTTGTTATCACCCGGAAAAATATGGGTGAAATATGATTTTGTGTTATTGTCGTGCTGTTGAGTTGCTGCTAGACCACCCTATTGATACAAGTGAGCACCAAGAAGGAGAATTAGTTGACAGCATTTTTATTTTTACATCTCTCTTATTTAAATAAATCTCGACATTTGAACTGAGGACAGACAATTACAGAGACGGGGAGCGTCGCACCGCTTACCATGCGAGGGTTTGAGTGACAGGGAGAGAGAGAGAAGGTGGACTGTCGCAAGCAATATTTCTGTAAGTTATTGATAATAATAATATAATTTCAAATGTCAACATCATGATTGAAGCTTTAAAACGTCAAGAATGCCCCACGATGCTGTTATTAAGTTGCACTAAGCAAAGACACAACAACTTTTACATGGAGCCGTTGTTTAAAATGAGGAGATATTGTTATTTATTTGATCTTTTTATGTTTAAATATTTAAAATGAAATATTTACACTATTTCACGAATGTTTAGTGTATTGCTCGTATTGCTATTCGTCCAAATCTCCGTCAGACGCTGAGCCACACCGCCGCCCCAATGGAAAGTGGATCGTCAATCTAGATTACTCATAAATGGACAATATGAAAATGGAAATGATTGCCCAACTGGACTCGTACTTGTATAACCTTTCTAGTCTTCCAACCACTCGAAGCGCTTTACGCTACATGTCATTCAGTGTTTTACACCAATTCAAACACTGATGGTAAGGGCTATCATGCAAGATACCATCTGCCCTTTAGGACTATAACCATCCACACCCATGCATACACCGCAGGCACCGCCTACAAATGGGGGTTAAGTGTTTTGCACGAGGACAAATGGACCGGAGGAGCCGGGGATTGAACCGACGATGATCTGAATGAACAACGACACGCTCCGCTTGGTTTCTATCAAGGCTCAGCTGGATAGGTTTGTCAGCATATTTTTGGGGTGTATGTTCCACCGGGATGACAACGTGTATGTGTTTGTGTGGGAACGGTGGCATGATTTATTGGAAAATTGGGTCATTCTACTGTGAAGTCATCAAACGGAAGAATCGGCATCACATGCAAGAAACCCTGAACAATTTTGAAGTTTATGTCCTCATAACGTCTCTTTCCTGTAAGCATATCGGCTTCATTGTATTTTCTTTCATATATATATATATATTGCCATTTAAAATATTTATTTTGTAAAAATAATTAGAGTTCATCTCATCATCATCTCAAATGAAGGCCCTATAAAACTCGCATCCACTGTGCAATAATCATTTCATAAAAGCTAAATATAACTGCTATAACTGCAAATGCACCTCAAAAAAACAATTATTTCGGATTTCATCTTCCTCTATTTGGTATTGGCCTGCGCTCCTAGTTCCTATAAAGCAGATTCAACACACAGTCTCTTTATTGATTCACTGGGCATGCAGCTGTGGGAGTAGACGGGCGACTCTGTGATAACAGATAATACCTGAACTCCACTGCTGAGGAATCCAGGCACTGATGCCCAGTCAGGGCTCAGCAACGCAGGCTGATGGACCACCCTGTGGGGAGGCAAGCAGCTACCCAACCATGGCAGACGGGAGAGACTTAGAGTGGGAGGTGAAGACATTTAGTTTGGAGGGAGAAGGAGGACTGCAGAGCAGAGCAACCGGAAGAGACAAGCGAGAGAGGAGGGGGCCCACATGTTAGGGCATGGTCGGTTACCCCACTACAAGGTGGCGGGTAAAAGAAGATTAAAAAAGCAGTATTGGTGCATCCCTACAATGTGATTTACATGTCGTCTTTTAAAAAACAAACTGGTAGAATAGATACAGAGAACCCTTTCGGTCTGAAGGACCTTCATCAGGTGTAGAAACAAACAAATCACATCCCAATCACTGGATGCAGTACACCTGTGTACGCCCTGGCAGTAGAGGCTCCGCCTCCTGTAAACTACAGTTTAAAGTGTTGAATGTAGTACTGCAAAGTTTACAAGTGGATGCCACACAAGAAGGCAGGGTTGAGGAGAGAGTATACAAACAAAAACAAATCCAACTAGAATGGGCACTCGGTAGAGCGCATACCTTCGCATATCACAAGATTGGGCATTGAATTATGAACATTTTGGCATTAGTTGCATGCCAATTGGACAAAAATGTATCGTGCTATGGTAAAAAAATAGTTTGACCTTTCCATGACCTTGACCTTTGACCCGATTGATCCCAAAATCTAATCAAATGGTCCCCGGATAATAACCAATCATCCCACCAAATTTCATGCGATTCAAGAACATTTTGACCTGTTCATGACCTTTGACCTTGACCTTTGACCCGATCGATCCCAAAATCTAGTCAACTGGTCCCCGGATAATAAACAATCATCCCACCAAATTTCATGCGATTTGGTTCAATACTTTTTGAGTTCTGCGAAAGATTTTGACCTGTTGATGACCTTTGACCTTTGACCCGATCGATCCCAAAATCTAATCAACTGGTCCCCGGATAATAAACAATCATCCCACCAAATTTCATGCGATTCGGTTCAATACTTTTTGAGTTCTGCGAAAGATTTTGACCTGTTCATGACCTTTGACCTTTGACCCGATCGATCCCAAAATATAATCAACTGGTCCCCGGATAATAAACAATCATCCCACCAAATTTCATGTGATTCGGTTCAATACTTTTTGAGTTTCGAAAAGATTTTGACCTGTTCATGACCTTTGACCTTTGACCTTGACCCGATCGATCCCAAAATTTAATCAACTGTTCGGATAATAAACAATCATCCCACCAAATTATGAACATTTTGGCATTAGTTGCATGCCAATTGGACAAAAATGTATCGTGCTATGGTAAAAAAAAGAGTTTGATCTTTCCATGACCTTGACCTTTGACCCGATTGATCCCAAAATCTAATCAAATGGTCCCTGATAATAACCAATCATCCCACCAAATTTCATGCGATTCAAGAACATTTTGACCTGTTCATGACCTTTGACCTTGACCTTTGACCCGATCGATCCCAAAATCTAGTCAACTGGTCCCCGGATAATAAACAATCATCCCACCAAATTTCATGCGATTCGGTTCAATACTTTTTGAGATTTGCGAATAACACGCATACAAATAAATAAATAAATAAATAAATACACCGCGATCAAAACATAACCTTCCGGCATTTTCAATGCGAAGGTAATGTCGACAATGACATGAGTTATAGCCAGTCGGATGCTGAATGTCTCCTGATGCATCTTGGGCTTGTAATTACCTTCGCATTGAAAATGCCGGAAGGTTATGTTTTGATCGCCGTGTATTTATTTATTTATTTATTTGTATGCGTGTTATTCGCAAATCTCAAAAAGTATTGAACCGAATCGCATGAAATTTGGTGGGATGATTGTTTATTATCCGGGGACCAGTTGATTAGATTTTGGGATCGATCGGGTCAAAGGTCAAGGTCAAAGGTCATGAACAGGTCAAAATCTTTCGCAGAACTCAAAAAGTATTGAACCGAATCGCATGAAATTTGGTGGGATGATTGTTTATTATCCGGGACCAGTTGATTAGATTTTGGGATCGATCGGGTCAAAGGTCAAAGGTCATGAACAGGTCAAAATCTTTCGCAGAACTCAAAAGTATTGAACCGAATCGCATGAAATTTGGTGGATGATTGTTTATTATCCGGGGACCAGTTGACTAGATTTTGGGATCGATCGGGTCAAAGGTCAAGGTCAAAGGTCATGAACAGGTCAAAATGTTCTTGAATCGCATGAAATTTGGTGGGATGATTGGTTATTATCCGGGGACCATTTGATTAGATTTTGGGATCAATCGTGTCAAAGGTCAAGGTCATGGAAAGGTCAAACTCTTTTTTTACCATAGCACGATACATTTTTGTCCAATTGGCATGCAACTAATGCCAAAATGTTCATAATTCAATGCCCAATCTTGTGATATGCGAAGGTATGCGCTCTACCGAGTGCCCATTCTAGTTACCACATGTTTTACGTTGGCATAGTTTCTATTTATTTTATTGGTCAGACTTTTATTGCCTGAACAAAGAAATCTGGCATTTTTATGCTTCGTGGGGTCATTTTTCACACACGGAGAGGAATCGAGAGACAAAAAAAGTAGTCTCTCATTCATCCAGAGTGAACTGGACTCTTCCACATTACATTTTGTGTGTGTCTCTCATCACCTCGGTGTATAAAACCGCCAAAGTTCGAGTGACATAAACATGCTGTGAGCTGATGTCACATTAAATATTTTCTGGGTCTTGAAATTCAAAGTTAGCATTGGCAGCTCTCCAGTGTGCAGTCAGGGAGGAAAACTATTTGGCTAAGGGATATCTCTTCACTTTACACATCTCATCAGTGTGAGCCTGCATGTGTTTGGGTATGTGCTTAGAACACTTTGAGCATCCCTTGTTGGTTCTTGTTCTGTATGCCGCTATTTAAACACCTGTAATCCAAGTTATTCAATGTAGAATTTGGGATCTTTATTTGATGAAGGCCCTTGGCTGAAACCCTTTTATAACTCCTTGTTCTATATTTGTTCAGTTTTGGTTTTGAGATCCGTTTTCTTTTCTTATTTTTCCCCCTTGTAGATCTGGGGATCTTTGATTAACGATGAGCCTGATCCTTCTCAAAGCCCCATTTAATATGTAATGACATCATATATTATTATAGGATGCTGCGTGATTACCTTTGCATTGAAAATGCCGGAAGGTTATGTTTTGATCGCCATGTATTTATTTATTTATTTATTACCTTCGCATTGAAAATGCCGGAAGGTTATGTTTTGATCGCCGTGTATTTATTTATTTATTTATTTATTTATTTGTATGCGTGTTATTCGCAAATCTCAAAAAGTATTGAACCGAATCGCATGAAATTTGGTGCGATGATTGTTTATTATCCGGGGACCAGTTGATTAGATTGTGGGATCGATCGGGTCAAAGGTCAAAGGTCATGAACATGTCAAAATCTTTCGCAGAACTCAAAAAATATTGAACCGAATCGCATGAAATTTGGTGGGATCATTGTTTATTATCCGGGGACCAGTTGATTAGATTTTGGGATCGATCGGGTCAAAGGTCAAAAGTCATGAACAGGTCAAAATCTTTCGCAGAACTCAAAAAGTATTGAACCGAATCGCATGAAATTTGGTGGGATGATTGTTTATTATCCGGGGACCAGTTGACTAGATTTTGGGATCGATCGGGTCAAAGGTCAAGGTCAAAGGTCATGAACAGGTCAACATGTTCTTGAATCGCCTGAAATTTGGTGGGATGATTGGTTATTATCCGGGGACCATTTGATTAGATTTTGGGATCAATCGGGTCAAAGGTCAAGGTCAAGGTCATGGAAAGGTCAAACTCTTTTTTTACCATAGCACGATACATTTTTGTCCAATTGTCATGCAACTAATGCCAAAATGTTCATAATTCAATGCCCAATCTTGTGATATGCGAAGGTATGCGCTCTACCGAGTGCCCATTCTAGTTTTAAAAGCTTTGCTTCCAGGGCAGACAATTGGCAATGAACAAACGGCATCTTATAACGTGGTGTGCTTTTGGGCCTGATCAGGCAACTGTGAAGATAACAGCTGCACTGTGGTGTGGCCTGCAGCCGAGAAGTGCAAGCCCTTTGCCAACGAGGGCTGAAACAGAGACAAGGCAGGAAGCATTAAGGGGGCTTTAGAGATAGAAAATCTGGTTCAGGAAATCCTGCTACAAACGAACAGCGTCCTCATCTGTTATTGTGTCGAAAGAGACGCCATTTTTATGGCAAAGGCAGAGCTTAGTCTCGAGCAGCCATGTAAGTATGGATTATGTTGGAGTATGTTTTTCTTTTTCTATTTTTTTCAATTGATGAAGCCAGACCGAACTGCCAGACGGACAGAAAAAGGAACAGAATATTATTTCCGAATTTAAATGACATGCCATTAAAAAAAAGGTAGACATTTTGTACATTTTATAATATGACCTCTGTAACTGTGCGTCAAAGGTATCATTTTTCTTTAGAAATCAAGCAAAGCGGGCATCAGCACACATGTACAGAACAGGTACAGAAAAATGCATTAGCATATGAAGCTGTCAACAAAGCCACAAGGCTGAGCGTATGGATTCTAGCTTCAAGGAACTGCTTTCTTCATGAGTTCTGAAGCTGCAGCAGCAGAGCTCCAAGTCCCCAAACTTGCCAGTCTACCTGATAAACTTTGTTTTTGAACAATACCAACAAAGGGAGGAGGCGCACAAGGCCTTTCGTATTCCATCAGAACCAAATTATGTCACAGAGGAGCGTCAGCGGGACCTCGGAAGGAAATTCCAATGCGAGTAAGCACAGAGAAGTGTGTCTTCTGGACACTGCTTCTGGTCAAGGTTTGTACTGCATGTCTGCCGAGTGTCTGACTCTCAGGTGTAGCTAAGCATTTACTGCAGATCATTTTATTGCAGAGAATTAGAGGGAGGGACAGAAGGGCATGGAGGAACAAGCTGACATTTTGATTAAGGTGCCAACAAATGTTATTTGCAGTTTAAAAATGTCTCCTCTGTATTTCCCACCGGGCGTCTGTGGGGTAGACGGAACAGGTATTCTGTCCCAACTTCTGCTGTCAGATCCTCCCTAGATTACACACCAGATGCAGCCACAGTTCACGGCAAGACACGTTTTATAAATTATGGAGCAGCTAACAGATGAAGACTGCATCTCCAGGGCAGATCTGCAATGTACCGTATGATCAAAATTCAACGTACAGTTTAAACTGATGTAAAGGTCAGAGGCATCCAAAGCATGGAGGTTGAATGCTATTAACCTTGTGTAAATATCAGCTTGAATATAATTATATAACAATGTGGATATTTGTCTGCTGCTACTAATGCAAAGTGGTAATTCTGCAGAAGCCACGTTATCGGTGCTCCATGTTAGCCAGCTCCCTAAATTACTGCATGCAATGCCATTTGAACAGAATTCAGAGCTAACTGAATGTGTTGTTTATCAATTTCCTCTCGACAAACACTTTACACTCTACTAGGCTCCTTGAATAAGCCCCTGGTTACAGAGATGGAAAATAGAAAGTGCAAACATGTCAACTTTGAACTCTGGAAAGCCTCCGTGCCTCAAATAGGCAATTATCTTGACTCATTGCCAATCATTCTGACTTCATGCAATTCACTTTTACCAATTATCACCTCAGTCTCCGGTCAAAAAAAACTGTTTTTGTTTTTTTCCCCAGGTGCCCACTAAAAGTGAACGAACGTAAATAGGAGCCAACTAATCATCTCATCTAAATAGCGCATCATTTCAGGTGTGAATCACATTGGTACCAATGGAGAAACCTTTCGTCACCAATTAAGTTCTGAATCATTTTCGACACATGCACTTCAATTCATTAATTGCATGAGAGGGTAATCTTGTTAAGTTGGCAATGTGAAAAGTCTCCATCAATCGGATATGGTAACAGGAAAATGTATCTGCAGGGTTTATCTGCAGTGAGACTTGACAAATATTGCATTGACATGTGTGTTTATGTGTTTGAATGTGTACTTGGGTGTGCTTTTAAATGAGCTAAGTATGGGGTCAATTTGTTAGGGTTACATTTTGGATTCTTCAGCTAGGAAATGAAACTGGTTTCTGTGACAAAAGGGCACTTCCGGTTTATTCATAATGCTCTGACAAAGACTTAACCTGACGTGATGGATGTCTTTCTTATAATTCCATAACCGTGGGCCGCATGCCCCTTTAAGCTGTGCCCTCTAGCATGAGGATGAGAAAGCCCATCCCCTCAGTGCTCAGTCAAAATCTGACAGTCTCTCTTCGCCTTAAAGGGGGAGGAGTGGATTTTTGTTGTTGTACTCTTCCCCAAAGGGAGATGGCCGAGTGCCATGCTCACAGCACATAAGAAGATCACACAGCGATGCTGAGGAGTTGACCATTTCATGGCAACTCTCTACCGTGACAGATGGGCAGTGTGCTATTGCCATAGCCTATGGTTTAAAAACCCAAGCTGCTTACTGAGTAAGTGAGAGAGATGGTGGGTGGAGCTACTGCGGGATGGAAAAAAATCGGGGGTGATAAAAAGAGATGTAGAGAAAGGACGAGATCAGTGAAGTAAGACTTAAATACTGTGGTCTGACAAACAGGAGAAAAGAGTGTTGATAAGTACAGCAAGAAACAAGACGAATGCAACATGATGACAACAGTTGCAGAAGAAGACTCAAAAATGAAAGAAGCAGATTGCAGACTGTCGAAGCATTTGAGTGAAGAGCGAGCGAGGGGGAGAAAATACACCCAATAATAAAGATAGCCTGGTGGGAGACTGTCTTTTTACGGTGTGAGCACTAAATTAGTTTCCCACTGGGAGCGCATCTGCTGCTGAGGAGAACCATGGAAAACCTTCTGGCTACAATCCAAAAATAAGTGAATGATTTGACATATTTTATATCTGACACATTATTTCCTGTCAGGATTTGAGGAACAAAATTGCTTTAATATGTGTTGCTCTTGCAAACAAACTGTACCCGAATCCTGTTTGTGGAACATCATACTTAACCGATGTTGTATTTTTAAATTTTGATTAGAAAAAGAGGACCTGCTGTTCTTCACTTTAATGGCTTGCAGCCAAATTACAGCAGTGCCCCTATCAAGCGGTAGATGCAGATCGCACCGACTGCATGAAAAAGTAGACATTTCTTCATCAAATGTTATGCATATGGAAGTGTATATTTTACACTATGAACGTTTTCTAAACATTTTATCGCAAAAAATCCCCATATATTGCATGCATGGCTTATTGATTATCAATTATACACTGTATCGTATGGCCAGATTCTTGCCAAGACACAGCCCTACTTCATGTACAGTTCGGTAGATTCTGTCCAGTGGTTGTACATCCAGAGGTTGGGACCCTCCTGAGGGTGTGAAGATAAATCTGAGGCGCAGTGAGATGAATATTGGGGGTTGGAAAGAAGAGTTTGTTGTCATGCTCTGTATTATTTCTTTGATCTTTAGCTTTACTTTTAGCTTAAGCTCAGTCTTTTTACCCTGAGCGCACTGGATGGAACTTTGTGTCTCTGTTCTCCAGACTTCACCAAGTCACAGCCTTTGACCTGCCAGCCACTTTAGACTGCTGAGTGCTGGTGGCCGTTGACGCGCCTCTGTCATCTCTGATCACACTCTCTCAGGACACACTACAGTTTCTTGGTCAGGTGGTCAGAATGGGATGGGTGCTGTGGGGGTGTGGTGTCTGTCACAGGAACTTGTTCTGTCTCCTTTACACCAGTCTGTACCAGTACAACCCCCAGTGACTCAGCGCCATCTGGAACATGTGCATGAGTGGTCTGGTGATTGGTTTGTGTGTGGGGGGGAGGAGGGGGATGGAGGGGAGGAGGACAGTGAGCAGTGGTGTAAAGTTTGTTAAGTGGGCCGCTGGAACCACCCAGGCTGAGCCATGTGGTGAGAGACTTCAGTGGACTTCAGGAGGGGAGAGAGGCGCTGGCTCCCTGAGTGGACGGGAGTGGGGAGACATGGTGGACATGTACGTTACCCGACAGCACTGAACTGGAAGGCTGACCAGACCTGTGTACCAACAGGGGATGAAGGTACTTTTTCTTTTTCCTGTTTTTCCATCCTCCAACTTGCAGCCTTGCACGCGAGTTATTCTACCAGTTCTACCAGTCGAGTGTTGTGAGCGTGCTGCACTGCTCTTGGGGGAGCAGCCATCAGGCCAGTGAGGCGCCGCCCTTAACAACTGCAGTAGGAAGGCTGGCCATCATCGGGCTCCAGGCTCAGCACCTGGAACAGGTGGTGGAGAGGAGGACGTTGAAGAAACTGGTGTCCATATTGGACAACCTAGGACACCTCTCCACCACCTCCCACCTACAGAGACAGACTACTTTCTCCAGACCTCTCACGCCCTCCGCTGCCACAAGGAGAGATACAGAGAATATTCTGCCCGACGGACTGAGGGGGAGGCTCAGTTCACCTCTCACCTCATCACCTAACCCTTCTTATATTTGTGTTTTTTTTTTTTTTTTTATTTTTGTTCTGTGTTGCTACTCGACAAACAAAATTTCCCCTTGGGGATTAATAAAGTATATATCTATCTATCTATCTATCTTAATATAGGAAATATTAGGGAATATTTGACTAAGACAAGGGGGCCAACTAGACACTGATTTTTTCTGGAAATCAATACAAGCTCAAAACCTTAATATTTAACAACTTTTTTTATTTTAAAGTAAAAACTCATACATTGGAGTTAAAAAGTGCAACTTTTCATCTGAAATGCAGCTGAGTTGAGGTCTTAAGTAACATCTTAGTTTGGACTTTTTGCCCAAACAACAAAAGGAGGTTTAGATTTCCATTAACACATGCATTTAGCTCTTCTGCTTGAAAAGAGCTCTCTTATGCTCAGCAATACTGTTGACATTCATCTGAATGTGTTCAGTCCAACTCTGATCCTGCTGTTTGTTTACTAACAGGCTCACTTTAGAAGTGTCTTTTAAAAGGCTCATATTCTTCATCTGTCTTTTTGCTTTTTCCTCTTCTTTTAAATGAAGCCATCATTCAGATTCAGATTAAACTTTATTGTCGTTGCACAGAGTAAAGGCACTGGGGCAATGACATTCAGCTGGCAGAGTGTCAACTATGTGTTTGGTCCTTACAATTGACAATTATTAAAAAAACGAGGAGGTGATATATTCATTATGTGTTATTAATATGTAACAAGCCTGAAGAATTTGATTGATTAAATGTCACTGAAGGGGAGTGATACAACTCAGGTCATCAGCTATCGACTGTCTGGAATGTCTCTCAACCTTCAACGTGTGTTCATAACTAATTGTTGTATAATTGGGTGTGGCTTACGAAGCCAACGCTGTACAGACTGTTGCCCTGCGGGCTTCATTCATATTATTAGTATTCGGAACTTTGTCCGAGCGTACAGGTCGCAGCGTTGCTCGCAAATTTGTAAAAATACATGAAAACGTGCGGCCTGATCGGGAATCGTATTGCATTTAGTTTCAAGATCAAGTGTCATCAATCGTAGACATTTCTGTGAAACTGTCATCTCTGGAATCATATTGATGTAATAGTTGTGTAATCCAAACAGGAATTATTGGGGTGTTTGAAGACAAGTTTTTCAAAGAGCAGCAACAGCAAAACCAACCAACAGCCGTCCTGATATCAGTCCAATCATACTTCACTTTACTGTTTTATCTACTTTACAGAAATGTGAGATTGACGAGGTGTCAAGTCTTTATACGGATTCAAGAGTCTCTCCTTTACTTGTGTGTTGGTAGGTCTGGTGGGCAGAGAAAGTTTAAGACGGTGAAAAAGTGTGCGAGTCATTTCAAGAGTTTCGACATGTGTATTGATATTTGTCGCGTGCACGTTCAACAGGGAGCTTTACAGTTGCTGACGCTACCGAGCGAAGGCTCCAGATAGCGGCGATTATGCTGTAAGGCTGAGGTGTGATGCTGGCGAGCCCCTGCATGCCTCTGCAGCTCTGACAGAATCAATACATCTGAAGCACAAATCATACCCAGGCCAAACTGAGACACTCACACACACTTCCACCTCAGTGTGCCTCCACTCCCGTTACGAGCTTGGATTAGACACTTTCCCGGAGGACCTTTTTGTGGTCAGCACCGCAGACACACACTTACATACCTACATAACAGGTGTACACACACTTTTCCCAATTCCCTCTTTCTCACACGCATTTCCCCATCCCCTGCAGGGCAGCTGGCTTTCTTCAGCACGCCAATTTATTGTGAATTACCAGCTGTCCCACCAGCGGCACCCGTTCAACACTGCAAGTGATCCTCTCTACTTCTCCTTATTTATAAGTGTGGTGGATAAGCTACTTCCTTCAAGATTTGTTAGGAGAAAAAAAGAAAGAAAAAAAAAAGACTCCTTTCTCCCACAGCTTTCCAGGAGAGAGTCATGACACTGCAAGGAGTAGCACTTCGCAAACGAAACACAAAGCACATCAAGACTAAATATCCTGTTGATCTGTTCCGGCGAAGGCAGAAAGAGGAAGTGACGGCGGAAAAGAAAAGGGAGAAGGAAGGAAAGCAGGATATAGGGGAATGTGAGAGGAGAGATGAGGCACGCAGCCTTCTTATATACTCCCTGTGCATTGCGGAATGACGCTCATGTTACACGGCCATCATCTTTTATGCTAATTTTTTGAGTGCTGCAACAGCGTCTTATACATATTTATACTCCGGGACAAACATGGCACCTGTCTGCAGGTTGGCTGCTTAACGTTAAATAGCTGCGTTAATGTAGATACTGTATGCATTGAGGGCAGGGTGAGTACAATATGAATAAGCAGATGAGATGCCCCTTCAAGGGTAAGACTCTTTTTGTATTACAGTGTGCGCAAACATTTCCATGCAGGTCAAGCAGGCTTTTTTTACCTTCGCATTGAAAATGCGGAAGGTTATGTTTCGATCGCCGTGTATTTATTTATTTATTTATTTATTTGTAAGCGTGTTTCTCGCATAACTAAAAAAGTGTTAAACCGAATCGCATACAATTTGGTGGGATGATTGGTTATTATCCGGGGACCATTTGATTAGATTTTGGGATCGATCGGGTCAAAGGTCAAGGTCATGAAAAGGTCAAAATCTTCTTTTTACCATAGCACGGTCAATTTTTATCCAATTGGCATGCAACTAATGCCAAAATGTTCATAATTCAATGCCCAATCTTGTGATATGCGAAGGTATGCGCTCTACCGAGTGCCGGTTCTAGTTTCATATGTTTGTATATGCACTAAGCCTTATTTGCATTCAATCGAATGCGTAAAAAAAAGAAAATTAATCGCACAACAGCGACTCTATCTGGATGCATTGATGGATACACACCTGGCATTTCTGCATGCCGTGTCGCCTGGCGTGGGAGTGTGCTGGTGTAAATAAACAAAAGGTAAAGTAAGTTTCAGAGGGTGAGTGGGCAGGTTGTCAGCCAGTCAGCATGCCAGTGGGAAGAGCAGTTGGACAGAAGTCATGCTCCGATCACACCGGCGAGGGGATTTGTGACAGAAAGCAAAATGTGTCAGGATCAAGGGGCGACAGCCTGCCCCCGACTTCCTGTACACCATAGCAGAGCCCTGCTGGGGGTGTCCGTCTTCATGGAGCACAGATTTTTACTCTCATTACTCCAAAGTGTCATTTGAAGAATTTAATATCAGAGATCTGCGGAGTATGAGCTCATATTAAAAAAAAGACACATTGCATGTGAGGAGTGAGAATTAAAGTCTTCCCGAGCATATCTTTACAGTTTTCCATGCGTGGGCGGTTTGTAAGATAGAAACACATGAACACTGGGTTTAAAATGTGAATATCAATAAAATGTTTGTGCTAATTGAAGTCTGAATTTAGGTGACACACTAAAGCAAATATAGGTAATCATACACACTGCGATGAATGTACACATTTACACAGAAATGCACAAATGCACTCGCAACGTAGAACTAAACGATGGCAACATGAATAACCTCATTAAAAGCTATGCTCAGTGAATTAGACAATGAAAATTGTGAAGAAAAAAGAAGAAGAAGTGCTCGCCGTTGTACACCCCTCCCCTTCACCGCACCTCTTGCTTATGAAAGGCATCCCTACATATTCCAGGGCCGTGTAATTATGCCACCGCTCTAAAGTAGACATTAGTGAAGACATCCCGCCACTCTTACGGCGATCCTATTCAGACAGGTAGTTAAAGGCGGCGCAAAGGAAAATTGGCTGAGAAATGAATATTCAATTGAGCCCCCCGCCCCCCCCCCCCGAATATCGGCAAATACATCTGCTACACATTTAGGGTGCTTTGTTTGAGTGTATTATTCAGGAGGCTCTTGTTGGCGGAGGCGAAGAGAAGCATATGTTGACAGGATGGGGGACGGAGAGGATGGCCAAGTGGCGGCCATTTTGTCGGTGACCTACTTCTGTATTAATGAATAGAGGACCGTGATGAGGGTACGACACCGCCTCGCCGAAAGGAGCACGTTTGTCCTCGCTGTGCCTTCAGTTTATAGTGTAGTAACACATATTTTAGAGCCCTCTGTATCCTACCAGGTGAGAGCAATGCTTTTAAATTACACTGATGCTGATTTATTCAATCCACACGTCAGCCACGGTAACAAAGGCATTCATCACGAGCACTCGATTTACATTCGGCACGGTGAAACGAGACGGGTCCGCTTCTCCCGCGCACCAAACGATGTTTATAACCCGAATCATATTATGGTGTTCCGATGAACACTTTCATCACCTGACACCTTGCGAAAGCTCTGCATCTGATGAGCGCCGCCATCAACAATCGATTGAACATTCAATTGAGGAAAAAATCAAGGGCTGGGCGCAGCAGGAAAATTGACAGCTCATAGATGACGAGTGATCGAGAACAACGGAAGGCAATGCCTCGATGCCATTGAGAAGGGAAACAATCAATATCAGTAACATTCTGGAAGGAGCGGTCAGGAGAGATGCACACTCGTTCTCATATTGCTGTTGAGGTACGTGTCTCAATCTGAAGCCTGCAGCTATAGAGGGTTTATAGGAAGCCAAAGAGCAGCAGCTCCCAATTGGAGTCAGGATTTGGCGTAGAACAAACTCCTCTGAACCACCTTTAGTATTGACAAATTACTCTCATTATCTTCTTCTCTATTGAGTCGCGGTTACTGGAGTAGGCCTTTAAGAAAGAACATCTGATTCAAGAGGGCTCCGTATCTCCTCCCTTCCCTTGCCCCTCTCTCCCTCTCCTTCACTGTCTGTGATACACTAGAGACCACAGCCTGGAGAATACAGGGATGCACACTTCAATTTAGAAAGCATGAATAAACAATGGGCCTTCCATGTGCTGAAGAAATTTCCCCTGGCGACGTTCACTCACACACTGCGCAGCCGATACACTTGCACACATGTGGAACTCACGCTCGCTCTGTGGGTCGCACACAGGCGCTGGATACTGATACAGAAAATCTGGTCGGATTAAACGCTATACACGATGGAAGATATATCTGTGATAGATGCACAATATCTCAAATACTAACTTTCCCTTACAGAGATACATATAACAAAGAAGAAAAAATGGAAAAGTTGGCTTGATATCATTGACACAGACTTACAAGTGTACACACAACCACACACACACACACACACACAGACAAACACATGCTGTCTTGCAGACTTTGGTGACCGCATAGCTTTATAGGTGGTGATTGGGCGAACAGAATGACTTGCTCACAGCACACTACAGTGTCACAGTGAAAACTGCTGTGAACACACATTTGGATAATGGTCTTGCACACAAATACTCTCACACACACACAGGGAGAGAAACATAAACAGCCTGGGAGTAAACCACTGCAGAGATCTTTGTAACAATCTATTTGAAGCAGTCTTTCCTTAAGAGAGAACTGAGATGGAACTGCTGCTACAATAAAGCCTTCCTTGGTGCACAAATTAGGATAAGAGACTCTGCATGAGTTAGAAGTCCCCGTGTGAAGCACGTGTGTGTGTGTGTGTGTGTGTGTGTGTGTTGGAGTGAGATAACAGTCTACTGTACTTCCTTATGTGAGATTTGCCTTCGTCTGTGTGTGTGTGTGTGTGCGTGTTTGTATGCATGTGTCCCCTCATTCCTGGTCCCTTTAATGCTGTGAGCTAAGATAATGAGAATTGTATCTGCAGCTCCTCTGAGGCGTGTGGCTCTGATTGAATGGGAGCAGAGTGTAACGGATGAGACGAGCGATAGCGGGCTGGCTAGGTTACGCCTCAGACAGGCTAACACACCGCCAGCACGCTCTGTGGGGAAACTTGGATATTGTGTTTGTGCCAGCGCTGAGGGAGGTAATAGAATGTACGGTGTACCTGTGACACAATGGGAGCCCCTTGGGTTGTGAAGGATGCCACGGCTGTGATGATAATAAAAATAATAATACTCGCCGTGTGGCTTAAAATAGGTCAGGGTGCAACACTGCCCCACTCAACACTAAGCAGTGGTAGAACACAGGCATGTTTATATTCCATTATTATATTTAAGATTATCTGTCCCCCAATCTCGTGCACACACACACCAAGCACATGCCAACACAGACACCTTCTTCTGCGCCCTTTTCTTGTAATTTTCCTGATTAATTATTTTCCTTCAAAAGGATCTGGCTAATGACACACCTGATAACTCTCATTTTTGCAGCCAGCTGATAGAGAGCCTTAAGGTAAAAATAATTATGAGATTAATCAAATTAATTAAACTGTATCACTTCTCCTAAATGTGGAGTGTCGACCTGAAGCGGTCTCCATTGCTCTATATTTACAGCCACATATTTGTATGGTTATGTTCAACAGTTTTACATAGGAGAAGCAATAATCCTGAAATCATGACTTGTTTAATCGGCCACCATCACTGTTCATCTATGACCCATAAAGAGCTGCTAATACAGTAAATGCATTTTACTTGCTCATCTGATGAGAGGAGATGCTGTGGCTAAAAATAAGCCAGTCTATGCAAGCCAAGATGTAAATGATATGATTATGTAAATTGGCATTGTCGAATTGTGTGCTTGTTAAAACTGAAAAAAATCGACACGTCAGTAAAAGCAGAAACATAACGGAACATGCTGGATAAAAGCTATTTTTGTTGCACATTTACCTTGGCATACATGTTGTTTTTAGCGGGGAAACGTCACTCATTTTTTTCCCATTTTACTTTCTTGAAAAGGTGACATTGTCCTCTGCGTGTTGAGGAAGTGAAATTACTCAAAATTCCATAACAGAATGGCTAATCTGATTCTGTTTCCTCCTCCCGTTCTGCTATCACACTTTGATTCCCTTGTCTTGCTGAGGTAATGATGCCAAGGCAAAAAACAAATAAAAAGTTTGGAAATGACATCTATGAGCTTCATGGCTCACTATCAAACAAAGGCCCCCTCGATATGCATCAAGCCTCTCTCTCTCTCCCGGTCGTACAGGAAATCAGTTTCATAATGAAGCATAAAAATGAAAAAAAAAGGAAGAAGAAAAAGAAAAAAAAGGTACAAAAGCTTCTCAGCTGACTTGTCTGGATATAAACCTAATGCATCTTTGCTGTCAGCTCCGCGGGGTGTTTTTGCTAATCATCAAATCCTCTCCTCCAAAGTGTATCATTGACAAAAACAAATCTCAAATTCCTTGCCTTCCTTAATTGCACGGCTTACTCTTTTTTTCCCACTCATAACAAAGCTTTTCTTCAAGTAATAAATCAAAGGGAGAAGATGAGATATAAAAAACTAATTTAGAAACAATTGGTAAAACCCCTGCTGAGAGATATGAGGCTATCCGGCTGCGTCTGACACTTCGATGGCATGGCAATTGTTTAAACAGTGTTAAACTATAGTCACCTTAAAGGAAAAATAATCATGCCGTACACCTGTGTTTTTTTCCCCTCTATATTGAGCCAGTCTTTCCCTTGTCTCCTGTCAGTTTGTTGTCTTTATCTCATTCTCTCAGTGTCTCTGTTTTTTGATGTCTCACTCTCAGTCTTTGTTCGCATGGTGATTCCTAATGTTTTTTGCTTCAAGCCAGAGTTTTTATGTTTGACCTTTTTCCAAAATAAAGTATTTTATTTCACTCAAACCCGTGACACACCTGGGATTGCTGTCTTGACATCTCTTCCTCGTTTCACCGTAGGAGAAGATGGACTTTGAGGTATCTTCACACCCCGAGCGTGGATGGAGGCATTTTTTAACCATCTATTCCACATGGAGGTGTGAAAACGGCACTCGTGAACTCAACATGACACCGTTGTCAAAAACCCGTGTGTGGCAGAAGGAATTGCGCTGCTTTTCCTTCATACTTTTTTCAAGTTAAATTTTTTTCCAAATCTATTTCTTTGAGTCACTCCGAGCACTTAAGACTTTGTCTATGTCTGATGTTTCAAACCGTCAAATGCGACAGAAACAGGAACTTCAGGCACATATAAAAACTGTGTGAGGCTTGAGTGCACCTTCCTATCCTTTCGGGTTTTTTTTATTGCTCTGAAGTGATTGATTTGATGAACATTGCCTCAGGTCCTTTGTTGCAATGGATTTTTATCGTGCAGCAGTTTGTGACTGACAAAGGCAGCTACTCCAGGGGTTTAATCAAGGCAGTAAACCGGGGTCAATACACGCTGTGAGCTTAGTGAACTGTTGGGATGCTGACGCCGTCTTCCCAAGAAGAGCCACAGAATACGTTGTTTTAGCACATGCCCAGAAAAGTGACAAAACCCTGAAGTGATGTGGTGAGAAGACCAAAAGCACACAGAGAGGAGGTGAGGGTGGAAGGGTTAACAGAACACTGGACTGTAACAAGGGGGTGCTTGTCCGACTTGTAACAGACAATCGGCCTCGTCTTTCTTGAAAGTGTGAACCTCATTGTTCCAATACGTTCACCACATGTTTATCATTGTAACCATAATGTCCCTAATTTTTAACTAGTGTGTTTTCTTAAACAAAGACATATTTGTGCCTAAACCTTAACTATAGTACTAGAAATATAATGGATTAGTTTTTTTCTCAGTGATTTGCTTGGGAAGACACAGACAATGGATGCCCTGCCGATAGGTGCAACAGATCAGAGATTGCTCATACTGTACAAACCGATCCTTTGGTTGGATTACTTTTGGGTGGATGGTTGAAGCACATTAATAATTGTAGCTTTTATCATGGTCTCTACATAAGATCTGTAACGTATGTCTAGGTTCAATCCTTTAAATTCAACTCTTTATAATTACGCTCTCCATCTCTGTTGTTATCCCCGTCTCGCTCAGAAACTCATTACACTTATTCTAGCGAGCAAAATCTATGTGAAGAAGGTCGAGAGAACAATTGGAGAGCACAATATTCAATTCGTTTTTACAAATCTGTACATATAGATCCCTGCCCCCCAAAACCTCACATCGACCAGGAAAACTCCCAAATAACCCAGGGGAAAAAAAGGAAGAAACTTCATAGTAGCATATCCATTCGATGGAGACTCCACGATCCATCAGGCAGATGGCGGGGGGGAGGAGGAGGGCGGAGTCTCAACAGGACAGTGGCGTCATGAGCAGGAATTCCACGACCCAGACGATCCATCAGGCAGATGGGAGATTCATGGCCTCATAGGGGGTCCGAGCCGATGAGACGACGACAAAGTCAAAAGACTTGGGAGAGCAGAGTTAGTAAGTAAGATGAGATGATGAAAATTCATCTCATGAGAGAAAAAAAAGAGAGGGCTCCAGTGCATCCTAAAAAACGTCCCGCAGCTATAAGCTATAGCCAGCATATCAGGGCTGGACCAGGGCAAACCCTCTAAGTCTCTCTTAAACGAGGTGACTGTGTCTGCCTCCCGGACTAAAGAGAGGAGCTGATAAAAAAAGGCTCTGCTCCCCATTTTTTTTTTAAGACTAGGAAACAAGTAGTCGTCCATTTAGTGAGCGTAGTCTCAGTGGGGCAATATGGTGCGACAAGCTCCTTAATCTCTAACGAAAGCGCGTGAACCATTTTTCTGCATTTTGCTTTACGAGTTAAAAGACAAGTCCCGATCAAAGATAACGCCAAGATCTCTGAGGTGCTCAGGGCCGATTAAAATTACTGGTTTTTTGTCTGTTTAACATCAAGAAGTTGCAGGTCATCCATGGTGTTTCCTGATAATATTGCCCAAAAGCATGTATAAGGTAAATAAAGAACCTGTGGAACTCCGTGATACGTTGGTGGTGGTTATCGCGTCATCGTTTACAAATACAACCAAATTAGTGCCGCCTGAAATGCCAATCGACTGCTCCAGTGTAATTTTCACCAGTGCGTCTCGGTGCTGTGGTGTTTCTAAATCCTGATTGAAATTGTAGAAAGCAACTGATTTGATTGCCACTTTCTTTCTCTCTGGGAGAGGGAGGGGAGTTAGAGAGAGATCGTCTGTGTTAAACAATACCTCTATACAGGGCATACAGCGCATCATTTTCCACTTCACAGAGGGATTGGACAGGCACTGGTTAGTTAAGAGATTTTGTTTCTAATGTCCTAATAATAAAATTTTTTTAAAGAAAGAAAAGTCATTACCACTAGGTTTAGTTTATAGAAGGCTCCACAGGCTGTGACTGACTGTCCAGCCTGGCTACAGTGCTGAAAGAGAAACCTGGGGTTTTTTTTTTTTTTTTTTTATTTTTATGATTAATAGGCTGCTCTGGCATTACGGAGGGCCTTATATATATGTTTTATAGACTATCAAACTAAAAAACGGGATTCTTCGAGATTGAGATTAGTTGAATGCCCATGCTTTTTACGTTTGCTTCAGTTTTGCGGGTCTGAGGTTATACCCCAGGCAAACCTCCTCTTCCTCTGAGGTGGTGGTAAATCAAATACAGAAAGAATCGCTCTTTAAATTTAGCTACAGCACTTTACACCCGGTGAAACGGGTACACTCCGGTAGTATAAAGATGGCTACTCCACCTCCTCCGACCGGTGCCTCGAGGAATGGTGTGTTAAATAAAGTTGTTGTTTGTGTACTCTCTTCTTTACTTTTTTTATTTATTTAATTGAAGTGGTGGGGACAGACACAGTCTCATGGAAGAGCAGAGAAGGGTCAGGAGACCTTGGCCCTGAACTGAAAGGGCAGAAGCACTGGGACAACAGACAAGATCTCTTCTCTCACATTAAACAAACAAAAGAACGTTCCCCTTCCTCTCTCAAAAAATGTAACCTTGCAGTTCTACTTTAAAAAGGGCATATTGTAAAAAAAAATTGGGAATCGAGTTCCTAAAAGGGTATTTTTGAGTCAGGTTGTAAATGTTGAAATCTAAAAGGTAAAACTTTTTTGTTTAACAATTTCTTGATTGCTTCCTAAAAAGTGGACCCTTAGAGTCATAAGTGGACCCTAAGGGATGATATTCAGTGAGAAGTGCTGTTAATAATGCATGACACAGAGGCAGGAAGGCTATCAAGAAACTGCCAGGTTTTCAAAACAATTAAATTGTCTCTTTTACAGTCTTCCTCTCAGAGCACTGGTTAGCTGAGAATCTGAGTAAAATAACATTTTTGTTTTATCAAGTTCATGTTTAAAGCAGATTATATTATTCTGAAAGACTCATCCATCCGTCAACAACATTTAAAAAAAAAATCATTTTCATTTTGGCTGAATGTACACGATCCATCTATTCCTGACTTCACACCTGTATTGCAAGTTGACAAGATATCCACAAATTCAAAATGCATCCAAATTCAAATACCTCAATATATTTCCACACATGCTTTATCAAATGTGTAAATCAGACAATGTGAAATATTAATTACACAAAGCTACAAATTATTAAGCTCGATAATGTGTCTACAATGCGGCACCCTGTTAATACGGTTGTAAATTGTGTCAAATCATAATTAGAAGACAATGGAGGTGTAAATTTAGTGTCGGCTCGACGGCTGTGAAAAGACTGTTATTTTTCACTTGAGAATCTGTGTAATGAGCACTGCTGTGCAATAAATAATATCCAGGCAGAGGTATTCTCCTGTCCTTCTAAAATCAAACTAATTGATATTCCAAAGCTTCGTCACTGATTGCGAGCCCTAAATTGCAGATTCTTTATCCACAGCCCCCCACCCCCCAAACAAACTGCTGGATTCATCCGAATATCCAAAGAGTTAATTGGTTTTAGGAAAGTTTTTGTCATAAAAAGGGACAACGACAAAAAAGTGTGTGAATTGTACTTTACGAGCACTTTGCCTGTATACAATGTGTGGTCTGTCTCAGACGTATTTGGACGACATAACCACCCAGATGAAAAACTTTCTCCCGAATGGATCGATGCAAATGGCTCGCTGTTGCAATCACAGATGCCACAAGCAAGGACAGACAGGCAGCCAACATCATTCTGTGTGTGTGTGTGTGTGTGTGTGTTGGTCTATCCTCCCCTCACACACACTCTCCGTGGCACAAAATGATCTGCCACTCAGAACAAGAGTCTGCACTACAGGGCGGCCGCTGGCATCAATTTATCAGCGCTGTGCTCGTCCAGGATATTGTCTCTCCTTCTGGCAGGAAGCAAATCAAACAAACAAGAGGACAAATGGGGAGCAGGACGGAAAACGGGGAGGGGAGAGAAACAAGAGGCAAAACAGTGGGACTTCTTTTGCCAACCTCTTCAATCAGGGGAGCAGATACGAAAATCCTCAAATAAAAAAGCCAGAGAAACATCACGGACGAGAGCTGCAGAGACGACATTGTGACATTCTACTCTGTGCATGCGTCTTTCTCACTGCATTCATGCATTCGTCTCCGAGCAACCTTTTCTTCCCGTGATTACCCTCGTCCAACTCTGATTATCCATCTGCCTTTAATTTTTCTCTCGCTCCCGAGGCAATCTCCTTGATCTTGTCTCTCGTCTTCTTCCCAGCTGTTCTCTCCCACCTGAGCCAAAACACACATTTTAAACACACGTCAGAATACCTTTAAAGATCAATTCAATTCAGTTTATTTTGAAAGACCAAAACCACAAATGACAAATGTGCTTCTGTGGCGGGAGGTGTACAGCATTGGAACATTTCTATGACGTTCATGTGGAACTTGTTTCATACATATTTTTCAGCCACTTCTGATTTCGACACAACGATAAAAACATATGATATTTTTTCACGTGGGTTTCATAACTGCGTCGGTCGCCTCGAAATGCAGCGAAATGCAGCGGTCTCTGCCGGTGGCCTTGCAGACAGCGAGCTGTGCCCATTACCTTAAGCACGTCTGGCCAGGGGTGAGCTAAATTAGGGGGGAAATGAATAAGGCTTCTTGACTGTGAGCCTGGCCACCTACCTATAAATCACTTGCTAACTCCCCCCCCCCGGTGTCAAGTGTCTCTGACCCAAGCAGAGTTTCACTGTGGTTTACCCTCACCCCTCCCTTTCTCCATCCCCTTTTTCTTCCATTGTCCCTGCCTCACCACCCTGCCTGCTTCCTCACCCCCTCACTGCCTGTCTCTCTCGTTATCTCTGCTCCACTCTGCTTGTGTTGCGCTCTTCTCTCTCTCCTTCTCTCTTTCTCCCTCTCTCTCTCTCTCTCTGTCTGTCTCTGGAACACTTTCCAGTTGTCTTTATCTCGCAGTTATCTCCCTCTCGCTCTCTCCTGCAGACGTGCACACACTGGCAGTTCTAGTGTGAGCCCATTCCTCGTCTTTCTCCCACTCCACCTCCAACGTTCTGGTCCTCCTGCTGCTTCCACCGGAACAAAGAAGGCAGCCTGGGTGGCAACATCAGTACTTTGGGTGTGAGCAAGCCCACCTGAGATGGAGAAAGGTGGTGTCCTTAAATTGTAGGAGAACAATTGTGCACCCCATGAATATTTATTCAGCTTTGGTTTTAAATGGCGGTTTGTTCAGAGTGTTTATTCCACACAGCCTATTACAATTGAATGAATTAAATGAACATGTGATCAGCCCAAAATGGTTCAGGACTAAATACCTGGGTTCTAAATGGCATTTGATGAGATTCGATTAAACTCTAATGATCCCTGCGGGGGGAAAAACTGTGTCTTTACTGCAGAAAAGAATAGATACAGTGTGGAAAGAAATAGCACAGAGCTAATAGAGGGCATCGAATACTTGGTTGACCAATAGGATATACTGTTGATAATATCATCAAGAAACATGCAAATCATCACAATACTGACAACAATGCCTATTAGGCTGATGTTATGTCTACAGCAGGAATATAATATGATTATTGTCTGTCCAACAATGTGGCTTATGAGTAAATGATTGGCTCAACTCATTTAGACAGAAACATAAATGTACATATATTGCACTAACATCATCTTAATGGGGCTTAACAAAAAGCTTGTTCCAATAAACTATGCAGATGTATCGTAGACTGGGACATTGTAAGGAGGTTGTCTACTTTTCCCTGCAGGTACCAAATGTCAGAGCATCTTGAAGCGAGACAAGATTGTGATCTAGTCTAACAGGCCAGAGTTCACTGGTTCACGTCTGCCAGCCAGGCAGCGGTGATGAGAATCTGCAAAGTAATTTGCAGTCTGAGTCATGGCATTAGTTCCATTTTCAAATGGAATTCTCCCTGCAGTTCATCCGTACACTCAGGGCACCCCAGACTTTTGTAATGAGGCGATAATGGAAAAGGAAGCGGATGAATCTCCCTCTCTTTCAACCCCAGCCCCACCATTCCGATCTGCACACACACACACACACACACACACACATTCTTTCATGAAACTTCTTTTTTTAGGGGGCCTAATTAAATATATATAGGGTTTTTCCATTTCACCAACACATGGACTTATTGCACGGTGGGTGAGAGAGGAAAGTGACAGAGGATAGATGACGGCGAGGAGGGAGGTCAGAGATGGATGGATGCATTGGGTCTTGGAAGGGGATATACATGGAGAGGCAGACAGTGGGGGAAAGGAAGACTCATCATCCAGTGTAATTATGGGCCACAGAATGACAGCACATTAAAGTGTGTTATTTGTGTTTTGGTGCATGTGTGTGCGCATGTACAGTTTGTGTGTGCAAGAGGGTGAGTAACGAAAGAGCATAGCGCTCTTCATCTGGATGCGTCATCAATATCATTGCGGTGGACAGAGCTAATTGCGATACTTCAGCGATAATGAATGCTTAGTTAAGGCCACTCATAAAGAGGTTTGACAACTGCCTAACGAGAGTGAATAGACACTGCCAACGCCTTGGGAGCAATAGAGATGTGCAATATGTCACTTGTTTATACCTTACAACCCGACTTCCTCAGTGACACACATCGCCCCCTGCTGGCATTAATGATGTAGGTGGAGGTCAAATGACAAACAGAGCACAAGGTCACATCTTCAAGTTGCAAATTTCCTCCAAAACATATATATATATATATATATATATATATATATATATATATATACAGGACTGTCTCAGAAAATTAGAATATTGTGATAAAGTTCTTTATTTTCTGTAATGCAATTAAAAAAACAAAAATGTCATGCATTCTGGATTCATTACAAATCAACTGAAATATTGCAAGCCTTTTATTCTTTTAATATTGCTGATTATGGCTTACAGCTTAAGAAAACTCTAAAATCCTATCTCATAAAATTTGAATATTTCCTCAGACCAAGTTAAAAAAAGATTTATAACAGCAAAACAAAATCAAACATTTGAAAATGTGTTTCCAGGTGTTTCGAGTTAATTAGACGATTCAAGTGATTTGTTTAATACCCTACTAGTATACTTTTTCATGATATTCTAATATTTAGAGATAGGATATTTGAGTTTTCTTAAGCTGTAAGCCATAATCAGCAATATTAAAAGAATAAAAGGCTTGCAATATTTCAGTTGATTTGTAATGAATCCAGAATGCATGACATTTTTGTTTTTTTAATTGCATTACAGAAAATAAAGAACTTTATCACAATATTCTAATTTTCTGAGACAGTCCTGTACATTTATACGACGGAAGATAAATAAAAGCTGTTGCAGATTATGACTTTGTCCATCAATGGATTGATTGATCTGATATTGCCCAACCCTTCTAGAACATAACGTTTGTCTTCGGTGGCAACACAGATGCCGGAGGCAGGTGTCAGCCATACCTGCAACCCACAATCTGTCTTATTTCAGAGACAATCAGGCAGAGAAAAAAAAAGTGTGAAGTCACAATCGAGCATTCCCTCCACGGAGGTCCACTGAATCCCGCAGAATGGAGCGAAGCTAAACCGTCCCAATCACATTGATGTGGACTTAACGAACGGCCGTAAATCCGTCTGCCAATCACGTCGCCTTAAGACCCGCAATCCTCGGCCTGGAGGACTCTACCTGCGCATATCAGGAGCTCACGACTTTGAGAGTTGATGGGGAAGGGGCCCGGCAGTGGCTCATTGGTATGAGCGTAGGGGGTCTGTTCAGCCGCATTAAGCCCCAGCGAGTTCATAAAGCAGCATGAGAGAAGAAGGACGAACAGAGGTGCAGATAGACTGCCTTGATCGATGTAGATGAACGTTCTGCACTGCTGCACGAGAGGCTGCAGGGATAAACGTCTGAGGTGAATTAATGTATGTGCAAAATGAGTAAGCATGCAAGTGTACGTGTGGGCAGGAAGAGGGAACAAAGGCAACATGGAAACAGAATTCAAGAGAAGAAGTCAAGAGTGTGTGAGTGTTCATGAGGGTATATATAAATTATATAGGTGTACAGATGCACAGAAAGTATGAATGTAGATCTGTGGGAGGCTCCATAAATTGAAAGCATGTTTCTCCCAGCCTCCATGACTCTGTCCTGTGGGGGAAAGGAGTCTACTTTTTCAGAGGGAAAGCTGCCTCACCAAATTGGAACGTGTACACAAAAGCACCAGAGAAGGAGAATGTGCGTGTGAGCGGAGGAAGTGAAGGAGGAGCTTCCATCTTTAATATAATTGATTTGTGCCCAGAAATCTCAAAGACAGATGCTAGAATATCATTTGTGAATGCATTGGGGTGCCGACTGGCCTGGCAGTCGAGAGGGCTGGCACTTGTTGCCGGCCAAAATCAGAGTCCCCCGTCCAGATCACGACACTGTTTGATTCCACTCTGTCTGCCAGCTCCTTTTGACAATCCTGTTTTCTTTTCTTTTTATTGGCCATTTTTTGTGTTTCTTTTTAAACAACAGTTTTGTTTGTTAGCTTTCTTCCCACTGAGGTAACATGTGCTTAAGAAAGCACTATTGAGATGTAGAGATCACAAAGCATATGAACGATAACACGCTGAGAAAAATAAAATAACTTTAATGAGCCAATCTGTGAGGACAACAGAGAGGCCAACGCATAACTTTTAAGTCCAACTAATCCCAAGTCTTTCTTTCAAGGCTTCAATGACATATAATGAACATATAAATGAGATTGATTGTGTTATTAAGTCATTAAGTTAATACATATTGGATTGTTAAATCAAAAAATATATGGGAAAATGCAAACAAAAACAAACATCTGCTATTATTCAATTCCCAGTTGTGTCATATCTTGACCTGATGAGGAAGGAAATTAATGAATCATGCTCCAAAAAATATCATTAGGCCTGTTAGCAAAATATAATACCACTAAAGTTCAGCAACAGTTTACAAATTGAATGTAATTGCGCAGAATGCAAATGATGTGTGGTGCCATGCCTAATGAACAGCTCCTCAAAGTTTTCATTCAGAAGTCTGAGGGTTACAACACCAGGGCATTGCCCATTGTAAAGGCTTAAAAAACTGATGGTTTCATTTCACGAAAAAAACAGAGGGGTGGGGGTGGGGTGGGGAGGGGGGTGTAATTACCCAGCAAGAGCTGTGTGGGAGTTTTACTGTTTGATAATATCCCTGAAAGGCACGCTAAACTTTTCCTCAGCTATCTGTATAAAAAAAACTCCACAGAGACATAGAAGTAAAAGAGAGGTCACCCAGCTTCAGGAGTGGGGGGTGGGGGGGGGGGGGGGTGAGGTGGACACGAGTAAGGATCAGATATGTGCCGACTCGTTAGGCCGCTGAGGAAATGTATGACAGAATAGAAATAGGAAATATAACAATACATCACAGTAGCACATCTTGCGGGACAAGTTATTCCCATGCTAAGTCACAACATGTATTGACTTGTAATAGGTTCCATACAAGATAATGTCTTTTGGGGGCATTCAGCGTCAAAGCATGTAGCATTTGGGAAATGGATGACGAGAGATTTGTATGTTTTCCGAGGTCTCTTGACCATGTCATCTGTCTCTTTTATCAATGTGCAAGCACTCACACACATGCACACAATACACAGATATAGTATATATATATATATAAATTATATATATATATATACAAACCACCCCCGAACACACATGCAAATAGTAAGTACAATCTGTGCGCCCAGATACTGTATTTACCACAATACTGCCTCGTCCATAATATTCCCCAAGACGAACTGGTAATTTGAAAGCCTAACCTTCTGGCACGGCTGATAATAACTATTGTGACAAAAGAATATACATTGAAATCCAAATGAAAACAATATGGAGGAAAAAAGGTAGAGATATGACTTTTTTAGAGTTCTGCACTCTAGAAACTTTTCAAATCTGGTGAAAACACCATCTGAATGTCTTATAGCAAAAAAAGGGTTTCATCATGACTCTATGCCAGAGTATTAAATGCAAAACTCCAAGATGTGCACACGGTCTCTCTTCAACAAATTCATGTCACACCAAAGTGTTTCATCACAGCCGAAGCACTTTTTCTCACCCGCTCCCACATTGGGTTGAATAAGATTTGCCTTGATTTGTTACTGCTGGCATCTTTAGATCTTAGTCCTGAAGACCCATTTATCGCTGGGCTGCAGTTCAAGTCCTGTGTAAACTCACATTGCCTCCCTAGTGCACGGAGTCATCAGCTTCACTTCTCTATCAGCGGCATTCATCTTGGAGATACACTCTTTCTAATTAATGGAGGATTGCCCAGTGCCATAAATATGAGTGAGGGTAGGTGAGGACGACTCGCTCAACTGGTCCTGTACGCAAAGACACAAAGGGTTCAATAAGCTGCGGGTATAAACAATGCTACACACAGAATGACTATAACTATTCATCCATAATTATCCAACACTGACTAAGACTGTACCAAGGGTCACCCACAGGCCATAAAAATGAGACATGGGCTGCTCCGCGACTGAATGTGAGAGGGTGCCACAGTAAGTGTTTCTCCATTTGCTTGCAGGATGCTGTTCTATTATGCCAGAGAGCCAATTAGCGCCTCTCCATTTGACAGTCGCCTCGTCAAGACCAGCGTGTCCATACATGTCAATTGTGGTGTTTAAAGGCAACTGAGGTTTTTTGTCTGCCTCATTACAGCAAGAACATGCACCGAACAACCAGTGGGGGGGGGGGGGCTGATATGGCAAACATCTGATGGCCACCCATCCACTCTCCTTAGTCACTATCTACAAGTTACTCCTTCTCTCTGTGTCTTACTTCCTCCCTCCTGCTGAGTAACACCCTTAGAGTGACCTTCCAGTGAAAGCTGATGTGTCTTAATGAAAGAAGGTAGGAAGCCACCACTTGGAAAACAAATGCTGCGTTCAGGGCATCAGGCAACGATCAAATGAGAGACTTGACAATTCAAAGTAGCAGATGGGATGAAGTGTCGATCCAGATCCTCCGACAAAACACTGGATACATCCCGTCGCACTGCCACGTGATGGAGATCTTGGTACGAAAACAGCAGATGAGTGCGATCAGGCAGTGCTGATAGCTATGCCCCATATTGGCAGGAAACAGATGCAACATCAGCAAAATGCTTCAATAGTGTGTGTCGAGAGAGAGGAATGGGGAGAAACTAGTTTGGGGAAGCAAAAGCAACAAAGACAGATTGCTTTTAAAAGAGGTAGAAACAAATTGTCAAAAAGTTAATTAAATACAAATTCGACATTGTAAAGGTTTGAAGGAAAAGAAGAGAAGCAATTAAAAAGGAGCTTAACTTGAAGAGAATTCATAAAAGGAGGTAGAAGAATAAAGTGTTCAGGGTTCAAATAAAATACAATCTGCAGTGAATTAATTTTTTTATCCATCCATTTCCAAGTCTCAGAAAATAGATCAGAACTGTACCATCCGGAGTTCAAATTAGCATTGCCTGGCAATACTCTCCTATTACATGCCCGCCATCTGAGCTATGAACATTTGTTGTTTCACAGCGTGAATATTGGACCGAAGCAAATAAAATGTCTCAGACAATCAGCCTCACACTGACCTGGACAGAGTAATCCCCCTTTTTCAGATGAGAGAACCATGATCTTGGCCCGGCACGGCCTAATTATTGTCCTGGCTGCACCCCGCCCGAGCATTAAATCACCCAGGTGCACATATCGAGGTAAGGCTCTGACAGAGCCAGAAGGACAACATCATTTGGGAAACAGAGATGCCCCGTTAATGTCATCCAGCTGGACACTGTCCAGTCCTTGGCAGCATTTTGATATCCTGTACATAAACATCAGCAGACATAAAAGGTGACAAAGGGCACACTCTTGCCCAGTGTCGATATTCAGCGTGCTCCTGCTCACAGTGTACCGCTAATGCATGGTACACATCAGTAAGCTGCACCTCGGACTCCTGCCCTCCTCAGGACCACGGTCATCGGAAACAAAATACGAGTAAATATATTTCCAATGACATCTCATGTGGAGGTGAGAGGATAAAAGTTTCCTGGAAAGAGTCTGACTTTTTCCACTTGTTTGGAAAAAAACAACATGATTTGTGGCAAAAAGTGAGGAATTGGATGGAAAATGTCTTTTTATAATTTGAAGGGATGTATGCAAAATGTGTGCCATTGAAAAAGAAAAATAGTGGGAAGGAAGGAGAGACATGGAAGAGAGAAAGTCCTCGAGCACTGAGGGGAAGGTCAGAGAAATGCAGGCAGATGTTAGGAGATGTCCCAGAAGTATTCTCGTTTGCTGCAGTGTGTGATTCTCTAACGCCCAGCAGAGAGAGAGAGCGAGAGAGAGAGCACAACAATGACAGACGCACACGAGAAATACTCAAATAGAAGCAGAGCTCCGCTATCAATGAAGTGCACGCGTTTATGTAAATTTAGCTTGCAGATATAAACACATTTGCATGTTTATATATACATATGGGTGCAGACATGGGTTATTCACACAAAAGGCTGTCTCATTAGCATCCCGCTATCATCGTCCTGTCATTGCTCAACCTGCTGTGCTCCTGGCCCAGTCAAGGAACTTTTGGAGGATTGCGTCAGACAGTTGTTGCTGTATCCTTTCACTCTGCTGCTCATAATATAGAATGCGTCTCTCGTTGCCTCCAGACTGCCACAGCAGTGCATACACACAAACACACACACACACACACACACACACCTGCAATCGCTAGTCCACCCAAGGACACGCAGCATGTCAGCTCTGATTAAGCCTGCACTCAGCCCGTAGAATAGAGTTCTTGGGCGGGGGGGGGAAGAAGCGACTTGGGTCCAGTAATAAATCGCTGCAGGCAGCCGGGCCCTTCAGAGCCGTGGCCTGGCCGAACCCTAACAGATGCCGGGTGGGTTGGCCCTGCCAGTTGCGTCGTCCCGGGCCCGTGGGCCCGGCACCATGATGAGCGATGGCCGCGGTCCAAAGCGGGGGTCTGCCGCCACAGGTGCAGTTGTATACATCGTTAACATCCAATAAGAGTAGAGCAGAGCCCTGCGGGTGGGGCAAAGTGATATTGATAGAGGCTCGTCTGCAGTTGCCAAAAATGACAATAAATATGGAATTTCACATCGCATGCACCTTTCATTAATATTAACCAACGGCCTCAATGGTGCACAAGAGTGTCCGTTAACAGCAGTCACTACGGTTTGACAGCCGCTGTCTGTTTGAAGTGTTATTTGTGGCCCTTGTTGACTGTTTCACGATACTGTCCCTGCCCTCTTTTAAATGACGTAGCCTGTCTATGCAAAGCATGATCCAACACTATTCCACTGCTGCCAAGTCAGCAAAGTCAATTCGGTTTGTTGTTTATTTGTAAGTTGGAAGATTACGGTACAATTTGCCAAGCTTGAGACATGATCAGCAGCAAAAGAATCCTGTGAGGATTCATATTGCTTGGCACGCACCTTTTTCCCTCCTCATTGTGTCGGTATTGCGAGGAAATTGAGTCGACGTGTTGAAAACAAGAGCAAGCGAGACAAACAACAATGGATAAACAAGGCCCGATATGTACTAATTGATTTGGTGACTGTCCAGGTGTACATCCACGAATTACATTTCCGAGGCATCTAACCATGTCCAACATCAACCCAATTATACAGATGCAGTCTCTTACTTGTGTTTAAATCATCCTTGAGTCACATGTCCCAGTCAGACAAAGCCTCCACATGCCGAGGCCTTGTTCTCCACCAAGGTCAACACCATGATGGTAGGCTCCTCCAGGCCAGTGACCGGCAGGCTAAGAGCATCAAAGGTTAAAGCGGCGGACGAATCTGGGGGATGCAATCTCAGGGGTTCAAGCTCTAAGGTCAGTAATGGCCTTGTGTTGTAAGGCAGAACCATGTTAGACGTGTGGTGTCCAAGTTAGATCTTGACATGAATCAGGTGAGAAGAAGTGGATTCTATTCTCCTCACAGCAGAACATTCAATTCCCACACATTTTCCATAATCACCATGCAAATCCACAATATATATAGATACTCTTTGTTGTGCTCGGGACTCTCTCCCATGAGCTGTACCGGAGCATTTCGGAGATTTCCCGTTTGAAGATAGCATTGTTGCTGCCACTTACTTTAGTTTAGTGGGTGATTCATTTCTGTGGCCTGTTGGGTGACGTGGCCATCTGCTTGTTTTAAGACCAGAGCGGTGTTATGATTCAGCGCATTTGCACAGTACATGAGAACATACCATTTTAATTTTGTGTGCCAAGGTCTCTAAGTTGTTCCTTCTCTTCTTAAGACAGCTTGGACTGGGTGGAGAATAGTCCTTAAATAGATGCCTGAAAAGTGACCATGTTGCGGTAGATGAAGGGAAAACTAGAGCACGGCTTTATGAAAGTCAGATTGATTAAATGTGTAAAGACTTTTACTTAATACAATAAATTGATAAGCCTCAGGTCAGGTCTGACCTATATCTAAATTCTAAACATGCTTCTTGCTACACATGGCAGTGATTATAAAACTCGTAATTAATTACAAAATGGTTCTGTATCATTAATAATTTCATATCTACAAATGGGGCCAATAAAATAAGCGTACTGTGACCATTACTCCCACTCGCGCTAGCTTTGGGCCAATAGAAACTCATAACATCAATCTGTCATGAATCAGTCACTCCACTCAGGGTGCAACGAATCCGCCCGGTTGCTGCAAGAGCTTCGTTAATTAGCCCAAACTAGCCAAATTGAACAAAATATGACGGCGATTTGGGTTCTGTTGAGAATAGGGACCAAAATATGGCGAGTGTTGTGAGGTGCTAGAGGACAAAGTCACGAAGCCAGCCAAACTAAAGCAGCATCTGACTACAAAGCACCCGCAAACACACCGGTGTCATTGTGATTCAAATTGAAATGTATTTCTATTCATCACAAACAGGTCAGAAGTATGTTGGTTGAAATACAATAAATAGATTTTCATAACAGATCCCCTGATATCAAGCTATATTGAATAATGACGTAGCAGTATGTAGATTCCCCCAAAAATGATCGTCTTTACAACAACTGTTCTTTGAGCTATGAATCAGTAGCAATGCATTGCTGGTATACATGGAAAGGAATACCTATATAATCCGTGTTAGTGCCGTCAGTCTTGGGTGCTCCTATCTTCCCCGTTCTATTCGCTGTATTTTTCTCTTCATGAGGACTCGAACACAGCGGCCGTGCGGCAATCTTTGCTCTCCCTGCAGATTCTTTCATCCCTCCCCCGGCAGTGAGTGGCAGCCCGCTGAGCCCCAAGTGTGTCTGGTAGCAACTTGTTATGTTGGCTACAGCAGACCTCATTAGCCATTCACAATCACCTGGTGGCCTCACTTCACCGCGCAAATTGATGCTCCATGTCTGAGGCTGCTGCAGGGTTCCTCACGAATCCCTTTCCCCTGTTCCGAGATAAACTTAGCCCTTACTATATCGACACTCCAATACTAATGAGCAAGCATTAGCTGTCATATCTCAGTCCGAGCACCTGTAAACCTTGGCACAAGGACACAGGGAAAACACTGTGTCTGGAGGACTGCCCTTAACACCTTAAGTGTTCCGGATAATAGTAATTAGTTTGTGAAGGGCGAATACTTCAAGAATAATGAAATATTCATTTTATAATAATGTTGCATTAGCCAGTCCGAAGAAAAGAGGTTTCTTTATCATCCATAATCAATGGGCCAGAAGTCACATGCCAACAAAAGCTTGCGTAACATAATATGAATAGACAGATGTGTGTGCTAGTTCATGTACAATTATTTTTGAAGAGCTTATCTTGGGAGGGTATTTAATTAAAAGGATTATTAAAAAGCCCCATAATAAAATACATGAGGAACTGTCATTGACTTGATTTATTTGCAATCAATCCATAGTTGGTAGTGTTCCTCTGGCATTCAGCCACGGCCCACATTACTATATGTTGAAGCCTGTGACCTTAATGTCCAGTCTACGGTGAGTTCAGCTGTAAATAGAGACATTTCAGTAATTGATAAAACATTGAACCTTCACACTAAAAGTAGTGTTTATATTAACCATTTCTGCAATAATGCACGATTATATCCTGCACTCATCCTGATCAATTTGTCTGATTCCACTTCAATAAAAGCAGAAGTCTATAGATGTGTCTGAAGGTCCCGATAAATCACAGACAAAAAATGTCCTCAGCATCTGCATTTTTTTCCTGTGAGTTGGAGATGGTGAGTTTGGCAGGGACACGCTGAGGAGGATGAGTAATGATGCTGAATCAAGAGGCAGAGGAAGTATACCCACTGGGCTGTTGTTTCTATTGGACATTTCACCCTGGGGCTGTCGTCACAGCAACCCCTTCTCTTAAAATATATGATGGTTTGCCTGTACTTCCTACTGCAAAAGCAAAGTGATTCTGAACCAAAGGGCCTAACAAATTGCTCATTTCCTTCCCTCAACTGCTTTTCTTTGCTTCTTGCTCTTTGTCTTTCTCCCTCCCGCCTGGCCAGGTGTGGACAAAGAGGTTGCTGTCATTTGAAACACATTGTTAGTGGCTGCACACAGAGCCATCGGGCGCACTGTCCCAAAGAAAAGGCCAGCAGAGATGAACACACGGTCCCATCTTCCCTATGCCACCACTAACAATGCACTCTATAAAGCCGGAAGACAGAGTCCAGCCCCCTTATTTTCCGGCCCTTCTTATACTGCTAGGTCAACCTCCAGGGTTGGCCCCCGGCCCCAAGTCTCAGGGATGAAGCTGAGCCTGGGCACATTCCCAGCCAGGCCACCTGCCAGCAGCCCCCCCCCCCCTATCCCAAGCAGTGGGTGGAGAGCTTTCTCCCTCCTACTCTGTCCCCGACCATCTTTTTTTTGTGATTTAAAGGTTATCTGCTGCCATTCTGTCTGGGGCCTCTGGCGAGAGGAGGCGAGAGCGGCCAGCCCACCACAGGTGTGAGCGCTGCCGATAAGCACCCGGGAAGGCTGGGAGAGGAGTGAATGGGTGAAGGGCGGGGCAGACGTGGCAAAGAGATATGGAGGTCCATCACGGCCCCAGACTGACCTTCATTCACTATATTGTCGGCGGGAGGAGGGCTCCCAGGATGCAAAAACTAAAAGGACTGATCCACACAGACCAACCACATAGCTATTATTTCCCTACCAAGCGAGGATTATTTTATTTTTTAAAAGACAGAGAATGAGAGAGAAACAAACAGATATAGATAGAGATGAAATGTTGTTGTTGTCGAGTAAACAAGCGTACACAATAAAGTATTCATCATGTAGAGAACGGCAAACATGAATTCTTCATTAAAATGTTTTTTTTAAAGGGTGCACTTATCTGAGGGATTACCATCATGGATATCATGTGCTCCTATCGCTTTACACAGTGAAAGCACAGCCAGAGCGAGGACAGAGCGGCCCATCCCAGGGCTCACTAGCTCACTTTCGGTATGTGTAGCTCCTCCATTAATAACGAATAGGTGAAACATTAGGGGGGCGATGGTGAGTATATCTTGAGGGCTTACATTAACCCGGCGTGCAGCATCTCTTTATCTGTGTGTAGGACAAGCAGGGAGACGGGATGCGTCGTCCTCTCTTTGACTTTCTTCCTCCATTAATAGAAGAATCATTCGAGTGCCACTAAAAGTGCACCGAAACCGGTGTGTGCAGTCTGCTAAGCATTAGCACATATGCAGCCAATCAACAATGCAAGCGTGTACCCATTGAGTACCCATTGTTCTCATTATACATGTAGTCTTATGTGCAGGCATTTGCATATATGCAAATTATACGTTGATTACATCTATATCCACACAAGCTGAAATGTGCATATTGTGCCTAAATAATGTATAACCAGAACAGTCATACCACCGCATCATCTGCATAATGTTAAGTAGGTGTACTATAGACTATAAAGACAGCTCCCCGAAGGTGAAGCCAAAACATCTTGATTACCCCCTTGTGGTTTGCAGCAGTGTCATATCGGTCGCTCCTTTTATGTTAGCGGATGGACAAAAATAGGTAAATATATATACACATATTTATTTTCACGGGAATTTTACAGAAGAGGAGATTTTCATGTTCCATATGCATCACATACAAGTCTGTATAATAAAAACTGTGCCAGTTTGATCATGCATTTAGTCATAGATATTTACAGTTTAGTTGTTATATTTCTAGCTAAGTGACCCGACTCCAAACGGCGTGAAACTCTCCATATGGCAGCTCTCGTATCTGGGATATTTGACTTCACTTGTGTACTGTGGAAGCAAGATGCATCAAAGATCTATATTTACATCCAACAAATGATAAGCCGTGTTGCCATCAGCTGCTATGCCCCCTAGATGTTTAGTTTATTGATAACAAATATTCCCATATCACTCCTCCGTCAAGTAATCTAGTTCTAATTTAGTAGAACGGTTGCCAAGCAACACACAGATGCAGCAAATCACATAAGCAGTGTATAAAGCAGGCTCAATGGTTGTGGTGTATATTATCAGTTACCTAGATATTTCCATAATTGTGCAATTATTTAGGTGGTGTTCAATCTTGTGAGCACCCTTCTTTGCGGGTACAGGGGGATTTGTCTCTGGATATTTCCCCGAAGCAAAGATCATTGCTCCACCATCTTCTCTCGCTGTGAGAATGCAGAGGGACGATTCCCATTCATGCCCGGTCACTGAGAGGTTTTCTCTTGCCTCTAGGCCAGCATCAGAACTTTTATGTTCAGAAGGGCTTCACCAGCAGTGTTGTAGATTATATCCACAGGGAATTGGCCTTCAATCCAACATTTGTTTTGCTTATCGATTTTTCTAGCGTTTCAATGTCTCTTTTTTTAATGTCAGCGTGTCCCCTTCCTTTTGTCTCTTCCTCCTTTATACTGCCCATGTCCGACAAACACCTCACCATGCTTAGCCCACTCAGTAAATCAAAATGCACATCCAGATCTGAATCTTACCTTTTGGAACAATACCTGATTAATTAATTAGCACAGTCATCGAAGTCTGAATCTCCTCACATCTCTGAACTACCTAAGGACACACTTTTTAAAAAACTTTGACTTGTTCTTTGTTTTTCATAGTAAAGCCTCAGTTATGTGTTTGTAGAGTATTTTACAATAGGTTCACGGACCAGAACTATCCGTTTTTAAAAGCAGAAATAACAATACGGATGGAACTTCAAAATAATATGTTGCCCACAGTATTTGGGAATTATTATATCTTCTTCATATTTTGTTTCTCAGTTGTTTCTAAGAGTCTCAAAAGAAGGGATGATATTGAAAGCTGCGGAGAAATTGCAGTAATTGCGATGCAATCATCTTTCATTCAGCAGAGGAGTGAACGAAAAGATTTGCATAAATGTTTCATAAATATCACCTATCAAGCTCTGTGGCACTAGCGGTAAGATTGTGCTGGAAAATAATTTCAAATAATTACTTATGGTGGTTTCTGCAGCATTGGGAGAGCTATTACTGCTTTTTGTGTAGGGAATATGCATAAAGGAATAGTAACTAATGATGATTCATGGATTTTTTTTCTTGAACAGTGATGCACACAGATTGTACAGTGATTATGGAAGGGAGTTGCCCCTGTGCACCCATTTGTGACACATAAAACATGTGAATACACACACACACATGCACAGGGAAAGAGAGATAACCTTTCTTCCAGATATCTTGCTAATTTCAGACTGGCTACACAAACATCATTAATCAAGCTGACTAAGATTAGTCACTGGCAAACTCCCCTACCTGTTTATTAGAATTAAATCGATGTATGTGTCATTACAGGGGTGGACCCAAACTCTGGCAGAGGCAGTTAGACTCGCCACAAAAGATGGGCTGAAAAAAAAACGAGACAACCAAGAGAAAGCTAGAAAATACACAAAAGGAGAAATAAGTGACGGAGGTGAGGTTGAGGCCGGTCGGAAGTTGCGCGTGGGCAGAATTGGATACGAGTTCAGGCTAGCGTATTGGAGACCGAGGTGAGAGGTGCCTTTTGTTGTGTTCTGTATACTAGATAACCTCTCCTGTTACGTCTGGAAGAAAAAAAGGTCCACAAAGGTTCTGTTCAATTCAGTTCAGATTGCATAACCTGCCCATTCACAGTCTCAGAGCACAGCGACAGACAAACATGACGGAGAAGCAAGTTGAAGGCCCAAAGAGGAGAAAAAATGGCAGCTAAGCTCAGAAAAAGGGACACCGGACATGAAGTAAACTCTCCCCTGTGTGAGTTCTACACGCCAGCTGAAACATCAGTCGGTGCATTTCTATCTCTGTGTTTTCTTTTTCACGTTCTGTCGGTCAGAAAATAAAACAGTATACAGCACACTGGCTTTGGTCCAAGAAACCACTGTGTGCTCAGTGTTTTACGAGTATGCGGAGAGCACCGCCATGGGGGTAGGAGGGGGGGGGGGGCTGGGTGAGTGGGCAGACATTCAGGAAGGCAGATATTTGAGTTGTACCAGACACTGGGGGAGCACACCAGAGATTAAGGGAGTAAACCACTAAAATATTTTTTTTGTGCATAAAATGTGACAAGGTCGTGGCTCATAAAGGTTAAGTAAATTGGGAGTCTTTACAAGCGGGGGTGGTTTGGATGGTAGAGGGCCAGGGGAAGGTGCAGCAGATTGTGCTGGGACTTATATCGGGGCAGCACATATGGATACCAGGTCTGCCATAAACTCTCCTTTGCCATAAAAAGCCTTTTCTGTCAGGGATTTTGATGACCGATCCTGAATGTTTCATGGCCAGGACATTTTGGCGATAATCCAAAAGCTGCTCATCTATTATCACGGTTTAACCACCTTTTTAAGTCAATTTAACTTTGGTGATCGGAATATTCCAGTCTCAATAACTGTACCAATAAGAACAGAGCATACATATTGGAACTAGTCAAACAGCAAATTTGGACTGCAGATATGCTGGATGGAAAAACTGCTATTTGAATGGAGGAAAAAGAGAGAGATGAACCACCTGCATGATGAATAAAACATGAGGATACCGATAGGGCCGCGCCGACGAAAATGAGACAGCTATGTCTTTGTACTGCATCAACCTTTGACCTCGTCGTCAAATTGGTTGACATCACACATTCCATGCACACCTGACTGCAGCATGAACGAGTAGTGAGGCTTGTGATTAGATGGGCTCCTATTTATGTCGCTGGTGGCAAGTGTGGCACTCTCACTCTTTCTCTCCAAATTAACACGGCATTTCCTTTCAACTGTGTTGTCGCAAAGAGGCGCTGCTTGTCCTCTCTCTCCAGAGTTGTGCAATTGCTATGATTAATGAGAAGAGATAGAAACCAAGAAGTACCCTTAGCAGGATGTTTTATTTGCAAATGATGAAAGGTTTCTGTTTCATGCTGTTGAGCAATCCAGCTGATGTCTTGTGGAATGCAAATAAAGTGCAAGAGACATCAACAGCAGCCATGTTCTCATTTGTTCACAGTGATTAGACTAATTTCTCAAAATCAATGTGAAATGGTTTATTGATGTTAATGTAATACCTCTCAAATGACGGATTAAAATGTCATCACCAAATGGATATCCAGCTGGAATACAGAAAAATACTTGCCCGTCACCCCGGAGACACGGCATCACATGCAATAACTATATTTTCACTCACACTTTTCAGTCCGCAGGTTCATTTCAGAATCTGTATACATATAGAAATGGAGATGGTCCTGGGGTAAAGGACCCCCCGCAGACAGTCGAGGGGGATCACAGGAGAATATGCTTACTGCTTTCAATTAAATTCTGCCAAATGGAGCTCCTGTGCGCAGATTCCAAGCTCTGGGCGTTGCATTCTGGGCCCTTGGCAGGCTACTCGGCTGCACCCAGCCCATGATCAAGAGGCCGAGCTCTGCCATGAAATACCACGGAGGGCAGGCTTGGCTGGAGCTCCAAAATATAACTGTAGGAAGTGGAAAGCCTGCCCAAGGCAGCGAGAGTTGCAGGCGCTTCTCATTGCCAGCATCCGTACACATGCCATGGCTGCGGTATTGGTGTTAATCAGATGCTGCTTTGGAGGGGAGGATGAGTCATGTGCTTTGTGGGTGTTTGAAGAGCGATGTTCTGAGGTCAAAGTAGGTCATGACTCATGAGGGTAAATGGCTGTGTGTTTTATCTTAAGGGTATTAGGAATAACCCTTATGTGGATGGATGCTGATGGTTGCCGATGTCAGCTCATTAGAGGCGCTACCTTCGCAAAGTCATCAGTCCATGTAAGCGCAGCGGTGCTCATTGGTGATACAGGAGGCGGAAGAGATACAAGTTAACATCCACAAAGGTATGGCAATGTCACACTTATGAAAGTTATTTCAAAGACATATGATTTTCTTTCTAAATTAGCCATTGTTCTGTTTTTGAATATACTGTAAAAAATAAGTGAGCAATTAAAGGATTAAGCTCTTTGGATGAGTGGAAAGAAAGACTGTAGCTGCTTCCTTGCAGGGTTTGAAAAGAATGAAAATAATGTCGTAATGTCTAATCACTAGATCTCAATCACATGTTTCAGATTCTGGACAGACGTGGAAAATCTGACTCGGACTACAGGATCTTTTTATCCTTCCGGATTTTGACATTGGGATGTCACAGGGAAGCAAATGTAAACAGCATGGAGACTAAATGGGTCAACAACTTGCTGTTGTCAAAAAACAAAACAAGAAGGCTCAAAGAATACGGATGAGGAAATGGATGAGCCGACACAGTCAACACGGGTTGCCTATTCTTCAGCGAGAAATGGAGGCAGGATTTTTTATGTCCGTTTTAATATATGTGGACAGTAGAATGCTAAATACTGTCAGCCTCAAGGGATGCAATGTGTCGCGTTGCTGAGCAACACAGTTCGCTACTCTGACTCGTCTCTCTCATTGGCTATCGTGGTCCCGCCTGGAAAATACACAAGACATCAGGATTTTACATCCAAAATATCAAATATGGTTGAAATGAATCCAGGCGGCGCCGATGACTCTGGGAACATTTTGGAAGGTTCAGGACTGGAAATGTAAACCCATCAGACGACCTGCAAATCTGGGCAGAACTTCTTTACAGACCAAGGTTCAAACCCCTTTGGTTTCGCACAACTAAATAAATCCAAGCAGACGTGAAGTGGCCTGGCACGGTTGAATAAGCACCTGTGGGGTTTTTATGCACAAAACACATTTATTTCTCTATTTTTATACTTGCTAATTGGATAACAATTTCAAGCATGCATACAGCAGTAACCTTTTTAGCGGCGATAAGGTTAACACAATATTGGTCTTCAGAATGAGGGCTTGAACGGCACAAGTTCTGCTGCCAGGTTTGAAGTCAAGGAGGTGGGGGCTACTGAGAGAGAATCATGACACACTTTCTCAAGAGCAATAGAGAGAGAGGGAGAGAGGAGCGACCGAGAGAGCGCTAAAGCGGCAGCTCTCATTTTGTAATGGAACGCTGTGGCGGGTGGCATACCACACGGTGTTCTGGTTGCCTGGAGCACCATGGCAACAGGGAGAGAGAAAGATTGAGAGGCAGAAGTTCAAGGACTTCACTTGTTCCAGCATCATTTTAATGACTCTGGGCGCCGGCGTTTAGTGAAACAGATGCATTCTGGAGCTCGGGCAACAACTGAAGGGAGAAACCCCGAGGGATCGTTGGTGTTTGAGATTTTCTTTTAAATTTCTTCCTTCTTCTTTTTAAAAGCCCCTCTCATTTGTTTGTAATCACTGAAAGAATTGGAAATGCAAAGAGATTGCAGAAAGAGATTGCAGACGCAGACTAATAATGAGAGAGAGAGGGAGGAAGAGACAGGGAGAAGAGGATGGAGAGAAAAAACAACACATGAAAGACGAAAGAGAAGAGAGATGAAGCAAAGTGAACGCAGATAGAAATCGACAGTATGGGAGATACACGCTGTTTGAAGGAGGTCGGTAAGAGATATGAGAAGAAAGGACCAAGGGAAAAGAAGGATTGGAGAGATTTGTAGGGATTGTTATGGCTGAGAGTAAATCCTCCCCTTACTGTTGTTCACCTCCCTGCCTGAGGGGGGTGCTATGCTGTTTTGCTTTTCTCTTCCCCTTACAGGTGATTGGACGGAGCACATAAGAGGGAACCTGTGGGGGCTGTCTCTCTCTCTCCAGCTTCCAACCAGGCCATGCTGCACAGCTCTAATTGTGGGTGGGGGAAGTATAACGGGTGTCGGTAGGGGTGAGAAGCCCTTTTTATTTGATACTGTTTTCTCTTGTTTTTCAGTAGGGAGTTAGGTAAGTGATTTGTATTTGTATTTGTTTCGGTTATGGTCTAGGGAAGGTAGCTGACTTGCTTAGATTGTTTTGTTTGTTGTTTTGGGCCAGGCTCACCCTGAAGAATTGTGGACACCCGAACCAAAAATAAACATCCTTGTTCCTGACTCCGCAGCATTGGTCCTAATTTGGGAGGTGGGGAGACCGACCTGGTGCTACGCTCTGGCACCCCTAGGCCGGGCATAACAGGGATATAAAAGCGTCAGTGTTCTCCTTTTTGATACACGCACGCGCGAAAAGAGACAAATGTAATGTTGAATGCAAAGCTCGAGAAGAGTTTTGCTTTGCTTGGTATGTACAAGCAGTGAATGTTGTCTGCAACATGCTTGAATGTATATGTATATATCTGTTTATGCATGTGGGTTTGTGTGTCTGAATATAGCAGCGGAAGCGCCTTTTTTTTATCCTGATGCCATGCCTAACAAGATCAGCACTCATTAAGAGCAACCAGAGCCCAGGCACCTCGCAGACAGAAACGCTTTCCAAAAAGACAACCCCCGAACCCAGAAAACACACACGGCTTCCTGCCTGTAAGCCTCTTCTGCAGTGTAAACAAACTGGCATCCACTTGAAGCACTGGCAAGGTTATTTATATTGAATGCAATCCAAAACACACATCACATGGTTATCTCCATCTGCTTGAAAAAAAGTAATAAAAACATGATTTATTGAAGTTTGATTTTCTTCTCAACATATCAGATTATCACTGAAAATGTTTGGTTGAAATAGCATGTAGTATTCAAGTAATCCTTTCAGTTTATAGTGTGATGATAGGTAGTTGTGTAGCTGTATCAGATTATATTACCACGATTTTGTTAATCAGATTCTTCTAATCCTGTTACATACTGTAGAAACCATTACTGCCCGGATGGATAATCCTCCTTTATAATCCTCCAGAGAATATTGATGCACCTTAAAATCTCCAATTCATGTTGTCACATACAGTACCTCAGTGGAAGATGCAGAAGAAAAAAAATATTAAGGTGTCAGGAGGGGAGCAATTTCCAATTTGCTTTCACTGGAGGATCGTTGCTGTTTTACATTCTAATGCTACAGTATGCGCATAAGACGTCATATGTGCCCCCATGTGCACAGATGAGCCTGATAATGTGCTACGACAAGCTAATCCATTACACCTATGGACGTTACATCCAATGCAGTGCTGTAATCTTCTGCGTGAGACGAGGCGGCGGAGCACGTCGGGGGTATACAATCGTCCTTGTCCGCGCCATGTTTCTCTCTTAGCGCAGGAGGGGAAGTATTCAGATCCCCAGGGACACACTCAGGGATGAGAGCGGCCTGTGGCTTTCCTTTTGTTGCCTGCAATGGATTACTTCATACAAACATTGGGCTGCGTTAAGTCACTCCATTGCCTTCCCCGTGTCCCCTATTAATCTCAGTCAATTCAATGGCGCTGTTGTGTAGAATTCCCCATTAAACTGCACCACCTTGACAACAATGGAAGTGTCAGCATCTTTCAGACACTATCGGGGAAAGGAGAGAACGTAGAATGTTTCCCTCACAGATTACATGGATTAATAGGTGTAGTTATAAACCTGTAGAATGTAAGGGAAAGAAAGAAAGAAAAGACCCATGTATCTCCGTAATTGTGTGAATGCTTTTTATTTGGATGGTGGACTGTCTGCAGGTGCAGGTGAAAGGTAACCAACCCCATTTCCTCAGTGACAGTGAACCTGGCTGACCTGCGGCGGTAAACGACATCAGCCGGTGACCCTGGGTTGAGAGATGGGGATGAACAGAGGAGAGGAAGATAGACTATCCAGAAGAGAGAGAGAGACAGCCTGAGACAGAAAAGGCAAAAAGGCGAGACAGGTAGTCTACAGACCGGCAGTCTGCTCCTCCTCACTGTTTCTTCACTGTGTGACAACGTTTTTCTCAGAGGCTCTGTTGATCTAGTTTTCCGCATGCCTCCTCTCCCATTCTTGTTCTCATTCTCTCCTTCCCCCGTCCGTCAATTTGTGAAGGCCCCACATCATTACTGTCAAAAATCCCACTGCAGTGGCAATACAAAAGCCACGCTCACACCGTCACACACACAGGCACACACACTCGGACTTCCCGCTCAGTCATGCATTGAAGCAGAGTGACTTTTGTTCTTTGACTGGTTTCCAATATCCAGCAGCGAGCTCTTTGATTTTCCTGTCAGACACTTTTGGCCCCCACCGAAAAAGTTTTTATCTCTATCTTGATTCGACTGTGTCATTGTCTACTGCTGATGAAATCACCATCACAATCTGTGCATCTTGAGACGTAGGCATCCCAGCTCGACGCGTGATCTCGGTGACCTCGCCTCACCGTGTCGACATGTGTTTAAAAAAAAAAAAAAAAAGGTAAGGCAATCGGCTATAAATTCAACTGAGGGACAATTATTGCGAAGGAATGACAAGAGAGGATGAGAGCGAACATTCAAGATCATTTAACTGCAGGGTTCGGTGAGAAGCTCAAACTTGAGGCCTTTCAGAGTCAGAGAGGCAGATGATTAAACCCTGTCATCAAATCTCACAGCTCCTTTTCAAGCCTCAGGAAGCGCCCTGGAGACCTCTGATTACCATCGATGACACTCCACCCCACCCATCTGATCCCCTGTAAGGCTGTTAAACCCAAATGGGCTCCGTCGTTAAAACGGGTGTCAAGTAAATAATAGATAGTTTTATCTAAAGGTGTGGGGACTTGATAAACATGAAAGTGAGCTTATCAATTCAAAAGGTGAACATATAAAAGGTGTTCTAATCTGATCTGGAAATGAGTCGTCTTATAGTTCTTTGAAGCTAATGGCACCTTAAAGCTAACTACTATATGTGTATCACCAATCACACCAAAGGTCTAAGTAATTGAGCGCATTGTTCTGAGAGATTACTCTGTGTTTGCGTTTATTGTGTCATCGGCATTTAAAGTTGAAGTATGACAATTATATGGAGCCCTGCACCATCTATGTGCAAGTTAACATTTAGCTTAGTTTGAAGGGTTAATGTGCAAAAAAACACAATGAAAAACATTTCCACCTTCACAAAGCAGTTGTACGTCCTTCTTCATCAACTGTCATGGCAGAACAGTTAGAAAGTTAACTTTGCTCCATTATGTCGTCTAAAACTACCCAATATGTGTTAAGCAACGGGCTATTCATACAACTGTTAATTTCTCAAGATAAATCAACGAAAACTCTAAGCAGCTATTATTTGAATACATAAGGGTTGGACATGCACTAACTCACCCCTTAGCTAAGCCTCACCTCCCGCTGCCACTCCACACTATCACTAACTGCAGTCCCAGCTTGAATATATTCATTTTTGGAAAAACAATCAAGCAATTTCTTTGAGGAGTAGACAGAAGGATCTAAAATATAGCATATTTCTAGGATGTCAAACTGATTCAGCAGCAACAGCAGGTTAAACAGATACAGAGAGAAGTTAAAGCCGACAGATCACAGTGTAAAAGTGAACCACCATGTCTATATTTACTCTTATCATCATTGAAAACTAGAATGTGTTTAAAATCAATCTATCTTCAGTAGCTAGCGTGACTTCGAACTGCTTCCGCATGTTAATGACGTGTTGATGAACTCTGCTAATGTTCGCTCCACAGGTTTTCACTCAGAAATATCTCCTTTCTTCCTCTCCAGGTAATGATTTTCACTGGTACACAACATTTCACCCTGACTAGCTCCAAGTCCACAAAACCAAGCTTAAAATGAACATCTGAAACGATTGCATTGAGCAGATTTGGTGAGCTCGGACCCTGGTTGGAGCTGGCTGACCCTACGCTAGTATTGGCCAGTTTGAGTGGTGGGACATTTTCTGCATGAACTGGTTGACCGCCTGTAAATGTATTCCTGTAAAGATGTTGACTTGGGATGCATTTCAAAATCAAGATGAAAAAAAAGATCTTAATGTTGTTATTAACCATGACCGCAGTTCTGTGTGTTGGAGCCGTTTTCACCTTTGTTTTTTCACGAAGGTGAAGATACACAGCGCAATGGCACTTTTGCACCACTGCGGAGAATGACGACATTCAGAGACACCCGCTGCAGCGGTGTGCGGCCCCTAGGGCTCCAGCTCTAAGTGTCTCTGGCAGCTACACACACCGCCCATAACTCTGCCCTGCTGAAAGCAGGACTTGGAAATGTTTCTTCTACCAGGGTTCACCCCTCCCCCTCGTTCCCTTTTCCCCACCTGCCCCCTCCAATACCTTGTCCCATCGGAGTTGTAAATCGCTCCGGCGGCGTCCGCCCAGAGCAATGAAGCTGACACGTGAGGACACACACACTTATTCACACAGTCAGACATATCATACATGCAGCCTCCCGGACTGGAATACATGAAAAACAACAATGTATTTTCTGCTAAATCCCCACTGGTAAAGCAAGAGACACAATATGCCAGGGGTTAATGTTAATAGGTGGGTTGCTCATGTAGTAGCATAGCATACCTAGTTATTAGTGTTTTTAAAGAAAAGCCTGCAGTGATAGGGCGAAGAGATAGGAATGAAAGGTGGGGGGAAATACGGGAAGACTGACAAATGAAGAAAATGAGGGAGAAGCTCATTAAGCTCCTGTGGTTGAGGGACTAGTGAATAAAAAGCAAAATATAGAGAGTGAGGAAAGAAAGAGAGACAGAGATGAGAGTTGAGACTTTGAAAGTAAAGGAGATAAGCGAGGGAGGACGAGAATAGGGGAAGAAGAGAATAGGGGGATATTTTGAAATGTGAGAGTTACAGTGCAGTTGTTGCGATCCTCTACTTTTGTATATAGCTGTCTTGAGATCAGAATACCAGAGATTAAAATAATTTTGAAATTCTACCCATTCATGCTCATTTGGATGACACGATTGTTTGTTTTTATTCTGTCAAGCAATTGAGATGCACCCTTTTTCACATCTCCTGTCTGTGCCACTACGAGTCTCACAGGGTGGGTGACATTCAGCTGTGGAGTAGCTTGAGCACATCACTCTTGCTTCAGCGCCAATGCATTGAAAATAAAACATTCTGAATTGCAGTAAGCTCATCATCTACTCGCTTGCAGCCAGTGGGCCTTTATTGTATTAAGAAGGTGAATATCTAAGCAAACTAAGGTTTGCTCAAGGTCAACATGCTGCTGTGGTGTCAGTCGTGATCCTCGGCTAAAAAACTGTGATGGTAATTTAAACGGATGTTTAAAAAAGAGGGTATGGATAGAGTCAGGGGTGGTTTTTTGCATATACTGTTAACTTAAATGTTATGCTTTGTGACCCCATAATGGAAGCCACAGGCCTCAACCAAGGACAAAAAAGGTCCTCCGCACATCGCGTTCCTAATCATCCTCTTTGCCCTAAGAGACTTTTTGACTTTCCTCTTTGACTGACAGTACATTAACAATTAAGAATCACGATTCACTGCACTTCCAATGGCAGTGAAAGGCAAACTTTATTACAAAGGAGGTTTGTAGGTGGGGAACAAGCATCAGAAATGAATGCATAAATATGTATGGCTATGAAATAAATCCCCAAATAAATGAACGAGGCAAAAAAGTAAATATAGATTAATCAGAATAATGAACAAATACATACATTTTTGATTTATGTTATCTCACAGATTCAGACTAAAGCAGCAGAATTAGCTCGCTATTATATTTATTCATTTAAATATTGACTCATTTACAGATTAATATTTACATGTATTCATATATAAATTTTATCGCCTCATTTATATATTTCAGGATTCATTTCACAATCATATTCATTTATTTATATATCAGGCATATTGATAAATTCAGTGACCTATTTTGTTAGCACTTGATGCGTTATAGTTTTTATTGGCCGCTAAATCACCCAGAAAATATATTTGCAGGTACGTGAAATTAAATAAGTAGAGTTTGAACTGCCCGCATCCCATAAAGCTCAGTTGAGATTGAAATCTACTTTGAGATATTGCTCGTGGCAGTCTGAGCTGCGTCCTTTCCTGTCCAATACGTTTATTGGCGGTACCTGACTGCCTGAAGCACCTTTATAATTCAGTATGTCATGATTAAGCTTGCCAGAAAATATTAAAGTCTCAATTACTTTAATAGCTTTCCATGCAGAGTAAAAGGTATTGTGATGTAACATCCCCGAGGCATCCACATACTTTAGACCAGGGGTGCTCAATACGTCGATCGCGATCTACCAGTCGATCCCGGCGACCTCCCAGTCGATCGCGGCGTAGTATTGGTAGATCGCATGACATTAAAAAGAATTGCCCCCCCCCCCCCCCCGTAATTTTCTCTTTCGCACGTCTTTGTTCTTTTATTAAACTAAACAGCCGTCTGTTGTTGATCGTATCTACACAACAGCATGTCATTTCTGTCTCTACGTGTCACGTTAACACTTCTCTGCTCTCCGTCTCGCGCATCGCAAAGTGCGCGCATCGGGCCGGAGCAAAAAAAAGTCACTTGCACCCCCCTCCCCCGAAGGTAGATCATTTCTCGCGTGCTGAAAAAGTGTGAGCACCCCTGCTTTTGACACATTGGTCAACTAGCTGCTTAGATATCCAGTTTGACATTTTCAATATTTTTGCGATCTCACCCTTTATCTCAGATTCAGATCATCTATTACATAAAGAAATATGAATCTTTCTTGAATCGTCTTACTTATTACACATTATTTCACTTTTCTGTGAAGATGGGTGGTATCCGATCGATTGTGGTGGTCCAGTCTTGCTGAATGCCAGAGCTGATTTCTCTGTCCTATTCCAGTACCTGATTCCATCATCCGGAATAGGTAAACATGTTGTATTAACTACCTTGTTTGAACCACACCGAACCCTTTAACAAGTCTCTGGGTCATTCTGGACAAAGATCTGACAATAAAGTTGAACTACATGCCTCTGATATCAGGATAAAGAAACAAGTACAGACGATTGCAGAGATTCTGTCCGGCTTTCAGACGACTAATAGAGCAGTGACCTTGAACACAATAATCTTTCGCTGACAGAAGCCAACTGCACTCAGTCACCTCACTTGTCTTGCTCAGCTCATATCGACGGCACAGTGACCAACAAAGACTTCTGCGAGCAGATCCATCCAATAAATATCCCTTTATTCCCCAGAGACTCGGGCTGGCAGTCAAAAGAGCGGCTACTTTGGAGGATCGTTCATCATAAAGTCATCAACTGATGAAATCCCAATAAAACTGTAAACAAACAATGAATAAACAATCAAGCATCATTTAAGAATCGGAGTGTTGCATGGACATGTTGTTTAGAAGAAGAAATACAATACCAATGTTTCTTTGACTGTCATTTTTGTGGGTCTACTCATTATGCCGAGTGCGAGTCCTTAAAGTACTTAAACCACTGATGCAACCACAGAAATTATTAATATCATCAGAATGCTGCAAATGCCTGCCAAGGACCACGGATAAACCGCACTGAGGCGGGATAAAACCTCTTAACACGTGTTTATCTTCCAATTCATTATTTGATTCCCAACATGACTCAACTCTCATTTCCATTTCCTGTAGAACAACAATTTAAGATATCACTGCAGGAGCCCAAGACATTGTTATGGAAAACAAAATCCAAAGCTGCAGTGGCCATTGATCCAAATGAAGCTGGGATTGGAAAAAGCCACATATCTCAGAAGCAAGGAGAATCAGAGAAACAAATTAAAGCAAACTGATGCTCTCCATAAACAAAAAGAACAGATGGGAGCCATGAAGCAGAAATTCTGAAACTGAGTAAGTTACAGAAGGAAATGCAGTAGTAGTTTTCTCATGTGGTATACACTCGAAACGATAAATGAGTATAAAATCCTAACTGCCTGTAAGATTTACTTGGTCATGGTTGGCTCGGCGTATAAAAGGAGCCTCGAGGGTTCAAGGAAAGTGTCAGCATTCCATTTTATATTATTCAACCACAGTCCCCTCCTTTTCTGCTTTATTCCCCCACTATCACCGTTCTCTCTTTCCATTATGCAAACGTACTCTTTTTATCGCAAACAGTGAAAGGTGGCTTTATCTTAGAACAACAGAGAGACAGGCGATCAGAGACTCAGTAGACCTCAGAGCTATACGGATGAGAATAGAACAGAGGAACAAAGAAGGAGAGAGAAGAGGGAGAGAAGAGAGAGGGGAGGGAGGAGGGGGAAGAGGCAGAGAGTTCTATACACCTGCCTCAAAACATCCTACTTACCGAGCCTTAGAAGAATTAGAGAAAATATTACATGTCAAGTAATGTAGGTGTATCTGAAGGCTACTAGAAACATTCAATTCAGTTTCAATTCAGTTTATTTGTATAGCCCAATTTCACAAATTACAAATTTGTCTCGGAGTGCTTTACAATCTGTACACATAGACATCCCTGCCCCAAAACCTCACATCGGACCAGGAAAAACTCCCAAATAACCCTTCAGGGGGAAAAAAAGGGAAGAAACCTGGAGGAGAGCAACAGAGGAGGATCCCTCTCCTAGGATGGACAGATGCAATAGATGTAATGTGTACAGAAGGACAGATTTAGAGTTAAAATACATTCAATGAATATGACAGAGTGTATGAATAGTTCATAGTAGGCATATTCCACGATGGAGACCTCCACGATCCATCAGGCAGATGGCGGTGGGGAGGAGGCAGTGGCGTAGTCATGAGCAGGAATTCCACGACCCAGACGATCCATCAGGCAGATCTCATAGGGTCCGATGACCCCATGAGACGAAAGTCAAAAGGACTTCCGGGAGAAAGCAGAGTTAGTAACGTGTGATTGAGAGATGAAAATTCATCCTTAAGGAGAGAAAAAGAGGAGATAGGTACTCAGTGCATCCGTCCCCGGCAGCTATAAGCCTATAGCAGCATATCAAGGGGCTGGACCAGGGCAAACCTGATTCAGCCCTAACTATAAGCTCTGTCAAAGAGGAAGGTCTTAAGTCTACTCTTAAACGAGGTGACTGTGTCTGCCTCCCGGACTGAAATTGGAAGCTGGTTCCATAAAAGAGGAGCTTGATAACTAAAGGCTCTGGCTCCCATTCTACTTTTTAAGACTCTAGGAACTACAAGTAGTCCCGCATTTAGTGAGCGTAGCTCTCTAGTGGGGCAATTCCTTAAGATATGATGGAGCATCACCAATCAAGGCTTTGTAGGTTAAGAGAAGAATTTTAAAAGTGATTCTTGATTTTACTGGGAGCCAGTGCAGAGCAGCTAGTGCAGGAGTGATGTGATCTCTTTTCTTAGTTTTAGTGAGAACACGAGCTGCAGCATTCTGGATCAACTGAGGGACCTAAGAGATTTATTAGAGCAGCCTGCTAATAAGGAGTTGCAGTAATCCAGTCTCAAATGTGACAGCGTGAACCAATTTTTCTGCATCTTTTGAGACAAGATGTGCCTGATTTTTGAAATATTACGTAGATGAAAGAATGCAGTCCTTGAGATTTGCTTTACGTGGGAGTTAAAGGACAAGTCCCGATCAAAGATAACGCCAAGATTCTTTACAGTGGTGTTGGATGCCAGGGCAATGCTACAGAATCCACATCACCAGATAATTGATCTCTGAGGTGCTCAGGGCCGATTAAAATTACTTCGGTTTTGTCTGAGTTTAACATCAAGAAGTTGCAGGTCATCCATGTTTTTATGTCTTTAAGACATGCTTGAATTTTACAGAGTTGGTTGCTCTCCTCTGGTTTTATCGATAAATATAGTTGAGTGTCATCTGCATAACAATGAAAGTTTATGGAGTGTTTCCTGATAATATTGCCCAAAGGAAGCATGTATAAGGTAAATAAAATTGGTCCAAGCACAGAACCTTGTGGAACTCCGTGATTAACGTTGGTGGTTATCGCATAGTTTACAAATACAAACTGAGATCGATCTGATAAATAGGATTTAAACCAAATTAGTGCCGTGCCTGAAATGCCAATCGACTGCTCCAGTCTCTGTAACAGGATGTCATGGTCAATGGTGTCGAATGCAGCACTAAGGTCTAACAAGACCAGGACAGAGAGGAGTCCTTTATCTGCTGCCATTAAGAGGTCATTTGTAATTTTCACCAGTGCCGTCTCGGTGCTGTGGTGTTTTCTAAATCCTGATTGAAATTTCTCAAATAAACTATTATGATGTAGAAAGTACAACTGATTTGCGACCACTTTCTCAAGGATCTTGGAGAGGAAGGGAGGTTAGAGATCGGTCTGTAGTTAGCCAATACCTCTGGATCCAGAGTGGGCTTCTTCAGGAGAGGTTTAATAACAGCCACCTTGAAGGAGTGTGGTACGTGGCCTGTTAGCAGAGACACATTGATAATATCTAATAGAGAGCGTAATTAAAGGCAAGGATGGGGTCCAAGAGACAGGGTAGAAACCGTTGAAAATAATTGGTCACGGTTGATAGGAGAAAATCCTCCAAATATACACCAGGGCATACAGCGGTTTCCAAGGCCATTCCACTTGAGGACAGATTGGCACTGGTTATGGGCAAGAGATTATTAATCTTGTCCCTAATAGTTAAAATCTTTTCATTAAAGAAGTTCATAAAGTCATTACCACTAAGGTTTATAGGAATGCTCGGCTCCACAGAGCTGTGACTCTCTGTCAGCCTGGCTACAGTGCTGAAGAGAAACCTGGGGTTGTTTTTATTTTTCTATTATTGATGAGTAATAGGCTGCTCTGGCATTACGGAGGGCCTTCTTATATGTTTTAAGACTATCTCGCCAAACTAAGCGGGATTCTTCGAGATTAGTTTTTGCGGGTCTGAGGGTTATACCAGGGAGCAAACCTCCTCTTCCTCACTGTCTTCTTCTTCAGAGGAGTCCAGTGTCATTCTCAGAGAGCCTATGGCACTGTCAACAAGATGATCAATCTGGGACGGACTAAAGTTAGACCAGGAGTCCTCTGTTATATTGAGACGTGGTATCGAATCAAATACAGAAGGAATCGCTCAGCACTATCAGTTAGACATCTAGTGTAGAAACTTTATCCGGTAGTATAAATTCAAAAGTTATGAGGTTGTGGTCTGACAGAAGAGGATTCTGTGGGAAGACGTTCAAATGCTCAATGTCAACGCCATAAGTAAGAACAAGATCGAGTGGGTTTCTGTACTCTCTGACAGAAGCCAATCGAGTCCAACAAGGAGATGAATGCAGCACTAAGGCAATCATTATCAACATCCACATGGATATTAAAATCTCCAACAATAATAACTTTATCGGTTTTAAGAACCAAACTTGATATAAATTCTGAGAATTCAGATATAAACTCTGAATATGGACCTGAATATGGACAGAATCACAAATCGAATTGGCTGTAGTGTTTTCCAGGTTGGATGTGAAAGACTAAGAACAAGGCTTTCAAATGAGGTGTAGTGTAATTTTGGTTGAGGATTAATTAATAGGCTCGATTCAAAGATGGCTGCTACTCCACCTCCGACCCGGTGCCTCGGGCAGACATATTCTTCATGGCTCAGCCAGGTTTCAGTTAGGCAACATAAATCAATGTGATTATCTGATATTAAATCATTCAGTAACACAGCTTTAGATGACAGAGATCGAATATTTAGGAGACCACATTTAATAGACCTATTTTGTTGCACTGCTGAAATAATTGTGTTAACTTGTATAAGGTTTCTTCTGCTTACTTTTGATTTATTTAATTGAAGTGGCGTCTCTACTCTAAAGTCAAGGGTGGGTAACTGCTCGAATGGAAGAGCAGATGATCTGAACCCTGGGTTGTCATAGATTAAGTCCGGTGATCAACTTGGTCATATTCGCAGAAATGAGGTCCACGCTCGTCCAACGTGGGATGAATGCCGCCTCCTCATCAGATCAGGTTTTCCCCAGAAAGTCTTCCAGTTGTTCTGCAAATTTGGGAAGAAAATTACGGTGTCCGACAACGTCTTGGCATAGATTCCACATTAATTTTAGTGAGTTCCATTACCACACAATCTGACTGTATCTCAAACAAGACTCACACGCCGCTGACTATAGAGCTCAACAGTTACCCAACCATCAGGGCTAACTAACATAGCTGTCTGAGCTTCGATAGCGGAGCCGTGCATCTAACCATTTAGACCCACTTGTTGCATGTATCGTTATCATTAAGGGAGGCAGGGGATAACTATACATGAGACACACTGAGCAAGAGGCGGAGGGAGAAGAAGAAGTCATGGGAAGAGTTATACATGCCGCAGCGTGTATCATAGGCTAACTTTGCCCCCCCCCCCCCCCCCACACACATTCTTTTGGTGTCGGGAATGTAATGCACGGATGTCAAAATATTATTGAATAAAATATTAAGACTATTGTGACTCCTCAAAGGTAAAAAAGAATCCTTCGTAATGCTGGGTGAAAACTAAATCTTTATTTTACAAATAATCACATTATACGTTATCACCTGCCACTTTTTACTTTTTTTTCTTACTGTATTTCTATATCTTATTCTTCATCTTACCAATTTCAGTCAATATATATATATGTTATATATATATTATAATATATATATTATATATATATATGTTTTTCTTTTTTACATATCCCAATATAATGTTACCATGAGAGTTTGCCATCCAGTTGCTCTGGCATCAAAGGCTACTAGCTACTAACGTTATCGCAACGTAATTGAATTGAATGTGACTGAAATTGAATTGAACTGACACACACCTAGATAGAGAAACTAAAGGCTAAGGGTTTCTCAAAGCAGAGGACAGTGAGATTGCCCTTGCAGTAGGACCACCTTATCAATTTGATTAGGGTGTGAAAGGACACTTAAGATCTCAATTGCCAGCACATTAGCAGTCTACTCAGCCGCCTGCCGTAGAATCCAATGGCTAATGTTTGAGGTAGTTAGGGAGTTTAAAAATATTATTTAATTTCACTTAGATATGCCCCTGCATATGAAATCAAATAGCGATTATAACGCGTGAGAGAAATATGAAAGGCCCTGCCTCATTTGAAACATCGATTTGCATTTCAAATGTTTTTGCCAAACACAAGAGTCAGCTCCACCGTACAAGTGAAAACCTTTCAAACAGAAAGACCAATTAGATGACAAAGATTAAGATGACAGTATGTCTGCTTTGCCACTCAGGGAGTTTAAAAAGACAAGCTGTGATGTAGATCTATATGAGATAAAGTGGTGCATCCCCCTCTGCTCTTGGTCAAAGAGTGCAGCAGTAGCAATATTAATTCAGTCTGCAAAAAAATAATTCTGATAAGATAAAGGGGTCGAGCAGATTTGAAGAGAAGAGAAGAGAAGAGGGGGTGAGCGTCAAAAGGCAATTGTTGTTTCACAGTGTTTCTTTCATCCTTTGTTGTTGTTCGGTGTCTGGTTTCATCATGCCACTTTTCAGTGATGTTTTTCCAGACTAAGACAATCCTGTTGGGGAGAACTGGTTGGCGGTAAGCTTTTAGAGGGAAGAAAATGTGGAGGCACGACCGCCAACCCGTTTACCGAGACAGCCAGTGAGAATTAAAGCACATACTGTATGTAAATAGACCTTTTGAAAATAATCTGTTTTTGAAGTTAGTCCACCTTCCAGTGAACAAAAGAAGAAAAGTAAATCATTGCCAAACTTCTTTTCATTTCTGGGAGAGCATGCTCATGCACATTCTATATCCCACAGGCACCTACAATGGTGGCGATATGTTGTTCATGGGTTAACGTTCATGTGTTCATGAATCAATAACGAATATAATGATGCCATGTCAAATTAAACAGCAAAGACTACAAGACTAAGTAACTTCCTGTTGATCCCTGAACTGTCTTGGGGCGTTTTTGACTTGTCGTACATGTTTCTGCTGTATAGGGATGTATTAACACCATTAGTGATAAATAGCGTGTTACATAAGGAAATGGAAAAATCCCCAAAAAATCATAGCAGTCCATTTGGAGATTTACTTAAACTGTCTGTACTAACAAAATAGAAGTCACACTTTGCAGATAACTATTATCAGTATACTATAAATAATAAAGTATAAGTTAAAAAAGGTTAGCTACATAATTTTAAAGAGAACAATCTTTTTTTTCATTATATGTTTCTTCTTTTTCCCCCTTTTTTTCCCTTGTTTGTTCAATTTCAACCAGTAAGACATATACTGCTATGTGCACATCTCAACTAATCTCACAAGTGTTTTATTCATATTAAACCATTAAAATTATTCAAATAGCCCTCGTGTGGTTGAGGAGAGACTCGTTTTAGTATGGGAATACCAACCTTGGCAATTTTTTTTGAAAACACGGCTGGGGTTCAGATTAAATAGAATCATTGACTTCACACTCCTGCGCCGCGTACCGCAGTGCCTCTACATTATGCAACTCATTCATCTGCGAAAAATCATCCGGCAGTCAAAACCTCATCAAATCCCCACGTCTTTGAAATGACTAAAAGACTAAAGTCTAAAGTCAGCCAACCTGCCATTGGATTTGATCTGTCACTTTCCCATGAATGCGTTCATCGGATTGCTTCCGCTGTGGCGCTCGTCACGTTCGATTCTTTGGCCCGGGATCCAATTTTCAGGGAACATATTGGTGAACCGAAATAGCAGATGGCGCTTTTTCCGGCAGATCCGCTGGTTAAAAAGGTAAGGCAATCGCTTGCTAGGGTATTATAACCGCGGAGGCACACTATCAACAAGCACATGCACGCCCACAAGCGCACACACAAGCTTTCAGACAAGGAGGACGCGAGGATGTCAGCAACAGGTCAGGTAGTTTGGGAGGTTTTTTAAATCTATAATATTGGATAGATAATGAAATATGAAAAAAACACATGTTTCATAAGTCTCATCGTGAGACCAATCATTGCCAACATAGCGGCGTTTCCAGCCAATAAAGAAGACTCAGATCACCAAGGGAACAGAGCAGATCTTTTTCATGCCTTTTTCTTTTTTTTCATTCACATCATCTCTCTCCAGACTCTCTCTTCACGGGTCCGTCTTACAAATTCCTAATGTCCTCGCCTCCATTTTCTCTCTTTTCATTGCCTCTACCTGTGTACTCATCAGTACCCTCCCTCTCCTCCCTCCTTTCCCTCCATCTCACGCCATCAAGCTCACATTCTTCCTCCTCGAATGAGTAAACTGATTGGGATCCTCTCAGAAGGGGTTACCGATCAGCAATCACGGACATGATGCGCTCATACAGAGCAACCCTGTATCACAAGAATTACGTTCCCCCAGACCTAAACGTATTTTCCAAATTACGTTAGAATGAAACGTTTCTCTCCAGATGAACGTATCTCGTTTGTTATCTCTCTTTTTCTACAATGCTGTTATGAATTAAAAAGCGTCCTCTAGTCTTATTTATTATTTTGTTATATAGTTTCGCCTGCGTATTCTGAAAAGAAAGCTTCCTTTTACTTAACCAAAAAAATAAAAAGTTTATATGTTAAGCGGAAGTAGTATAAAACGTCTATATTGTCACGTGCAATAACCCTTTATACGATCCTTGAAATTTCTCCGAAACACCCACAAGAGAGACACATACAGTAGATGCGCACAGGCACTCGTGCTAATATGCTTGTTAGGTTGTAATAGTTTATTTTGATAACATCTGCAGAGGTCTTATGTTTTAAATTAATACATATAGAAAGATATTATAATAGAAAATATAAGGGAGAATATTGATATTGTTATTAATGTATTATGAAGCATAGGGGTAATGTTTACTCTATGCAAATGTAAATGGCAAGAATTAATGTATGTTACATGTGAGTGACTGTGTTAGTATTATAGATTGACGAGGCCGGTTGAATTCCGTGAAGTGACTCACAATAATAAGATGGGACTTTTATTGTGAAAGTGACTTTAATGTGGACAATAACAAGACGGGACTCTTATTGTGAAAATACTTGTTTAGCGACTTGACCGGAAGTGACGTTTTGACCGGGCCGGTGACATTGAGTATAAAACTCTGTGGATTAGAGAAATCGGGTCTCTTCCACAGGTATTCTCGACGCCGAAAGGAGGGCGGAGGAGCCGATGAAGATCACGATCGTGAGGCCTTGAATGTTTGTTTTACCCTTCCTGCCGTTAAATGTTGATAACTTAATTCACGCGCGTCCGGAAGCCTGTTTTCCATCATTTGCGAAGTGCCCAGTTTCAGAACTACTTTACATGCTGATGGCTGGCTTGGGGCAAGGAGGAGACCAGATGTCACATTATACAGCTCTCAGGTAGTTATTGGTGTTTGCGATGAAAGTCGAACATCTCATCACCTCGGCCGTTACGGCGGCAACCGCCAAGGACATAAAAGCAGAACTCGAGGCAAGCAGAGGGAAGGTGTTTAAAAGAAGGACATATCAATGAATATGTACATATATATAGAGAGAGATGTTGTGTCACTGGTGGTAAGATACCCGTAAGGGCACACATGTTCACACTAAAAGCGGTTAAAGGAATTGAATATGGAGTTTTAAGTCGCAAGAGTGTGAATTAATTTAACTGAAATGGCCCCATGGGATAGAAGAAGGCGGAAAGTGGGTTTGTAGTTTGTATGTTTATGTTTTTATCAGTGTTTATGTGTGCCCGTTTGTGCATTTGTATATCTGCGTGTGACTGTGTGCTAGTGCATTTTTTTGCTTGAGTGTGGCGCACATGTGTGGGTGTGTGGCTGGCTGCTGGTTATGTAAGGTGCTAATTGTCATGCAGTGCGCAGGTTGCAGACACTAAGCACAGACATGAAGCTTGCTCCAAGCCCACAGCAATGAATATTACAATAATTACAAGGGAGAGCATGTAAACATCAAAACCCTTTTCCGCCATATAGAGATATTCTAATTTCCATGCATACATGTGTATGTATTTGATCTTTCACTTCTCTATTTTTAAGTGTCTAACCATGCCTTGATGTATTTGTTTGAACCTACATCGACATGGTTGTGAGTCCCAAAAAGAAAAAGAAAAATGATGTTAGTCACATGGACTCAAAACTTCTCAGACACTGACATAGAGGTTTGAATTAATAAGCGTGGGCCTCAATTAAACAGGATTCCATGTGGTTTCAAGGAAGTGGGCATGGTCCTAACATATGAATGTAATATTTATGGAATCTAAATCAAATTAGTTTGCCATTATATTGGCTAAAATCTTACAAATTGTTGACTTGTTTTGCTCTTTAAAAAAAAGATGCCCTACTACTTAAATTAAATGAAGTAACTCGCTTGAAATCGAGTGATTTTGAAAAGCTTTTGGAAATCAAGTTCCTAATCAGTTCCTGTCATGATATCAGAGAATAATTAAAGAATGGAGAGATTTAAATATGGATGCAAATATATCAAAGAGCATAAGGAATCAGATTCAGCATTAGTCAGAAAGAAAAGTAATCAATTTTGCATGAGAGGTTTCTTAAGCAATTTGCAAGCCTGCGTGAGACCCACCACAATGCGGAGAATTCTTTGACCTCACTTTTATTTTATCTGCCCTTCCTTGAACTCTTGCAATCCAATTATTTAGAATAATACGGTTGTCTTGTCATGCTCTGGAGTAATCCTTTGAATCTTTTAATTTGTTTAACACCGGCTGCCACTGGACCGAGCCACTTCAAATACAAATGGGTAACAATAACAAATGTGATATATTGATCAAATGCTGCATTGCTATCTGACAAAAATAATAAGGGCTGATGTGTGAGTACAGTGCCTCCAGCCACTGACGGACCCTTTGCCCTCTGCAGTCTCCCCCTGGACCAATCGATAATTACTGTTATTATGTTAATTATTACCACTTGTTGTATTGTTGTTGATGCTGCCATCCCATCGTTATAATTATAACAATAACTGTATCTATATAGCACCTTTAAAAACAGAGTTTACAAAGTGCTCTAAAAAGAATCATAAATGATGAAAAAATGTTGTAAAGTACAATAAGCAATGAATTCATTTTTTATTTAAACCGTTGAGAATTTCTGCTTATTTTGCCCTTTTTTCTCCTTCTTGGTGCATTTTGACTGTGATCTTAGTTGTTATTGAATTTTAGAATAGGTGCTTTACGCAGCAGTTTAGTTGGTTTACACGTTTTGTAAGAAACAGGTTATATGACCCGTTTTGTTCTTAACTGGCGAATTAATGGCTTTAATTAATCAGCGTTGCTTTAGGAGACGCTGGACCCACAAAACCAAAGGGCATTCGAGGTAAAGCAAACAAAAAACTCTTTTTTTGTTTTCCTAATAAGAATCACATATCTCAGGACGTCAAAATGCCGCTCAAGATCTTACACAATAAGCCAATTAAATTTTTCATGTGTTTTTCCTCCCCTCCATGCGACCATTGACCTTGAAAATAAGTTACAAGACTTGTTCTCCGTCTCTTGTTCCGTGTCAGTTGCTCAGCAGGGCTCGGGTCCCGAATGGGCCAATAACATGCCGGCGTGCTGTGAAACGACGGCCCCGCAGGAGAGAAGAGAAACAGGTTGATAGGTACTTCATTCAGGCTACTGCTCATGCCTGAGGCTCTCTGACACTAGAGGGGCCCTCCGTGCTAACCTAAGCCACATTAGGAGTCGAGATGGCCGGGGAAGAGCAACTGGACTCTCTGGCTTCTCCTTGACGACCCAGCTGGTCGGATTCATTTGCCTTCGATATGCTGCATTACTGCATTCCATTACATGAGCAGCTACCTCGTGGGGTTCACACGGGTCATGTTGTTGAGTCTGAGGAAGAAGAAAAAAACAGCAAGCAATGGCAGTGGGAGTTTAACACCAGAAAAGAATGAAAAAGAAGATGTGAATTTTTTGTTCTCCTATGCAGCCTGTTCACAAAGGCCACTATTTTTGTTGTTTTTTGTCACCAGTGTTCATGTTCAATTCAAAAGGTGAGACAGGATTCACTCAAAGTCAATCACGGCACAGTGGCTCACAACCGCTCCTTTTCTATAACCACACAATTACCATATTTATGAGAACTCCTGCTGATGGAAAGTATTTTACTGTCCCCCTCCCTTCCTCCCGCCTCTCCATATCTCCACTTTTCCTTTGTGGTCCTCATTCTTTTCTGCGGCCTTCTTTTAATGAAATGTGTGCTGGTGAATCGCTCAGGCATTCGGGGCGCTTGTAATTTCAGCAACACGATGACGTGAATAACTATGAGCTGATGAGACACTGACAGCATGCGGAATAAATACATTAACCAAACACAGGAGAATAAAGAGCATAATCCCTCTTCATGTGGCCCCACTTTGCCCCTGAAGACTATACCAACAATAAATCATTTAAAGCATTGAGCATTGAAAAAAGGAAATGTTCATGACAATGACCTTAGAGAGAGAGAAAAAAAAGGGTGAAAGAGTGAGGCAAAATTACCGCATTGAAAAGAATGAAAAGAATGGAGCGCAAATGTTCCCATCAGGGTGAATATCTTCCTCCGGGGACATTATTGATAGCGAGTGTATGATTGTGGGGTGGTGCGGGGGTGGCATTAAAAATACTCCAACCACCGCTGCTCCTGCTGCACCGTCTCTCCTTCATTCCATTAAACCCCGCTGCTATAATATGCATCAGAATTGCCACTAGGTAGTCGTTCCTCTGCTCCAGCAGGCAAGTGAAATCTCAATCATTTCAACTGGAGGGTTGTGTCCTGGTGAGAGATGACTTATTCATAGCAGAGTGTATGTACCAGGGGAAGATTATATACCCATGGGGCCCACCTCCCACCAAGGGCATTCTAAAGGAACGTTAACCGGTGGTAAAGCGCCTTCTGTGCTGCCTGAAGCGTGTGTTCTCTAAAACAATATTGCAGAAGTATTACAGAAAAAACATTTTCAAGAGGCATTAGGACTTGTCGAAAGCGGTTTCTGTCCAAGTATGGTACTCGTACTGCAAGATGTGTAGGTTACAGTGTGGGATGACGTAAGCAGTGTTAGGTGAAGTTCGGTGATTCACACGTATGCTAAAAAGTTGTTGTTGAAAATACAAGCTTGTTGATGTTAAGCAGTTAAAATATTTATAATGTTAAACATCTAAGTTTAGCAGGTTATCGATTAAAAGCTGTCCTGTCGGTGCGATCAGATTATTGAATGGCCCTTTAGATATCCTATTGAACTGAAAGATTTCATGCCAATGCATGATAAGTTCAGCTTACTATTATTGTTGAGGAATTGTGTGTAATACAATTTGAACTGGCTTTATTATACGACTTATGTTACATGGCCAGTTAGTCTTTTACTTAACTATATTTCTAGATGCAAAAGTAAAATTAATTCTAATTCTGTAATTTTTTGCTTTACCATTTAAAATATGCGAGCTTTAGGAATATTATATGTATGAAGGATAGTAACCTGTAGCTACATTAGTGGCATATTTATAATTAATTGAAGTTCCGCTTTCTAATTCACGATAATCTTAATTTGCACTTATTCATAAATATCTTAGTGCAATGCTTCGTGCATTGCACAGTCCTAAGCGATTCCATCTACAGTGATTTGACAAGTAATGACTTAGTGCAATTGAATATTAATCTTCAATGCTTTGCCTTATGCATTCACTGATCTATGGTCAGATCCACATATATCTTCTGACTACGTGCTCAGGTCGTCATGATTCGTCAAGTGCTATCCTGCACCAGATTAATTGCAATAACTACTAACAGTGATTCAATGTCGGATTTGAGAATGTGACAACTGAGTTTGCCTGACTATACTGACACGAGCAATGTCTGACCTAGTGAGAATGATCGATTACAGTGAGATTGAATGCAGTATATCATGCATCTATCATGCCAGTTGAACTGGGAACTTCATGATCTCAGGTTGAGCTATCTTCATAATCAATACAATTTGGACTATGTAATTGTACTATGCCAAAATCCTACAGACTTGCATCTATTATCCATTAGGAACTAGTGCGATGATCTGTTATTAGCACAATGACATGTACATTTGAGATCATGATCTACTTACATGTAATCGAACTAATCTGATTTGACTGTGCATACTTATTGAAGTAAAGTTAGGATAAATCGCTAGGAATATCGATCATATAGAGCTACACTTGTCTACTGCTATGTGGATTACTAGTAAGCTCTGAATGCATAGTAACCAGTCTGTCAATATCCTCTATGTCTGCGATTTCAGTGAGTCAGAGTGGAATTGAATCAACTTAATTAGAAATCTTGTTTCTCAGGACTTAAACGTTTGTCGTTCTGCAACTGATTCTTACCATATTCAGTGCGTCGCTGGCTTCTGAGTCTTATGATAATGGATAGCTTGACTCGAGCATAACTGCTTAGATGCTTAAGTTCGAATGTCTTACGATTTGGAGTTAACAAGCCAGTTGCTCGGAGTTAGCTCTGATTCATTCATCGTCTACGATTGCAGTTCGTTGCTATCCAGCAGCGTGCATTGTCCAAATACAGTGTGTTCATTCATACATGCTGCTTAGAAGATAGTCGATACCAAGCAGTAGCTGGCTTTTGATATCGAGCTGAGCTGAACATGTATGCATACAGCTACGCTTAGCCTACGACACATCTACAGTTCAATTTGACTGCTGATCAACTTGCTAGATACATTGACTGCAGGTCTAACATTTGAGTAAGTCTCACTTATCGCACAGTTGGCAAGTGTTGCTGCTATTGATCACAATACACTGGCTGTCGGCAGTAGCTATCATGTCATCGTTAGCAAAGCTGTCTGTGGCTAGAAGCCATTAATGCAGCCTTGAATCTTGCGTGCCAGTTGCACGTACATACAGCTGTTGCATTAAAGACATTGGTACAGTTACATGAATTGCAGCTGGAAGATCAGCATTGATAATTAGAACATTGCGATACATCAATCTAGCTAGCTTAGTGTAGAGCTGAAATTTGAAGTTATCTTCAATTCAGAATGTCCAATTGATTGTTGAATTGAACATAGTCTACTATCTCAAGATAGATGTTGCTCAAGGGAACATCGTAAGAACATATAATAAATGTCAATATTATTTGTCTAGACAGTGTTTTTTATTCCGATTTGATAAAGTTTCAGTGTACAATGGTCAAGCCGATGAGCTATACATACAGAATTGGATTAGACAATTTGAATTGCATAACAGACATTAAAAGTGTATCATATTTCAATTTGCATTAGAGGTTCATTAGCTAACTGTTAGCTTACTTAATGCAACATTTAATTCCTGTAGATTGATATCTATAATGCTTTGCATTATTCATTTCGAGTTGATTCAATAATTGGTTCACATTTAATCATTATTTTCATTAATATTTGATTTAATTTAGAACTATGATGCCTGATGGTCTGTGCAGCTCATGCGTTGCTAGCCTTCTTAGAATTGATATTGAACATTGTCAATCCTTATTGATTGATATGCTATGCATATGCAATCATACTCTCTCAAGTGCACTAGATTCTAATCACTTCTCTCATTGCATTATCGACTCAGATTGCAGGTGAAGCTGAAATCTATGCATTATAACTGCAGAGTAGTATCTATTGCTCTCTATGACTTCGTGTACGTACATTGCCTGAATCCGCCAACCTGACTCATGCCAATACGCTAATTGATTCACGTAGTACAGTGAGACAGGATCGAGCACTAGTCAGATAGATCAGATCTAAAGTGATAACAAGTAGAGCAGTGTCAGACGAGTCATTGGCGGAATATGATTGCGGAATGCAAGGATGCCAGTCATGCAGATCAATGCATCAGCCCAGGACAGGCGAAGCGTTGGTTTTCTGACATGTGAAGTGGTCCAATCTTGTCCAGTTATGCAGGTGACCATAGAAAGTGTGTTGAACTATAGAAATTAGATGTAACAATATGTAGATTAAGAGAAACAGAGGAGACAAAGGATTTATTAGCAAGTCAATCTGAGGATAATGTGCTACTTTGTACATCCATGTGAATTTTTACGGAGACTATATGCATCCATTGGCCCTTAAGGGAGTAATGGAACGATGAAAACATTAATTATCTGCGAAAGATATGATGATGTACTGTAAGTGGATGAAAGTTTCAGCAAAATAAAAGAGTGTTCGCAAAGAAAATAGAATATTAATATTTTAGAATGATAATAGCCAGAAGCAATGCATCCTCACACAATGTGGAACCGACAGAACTTTTCCCTTTCATCGGTTGCTGCCACCTCGTTTATTTCTCTCCGTTCTCCTTCCTGTTGCTTCTCTGTACAATTAGCTCCCCTCGACTTCCCTACCACCACAGTCTGAGAAATTAGAAGCTTTTGGCAGGAAATGTGCTTTTGTGTGCAGGAGATTGCACAACAGTGTGCTTCATTAGCACACATTAATTTTCTATGTACGCAATATGATTGTCCCCGTGTAAATTGTATCGAACAAAAACTTTTTGGGTGAGTAACGCAATTGGATTACAGTTGTGTAGACCTCCTCTTTTCGGCGTAATGCTTTTCAAATCCACGGGCATGTGATTGAATTGGCTTTTGTTCCAAGTTGCACGGTGCAGCAGAACGCTGGTGGAGGAGTCCCGCATACTGTGTTCCTATTAAATACACTACTACCAACTCCACGGTGGGCTCGTAGTGTGTGCAGTGTGACCAAGCATGTAATTCCTATCCCAGGGTAGCCGCCTATGGTTTAGCACGCCACCTCGGCTCCTGCAGAGCGGCGGCGTCGCACCGTGCTTTTAATGTTGATGCGCTATCTCCAAAACACTGCAGCGGAAAATTACCAAGACCTCTGAAAGTGCAGAACAGTCTCCGGATAGCGGCCATAATTCATAATTGTGAGAAGGGAACACGCTTGTGTTCATGTGTAAGCGTGTCAGGGTTCATGAGGAGACAACCTGACCGAGGTTCAAATACTACAACATGCCATACAAACCTAACATATTTGGTAAACTGAATCTAATTGAGAAAAATAACTGCAATATGTGCTAATCTAACACTAAAAGTAACTAAATGTATTGGAAACAGATTTAGGAACAATAAACTTTAGTTTGAAAATAAGAAATAAGGTCATTTAAACCACCTCCGTGTTGCCATGATGACTGGGCTGCTACATTAATGTAAGCTTCAGCTTTAGTAAGTTGACATTTCACTTTCTTTTCCTACTTCCTTGAACACCTCTACTGTCTATCTTTAAACCATAGGGTATAATAAACCATGAATCACCTGGTGATGACAGAACAGCCGCCGTCATAGCAAAGGTAGCTGAGGGAACTATGAGCTTTTTTCAGAACGGTAATTATTCACGTAATTATAGCAATAATGTTGCTAAGTGCTGTTTTATTTTAGTTTGCCTCCATCGCTACTTTATTATCTAAAATTAAACAGAACAAAGGAGGCTCTGCTGTATACAACACATTGAAATGAGAATGGTTACATAATATAATATTACATTTTGTGCGATCCAGGTTGATTTTGTGTTACATTACCTACCAACGGAAGTGTGATGCTCCTGACATTAAAGCTATTTTTGACGTTTGTTTTTACAATAATTGGACACTGGATAACATCTTTAAAAAAAGGTTGAAAAGAAAAGAGAAAGTGTTGCCGTGTTAGTTTAATCGACTGCATTTGCTGGAGGTCGTAGACACCTGATTTTCAGACTGCTCCAATGAAACACAATATATTCAGAAGGCTTTTGAAATCATTCCCGTTGTACCATCATTTAAGAGCTCGTATGATGATGGTTGAAGGGCAGTCTCCGTACGCACTCCCTCACTCGGCTGTAAAAGTGAAATATTGCCTCGCAGCCTCGACTGCTGTAAGTCTACTTATCAGTCTGTGTGGAAGCACCATCAGCCCACTAAAGGTTTCTGTCTTTTGAATCAATAAATACGTCTTTAAGCTCTCAAAGTGATTGACTGGTTTGCTGCTTGAAGAACTGGCCGCATGTTTGCTGGTAAAACAAAGTAAAACTCGCTTGAGTGAGTTGCAGAGTGAGAGGCTGTCAATAAAAAGTGGTCACAAAAAAATGACATTTATTTCCAGAGAACTTCAGACGGATCTCACCTTCTCCTTCATTGATTTATCCCACACATATCATTCAAGGCCCATTTTATGTCTTAGACATTAGTATGCTGATAATATAACAGACTTCATGTTTCTCATGTGTATTTATAAAATGGAACACGATACATTTGCATACATGGCACCCTCAGAGCGAGAATGCTGGTGTGTATGTGTGTGTGTGTGTGTGTCCACTCGGTTACGACAGCCATTGCGGCTGTCCTTCAGTGATGCTGACGGAGGAGATAAATTCATTACTCCCTGAAGCAGACAACCCATCATTCTCAACGCAGTGGTTCTGTATTCATGTACAGTGCACCTTTAGGTGTATGCAACACCTCAGTGTGAGCAAATGGGTGATCAGCAGTTTGTGTGTGTGTGTGTGTGTGTGTATGTATTCACTCACCGGTCTATTGCATGGGTGTCAAAGCTGGTGAAGGTCAAGCAGATAGGTAGGGTCAGTTGACTATTATTCAACAGCAGCTGTAACAGAAGCTGCCAGGAATATTGATTGACAGTGTTTACAGTACACAGCTCCACTTGTTATGTCACTGACATTAAATGTCAGATTTCCACCCCAGTCAAGGAGTCCATGATTATCTCTATGATAATATGTGGTCAGCTGCTGGATATGCAGTTTTCCCCACCCATGAGCTGACCACATAGTGCATGTAAATATTGATCTGAAGGGGCTGAAATGGGTGTGTATCTGTACTGTGTGTTCACTGCTTCACAAATGTTCCCGACCTTCCATGCCGCGAAAACGTATTGTATGTGGATGCATTTATCCACAAAGGAGAGGAAAGTGAGGACTCTATAGGAGTCTACAGCCATGCCTGTGGCTCTTTAAAGCTGTTTGCATGTGGAAATGCTCACAATGACTTTGCTTACATTCTTCTGCTTACCAGGTATAGTATTTGCCACGTTCAAATCTTGGTTTAGTGTTAGCAGGGGGGAACAAATTTAAGTCGTTTCGCAGTTTTTTCATAATCCATATTATTGGACACATTTTCATGTTGGGAAATATCAGGGGATCAGCAGGTAGGGATCCCATGCATATCTGCCCTTAATGTCATAGTTAATCCTCCAATAGTTGTTGAGACATTTACCTAAAAATGTTGACCTCATAGTGGTGCTAGGGGAAAAGTCAGGGGATCACCAAATTTGGATTCATTAGCTGGGAACCATGAAAGTATATGATATATTTACATATTTGGTGCCAATTCAGCTGGATGTTAACACATTTAACCCAAATCATGAGAATACATCCTCTGGACACCAGGACCACCCTTTCCAAATGTCACTGCAATCCATCAGGTTCCTGTTACATTTTACTAAAAACAGAAAAGCCTAACAAAATCAGAGGATCACCGACGTCTCAGATTATCCATGAATGTATGTAAAGAATTGAATGGGAATCCATCCCATATTGATATATATTTCATTAAAGACCAACACAGTTGACTGACATTCAAAGAGTCATGCCACGGGCTACAAACCTACTAACATATAGACACATCCATCCTGTGGACACATCGTAAAACACACACACACACATACACACACATTTCAGATTTTTCTTATTTCTACATCCTTTAGGCGTTCTCATTTTCTACCATTTCAACTGGTGATTTATGACAGGCAGAGTTATTAAAGATATCTCTTTCAATGAACCAAAAATGGCCTTTCCTCATCCTCCCAATGAAGTTATTCAATTACCACCCAATATGGCAGGGACAAATGACGGCCATTAGGGTGCAACGCTTCCACTTGCACTTTGGCCTGAGCTTCTCACCTCGTGTTTTCATCTGCAGTGTCTGGTCACTGGCTCAAATCTCTAAAAAGATCTTTATTTTCCTATTACGGTTACTAGAGCAATATTATTTTCTTTGACCCTGGAAACTTTATTCGAACACACATATTATACTTGTTGTACGACAGGAAAACACACAAACAATTTTTTCACGCAAGCATCCTTAAAAGTTTAATCAAGACTATCTGAGACTCCCGTTACTAAGTGCATGAAGAGGATCAAAGAGGCTCGATTCAATTCAATTCAGTTTATTTGTATAGCCCAATTTCACAAATTACAAATTTGTCTCGGAGTGCTTTACAATCTGTACACATAGACATCCCTGCCCCAAAACCTCACATCGGACCAGGAAAAACTCCCAAATAACCCTTCAGGGGGAAAAAAAGGGAAGAAACCTTCAGGAGAGCAACAGAGGAGGATCCCTCTCCAGGATGGACAGATGCAATAGATGTAATGTGTACAGAAGGACAGATTTAGAGTTAAAATACATTCAATGAATATGACAGAGTGTATGAATAGTTCATAGTAGGCATATTCCACGATGGAGACCTCCACGATCCATCAGGCAGATGGCGGTGGGGAGGAGGAGTGGGCGGAGTCTCAACAGTGGGCGGAGTCTCAACAGGACAGTGGCGTAGTCGGAAGCAGGAATTCCACGACCCAGACCTCGATGATCCATCAGGCAGATAGGATCTATGCCGTCTCATAGGGTCCGATGACCCCATGAGACGTGAAGTCAAAAGGACTCCGGGGAGAAAGCAGAGTTAGTAACGTGTGATTGAGAGATGAAAAGTCATCCTTAAGGAGAGAAAAAAGAGGAGATAGGTACTCAGTGCATCCTACAACGTCCCCCGGCAGCTATAAGCCTATAGCAGCATATCAAGGGGCTGGACCAGGGCAAACCTGATTCAGCCCTAACTATAAGCTCTGTCAAAGAGGAAAGTCTTAAGTCTACTCTTAAACGAGGTGACTGTGTCTGCCTCCCGGACTGAAATTGGAAGCTGGTTCCATAAAAGAGGAGCTTGATAACTAAAGGCTCTGGCTCCCATTCTACTTTTTAAGACTCTAGGAACTACAAGTAGCTCTGCATTTAGTGAGCGCAGCTCTCTAGTGGGGCAATATGGTACTACAAGCTCCTTAAGATATGATGGTGCATCACCAATCAAGGCTTTGTACGTTAAGAGAATAATTTTAAAAGTGATTCTTGATTTTACTGGGAGCCAGTGCAGAGCAGCTAGTGCAGGAGTGATGTGATCTCTTTTCTTAGTTTTAGTGAGAACACGAGCTGCAGCATTCTGGATCAACTGGAGGGACCTAAGAGACTTATTAGAGCAGCCTGATAATAAGGAGTTGCAGTAATCCAGTCTCGAAGTAACGAACGCGTGAATCAATTTTTCGGCATCTTTTTGAGACAAGATGAGGTCAAAGAGCTCAGAGACAAAGACATGGTGGTATTTCCACAGAATGTCATTGTCTTTGATGCCACCCACAGTCTGAAATTGGGTAAAACGTGAATGAGGACTGCACTAAACAAAAGTCGGCCTATCAAATTCTCTCCACCTCTATGTGCGATAGCATAAAAGAGATCGAGAGATGAGGAAATGGGATTGAACATCTGAGTGGAACAGAGGACAAGAGGGTAGAAAGGATATTGAGAAATTGTTAAGAAAGAAATAAAGAGTAAAGCAGATGAATAGAAGTGTGAGGAAAAGTAAAACTACATCCCCAAATCATGAAAGCCCCCGGTTTGTCCGAGAAAAAGAAAGGAACCTAAAATGGCACGAAGAGAGGTGTGGTTCTATTGTTGTGACACTACATTGTTCACGCTGGACACAAGTCTAAATCAATTTGACATTTTTGAAGTATGGCACAATGTTGGCGTCAAGAATGAAGACAGTTGTGCTTCAACTCACCAACTATTCTGTTCTGTTTAAGGTTTATTATTGTTTAGGCTGATGACATCATAGATATGACGACAATCATGAAAAGCTTAATTTAAAAAATTCAATTGAAGCTTTGAATGTTATTAATTTGACATCTTGTCCAGCCCTACAGTTTTGTATTTTGTTCTTTTAATGCCTTTACATATAAATACATATATAGAGTCATTTGAGTCCTTAGTAGGCCAATTTGATTGTGATACACTGTAAAACTCAGCCGGAGTATTAAATATGGCTGTGACATCCACCATAGAAATGCATGTATGCTATGATATGTAGTCCACATTCATTATTGTCTTCTCACATAATTAAATAAATGCAACATTCTGCTGCTACAAAGACCTTGTGTAGCAATAATTTAATAGGAGGAGCAACCAAATGAGACGTTAGTCTTTTCACGATGCTAATGTTTGCATAATACGTGTGTTTGCCGTTTGATTTCCTACAACTTTAACAGCTTGTGAATTTAACAATGAATAAATGTTTCCTCTGAAGAATTACATTTTCTAAAGTGACTTTCAAGTGTGAAGTTCACACAGCACGAATGGAACCCAACGACTGTCTTGGCCTTATTGCTACACATTTGAAAGTGTAAAAACCCTCATTATTCCAGGCGCTCTGTACATATTTGTACTCCAGACACAATGAAAAGTCACAAAAAGACTTTCACATGAAAGATAAGCAGGGGGTTAATCACTGATACCAGCTCATACCATACTCAGATAGTTTACTGGTCCCAATCCCACCGTATTTCTAATTTTAATTCAGTAAAGACTCAATGAAGCAAAAGCAAAAGTTTAGTTTTTTACACTCCTTTTCATTCGTAATCTCTCTGATTTTCTCGGTCAGCCGATTGGTTAATTTAAAGTGAACGCCCCACAAACAGATTCTCCGCAGTTTCCTTAAACCAATCACATTGTTGCTGTCAATTTTTAAAATAGTTTCTCCTCTCTGCTGTTAGTTGTCATTTCAGCTCAAACCAGTTGCGACCCTCCTCCACCCCAGTTGTCCTCCAATCAGCATCAGTCAGGCTTCTCATTCATCATCGGATTGCAGCGACTTCCACCACCACCAGCAGCACCACCACCACCACCACAACCAGTGTCTGGACTCTGCTAGATCAGACCTCAGCATCACTACCTCATGATTATTCTGTTTCAGGCTGCAGACCAATCAACAAAGACTTTGCACTATTAAAAAATTATACATATGGAATACATTATTGTTAAATCCTAACCAAGACGCTCCAGATTAAACTACAGGCGGCGCAACCTACAGCAAAGTTTGCCCTCGTTCATTTTCTTCGCGGACGAGAGCAAATTGCTTTGCATTGTGGGATTCCAGGCCAAGCAGGACCGACCAGCTAAAAAGAAAAAGTTCCTTTACATAACGTAGAACATATTTAACTTCAAGCTCTGTTCCTTGATGGTGCACAAAATGAAATTGATACCAAATGAAAGATTGTTCATCTGTCCAGAATCTCACGTTGTGAGAATCAAGAGTCAGGTCAAGTCTCGAGTCTCTGTGTGTGAAGCTCCCTCGACTCCAGAGCCCATCTCTGGCCTGTGGCCACTAAATTACATTTAACTACGATGTGAGCCTGCATCGTTTGTCACTGATCAGAAGTGAGTTGTTAAAATTGGTTTGATCCATGAGCATGTGTTCATCTTCCCACCTGTCTTTACACCTGGCCCTATCCTTCAGTCTTAATTACGTGAAGAAGAAAAAAAAGGGATGAGGGGTGCATATGGCGAGGGAGAGAAAGCACATAATCAAGACGGGTTTTAAAAAAGCATCTGTTTTTTTTTATATTGTTGAGTTTGTGCGTCGATTTATGTGAAACCAAAGGAGATATGTAACAAACAGGAGGATTACTGAGCCCTCGCATTACGTCAGGAAGTAAAGTTTCATCTACTAACCAGCCTGGGACATCAAGCTTAAAATTCACCTGCAGCTACTTGAGTTTGCACTTGCCATAAATAGTCTCAGGATGATGTGTTAATATCTCCAAAAAAAAGATATTGACATTTTCAATCCAATAAAGGCCCGACACTATAAATGAGGTGGAAGAAATTCCTCACACGGTGTATGAGAAGATACAATTTTTTAAAGCCGTGTGGGTGGCATGACAGAAATTCTCCCAAAGGTCCTTCCAACCGGTGACGTGGGCGTTGCACCAAACGATGACAGGGAGGAAAGGTTGATTACAGTTCATCAGCGGGCTCCAGACAGTGGCTGTCGGCCAGACTCAGCAGCTTGGCGGTGTTTGCCGTAACAACCACCGATCCTCTGGGATCTCAATCCAGGGGCAGGTTGGATGATGTGCTCGGCCAGGCGTGGCTTCCACATATGCCAGGCTAAACCGGGAAACTGTTTTCCAATCCACAGCTTTGGGACTTCAGGTACTCAATATAGAACAGGGCAAAGAAGCCAGATGGAGAGCAGTTTGTCTTCTTGACTCCAAATGAATTGGGATCAGAGGGGATACATTTGCTGGAGTCAAGAATAGTCTGCAGTCGGCATGTCGCGTTAGTCGGTGTTACACACGGTTTAGGCACACAACCGGAAGTGTCTCATCTGTACATCATCAGTCGCAGGGTTTGTATTTGACTTAAGTGACGATAATACGATAATAAGGGTGGTTGTTTGACAAGATGATGTCAAAGCGAAAAGAAAAAGCATCTATTTGGCAATAATTAAGATTTATACCTGATGCTTACAAGGTCCTGATAACGTTATTTAGGTAATCTGAAAATGCATCTTTGATGCATCATATAAGAATTTCAGAAGCATCACAGAAGCTCTCTGCTCTGCTAAAAATACGCACCCAAAGAGAAATCTAGTGGCTGGGAACATTTCTCATGGCGGCATCCACAGTTTGCAGTTAAACCTAATGCAACGAAACATAAGTTTCTCCTTTGATCCATTGTTCATTCGGCCTAACCTGCTCTCTTTATCACGTTGCACTAAAGGTCATTACTCAAATTTACTAAAAACCAGGTCATGAAAGAAAATCCAATCTGAGTGATACCAGCGCCATACATTACTTGAGCGCAAACATACTTAGCCCCATGAAGGCAATAAAATAAACAGAATGTGAGTAAGTAAACAAAGAAAAATGAAGTGAAGGAATGGAGCGACTGTGGTGATGAAGGATTACGATTATTATTACGAATATCAAACTCTCTTCATTTTTGGTGTTTTGTTATCTTGCTCATTTAAATGGCAACTTTTGCTTCAATTTGTCCCCCCTTATCAACTTTCCCCCCTCCATCTCTTTCTTTTCCTCTGAGGAATTATATCGACTCCTCTCCCGAACTCTTCTTCTGCCTTTTACACCTCCTCACACCTATAATGTTCGCACTTTCGAAGGGCCTAGCGAGCGACACAGTGAACACTAAACATTTTACGGCATTTTTTGGGAACCATAAGGAGGACGTCGTTTCATCTCAGTCCTAAAAATTTATTTTTTTATGATATCAGTGATCAAAAAAGTACACCTCCTGCTTACTGGGGATATCTACAAAGTGGACTTGCTCGCTGCGGCGTGCTGTTCTGATGGAGGTGTGTGGGTTGGAGCAGGTTTACAAAGTGGGAACACTTGATTGCATCCAAGGGTGAAACGTTCATGTCCAGTGTGTGTGTGTGTGTGTGTGTGTGTGCGTGTGTACACTTGCGCTCGTGCATCCATACTTATTGCGGTTAGCTGGGAAAATAGTATTACCGCTTTGCCCCGGTTATCATAGTGTACTATAATTAATGTCCCAATTTTAGAAATCATGAGAGTTTCCAGTAAGAAGTTAATTATGCTTATGCAGTTTTTGAATGTCATTCAATTGGATTTAAAGTGGGCAAAATACGGCGATTTTGGAGCTCTTACTCAACACCTTGTACTTAAAAAAGAAATTGCTATATATACCTAGCCCTAAAACTTAAGCGCATCATTTTCTATGAGCAGCAGATAAATTGACAACTGACAGTTAGCCAAGTTCGTTACTTATATAATGCTATATAGCCGCTGCCAGTTAAAGCTCTGCAAACTATATATATATATTGTACGAAAGCAAATGTAGAGCAAAATATCCATTTATTTGTTTATGGCTGTATTATATGAACTGGACACTGACTCCTAGACAGCGGCCCTTCACTTCATTTGTCTGTGGTGTGGCTGCACGTGCACATTGGGATGACATCGTGCACGTGAACATGAACAGCTTTTTCTTGGCTCTGGGAAAGTTGTTTAAAGTTGTGCACCTGACCTTTGGCCTGTTCTGCCCCAACAGCCACCTCTGAACCTGTGGTTGATTAAAGGTCAAGTCTTATATCAATGGCTTTGATAGATAACTCCTCGAAATGCATACTGGGTAAAAACATGCCCCAAACCCAAATGACATTCTCAGTTCGGTATGACTTGTTGGAGTCTTCTTGCTTTCCAGCTTTAAAAAGCTAAATCAGAGAAATAAATAACACATTTATGGATACACATTTTATGTAAATGAGTCAATGTGTTGCTCCGACTGAAAACTCCCCCTAAGGAGAGGCAACCAAGTTAATCTGAGTTTTAAAGGTCAGGAGCAGATGCTGTAAGGAATTGCGACTGTCAGCGTGTAATGAAATCAGTGAAGAATAATGATTAACAGGTTTTTGTAATTAATGAGAACACCAATAATGATTTTGACTCCACAGGTGCGATCCCCGCGTCACACTGTGAAACATCAACGCAAAATCCTGCGAGTGAATTCTGATATTGACAGAAGAGTGACATACTGTATGCAAAGATACACACTCTTACGGAAACAAGACGTGTGCCCTGTACGGTGCATTATATCATCATAAAGTGCTCCTCCCCAGACTGCTGACCCTCAGCGTCTGTTTGTAGTTTTCGTCATCGCCACTAATGATACATCTGGCTGCTGTTTCTCCAGCAGAGCGGCATTGTTAATTGCAAATAGATTACCCTACTAATTATGTCACTTTTCAGTGTCCATGTTTGGTTTTTGAGAGATTTTGAGTGAAAAAAGGGAAGTGGTGCTAGTCTGTAAACAATCTTTAGAAAATGTGCCTTTGAGAAAGTATACAGAAGAGGTCGTTTAGGCATTTCTGTTTGCGGGCCATTAACATCTGTGTGCTCTGGGTGTCAGCTTGCATCCCTGCCCTGTCAGCTCTGCTTATTTGTCCGGAATCTCAACTTGCAAGCTTGGGAGAGAAATATTGACCTCAAGACCTTAACTTTCTCTTCCTTGTGGCGCTTCCTTTCAATAACTGTTTCATTTCTTTTCTCACAATCTCCAGCACACGTCCTTAGTTCAGAGAGCAACACTTTGCTCCGATTGTAGCATCGGCAGTAGCCATTAAGATACGTCTCATTTTTTACCTTCTGTCGATGTAATCGAGTGTCTGTGTGTTTGCTGAAGTATCCCCGAGGAGGCCGGGGTGACGGTCTGGGCAAGGCATACAGGACATACAGGCATTCAGTGCATTCCACTTTTATTCCTCCTTCAGCACAGATTTAAGTGAGAGACGAGAAAGGTGACCTCAGTTGAGCAGTACGCCGTGACGAACGCTGTTGTAGTGTGATTAAATGAAGATAACACACAGCTACCCCCCCCCCCCCCACCACCACCACCACCACCACGTCTACAGTGCAAGTGTATCAGACGTGCTTTTAACTCGGACCTATCACACAACAAACACGCTCTGGTTTTTAATCTCGGCAGATGTCTACACATTTCTCGATGCAGGTTTCTGGAAACCTTTATTTGGGCTTTAGGTCTATTTTGCCGACAATACCTGTGCCAATGTGCGGTTGATGCTCAATAAAAAAATGTGTCTCTGGCCACAGAGCAGCCGTAGAGCATCTGTTTACCACTTTTAGATTATAGCCAAGTACACCGTCCAAAACTGCCCCTGTCCGGTGCGCAGGGAGCATGCCAGAAGCACTTTTGGTAATTTCTTGGCCTGTTTACCTTCGAAAGAACAGTTGTGAAGGATTTACAACCGCAGAGAGAAGCCATTCAGAATAATTGGTGGGGCTGTGTGAAGAGTTTACAATGTATGAGTCTTCAGCACATCCGTTGGAGGAGAAATTGTGTAAAATAATTATTCCAAATAACAAATTTTTGTGCATAAGCATGGAGGGTTTGGTGGTTACTTTACAACAGTTGGATGCTGGTTGCACACAGTGTGACTGTGTGGGTTGACAGGGCACATCATCACATGGCAGATAGTCCAAATAGATATTGCCTTTAGATGGCTGTAAAGACAGTTCCCCGTGTAAAGGAGAAACAAAATCAGCATTACCATGTTGTATATTATTATTGGTCAAAATAAACACAGAAACTTTGGACAATAGACTATTTTGCCCGGTGGCCCTTTCAGTTTATTTTTGACAATTGGCCACAGCAGAAATAAGGGAAAAGCTCCATAAACCACCAAACCGAATGCAGTGATTTGCTTAGCATACAGACACATTTGACAAAAAAAAGAAAGTTTGCTGATTGATATAATATTCAGATTAATTATATACTCTCCAGACGGCCATTTAGCAAACTGGATTAGAAAGGGGCTCGGTCTGTGTGTGAGTGATGGCTTCCTTCTCCTTCTCTCCTCACAACTTTTTAATTGAACTTGGCGTGATTAATTAACATCATTTAAACTAATGTCTGGAGGTTGGCAAGAATGCTGATCAACGATACACATTTGTCAACAATGATTATTCCCTTGGCTTTTCATATTTAATTTGCTTTCAGGTTGAGAATTTGGCTGCTGAACATTTAAAACAAAAGTCCTCGGGGTTGAGGATTGATGACCCCGACTCCTGTGGTGGGTTTGGCGCAGAAGCCTACTTCGCCGAGACCACAGCTGCATTCCAAATCGCATCATTTGTACTTTTACTACATACTGTAGATGCCCTTAGTTGATTCATACTGCTGCATGCATTATGCATTCAATTGTGGCATAGTTCTTCCTCAATACACGGCACCTTAAACTCTGACCCTCTTGCTCATTTATCCACGACGCAAAGGATTGTGGGTCAGAAAAGACAGAAAATTATGCTGGTTTAGATGCTGCAAAAAGCAACCAGGTGCAATAGAACTGTCACAGAGTATTTTCATTATTTATCCTGTATTGACTTTTTACTAACCTGTTCCCTGTGGCCAGGATTCCCGCACCTGCACTTCAGGCCAGCCACTCACGCCACCAGACTACCTAAATCTTTCTCTGGCAGACTAAAGAGTAGATCTCACTCCAAACTAAATTGAAAAGTTGGCAGCCCAGGTTCAGAGAAGGGAGTGATGAGTCAGCTGCACGTGCATATTGGGATGACATCGTGCACGTGAACATGAACAGCTTTTTCTTGGCTCTGGGAAAGTTGTTTAAAGTTGTGCACCTGACCTTTGGCCTGTTCTGCCCCAACAGCCACCTCTGAACCTGTGGTTGATTAAAGGTCAAGTCTTATATCAATGGCTTTGATAGATAACTCCTCGAAATGCATACTGGGTAAAAACATGCCCCAAACCCAAATGACATTCTCAGTTCGGTATGACTTGTTGGAGTCTTCTTGCTTTCCAGCTTTAAAAAGCTAAATCAGAGAAATAAATAACACATTTATGGATACACATTTTATGTAAATGAGTCAATGTGTTGCTCCGACTGAAAACTCCCCCTAAGGAGAGGCAACCAAGTTAATCTGAGTTTTAAAGGTCAGAAGCAGATGCTGTAAGGAATTGCGACTGTCAGCGTGTAATGAAATCAGTGAAGAATAATGATTAACAGGTTTTTGTAATTAATGAGAACACCAATAATGATTTTGACTCCACAGGTGCGATCCCCGCGTCACACTGTGAAACATCAACGCAAAATCCCGCGAGTGAATTCTGATATTGACAGAAGAGTGACATACTGTATGCAAAGATACACACTCTTACGGAAACAAGACGTGTGCCCTGTACGGTGCATTATATCATCATAAAGTGCTCCTCCCCAGACTGCTGACCCTCAGCGTCTGTTTGTAGTTTTCGTCATCGCCACTAATGAAACATCTGGCTGCTGTTTCTCCAGCAGAGCGGCATTGTTAATTGCAAATAGATTACCCTACTAATTCTGTCACTTTTCAGTGTCCATGTTTGGTTTTTGAGAGATTTTGAGTGAAAAAAGGGAAGTGGTGCTAGTCTGTAAACAATCTTTAGAAAATGTGCCTTTGAGAAAGTATACAGAAGAGGTCGTTTAGGCATTTCTGTTTGCGGGCCATTAACATCTGTGCATTATCCAGTGGTGCTCTGGGTGTCAGCTTGCATCCCTGGCCTGTCAGCTCTGCTTATTTGTCCGGAATCTCAACTTGCAAGCTTGGGAGAGAAATATTGACCTCAAGACCTTAACTTTCTCTTCCTTGTGGCGCTTCCTTTCAATAACTGTTTCATTTCTTTTCTCACAATCTCCAGCACACGTCCTTAGTTCAGAGAGCAACACTTTGCTCCGATTGTAGCATCGGCAGTAGCCATTAAGATACGTCTCATTTTTTACCTTCTGTCGATGTAATCGAGTGTCTGTGTGTTTGCTGAAGTATCCCCGAGGAGGCCGGGGTGACGGTCTGGGCAAGGCATACAGGACATACAGGCATTCAGTGCATTCCACTTTTATTCCTCCTTCAGCACAGATTTAAGTGAGAGACGAGAAAGGTGACCTCAGTTGAGCAGTACGCCGTGACGAACGCTGTTGTAGTGTGATTAAATGAAGATAACACACAGCTACCCCCCCCCCCCCCACCACCACCACCACCACCACGTCTACAGTGCAAGTGTATCAGACGTGCTTTTAACTCGGACCTATCACACAACAAACACGCTCTGGTTTTTAATCTCGGCAGATGTCTACACATTTCTCGATGCAGGTTTCTGGAAACCTTTATTTGGGCTTTAGGTCTATTTTGCCGACAATACCTGTGCCAATGTGCGGTTGATGCTCAATAAAAAAATGTGTCTCTGGCCACAGAGCAGCCGTAGAGCATCTGTTTACCACTTTTAGATTATAGCCAAGTACACCGTCCAAAACTGCCCCTGTCCGGTGCGCAGGGAGCATGCCAGAAGCACTTTTGGTAATTTCTTGGCCTGTTTACCTTCGAAAGAACAGTTGTGAAGGATTTACAACCGCAGAGAGAAGCCATTCAGAATAATTGGTGGGGCTGTGTGAAGAGTTTACAATGTATGAGTCTTCAGCACATCCGTTGGAGGAGAAATTGTGTAAAATAATTATTCCAAATAACAAATTTTTGTGCATAAGCATGGAGGGTTTGGTGGTTACTTTACAACAGTTGGATGCTGGTTGCACACAGTGTGACTGTGTGGGTTGACAGGGCACATCATCACATGGCAGATAGTCCAAATAGATATTGCCTTTAGATGGCTGTAAAGACAGTTCCCCGTGTAAAGGAGAAACAAAATCAGCATTACCATGTTGTATATTATTATTGGTCAAAATAAACACAGAAACTTTGGACAATAGACTATTTTGCCCGGTGGCCCTTTCAGTTTATTTTTGACAATTGGCCACAGCAGAAATAAGGGAAAAGCTCCATAAACCACCAAACCGAATGCAGTGATTTGCTTAGCATACAGACACATTTGACAAAAAAAAGAAAGTTTGCTGATTGATATAATATTCAGATTAATTATATACTCTCCAGACGGCCATTTAGCAAACTGGATTAGAAAGGGGCTCGGTCTGTGTGTGAGTGATGGCTTCCTTCTCCTTCTCTCCTCACAACTTTTTAATTGAACTTGGCGTGATTAATTAACATCATTTAAACTAATGTCTGGAGGTTGGCAAGAATGCTGATCAACGATACACATTTGTCAACAATGATTATTCCCTTGGCTTTTCATATTTAATTTGCTTTCAGGTTGAGAATTTGGCTGCTGAACATTTAAAACAAAAGTCCTCGGGGTTGAGGATTGATGACCCCGACTCCTGTGGTGGGTTTGGCGCAGAAGCCTACTTCGCCGAGACCACAGCTGCATTCCAAATCGCATCATTTGTACTTTTACTACATACTGTAGATGCCCTTAGTTGATTCATACTGCTGCATGCATTATGCATTCAATTGTGGCATAGTTCTTCCTCAATACACGGCACCTTAAACTCTGACCCTCTTGCTCATTTATCCACGACGCAAAGGATTGTGGGTCAGAAAAGACAGAAAATTATGCTGGTTTAGATGCTGCAAAAAGCAACCAGGTGCAATAGAACTGTCACAGAGTATTTTCATTATTTATCCTGTATTGACTTTTTACTAACCTGTTCCCTGTGGCCAGGATTCCCGCACCTGCACTTCAGGCCAGCCACTCACGCCACCAGACTACCTAAATCTTTCTCTGGCAGACTAAAGAGTAGATCTCACTCCAAACTAAATTGAAAAGTTGGCAGCCCAGGTTCAGAGAAGGGAGTGATGAGTCAGCAGGCAGTCAATGCCAGTGTAAAACAGACAATAAAAGGTGTTAGGGAAAAAGAGTGAGTCACCGAGGTCTTGGACACGGTTAATATTTTGCGGTTTGCAGGATTCGCCCCGGACAAACACCGAGGTGCTCAGTCACTCACCCATTTGCCCACTCACCCATACGCCCACAGATGAATCCACACCCTCCTGGCGAAGGAAATAAAAAAAGGGGAAATTGGTGAAGCATTAAAAGTGTGGTTTTGAAATACCTGTATCTTTCCTGTGTAAGAGGTGAAGATGGACAACCTGCATAACAAAGTGGTGGGAGGTAAATAAAAGAACAGGAAGTAAGAAGTGGTCAAGAGGTCTGGACAGACAAGCTGGGAACATGGAGTAGATTATTGTAACACGATGTGGTTCACAGATTCAGATTCAGACCTGGCAGGAGAAAAAGTTGACGATAGTCGAGAAAAAAAGAGAAAGATGGACAGAGATACTGACTCATCATCAAACAGGACTCCAGAACTGCCAGATAAGGGCACTAGTAACTACAAACAAAGTCAATAAGTCAAGACCCAGCAACTTGCAAATATATACACATATTGGATCAAAGTAGGCAAGCAAGGGAGTGAATTGGAATGAAAGTGAGAGAAGCAGTGGGAGGAGGAGGAGGAGTGATGGAAGGAAATTGACATAATCAGAGGAGAGGGTGGTCAGTAAATCCATAGTATGCTATATGGTAAGGTTACCTAGTTGCCCTCGGGGGAAAGTAAGTAGGCGTTCAGTAGCAGACTGAAGGCACTCAAGAGATTCAAAGCTGTTCTGGGGTCAGCTCTAAAGGCAAGCTATAGGGCCTCTGCGTTTTAAGGGCTGCCATAACCCCGGGCGCCAAATCAAATAAAAAATGCAGAAGTAGGAACTATAAATCTACATCCAAAGCGAAGCGATACCATACATTACACAGTTGGACAGAGACAGAGGAGGGAACGAAAAATGGAATGAAAAATTAGAAGAATGAGGAAAGGAAACGAATAGAAGATGGGAAAAGATGGAGGAAGGATATTAAGGGGATTGTTCATATTTTGCGTCAACTAATATTTCTAAATCTGCAAACATTTTATAAAAATGTAATTCAATTAAAGTTATTTTTGTTATTGTTGCGATGAATGAAAATGCATACATTTAAAATCGTTTTTTAAATACATTTAAAATGGGTCATCTGGAGATAAGAATGCTGATGATAAGTGAATCTATAAAAATATATAATGTATCACTTTAAGCATCATTGGCAAATATACAAAAGAGGCAGCAATTATTTTTTTGTTTTTAACTTAATGACTAGTTTACTCGTCAGGCTTTAAAACACAACTTGATGCAAGCCCCTTAAAATATCAATATATTAAAATGGCTCGTTCACAAGTGGGATATTCAACTTCCACTTCCTAAGCCCGCCCACAAGCGTCTGACTCATGAAAGACAAGAGAGAACCTGCCACATCAAGTCTGGATGAACGGCTCCAAAAATGGTTGTCAGTCAGTTTCTGACACCTGCGACTGCATGAAACTTCTGAGAGACGCTTTGAGACAATCGGCCTACTCGAGATACACCGTAAAACAACAAAAACCTGAAGTTTGCCATCTGAGTATTTCTTTTGGAAAAAGTTTTTGTGTATACATGTATTTCCATCAGGGATATGACGATATGAATGATTGTTGGAAGAGAAAATATTAGTCTTCACAATATTCAGGGGTTTTATCTGTTTATGCTGTGTGAGAAATGTAGCACCCCAATGGTTTAGTGTGTGGAAAGGTTATTTCTTACTAGAATATTGTATTGTGTTGCTTCACTTTTTTATATCATGAAGAAATCCATATTTCTTCACAATCTAAAATGGCATCATGTCCTTAGAGATGAAATATGCCACAGCATGGCTCAGCTCTCTGGCTTGTGGTGAGAGAGACAGAGTGAGCTCTATCCCAGACTTAATGGTTTTAGAATAGTTCTAATACAGCTAATGAACAAAAATGATTATCACCATCAACTCTATCTATATTTTGATCGTAATATATTTGGCTACTTTATGATTCATAATGGTTGACTAGGGTAGGCTATAAAGAAACACAGAGAGCTCCTACAATCCTCCTCAATTAATATCACCTATTCGGAAAGTAACGCTGAATTTGAAGTGTTTTTTGTTCAGCTTAGTGTATCAGCTAGTTACGTTATGTCTTATGACACAGTTATCGTTATGACTGAATGACGGTATATGGCGACTCTATACACACACACACACACACACCAACAACAAGGAATTCAGCTCTTTGGCTGAGGAGACGTCAGTGAAATTCCCCCCGCACGTACATTACAGGGGATGTATCAAAGGCTCTGACTCAGAGTACCTGTATATACAGACTGACAGTAAAACTCTGCGTCCAGGACGCTGTAAGCCTCCAGCAAGACATGCGGTAAGCTGCTTAATGTCACCGCAGAACAGAGGAAAGGGGTGTGGACGGATGGATGGGCGAAGAGAAAGAGGAACGGGGAATTGGAGCCTGTGATAGGATGTCACAGGATGGGTGAGATGGGGGAGGATGACAGGGAAAGAAAAGTATGGGTGTATGAATGAGAGAGAGAGAGGGGGGGGGGGGGGGGGCAAAGTAGACAGACATGAAATGAAAAAGACCTTCGAGACAGCTTGGTGAAGGCATAAGTAACCCCACCCCCACCCCCCACCACACCAACTCCAAGTCGGTTGGCACATAATCCAGGTAACGTGCGTGGCAAGAATAATAGAGGAAACATCAAGAAGCAAACCCCTCCCCCCCCCCCCTCCGCCCTCCCTCCGCCCTGCAAACCTCCCACCTTCAGCTAACCAACTATAGCGTTTACACCGCTGCCTGCCAGCCCATTCCATCCCGAATCCCCTTTCATGTTGCCACACAGCAGCACGCTCCAAAGGAGAGAGGGCGAGTGCAATCACTGGCACCGACAACTCACTGGCAACTCACTGGCACCTCAGTGGCACCTCAGTGGCAAGTCTGTGGCAAGTGCCGCTCGGTGCCAGTACTCAGCGACAACTCACTGGCACCTCACTGGCACCTCAGTGGCAAGTCTGTGGCAAGTGCCACAGACTTGCATAGATAATGTATTTTTTTAGACTTACTTACAATATGCAATACGATATTGCTGTACAATACTGCTGTACTATATTGAATATTGTTTTGCTACTACTACGTTTCACTTCGTAATATATAACACTTATATACCATGATATGTATAATGTACCCGCCTTTCTTTAATAATAATAAATATATAATTAATTTTTTTACCATGTCATACTGTTATACCTCCATGAAATTCTCCTTTGAGGAGATGCCACTGTTAGTCTAAAGTTTAAGCACTGGCACTCAGTGACACTTGCCAGCAGTTGCCAGCAGATGCCGCAGCTAGTCAAAAAGTGCCACGACTAGTTAAAAGGTGCCACAGCTAGTCAAAAAGTGCCACTACTAGTCAAAAAGTGCCAGCAGACGGAGGGTCGGCCGCAGTGACGAGTCTGCGACGATTTAGTGACAAGCTTCACTGAAGTGCCCGGACAGCGGAAGAAATCACTTTCATGATCACAGAATGGAGGAGCTGCGGTTTAGCTAGATTGATAGATAGATAGATAGAATAGCTAGATACACAGATGGATATATATATATATATATATATATATATATATATATATATAATTAGTGTCTTTTTGTAGACACTTACTTACAATATGCGATAGTGCTGTACATTACTGCTGTACTATATTTAATATTGTTTTGCTTCTCTAACGTTTTAGTAATATATTGTAGCGACCCTGTGAAGTGGCTGTCAATCAAAGTGTGGCACCGTGCGTTGTCGAGGGGCCTGTGATTGGCGGGAGTAGAGGGCAAGGGTTAACCTGTCGGAAAACGGGAGTTAAGGGTGGTTGACGGAACTGTTGTTGTTGACTTTCGACCTGCTAAGCTGAGGAACACGCTGTCTGTGTTGGTGGATGCCCAATAAAGGGAGGATTAATAACGTTCCGTCTCCGTGTCATCAGTGCCATAACGTCCGAGACGTTACAATATCATGGTAGCCTATATAAGTGTAATAGATTACGAAGTGAAACGTAGTAGTAGCAAAACAATATTAAATATAGTACAGCAGTAATGTACAGCACTATCTTATTGCATATTGTCAGTAGTGTCTGCAAAAGACACTAATTAATATATATATATATATTAATTAGTGTCTTTTATATATATATACACACATCCATCTGTGTATCTAGCTATTTTAGCTATCTAGCTAAACCGCAGCTCCTCCATTTTGTGATCATGAAAGTGATTTCTTCCGCTGCCCGGGCACTTCAGTGAAGCTTGTCACTAAATCGTCGCAGACTCGTCACTGCGGCCGACCCTCCGTCTGCTGGCACTTTTTGACTAGTAGTGGCACTTTTTAACTAGTAGTGGCACTTTTTGACTAGTAGTGGCATCTGCTGGCAACTGCTGGCAACTGCTGGCAAGTGCCAGCAAGTGCCACTGAGTAGCTGCGGCACCTGCTGGCAAGTGCCACTGAGTGCCAGCGTCGCTAGGGGGATCTCGCCCCTACTGCTCCAAAGAGCGTATCACTGCTGACAAATCCTCTCCCCACACACACACACACACACACACACAGACACACACACTAATATGCTAGGATAAATAGAACAGAATATTTTTTTATTGCATACATATAACGCAGACCAGCAACACAAAAAAAAAAAGAGAGAAGAACACGCTGCTATGTTCCTTATTTATGAGTTTGAGGTGGTTGTACATTCATACCCTGGGCTCCGGGTGGTGTGTTGCTAACGTGCGGTGAAAGATGTGCGGTGTCCCGGCGCGTGGCAGGAAGACGGAGCGTTTGCGCTCCCATGGTGAGAATTTGAGGGGATCGTTACATAAACACGGGACCCATTAAGTATGGGGGAATGTAATTTGTGGAAGTGACATATCATTCTTTCTGTGTTGTCTGGTAATTGCAGACATTGCATCATTGGGAGCTGGGAGTGAGACAAATACTGGAGGAGTGGCTCAAAGTGGATGTGGTCAACGGGGGTGGATGTGCGGTGCTGTGTAAGTGTGACGAAGTGTGCATACACACTCATAAACAACGGCGGGAGGAAACTTTTGCCTCTTCTAGCGTGCCACTACGGTGCGTCGCACCTTCCGGGCCCTAGTTAGTGGAAGCTGCTACCAGATAATTGGAAGTGGCAGAGAACTGTCTGAGCACAGCTGGGGGCCGAGGGGAGGTGGGTTTTTCATCAAGAGTTGCGGGTCACAAAAAGAAGAAGCAAGCGGTGAGGGCGGATGTCCACCACCACGAGGTCACAGCACCTGCTGAGGTGTTTTTTGATTGAGATTGAGTGGAAGCTCAAAGACTCCTTTTCTTCCCTCTTTCCCCTGTAACTCGCCACACAAAAACAGGGAGCGCATGCACTGTTTTTGAGAGTCTGAATTGACAGAGTCCTCTGGGCCTGGGGCAGGGCGGGGAGGAAGGGTTCTCCTCTGCCCCGGTTCTTTTCTCTCATCCCCTCTTTCTCCTTCTCTTTGCCTCTCACACGTTCTCCTCACAGAGCCCCAGAGCCGAGACCTTAATGAAGACGAATGCGAGGAATCAATTTGCAGCATCTCCCTTCCATCTGGCCGGGGCTCGTCTCTGCACCTCAATTAGCGCGGCAGCTGGGGGAGAGCTCCTCCAAAGCAGCCCTATTACACACACCAGGGTCTTGTGGAGCAGCTACGGGCATTCGTTGAGAAGGAATGCATTAAAATGGGAAGAATGTGCTAATTAAAGCTTAGCAGTTAAAATCTGTTTTTCTTCTGAACCAAGGAGTGATATGATAGCTTTGGCAAACTCCTCTCTGCACCATTAAATGTTCTCTAACAACCCAGTTGATGAACCATAAGGAGGGTAAGATGTCCAAGTCAAGTATTTAAGTTGCACTTTGTTGTGGAAGCAAATTTGAAAAGCGATGTTTTCTCGTAAACTAGCGGTTGTTCGACAAATCTGAAATCACTGTATGACTATTTAGAAATATGTTTGTCTAAGTCCTAGAAAATCTCCCACATGTTGCATCTGCAGAGCTGACAAGCAGGTTATATGTACCTAAATGTAACCACTTTGAAATGTGTGGCAAATAAAATCATGTATAAAGTATATAGAAAGCATACAGTGCACACATGTATGTTTTTTTTATAGAACCACCCATAGATACCTTAAAAAGTCATGTGCATGTTATGTTGCTCACTGAGCTGAGAATTTCTCACTGGTCCGCGCTCACATTTTAACTCGACAACCACGGCTGGCTGCTACCCCGACACAAACAGAAATACAGGAATCTGCTGTCGCTACAATCTGCAGTTTCTCCGGATTACATCATTGTAAATCCAAAGTTACACAGTGACCAACGCTGACTAAATATTGACAAGCTCACACTGCTGCCCGTGCATCAACTTGCATATCACATTTGCATGAAGCTAACAAATATGGGCACGGCAGTGTAGTGCCAATATCTCGTTAAATCTGGAGCGTTTACCCTGTAAGCTTGTTGCGATGACAAGGCTAAAGAGCTCAGGCGGACAGAAGCTTCATTTATCAACAGGGCGGCACATTGTGAGCGGGAGGCAAATGGAGGACACCCAGTGTGGCCTGGTTCAGGAGGTGACCGAGGGGACTTCTGCCAGCCGTTTGGCAGGACGAGGCCTAATTAAGTGAGCAAGTAAGCAAGTGAGCTCACCTTTTGCACATTTGTTTGTCAGCAGCTGGCACCGGGGCAGATTAATTGCCCTTCAGGTAAAGAAAAAAAATGAGTCCCAAAGGAAAAACCCTTTGTGTTGTCCAAAGACTTTTGCTCGACTTTTAAAAGCCCCGTTTAATTTGTCTAAATCGAGGCGAAGTGCCGCTTTTAATAATCAAGGAACAAACTCATTTCATTTACTCGTTCACTCACACCCTGTTGATGGAGCCTTCTCCGGTGGCCGATGCCAGAAAAGCGCTGAGAGTTATTTTGGCAGTAATGCGAGCTGCTTTGGTATCATCTTGCATGCTAAATGGTCCCTTATCAACATGCGTAGGTGCGCACACTCAGCTAATTGAGTCATATAGGTCTTGCGTGTGATTCACCTGCACAGTGCTCTTTGTCTCTCTGTACTTCTACTCTCTCGACTTCCTTGATGATGAGAGCCAGTACGTTGGTGCTGCGGCATGTAGGCCTGGAGTTGCAGCCTTGGAGATCTCCGCTTCGGTCTCCTTGGGAGCACCTACGGCGATTAGAGGTGATTACAGATGTCGGATCTGACTTCCTGGATATCCAAACAGGGCCTTCTCTTTCTGGGACTCGCCTCAGGCACCGAGGTTTGTAATACCTCGAGTGCAAAGGCTTTCACCAGGGGCCCATAGTCTCAGATCAGCATTGTGATAGTGACTTAACAGGTATTTATTCACATGAAAATCCCCGAGTGTATTACTTAAACGTTATATGGCGGCATAATGAGAAATAAGGAAGAAAGCCAATGGGGAGGCATAATATGCGCGTGACATATACACATATTCATACATAACATCCAGATATGTAATAAGCCTTACATCACTAGAGAGCCATGTGTCTGAGAATCCCTGACCTGCAGCCTGTGACTCACACCTACAGATCCACTGAGAGCATGCCCTGCAGTGATGAATACACACTCCGCTGGATGAGCTGTACTAAACTCTACAGGGATGAGAGCGAGGAAAGACCCTCTCATGCCAACAAAGAGGAGCCTCTGACGTCTATGTGTGTGTGTGTGTGTGTGTGTGTGTGGTGTGTGCGTACATGTGCCGATGAGTCAGAGTGAACACTGCCTCCTGCCTCTGGGACATCACTCCTCCCAGGCAGGGGGCTGCATCAGCATCAGAGACATTTCTGCCAAATGTCAAGCATACTACTTCACATCTGTATTTATGGGCTCGGTTCTGCACAGTGTGGGCCTGGCTGTGTGTACTGCAGTTTGTGTGTGTGTGTGTGTGTGTGTGTGTGTGTGTGTGTGTGTGCGTGTGTTAGTCTGTGTGTGTGTGGGTAGTAAAGTAAAAATAGAAGCTGCATAAGGAAAGCTCTCAAGTCTTAGTCTCTCTGCCCGTGCTGATAGATGGAATTCAAAAATGCATTTTCTCAGCGACGTTTCACAGCGACCTCCTCCTCCTCCTCCCCTCCTCCTCCCTCCCAACACAATACTTTCCACCCATCATTTTTGATCGTCGTCTTCCTTTCCCCCCTTCATGTTGTGTCTCTCATAGCTCCCCGTCTCCTCCCCCCCTTCTTCTTGATCCTTCTCCCCTCTCTTTCTGCTGCAGTACTGTGTAATGGATGCCCATGGGTTATGCGTACCTGCTGCGTACAGTGAGTGAATATAATCAGCAGTCAGCGGAGATAAATTAGTATTTGACATTGAATTGGCGAAAAAAAAAAAAAAAAAAAAAACAAAAGACAACCTTTTTATGAGGGCCGTGATCTACATGAGGACATGAGTTGTATGGTTTCAAGTTTCAAGTTTTTATTGTCACAGGCCTTTTATACAAGTATAATCGGTTGGAAATTAAGAATGCATACGTCACACCGCACGGCAGGTCCTCTTTCAGTTCGACGAGACGGCCCGACATTAATCTTGCCCAACTTTTCTTCACATAGAGTCTTCTGTCGGAAAGAAAAGAAATAAGAGCCGACACTTTGATTTTCAGGAGACAATCACTTTGGTTGTTGTGCAACATCGTTTCTGTGAATAAAGATCTCCTGCAAGAAAGGCCTTGAGCCATGTTCGACGTTTAATTTAACAGAGCTCAGTGTGCGCTGAACCATCAGGACACCTGTAGTCCATAATCAGCTCCTTAAAAGGTCTTCTTGAGTGAGGAAAGCCTCTTCCCTGGCACCACTGTACCAGTGATCCAACCACGCCTGTAGGCTGTCTGCCGCCGCCAACCATCAGCCCCAATGAGTGTCTGTGTCGGTCAGCAAACTTGATGATGACCTTGCTGCAAGCTGTGCCTTCACACTGCCAGTGCAGATCACCTGGGTGTACAGGAGTATTGAAGAGGAGATCACGGAACACGGAGGGGCAGTGTTGAGGCTGGCTCTGAGGAGGTATGCCCATCCTCACCACCTGGCGGCGCCTCGACAGGAAGTCCAGATCCATCTGCACATGGTAGAGTGCAGGCTAGACCTCTGAGCTTGGCTCGAGCTTTCGGGAACAATAGTGTTGAAAGTGAGCTGTAGACAACCAGCATTCGAAGGAAAGTTCCTCCCCAGGTGTGTGTGTGTGTGTGTGTGTGTGTGTGTGTGTGTGTGTGTGTGTGTGTGACGATGTGTGTGTGTGTGTGTGGCAGGCAACATGGAACAAATGAAGTCCTTGACCAACCTCTCGAAGCATTTACTGACACCTTGGGGTGTTTGGGGACAGGCACAATGGTGGACATCTTAAGCTTCAAACAACAGCCTGGGACAGGGAGAGGTTGAAGATGTCTGCCGACTCCTCCAACTGGTCTGCACAAGGATGTGTTCTCCCTCTGAAGTCCGTGATTGTCTGTAGCCCTTCCACACACCTCTCACGTCATGGCTCTTGAGCTTCTCCTCCACCTTGTTCCTGAACTGGCAGAGCCGCGAGCGGCTCTTTGTATTCCGCCATATTCCGGAGTCAGTGAGTGCAGCATTTATCCACGGTTTCTGGTTGGTAGGAACAACGTCATCTATGCATTTCTTGATGAACCCGGTGACTGAGGTTCAAAACAGTCCTGTAGCATAGACTCGATTGGTCCGACCAGCTGCTCGCTGATCGCAGAGTTCCTTCAGCGCTATGTCCGTGTTAGCTTGAGGCGAATGTACACAGCAGTTACGGTGACTGTAAACTTAGCCAGAATGCACATGAGCATTAGGTACTCAGGTCCGGGAGTATGTACATGACTTTGCAAAAATAGTCGCAATAAGAAGAATAAATAACAAAAAACTACTACAAAATCCGGGAGCTCGCAACACAGCCGCCATCACGTACGGCGCCATATCACATAATGTATAAACAGTAAATGAACGTGTTCCATTTCATTATATATTTTACACAACTCTATATAATTGAAGTAGAGTCACATTACAGGGTTAAGCCACAGAGGTCCACTTGAGACAACTAATAACAAGGTCCGCTGGTAATGACACAATTAATGAAATGCAGACAGCCATTGGACAATAGGGATGTTTTCCGTTGCATCAAATTAAATAACCGCAGTACCTCCTGAAATCATTGATTAAATTTCCATTGAATTCATACTAACCTTCCTCGTGATTACATTTATGAATAGCATTAGGCCAACAAGATGTAAACCATACGGTACTGAAACTACACAACAGGATGAAAGGCCCTACACCGCAGAGGTCCACAGATATGTTCTCAGAGGACTCATTAATTTTGGGGGCGGCTGTAGCTCAGTGGGGTAAGGGGGTCGTCCTGCAACCCCAAGGTTGTCGGTTCGATCCCGGCTCTCCCCATTAGTTGTTGCAAGTCGAAGTGTCCTTGAGCAAGGCACTGAACCCCCAGTTGCTTCCCGGGCGCATCACTGCAGCCCACTGCTCCTTAATAACTAAGGATGGGTTAAAGGCAGAGAACTAATTTCCCCGTGGGGATTAATAAAAGTATATATCTTATCTTAACCAAAAGTGGAAACACATGAATGGGTGGTATGGTTAAGTTTAGAAATAACTACTCAAAATAATGGACAGACTGGGGTTATGGTTAAAGTTACTAATGTTAAAAGTTAATGATGTGGTATAACTAGAACTGCTGGTGAAGAAGCAACACACTAGTTGTATTGTACGTATAATGGCACAAGAAGCTTGTTTTTAATAGATACAATTCAAGTATTACCATCGGTGCCTTACTGTTGTTTTCCTAATGGGCACAGCATTCACAAGACACAGGGTGACGATTTTAAGAGACTTTAATATCTACTTTTAAAAAGTAAATTCTGAATGTGCTACGAATGTAGAGGCGCTGTCCTTGGTCCTAAAACACTCTGCGCCGACCGACTGGGCCTGGAGCGTCTGTGGCGCAAACACCGACCTCACAGCCGCATTCACGGCGGTTTCTGTGTGCAGCCGAGATGCTCAGTCTCAAGTGACACGCATGCAATTGAATGTACCGCTATTAAAATCGCTGACATTCTCATGGAATATTCAAGCATTTTGTGATGAAGGCAAAAAGGTAACATGCCTGTGCTGCTGCTGTGTTGTGCTCGTGTAGTCGGAGCTTTACAGCAATGCAGTGACAGCACCACAGCTAAGTACAGAGTCTCGGGAAGATGTACTTAGAGCTTTAGTGGCGTATGCTAGACAGCAAAAGCTGACTGCGGCGTACTGAGCACCACAGGGATGCCAGAGGGAGACACGAGAGGGAGCAACACGGAGGGAGAGGGTGAGGAGAGGGGAAGGAGAGGGATGATAGAGGAGCTTCCATTACTAAACAGAGGGAACATTAAGAAGATTTAATTTGCCTAATGACAAAGGCAGATCCCTAAATGGCTGTGCACTATATTGTGATGAAGCATATTCCATTAATGCAATACATCTCGTGATATTTAGGTCTGGCTCCCTCAGCTTTTTTTTTCTGTCTTCAGCTTTTCCATCCTTCCTTTCAGCTTTTCCCTTTTACCCCTCTATGCCAGTTTTTGTTTTTATTACATAATATTGTGGACAAAAAGTAGAGAGGTGAGTGCATGTGCATCAACTCTCTCTTTATGACTCCCTCTCCTCTCCACTTCTACTTCTACATTTCTACATCCCAAACAGCACAAATACACATGGCAAATAAGTTTTTTTTCATGCACATCTGACAGACACACACAGACAGACACACACACACACACACACACATTTCAATAACTATGACACAAGCAAGCCCACATTATTGTCTTGTTCCACAAGCGCTCATTCAAATCAATGCAGTATGAAATCAAATCAAGGTTTACATGCATAGCTCTGGGGTACGGGTACAAATTACAAGTTCATCATTTATGGCAAAACACACTCAAAGTAGCACGCACACACAGATGGGGGCCGTAACTTCATCCTGGCAAAGTGGCCATTACTCAAACTGAGCTCGAGGGCCAAAACACACAATAAATCTTGACACAGACTAACTTGTGCACAGAAGTCTGCCAGCCAGATAGCCCCCCACTGACCCACACACTTAATGTTATCCATAGAAGAACAGTTAGAGCAGAGGAAACCTGGACACAGTGAGTGCATCATTTCTATGCGCGTATAAAAGATGGATTACCATGTCTATCAAAACGTGGTTGGTGGGGTTTGTGTGTCTGCGAGGCTTCTGTTTGAGGTGACGCTCCAATTTGTTGCACGTAAGCAGCTCATTTATCTTTGTTAGCGGGCTAATAATGTTATAAAGCAGAGGACTCTGTTCTGCTACGCCACAGAGCCGTTCGAGGGCTGTAACTCTCTACCCTCGTATTATTTCTTGTGTTGCTACGCTTGCCTCGCTTTTGGGGCTGTCCCCTATGACTTTGCTTTCTGCGGCTGAGTTAGAGGTTAGAGATTAGAGATGGGGGAGAATACAACTGGGGGGATTTGGATTGTTAAAAGGAAATCTGCGGGTTTAAGCTGGGATGCAGGAGAGAGAGAAAAAGATCTTAAAAGATACATTCAAGCAGATTCACAGTAGTTCTGGGAGATGAAAAAAAGAGAAAGAGAAGGGAAGAAGCAAAGACTGTGTGTGTGTGTGTGTGTGTGTGTGTGTGTGTGTGTGTGTGTGTGTGTGTGTGTGCGTGTGTGTGCGTGTGTGCAAGTGCATGCCGTGCATGCTTTTCTCTTTGTGAGCCTTCGTCAAGAAGTGGTGGGAGGTCCTTGGTTTTTATTCCAACATCGCTGTTAATCCTCTAATTGTGCTTAATTACCTGATGGCTCTAATCATTATAAGAGGACCTCCTGATCGCCCAAAGAGAGTCGGAAGAAGTCATAAAAAGACCCATGGCTGTTTGAAGCCCCCCCCCCCATCCAGAAGTGTGGATATATATGTTTTCGATGACCAGACGAGAAGAGGGAAGATGAAAAAGAAGTATGATGGGGCTGATAAATGAGTTGGTGTTGGCAGATGATGACGGTGAGAAGTCCATGTGTAAGATATTGAGTCAGAAAAATGAGTTAAAGTGAGTGAGCATATGTTCACTTCACTTTTGCCCCCTCCACACCTTTCTTTTCACCCCCATCTTCTTCTTCCTCTATCTCTTCCTCTCTCATTTTCTCCGACCTAATAATGATGAGGGGTTGACATGGCAGTGGGCCTGCTCTGTTAACCAGCTTATGTAACCGTGCCCTGGCAGCTTGGAGGATGTGCTGACAGCATGCTTTCTCGGGTCATTAGCAGAGTTACACAGCTGGCTGTGGAAAAGGGGGAGGAGCGAGCAGAGTGAAAAATAAAACAGAGGAAGGAAAAAGAAAGTGTGAGCAGGGAAGTTGGGAGCAAAGCAAAAGGATCAGGAGGGATGAGGTGGAGAGATTGCTGAAGAGAGAAGGCGGGTTGCGGGAAGAAAGGGGAAGATGCTGGGTTGCCAGGAGCTACGGGACCTCCAGCCGAGCATCACCTCCGTCACACAAACCCGTTCATCCTTTTTATTCCACACTTTCTCAACTTTGTACTGCAGCAATGCAGTAGGAGTGCTGCTGTTCCACCGATGAGTTTCTGTTTTTCTTTTCAGCCTCAAAGGGGACAGACATGGAAGAGGGGGAGGGGGGGGGGATATTTTCTCCCATTGGGCGTTCATGCGTGCCCACATCAGAGGCAACAGAAAAGTAATTGACATGCAAATACCAATCTCCCTGTGTACTGAACGCTCATTAGAATACAGCAACCTTCCATCACAGACCCCAAACCACGTTGGGTAAGAAGTGCCAGATAACACAGCTGTATCTCGTCAAAAAGAAACGTCAAACGGAGAAGGAGACTGCAAGGCAGAGGCAGGTGTCAACCAAAACGTCTGAACTTTAGCACCTAGAGGGGATCAAACTGAGAATCAAGACGTCTTCTCTTTTTTGGTTCCTCACCTTCTGCAGAGCAGCCAACAAACCTTCTTTTTTTTTTTTTTTTTTGGGGGGCTGTAAAGCTGCCATGTACATAAAATTAAACGCCGCAACAGGAGTTGAATCAGCGGCCAAACTATGCAGTTACGGTCATTTTAAATTAAGCTACAGCAGCTATCATTCCTTCCCCCCGGGGCCGGACGGCGCGCAGGCATCATAATGAGGACAACTGATGATGGAGAAAACCGACTCAAAGTTGATGGGGTGATGCCAAAACACAGGTGCAGAACCATAATTTGAACTCTGTTTTGAGCCGACATACGTCACACCAAACTCCCACCAAACGGAGACACACACACACACACACACACACCTCCCCCTGCACGGTTTAGCTCAAGCTGCTCAGCTTTGCTCTGAGTGGAAGGCCCATCCCACCGAGAGCTGCGAACTCGGGGCCTGAATAAACATTCGCTGGGATAGACCGCACATGCATAAACAATACCCTCGCCACCAGCAGCAGCAGCAGCACAACATTCCCTTCTCTGAAAATGTTGATGCTGAAGGGAGACTGTGCTGCAAATGGACGCCTCTCGTCTTCAAGTGTTGACAAGACAGAGTCGAGTCTGGAGGAAGATTTGGGTGAAGCATGCTTAAGGAAGCAGAACAGTCAAGGCTTTAAAATAAACCTTGTTTCACGGTTTAAGAAGTGGTGTCAGCAATGAGGAGAGTGTCGCTTGGCTGATGGAGGGACAAGAAAAGGATCGGGTAAACAATGCGTGAATATATGTTCGGTGAGGGAAAAAAAGAGGAGATCACGAGGACAACATCAATTTGTTTGTGTTGGGTGCAGCGTATAGAAAACGTTCAAGCTTTTGTCGGTCAGTCAATAACTTCAACTCTGACAGCTTGCAGTTTTCCTACCTTGCATCTTGTTTGTCCTCCTCATGCCCTCTCGCCTCAGGTAGACACACACACACACACACTAATGTTTTATTCTAAGCCTGCTTCTCTCTCTCTCTTTTTCTCCTCCGCCTTCACTTTTTCTTGTTGCTACCGCCCTCAGCTCTGCTGCGGCTGCTTCTCTCTCTCCAGAGGGGGATTTCTGCGGGACAAGTGCCATGTCATGGTTTATGGTTATATAACGGCTGTTTTGTTTGTCTGGTTGTGTGTGTGTCTGTGTGTGTGTCTGAGTGTGTGTGTGTGTGTGTGAGCCTGGGTGTCTGTTCTGCGCGCAGCTGTGATGTGACAGGCTTTAACTTTGATGAGCCCCTCCTTCCCCAAAAAGTCTTGAGGCGGTGCAGTGACACGGTTTCACCTCAAAACCACAGACACATCCTGGAGCAGCGCTTAACACAGAGAGCAACTGCTGTGGGCTGATGGTGAGTCTGACGTCTCCACGTACACATGGAGGTGCGCCCAAGGAGTCGTAAACAACAACTACAGAACAGGGGGGAAATGAAACAAGCCTGCAGGGTACACATTAATTTGCTTATTCATGAGGTCCCTCTAAACTAGAGCGTGATCACATGCCGTGTTATCTTTCACGTGCCGATTTGACTGTCAGATTCACTGTTCAACTCAAAATTTAAAGTTATTCTGCACATCGGGCTTCCTGAATTCGCCTTCGCTCGCCGGTGCACCCCTCAAATATATAGTTTACCAGCTTTCTTTGTAAACTACACATGTGTTGTCCCTTTAAGGATTTAATCTGAGAAATTGCAAAAAAGAATGATTCTATTTAATCCTGTGTTACATTTAAATAAAACTCAAATAGAAAGTTAAATTCATAAGAAAAAATGGTATGCAACTTTTCCTTTCTTCTTCTTCTCTCTCATCCTTTTAGTCATCTGGTGACCCCTCATCATTATTGTGGGATCCTCGGTTACAGACCCACTTTCCACTGTCAGGAGTAGAGGCCTATGATTTGAACTGGATCTCTCAAAGCGAGTCGAGAAGTGGACAATGCAGTGCGAGAGCGTCGCCTCGGGGCCTCAATGCACCGAGGCTCCTCCGAAGCCGGTCGGTACTCGCTGTGCTTTGGCTGCCGGAAGAACATCCCTTGAAAAGGGGAGAAAGAGCTGGAGAGTGATAGATGTGAGAAATGCTGCACATTTCATATTCTGTGTGAGGTCCGCCGCCTTCGTGCGCGTGTCTCCTGCAATTTTTTACATGTTTTTTTCATCACTTCTTTTAAGTAGCACACTGCAGGCACATACAAATATCCCTGAGGCTGGGGCCGGGAGGGAGAGCTTGAAGATGGCACAGAGAGAATCAATTAGGAAACACGGCGCCCCACAGACGTGTCCTGGTTTGTACGTGCATGCACACACACACACACATGTGGATTAATAAATGTTACACTACACCTACCCCATATCACTTGCTCTCCAGAACTCGCCAGCTTTCCATTTATCATTCACAGCTTTCTCATTTTGTGTCATTTTCCCTGGTCTCATGTTCTCTCCCTCCACGTCCCACACCCCCCTGTCTCACTATTATTTTTCACAACATATGGGAGATAAACTTTCTTGTTCTTTCACTCATCCCAGAATGGATTATTTCCTTCACGTTGACTTTGATGAATCATTCTGTTGCCCTGCAGAGTCCAATTATATCTAACGGAATAGCTTCCACGCCATTGATGTTGACCAAGCTAACTATCCACTGCCAGGACTCTGCTGCTGGTTACACCATGGCTGTCACTCACTTGGCTGAGCCGCGAGTATAAAACGCTCTGGTGGGGTTCTAGCTGCCAGTGGCAATAGTAAACATGTCACGGTGAGCCAGAATGGTGACACAAATGTCATTGTTAAGCAAGTGTAACAGTGACAATGTCCTTTTACAATAACTTCAACGTTTATCCTTGGAGCCCGTCCGTCTGTAAGCCGAGTTCTTCGAGACATGTCGGACATATTGCGCCGAATGGTACAAAAGAGTTGATTTGTGAAATTTAATTCGGATTTCCACTTTGCCGACTCTCTTCCCGAAGATGAGAGAAAAATAAATAGTAATAATATGAATACTTTGAACATGAATGGCTGCGCTGGTGAAAAAACTGTATTCGGTCGGTTGCCAAGCTGCACTCGCCATGTTTGTCGGGCCGCTTATCAGTGCACTCTCCGTGTTTGTGAAACACTTTGGGTAAAAGAGGCAGTTAAATTATAGATGAAGCACAAAGCAGAATTGCCCTTGAAATTATTTCTTTTAAAGAGACGCTGGCACACAAACACATTTGCTGCCGGCTGGCTTGCAAATGGATGAAGGTGGTCAAACACACACACACACACACACACACACAAACACACGCACAGGCTGTCTATCGTTGTGGGGACTCTGCAATATCTCCATCAGAACTATGCAAACCTAACAGTCACCCTGAACCCAAAAGTAAACAGGAAAAGTGATGGGGACAACCCCACAACATTAGCTTGCTCCCACAGCAGTGTACTACCAGGTTTGGGAACTCACAGTTAAATATAATCAAGAGCCAACACACATACTGTATGTGGGATAATGTCCACTTATTGGTATTCAACACACAGTGCAGTCTGGCTTTGATCTTTGTCCCACTGGTGCGCTCCCTGCTCGCCTTCTCTCGCTCTCAATCTGCCTCCGATCACTCCATTTACCTCAAAGACAGTTTGTCCATATTTGAGTCTGATTTGCATGGCGGCCTCGGTGAATATGTCCTCTATCTCAAGGTGGAAGAAGACTGTTTGACAACTTGATCATATAAACGCAAACTGGGAGCCGGCAACAAAAAATCCATAAAAGACAGAGCTAGTGACAAACACTCAAAACAACATGTGGTGTTTGGTGATCAGAGCCACACGGAGAGTGAAGGCGCTGTTTGATGGAGGTTTAGAGACGGTAGTAGTGTTTGTTTTTACAAGTTCATGCGTTTGTAATTAGCACTCATGGCACACTCATGAGTTTGTTGACGGATCGGTGTAAAAAATCTTTAAAACCGAGTTTTTCCACAGAGAATCATGCCAAACCTTCAATTTAAATCTACTGTGCACCAGAGACGTGCTCACACATTTCTTGGAAATAAGTCAAAGACCAAAATGACCAAATAAGGGGCAGCGCTGGAGATGAGCCCAATAATGTCCAGTGGAACATCATTGAATAGATTTATGTAGTCTCTTGAAGCTGTCTGTGGGTGTACTGAGATAAATATATATATAGTATGTGTAATTAAAGTGAGGGTAAAGATAACAGAGACATTGCAGAGTGCTCTTCATCAATATATGCTCAATTGTGGGTTCTTTCCTTTTGATCTATAACAATAAAAAAGGCAATTCTGAAGTAAGCCTTGAAGGGCATTGATCTCGTGAAATATCAACGACGTCTTCAGCAACACTTGGCTGAGCCTGCCGATCGAACTTTGGTGAGACATCAGGTGTTCGCCGCGAGTGTGTGCTTGTGCACGTGTATGACGAGCGAAAAAAAGACCTCAACATGCCACCGCCACACGCAGTATCAGGCTGTCTAATAACACTGAGATTATGGGGATAAGATTGGCGAGTAAAAATGATGTGTGCTCTCTTTGCTTTAGCATTAGGGTGTGAAACTAAGGCAATCTTTTGGCAGTGTACTCATGCATACTTTGACATCCACTGCCCCCGACTTGCCCATGCCTGGGGAAATGTGCTGAGTTAAAAGTGCTTCATTAAACTCTCACACACATCCAGAAACACACAGCCAAAGCACTCCCTGCTCCTTCAGCCCCCATAAATGTGCAGGTGCACAAATGCACATACAGTACAAATACATGCACAAGCACAAATACGTACACACACAGAGATAGTACCCTTGTCGCCTGAAGAGGGCTTGCTGGCACACTTCCTTCACCTAACTGTTATTGCATTAGCCGTTTAATGTGATGGTGGACAAGGTTTTGACTGTTTGCCATCCTTGAGGGCTTAAAGACAGTGTAGGCTTTCACACAGCAGAAAGGGACTCGCCAAGGTCAGGAAGGATCGGGACTGACGCACGAGTGTGTTAACTAAATTAGAATGAAGTGTTGGAGCGCCACGCTTAAGAAAAAAGAAGAACACGAAAGGAGTGGAAAGCAGGTTTAGTGCTTGTGCATGCTCGAAAAAGTCAAGAATAATAATAATACATACAATTTCTATAGCGCTTTTCATAGTACTCAAAGACGCTTCAATGACGGAAAATCGTCTGTAAGTTTCTATAAAACACGATGCGAGTGTAAACACTTACAGAATTAAATCAACACACACAGCGATGAGCAATTTTCTCAAAGTCATATCGGCTTTGTGTTGGCGAGCAATCACTATGTTTCAACAACTTATCAAATGTGATTGAAAAACACTTTCTGTTGACAAACATTCGTGATAGAAAACATGCTGTGTGGCTCCAAGACAACGTATCTAGAAGTGTCAAAATAACACTTTTCCATTGGTTATATGGTTTTAGAGAAACTTTCAGCCAACTGAAATAAAAGTATGAAAAAGATTATTCATAATCCCAGTTTCCATAAATGATTAAACAAAAACTATAAAACAAGATGTTTTCTTTTTGTAAGCAATAATATAAAAAAGGAGCAACGCCTCATTGCTAATAAATAAAACCCCAAATCTAGAGAGGAAGACAAAAACATCTTTAAAAGGCAGAACGGGGTTCCTGAAAGGCCGTCTGTGCAGAAACCATGCATTAATCTCAACAACAGCAATATATTGTTGGTGCAACAAACAGCATAATGGCCAGAGTTATAAAGAAAACAACCATATAATCAGGCACGTGCACAGACATTTTAGGGGGCAGGTGCTCAAACCAAAAAAAGGGCACCCATTGGCAAAATGATTTTTCTATTGATCACTGTAACTTGAAGTGAGCAAGTAATTGGTTGTTACGAAACACCTGAAACACATTGTGTCGTGAGAGCTGAAGACATGAGCGCCGCGGAGCATGTCGAGGCGAAATTCTCACAAGAACTCAAATAAATGCCCCGACAGATACTGTATCTAAACACATTTGGGGGGAATTGATGACAGAGAGAGTAAGTGTTATTCTTAAATACTGATTAATGAAGAAAAAATGTGTCTACGTCCCTGGGAAATAAATCTTGAGCCGGAGATGTGCCAGTTGTCGATTTACAATATCCTATTTCTGATGTTCAGTTGTGTCTATTCGCCAAGACATGTGGTAGAATAGGTTGCCCGAACTCAAAGAAGAAGAACAACTCATATTGTCATTTAATTTCTGGATATATTGTACTTGTGTGATACTGGGTATTGACTCTGTGCAGGTGTGTCTACATACAGATGTTCCAGATGTATGTGTGTGTGTGTGTGTGTGTGTGTGTGTGTGTGTGTGTGTGTGTGTGTGTGTGTGTGTGTGTGTGTGTGTGTGTGTGTGTGTGTGTGTGTGTGTGTGTGTGTGTGCGTGCGTGTGTGTGTGTACGTCTGGGTCGGTGAAATGAGGTGACCTCTTTGTATGTATTGTTTATGTATTTAATGTCCTGTAAGATTTTCATTGACAAAAATAGAAAATAGGAGAGGAAGTAACAGAACCCGGCAGTATATGAAATGATGCTTTTATACCAAACTCCTAACTGGATGGAGAACATTGAAACAAAACCAAAGAACAGACAACATGGAGGAGGACGTCTCCACAACCGCTGGACCTCGGCAGCATGAATGGACGTCCTCTGGAGGCTGAGGACAGGAGACATGAGCCGGCACCTCGTCCAGCAGCTTCTGGAGAGTCCGTCTGGAAGCTCCTCGCCTCCCAGCAGCCGGACTCAGGGCTCGGCCTTCTGGACTCGTTGAACGTGGCATGTCGGTTCCAACCTGTAGAAGGAATCAAACGGAGACTTTAATCGTAACGTTCATCTTTGGGCCGACGGGCTTTCTGGAAGAACAGCTCCCGTCTCACATCTAAAAGACAGAACAAATAAACCGGAGCATGACGACCACAATAATGTGTATTTTACATGAATACAGAAAGGGCACTTTTCTCATCCAGGGCAAAGGGGCACGTTCTTGAGCACCACTAGGGCTCTACCTGTGTACGTGCCTATGTATATATATATATTTATAAATATACATATCTATATATATATACAGGACTGTCTCAGAAAATTAGAATATTGTGATAAAGTTCTTTATTTTCTGTAATGCAATTAAAAAAACAAAAATGTCATGCATTCTGGATTCATTACAAATCAACTGAAATATTGCAAGCCTTTTATTCTTTTAATATTGCTGATTATGGCTTACAGCTTAAGAAAACTCTAAAATCCTATCTCATCAAATTTTAATATTTCCTCAGACCAAGTAAAAAAAAAGATTTATAACAGCTGAGTGTTTGTCAAGGCTCAGGAAACCCTTGCAGGTGTTTCGAGTTAATTAGACAATTCAAGTGATTAGTTTAATACCCTACTAGTATACTTTTTCATGATATTCTAATATTTAGAGATAGGATATTTGAGTTTTCTTAAGCTGTAAGCCATAATCAGCAATAAATCAGAATAAAAGGCTTGCAATATTTCAGTTGATTTGTAATGAATCCAGAATGCATGACATTTTTGTTTTTTTAATTGCATTACAGAAAATAAAGAACTTCATCACAATATTCTAATTTTCTGAGACAGTCCTGTATATACACATATATATATATATTAGTGCTGTGAAAAATAACGCGTTAATTCAGTTAATTAAATTACAGGATTAATTAGTTTGTTTTTTTAACGCATTTAACGCATGAGCAGAATGAGCTTCCAATCCGTCTGTTGTTGGTCGTCTCGAACCAGCAGCATGTCATTCTGTCTCTACGTGTCGCGTAAACACGACTCCGATCTCCGTCTCGCGCGCCGCAGAGCTCGGATGCCGGCGTGTGCGCGCACATCGGGACGAAAAAAAGTCACTAACACCCCCCCCCCCTCAAACCCCACAAAAGGGCACCCATCGGCAAAATTATTTTTCTATTGATCACTGTAACTTGAAGTTAAGTAATTGGTTGCTAGGAAACACTTGAAACACATCGTGTCGTGAGAAGACATGAGAGCTGAACAAAATGACATATTACAATTTGTTTTTATTTACAAAACATTAGGAGCGAAAAAATGCCATATAATAAACGACTTACTAACCTCGACCGCTCGGATGAAAAGAATAAATGCAAGAAAAAACAACACTTGTAATAACTACTTACTAACCCAGAGTGAGGTCATGCCGTGAAATATCAGACTGAGACATTATAACGTTTTCACGGAAGTCTGATATTTCCTGGCATGACCTCATTCTCAATTAGTAAGTATAGTTATTACAAGTGTTGTTTTTCTGCGTTACTGGGCTCTAAGTGGAGGAGGGAGGGCCCCGACAGACATCCATACACATTTGGGGGAACTTGATGACAGAGAGTAACTTTATTTCTTAAATACTGATAATGAAGAAAAAATGTGGCTCCAGCAGAAAGGGCACTTTTCTCATCCAGGGCAAAAGGGCTGGTGCTTGAGCACCACTAGGGGTCTATCTGTGCACGTGCCTGCATATAATACATACACAGTTTTATAGAGGGAACAAGTTACAGTAGAAAATGAGAACAACATATGTTAGAAACTAGTTTTTAATGTTCCAGAGCCAAAGAGTGAGTGACAGAAGGATGCATCCAAACTTAAATGAAAAGTCTTTACAATTCTGGCTCAGTCGGCCAACAGGTGCTGTTTGATTGTGTGACTCTTCAACGGCATTTAGAATTTTCTTTTCCCTTAAAGTCCTAGTGGAACACGAGTCAAAGCACCCTCAACTTCTGTTCCGGTTTTCAATGGTGTTGAAGCTTCATTCTGCAATCAGGGGCGTTGTCAGGACATAATCCAATCATATGAGGACGACTATCTAGCCGCAGCAGTCATATTCAAACCACGCTTCACTGCCGGCGGAGCGGAGAAAGTAACCAAGCAATATGGAGGGGTAGGAAGAGAGTTTGGATTTAAGTGTGCAGGAAATGTTTTAATTTCCAAAGAAATGTGGGTCTCAAGCAAAATGTTGCCAATTGCGTGTCACTACACACAGACGCTGGTCCCGTGTGCAGATGAACGTCCGCCGGATGACTCAAAATGAGATGTTTGTAAGTTCACGGTGCTAAAAAAGGGATTAAAAGAAGATGCATTTCTGTTGTAGGAGTCCAATTGTGGAATAATGTTGAAATAGAAGTAAGAATGGTGAACTCCTTTTTGTTTTTTAAGGGAATTATTTATAAAAAAATTCTTGAGAGTTATAAATGTAATTAAAAACGGATTAATATGGAAGATGTATGTGGTAGTATATATAAATATATTTTGTTTATTGTTTTTTTGTTGTTTCATTTTCTTCTTTATTTTATATTAATTTTCTGATTTATTTTGATTTCAATTTAGGATTAGAATTTATAAGCATTTTTTGCTTCTACCTATACCTTTTCAGTCTTTCTCTTTTGTATATTTTATAGGATAATATTGTATTGTATTTGATTTGATTGACTGAATAAAAAATACAAACAAACAAACAAAACAACCTTTTTCTCAATATTGAAGAGAATTCTCGAAACTTATGTAACCTTTAAATATACGTTCACGATTCAAAATACCCTTAAGTAACGAAAAGGCAACCCTGCTCACTGCTGGGAAGAAAAAAACATTTCCTTCTTGGTTTCACAGAAAATGAAGTTGTGATAAATAATTGAAAAAGTGATGATGTTTATTGGAAACAACAGGGGTTGTAATCAGATGGTAAGCGATGCCGACACATTACTGCTGTATATTACTCCTCTGATCTCCCGTTCTCCGGGGGCCATTTTGATCTTTTGGAGGACTGAAGTTGAAACAAAGAGCTCCCTGGTTCCCCAGAACCTGTCCTTTTAAAGGAGTGTATCTGTGTCAGAGCAGGGGTGCAACTCATATTGCTCATTATTTCACCTCTCCCACTTCTCCTGCTGGAGGACAGTGTGAGTGGGTGAAGCGAGTTAAAAGACGAAAAGTTGCGGGGGGAAATAAATTGCTGCTTTATTTCCGCAAGGTGTTCTGAGTTGAGGTGACCTCTAAACGAGTCTTTTGATGGAATGCAAATGAATGTATAAATCGTGTCAAATCCGTTAAAGTTATTGCATTGGAGCAATAGGTTGTATAGGTTGGAACCATATTTCTGTGGACATTTATTCCCAAATAATAAATTGGCACACTTCTACGTCAAAGATGGAGGTTAATTTACTAAATGTTCACACTATATGGAGAGTGATTGTCAAATTGGATTATGACACCAATAACCTTGTCTTTAGATATGGAGTAAAATATGATACTGATGCTATTCTCATTCATAATGATTGCATTGGCTTTAAGATCTCCAGACACTCTTAAAGACTGATGGCTGGTGAATAAATGAGTGATCAACCAACTTAAGTATATGAGAAGGAAAATCACTGCATATAGTCATAAACTGTGACGGTTCAGGGATTCGACCATCTAAAGATGTGAGAATTATTGTATTTATGGGAGGAAGACCTTGGAACATCTCATTAGCATAATACCGTGTGATGGATAGACCATTTTTAAGGCAGTGTGCATTGAAGACTGAGGCCAGGCCGGCTGTGTGGTGTGCTGGCGCCCTGCCAGAGCACTCAAGGGTCAATTAGGGCACATCAGCGGAGAGCTTGACAGTCTGTTGGAGATCTCAGTGGGCCACACGCCGCTGATTCTTTGGGTTCCGGACAGGCAATTACGGTTCTCCAGGTGAGGGGAGGTTGATGGAAGCAGCTTGTTTTTCGGCAGCCACGTTGAATATAGCGTCAGTGATCCAACAGGTTGCATTGTGGGTCAATTGGAGCACGGGAAAAGGTGAACTTAACTTTGGTTGCTTTAATGGGTTGGGCTGGCTTCCTGGCCAGACTAATCCAGAAGCCTAACTGGCAGTGCCATTGAGGAGGGGGGGACGAAAGGTATGCATGTTCCAGTCCTTCAGCACCTTTCAGATGCTACTCGTCCAATTTTGGTCCCCTCTCTCTCTCTCATTCGCTCTCGTCTTAGGTACTCACAATGCACAAAGGGGCAATTGAGAGAGGTGAAGTGGCCAAAGTTGAGTGCTGCAGCAGTAAGGGGCAAAGTCGGCCTCATGTATTGCACACGCGTGTGTCACAGGAGTTTATGCGCACACACCAGCTATTGACAATAACCATGCATGGCACTGAAAGCCTGCAGTCACAACCCTGCGAGAACAGCATCCTGCATCACTCTAATCCAAAGAAGGTGCAGACATCAACTCCAACCTTGAAGCCGTGCCACTAAAGTTCCATTTTACAGCCAATCATGGCAGGAAACAAGCAAACAAAAGGTCCAAAAAAGGGTCCGGGGTCCTTTCCTCAGTAAGAGAATTAATCTTAACTTAATATGTAATTAATTTCGGGTTAATTTAGAAATCAGGGCAAGAAAAAGAGAGGGGGAGAGAGAGAGCAGATTTTAAATACCTTGTATACGGAGAGGAGTTTAGTGGTGGTAGACGTCTGTGTCCTGATGTTTTATACTTTTTAATCTTCTTCCTACCAAGCAATTTTCTTAATTGGTGTATGATAGAAATAAAAAGTATGCAAAGACGTCGGCAACACTTTATAATAACTACACGCTATTTAAGTATGATTAGACACTTAATTCATCATTTATAAAGCATTGTTCCAACATTAACACTCATTAGTATGCAATTCATAAACACTTACAAGATGTTTTATTCTTGATTAATAAGCGTGACTGTTGGGTCTTTTCATACATAATGATGTATTCGCCATTTGTAAATTAAGTAATACAATATTACAAACAAATAATTAAGGACATATAGATTATTAATAAGATGATTAATTAGATAGGAAGTCACAGAAAACGTTATGTTTATAGTTTATAACAGCAAACCTCTGAGGAGTGATGAGGTTCAGAGTCTAAGCCACGCTGTCCTGCGTCACTGTCCACACAACCGACTTTACCGCAGGCAAGGGGTATCGACTATGTGGCCTTCATGTCCATTGTGCACACACACACACACACGTCTGACTCATGTCACCCACACATGCATTCGAAGACATTGATTGTGTCCCGCCCATGTCCCTTTCTCTTTCCCGCAGTCATGTTCTTGCCCTTACCCTTTCTGTTCTATGTTTTGTCTGTTAATGATCTCATTCAAACTCTTTGAAAAGAGACACTTGGCGAGGGAGAGGGGCAACTTTCACTTTGGCAACCCTTATCTACTCACTCCTGTTCAGTTGGCCGATGACGTGGTTTTGGGGGTTACAGGATTGGCTTCGATGGGGGAGTAGTTTTAATGTTATGAGTCCAAACACACTCTCCTCTTTTGCCAGCAGCTCGTATTCCCCAGTCGAGCTCCCTTCACTCTCGCACAGCCAGTTTCCTAAATTAACAGTCTGCAGACAATGGCAGCAAAACACAGACAAAATGTTCAAAGCCGCGAAAAAGAACAAACAAACAAACTGCAGTCTAGCCAAACCTGTGAGTACGCTTCCACAGACAAGTGTTGTGCATGCTGCGCAGTTGCACTTGTGATTGAATGGATATGAACCTCTAACGAACACTGACCTGAGTGTGCGAGGATTTACTGTTGCTACCTGCGTCTTGCAGTCGTCAGCAGGGACAGCATTGCTGTGTAAGAATAACTTGTCCTTTATTGAGACTCTCCCACTGAATTCACATAATACCTAAACTCTAATACAAACTTTATCAGCAACAACATCCTTTACCCTCTTCTACATGTCATTTAGCTGACGCTTTTATCCAAAGCGATTTATAATTATGTTGTATTCATTCATTGGACACAGCTATAAGGAATAATTCAGGGTTAAGTGTCTTGCTCAAGGACACATCGACTAGGGCGGCGATTGAACAGCCAACCCCCTGATTAAAAGACAGACCTGCTCACCCACAGACTCACCCTTTGGTTTGTCAAGCCACAAGTTTGGCATTTTGGCCGTCGCCGGAGGGTGGAGTTAAAGTAGGGCGGAGCTAAAGTAGGAGGATGGAGACAGTTTGAATCCTTCACCATGAAGTGTTGTGGAAAAATATCCAGTCTTTATGACTTAAGTGCAAAATGGTTTTCACAAGGATAATTCAGACAATCACAAAGACACATGCAGGTCAATCAACAAACACCATTGATTTGTGTACGATTGTATGTGTACACACACACACACACACACAGAGAGAGACATACATGCTGCTATTCACACACTCCCGATTCTATGTGGCATGGCAGCGAGGATCAATGTGTCAACACAACAAAGCCGGGGGGGTGGCCTCCTCGTGGCTTGACAAGGTGGGAGATATTGAGTGCTCGGCCCCTGATCCCAGCGGTGGAGACGGGCCCTCCGGGAGGAGAGAGGAAGCTGAAGCAAGGAGATGGAGAGACATGAGAGCTCAAAAAAGGTGGCAAAAAAAATAAAAAATAGGGAGTGAAAGTAATGATGGAAAAAGAATAAGACAGCGGAGATAAAAAGGTCTTCGAGGCACAGTGTAAGAGGCAGAGGTGGGGAAGAGGAACAGACAGCTGAGAGGAGAGGGAAAGGTAGATAAACACTGCATGAGGGAGCGTGAGAGAAACTGTCTGTGTATGTGTGTGTCACAGAGTTGAAAGACAGGAAGAGAAAGAGACGGTGTGTGCATGCACGTACGTAAACGCCCAAAGTGAAGTTGTACAGCTCCATGTTCCTGGACTCTGTTGTGTGTTCTTCTACATACAACCGAAAGACACAAAAGATACAAGCAAACCATATTTACCGTGTGGGCTAAAACACAAGAAGCTAAAGTCACCTTTACATTTACAATGTGCAAGAAAGAAGCCACTAAATGAGTTGGTTTTTATGGACAAAATCATGCACCACGAGTATCTTTTCTGTTTGTTTTTTTTCATTTCCTTGTGGAAAGCCCTGCATTAAATACAGAAAACAATACTGCCCACATTCATCAGAGCTAAGTCCCAGCCTCTATCATCACAGGGCTCGTCTTTGGTGTTTTTCCTTGCTTTGCTGTTGCATATTATTCTCAGATTTCACAAGTGGATGAGCACAGAAAGGAGTTGGCCGATGCATAAACAACCATGATCAAGCATATGTTGTGGAGTTGGTAGATAAAGAGGATTTCAGGGGGATCTTACGCGGACGTGCAAGCATACTGTACGTGATGTCAGTGCTGATAGTGGAAATGAAGGCATAAAATCCTGATTTACATTCTAATAGATTAATATACAAAACAACAGTGTGTACACATTGTGCTGAGGGAGTCTCTCACAACCTCTTTTTATTGTGTTTCTTTATTCCTTCATGGCTGGGAAAGTCACAAATGCCAACATGAATTAATCACTTTCATGCGCATGAATCGTGTTTCTCTGCGATACAAGAAGTGCATTGCGGCTGCAGAAGGAATACATAACTCTAATCTATTTGAATATCTATACGGGCTGGCATCTGACGGCTATGGGGGCTCACTCCCCACGACAATGCTGCAGTGCGGAGGATTCCCCTGGAATCAGCACAGAGACGGTAAAGATGGAACTGTTCCCCGTCCAACAGCCTCCATCTCCGGCTATTAGCATATGTCCCACGATCACAGACACATGGACCTGCAGGTGTGCACACACAGAGCTGTGTCTGAATTAATATTTCCATCAGCGTGACCTTGCCCTCAAGAACATTTGTTTTTGATCTGAAGAACGTGAATCAGGAGTTAAAATGAATAAAGACAGACATGACAAAACCGCTCTGAGCCGAGCGTGAACATATCACACGAATGACTTCAAATATGTATGCAGCATACACGCGTGTTTGTTCCGCACGTCGGCAGCAGTGTTAGTTTGTGTGCATAACTTTGTTAACATTTTACGTGTATGCTAAACTTTCGTTGTACACAGCTGTGTTGTGCACAGTATTAGTTGTGTTATGTATGCATACAATATTTGCATGTTTGCTCTGCTGAGAATTAATGTGTGTGTGTGTGTGTGTGTGTGTGTGTGCGTGTGCACGTGTCCATGTGTGTTTATCAAATGCGACTGGCTTCAGATACTGATGGCCCAGCTCTGGGAACAGAGAGAGAGGGAGTCGGCGAGGATGAAAAAGAACGGGTCCAATCCTCTGAAGCTGATGACTGTGTGTTTGTCAGAGTGAATTTATTTATCACAGATGCCAGAGAAATTAGCATTGAAATGATTCTGGTGACATATCTCCGATGGCAGACACCCAAAATGTTTATGTTTACAGAACTTGTGGAGAGAGTGGAAAGGGGACGGTGGTGTCAGAGAGCGAGGGGGAGAAGGAGAGAGAGAGAGAGATAAAGATTATGCGGTACGTCTGGGGAGATAATATTAGAGGTAAGATTAGGTAGAATAAAAAGCCAGGGCAAAAAATGTAAAGAAATGCTGAAAGGAGATAAAATATGTAAGAAGACTAAGAAAAAGAGCCCGGCTCGAGAGGACGAGCTCCACTAGGAATAGTTGAATTGTGAGTCACGCTTGATAAGGACTCCAGCTGAAGAAGAGTGTGCTCCTCCTACACAGCGGGGGTGAGGAAGGAAAAGCATACAAAAAAAGAATAACAGAAAAAAAGGATACTTCTCTATATGTACGGGAGCGATGCTGCCCGCGGACGAAATGTGCTGGGCAGGCAAAAAAAAATATGTAAAGGGAAGATTTATAGAAAAAGAATAAAAAGTTTGAAGAAAAGGAGGGTCAATGCAGAGGAAGACGTCAAGATGAAAGCTGCTAAGAAGTGACGGAGTGGAGAGAAAGGGGCACTAAAAGAACAGAAGAATTAGCTCAAAGAGTAGCCAGGAGTGGAAGGCACAGGCATAAAGTATATGCGCCATCTTCTCCTATGTGCATAATAATTTAATCCCAGCCATCAGCCTTTTTATTATTAACCAGTATATCACGGTGAACTACGGCTGCACTGCGGCTGAAGGAAATGGATTAAGAGACTGTGGGGAGAGATGCAGAAGAATAACAGTGTCGGAGGAAGAAATGGATGAAGAACAGACGAGAAGAGAGAGGACATTCGCAAATGGCTCCCGGAGAGCGCGGAGAGTATAACAGTGTGTTGCCATGGCAATCGATACACTGTGGGCATATGAATGAATGAGAATTTCTGCAATTCAATATCTCAATAGAATTCTCTCACTTATCGCAGATTTTTTAATGTCAGGGTCTGCCGTCATGATCCTCACCTCTCAACCACATTCGAGAAGCTTATTTTGTGCGCCGGCATTCCATCAAGGCAATCTATTCGCCGGGCTGAATGTGTGCTTTCATCGAAAATGAATCAAGTCAAAGTTTCTCTTAAGACTCGTACAGCTTAACGGAATCATTGGATGGCACTCATTAATAAGCAATGGAACACCAGTCTGCAGATAATACTCACATCTAAGTGAATTGCTGTGATGTCTGACTGTGACTAAACAAGGAAAGATTGCAAAGCATTATTCATCATCCAGCAAATCCATGGGGGGATCTATAAAAACCTTATTAAATCATGAAATAAAAACTCAAATTAAACACTTAGCCTCTTCATTTGTGTTCATTACTCCAAAAAAAATCAAAAGCTTTGGCTAATGTTGTTTTGGGCCGTTCAATTAAACGAGTAATTGTTCACTGTACACTTGTAAATATCACCATCCCAACAGAATCAGAGCACACTTGTGCAGAATTGCACCAAAGAGACTGAAAAGTGAAGTGAAGTTAACAAAGTGAAAATGCCAGCAGTATTCCATGTCAGAGGTATGACTTTTTAAATGAGAAGCAGCAAAGTAAACAATCCTGGTAGTGTGTAATCTTCTAATGCGTTGATGCGAAAAGCATAAATCCCTCACAGGCTCAGACGTACATTTCAACCTTCTGTTTACCTCCAATTTTGCAATTAAGCGGCATATTAAAAAAGTAGGAGGAAAAACGTGCCCCATAAAAACACATGCATAAATAAAAGTACGACAATAGATAAATAACTCAAGGGTCTGTGCACTGCACGCGTGCCTCGACTGCATAATCGACTAGTTTTCATACTTTGGAAGAGGAAAAAATTTAAAAGAGGGAAATTGTTGCATAAGCCCAGTGAGTTTAACTCTGTATTCTTTGGCCGCCTTATCTGTTTGTTATGATTCATAATGGTAATTACCTTCGCATTGAAAATGCGGAAGGTTATGTTTTGATCGCCGTGTATTTATTTATTTATTTATTTATTTGTATGCGTGTTATTCGCATAACACAAAAAGTATCAAACCGAATCGCATGAAATTTGGTGGGATGATTAGTTATTATCCGGGGACCATTTGATTAGATTTTGGGATCAATCGGGTCAAAGGTCAAGGTCATGAAAAGGTCAACATCTTCTTTTTACAATAGCACGGTCAATTTTTATCCAATTGGCATGCAACTAATGCCAAAATGTTCATAATTCAATGCCCAATCATGTGAAATGCGAAGGTATGCGCTCTACCGAGTGCCCGTTCTAGTTACCCTCTGTATTAAGAGCTGGGGCTGGATGCGTAGTGACTCTTCCTCCCTCACTCCAGTGATTGCAGCGCTGCTCGGGTGCTGGGAAGAGGAGAGGATGTTTCTAGGTCACCAGCTGCCAAAATGTTCTGCACACACAGCACTGCTAGACCTCACCAGCTGTTTTCTCTCACCATCGCGACCCCTTCGAACTTCCTCTCTCGTTCTCTCTGTGTGTGTCCCCCCGCCCCCTTCTCTCTCTCTCTCTATCACTACACGTTTCTTTATGCTGTTTCCAGATGCTTGCCTGCGGCTAGAGGACAATGAACTGTCTCCTCCTTTTACTATGGCCCTACGCCTGTAAGTAATTTTGTTTGCATATTAAATGAGAAAAGAGATAAGTGAGACTTAGGCGAGTCAGCAGTCAGACCGATTGATCCTTCGAGGCAGGGGGTGGGACAAATGGAGGAGACAGAAGTAGACCCATTTTTCCTCTCATTGTGGCTGTGTGTCATCAGGAGAAAGGGTTGATCATACAGCTCAGAAAAAGATGTGATTACTCTCTACCCTCCAATTCATTTAATTACCACTCTATAACCTTGCAAATGAAGGGGAGATGGATAGAGGAAGGGCAACAAATAGAAGCGAAATATATATAACTAGAACGGGCACTCGGTAGAGCGCATACCTTCGCATATCACAAGATTGGGCATTGAATTATGAACATTTTGGCATTAGTTGCATGCCAATTGGATATAAATTGATCGTGCTATGGTAAAAAGAAGATTTTGACCTTTTCATGACCTTGACCTTGACCTTTGACCCGATCGATCCCAATGTCTAATCAAATGGTCCCCGGATAATAACCAATCATCCCACCAAATTGCATGCGATTCAATAAGATGTTGACCTTTTTCATGACCTTGACCTTGACCTTTGACCCGATCAATCCCAAAATCTAATCAAATGGTCCCCGGATAATAACCAATCATCCCACCAAATTTCATGCGATTCGGTTTACAACTTTTTTTGTTACGCGAATAACACGCATACAAATAAATAAATAAATACACGGCGATCAAAACATTACCTTCCGCATTTTCAATGCGAAGGTAAAAAGGATTTAAGTAAAAAGAGGATGGAGAGGGAGCAAGTACGCAAATGAAATCGGGAAAAGAGCAATTGGACAAGAGCTAAATTTCTAATCATACAGCAGTTAAATATTAATACATTGGATTTAATCCAGGGATCAGTAAATGCCACAGTGGTAGAATTTGTGTGTTTTAATATATCTCTAAATTGCCCATAGGTGTGAATGTGAGAGTGAATGGTTGTCTGTCTCTATATGTGCCCTCGATGGGCTGGCGGCCTGTCCAGGGTGTCCCCTGCCTTCGCCCTATGTCAGCTGGGATCGGTTCCAGCGCCCCCGCGACCCAAATGAGGATGAAGCGGTATTGATAATGGATGGATGGATGGAATATATCTCCCATTTTCTGTGTAACCCGTTTAGACTGCATGCTGTCATTTGAAATGCTAATGCATGCAGTCTGTGTGTATGAGGGGAAATGTGTGCCCACACGTATTCATGCTCAGAGCGTGTTACAGTGTGTGTGTATTTTGCAGGTTTGTCTGTTTCACTGTCCGAAACTATATTTGTCCACAGATGCGCTTCTCTACCTTTACTCATGAATATGGATACCAGTGTGTAAAAGCAGGTGTGGTGGAAAGCTAGAACAACGCTCCTATTTGTGAGTAATTACAATTTAAAAGTGTCCTCTAGAACTGATGAATGTGCTTCGCCAGTTCTCGCGGGCCTGAACTCTAAATATAAACTTGATCAATATGTTCTGAGCCCAGAGGTAACCTCTTCGTAGTCTGGATGTACAGTAATATTCAATCTTTATGTTTTGGAGGCAAAAGACGATACACAGTCAAGTACATGGATTCAGACAAGGTCACATGCACCCCCACACCCACCCACACACACACACACACACAATCTTAAAGTTAGCTCATGCTCACCTAGCCACATGCATAAATCTATATTTGTGTGCGGGGGAGAAATCTTAGCATAGACAGTTATTTACAAACTCAACACTTTACTCAGCACTTTACTTTGTTTTCCCCTTGTATATTTAGTTTCCTCTGTATATTTAGTATTTTAGTTTAGTATTTAGTAGTGCTGTGAAAAATAACGCGTTAACTCAGTTAATTCAATTACAGGTTTAACTAGTTTTTTTTTTTAACGCATTTAACGCATGCGCAGAATGAGCTTCCAATCCGTCTGTTGTTGGTCGTCGGGACGAAAAAAAAGTCACTTGCAAACTGAGCTTCCAATACACCACTTCAATCTGAACTCTGTCCGCTCTCATGCAGACGGTCTGTTCATCGGTAATGATCCTTCCGCAGGTTCACCTACGGAAACCTTGTTACGACTTTTACTTCCTGTAGATCAGGGGTCTCAACACGTCGATCGCGACCTGCCAGTCGATCGCGGCGTAGTGTCGGTAGATCGCATGACATTAAAAAGATTGGCCCGCCCCCTGACATGTTCTCTATAGCACGTCTTTGTTCTTTTATTAAACTAAACGTCTGTTGTTGATCGTATCTCCACAGCAGCATGTCATTTCTGTCTCTTCGCGTTGCGTTAACACTTATCGATCTCCATTTCGCGCGCCGCAAAGCTCCGTGCGCGCGCATCGGGACTGAGCAAAAAAAAAGTCACTTGTCAATCTGTCCACCTGTTCGTGTCCGGTGAGGTTTCAGCTTTGCAGCGGTGTCCCCGCCGTCCCTTTCATCACGGCCCAGTTCATGAAGAAAACCCACACAGTCAGTTTGCCTCAGCAGCTGCTAGACCGTCGCAGGGGTGGCCAACCAGTCAGAGACTAAGAGCCACATTTTTTACTGTGTCACCGCAAAGAGCCACATCATACACATATGTGTGCGCGCGCACACGCACACACACACCTCTGATCAGCCAGATTTGTTGTAAATGTCACACACCAACATGATAATGACAGAAATGGACTCCTACAGTACTAAGACAACAGGTCTGTCATGTTCAACAATGAACATTGTGTACACTGTCTCACACACACACACACAAACACACATTATCTCAGTTCAACCAAGTCCACAAACAAAAATAGAATAATTTACAATAGCGTTTTTCTTTTACTATGCATGTTGCTTAGTGGGACTTATGGGATTCCTTGCCTTGAACAATCCTCTTCAAATCTGGCTTAATTCCGTTGTTGCCACTCGAAGCAATTCCTTCACATGGTGTCAATCAGAACAGGTGTCCGAAAATCGAACGGTGCACTTGCGCCATGAATGCCGCATTATGGGGGGCTGGAGTAATCAAACGCCCACCAATAAACCACTTTAGCCGAAGAGAGTGTTCGACATTCGGATGCGGTTCTCCGCAACGCTGCTTTACACCGTGTCCGCTGAATTGAGGGCGGCTGGAGAAAGCGTCACCGTAAACTACTTTAGCCATAGTGCGGGACATCCAGCTGCCCATAATGCGGCGTTCATGGCGTAAGTGCAGTGTTTGATTTTCGGACACTTTCATTCGCGTAACCCACCGTAGAACGGCCCGCTCGACATTCGGATGTGGTCTTTCCGCGTTTGGCCCACGAGTTTGAGACCCGTGCCCTACTGGGAAACTTTGCGTTTTTTTCATCTCACGCATGCGCGTTTGACGAAAAATACCGTATTGAACTCAAGCGAAGCGAACACGCACATACAAAAAAACACAAACTTAGATATGAACGTAAGAGCCGCATGACACCAGGCAAAGAGCCGCATGCTGCTCGCGAGCCGCGGGTTGGCCACCCCTGTGCTAGAGGAAGACTAGAGGCCTTTAGATTGTATCATGGTGGAGTTAATGGTTGACAAACAAGAGAAACATGTTCTGTTTAACCCTCCTGTTACCTTTACATTTACTAACATATTTTACCCTCGGGGTCAATTTGACCCCAGCAATTAAAACCTCCAGAAAATTATTAGAATTAATATTGCTTCCCAAATTTAAGTGTGAGGTACTTTATGTTTGTTTGTTGACTACCTAAATAGCCCTTTAAATAAATAAAAAAGTTGATATTTCTTATATGTTTGACACAGTGAAAACAGCCTGGGGTCAAATTGACCCCAAAGAACACCGACATTAAACATTGAATGGGGTCAAATTGACCCGAAAGGTAACAGGAGGGTTAAACATTCTGTTTAGGATGAAGATGTATTAATGTTCCATATGGAAGAAAACTGCTAAATAACTGCTGAGTTGCAGCACCATTGTATAGAAGAATGTATAAATGTATATATCCGCCTTTTGTCATAAATCTCTATGTTCTCACAAAATATACCGAGAATATCGGTAATATGTGATTAATCATGATTAATCCACAAAAACCTGTGATTAACCCGATTAAAATGTTTAATCGTTTCACAGCCCTAGTATTTAGTATTTAGTATTGTTATTGTGTTTTATTTTTATTAATGCTCTTACGTGCACCGCTGCTGTGATCCTGAAATTTCCCGACTGTGGGACTAATAAATGATTATCTTATCTTATCTTATCTTATCTTATCTTATGAACAATGTGTTTTGAAAGGCTCCAAACACAACTCAAACGAAACTAAATTAAATGATATACCAAATATCAAATTTCTCTCTACAAAATAATGTTAGTTTTCAACCGATTGTTGAAAAATATCACTTAATATGGCTGATAAGCGGAGATATCCACATTTCTCTCAGTACATCCCATTGCAAAATAATCAACGTGGGGGGAATTGCTGATGCTGATTGGCTGACGGTGCTCTCAATCTCATTTAGGTGGGTATGACTAGCTCAAGGGAATTCCAGGGCACCGAGTATTTGATTCGGCATTATGTATTTTACTGCTGTATTTGGATGTGTTGAACACCATTAGCGATATACAAGTGCAATATAATTTGATAGATTAGAAAATTCAAATGGCACCTATGGGCCATTTTGAAGATCTCGCCAGAACTTTCTGTACTATAAACTCTCAAATCTTTTTCAGCTTCACTTTATCAAAGTTAACCTTTGCAGAGACTGTTCACATATTGTGCTATGGTTTGGTAGAGGTTTAAACCTGCAGCTGCATAATTTAAAATAGATAATAATCCTGAAAGCGTTTATTTTTTTCTAGGCAAACCAAGCGGATCTTGCTTTCAAACTTCTCAGAGATAGATTCACATCAGCTCCCATACTCACCATTCCAGATCCCCAGCGCCAGTTTATGGTCGAGGTGGATGCTTCCAATGAGGGAATTGGAGGAGTACTGTCTCAACGTTCTGCAGAAGACAACAAGATGCATCCATGTGCTTACCTGTCGCGGAAGTTGACAACGGCAGAGCGGCGGAATTATGGCGTGGAAAACAAGGAATTGTTAGCTGTAAAAGCTGCCCTCGAGGAATGGAGACACTGGCTAGAGGTGCAGAGCAACCGTTTTTAGTCTGGACAGATCACAAGAATCTAGAATATATAAGAAAGGCTAAGCGTCTCAACTCCGTCAGGCCAGGTGGACACTTTTCTTTAGTAGATTCAACTTCACACTCTCTTTTCGTCCCGGGTCTCAGAATCAAAACCCGATGCTTTGTCTCGTCCTTTACGATCCCGAACCACTTGCGGTAGAGCCCAAGACCATCCTTCCACTTAACGGGTGATCGAGCCTTTTCCTGGCAAGTGGAGTCAGGCGTTAAAGAGGCAAATGTCATGAATCAGCGCCTAGCGAGTGTCCCAACAATCTGCTGTTTGTTCGTGGGCCTCTTCACTCAAAGGTAATCCACTGGGCTCACTCATCTGTGCTTCGTGCCATCCGGGAGTAGCAAGAACAATGTTCAGGATTCAACAACGTTTCTGGTGGCCATCCATGAAGAAAAATGTGGCCGAGTATGTAGCGGCTTGTCCGGTGTGTGCGTGTAATAAGACCTCATCTCAAGTTAAGATGGGCTTGCTCCAGCCGCTGCCGATTCCCCATCGTCCTTGGTCACACATTTCGATGGATTTTGTGACAAGATTTCCCTCATCCAGAGGCAAGACTACGGTTCTAACAGTGGTTGATCGATTTTCAAAGATGGCTCACTTCATCCCATTGACCAAGCTTCCCTCTGCCAAAGTCACCGCAGAGGTCATGATGAATCACGTGTTCAGGATCCATGGATTCCTAATGACATTGTTTCCGACAGGGTCCACAATTCATTTCCGCCTTCTGGAAAGAGTTTTGTCGACTCATAGGTGCCACCGTCAGCCTGTCATCAGGATATCACCCTCAGTCAAATGGACAGTCGGGCGTCTGAACCAAGAACTAGAGACTACGCCATTGTCTCGTCTCCCGAACCAGACCACCTGGAGTGACCACCTCACATGGGTCGAGGTTGCCACAATACCCTTCCTACGGGCGGCCACAGGTCTCTCTCCATTCCATTGTGTCAATGGTTTCCAGCCTCCACTTTTCCGTAACTGCGAGGAAGGGTGAGGGTTCCATCGGCACATGCCATGATCAGGCGTTGTCGCAGAGTTTGGGCTGGTGCTCGCCAGTCTCTTCTCAGTTCAGCTCGGATGAAGGCTGTTGCGACGTTCATCGCAGGGTCGCTCCTCCTACAGTCCAGGCCAAAAGGTTTGGCTCTCTACCAAAGACTTACCACCCATGTCGCCTCAAAGAAACTGGCTCCGAGATTTGTGGGTCCGTTTCCAGTGTCCAGAGTCATCAACCGGCCGGCACGCTTGCAACTCCCAGGACCTTGAGAGTGCACCCAACGTTTCACGTTAGTAAGATCAAGCGGTGTGTGAGAACACTTGTTCCGCCTCAAGCCCCTCCACCCCAGTTCTTTGAAGGGTGGCGTTTACAAGGTCCGTAAGCTACTGGAGGTCCGTAATAGGGAGGGCAAGCAATTCCTGGTAGACTGGAAGGGTTACGGTCCTGAGGCTAGAAGCTGGATAGCTGCTTCATTTATCGTAGACAAGACTCTTATCCACGACTTTTACAATCAGCCTGGGCCATCAGGAGTTGGCCCTAGAGGGGGTACTGTTGTGCACCGACAGATATGCTAGAGAGGTTCATGTCATTTATGTTCGCTTTCTCTCATTCCAGGCTTCCTGATTGTTTTCACCTGTCATCACACCTGTCTCCTATGCTCATCAGTGTCAGCCCCGCCCTGATTGGTCCCACCTGTGTCTTGTTACCATGTGCTTAAATTCCCTGTCTCCCAGTGTTCCTTGTCAGTCGTCCTGGTCTTTTGCCATGATCAGGTCGGGTTATGTTATGCTCTTGAAAGTTTTTGATCCTCACTACGTGAGCGCTTTCATTTTGTTCACTGCCGAACCGAAAAATAAAGTACTTACAAATACTTTATCTCTGTCTCCCGGGTCGTGCAATTGGGTCCTACTTCCTAAGTGTCTGAGTCCGTAACAACAGCAGTTAAATATTAATACATTGGATTTAATCCAGGGATCAGTAAATGCCACAGTGGTAGAATTTGTGTGTTTTAATATATCTCTAAATTGCCCGTAGGTGTGAATGTGAGAGTGAATGGTTGTCTGTCTCTATATGTGCCCTCGATGGGCTGGCCTGTCCAGGTGTCCCTGCCTTCGCCCTATGTCAGCTGGGATCGGTTCCAGCGCCCCCGCGACCCAAATGAGGATGAAGCGGTATTGATAATGGATGGATGGATGGAATATATCTCCCATTTTCTGTGTAACCCGTTTAGACTGCATGCTGTCATTTGAAATGCTAATGCATGCAGTCTGTGTATCGAGGGAAATGTGTGCCCACACGTATTCATGCTCAGAGCGTGTTACAGTGTGTGTGTATTTTGCAGGTTTGTCTGTTTCACTGTCCGAAACTATATTTGTCCACAGATGCGCTTCTCTACCTTTACTCATGAATATGGATACCAGTGTGTAAGCAGGTGTGGTGGAAAGCTAGAACAACGCTCCTATTTGTGAGTAATTACAATTTAAAAGTGTCCTCTAGAACTGATGAATGTGCTTCGCCAGTTCTCGCGGGCCTGAACTCTAAATATAAACTCGATCAATATGTTCTGAGCCCAGAGGTAACCTCTTCGTAGTCTGGATGTACAGTAATATTCAATCTTTATGTTTTGGAGGCAAAAGACGATACACAGTCAAGTACATGGATTCAGACAAGGTCACATGCACCCCCACACCCACCCACACACACACACACACACACAATCTTAAAGTTAGCTCATGCTCACCTAGCCACATGCATAAATCTATATTTGTGTGCGGGGGAGAAATCTTAGCATAGACAGTTATTTACAAACTCAACACTTTACTCAGCACTTTACTTTGTTTTCCCCTTGTATATTTAGTATTTTAGTTTAGTATTTAGTAGTGCTGTGAAAAATAACGCGTTAACTCAGTTAATTCAATTACAGGTTTAACTAGTTTTTTTTTTTTTTACGCATTTAACGCATGCGCAGATTGAGCTTCCAATCCGTCTGTTGTTGGTCGTCGGGACGAAAAAAAAGTCACTTGCAAAATGAGCTTCCAATACACCACTTCAATCTGAACTCTGTCCGCTCTCATGAAGACGGTCTGTTCATCGGTAATGATCCTTCCGCAGGTTCACCTCCGGAAACCTTGTTACGACTTTTACTTCCTGTAGATCAGGGTCTCAACACGTCGATCGCGACCTGCCAGTCGATCGCGGCGTAGTGTCGGTAGATCGCATGACATTAAAAAGATTGGCCGCCCCTGACATGTTCTCTATAGCACGTCTTTGTTCTTTTATTAAACTAAACGTCTGTTGTTGATCGTATCTCCACAGCAGCATGTCATTTCTGTCTCTTCGCGTTGCGTTAACACTTATCGATCTCCATTTCGCGCGCCGCAAAGCTCCGTGCGCGCGCATCGGGACCGAGCAAAAAAAAAGTAACTTGTCAATCTGTCCACCTGTCCGGGCCGGTGAGGTTTCAGCTTTGCAGCGGTGTCCCCGCCGTCCCTTTCATCACGGCCCAGTTCATGAAGAAAACCCACACAGTCAGTTTGCCTCAGCAGCTGCTAGAGGAAGACTAGAGGCCTTTAGATTGTATCATGGTGGAGTTAATGGTTGACAAACAAGAGAAAAATGCTCTGTTTAACCCTCCTGTTACCTTTACATTTACTAATATATTTTACCCTCGGGGTCAATTTGAAAATTATTAGAATTAATATTGCTTCCCAAGTTTAAGTGTGAGGTACTTTATGTTTGTTTGTTGACTACCTAAATAGCCCTTTAAATAAATAAAAAAGTTGATATTTCTTATATGTTTGACACAGTGAAAAACAGCCTGGGGTCAAATTGACCCCAAAGAACACCGACATTAAACATTGAATGGGGTCAAATTGACCCGAAAGGTAACAGGAGGGTTAAACATTCTGTTTAGGATGAAGATGTATTAATGTTCCATATGGAAGAAAACTGCTAAATAACTGCTGAGTTGCAGCACCATTGTATAGAAGAATGTATAAATGTATATATCCGTCTTTTGTCATAAATCTCTATGTTCTCACAAAATATACCGAGAATATCGGTAATATGTGATTAATCATGATTAATCCACAAAAACCTGTGATTAACCCGATTAAAATGTTTAATCGTTTCACAGCCCTAGTATTTAGTATTTAGTATTGTTATTGTGTTTTATTAATGCTCTTACGTGCACCGCTGCTGTGATCCTGAAATTTCCCGACTGTGGGACTAATAAATGATTATCTTATCTTATCTTATCTTATCTTATCTTATGAACAATGTGTTTTGAAAGGCTCCAAACACAACTCAAACGAAACTAAATTAAATGATATACCAAATATCAAATTTCTCTCTACAAAATAATGTTAGTTTTCAACCGATTGTTGAAAAATATCACTTAATATGGCTGATAAGCGGAGATATCCACATTTCTCTCAGTACATCTCATTGCAAAATAATCAACGTGGGGGGAATTGCTGATGCTGATTGGCTGACGGTGCTCTCAATCTCATTTAGGTGGGTATGACTAGCTCAAGGGAATTCCAGGGCACCGAGTATTTGATTCGGCATTATGTATTTTACTGCTGTATTTGGATGTGTTGAACACCATTAGCGATATACAAGTGCAATATAATTTGATAGATTAGACAATTCAAATGGCACCTATGGGCCATTTTGAAGATCTCGCCAGAACTTTCTGTACTATAAACTCTCAAATCTTTTTCAGCTTCACTTTATCAAAGTTAACCTTTGCAGAGAGACTGTTCACATATTGTGCTATGGTTTGGTAGAGGTTTAAACCTGCAGCTGCATAATTTAAAATAGATAATAATCCTGAAAGCGTTTATTTTTTTCTAGGCAAACCTGAAACTTTTTAATGTGTGCCGTGTGCCATCTTCATTTACTCCAGTAAAATATATACTTAAATTTACACATCTGAACAAATCTCCAAAGTGTTTCCTTTATAATCACACCCATTATTCAAATATGTATTGTGGTTGCAGAGATATACTGTTTTTTAGTATAGGTATGCAATTTTCGAGCAAAGGCCTAAAAAATAAATCTGTTTTTATTCAAAGTCCTATAAAATGAAGTGAGGCGTTTGCTACGTTTGCACGGTCCACGGATACACACACGGAAGCCGGAGACCGTAACGCATAAAGGCAACACTTGGGTCGGAGAGGGGGGCGGTCATTTAAATTAAAAACACAATAGATCAAACAGGTCAAGCAAATATTATCATTTCACACACGCGATTTGAACAGAGGCTGGTAGAAAATGTTAAGCACCATGACAGCAGCCAATATGCCCTTGACACACTTCACACTACGCCACTGTTCAGTGAATCCTCTGGGAACAGTTACAGCCAGCTGCAGCAGCGCCCCCTCACCTCGGCTCTTCAATAAAAACTTTGGGCTTTAACAAGTCGATGTCTTCTGAACTTCAATCACCTCACAGCACTCTGTGACCCTGAAATGTGCGTTATCATCATACTCATCATAAACTGGTAGTTTCCACCAGGCTAATAAAAGCTGCACACTGCGGCGATCCACTTTCCATTTTGCTCTTGCCTAAATCTTAACTAAAATGTGGTATTCATTCAAATACATCACGAGTCATAAGAATTTAAGTTGTTCTCCACCAACATACACAGCCTGCATTGAGGAAGCTATAATAAATGACGTACAACCACTGCATTAAACTGTAATGTGAAATATAACGACGAAGTTAAGAACGAGGAGAGCTGTATTTCTTAGAGTTAATACTGAACCTTTGTTTTCCCTCATTCTCTTCTACCATCTTACCCCACATTCATATTCCCCTGATTTCTACTTGTTATTATAGTTATTAGCTCCTATATTCATGTTCGGAATCTTAATTATAGCTCTTCTCGGAGTCGCTAAGAGTCAGGAGACAATGACTGCATTTAACAGTTAATAAAATATAATGACAATTCAAAAGAAAACGTTTTAAAGTTCGAGTCACTGCAACCACAACAGGTCATTGAGCATAGAGTCATAATTGCACACACAGCCGGGGGAGATAACCAGGTCTGTAGCAGTTCCCTAGCAGCTAATGCAATGCTTAAGCAAAAAAAAAGACAGCAAAAAGGTTATTACAAATCAGCACATGCAATAACAGCATGAGGACAGGAAGAAATGACACAAGCACAGAGATGAAGCATAGAAACTAACATGAAAGAGATCCGATGTAACAGGAAGGATGAGGGACGATTGGAATTAAGGGAGAGAAATGGAGAATGAACTGTCAAAACCACATAAGCTATGTCACCATCACATCCCCACTGTTACCAGCACACCGCTTAATCAAAGTCTAGCCTGAGTGATTACATGGCCTTTTTGCCACTGTTATTTTTCAAAAGCTCCTGATACTGCGCTCTAGGAATCATTTCTAATTTATTTTCACCAGTCCTGGTCTGCCAGCCAAAGCTATTATAGGAAAGTCCGGATGACGTGCTGTCAGAAACCAGAGAAATAGATGTCGTCCACGGCAATAAGCCTGTAATAACCACCGTCACATTTTTTTCAGGAGATAAGTAACTTTTCTCTCATCTCACCATTTGGCCACCGGTGCCTTCTTTTGCAGCTTGTAAACTGCTTATTAGCATAATTGCACAACTACCCATATAGCATTTGAGATGTTGAATTGAGGCAATATAGGCTCCTTCTCCTCATTAACATACAAGGAGATTACAAAACATCACTCGTGCACAAAAATCCTCCTCGAGTTGACGAATGTTCTGTAATAGTCGCGGTGAAAACATCTTCATGCATGTGGTCCTGCCGTGTTCACACACACTCCGTCTGCATCTACGCGGTCAGACTGTAGCCTGACACTGAGAACAACAGGCAGCCCGGCCCACGAGCCCAAACACGGTGTACTCGTCCCTATGTAACTCTCAAATAAAAAGACACATTCGCTTCATTAACACGAATACACACAGACACACACACCTTCATCAGTTCAGACTCGAGTTGTCCCATATGGGCACCAGAATGACAGCTGTATTCTGTAAGCACGGCCAGCCCCCTGTGTTCTGCATATGAAGTGCAAGGTGCCGGCATATGAATATCGATAGAGACGAGGCTGCAGACTAAGCGATGTGATTGAACGAGACAGTGGTTGTATGGCGGGCATTGAGGGAGAATGTGTTTTTAACTTTTGACACTCTTCTCTTTTGAATCATCTCGGGTGCATTTAAAAAGGGCTGAAAGGCTACATTGTGCTCTTATTTCCAATGATACACAGTGGGCTGCGGTATTGACTGAAAAACATCACTGTGTGCATTCTCTGCACTCCGACCAATCAGTCGCTCTGCTATTCCGGAACGATGAAGGAGGGAGGGGGGGGGAGGGGGGGGGGAACAGTACGAGCTGATTCTTGCACACTCTGACAGATCCACCAATGCTAAAATGTCAGCACACTGCTCTGGAGGAGCAGGCAGAAACAAAAAGAGAGACTGGAGGGGAGAGGGACAAAGAAAGAGGGGAGGGGAGGTAATATGCTAACCCAAAAGTCACAACTCCTCCGAGCGCAGGTCGGGGTTAATGTTACAGATGCGTTTTAGCGCCCTGCAAACAGACGTATCAAACTGCACACGGCTCCTGACCTAGAAATGTCAGAATTGAATACTGAGTGGAACACTTTTTTTTCTGGTGGGTACATGGAGTATTTTTTTTCCCCCACAAGCCAATAAGGAACATAACATTCATCCCGATTCACCTCATCAACCAAACTATTGACACGGGCGACACGACATGTGGGGTATATTTGAAGCCACTGTATTTCAATGTCCGCAACTAATCTAATCAATTAGCTCTGGTGACGTTAGTGTTGGAAACTGGGGCATTAGTGTCAGTCAGTGGATGTCGGGCAAAGAAAGCACTTTTGCATTTCTGCTGCTCGAGCTGCCCTTTGAACGACCGCGCTGAACTTGAACACACGAGGGAGGCATCAGGTGAACTGTGAAACCTCACAAGAAGCAGCCAGGCAGCTTCATCCATCACAACGAGGTGATTTTTTTCTTCTTCTTTTAAAATGACATACGCCACAGGACCTGGTCTTGAGCCAGGCGTGTGCTGTGGTGTCAACAAGAGCTTTTTTTTGTATTATCAACAGATAAGAAATGAAGCCCGGCTCATTGGTAGGCGGATAATGCGCATTGCGATTTGATCTTGAATGTGAAATGGGAATACTATCAGGACAAGATATGTATACATGAAAAAGAGGGTTTGATTCCACACCAGTTTGGCCCTCTTATGGGACTCCATGGGGAATGTTCTTCTGGGACAACTTGTCTCGTTGTAGTCTGAGAAATTGCATGCATGCGCACGACCCATCGGGGTGAGCCTATTCATCCTTATGGGGCTCTGGGGCCCGTTCACCTGCTCAGTATGGGCAGTGTAGGGTTATGTTTTACTGGAGAAAGACTAGCCGACAGGTGCTGAATTTAAAAGCGCAGCTTAACTCCGCAGAGCTTTGGATCGTCTTTAAGAACTCAAATGGCCAGCTACTAGACGGCAGGAGTACCGCTCTTAAGAAGGTGTATTGTGTGAGATCCGGTCACAGTTTGTGTTTAAAACGTTCAAAAGATGAGTACAGGTGAAAGATAGCCTCTTGGCTAACTCTGGCACATTTACTGAAATGTTTTTATCAATGTGCACTGTCCCTTATTAAATAAACCATTATTAAATAAAAAAAAATGTAAAAGTCCGGACATGCAGTTGGTGGTTAACTGTTACCCCAGTTAGTGGCACAGTAAATGCAAAGAGGGGTAGTGTAAATAAATGAGGAGGATGCACCACAGGAAGATTACAAGATACAGTTTAGTAAAAATCTGACCTAATAAAATGTACCAACCAGGTCTTGAACACACCATGTGGCCATGATGTGAACTCTTCCCGTCCTTCGTCGTATTACTTCCCAGCTGGCAAGTCTAATAACCCGAGACTGCATTGTGGTACAGAGAAGAGATTTATGATTTTGCAACACAGCCCAGGAAACTTCCTCAGTATTGGTGAGCACTGTCGCTGGCCAGTGCAGCGGTCGGCACAATGCCCAGTCTGGTCCTGCAGCCTCTCAAGGGCGATGGTCAGTGAATGTGGGCAGATCAATGAATTCACGCTGGAAAAGGGGAAGTCGATCCATTACACTGCCGACTGACTAGTTTAATCTTCAATCACAGAGTAATACTCACAAGTATTGATACTCTGACACGATCTTATCAAGAGGTGTTTCGACAGAGGTTCAGGGACCCTGTTTAAAAAATATATATATTTATATATCGGAAGCTGGAGAAAAACACTGCTGCTTGACTTGACGTCAACAGCTTTGTGTTGATAAGAGGAAATATTTGTCCTTCAAAATTGACTAGAATAATTCTATCATTCTCTCCAAATGGGTAAAGCAAGGAGAAGGTGCTCTCGTTAGGCAACACAAACAATATAAAGGCTGTCGGTGTTATATTTTGCAAATGCCAAAATGTTCCTCCGATTTTGGTGTCTAGTCCGACCACGTACGACCAAGCTTTTAGCAGAAGTCTTTTCAAAAAGGTCTGCGAATTTTAAATGCATGATGAATATGGTACATTTGAGAAAAATAAACGGAGACATCGCCGCAATGGATCACTTAGCCGAAGCAAGTTCTGTTCGAATGTCAGGCTCAAAAGGTGTGGAAAGAAAACAACAATCTGCAACAACATTGCGCTTCGTTAGGAATACATGATTCGATGAGCTGAAAGCGCCGTCGCGATGTATAGACAGCAGCAACAGTAACTCTTCATGTCTGAATTTGATTGTGGAACCAGGACACCAATCAGGCTGTAACCTCACAACTCAATACGGTGTCAGATGTCAACGACATGAACGCTTCCGGCAAACCCTCCACGGCTTCAGCAAATAACAATGCTCTTCTGAGAACAGGCGAGGGGGGAAAGAAAATCAGAGCCAATCACTGCGAGTGTTAACCATTCTGCAAGGACATTGCTGGTCTATGACCATCTTCTTAACTTTAATGGAAATAGTTATATGGTTCAAAAGGCACAATCAAAAGCAGAGAGCTTTACAACCTTGCATATCAAGAATGTTGAATGTGTGCTTCTTTCTCTTGTTCTTTCCATTACACACACCACACACACACACACACTCTCGCACACACTGGTCTAAGACTCCAGAGACCCTGAGTGCCTTTTCTCTCTCCCTTTTTTTCTAATCCTGGCAATTAGCAAGAAATAATTAATGATAAAAATGAAAAAAAGTTGAGGGCAGAGAGCGTTGAAGATAGAGTTTTGCACCGTAAGCATTTCATTCCCCCTCTCAAGGTCCTCAAGGTGCACGGCTCTCTCGCTCTGATCCTCATGCAGCTATTGGGATGCAGCTATTGGGATGCAGCTATTGGGGGAGGCTCGAACAAAGGCCTCTTTGATAACGTCCCGCCCTCCGTCACTTGATTTCACTCTTTTTCTTCTTCTCCTTTTTTCCTAACAAACAACTCAGTTAATCTCATCTTCTTTTTCTCTCCCTCTCTCTCGTTCCCCTTGATGGCATCCTTCCAACACCAAGGTTGTGGCCTGCCTGCTAAGGGGCCATTCGAATATACTTTGAAGGTTACATCTGGTTACACCCCCCCCCCCCCCCCCCTCAGAGTAAGGCTTTGTTTGATTGCCTCCCTGCGAAATTAATAAGAGTAGCCTTTAACAATCTGGTATAAATAGGAGGCGGGTAGATGTGTGAAGGGCTCTGTGATGCAGCTGAACCTCGGTCGTGCGATGCAGCGATGGTGCTGCGAGTGGTGGGGTAATGGGAAAGGTCGCGACCTTGTGAAGTCACTCTTAGGCCACATACAAGCATAGCCTGGTCCCGCGATCAGAGAGGAATTGCAATGTCATAGCCGACAAGTCTCTGGAGTAAATGTGACGGCTGTAGGCTACATCATTTTTGTATTTTGATTGTTGAATATGAACTGTTTGTAGACAGAGTACCGCCAAATAAATAAATATACATGCTCATATGCAGAGCAGTTTATGCCTGCATATATGCATGTATGGACTCTGAGCAGACAGACAAACAGCTGAAGAGAACGCGTGAAGAAAAGAGGACGGGAGAAGAAGAAAAAACACCCCTGAGCACTCCTGCCCCCTGGTGGCCGATTGCAGTAGCATCACTGACTGTGCGAGGAAAGCTGCGACGAAGGTACAGAGGAAGGGACTGCTGTGTTAATGGTCTGGAGGTTTCTGCTTATTGCACCACCTCTCCCTCCTGAAGGGGGGCTTTGATCTTTGCATCCATTTAAATTTCCAAAGAGGTAAGAAATACCAAAGGGTGGTAAAACTCCTTCATTCATAAATGCAACAACTGGGATTTAGACCTTGAATTTCAGGGAGAGCAGACATCATTTCATAATGCTCTTTGAGCTAATTGTGTTTCATTTGGTAGATATTTCAAACACGTAATAGCAGACTTTGAATGCTGCCATCATAGAGATGTTTCACTGCCATTGGCAGTGGTAATTTAGAGCATATTTGAAGCATGCACAGATACACCAGTTTTATAATGAGCGTGTTTGATTTCCCCTCTCATTCTCTCATGTCTTCTTGGACACGTCTCTTTCATTCATCTTAACCAAACAACGGCACACTTTACAGGAATTCACTGCAGGAAAGCTGTGCAAAGAAAAAATGAAGTAGAGAAAGCAAGCTAGAATTAAGACAGTATTAAAAATGCTTGCGGAAAAGCTTTGTGAAGAAGCTGTAGAAAGGTAATTGATCTGGTGGATCAGTCAACTGTGTGACTGCAGTCAATGCTTTTGGCCAGCAGATGGCAGAAGCAGGTAGTGCAGTGTGTGGTGGTGCAGTGCTACCACAGATGCTGCTTGTCACCTGGGTGAGTGTCTACAGCCAGACAACTGCATTTCGGTATTCTCCTGGAGGCCCAAAGGCACGTGAAGTCATTTTGCCCCCATAACAATAGGTTCAAGATGTCAGGGAAACAGTGCACACACGTGAAGCTTCTGCACAATTCCACTCGGTCTTTATCGGTGTCTGCTTGATATTTCAACCCTGTCAAATGCCAACCCTCCCACACAGTTACACTCACACGCATCCCTGTCAAAATGTCTTCGACCTAGCAGTACACCAGTTGCTAGTGTGTGTATGTGAGTGTGTGTGTGTGTGTGTGTGTGTGTGTGTGTGTGTGTGTGTGCGTGCATGAAAGAAAGAAAGACATCATTAATACAGATATTAAGGAGCATGGTACAAATTGTCCAGGGAATCGATAGAAACATCAGAAGGAGGAAGGAGAACGATTGCGTATTGATGGAGGTAATGGGGTGGAGTGAGAGAAAAAATTAATTTACTGTTGTTTTCATCTGGCAGTACTAATGTGGCCAGTATAAATGGATGGAGCATTTTATTCTCTGAACTGTAACATGTAGAGAGATTATAGTGAAAATTAGGAGTAGTTTAATAAAGTGACTGTAGAATCATGCCATATTAAGATAGTCAAGGTACAACATCATAGTTGGATTGTATAAGAATAATATCATAACCCTGTTACCTCTAATTACATGTTATTCATTTCAAAGCTACATCGACACAGGAAAATTCAATCAGGAAAATGCTGTAAAAAAACTGCCAAAAAAAACATGTTGTCCATAGCCTCTCCGCTTTTAGACTCCTCCTGACACCTGACTCACAAACCAAGAGGAGTCACGGACACACACGTCGGCCGACACATGCTGGTTATCATCTCGTCGTAGTCAACAGCCATCATCATCATCATCATCATCATCATCATCATCATCACTGTCACCTGACAATCACGCTGCTCAAACTCTCCAATCAGCCAGGAATCAGGAGTTGAGATTTAATAATTGTGTCTATTCTAATCACAGATACGTAGGATGATGCACTCCCAAGAAGAAGAAAAAGAGCCAGCAATAGACAGAAAGTTTCAGTTTGTGAATGTCTTATTATTAGATATTATTTATGTTCCTAAATGTAATGGACGTATCCAAGCTGAAGTGTTTTAAATTAAATGTGTAACAGGTGTTTAAAAAAGTGTTGAGGAGGATTAACAAACATTCAACATATACATTCGGAGTGATCACCTGTTTTTTTTGTACATAGAGCAACACAAACTCAACAGATGATGGACGCAATGTTGGACACAGAGCAATACAAGTAAACACCCATATCTATTTATTTTTTTTATAAGCAAGCCCTATTTCTATGCTTATTTTGAGGCAATCTGGCACCTTATTTAAGAAAGCGAGAGCAGAGGGAGAGACAGGCGGGGACAGCTGCATTTGCCACACAAGATTCAGTGGCTGAATGAGCTTATGATTTATATTCATATAAAACATTTTAGCAGTGACAAAAAATACCCACGGCTATAGCCCAATATCCAGGCACTAAACAAACATTATCGCCACCTGGGTGGCTGTCACCGCTGAAGGCAGGTCATGGAGACGTGCGGTCTGGGAGAACAACAGATGTCGGGCTTTACAACAAGGTTATTAAATTGAGAATGTTTAAGATAAAACATGAGAAAAAATAAATAAATCAAAAGTCTTGCAAAAAGGCCACTTGGCAGAGGACACAAGAGGGCAGGTTGAGCACCACCTTTGAAATATATACCCACAGGCCTTTATGATGTAACAACACTCCCTCTGGACATTATGTTTCTTTCAAAATGCATTTGATTATCGGCTATAGCCATTTGAGGAATGTCAGGGGAAAGTTACAATGGCTGCTGATAAGGCCACGGGGGGAGCTCCAGTTCATTTGGGTGTGTGAACCCCAATGGTCTGCAGATAACAATGTGGTCATCTTGGTATTATTAGGCCTTTAAGGGAAATACACTGTCCCTTTAAACAGGTCTTGAATTTAGAGGGCACTGTGGTCCATGGGGAAGACAGAAGGGTTACTTTTAGATCAGAGAAAAAAGGACTTCGCAAATGCCATTTGCTAAATAGGGAATGCATATATACTGGATATTTATGTTGTTGATAATTCTAATAAGTTGCCAAGTGGCAAGCAACAAGGTATGACGCTGAAGCCATGAAAGCAATCTTGGAGTCCTGTTTTGATTCGGTAAAATTATGAAAGAGAATTTAGTGACAACTTTGGAATTTGATACTTTCTTGCTCAAAGCAACAGGTGTGTAATCAGGAAGTGGTGAAATAAGGTGTAGTAATCCAACAGCTATTTGCACTCGTTGGTAGCCAAATAGACCACAACGTTGTTGTTGTTGTCATCGCTCAATCATTAAGAGGAATAGCGAAGACTTACAGAGCAAATAATGATAACAATATTGAACACACATATTGTTTGTGGCAGAATTACTTGTTGAGGGAAATCACCTTGGCAACGATTGGCAGTTTGCCACTATCACCTCGCGATGCCGATGCCGCCAGAGTTTTTTTCTTCTTCTTTCTTCTTCTTCCATTAAGGCCACCGCGTGAATGCAGCATCAACACTCATGTGCCAAAGCGCGTGCCTCCTGTCGGGTGTCACGAGTCTGGCGTGTGTGCTCATGAACACGTGCCTGTGTGTGAGCGGTGGTGCATGATGGGGGAGGGTGCACGAGGCGCCGTGTGTCACTTGATCTCGAACATCACAGCAGAGAGATGAAGCTAAAGCGCTTAAAAGGGAGGAGGGAACTGGGAAGGTGGCTGCCTCGGATATGTGAATGGATTAAGAAGAGAACTACATGAATGACTGCATGAATGAAAAGACATTGAATGACTGCTATGGAGCCATTTCCTACATTAATGGTGCCCTCTTCGTCCAGCCCATCACACTCTCCTTAAGATAACGTTGCTGCAGAGTACATTGCAGAAAGTAGCCTCATAGTGTTGTATTTATCAATAACCCATCGTCTCATATATTTCCCAAACTGATCTATGGAATGCAAGTTTACACAGAGTGGTGTGCACAATGTCGACCTGGGGATTTTTGCATTCTTGTAATCACGTTAGGTTTAGACCATAGTTTTTACTCATGCATTATTTGTTAAACGTTAAAGAACTTACTAGTTACACTTCATGTTTCTAGGGGCTTTACAATTATTTTAACTGAGAATATGATGTATTTTTTGGGAGTGACTGATAACTGAAATTAGTGTGTTTTCTGTGGTTCTTATTGAGAGTGAGCGTTGGGGTGGCCAAGGGCATGAGTACGAAATGTGATACATTTACTTGGTCACTTACCATCTCTTAATCACACTGTTTATTATTATTCACCCACATTTTGTTTTCCCAGTCGATGTCCAAAAACAAAAATAGCCACGCAAACATAAAATATTAAATAAATGATGTACATATAACCATTTGAGCTTGGTGCCATTGATCATTATTCTTAAATTGTGATACTGGTATTCAATTCGACAAGGAATTTACTTACAACTGCACATTTGTTTTTGATTTAACCTGCACCCATGTGTCACAGGCATGACAATATTCACGATTCGATGTTATCAGATGATAAGCAGCAGTGCTCTAGGGCCAGTGTTGGGTTTGTATTGACAGCTCACAACAGAATAATTCTCCCATGCTCTCAGACCAATGACTTGAGGTATAGGTCCTACTCACTAATTATTGTCTCCCTGTGTGAAATTATATTGATGTATACCGTTCAAAAGTTTGGGATCACCCAGACAATTTTGTGTCTTCCATGAAAAATCACACTTTTATTTATCAAATGAATATAAAATATAGTCAAGACATTGACAAGGTTAGAAATAATGATTAATATTTGAAGTATTAATTTTGTTCTTCAAACTTCAAGCTCAAAGGAAGGCCAGTTGTATAGTTTATATCACCAGCATAACTGTTTTCAGCTGTGCTAACATAATTGCACAAGGGTTTTCTAATCAGATATTAGTCTTCTAAGGCGATTAGCAGACACAATGTACCATTAGAACACTGGAGTGATAGTTGCTGTAAATGGGCCTCTATACACCTGTGGAGATATTTCATTAGAAACCAGACGTTTCCACCTAGAATAGTCATTTACCACATTAACAATGTAGAGAGTGTATTTCTGATTAATTTAATGTTATCTTTATTGAAAAAACAGTGCTTTTCTTTGAAAAATAAAGTCATTTCTAAGTGATCCCAAACTTTTGAACGGTAGTGTATATATATATATATATAAATAAATAAATAAAAAATATGTTTATATATATGAATATATATATATATATATATATATATATTTATATATATATATATATATTTATATATTAACCCACACCCATAACTCCTTAGTATTTAAAGGATAATATATTAAGAGAAGTAAAATAACCTTAAAGTAAAATAACATCTGACAATATACGTAATAACATGAATAACATGAACAGTATACTGGTGCTAAAGGATGATAAAGATAGCTTCAAAATGTATTACCGGGTATATATTAAATACCCTATGAAAATGTGACAAAGGGATATTTCCTCATGGTTTGAATGGATATGTAAGTGTGTTGCGATGGAGCTCACTGAGCATTGAATGTAACCAAAGGGAGGGGAGGTGTGTGTGTGGGGGGGGGGGGGGGGGGGGGTCAGAAGATTATAGATTGATAAAAAGAAATAGTTGGCAAAAACAGCCCCCAACTACCCTTTACCCCAAACCCCTCCCCCAAGCCTGGGGTTTGAATTGATGTGTTTCTATTTTTAGCTCTCCCGTGTTTCCAGGGGAAACCTAATGACGCAATGACGTCAATGCAGGTCACCAGCAAGAAGCAGGCTGGAGGAATTGAGTGGCTTCCATTAGAGCTTTTGCAGAATTTTCCACAGAGGAGGGAGGAGGACACAATGGATTAAGATTAAGAAATGCACAGAACTAAAATAAATATAGACCGAAATGTATGGGAGAAAATGCGACTGACGTCTGAGAAGAGAGAGGATGGAGGGAGGGTGAGAGGGTGGAGGTAGAGGGGGGGGGGGGTGCTCTACTGCTGCATATCAATGGGTGCCGTTCAAATTCCCAGGGATTATTGGAGGGAAAAGAGGGGGGGGGGGGAGAGAAAAATTATGCACGCTTTCCTCGGATCGGTGACGACTGGGTGAGCCCTTTCTATTCTTGTGATGTTCTATTTGCTTAGAGTTAAAGTGAGTAAAAACAACAACCTGCCATTGTGTTTTCGTGCTTATAGACAGTGTTGCCATTGAGAAATTCATCCCCGAGTTTTAACTGTGACGCGTGAGTGGTCAGTGTTTTCTCCGGAGGGACGTGTTGATGTGTGGCGATAGGTGAGGGGGGGCGGGAGAGGGAGAGGGGGGGCGGCCAACCATATTCAACTTTAAGTGCCTCTGCGTCGACTTCCACGGAGTTGATTGCAATTATATTTACATCAACCGCAGCGGCGGACGTGCACCGTCTACAGCCCGGTAATAAGCGCCCGATGCGATACAAATTCTGCATCCATCGATACAGATTCACCGCTGAGAGAGAAAGAGAGAGAGAGGGGGGGAGAGAGAGCGAGAGAGAGAGAGAATGTGCGCTGAGGGGGAAATACATTTTAGTGCAATAATTGCAATTTTGAAGACTATCCGTAATCTGCGAAATGTTAGAAACACCATCAGATCATCGAGGCGATACTTGCGCGCGCGTGTCGTCTAATTGCATGCTAATCACCCGACGTCATCACTGTGGACAACATGTAAACGATGCCGGTGAGTTTCATCAACATCGAGCTATGGAGCTGCGGATCATCATTTGTCAATACTTTTCACTGCCGGGCGGTGTGTGTGTGTCTGTGATAAGTGTGTGTGTGTGTGTGTGTGTGTGTGTGTGTGTGTGTGTGTGTGTGTGTGTGTGTGTGTGTGTGTGTGTGTGTGTGTGTGTGTGTGTGTGTGTGTGTGTGTGTGTGTTGGGAGGGGGGGGCAGTCGTGTGCTTGGAACCTTGAATGCGTTGTGGCAACAAGTGCCAATTCATGCACGATGAATTCATCTCCAGACTGCAGCACACCCCGAGGGTACGCCCAAGAAGAGAGATGTGATGTTGTGTGAGCTGATGTTATTGTATATATATATATATTATATTTTGTGGGGAATTGTTGGTGTTTGTCTTTTTCTTGACCAACTCCACTTTCCCCTCTCTCCACTAACTGGGCTCCAGTGCAGGGCGTTTACCATGCATGCACGCGCTGGGAGCTGGTTTCAGCACCGCGGACAGCGCTCTCCCTCTCCTTGAACACTGGACTGATCATCCGTTGCAGCAAAGGTTGATTCACCTCAGCGACTGAACACCCGGGTTAAGGACCCGTGGAAGTGACACCGCGAAAAGCAGATAATTGGAGCGCGATTGAACACTCACAGATGTGCTTTATAGTAAAAAGATAATCAACATAGACAGTCATCCATGCCAAAGTAAGATGGATATGGGACAATGTGGGATACATTAAGAAAAAGAGCACACACACACACAGATATGACGCATGCGGTGAGGTTAGTGTGGAAGATGCCTATGTGTGCAGATGGTCCACTGGTCCTTATCTGCCCTGGGTTTAACATAACGCCCATGTACACACATAGGCACCATCATCCATGTGGTCATGTTTGGGCACGCCTCAATACACACCACTAGCCCCTTTTTTTAATGAATGTGTTCTTTACTGGAGCATGACATTTTATGATGGAGGCCTGCACATTGACTGAATTTACACTCACCGTTTAGTGTATCCCCCCCTCCCCTCCCCTTTTTTCTAGATTTAAATAAATTAATTTAAAATGCTGATTTCTAGATTCATACTTTTGAACATTTATTAAAAATACCAAAGCATCAACTGCCAACAGATATCTGAAGATATATTTTTGTAACGATGATTGTGGGCTGTGTATTGATATTCTATAGAATTCCCCAAATTCACAAACTCCCTCATAGAGGCATCGCTGTAACGCATTTAATTAAGAAAGAAAGAAAAAATGAATTGCTCACACTCAAAGAATTTCCCAAACAACACATTGCATCTATTTAAGTTTCTGAAAACTGTGACGTGATGAAACACAAACTTACTGACATGATGAATTCAATAATTATTTTTAAATGTTAGGTCAAATTGGATTCCTGAACAATAAATCTCCCTAGATAGGCATTTGTGATCTGTTGTAACATTGTTATAATGACAATGTAAACCTCATGGAGACCAAAGAGACTACACAGACCCCCAATTGTCTAAATATTCATTTTGAACGTACAAATTGTGATAACGACTCGGTCCGGTACGAAAATGTAGTAAAAGAGCAATTTATTGCACCGTGTCTGACATTTTTTTTACAAATGAAACAGGATTTGCAGGTTTTCATGACAAGGGTGTGGCATGGAATGGTGTTTCGAGAGAGAAGTGTCAACGTACTCAGTCACTGTCCTCGGCACAGTGTGGTGCACTACATGGTGGCTTGTGATGGGGGGCAGAGGTGTCGTTTTATACTTCCAGGTGTTCCTGCATATGGCAATTTAAATGAAAGAAAAAAAGGAATCAGTTATCAGAAGGCTTGTTTTTATTTACTTATTTATATGAGAAATTAGCTCATTACGATTTCATTCCAATAGTTGCAGTTATTTCCTGCCAGTGTGAGGTGGAGATGTTGTGAAATTGTATATTTGTGATTTAATTGCCTTAAGCAACCTTCAAGTTATTTGCTTAAATGCAGTACTTCATCATAACTAGAGGTGGATGAAATCACATTTTAAGTAATGTGTTTCAGGGGTTAAAAAAAGGTAGTGACCTGTATTTGCAATTGGATTATTAGATTAAAATGTTTACCATAACTGTGATGTGGTGTTCAATATCAGGAAAAGACTATATTTAAGGTTTTATTTCCTTTGCTTAACAGTAAAAACAATAATTCTCTAGGATGATGATGTTTGTGGAGGTCATTTCATGCCACAGCCATTAAAAGCTGAGGAGCTTGAAAGTGAGGATGTTAGAGGGCAGTACCTACGACAATGTGGGGGTTACCACCCGTGGATAAGAGAACACTTTAAAGGTCTGGATTGTACCAGTTCGGCTTAAATGGTTGCATCTTCAAGTTGCAGAGGAGAGACTGTAAAATGCAACTTCAGAAGTTCAGTCCCAAATCTTGAACGAATGAGCCTTTGAGATATTGAGCCTGATGCATTCTTCATTACATTGAGAAAGGAATGGCAGCTGTTTTTAGTTCCTTTGGTGATTAAAGAGTGAGTCTGCTTCCTTCATTAGAGGTGATTCCTAATTCCTTCTCTGTTTACTGGTTGCAGATGGGGTGACAAATGTAATGCATTTATAATAATGATTGTATATCGAGTATCAGTGGATGCTTCCATACTTTAGTGCCAAAAACGATTTGACTCTTGGAGAAAGTCCGTCTCACCAACAAATCGTCTGCATGATCAAATTTGATATGTGAAGTGTAAATGTTTACAAATCCTGTTAAATCTTTTTCCACAATTGAATCCCTTCGGCATGGAGAAACTGAAAATAGAAAGTCACACCACAAACAATAAGTTATTTATACACGATCACATTTACAAAACAGATTTCCTCTGCAGGAAAACATTTCTCTTTTTTTTCTAACAATTTCTCATTCTCAAGTCTCCAGAGAGATGAACCAGTTTAAAACATCACCGCCTAATAACAACGGTTGTGTTGTCCACCATGTCTCTGCGTAGGTATTGAATGGAGGTTGGGTTAACGAGGATCTCGTGAGATCCAAATGGTTTTATGGGGATGTTAAAACAAAATATGTCGCTAATCCAACACCTGATCGACTGTAAGACCCTTCAATACCCTTTTGATTTCTGTATCATACAAACACGTGTGCTGGAAATTGTGTTCAGACACGCCGGAGAGGAAGCTCCCGTCAAAACCAACAGGATCATATAATCCAGCCTGAAGTTACAGTTTTACATCTGATGAAGACGACATGGGAATTAAATTAGCGTCCAACTCCGCTCGTGGCTGATTAACAAAGAAAATTATGATTGGAATGACGTCTGATATTATTGTTTTTGTATCGAGCATGTCTTTCATTTAAATTTCACCCAGTGTGTTTTTTCTTACGTAGCAGTAGTGACGTCACATCTCGTCGTCTCAGGGCCTCGAACATGAAGCAAACGCATCCAATTTACAAAATCATCTTATTCAATTATAGCTGTGAAATAAAATGTCATAAATCCTGCTTTGGGGTACACTTCCGAGGCCTGGTGGACGACAGGAGACATAGAGCAACCTTTCTGGACAGAAGAGTCCAAAAAAAACCTATTCTAAACTTACTCTTAGTGTATTGAGTTTCCACCAAAGGTAAACACTACCTGCTTAATGCATTTCTTGCATGCATCAGAAGGGATCTAACGGCTCTATTTCCTTCTACAGATGCTGAGGAGATCGCCACGACATGAAGAAGTCGTCTTTTTTGTGTCCTTTGTGGCTCTTTTTGCGGTCTGGGCTTGCTGTTCCTAAGGCAGTAGCCAGGAAGCCCTTACCCCAAAAAGTATCTGCACTGGATTCTGGCATCTGAACCCGGAGTCCCACTTTCTTTCTCCCCGATGGAGCAGTGAGTATCTCTCATCTCTGTGGGTTCTAGTCATTTGTGGTATACGCACAGCACTCGGAGGTCATTTAAGATTATTCACAATCTGAGACTGTCGAAGATTGGCCAAAGTGGCTTTTGATAAATTGTGAAATACACAAATGTGTTCTATAAATAGGAAGCATACATCTTAATGTCTTACCCAACCTGATTGCAAAGGGTCTTATTACAGCAAGAACAGGAAAGTAGCTTTAATCAACCTGACCTCAGAGCAAAGAGTGTGAAACTTTACTTCCTAAAGTTATTCCGACCCTATAAAATATACATTTATATAATGTCAACATGCGAGACCCATCATAAGACTACAGAAAGGATACTTAAATGTACAAAACATACTTTTTATCACAGTGAAATCCAGGTAAGAATCATTATTCATTTTACATTTGACATATTAGTCCACGCTCATAAGTATAAAAACACTTGTCGTCTCTCCTCACGCGTCTTTTGTGAATTATCACTGGATGTAAAGAATTTCTCTGATGGTTTTCACACCACCAATTTGACAAGGGAGTTCAATCCATGCACTCAAAATATTTATATTATTAAGTATTATATTTGCAGATTATTATACATTACGTCACATGTGTTAGGAAATACACATAATTATCAATTAATAAAGTATAAAGACATTTATTGAATTACCTCGAGAAGCATAAAGGAAGCGAACAAACGAGCTGAGGGGAAGTGAACAAGTAGCTCGGAGCTCTGACGCAGTGTGTGTTACGTAAACTGGATTATTTATCCGTCCCCGTGAGCCTTCGCGATGTGGCGCTTCCACATTAAAACCCATGAAGGCAGATCTTGTGCACTGACGAGGATCCTTCACTTCCACGAGCCGTACGACTCCATCGCTCAAGGACTGTTCATATGCAGCAGTGTGTGCTGTACATTGACACATGTACATTGACACATGTGTACATTGACACATATGTACATGTGACATCCTTACAGTACGGTGGGCAAATGCAATTAGGAGCATGTGTTAGGATTGTGCAGCTGCATCGCTCAATACCTCTTATTGCGTGGTCATCATTGTGTTATGACTTGTTGAATAAAGATTTTTATAAACTCCGGTGGTCTGTCCAATATAATATAAATAATATTAACTTTCCTTTGCGATTGATGTCATTTTAATTTGTTTTATTTGTCTGTGTGTGGCTTTTTTTTTAAACATACTTATTGTTGTGACATGCTTACGAAAAAGAACAATGCACTGATTATTGATGTCTTAAAGTAAAACCTGCAGACTCCTCCCGCCTCGTGGGTGTTGGTATCACACAGAGCGGCATGTTTTCCGGTAGGCCGCGCCGCCGCATCCATTAATTGACAGAACAAATCTCTCACTGACCTTCAGATGGGAGCCAGAGATTCCCAGCTAAAGCTCAGCCGTGGCCCATAATTTGTGTGTCATACATCGCCCTGGGAAATAGGACAGTGCCTCATCCATGTCATCAGATAGGGACGAGTGTCAGTGCGTGCACTTGTGCTCCTCACCCACTTTTAATTGAGTCAATCAAATCGGTGACCACAGGTCAAAAGATAGAGGCAAGGGGTGTTTCGGGTTCTCATAGTACTGTTCAATATGTGCTTTGCATGTCATTTAATACAAAGTAACATTGGGAATTGAGGAAGTGCATTTGGGGGATGGATTTAAATATTCCTTTACCATTAATAATGATATAAAGCAGGCCAGGTGAGTTTGAGAATATTTCTAATGAAGGGGATGACATTTAAATCAAATGGTCACGCCAGTTGCAATAAGATAAACACTGGATTCTATTTGTATTTTAAAGTCAAGAGAAGATTGCTTAAGAGAGTGAAGGAGTATAAATTCTAACAAACCGTGCGCTGATGTTCCGTTGTGACTCATGGAAATAAGAAAAGGAAGAATGTCACGCGGTGTTGAGACACCGGCAACACAAGCTGACAAACTGCTCCTCAGTTGAATCTCTTGGTGAGTTTTGCTCTCCAGAGGATGTTTTGGGAACTGCAATCAAGAGCACACAGCGCAGCTCCATCACAGAGTGCCGAACACAGCATCCAATTCAAAACTGTTCCAGTAAAGTTTACACCGGACCCGGCTGGACACAGCAGATGTATTCAGTTTGATTGTGATGTTCGTACTGGTCGTCTCCTCCTCATGACATATTCACAACAAAGTTACAGTAAAAAGTGTTAAATGTCAATGTCTCGCTTGATGGAACAAAATAGGCCGTCTGAGGCTATAAGTTGTGCTGATGTTGGCTTTCGGCTTATCTCTGTGTCTCGGTGTTTTTGCCGAGTACTGCCGAGTATGTGGTTTCAACTCAGCAATGTGATTAAATCTAATTGCCGAAAGCCTACTTATGAAATAGATCTGAAGTTATTTGAGTTGACTCAACAGGAGATACATCTTTTTCCAGTCACTCGTGCATCTGGTATGTAACTGACAACAATAATGTGTTTCTACTCAGGCACTGGAAATGACGCGGACACAAATTTTGTTTCGGTTGATTTGAGTTTCATTATTCATAATCATGGATAAAAAAACATCATCATAAGCAGTGTAGTCATCGGTTCTCATGTAGTTGTTCAAGATCTACAAGAAGCTGCACTCGGGAGCACACTGGTAACTGTATAATGCTAATATAAGGAGACAATAATGTGGATACATTCAAGGAAAATCCATCCAATAGTGCAAGATATTTAAAAGACAAAATGTAGCTTTAAAAAAAATATATATGTATATAAATATATATATATATATGCGATCAACCATATATATATATATATATATATATACATAGTTGATTAAAGCAAGACATCTACCACACCCGATACCACGACTGTAAAATATCTCATTTTAATGACCGATTTTTCATGAATTTTATTATTGTGAAAGACTCAAAGGAAAACACATTGCCGGAATCTGTCTGTGATGTCTGATCATTTAGGGAGTTGTATGTTTATGAGCGATCGTTCTGGTTCATTAATCATTTGAATCAAACCACATGTATTTCCTGTGCAGATAAGGCATCGCCTACACTCTTCCCTTTGCCATTAGTTCCTCCAAAAGGGGGGCGTGGGGGTCATTTAGTGTGAAACAAGGGGGCGAACAAAGGGGAAGGAGGTCGGTGCAACGTCAGCTTACTGGAAATGAACAAAGCCGGTATTCCAACAAATTGTGTGTCATCTACTTTATAAAATAAAAGTGCTTCCATCTGCGTCATAAAGGAGCGATGTCTTTGAGTGCAGTGGGCCCAACAGGACGGGTCAAACTGATTGTTTTGGCAAACTACATTTTATGATTCTCGCTCTTTCAACAAAGTTCTGGGAAACGTGTGCCATGGGTTCACCAACTATGTAATTTAGTCTCAAATAGAGTCGGTGTTCACAACAGGAAGAGAGTTAAAGTTTATAAAACAACACAGATTAATCCTGGAATCAGTTCATGGCTCAGTGAATGATACATATAATTCGTCCACTGGCATGTCTACAGAGGAATAATGAATATTGTATATACTATAGACAGAATAATGTATATTTTTGATTAAAATAATTCCATAAAACCCTCTCCTTATTAATTTCCCCCATGTATCAAACTAAGAAATAGGTCTGTACATGAAGTGCAATTACAAACAACCGACCTGCAAATGTTTCAAACTAAAAATGAGTGTCGCCACACCTTCTGACAAAACACAAATTATCATCGCCTCAATATGAAGACAAAAAAATACAACTTCTCATAATTCTGACATGATCATCATGTTAATTCAGAAAAACAGCAGATTTCATCCAATGAAAACATCGTTCATAATTAACAGTTCATGTCCAAGCCTATCCGTGGCTTGGACATTGCACACTATTAGCCTCCTTCTATAACGTCTTGTTGGCATCAAGACACACAAGGTCAGGCAAAGAAGCGTGAGTATATTAGGAGCAACACACACACACACACACTCTTATGAACTCCAAAACCTCCTTGACTGCAGCTGTTTACGCACACATTATGCTATATAGATGAGATGTAAATACTACACAAATTATGGAAAACACCGCGGTGAGATAATTCTCTGTAGGTTACTCCAGAGGTCATTTTGTGAAAGCACAACAATGCGCCCGTAACCGTTGAACTCTGACCCACATAAAATCTCACTAATACCATCATCATCATGCAAAGAGCCTTTGTGACACACACACACACACACACACACACAAGAGCTGTAAAGTATTACAGTACACACTGAACACCTCATTCCTCCCACAAAATATATACACAAGCAAGTGAAGAGCAGGGAGCACTCAAAGTTGCTTTTATACATAGTGAAGATATGAGGATGGATTTTATATTCATGCTCATATTAAATCAAGCAGTACAGTGTTTGAATTGTTGTACATTTTTACTTTACTAAGATCAATGAGGGACTTTTCCTTGTCCCTGTGTTTTCATGCATTGCTTCTCAACAGGCTGCAACAGCATGGCATCAAAGCACGCGGCTCAATCCACCAAACATGGCGAGAACACAGTACACTTCTATACATCTATGACGTCACCGGTTAACATTAGTAATATCTCGTTAGCAGACAACTCGACTCAACAGACACTGACTTGTTTCGTGTGGCCTCGGATTCAATCCGTGCATTCAAGCGCAGTACCGGGATCTGGCCGGCAGATGTCGCAACTTTCTAGTTTTGCCTCCAACTGAACTGCGTCATAGTGCGTCAGAAAGCAGTTCACCGGAAACATGGAAGACAAGCCACTCGCCTTCCTTCCTACCTGCTATGCCTGTTCTAAAGTGGGTGTGACCTGTTCTCCTTGTGTTGCCTTAGGGTCATTTTGACCCGAATCAATATTATATCCTCCCCCCGCCTTTGGGTCATTTTGACCCGATTCAATGTTTCACCCTCCTGTTACCTTTATATTTACTAACATATGTTACCCTTTGGGTTCAATTTGACGCCAGCAATTAAAACCTCCAGAAAATTATTAGAATTAATATTGTTTTCCAAGTTTAAGTGTGAGGCACTTTATGTTTGTTTGTTGATTACCGAAAGAACACCGACATTAAACATTGAATGGGGTCAAATTAATCCTAAGGCGGGGGGAGGGTGTAATATTGATTCGGGTCAAAATGACCCTAAGGCAACACAAGGGTTAATACATCCACAGTTCACCCTCGCAAACAAACACGTCCCATCATGCACTGTGTAGATCTGAAGTATACGGATTATATACAAGTATATTGTTGCTTTTCTGCTGCGCAAATCAAAACAAACAGAAACAGTGCAATTAGAGTTCTAAAAGTTTTTATTTTATAATAGTGTTCAACAACCAGATCTGGTATTAAAGTGCAACACCAATTCCCTAAAGAACACTTCCTGTGGGATGAAAGCCAAACAAGACTCTACAATAATCAATTCAATAGTGCATATCATTTAATATGTAATTGGAACAACAAAGTCAAACGATTGAGGATGCTTCAATGGAGAGAGAAAATATATTCTTTAAAACTACACCACTGATCATGCTACAGCTGCAGGATAAAAAGATTCCAGTGAAATCATAAAGTGTCTAGTTGTGTTAAAATCGGTCAAACTAAACATTAACATTTGAGGGAGAGAAGGGCAAGGGAGTTCAAGAATTTGTCCAGCGTGGAGATGTAGTCGTCCGGGTGGCATCGCATGTGGGCGGCGTGTTTCGACTCCTTCCACTTCCTGCTCTCCACGGCCACGCCCCTCTCCCTCCAGTGGTCAATCAAGGTCTCCAAGTCGGCCGTGTTGCACAGGGCGTCGTTTTCACTGAAGAAGAAGAGGGCCGGCGCCGTAATGGGGCTGTTGTGGAAAAGCTGGATGCTGTCGTCGTAGAGGTCGGCCGTGTGTGTTTTGAAGAGCCAGAAGTAAAACATCGCGGCGTGTTTCACCAAGCTCTCCAACCGTGGAAACAGAGTCTTGCCAAGGCCTGAATAACAAAAGGGAGACAGAAAATAATCAGGAGGTTTAATATTTCACAACAAGAGCACAATTACATACAGCAGGCCTATTCAACTAGCGGCCCGCGGGCCGGATGCGGCCCGTTTGAGTTTAACTCTGGCCCGCAAGACTGCCTGCAAATCACTATAACTTGGTAAGAAAAAATAAAACTGACGGACACGCCTCTTTTATACATTGAGACATCTAACCCAGAGCCATCGAGTTTCACTGTTGCACCCCCCCCCCCACCCCCCGTCAACAATCCTTCTCGGCTCGCGCGCGACTCTCACTAGCACCCCCCCCCCCCGTCAACAATCCTTCTCGCACAGGTGAGCATCGGGTGCTGATTTGATCAATATTCTGTGCGGCCCTCACACCCCCCGTGATTTTCTTATTCGGCCCACTTGCTACTGAAGTTGAATAGCCCTGACATACAGTATGTAAACACATTACTGTGTCGGGCTTAGTGTCAAATTTCAATTATTTATGAGGGACATCTCGATGTTGCCACTATTATGTTAATGTTCTTATTTTATTTATATTTGGGGGATATTTATGCTTAATGTTTTTGGCTATTTGGCCAAATTGGCACCATTAAAAGTATACAAAATGATCTATTCCTGTTTGCCATATATCCATTAAACAGACAGCTACCACTGGATAACTTTGGTACGGAAGAAAACTTCAAACCCTGATGATCCTCCTACAATTTCTGATCAGATTTATGGATGTTGATTTGTGATGGACATCAGAGATAATGATATCCTGTATCCAAATGTTTTGATGAATCCTGAGAAAATAAAATTGCACTGTAGACAAAAATATGATATTGAGGAAATGAATCAGTGGAATATTAAATAATAAAAGTTGTTAATTGCAGTTGTGGTCAATTACTAACAGCAATGTTGCTTATTGAATAATAATTATAATCATTAATTGGGCAAAAATGCATCAGCTTTTCCTACATTTCATGTCTTTATTTTATAATAAATGTAATATCTTTGGGTTTCTACTGTTTTTTTGTTTTTATTAGACATTGCTTTTGAGTTAGGGAAACTGTGATAATAATGTGTCACTGTTCTACAATTAAAATAGTTATCTACATCCTTATATACAATTATTAGTGAGAAATTGATAAACCGTTTGCATACAGTAGGTTAGAAACAAGCCGCCACAAATAGTTCCCGGGCTCCTGACTGCAGCGGCGGGTCAGCTGGCTCATGTATTATTTAAAGATGTGACCCACATATCCAACTCAAAGGTAACCCGAGGAGAATCCCCCTCACTCACCTATCGCCATGTGCTCCCGAGTGCCGACCACCAAGCTGTCGTAGATGTGCCCCGTCACCCTCTGGGCCACTTCTGCATGTCGTTTCCCTCCTCGAGCAATGTGGGCGAGTGTCTGGGTGAAAGTGAAGCCCCCGATGGAGGAGGCGTGGACCAGCAACGGCCTCCCTGAGAACTGAGGCTGCTCCAGGACCTCCAACACCTCCAGCCCGTAGTCTAACCCCCATCGGGGCCACAGGAAGTGCGTCACCTTGCTCTGGACCAGGAGGACGTCCATGCCGCGGTCCAGGTAGAGGTCCCTGTACTTGCCCACCGCCACTGGCCGGGCACCGAGCCAGGAGAAGAAAATAAGAAGAGGGCGCGAAGTGCATGAAGAGTCTGATTGGCTTTGGGAGGAGGCTGGGGGGTGTGATGGTGCATCTGAGAGCAGGGGAGAGGAGGAAGGCTGTGCGGAGGGGGGGGAGGTGGGGCAAAGTGCAGTGGAGGTTTGAGAGTCTTTGGCGGCGCGTGATGTCCGTTCCCCCGTCCCCGAGGACGGAGCGCAGTAATAAGTTATGCCATTGCTGATCCTCCTGGAGATGAAGCTCGCTCCGTCCGCCGGTTCAGACGTGGTTACGTCACTCCGGAAGAGACTGAAAGGAAATACAAACAAACAACATTGAGTCATTCCCGCAGTCTGACAGAGATAAATAGTTTCCAAGTGAGACGTAGAAGAAGAAGAAAGAAAGGCTGGTTCGTGCAGTGATCTTTAGAAATAAAAAAACATGCCCGTTTCTCTTTAAAACATTTCAATACATTTGCCAATTGTTGTAATAAACTTTTTATATTCTAGATGAATTGTTTTTACTTCATTTATATATCATATTATATTATTATATGTATCTTATTGTCATTATATTGTGCACTGGTGTCAGTATTAATTAGTATACACTCAATACTTACTTTTACTTTGTTATACTTTTTTTCTTATTCTTCGGTTGTAATCTTTGATCAATCTCTGCCACAATAACTTCTTTTGGTAGTTAATCAAGTTTGATTATAGTCTTTCAAGCTATTATTCATCATTATTAATTCATTGACTATTAGGCCTACTTTATATTTATTTTTTCACTTTACTAATTAACATGTCCTCTCCTTTCCATACTAACAACTAGAATGGGCACTCGGTAGAGCGCATACCTTCGCATATCACAAGATTGGGCATTGAATTATGAACATTTTGGCATTAGTTGCATGCCAATTGGATACAAATTGACCGTGCTATAGTAAAAAGAAGATGTTGACCTTTTCGTGACCTTGACCTTGACCTTTGACCCGATCGATCCCAAAATCTAATCAAATGGTCCCCGGATAATAACCAATCATCCCACCAAATTTCATGCGATTCGGTTTAATACTTTTTGTGTTACGCGAGTAACACGCATACAAATAAATAAATGAATAAATAAATACACCGCGATTAAAACATAACCTTCCGCATTTTCAATGCGAAGGTAATGAAATGGATTTGTAGCCTATTGCCATTTCGATTTCGCCCATGATCTGTGTGATGCTGTTGAGAGAGGCTCTGCATCCGTATTACAATCAAAGGTTTTCCATCTTGTGCAAGGGGGGGGGGGGGATCAGCGATATCATTGCTCTTGGCTTTCACCCAACGCAGCTCGTGCAACCGGAGCTAAATGACCGTCCTGCTTATTGAAACCGGGCATTAAGATAATAACGATACCTTGTCTCAGGAGGATGTAGCACAGTATCAGCCTATACCTTTTTTATTCAAACCTTTTTTGTAATGCTCGTGCAATTTCCGCATGCACAACATAACACAGCAACGTATCACTCTGTTACCTGGTGAAGAGCGCCAGGTTCCCCATGCTGTGCAGAGTGAGAGTGGTGGTCCTCCTGGTCGCCTGACAAAGTAATAAATACAAATATAGACTCCCGAAGGTCAGTCAAATCATCCGCTGCGATGGTGCCGGTGTGTTGCGGAGAAGTACGTTCCCCCGGTGAGTCGTGTTCCGCAACAGTTAAAGGGACAGCGCCCCCCCGCGGCGGCTCGCGTCGGCAGAATAGAACTCACTCATGTTTAAAAAACACATTGAAAGGAAGAGGTTTTAGTTTTTTTAGAAAAAGCTATGGTTGGAAATCTAAAACGAGTGAAGAGCATATAAAGCTGATCATATAACTTCATGAATTTAATTTTTAGGAGAATAAAACCTTTTTCTCAGTTAGGTTCCAATTAGGTTGCTTGAAATGAGACCAATTACTGAGACACACGACCTTTGGTTTAAACTACACACATTAAGAATATGATGAATATATTAGAAAGAAGTTTTGGAGAATTAGTATTTCTTATTTCTTTTTTTAATTTTATTTTGTATTTTTTAAGAAAGAGCAATGATGTAGAACAGGTTAGGGACACAGTTATACTCTCATGTTTTACATTGTGAACTCGATGCAAGGTGTGATAGCGGGTTTTTAATTCATTGTTAGAGCGCGAAGGTATTCCGGAAGTGTATCCAACAAGCACATATCGACACGGAAACATTATTCACTACAACACCGTCACCGGAGCCATTTCTACCACCGCTTCGTGTTCTTCTTCTGGTGTATTTCTTTTCTATTTGCGTTTGGCAAACAACGAAATGACGCATTACCGCCACCATCTGGTATATTGTGGATCAGGACAGTTAATTTAAACCGCTCACTATTATTGATAATGAATCATAATACATTATTTATAAAAAGTATGTTTCATTTCACATATATTTTATTAATACAATTATTTAAATGTTCCTCCACTTTTTAATCCATCTTTGCTTTAACTACACTTCTCATTTTAAGTAAATTAATGTTGTGTTTTGTTATTGCTTTCTTTTGCAAGCATGTCTATTAATTTATGTTGTTTACATTTTTTCCATAGAAACAACACACTTATTTGTTTTCTGTATTATATCTGTTGTAATGCTAACAACATAGCATATCTTATTGATGAAAGCGTCCTACAAGGATGGTAAAATAAAACTAATTTCTGTCTTTTGTCCATCAATTCCTTTTAATTGCACACATGTCTCTTTTCCCAAAACATAGTAAGTTAAATAATATAGTGCTGTATTTATTACAACCTATTGCCACTTTAACTGAGCCTGTATCTGTACCACTGGAAAAGGCATAATGCTCCTGATAAGGCCTTCATACTGGTGTTTTCCCATTTCATAGTGTTTTCCATTGAGCACATCAGTGTTCAATCGATGCTTAGAATGTCTACTCATATAATGGGCTGTGTTTGTCATTTGAAAACAAAATACCCTTTTGAGGTGACATAACACTGTTTTGAAAGCAAAGTTGCATTTTGCAGGAGATATAAAGGGTTTTGCATTTTGTGTGAGTGGTTTTGGGATTTGTGTTTAGAGTTTTGAGAAAACGAGGCATGCTTTCAAAAAATGTGTTTCAGCAATCGAGTAAAACTGTAATCGCGCGCTCGCGGACAAGACATTCTCCGTGACGTCACTGAGTCACCATGGAAACAGTCTGCGCTTTGATGCGGTGACGTCGCTCGTAGTCGTGACGTCCCGGAGCAGCGAAACAGAGTATATAGCAGTGATTTCCAGCAGAAGAGAAGAGAAGAGAAGAGAAGAGAAGAGAAGAGAAGAGAAGAGAAGAGAAGAGAAGAGAAGAGAAGAGAAGAGAAGAGAAGAGAAGAGAAGAGAAGAGAAGAGAAGAGAAGAGAAGAGAAGAGAAGAGAAGAGAAGAGAAGAGAAGAGAAGAGAAGAGAAGAGAAGAGAAGAGAAGAGAAGAGAAGAGAAGAGAAGAGAAGAGAAGAGAAGAGAAGAGAAGAGAAGAGAAGAGAAGAGAAGAGAAGAGAAGAGAAGAGAAGAGAAGAGACGAGAAGAGAAGAGAAGAGACGAGACACCGGCCGGAGCGGAGACGCCGGCCGGAGACTCCGACCTGGGTGAGGCTGAGAAGAGAAGAGAAGAGAGGAGAGGAGCGGAGTCTCCGGCCGGCGTCTCCGCTCCTCTCCTCTCTTCTCATTACATTACATTACATTAGCTTTTATCCAAAGCGACTTCCAATAAGTGCGTTTCAACCTAGAGTATAAACCAAGAACAACAAGAACACAGGAAGCAACACTTCCTTCACTCAGTCGAACCACAAAAGCACCACAATAAATGCCATCCCAGTGTCACTGAAGTGCAAATCTGTGTTTTAATCCAGATATAGTCGGAAAAGATGTGTTTTCAGTCTCAGGCGGAAGATGTAGAGACTTTCTGCTGTCCTGATGTCAGTGGGGAGCTCGTTCCACCACTGAGGAGCCAGGACAGCAAACAGTCTGGATTTCGAGTGATTAGCTCGAGGTGCAGGAGGCACAAGACGATTGGCTGTTGCCGAGCGGAGCGAACGTGCCGGGGTGTACGGTGTGACCATATCCCGGATGTAGACGGGGCCCGATCCGTTTAGAGCACGGTACGCCAGAACCAGTGTTTTGAAGCGGATGCGGGCAGCCACCGGTAACCAGTGAAGAGATCGAAGGAGCGGAGTGGTGTGGGTGAATTTCGGGAGGCTGAAGACCAGTCGAGCTGCTGCATTCTGGATGAGCTGCAGAGGTCTTCTCCTCTCTTCTCTTCTCAGCCTCACCCCGGTCGGAGTCTCCGGCCGGCGTGTCCGCTCCGGCGTGTCCGCTCCGGCTGGCGTGTCCGCTCCGGCGTCTCCGCTCCGGCGTGTCCGCTCCGGCGTGTCCGCTCCGGCCGGCGTCTCCGCTCCGGCCGGAGTCTCCTCTCCGGCCGGAGTCTCCTCTCCGGCCGGAGTCTCCTCTCCGGCCGGCGCAGATGAACGAGGACCCGTTCGACGCTGCTTGCAGCTTTAATGTTTTTTGTTTGTTTTCTGGCTGGCATTGCTGTCAAAATATTGGTTGGAGATATAGATGGGGGTGCAAAAAGAACTGCCCAGCAAAAAGGCGCATTTTTTTGCGCCCCCCTCTGAATGGCGCCCTAGGCGGCCGCCTATACCGCCTGTCGGAAAAACCGCCCCTGGTGGCAGACATGTCATTTCTATGAAATTCTGAGTCTTCAGTGTTTTTTAAAGTTAATTTGGCCTCATTGGGTTCATAATTCTTGTTTGAAACCACCCCTCGACAAATGTTTAGAATTCGATTTTCATTTAGCAAATATGTAATTCATTCCAGCAATTCATTATAATATATTTTTTTGTCATTACAATTAACTTTTTCAGATTCCCACTTACTTAAACTACTCAGATGTATCCAAGCTGTCACTCTGCAAATACAGTGCTTGAGTAAATGTATTCAGTTAGACATCGTCCAAATTAGCTTTCTCTTAATTAATTGTTTATTGTTCTAACTTAGTTTTAACTGATGTCGTTTTTCTAATTTGTCTTATTGTAAAATCACATAACTGCATATTTGAAAAGTGATATATGAATAAAGTTAATTAAGGCATATATATAAATTATATATATATATATACAGGCACGTGCACAGATAGAGCCCTAGTGGTGCTCAAGCACCTGTCCTTTTGCCCTGGATGAGAAAAGTGCCCTTTCTGTATTCATGTCAAATACACATTATTGTGGTGGTCATGCTCCGGTTTATTTTTTCTGTTTTTTAGATGTGAGACGGGAGTTGTTCTTCCAGAAAGCCCGTCGGCCCAAAGATGAACGTGACGATTAAAGTCTCGGTTTGATTCACTTCTCCATCCAGTTAGGAGTTTGGTATAAAAGCATCATTTCATATACTGCCGGGGTCTGTTACTTACTCTCCTATTTTCTATTTTTGTCAATGAAAATCTTGAAAATATAAATGATGCATTGCTTTAGTTGGATTATTTAGACTTAGAGTGAAGATATATGTTGGTATTTGTTACTGATTGTTGCCAACTGACATGACATGTTGACGCTTTGCCATTTATGATGTTTTGTACGATAAAATATCTTTGTGGTCATTTAAGCTATTTTTGGCAAAACAAAAATATAATTTTTGGTTTAATCGTTTACCCGTTATGAAGATGAAAAATGAGCACTGGCATAAATTAACAATATATTACTGACATTAATTATTACGAATCAACACAATAAGTAAATATAAAAACTATAACATTGTAGTGCATAAGTCTCAACCATTAAAGTTGAATTATAACCCAATATGAACATCATAACAGTTTGCTGACCCAGTAGTTTTTAATAAAAAGACATATTTAGATTTTGTTGTACATTTGTTCATTAAAATCAGGAGATAACAATCTAAATACTGGACACAGTTTACATGCACATACAGTATTCCAAGTGACAAATGAAATACTTCAACGCTTTTTGAATTATTATGTCTTGTTCAGGCTGAGGCGTCCCTCTTCTTCTTCCTGTGGGCGGGGCGGGGCGGGGCAGGGGGGGGGGTCCTGATTGTACTTGTTCAGTGGTCTGCTGAGGGTGACGGGTTGGTTGACGTCCACCTTCAGCTGGGAGAGAGACAGAGGAGTCCTGCCCTGTGAGACACAAACACCAGAGATGAATACGTTTGAACTGAACTACACAACCTTTACATTGTTGTGTTGGATCTGGCCTCCAGTGATGGGATCGTATTACCGATACTTCTGTAGTCTGAGTGAGGGATTACTTACTCCGCCCACTAAAAGAAAGGCAACCGCCGCTCTTCATCTGGTCCTGTAGTCCTTCATCCTTCTCATGTGGTCCTCCCTCGTCATCTTCTTCGTCGTCTTCAAGGAGATCCTGGAAGTTGCTTCTTGTGTCACCGCAATCGATACCTAAATAAAAAACTTGGAGACTTTTGTTAATGTTAGTAAGTATAACCACGCCAACCAGCCTTCCCCCGCCAGGCGAGAGGGAAGGCTGTCTGGCACTTTATCAGTCCTGCCGGGCAGTCGGGCTCCTCCTCTTCCTGCTCCTCCTGGGAGACTCTTCTGGTTTCTGGGGGGCTGGGGCCGGAGCTTCTTCAAGACGTTCCACAGCTAAAGAGAGGGTGAGAGGACAGGAATAACCAAGGACAGATACGGGAGAACATTCCTGCCAACTGCCACAGCACTTTATAATAAATCACCTCTGACCATATCCTCCTTAAATTGATCAATAACCCTTTCACCGCTTTCACTGTATATAGGCCTACACTCTATAGACTTTGCATTTTCTTTATCATCTAATTTTCTTGAATTGAATATTTCCTGCTCTGCTATCTTATTGTATATATTGTGTGTTTACTCTGTAACCTTGCTTCTACAACCAAATATCCCCCTGTGGATGAATAAAGTATCTGTTCATCGCTCTATCTATCCGTCCATCTATCTATTCCTGGACAAACCTGATGGCCGCAGGGGGGCCAGGAGCTCCAACGTGGTCTCCACCAACTGGAGGGAAACATTAGTTCAGTAAAGTTAGAAAGATATTCACAGATTCGGACTTCCCGGCTCAATAGCTCTCTCACGACAGAGTTAAAACACACACAACACCTCTCTGTGACCGTAGTGATGTCGACAACAAGCTACAACCTCCGGCTCAAGATTTATTTCCCAGGGACGTAGACACATTTTTTCTTCATTATCAGTATTTAAGAATAAAACTTACTCTCTCTGTCATCAATTCCCCCCAAATGTGTTTGGATATCTGTCAGGGCATTTGAGTTCTTGTGAGAATTCCGCTTCGACATACTCCGTGGCGCTCACAAGCCCCCGCTACAAAGATCAATCTTGTACGAGTAATTGTCTTGTCTTATTTTCCTCTATTTCAGTTATTCGGTTTCAAACTTGCCATGAATCTGGAAAAGCTGACCGCAAACAATTCTGATGTTTACAGTTGTTTTAGATTCTTTCAACCAGGAAATTCCACGGCTCAGTGGGAACATGAAACATCTTCCACTCAACCGCCAACAAGACACAGAAACACATCAAGAGTGTTCCTCTATGTTCTTCTTCATGTTTCTTGTATCCCCTCTTTCACTCTAACTTCAAGTTTCCCCCTCAGGACTCTTGCTGCGGATGTGAGCCGCGGTTGTCATGACAGTGTTATGTGTAGGTGACTGTAAGATGGCTGTCGCAGCCGTGATCGGGTCTTTCCATTCATTCACATCCAGGCAGCAGAGGCAGTTTTAGGTCATCGTATTCACTCACTTTCTTTTTCTCTCTCTCTCTCTCTCTCCTTTTCTCCTGGATCTGCTCTCCACAGTCATTTGCACCTCCCCCCATGATTACCTTATATTTTCCAGTAAGCTTCTTGTGTTTGGACCTTGCAGTGAGTACAGAAATTTCAATTTTGGGTGTATTCATATTTACATGAACATTAATATCCACAGTTTGAGGAGGATCTTTGAAATCCTGTAATTTGTTTTTCATGTAAATCTAATATCCTTGTTTCCTGTATCAGCCTCATAGGTTTTGCGAAACTAGAAATATGCATTATTCCAGTTTTAATTGTAATGGCCATCCTCTTTTACAGCCCCCCTTATTCCTGCTGATTCTTTCTATATTCCCCTCATCACAACGCCATCACCCTTCTGAGCCCCCATCCTGTAAAGGTCCGAGGCCCTCACCCCCCCCCCCCCCCCCCGTATTGCTGCCGCACAGATCCCCAGCCTTTCCTTTTCTCATTGTTTCACCGTGGCCCCTATTGTCCACAGCAAAGACAGACAGTTAGGAGGGAGGGGAGGAGGGGAGAATGTGCCCTCTGTGTTCTCCGGGGCAGGAGGGCTCCACCCACATCAGGGTGTGGAAAATCCGTTTCAGCTTCCTGCTTTATTTTTCTCCCAGTCTTTCCTTTTCACTCCGCTCGCTCATCATCTCTGTCAGATTTCCTCCTGGCATCATGTGCCTCCTCACTCTCCATGCATAGGATGGAATTACACCAAGCATGTCTGTGTTGAAACACACACACACACACCTACACACATACACACACACACACAAGATGCCCTTTTCTGCATGCAAAACCATGCAAAACCGGTATTGCTACAGGAGAATTTAATGGGAAACATACATCGTTTGCAGTTTTACGATTACTCATGTTTGGAAGCAAATCTTAATAAACAAAGAGCTAAGCAGCCTGGAGTTATAAGGCATATTTTTTCATGTGCTCTCCATCAATGTTGTTAACATCTGATGTTCCCAGAAAAGGGCTCAGCTCCAACAGGTCCAAGTGTAGTCTAACCAGTGAAGTCATCCTGTAAATGAGAACTCTAAACTTAAGTTAATCATGAGTGGATGTGGATTCAAACCCAACATTCACTCAGTTTTTAGCTCTAGATTGGTCTCCACCTTCTCTTTGAGCTCTCGGATTGATAATTTTTCCTGCTGTCTGATGCTGAGCAGTGAATGTACAGCGGGGGTACAGCTGTTTGATTACTTCATCCATTGTTGATATAAAAGTAGCTTTCAACATTCTAGATATAAAGGTCACCCCTAAAACAAGGACGCGGCGTTCAGCCTGACACAAATCGTTATCTCGCTGCCGTGTTTCTATCTTCCATCTTCCTCCCTCCTCCATGTGAGGGCTGCCATTTGCATTCATGACGTGCTCAGAGGATGTTGACACCTGTCGTTTGAAGGAGGCGCTTTCTTTTTTTTATTATCCCATCAATCGTCCTCATTGGTATGGGAACCACGTTGCAGGTGTATGTAGCTGATGTATTAAACATACGGTCATTGATTACAGATGGCAGGCCCACATCTTACTGGACCCACATGCTCAAAAGTCCCATTGGAAAACTCTCGCTGTCCCTTTGTGCTTTGAACAATCGTAAAATATTGTTAATTTAGGTGTTGCGGCATGTGCACAGGAAATACTAGCTTCTGATTGGTTGGTATCGTGAGAAGGGATAGCAAAGTGAGGATGTCACATTATTTATCCCAGAGGCCGTTTCCTGTAACTCTCAAGGAAATACGGAGGATTTGTCCACCAAGGTCATCTCTGGTCCTCATCGAACAGCCTTAATGAGCCGCATCAAATCTGCAGGCAAAGCTGTCTGGGAACACATTCATAAACACACACACACACACTCACAGAGACACACTCTTTGTCAAGTTTAAAGTACACATGCCAGCTTGGAACACAACCAGTTACCTTGTGCTGCTTGTTGTTAAAAGAGGGGTGTGTTGTATTTCTCCCCTCGTCAGATTGTGTTCATAGATCTTTTTTGTTGTTGCATTTACGCCGTGACTGCTGCCGTTCCATATATAGACCTCAATTAATAACACGCCTCAGTCTGTTTTTACTTCAGTGAATTATCATTATGTAAAATGTGAAACATCATTAACAAATATTCATAAATGTTCACATCTGGTGGCAGAAACGCCCGTGGCTACACTTTTACACACACTCTGACACACACGCACACACACAAAGACAAGTTTTACATTCTGAAAGCAAATGCTGAAAAACTTTTTAAGCGAATGTTTTTGGGAGATTTCAGGTCGTGACAATGCTGTCACTATAAAAATACAGCGAAAGGGCCCTGGGCACGGTGCATAGAGTCTATTGATAGATAGTCCATTGTTGTTTTTTCAATACAAAGAAACTTTCTTTGACCTCCACAATCTGCCATTGTCTGGACTTTCCGTGTGCTGGAGCACACACACACACACACACACACACACACAAATACACTAAATTCTTAGTATATTCTCTGGAGGCCGGAGATCTGCTTCACCGTGTCCTGAAGATGCCAGCCAGACCTGAGAAAGAAGGAAAAGTTCCTTTAACACGCTGAAGTTCACGGCCATTAGCCACACTGATAGCACAGGGATATGTGTGAAAGTGCACGTTACGGTCCACGGGGGTTATCTTCAATTAGAAGAGGAAGTGTTCTCAGTATCGCAGTGGGATAAAGGGGCCGCTTAGATGAGCTGGAAGATAACCTCACAGCAGCAACTAACAACTACTTTCTTGACTATTTTCTCTACTAATGAATACAACGTCAGTGAGGTGGAAAACACTGATCACCATTCCTCTAGAGGCCACAGCTTTATCTTCAGATGTCTTGTTCTGGCCAACCAACAGGCCGAGACCCAAAACCATTACATGATAAAATGACTCAAACAATTAATAGATCTTAACTTTACCTGTGTAATATTGCATATATAGATTGTTATAACTTCCATATGTTTGTTTAAGATATGAATTATCTTAGAATCTACTCAAGATCTTGCAAGTTTTGTTTTGTCTAATATGACAAGTTATGTAACGTTGTCTGCCCTCAGTTATGTCTTATATGTATATTATTGCAAAATGAATAATTAAGGGAATTATTTAAAAAGAAGGGCCACATTTAAGCTCCTTAATCCCTTTATTGAATAACACATCCGCTCTCAGGCGCAGTTTAAAGATCAGCATAATTCATCACTTTGGAAGACGGATATATTTTTCAATCTCTCCTGAGATTAGAACGGCAGTTAGGTCAAGCCTGCAGGCTGGAAACAAGTGCATGCGTTTTCAGTTATTACAGAAATGAGTTGATTTTTTCGTGGCACGAAACCAGACTTTAGACAAATCTTGCACAACATTGTAAATTCGTTTTAGTTTGTTCCTTTACCCAATCAGTTTGGTACAGGATGGATATATTCTGTGTCAATCCCTAAGACCTTACAGTATTTGCATATACCTTGACTATTTTTGAAGGTCATAATAATACAGTCTGTATGTTAGGTATCCATCTTCAGACAATAGATCCAATATAATTCCAATCCCTCTGTATAAAAACACGACAATACATTGACTTTAAATGAGAAGAAGCAGCCGTGTAGCAAGACAATTACTCTTTTATCTCACTGGGGTAAGAAATAAAGGTGGTACGAATAGCAAGGAGAGTCAAGGTCAAATGTGTTATTATGGCGATGTTGCCTTTGCCAGCGGGACTGAGCCGAGCTGGGGAGGAGGCTGCATCACAGGCAGGACCCCTCAGCCACCACTCAGGAAATTATGTTTCCTTGGGCTGAGAGTTCGCTGATTGTTTCTATATTTAGGAAATTCCGGGGAATCATAGAAGTAGACGATCTGGGAAATGTTGTGCCAAAGTTGGTGCACAACAACAACAACAACCCCCTCAATGGCTAAGACACCGCTGATGTCAACGGAGATAAATCAGCGACGCCCTCTCCTCAACCTCATTTAAACTCGGGGGTTTAAAAATGACGTGGGTCGTTCTGTGCTTCGGAAGGCTGCGATGGAAAGTAATAAAACAGATGCTTCAAAGTACAGCTTGGGTCTTATTTTTGAAGTTTTGGCAGGCTAGTAACCCGATGAACTGCACTCATACTGGACGAGTCTGTACCTCACAATAATACTCAATGCCATTCAGTGCCAACACAGGAAGTCATTGTGCCAGATGTACACAACGGTGGAAAGGGTCTGGAGCCGGAGTGGGCAATGGGTGGAAAGCGACTTTCATGCAGGAGACATGAAGGAGTTCACCTCCCAGAACTGGAAACATGACATATCGGGGTCGGCTGTAGTGGTCGTTCCGCAAGGCACCCGGTTCGATCCCCGCTTCCGGGTTGCATGTCGAAGTGTCCTTGAGCAAGACACTGAAACCCCAGTTTGACAATATGGTTTTCATATTCATATGCCGTAATCACATTTTTTTGCATTATCTCATTTTTCCGAACAGTGATGTTGGAGATTATTACTGTTCTTGTCTGCTGATGTTACGTTGCATCATAAGCAAACGGCCAAAACCACCAAAACGAGATCTGTGCTGGAATAAATCCCAATTAACCTTTGAAGTTCGACCCGATATGAAGATACACTTTTTTTGTTTCGATGGAACGTTGGGCGATTTGCTCGCAGAGCCAAAAAGTCAACATCAGCATTCCAGTCATATTAGGTGTGAATAGAGTACAGCTGCATTCAGATGTTCCCAGTTTACAGCTTGTGTGTGTGTGTGTGTGCAAATGCACGCGTGTGAAGCCTGCGCATGTAATATTCAGCATGTGTGTTTGCACAACTCTGCTTCCTAGTGTCCGCGGCAACCGGGCGATCTGCGCTAATGAACAATTTGCTCACTGAGGTGTGACCACAGGCTATTGTAATGGGAGCCACACAGTGGACTGCTGATGCAGTGAGCGAGAGAGAGGTAAAGAGAGAAAGAGAGAGAGAGAGAGAGAGAGAGGGAGAGAGGGAGAGTGGGAGGGAGGGACACTGGAACTCAATTCCACACAGACGAGCATACACTGGCTCAGAAAGACGCTCTCTCCTGCAACACGAACACACACATTGCGAGCTGTGGATTCTCCATCTCATTCCATACATCTGTGGGTAAGTCATTTTTGCACGTCTGTTCACATAGCTGTCCTTCTCACTCTCTCTCTCTCTCTCTCTGCATGTGTGTGCTAACCAGCCACTCTGCATCTGGGAATAGGGGATGTGAGCGTGTGACTCCAATATGTATGCTGTTACATGCTGGGAAACACACTCTAGTGCAGCTGCAGGTAAACATACTGACACACGCACACATGTCATATGTCCTTGTACACGTGTAAGAAGGGCGTGTAGTTGATCCGGGTGCATTGATGTTAAATGATGAAGGAGACCAGGGGGAGTCATCCAATGGTAAATCAAAGAGGAAATGTGTTGATAGGTGCATTTATTTTTACGAGTGTGTATTGACAGCGTGTCATCTTGATTAACCTGACCTTTAATTGCCATCAATATCTAAATTTAGATTCCGAAATGATATCCATGTTTACTCTCTATTTGAGGACAGATAATATATATACATGCTTGTGTGTGTGTGTGTGTGTGTGTGTGGGGGGTTGAGTGAGTGAGCGAGTGCGGCACACTCCTACCAGCGTAGCAGCGGAGTGCTAAAGGTGCTCAAATCCCAGGATTAGCGAGACGTCTTTGGCTTCAGCTGTCACCATGGCAAAGGCAGCCGGTGGAACGCGTGTGTTGGAGAGCATCCTTTGTAGGCGGCAGGTTCCCCGCATTCATCAGCTCTCGGACTAACACAAGCATGAGCCCAAAGGACAATTTATGTCAGTCTCAGGCATGAGGAATATGTTCTGTGAGAAGTCAAAGTGGGGTTTTTAAAGAGGTGGAGTATAAGAGCCATGGCAGGTGCCAGAGCCAATCTGAGCAATGGAAAAGGGAATCGTGTGGTTTTCACAGACAAATGAGTGTCCAGAAGATGTTGTTGATGCTCCTGCTAATGTTCTAAGAGGACTTCTGCGTGTGGAAACTAGATGTGTAAGATTGCATGTAAAAGATCCCCAGAGGAAACCCCACATATTAAAACGACAAGACATTAATATTGTTAAAGAGTCAGGACGATGTTGTACGGTTGTAAATCCTGCTGGACATAAACATAGGTACGGTCCTGCCTGTGATGCTCATTTGACCAGAGGTTGGTCTATTCTCGGACGTGAGAACAGCTCTCATTATGGTCAATAACGTCCAGGAACTATAGACTGTAGCTGGTTGCATCGTTTCAATAACCGTAGTCAGAGACGGGACGTCAGAAAATGAGGTTAAACGAGGAATTATACAGTTAACCGGACAGCTGCCGACACATCGAGCAGCAAATGCACACAGATAGCTGTTACCACCTGTTTCCTGTCATCATGCTATGCTAACCGGACGTTCGTTGTAGCTGCATATTAACCGCCAAAGAGACATGAGAAGTGGTATGGATGTCTCTCAGAAAGGGATAAATAAGTGTATTTCCTAAAACGTTGAACTATTCCTTTAAAATGAGTATGCCCACCAATGGGCAACAGCAACACACAAAGTAACTGCACACAATCGGCTGGCATCCCAAGAAAACATGGCAATACCAATAGCCTCAGTGAGTCATATTAAATAACAACATATGGTGTGATATCTAATCAATATGTATTGATATAAACATTGTACTGTTGTGTGTAATGATAATATGAGCAAACGGTAAAAATATAATCAATAAATAAGGTCTTAAACAATAAATAGGTATTTAACGAGAACATTAACCATCTAAAATATTTACTTTTTTTATCTTGGTGGTTCCGTGCACCCGTCTCTCCTAAACTGTCACAATAATTAGCCATGAGCATAATGTAGAGATTGCTAGGTGTGTAGTCAGACGCTCGGCCGCTGTACGTGAAGCTCTCTAACGCAGTATAAAGCCCTTCTAACGGAGCTGCGTTACGCAGAATAAATCCCTGCTGGCTTGACGCGGCCCGCCAGATTGAATCTGCGCAGTATTGACATCGCAGCGTAGCGTCAAAGTCAGAAGAGGACAACGGGAAAAAGCTACATGTTTATCCTCAGATGGGAGCCAGAGCTGTGTGATATTAGAGAGCTGCGATCGGGAACCCAACACTCCGTGGGAGGATGCACATGTAAACACAAGTATGCCTACATACTGCCATGGAAATAATACTAGAGTGAGAACTAGTGCTTGTAAATATGCACGCCCACACAGCAGATTCACCCACAGCGGTAGCCATTTGCAGGGAGGTAATTTACTCTGTGTCATTGATCCACAAGCACCATGCTTATAGCAGGTTTCTTTAATAGTAATGACATGGGCCACAGCCAATTCGTCTCCATTTGCCCCCCCCCCCCTTAACGTAGAGCCTTTCCATTTCAATCAATCAGGAGCGAAGCACACCTCTAATTCAGTCACTGCGCGTCTCCTTCCAACTGATCCTTCTCTCCTTCTCCTCTTCATCTTCCCCTTCTCCCGTTGGCTCCAGTGGCCTCAATAGGAGGCTTGTAATACCGTCGGAGGATTAATTTAGAATGGAGCATTTTCCATAGAGAAATATGTTACAGCTGATTGAGAACAAGATGGCTGGTAGCCCTGGGAGAAGTGAGAGAGTGGGGGCTTCTCATGAACACACACACACACACAGGCGAAATTGAAAGACAGGAGTCTGTTTACAGAGTTAATGAAAGAGGTTCTGGCAACAAACTAAAATGAGCATCAGGGAGACGGCAGCAGAGTTTACTCTCCTGGACGACGGAGGCCACGACTGAATGTCAATACGGTGGCTTTGTATCTCGCTCTCTCTCTCTCTCTCCTCTATTGCCCTTGTCTTTTGCTCTCTGTCCTTATCTTCTGTCTCTCCTTCTCTTTCTCCGCTCCACTGAGCACACTACAGCAGCAGGCCCCGTCTTTGTCAGGAGCAGCCAGACAAAACGCCAACCAAATAATGGAGGGTGACTTGTAAATTCTCCCCAGACACTTTTTATAGTTGCCTTCCACTTGCTCTGTTGCCTGTCAAGCCAAACAATGCCTGCTCTAACAGGCGTGTATTTGAGGTGATGACCAAAAAAAGGCCCATTTTGGAATTGAGTAAAGCACAACATGTGTTGTGGTTTTTTAATCACTAGTGGCTAACACTGTATTATGATGTGTTAGTTTGTTTATTGATGTCATTGAATAATGCAGTTTCTCGACAGAGGCGAAACACGAGCTCTACGACACTTCCAACAATGTGTTTACATGATAAAGCTGCGATTATACTTTATTTATGAATGGCTTACCTTACATGACTAGGTGTACAGGAAACTGGGAGTTTGAAGTCACAAACCCGCAGAGAAGTATGTCCCAACTCTGCAGTTCCCTTCTAATAATGCTTTTATAATAATAAAGTATGTGCAGGATATGTCAGCATTCTACTTAATGACAAGTTCACCACATAAACGTGAAGGGGGATTATCCGGTTGTGATGTGTTAGTGGCCAAAAACGTAGGTTTTGTCGGAAACTCACGACCTTGAAAAGTATACGTGTATATTCCCATGATTGATCAGCTAAATGAATTCGGCCCAGAACTGCACATGTGATGTTGTTTCAAGAGAAATCATCCTTCTGATTCTCCAATCCTAACTTAAAATAGGCTGGAAATTAGACTGCGAAGTGAAGCGTTTGGCGCTGTACACACGTTTCCTTTTACTGCACTGTTACTGAGCTGAAGTGAACTGTGAGAATGTTCGCCAAAATGAATTATACATGTTCCTCTTTCTTGCATAATTGATCGGTTGCATATCAAATCAACGAAAAGGCAATTAAGGACAGAAGATCATTTGCCCGATAAGCTTCAAAACAGATGATCATGTTTCTATACGTGATACGATAAACTTGTACACTCTAAAAAACATATTTCGCTTTCGCTTTAAAAGCAGCATTTAATGGTTTATTGTTATCCTTTTGTGTATAAATTAAGAAATATATGTCAGAATATCTCGAAGGAAACAAGAAAGTGTTCATCTGTGGGTGTGTGTGCCCTGACAGAAGAGTACACATGGGCGAACGAATGCACTACAATACAGAGTCAGAACCAAAAGCATCGACAGTAATATCTCTGCGCGTAGGAAATGAGACTGTGTGTGGGTTGTTGGTTGGTGCGAGCGCGGCATCTAAAAACAACCCCACCTCATTGGAAACGGATTTTCATGCTGCTCAGTCAGAATGCCAAAAACTAGGGAGTGTGTGGGAAGCTTTATGCTTGACCCCCCACTGGTCGTCAGTCTTCATATCCAGGCATCTCACTGACCGTGTTTACATGCATTCGAATAACTGGCTTAGTCGGACTGAAATCGAATTATCCGTTTCATGTAAACACCTTTGTTCGACTATGTGCGGTCCGACTACGATCCGATGAACATCCCTGGATAACTCGATCCGATCCGGTTGATAATTCGACTATCGCGGCATGTAACGGTGAATTGGATTAGGAACTGGACTTTGCGTCTTTGCGCATGCTTGAGATCCCGCCGCCCTCCTCCCCCCTCCCTCCCATGTCGTGACCCGGAAGTCGAAAGAGACGATAATTTGTCACTGCCGGGAGCCTGGCCGGCAGAAAACAAACAAACAACGCTATGGAGAACACAAGAGCCACCACACATTTCTGGACCGAAGAGCAGACAGAATTTATGCTTAATGTATTGAAATGTTGATGTTGTTGTTGTTGTTGTTGTTGGTTGTTGTTGGTAGTGGTGAAGAGGTCAAGCGGAAATGGCTGTATCACCACGAGTTGCAATGAAAACAGCGCCACCTATCGTATCGGATATGACATGCTTTCGGCCAATGATTCGAATTACTCACTGCCATGTATATTGGGATAACAGCTGATCCCCCAAAAGATAGCATAGTCCGACTAAAGCAAGATTAGAATTATACCATCATGTAAACACACTGAGTGTGTATATAGGCTTGTTTCAGGCAAAGTCCCTGTCTGAGAGAGAGAACTGCCGTGGATTAGGAGGGGAAATAGTGAGCTGGTAATGAACTTGTCAGAGAGGCTGACAATGCAGAATAAAGTGTCAAATAACACTCATGAGGAGAACGAGAGCAGGAGAGAGTTTAGCGGATGTGTGAATATTTATGTTTTTTGCTCTCTCCCACACAAACAGATCTTTCTCCCCCTGTTTTAAAGAACAAATACATCTGAGATTGAAAGAAGGCAAGGCCGAAGCGAGGGGGGTTAAGTACAGCCGGAGCATACAGGTTGTTGTTCCCACAGGGTAAATTCCTTTGGTGCTTCAGTCTTTTCACTGAGGCAACAGGCGAGTGACTTTGAACCACTCGGTGCTACACAAAAGAAAAAGAGGTCCCCTCTATTCTAATGTTGGCAACCCGGAACCTAATTCACTATCCTCCCCCCATACACACACACACACACACACGCATTATTTCTTCATCACTCTTCTCTGAAAAGCACACATATGGATGGAAGTTCTTCAAGTTTAAGTTCTTTAATTGGTCCGTCTGTGTAGCCGCCCAATCACTGTGACACAGCATGACATAAATACTGACCACCACGTCTCACAGGACACCACTAATTGCGTGGTGTCCATAATACTAAAGCTCTTGTTGTGATTTGTGGTGGGTGGCATGTTCTTTTTAGCATGCTAACTTCAGTAGCGGCATCGTTTCAATACTGTACTTCACGATCTGGAAGGATAAAAAAAAAGCCGTAAAGCAGGTCACACTCAAGAATGTTTGATGGGAAAAAAAAGAAAATGAACAGATGCTAATTCTATCATGTTTTTTTTCGTGTTTTCAAATTTAGCTGGTGGAGAGTGGATGGAAAGTGTGTCACACTGTGTCCTGTGTGTTCTTGTCTTTTAGGCCATTTTTTGCCGGTGAGCGAGCCAAACCCCGCCTCAGGGAGCAGGAGGATGGAGAACAACATGTGATCGACCCATGCGCCACTGTCGACAGCATGCTTCGCCTCCTCCAGACCTTGGCTTTCTGCTTCTGGTGCTTTTTGCTACTTCCCAGGCAAGCTGTGGCTGACGAAGAGGCCCTCTGGGGACCGACGGCATCAAAAGAAAACCCACCTGAAAGCTCATACTGGTGGACCCCGTCTCTGCCAAAGTTCCCTTCCATTCCGTTCCCTCCCTTCCGTCTCCCCTTTATACGTTCGGACGTGAACGATGAATCTGCTGAGTCGACCACAACCACCGAAGGGCTGACGGAACCAATCAATCGCTCGCAGGAACACTTTGGTTCAGGGGAAGAAGTTATTTCCGAGGCCTCTGAACTACCCACCGCATTGAGTCAGTGGCTCCTAACCAGCGTGACAAAGACAGGAACGGAACCACTTCCCACGGGGACATCGGATTCTCCACACAGCAGCAGCAGAGCGCAGAGCGACAACGAAGCTCTTGTTTTAGACTCCTACTCTCCCACAAGCGGCTCTATCAGAAACACTCTGGTCACCAACAGTCCCACCAGCACAAGCGCTGCAGAACAAAATGCAACACATACCCACCCACCGGTGGGCACCGCACCGGCCACAGCGCAACCGCTCCCGGAGGAGCACACTGGTGGGGAGGCCGAAGGTTTGACAGAAACAATCTATTTGACGTTAGCAGCAGAAACCACAGTTCCCGCTGCCTCGACATGGGCAGCAGCCCAAACCACGACGACTGCCCCAGGACTGGTGGAGAGCGCTGTAACCAGCAGACAGACTCTGGTTCCTGTTACCCCCTCGACGTCCGCAGAAACAACATTTGTCAGAAAACCACAAGACTCGACCTTTGGTGTTACGCTCCATGCTGGAGAGGCAACAACGACAGAAGCTCACCCCACTCAGAGCGAGGCCGATCTGGGCTCCTCTGAGGCCAGGTCAGGGCCAATGGAGGAACAGCCGGGGGTAATCACCACTGCCATGGGGATCGATCACAAACTAGTGCCGGAATCCGTATCAAGCACAACTCAGAGCCAAAGGGTTAACTTTCCAATAGCAGGAGGTAAGCAAAGTTAAACCAATCAATAGTGGCTGGATTGACTCTATAGATGTGATCCATCATGGGCAGGCAGGTCTTAAGTGTTCAATAGCTGGCTGTCAAAAGGCTGCAGACCGTTTGGCTCGATTGAAGACATTTCTGACATGGTGAGTAGTCAAATGTCCGACATTTGCAGAAAATCCAGATCATGTTGAAAACCTGTCAACACATTCGGTTCAAGTCCGGAACAAAGTGACATGATTACATTGATGGGTTATGTGTTGGAAATGCTGTGCACCTTGCTCAAAGAGACCATCCTAAAGATTGTTTGACACAATGAGGTAGTCTATTACACTATGGTGATTTTAATGACTCAGGCAACTAATCCTGTGTACAAATACAATGTCGGCTACTTTCAGAAATGGGAGTTGTTGCACAATACAGCATGTTTATTATATTTCCAAGGCTCGCTTCCCTCAGATTTTGAACGATTCAATAAAACAGTCCCATCACACAGAGATGATGGAATGAAACTTAATTTAAACCATCACAGTCTTTTGCGCAATCGATGGATCGTTAAAAAAATCTTTATTTGATTGATGTGTTGTTGTTGTCGTTGACTAAGTGAGTTTTGGATTTCGCAATTGCCACCAGTGAGTAACCTCTACCAATCCCCCCCCCTAAAAAAAACCCCCTATATTTAACATCTTTAATGAGTTTAAAAGCAGCAGTTCCTCTTCCAACATTTCATTTGTCATTAGCTGCTCAATGGGGGTTTTGTTCTCTGTGAAAAGGCAAAGATGATGAGCTAAAACAGTTGCTAGTCGCCAGGAGGTTTCAGAAGACTAACGCGACATTGAGGCAACACCTCTGTCTTCAAAGCCCATCCCCCAACACTGGTGGCAGTCTGGTTTCTGTATGCCTAATGAATCTTCACAGGAAGGTCCTCCTGCAGGTACAGACGCATCAATCATGTCGGGTCAAAGGTCGGGCCAGAAAATGATGAGTCGATTATTCTCTGCCGGGGAGGTTCGGTGTCCATCTGATAAAACCATGATTGTTTGGTGTATGTATACACACAGCCTGCAATATTTAAGGACATTGATATTCTATTGATTCGCTTCTGTGACGAAATACTGCCACCCCACCAAATGTCCCATTAATATGAGTACAAATCCAATCTTTGAAATGAAAGTTCAAAGATACTCACACAAAGCATAATGCTAAAAAATAATAAAGCAATCAGAGTAAAAGAAAAGAAAAATACAACACCTGTTCCATAAATGTAAAAAATAAAACATAATAATTTATATATATATATACACTACTGTTCAAAAGTTTGGGGTCACTTAGAAATGTCTTTATTTTTCAAAGAAAAGCACTGTTTTTTCAATAAAGATAACATTAAATTAATCAAAAATACACTCTTTACATTGTTAATGTGGTAAATTAATATTCAAAGTGGAAGTGTCTGGTTTCTAATGAAATATCTCCAGAGGTGTATAGAGGCCCATTTCCATCAACTATCACTCCAGTGTTCTAATGGTACATTGTGTTTGCTAATCGCCTTAGAAGACTAATATCTGATTAGAAAACCCGTGCAATTATGCTAGCACAGCTGAAAACAGTTATGCTGGTGATATAAACTATACAACTGGCCTTCCTTTGAGCTTGAAGTTTGTAGAACAAAATTAATACTTCAAATATTAATCATTATTTCTAACCTTGTCAATGTCTTGACTATATGTTCTATGAAATGTTCAATTCATTTGATAAATAAAAGTGAGTTTTCATGGAAGACACGAAATTGTCTGGGTGACCCCAAACTTTTGAACGGTAGTGTACATATATATATATTGTTTTATGCCAGTTCAGAGTTCTCTTAAATCATCATGGCTTTCTATTGTTTGAGATTTAATTTAGTTTACTGGTTGACGAAATATCATGTTAAGGTCCATTTAGCAGCCGTTCTGGAGCTTTCAATCATAAGATTTGTTGAGTGTTTTGGAGTGTTTTAAGGACTTTTCTTTTCTGTGTGACGCAGTGAAAAGCTTGAGCTCAGCTACTAAATGGACCTTGACATTAGATTGTTTAGACCACTGCTGTCTCCAAGGCTTTAAGACGACGCTCTTACAACATATTTACAAACGGCAATGTATTCTGCACTATATCGAAAAAGCACCTAAAGAGGTCCTGAGTGAAAAAACGAATCCATCGCAGCTATTCCCACACTGCTTTACGCTGCTTTACGCTGCTTGTATTGAAACTCGTGATGTTATGTCTACAGCGCATGGTGTTGTGTCTGCACTTGTTTTCAGCAGTGCATCGTGTGGCGGCATACAGAAAAGATAGGGGTTTGGCCCGGGTGTGTGTGTGTGTGGGGGGGGGGGACTGATGTGACCATGTATCAGTATTCCAAACGCACACTCAGCAAAACTACCTCCACTCCACTGGGACCAACCGCTCGCCAGACGCTGCTCCTAGAGGCTGAACATGCTTCTTGCCATTTAGTGTCCTCCCTCCCTCCCTCTCTCCCTCCCTCCCTCCGCAATATGTGTGCCTCTGTACAAACACAAACAAATCCCTGTCACTTTCTTTTCCATGGACGGACATACAGGATCAGCAATGGCTACTTTGAAGGGTGAACATGTTCTGACGGGAATCAGAGAAGCTTCTAGTCATCCAGCTGAGAAATTAAAACAAAGAAATAAATGTGGCGCTTTCATGCACCCTTGCAGTCTGCCCGGTGTGGCATCGCGCTGGAGTCTTGCGGCGTTTCGACAATCACACCTTGGGAAAGGACAAAGGAGACTAATGTGAAAATGAAATGCATTACCATAGATTATCCCTACGTGAACATTGGCTCTGTGTGCTGCAATGTAACATCTTCACAACTGAGCGGGTTTCCATTGATCGAGACAGCCTTTGCTATGTGTGGCGTTGCCCTTGAGGAGGCCGTTAGGTGTATGAAAAAAAAAAACAGCAACGCTCTCCATCTGTGTCAAATCCTCTACTGATAGCAAGGGCAATGATGAGAAGAGAGAGCGGGAAGCGTCTGGGAAAAGAGCTGGGGGTTGAAGATGATGCGGAGTGGGGGTTGGAAATGGAGGTTTTCCAAAAAAACTCCCAGAATGCCACTGCTGTAAATGTACTTCTAAAAAAGCTTTCCTTTATCCGTGCCCTTCTTTCCCCTCCTCCCACCTTTTACATTACTGTATGCTGTACTAATAGGTGGCGGCAAGACTAGACCCTGAACGCACTCCATTACCTGCAAGGATATATTGTCCCTCTGATCCGAGCACTATGCCAAACAGCTAAAGCACGGCCATCGACAGATTAATTGATTAAGGAAATGGATTTACACGGACAGCAGGTGCCAGGAATATCTAATACCCCCGTGTAGAATGGACATGGAAAAGGGGCTTAAATGCAAATTAAAAACGGTGGTGACTTTACTATTATGTTAATCTTCTGACTCATTTGGTCAGACAGCGGGTCCATGAGTTAAAATAAAACAAGATGGATTAAAGCTGTTGGTTTTTAGGATTTCACCCACAGCTCTCCGGCTGAGGAAACCTAAACGCAAATATGTAAATATAAAACAATCTGGATTATTTCTCACCTTTACTCAGACATATTTTTAAGTGAAATGGAGTTTGGAGAATGCCACAGATACCGTAATAACTATCTTGAAACTGAGCCAAATTAGCAACGCTGTGATGCAATGTACTGCAAGTACATTTGAGATGCTGTCCAACCCACTCCTTTCCTGTCTTATCACTCTTGGCTCATTGTGTTTGTTTCCAAACGCATGTGTTCTTTCCCAAACTCACTCCGGGCCTGCATAGATTATATAGGGTGTAACGGAGTGCAACATAAGATGAAGATAATGAGGAGCCTCTGAAACACAATACACTGTGAATTACTACCCAGAAGAAATACCCATCATTGCCTCAAAAGTGTTGCCCGTTGTGGATGCTACTTTAAATTCAATATGGGCTGTATCTCTGGATGAAACTTTACAGTCATAAAGAAACATCCATTCATAGCCTGAGGTGAACAAGGAAATATTATTATTCAACTGAGAATAAATGGAGAGAACGTCTTACTTTCAGGTCACGGAGACTAAAATAAATGATGTGTCTCCTAATTAGGTAAACAGTGAAATGGCAATTCAGCATGTAGGTGTAGTGTTGAGTAAAATCTCTCTAATGCCCTTTCTGCTTTCATTCTGCTGTGTCAGCAGAGTCTCTTGACCTCGCCACGCATCGTGAGTGAAAGCACGTGTTTGCTGTGCTTGCCTCAGATGTGTAGCAGATCTCGTTTGATGTTTTAGTTTATTACCTTCGCATTGAAAATGCGGAAGGTTTTGTTTTGATCGCCGTGTATTTATTTATTTATTTGTATGCGTGTTATTCGCATAACAAAAAAAGTTTTAAACCGAATCGCATAAAATTTGGTGGGATGATTGGTTATTATCCGGGGACCATTTGATTAGATTTTGGGATTGATCGGGTCAAAGGTCAAGGTCATGAAAAGGTCAGAATCTTCTTGAATCGCATGACATTTGGTGGGATGATTGGTTATTATCCTGGGACCATTTGATTAGATTTTGGGATCAATCGGGTCAAAGGTCAAAGTCAAGGTCATGGAAAGGTCAACATCTTCTTTTTACCATAGCACGGTCAATTTTTATCTAATTGGCATGAAACTAATGCCAAAATGTTCATAATTCACTGCCCAATCTTGTGATATGTGAAGGTATGCGCTCTACCGAGTGCCCATTCTAGTTTAATATGCAGGCACGTCACAGCAGCTGAGATTGTGCAGAGGTCTAGTTCCAGTGTACAGAGTCTCCTTTCAATTCATTTGATCGACCAACAACTGCTTAACAGTGGAAACTAAAAAGGTTGTGACAATGTGTAGCGTAAACTATACAAACAGTGATTTGTAGAATACATGTCTGTGATGCGTTGGGGTCAACAGCGCAATAAGTCAGATTTCGCTTCGGAGACCTTCAAGACTTACGATTAACTCGGGTGCTGTGAGCGTGACCTAGATTATACCGTGCGATAGTAGCTTGCATGGCCTTCTTTTTTCCCCCGCACTCATTATTCCTCCCGCATGCCTCTGCGTCTTTTATTAATAATAATTCTGAAGCTATAAACTAGCACTGCACCTGCTATCCCTGGCTTCATCACGCAGTCAGCTCATCAGTTTTTCCCCCCCCCCCGACAGATTCCCTCACTGAACATTGTCCCAGGTCTCATCTGATCCCCATCATTCATTTATAAGTGTGAAGCACACAAATGGTGTGCAGAGGGCCGTCTGTGGACACGCAGTGTGTGAGTGAACCAAGGGGTAAAGAGGTTGACGTGGCTCTGTCTCAGAGTCAGTGAGTTATCTCCCTCGCTGGCTCTTGCTTTCTTTCTTTCTCCCTCTGCGCTTGTCGTGAAACGGGTCTGGGTTGTGGATTTGTGATGGACCGGGACGTACACACACTCACAAACACGCACACACACGCAGACACACCAGGATGTCAATGCAATTAAACTACAAAGAGCCAGATGACTGAGCTATGGATGACTGGCTACAACTAAGTGGGCGATGGTCAGTCCATCTGACATAACTGGGTTAAGAAATATAGTCCGACCATGTCCTTCAGTGTGACGCCTCAGACATGCCGTGAGCAGAGAGCGCAGAGGGTTCAACTTTCTCTGAGCAGGCTCTAAACTTGCTAATCTGTTTTCCCCCCCGCGATTACTTGAAGCGACCGTGTGACTGTGTTCCTTAAATTGCGGTCGTGATCGCTGTGAGATCGCTCGGAGGTTAAACTGCATGTGTCTTCCCAGAGCCGCCGGGCCGAGAGGATAAGGAGGATGAGGAAGGTGTGGTTCCTTCAGCTGGCGGGGATAGCGACACCGATCTGGCAGACATCTCCACGGCATCCACTAAGCTGCTGACCACGTCCACGACACAAAGCGCAGGTGAGAAAACCAATCCCTGGAGATGTAAACAAAACACTTATTGCAGAATTGCATCCATGTTCCGCGTGTGTCCGCGGTGCCACGCTGTTAGGAGGCACCGCTGCCGGCCGTGCGTTTCATCCGCCGTCTTGTAGCTTTTTTCAGTACCGGTCAATCTGTCAGAGAGATGGGAGAAGCAATTACCCTGCATCCTTTGCCTGAAGCCACTAATTGCTTCCAACGGGAGGCATAAAAAGAGCTTATTCAAGCTGTTATTTTGGAGAACTCCCGAGAACAGAAGAGACGGGGAACAATGCCGCCCGATAAATAAATATGTCTGTCAGCAAGATAGTCATTGATCCGGTGGCAGTAGTTGCCTTCATAAAAATGAAAACAAGTATTGATGAAGTGCTGGCCGATGACAGCAGAGTAGATTTAAATGAAGAGTTGCAGCACACGTCTGTTTCAGTGAGTTTTATAGGCTTAATTTCGTTTTGGAATCTATTCATGAAGGCAGGGTGTCAAATTTGTTATTATTACAAATGTATTTAGCAAACATCAATCCATTTGTCAATGGTTTTCGGGTAACACTGCAAGTGTATTGCTCCAGAGACAGTAGGCCTACAGTAGGATCAAGGAATTGTATTTGTTGGTCTTTTCATGGGAGTTATTGATGATAACAAAAAATGAAAAATATCACCAGAATGAACCTTTTAAAGCTTATGTATTATATTATTTAAAAGCTATGTGATATGTACAAAATTAATAGCATCAAACAACCGGTTTCTAAGTGAAGATAGAGTGTAGTCACAGGGCTCTCAAGTCTCACGCAGACTCCTTGACTCATCTCGTCTCGGTCTCATCACACATCACATTCACACACAAAAAAAACCTAAAAAAAAAACCTCTCGGCGCAGGGCTTGAAAAATGCGGCCGATCGATTGTTCCGCTGGAGTAGAAATAGTCACTAGCACCACCCCCCCCCCCCCCCCCCCCCCGTCAACAACTCTTTTCGGCTCGATGCCGGCGCGCGCAGCTGTATCGTATCGGTGATGAAATCTCACGCTTGCCTGTCTTCAAAACTTGAGAGCCCTGTAGTCATGTTTAGCTGAGCAAAATGAAGCCACTCTGTGTGTTGTAATCCGAGGTGCTGTGCCTTGTTTTCATAACCGGGACCTCATGCCTATAGTGCATGTTCGCGCACGTGAGCGCGCCCCGCTAACTAGCTCATGGCCGCCATTGTGCACTGCGCTTTTACACTGCACCGATTACTGCTGATTATGCCTTTCTAAACATTGGGCTGGAAGCGTTGCCCCCCACCCCCACCCCCCACCCTCGGCTCTGTCAGCACAGTTGTTGTTGTTGTTGTTGTTAGCGCTTTTAGCACCGCTGTTGTTGCTAGCGCTGTTAGCACTGTTAGCTGATAGACTTTACAGGGCTCTCAAGTTTTGAAGACAGGCAAGAGTGACATTTCCATCACCCCCCCCCCCCCGAACTAAATTTTCGGATATCAGTCAGTCGCGCACAATTCCAGGATGCTTTATTTTCATTGGTTGCTGGATTAAATCTTACCCAGATACAACAGATACGGGTTTTTTTCTGATTGACTATTGTGTAGCCCATTTCTTTTTTTTGATTGGCTGATAAGTGTCTCCTCACAGCAGAACTCCAGGGGAGCGCTTGATTCCTCCACGGTGAGGGCAGCGCGGCCAGCTCATGTTTGCGCGCTGCGTCACATTAAAACATTAAATAGCCGAGTTTTTTTCAGCGTGAGAAATATGATGTGTGGCGGGAGTGCGTGACTTAAGACCGAAATGCGTGAGTGTCACGCTCAATGCGTGACACTTGAGAGCCCTGACTTTAGCTCAGCCGTCACCGCGGTGAGCGCTGTATGGAGGCCAAAGAAATGTCCTGAATTTTGCACTGAGCCCCTTTATGAAAACATGATGTAGGCCTATCATTCTATTCTATTCTATATTAGTCTATCATCCTGAACTTGGCTTCGGGTAGAACACGTTCATTTAAAAGATTCACTTTCAGCCCAGTTGACAGGAGCAGATGTAACCCACATTACCTTGCCCAGAATAGCAGAAGTCGTCAAGTGATGTTCAAAAATAGATCTGTCAAATGTGCCACCGGCTGATGAGGGGCAGCTATACGGGTCTCTTTCTATCTTGGTCTGTCACAAGTGAGTGAGTGAAACAATAACGTTCGTAGTCTGTCTGCCGAAAGCAAAGATCTGCTGTGGGTCACATTGGCAGCACATAAACAAATGTACTGCTAGCGTACAAACTCTCCCATTTGCTTTAATGGACTTTGCTTTAAGCAAGTGTTCTGGATGCAGATGAACTAGTCTGCACACACCTGGCTGCTCCTCAGTATGCACGATATAACTTCTCCGTGAGCTCCTGCTAAATTGCTTTTTCTAAGGTGAGCCAAATTAAAGATGACGGTAACCAGATGAGAAACTACATGGAGCACTCAGTTTCACGACGCCGAATCAACAAACATCCAATTAGGAGATGAGTGTGTGGGTTTGCTGCTCATTTACAACCAGAGGAATCCTTCATCTTTATTACATTCGCTGGTCTGCAGATTAAGATGCTTTCCGTGAGACCTTCTGAGATTTATTAGCAGAACCTAAAGAAATTAAGACCCAGTGCACTAATAGTGTTTCCACTGAGACCAAAATTAAACCACTCATCAAAATTAATGATTTTGAGGATTCAAATCATCTTCATGATTTTCCGACATTTTTCGTTAAATTATCTTTTAGACTCTGTGCGATCGTTAGCCTATGTATACATTAGTGAATCATCTTAAGAATGCTCTAAGATCTTATCTTCTTTTAATTTAAACTGAATCTTAAATCAAATATTCATAGTAAGCATCTCTTTTTTATTTTTTTACCTCTATAGATGGTGAACATGCTAAACCTCAGCCTGTTAGCACTGTGAATGTGTTGCCATGCTAGGGTTAGCATGGTGCTGTGCCTAAGTAGCCCACTGTGCCTCTGTCTAATATTCACTCTTTCTTAGCTCAGCTGTTAGTCAACCAACTCCAGAGAGAAACATCCGTCTCTTTAGGTGCTTAATGCTCCACGATGTCCCCCAGCTGGTCGCTAACTGTGTCTGTCTGCCGTTTGTTGCTGAGCAGTTAGTGTACAGTCAGTGGAACTCATATTCCAGGTCTTTAAAGATAATATGTAAGCCTTTTTTATAAGTTCAAATGACCTCTGAGTCTGTGTCTGTCTCCTGTTGGTTTGTGTACTGTCCCCAGCATGGACGGACTCGGTCCCACATGTGTCAGGTGACCGGGCAGCACTCATTGCAACGTAACGCTGTGATCCATCCTGACTGCAGCCACCGCATAACCGAACCCCGCGGAGGCCGCTCAGATGTGACATTACATCGAACAAAACATGGCACGAATTCAAGACTCGTCACGTTTTCCACACGGCCCGACAGGCATCCAAAATCAACGTCGCGGCCCTGGAAAAGTAAACAAACGGAGAGACGAGTCATTGGCACACCACTGAGCTGAACCCCACCTACTCTATCAGCGGCCCTCACATTCAGAACGCCGGCAGCCGTGTGTTTATTTTACACTCCGGCCACATTTCCCACCCGGGTACTTACTGTCTGTTTTGATAGGACGACATTGTCAGGCGCAGTGAAACAGTGCAGGTTTACTGCAGCACTGACATAGTGAATCACTTCATTTCAAGCTGCTAATGTTTTAACTTTCAACAAATCACCTCTGGGCACTTGTGATTTTTGAATCAGTCACTGCGTTTATAATTTAGTCCTTCCTTTCTGGCATATTGAATGTCAATATGGAACAGTATGTTTAGTCCAGCTGCTAAACAGACTTAATGGCGGCGGCGCAGCAGCGTGTGAATGTGTGGCCCGTCTGAATGTACCGACTGACGTTCACACGTATCCGTCTTATTCTCTTCCCTGCCATATTTGCTCATAATAATACAGCCTAGTGGGGCGCTGAAGAATCATTGTGAGAATGATGCACAAGGGAGCGATCTCAACAGCATTTCAGCTTTTGCGTTTAAAGATTCACCAGGGTTTAATTAAAAAACAATGTTTTTTAAATTTATTTTTCAAACAAAGCCTCTTCAATCCACGTGATTGCTCCTGTTGAGAATGTGATGAACCTTCATAAGACAGCTCAGGATGTGTGAAATAACTCTGCTGTGTTGTGCTACAGTGAAAGATGCACCGGCCTCTGACAGTGCGGTCCTATTTCCTCGAGCTTGACAGTGATTCAGTCTGGGGTCAGGAGACAAATGAGGAAGAATTTTCAAGACTTGGTCAGAAACAGGCAGACAGCAGGGGCAGCGCCAAGGCACTCGTCAAAATCCTCCTCGGGATCGGAGGCAGGAGAGCAAAGCTTTGTTCAGCTCCAATATGAGCACACATAGACACAACGTGAGAGCCATTTCGTTCTCCTCCATAGAGACTGTCACATGTTAAACATGAAGGAAAACCGCAGCTGCCATGCATTGGGTTTATTTAAATGGTGGTGGGGGGGAGGCAGCAGAAGCAGAAAACATAAAACATAGAAAGAGACTTGTTATAATCAGGGCTGGCAGAAAACTGACCCGGTTTAAAAATAACAAACCCACCTATGGGAGTTTCCCCTTTTTTAAGGGATATCAAAAACAAAGGAGTGAATTGGGGGACCAGCACAGGGTGGGATGGGAAACACAAGAATACAACCCATAATAAAAACATGAAAAGACAGATGAGAAAGACTTAAAACAAAAAATGCACGCAACCACATACATCCTGCTTTTAGTTTTATATAGGACACAAATTAGACTTCAATCTCGATCTTCAATCTATACGCAGAGATGGCGGAGTTTTGCGGTGCTGCCGTCTGCACATTTAACTTTCTATACTGGCACAAAGAATCACCACCAGATATAACGTCGTCTCCAGGCTTTGGGGGAAATATTTAATTAAACCCTTATTTTTTCGTTACGACATTGCTTTTTGGGGTGTGAACATGTTTACAGGAAAAAAAACACAGAAAACATATTACAGAAAAATATATTAATGAACGCACACTTCACTAAACCTGCCTGGTGTGTGAAATACCGCGCTGTCAGTTTATCACGGTCATTTGACACCTGGCTCTTTATTTCGGAGTGATTGTGTGAATGTGCAAATGATGGAGACGCTGTTGGAAGCCGCTTCTCCTCCTCTGCTGCATCCGACAACCTTCATTTTTCTTTTTTAAAGGGTAAAGGTATTTAGCTGACATAATTAGTCGGAAGGTCTAAATATGTTTTTTCCCGGGGTGGAAAGATAGCGTGTGCGTAGGTGATGGTGATGTTTCGTGAAAAAGATCAAGGTCACCGAAGTGGAGACGAGGAGGCTTAAAAGTCATTTAGCCCATCTGTGAGGCATTATGCTGTGTGACGCCACTTTTGCAACGTCCCATCAAGACCTCCTCCAGGAATTGAACTACATAAACATGTACGGCCCAGATGAGCTTTGCAGGCGTCTCTGTTGATCAAGAAAACACACACATGGTTACCCTTTAGATTCAAAAGCTAAACCATTTCCTTTGCAGTGCTAAAACACGTCGAAGACAATCATAATTATAACTGTGCTTGCATGGAAAATCCAGATGGCTTATGTAGTAATGCAAGACAAAACCAGCTCTGTGGTTCTGAGGGTGGCTCACACACACACACACACAGACATACACACACCCTCACACACTCACACACACCCTTTGATTTGAGATCCGCTCAGTACGAAGTTGCCTTCCTACAAGCTTCTAAACAGGATTAGCACATGAGGCAGAAAGCACGCTTTCACTCTCCTGGATCTGAGCCAATGTCGTGTCCGGCTCAGAGAGTTTGAACCTTGATTAAATGCTTCTGTGTATTCTCATAAGCGGACGATTAGTATGCTTTTAAGAGAATGAAAAGTAGTTGATGTCATTTTTACTGTCTTGTTCTCATTTGAATTACTCCAAATATCGGGTTAGGAGGTTCAGGTTATATCACGCAAATTTGATCTGACGGATTTCTGATTGTATTTCCCTCCCCAGATGCTCCCGATATCCCTGTGCCCACTGACGACTGGAACTACAACCAGGTGGACAGCGACGCCACCTTGCTTCCAGACTGCAATCAAGAGCGCTCCGGGATCTGCAAAGTCTCCGATGCCTGGGACGCAACGACCTCCGCGGACGTCACGCCCACACAAAACACCACCGCCGCGAACCAATCAGCCAACCCCTTCCTGATCCCGGCCCCACCCATGTTGGTGCCGCTGTACACCGACTGGAACAGCGCCATGGCAGATTGGGGCGTGGCCTGGGAGGCACATGTCTACGGCGCCGGTTGCGTCTTTGCGATGCTAACGCTGGCCTCGGCCCTCAACCTGCTCTGCTTGCCTCTGCGGTGCCCCTCCGGCTGTGGCTACTTTGCCCTGGTCAGTCTGTTCCTACTCGCCGCCGGTTGCACCAGATCGTTCTCCCTCCTGTACGACGCCTACGGCCACGAGGACCGCTTGCCCTCTCCAGAGGCCTCGCTGATACTCTACGAGGCACCGTTCCCCTGCTTGACCGCAGCGTTCGGCCTGGTTTTCCTTCTCCTCTCCATGCGCTCAAGGATGCAGCTCTCCTACTCAACTTTCCAGAGACCCTGTTTCCTCGCCTGCCTGGTCGCCGTGCACTTTGGGGCTGCGTTCGGACCGGTGACATTACTGCAGTTCTACCAGGAGAAGCCTCCCCATTGCCTCTTTCTCGCACTCATCTCCCGTGGGACCTTTGTTGCACTGGCCACATTTCTATCTGCCGCCTATTTTGTGTTCTACATCTACGTGCGGGCAGATTCGAAGCACATCTACCACCTGAATAACACGTCTCCGACACCCGCTGAGCGTTACAACCGCTGCCCCTTCGCCGAGAGCCGAGACTGGAACCGGGCAGCTGGAACCGTTTGCGTTTCAGCATTCTTTTGTTTGGCGTGTGCGGGATTGCAGTTGTATGCAATGCTCAACGCTCTGGGCGTCACGGGTGGAGAGGAGGTCTTTCACCCGTGGCCCTGGTGGGCTTTCCAATTTAGCTGCAGACTATGTGAGCTCGGGGTTTGTCTCACCTTAGCCGTGGTGGTAGCGCAACCGGTCTACTGTTCTGACCACCTGACATCTGCAGGAAGCTGCTGGACGGAACTGTTGGCGTCCAAGTCGCCCATCCTGCCTGGGAGCTACCAATGGACCCTGAGCCAGCAAGAGAAGCTCGCAATCGTTGATACCGCTGGGCTCGGAGAGATAGAGAGCCTTCCTCTTTACACTCTGGTGGATGAGAGGCTTGGCCACAGTATTAACGGCCTGGACCTCCTCTACCACAGCAACCGGGCTTTGGCATACCGAGACCTGGACTTGGATTTGCAGGGTTCAGGAAAACCTGGGAACGGGGGATGCGGAGAACCCTCAGGGAGATCCTCGTATACCAGTGACTCCACCACAGACCTGCGGCCACCTTCGCCCATCAACCTGCGCCGCAGCATAGACGAGGCGCTCTTCAGCGATTCAGCCCTATTTCCCATGAGCCTCTTTCGCCCCGAGAGGCCTGTTCGCTGCAGCGATCTAGCAATAAACAACCACTGTGCACTTCAATGCAACGGCCTCTGCGATCCCGTCTCAGCCGACCCTGGCCTCTATCGAACCTCTTCCTGCGTGGAGATGACCTTGCTACCCCAGCCCTCTCGCGCCCAACCTCACGGAGACACCATTGCAGGCGCTCCAACATCTCCCTCCGTGTCCTCGTCCTCCAGCTGCTCATCTCCTGAACGTTGGCGGGGCAGCTCTTCCTCCAGTTCCCTCTTCCGAGATTCTTTCGGAGGCTCGTCACTGGTCCTTTGTCCAAGCCTAGAGAGACGCGCTCAGCAGCAAGGGGGCAACGGCCACGCTGACCCACAGAGGCACTATCATACACTGGGCGCGGCCTCACAAGAGAGCCTGGACATGGACATGTCGTCCGAGGCCGACCGCTCCGCGCAGCAGGAGTTCATCGGTGTTTGTAGACAAATGGATGCTTTGAGCAACTGCAGCGAGACTATTGATTTATGAAAAGGACAGTGTGGTCAAACAAGGGTTACATAGAGGAATTAGTAAGAAGGGTGACTGTTAAGGTTTTTTTTACAGCCTATTTGGTAGTGCATGGTAGCTTTTGCTTGCGCCATAAAACCTATAGCTGCCAAAATAAAGCTTTTGGAGGTTTGATGAGATTTCTTATGTGGTAATTAGTGAATGTCTAAGTGCCAAGAATGTCAAAAGCCAAATGGTAATTTGTAACTTTTCCATGTTTGATTAAGGCTGGTGAGGTTTGATAGTCAAAAGAATAGTGGCATTTTATTGAGTGGAGAAATCTATTTGTACAAATGTTTTTATTGCATTCCAACATTCCAAATGATACTACTGTACTGTGACTAAAATTAAGCACTTATTAAATACTACTGAAGTCTTAGGTTATCCATTTCAGCAGAAGAACATTTTCATTAAATCTCACGTCAAATATGAGATTGCTCTTAAGTTTTTCAAACTATAAACTCCACTCTATGCCACACATCTTACGTGCAGTTCTGGTGACGCAGCTCCCTCTACTGGAAAACACACCATATGTTACCTTATCAATTATCACCAACGGACTGTGCTTCTACATACACTGGCAGCATCTTATATGACTTACCAATTTATTTATGTTCAAACATAACTTTGCTAAACACATTGTTTAATAAAGTGTCTTTTCTAAAAATGTGGTTTCTTTTACTGAAGGTTCGAAGTGACAAGCAATGTGACTGGAGCTCATATTCAAGAAGACATGAGTCTATACTTGTTGGATTTATTTATTCTTTGTTTGACCATATTGAAAGCAAAAGCAACAAAACATTGTCGAGTGTTTTACTGTAAACATGTGCTTAAGTGATATTTCTCAAAAATCCCAACCGATTTGAATGAATACTGAGTCTTTTCTGTCCATCTAAAAAGCCAACGCTTAATGTTTGGGTTGCAGAAGCTACTTCTGGCAACTTGTAGGGGCTTCACAATATCTTGCAGGTAAAATCATACAAAAAGTGCAGCAGAAAAAATAAAAACAAATGTAAACCTAATATCCCACTTCTCACTATACCTGTGCTTTTTAGATGGACTAACAGAACCCAGTACTAAAATAAAAAAATGATTATTATTTACTTTACAAATAAGACATTTAAAACAAAAACCTGAATCATATCTTTAGATCGGGAAACTGAAAACAAGCAGCAGTCATTTCCAACCGGATATAGGTATATATTTCTCCATATATTTTCATGTACATCTATTTTGCAATTTCGTCCAATTGCAAGGCCTTTTTGTTGTTGTCAAGTGAACCCTGTTCAGGGTCAATACATTACCACGGTAGAGGATTCAATTCAACTCTTTACAATCTGGGAGATGTTCTAAAAAACAACAACAATGACATCTGGCCAGAAGGGTATCCAGTATGAACGTTAGAAAAGCCTACTCCTACATAAGCTGAATGATAAACACAAGCAATACAGTTTTAAAGAAAGAAGAGGGTGAGAGGGTGTGTAGCATTCTGCTTTTTTACTGAGCTGTCATGCAGCCTTTATCCATCCCTGTTTCAAGGCATATCTCTGGTATAAAGAAAAAAATTAATTTAGAAAGAACATAAAACAGTCACAGACGACCTATGCCACACTGTGGAGAAAGCGGGAATGAAGTGACTAGGTAACGAGCGACTCCTTGCACCAATTCTGGTTTTTGAAATTACAAAAAGAAAAAAGGTGTCAGAGGAAGCGTAGACACTTGGCAGTATATATGCAATTACAGTAACGCAGGATATAAATACAACCATGGTTGGCTTCGTGAAAAAACTACCATGCATATCAAAACACGTCATGCGCAATTCAAAGCCCCCCCAAGAGTATACAGGTTCAATATAAAGTCTGTTTCATCTAAAAGTATTCAAATTACGGGCAGAGACATAGTCCTCCTTTTGAACTATTCTTGATTGATGCAATACATTTTAGGTTGTTATTTTTCCTCTTCTTCCGACATACCTTCAGCTGTTGATCCCTTCCATGCTCAACATATGAACAATACGCACTCAAACGGGACACTGATTATCTGCCACGGTGTCGTTGAAGGGAAAATGAACAAAAGGCCCACAGAAGGTTAAGACTGGGGGTCCGGGGACAGTCTATTGATTGAAGGGGGCACTGACGGACACACAGTCAACAGGAACATCGGCACGGCCAATATCTCGTACCTCTTGATCCACGATACGGGAGAAGTAAACAAGACGCGCTGAAATATAAACGGCTACTGTTCATAAAGTAGCGTATACCTTAAATGACTTAAAAATTGAGGGGAAAAAAGAAAGGAAAAAGTAGGATTGCCGTGAAACACCAATACACTTCACATAGAAGTACAACATACTCGTTTTCTGCATGTACTGGTGCGTTTAAGAGCTGGGATGTGAGCGGCTTCAGGGGAGCGTGCTGTAAACGTGGATCCCAAAAGGAAAAAAGCCAGATCGGATGCTGATGTGATCTTCGCCACGGCCGTTTTACACTTTCTAATAACAACTAAACACAGTGCGCCTTCACGATCGTTGTCCCTAGACACATTTTTAACTCAGTCAGACCCTCGATTCACCACCCACACACAGCTCATCCACTCACTCCCGTCAACACGCATGCTAAATTGGGATTGGCTGCAAACTCATGATGCAGGCGTGTCACTCCGAAAAAACCCTGATGCGCCGCTTCTTGGGTGCAAAATCTCAGGCGTTCAGGGGGGGGGGGGGGGGGGGAAGAGTCGGTTTGAGGATTCTCACTTTGATACTGTGCCTCCATCCACCGGCTGGGATCAAAGAGGAGAGTAACGGTGGATACGAGAGGGCGCAGTGGGTGTTTTTTAGCAGAACTAACTGTTAGACGTGCACCGATGGTCTGCACTCCATCTGCTGTTGGAGAGAGACTTGCTCCATCATGCTGCACCCTGCTCAGTAAAGCCGCTTCTCGTAACTGTGGAGGCAGAGAAAAATCAGGAGAGAAATCAGCGCATGCAAATCAAAGTATTGCTGCAACAAGTACATTAACCGAGTCAATTTCACTCAGTAACTTACGTGACCTGGCAACATGTTTTTTTAAATGCATTTAGCAGAAATCTGCGTAATTGCATTTGCAAAAAGTGTCTCTAAGAAACACACGGACATAAAGTCTGGGGACCAATAGCATCGTCCCGTCTAGAGCAGCTTTATTTTCCATTGAAGCGTTGCCAATGCCATCGATGAACAGGAGGAGCAGTAATACTGGAGCCAGACTGTTTCTTAGCAACATGAGGATGAAATCAAAAGGCGACACAGCTGAGTGTTTCTTTTCCTGCCTCTGGGACTGAAATAACCTCCTCTCACTGTAAAAAAAAAAAACAACAGACATGTTGTTTCTACCACAACAACTCCGTCCAACTTCCTTTTAAAAAGAAGGATGTCTGTTTCTTTGTGCATGATTCCTACACAGGACAAAGTAAAAACTGTATTGTCCCAGAATAAAGTGTTAATAGGATTGGCAGAAAAAATGTACGGTTCAATGCAAAAAAAACAGCGTTCTTCTTCCGTTTTACTTACGAGTGGAGTCCATGAACACCTCCCTCCACCTGTGCCGACATGGTCCTCTTTTCGAACTTCAGCTCTCCAGAGTACATCATGGAACTGTAAAAGATAGAAAGATGGTCCGACATGAAGCACATCAAAGTGACCTTCTGCATTATGACCAGTGACTCACACACACGCTACTCACCGGAGGACAGAGAGACTCTTTGCCCCGATGTCCTGGCAGCCGTGCTGGATACCAGCTATCAGGTAAGGGACGAACTTGTGGATGGAGCCCTTGTCCTGGATGGAGCCCGACACACCCTGGGCTACCTTTACGTTGTCGCCCTCACTGTGGAAAGACGTTAATCAATATTCCTCCTAGGTAATTTAAAGCATTTAACAGCCGCTCTTGGAATGTGGCGTTCCTTTGCTTAGCCTCCCGCATACTTGAAATAGCGTTTCTGGCTGCTGGTGCTCTTCTCCATCGCATCCAGGGAGCCCATGCCACGGTACTTTTTCAGCCGAACGCCGTCTGAGAAGAAGTACTCCCCTGGAGCCTCAGTGGTTGCCGCTAGCAGCGAGCCCATCATTACTGGAGTGGGAGACGGGAGAGAGAATTATCTGTGGGCTTGTATTACCCGACCTAACTGCATTGCCGCTGTGAAGACCGGATTTCTCCAGGATTAAGAAAATGTATGAAATGTGACTCGGAGATAAGGCCTTTCTTTGCACAATGTCAGAACCCTCTCCATGTCGTAATCTTTGAGATCTCACCAGTCGACGCTCCGAGAGACAGAGCCTTCACCACGTGGCCCACGGTCTGAATGCCTCCGTCGGCGATGACGGGCACACTGAAGCGCCTGGCGTACTCGGCTACCTTGTACACCGAGGTCCCCTGGGGCCTTCCACATGCCATGACTAGAAGACAGAAAGCATATCTGACATGACTGCCATGGAAACAGAAGAGCTAAAAAAAAAGAACACGCCGGTAGGCCGCATCCGACCTGGGGGCCAACAGAAATCCACTTGTACGATAAAAAGCAGCATTCAGTGGTTATTAATGGGAGTTATGTTGGGGTTCATGTCCTTCTGCTGCAACACGTCTCCGCCGTTCTTGATGGGGAACGTGACCCAGTGTGAGCACGAGAGGCCGATCCCCATGGTTACCGAGAACGAGGCCTTGGCAGATCACCATGACAACTAGGATGGTCTCAGGGTTTTCTTTTTTTAGCATTAGCAATAAGCATCCTTTTTTCTCTCCACTGTAGCGTTCAATTAATTGAGATTAATTTAATTTCCAGTTCGCTGGTATCAAAAAGAGAAAACATAGTGCGACTGTTTATGGGATGGCATTGAGCAAAGAAGGTAGAGTACCTTCCTGCGTGATGCAGATGGAGCCGCAGCCCATGCCGACTCTCAGAGCATCGACACCAGCGTCGATCAGATTCTTGGCCTGAGCTGCTGTGACCACTGAAAAAAGAAAAGAAAAGAGGACAGATATTTTTTTGCAAACTAATACATTTTGTTGGCATTATAAAAAGGCTGGCAAAAAAAACCTAAATCAAAGTCATTAGGCAACAGCAACAAGCGAAACTCACCATTTCCTCCCACCACTTGTAATTCTAGATACTTCTGTTTTATATAGTTGATCATGTTGATTTGATACACAGAGTTGCCTTGTGAAGAGTCCTGGGGATGCGAACACATTCATGAGTTAGTGCACTGACATGGACCAGAGGATGAACGCAGTGTGCATATCAAGCTGGCACATTTATTTTCTTCATACTTGTTAATTCAGACAATATTGTTATAACAATATATTGATACGCATTTACTTAAAGTTCCAAGTAAGTTATCGTATGCCGAGTCATGGAATTTCCCCCGTATTAACATACCGTAAACTCTCCCCAAGTGTCAGTTGTCAAAACAATGACCTAACTTTGGTCCACGCCTCCTTCACTACCAAACGACCCACCAGTACAACGACATCCACTCCAGCCTGCACCAACAGGTCCAGCCGGTATTTGTCGTCCTCTCTGGTGCCGATGGCGGCGCCACACAGCAGCTGCTTGCGTGAGTCTTTGGAGGCCAGCGGGTAGTCCCTGTTCTTCTTCAGATCCGTCCTGGCAATAATGGCCACCAGCTCGTCGTTATTATTTACAATGGGAAGCTTGCCTGGTTGTGGAGAAAGTAAAAAAAAGATTATTAGATTTCACGAGTGATCAAAATCCAACTAGAAAAAGCTGCCGACAAACACAAACTTGTATTCACCTTTTTTACTGCGCTGCAGAATGTCATTGGCTTCTTTGAGGGTAACACCGGCCGGGGCCACGACCAACTCCTCCCTCTTTGTCATGGCCTTGGGGATGACAAGCAGGAAGCACTCAAATGATGAGGACACACATTTGTAAACTAATGCATGATCAGTGTCTTAAAAAGAGCATCACAATGCACACCTCCTCCAGAGGCTTGCTGTGGTCTTTCTCAGAGAGGAAGTCGATGTCTCGGGAGGTGACGATGCCCACCAGTTTGCTGCCCATTTTGCCCGTCTCCGTCACGGGAATACCAGAGAAGCCGTGTCTTAGTTTGGCCTCGAACACATCCCCGACTGTGTGGCGCGGACTCATCACAACGGGGTCTGTGATGAAACCCTGCTCAAACCTCTGGAGACCAAGAGAAATCAAACCAAATTATTAATAGTGTTATATCCCCTCATCCCCCTCATTATTTTTGCAAAGCGGCGCAAAAAAAAAATCCTACCAGGACACAAGTACAAGTTACTAAGCAAATAGAAAAAACAACTAAGATACAAATCACACACACACAGATGAAAGATAATAACCATAAACTAGAGGATAGGCCATGCGAGAGTAAAGTTAGGTTGGTTAAGATTTATACAGGTATGCTAGTATTCCATGGCGAAAACAACCATTATTCTACTAAAATTCCAACGTGTTAAGTAAGCATTAGATTTAACTACACAATGCTGAGTGTGACATGAAATGTAGAGAAATGTTTGTACATTAGAATAATGTAATCATCATTATTTACCTTAACCTTGCGGACCTCATTGGCTTGGAATTCTGGTGTGCAGTTGTGGTGAATGATGCCAATGCCTCCCATAAGCTATGAAAAAAAAAAAAGGATTTCAGACTCGAAAGAGACGATAATTGAAAATGCTTCCTCAATGGCAGTTTTGGCAAAGCAGCGTCTCACCGCCATCGCAATCGCCATCGCCGACTCTGTGACCGTGTCCATGGGGGAGGAGATGAGAGGGGTCTTCAATGTGATCTTCCTGGTCAGCGCTGACGTCAGGTCCTAAGAGACACAGAGGGGGGGAATGCACTTTTTAATGACTTTACAGGAGGTTTGTTTCTGTAGGTCTGCACATGAACCACCAGGGGTCAGACTAAACATGGCAGAGTCAGTATGCTGTAGTGGTTGATATCCTCCAATACAACTCAGTGACACCAAACGAGTCACAGAGTCAAAGTGAATAAGATGTATTGGCTATCCAATCCACAGTCTCTCAGACAGCTGCATCTCCGACTTGTAACTACTTGCCGATTCCCACAACAGCCGTCACCCTATTTGTATCTACAACCGTGTGTGTGTGAAAACAATGACATTCTTTGCACATGGGAAATCATCGAATGGGTTCTGTGGTGTCCAAGCTTTCCGTCCTTATCGGTGCCAGACATAAACTGTGGAGGCTTATCGCGAGGGGTTCACGGCCGAGTCAGGTCCTAACATCACGTCTCCATTTAGAGAGCACAGCTGCACTAACCTGCTAAATTCAACGGAGCGGTAGTTAGGACGGCGGGTCGAGAACATCGCAAACCCGAAGAATTTCCCACAGCACCTCCATGCACATGTGGCCCCTCTTCACGTCCCCTTACACAAAAGCGACCGAGAACCTTGCAGATTTCTGTCCCGATTTACCGAGTCGCTGTGTGAATATAAACCGCTGCATTCAAAGCTGCAACAAGAGTCAAATGTGGAAGCATTTGTTATTCCAGCTTGAATAGATTGACTCACTATCCAGTGAAAAAATAGGGCATGGAAAAGACTGTCGAGTCAACCGGCCCATGACGACATGGCGATGCAGACAAGCATCCCGCACAGCATCGAGAGCCCTCACTGAAGGGAGGGAAGAGAAAGGGAGCTTAGAGATACATTAATTAAAAGGACTTGCTGAGACAAAGCAGAAGAGAGGGATTTCATGTGAAGCCCAGAGATTAACTCTCCCGTCATCTGCCCGAGAGATGTAGACGACAAACCGACCAGACTGGTGTAAACACACGGGGGAGGCGGCAGCCAGCGGGTGACCACAGAGGGCAAAAATAGCAAGGCAGCGGGGGAGAGAAGAAATAATGGAGAGGGTTTTTAAATGGACAAAAACAAGACTTTTTTTTGGTAAGAGCTGCCATTATGACACACGGTGGAGGTCTGGGTTGGAGGTGTGTTTGAATTGAATGTCTTTAATTAATAATAAAAAAGTCCACTGCAATAGGGCTGATGGTTTAGGACGCTGCTCGGCCGAGAGCGGTTCGTCTGCCGACATATTAAATATCAAGGACGGGTGCGGAAGAGATTGACTCGGCGATACTTGCAACAATCTTCCGAAACAACCAACGACCTTACGTGCCCTTTTGTCATCTCAAATGTGTCCTTCGCACGTAGGTGTACTCACCACTTCGTCTGAGGTGAAGTCGATGAAGCCAGGCAATATCAGGAAGTCACTGAAAGACATAAACAAGACGTAAAGTAAGGGCCCAGTGTGACTTTGCATGGCTGGTGTGAAGCATCCTTTAAAATACCAAGAGAAAAAGAGCCCCTCGTGTTTGAAACGGTGAGTATTTGTGGTATATTCTGCAAAATGTCTGCAAGAAAAACATAGAATTGAGCATGTTTTCTTATTCCTACAGTACGAGTAGCTAACAGGGTGAATTTGTAAAGCAATCGAATGAGAGTGCTATTGAACAAGACTCTTTTACTTTTCTTTCATAAAGAACATTTTTATTTAATATTTGTGAGACATTTAATTGGTTCGTCATTGCCTGATCCCTTTATACTGGTTTCCTTCAGTATACTAGTCTGCAACCTATTGTTGGATACTCTATTATGTCTCTCACAGTTCCCAGAATATTACTAAGTGGGGAAGGAAAGTGGCCGAGTACAGACACCGTGTGGCTGGGTCACACGCTGCGTCCTGGACTTGATTTTTTGTTTTAAAGCTAGCTGTTCTCACTCAGCTCTTGGACTGTATAAAGCGAAGAGCGAGACGCAGGAATGGTGCGTTTGTTTTCGAACCAGAACGTGAGGTTTTTGCAGGTGGGTGTGAATACCAGGCAAGAGACAGGTCAGAAAGATGCATTGGAGGAAGCTTGAAGGGGGAAGTGTGTGTATGTGTGTGTGGGGGGGGTAGAAGGTGAGCAATACAGGTTGTCATAACCTCTGTGTGGGTGGAAGAAAAGGAAGGTCTGAAATAGTCACTACGAGGGCGGAGTCCTGTTTGTTTCCTCCTGACTTTAGAGCCCAAACACACACACAAACAAACATCAGCGTGGGGACACGCGGGAAGTCCAGCCCACATCTGCTCGCATTTAACAGCAGCCACAAACCTCAGCTGCTATATTCGCGGCTCACGGGGCTGCACCTACCGACTGTGGTCAGCGCAACACTGGAGCTCACTGTGCTGCATTTGAGTTCTAAGCGGCAACACTGGCTTGGTGGTGCCTTATTATGGTTCTCATTTTGACTGTCAAATGTAGACAAATGCATGAGGCTAAGCGGGAGCATTTCAAATCACAACCAGAGGCCTGAACTGATCTGCCCCCATGTGTGCTGATGCCTCTTCTTGTCTGAGCATTAAACATTTTTTTTTTTTTTTTTTAAATCACTCCCTCTTCCAAAAATCATATCCAAAAGCAGGATTTTTGTAATTGTAACAGGGCGAATCTCAATGGGTACCATCTGTACGTCTGACTCACACACTGACTGGTTTGCGAGACAAAGACACTGGTGCACAAATATTATTATTCATATTTGTACACAGGTTAGCACTCGGGATGCATCTGCTATGTGAGAAGAAAAACAATGAGTAATCCAGTATGTGCTGTTATGCCAGCCCGACATCTGAGGTCATGAACTAGGTTTTAAGAAGACACTTTTGACAAGTGACTCGACCACAAAGGCTTTCAAAGATGAGACCGATTTAATGATTCATGAAAAAGAGACTGTGCATGATGGGTGAAAATCCTGGACAGACCGTTCAGTCCACAAGGATCAGTGTGTAGTTGAATGCTATACGGTACATAGTTAAAATTATACAGTTGAAGTAGTCTTGCGTGAATGGCTCTGGCAGTGACCCAGTATTTAACCAGCAGCCTGCGGCATAGGAGGTACTTTAACTTTTGTAAATGTGTTTCACAGTGTGTGTGTGTATAAATCAGTTTATCGTCTAGCCTCATAAAGGAAAGCAGACAGCTAGGAACTCATAAGTCATCCATCTCTGTCCCTTTCTAGGCAATCCCAATGGGGTGGAACGAAAAGTGGAGTTCGCAAGCAGCTTTGATTTACAAGAAGTTTTTTAAAAATTTCAAAATGCTACAGGAACACATTTCTCTCAAAGTACTGTTTCTACTTGTCTGTCCGGTGTCTCACTTTCTCTGGGTTGCTTACTTCCTTTTCACTTGAACATAACAAAAAAAGATAAATGAGCAACATCCTGTTGAATTTGATTCAGTACCTGAGATAAGAGTCCAAGAGTTGATCAAATAATTCTGGAAGTTTAACATGTATATTACAAAAAAACAGTCAGAAATTTGAAATGTGCATCTAAGAAATCGGGCGATAGAAGCTGAACCAACCCGATCCACTCCAATCACTCCTGCAGTCCACGTGATGTGAATTCAGACCATCATGTGCGTAAACCTTTCTTTGACGGTGATGCACTTCATTACCGTGGAGAGGTCCTTCAATCACACGCGGACACACTCAAGCACTTTTAACGTTTTCTATTCAATTAGCGTCTGTTAAAGCAGGAGCAGCGTGATGAGTATAATTGTATATACTGTAAAAAAAATTGCGCAGATGATTATGCCATAAGGAGAATTATCTACCGAGAATTATAATTTGACTACTCCGGGAACGTGGAGCGGGCATCTTAAGCATTGATTGTAGTGGTTGTTAGTGCCTGTTCAACAGGTAAAGAAGCACTGCGATGGATTCAGGAGAAGGTCGAAGCCGCGACAACCGAGTTACACAATGCTTTGCTACTTGTCATTTAGGTTTAAGGAAATGGAAAGGGGGTGAGTTCAAGGATTATTAAAGAACACGTCAGAAAATTTCAGACAAAATGCAAGATGAGTTCAAATACAAAGCATCACTTTGTTGATCACCAGAATGTGTACCAGAGCCGAGTGAGGTTTAGAAAGGTGAGAGAAAGTAGTGCTTGATTGGTGGTTTAATCAAAGAAAAGTGTGTGTTTTTAAGAAAGGGCATGAGCTGCTCTGACATGCATGGTGCATTCACAGGACAGATTATGCCCTTCGATGGTGAGTTGAAGGTAATCATGCAGTTATGTCCACTGGAAGCAAATTTGATCCCCTTGACTAAAATCATATTGATTATTTCCAACAAAAAGCCCTCCTTTTACTCTTTCTCTTTCATGTACTTTAATGTCACCAGATTGAGATTTGTGGCATTGGTTTGTTTCAGTCAAATTAAAGTTGCTTTGGAAGGACTGTCATTTGCTTCCCCTTTATGAATTCACTCTTTGGAGAGACAAAAGGATTTTTAACAGCACAGTTTCAAAACAGTTTGAAGATGACTGTTCTACTCACTTGTAAGTCAACCCATCTCCTTTAGAGCATAGCTCTTCAGCCGTATGACCATCGGAGAGAACGCACTGTTGGTCAGATCTGCTGGTTCAAAATGTGTTGGCCATTATACAGCACTGCTGCGAACACGTCACCCACCAGTTGAGGTTTTAAAATAAGGAGACCTAACTTTGAATGAATTTAAATTTTACTGAGATTTCTTGGAACATCTAAATCAAAGATTGTGATGCAAGGGAAACTTACTTGTACGTAAGGCCATCTCCAACTGAGAAAAGCTGCTGGGCAGAGAGTCCATCTTCAGGGACGTATCCCGTACCACCGCTGATCAAGTAATCTGCCATGCTGAAAAATAATAAAGAAGTAACATCAAATCAAGTGTGCAGCCCAAGACAATCTAGACAGCTAAATAAGACATTAAAAGGATGCTCTGCAAGAACACTTTTCCAGGCAGAGATTCAGTGACCTTCTCACAAGAAGACATAAACATAGCAACGGCAACATCCCGCGGCTCAATGCGCATGCGCGGGGGGCGCAAACTGCGACCACTTCATCCGCTTGCAAAAAAAATGTCAATAATAATAATAATCCGGTAATAAACCCGTCACAATGTTACACGTTTAATTCAGGCATTGTTTGTGTGAATGCTGCGCATTACATCACGAGACGTACCGTTATGTACAATTAGAGAACACCATGTATAACAACATGTACGTCACTGTTAAAAAAATAAAATGTCTACTGGGATTTAGTGCCGAGCGAATGTCTACTAAATGATACAAAAGCCATTTATATTTTAAAAACCTAAATCGTGCCCATATGGCGTATGACATCAGTGCAATAATCCCCACGTGAGCGCCTGTGAAGCAAAACCTGGCAGGGTGACCCACTTACATGTAACTAAACCGATAGCTCGGACGATACCATACAAATAAAACAAATGGAAATGGATAAAAGGAATATCAATGAAACGTTTTGGTTTTTTAAACTAAAAAAAACACGACATCCTCCACACGTGTCGTCTCGGCTGGAACAGTGACGTCTCCTTACTGGCCTGCATTGCATTCGCATTAGCTGGCAAACATTCGCTCCGTTTGCACTGCACACCCTTAGTTAACAACGTGTCAGCGTTACACGTTTACACGAAGGTGGATAGGAAGCAGCCTTGCTCTGTATCTACTGTGTTACATGTATGAACCATGCTAGTCCCCATGTTAGCCTCCCCACAGACCCTCACCTGGAGAGCAAACATCCGGTTAAACAGATTATTGTATTATGAAAAACAGACACAAAGCATGCCGAATTGAAGAGAGGCTCCTTTAGTTTACTCTATGATGCAAGATATCGTTTTACTCCATATAACGGAAATTAAAAATAACAGAGGCAAAACTATTTCGGCAGTTTTGATGAGAGTTTGGTGTTGCGTTCAGGTGCAGGTCGAGTTCATGCCGACAGAACGTGTGGGCGTGCTGGTCGATACAAGTGATATTGCGTTTTCATGAAAAACTAAACACGCAGACGTGAGGGACTTCCAGTTAACGTGAACCATAAATTAACCAGCACCATTACCAGTTAAGTGCAACGAAATGAACAATCATATCCGAAAGCTACACCGATAACGTTATCGGTGTAGTCTCCGCCGTGTCTTCGTAACGGTTCAGATAACCATTGTTACTCATTTAAAACAAGTAGGTACACGTTATATTAACCCGTTTAAGCTGCAACAATACAAAAAAAACATCAAAACTGCAGTGCAGGTGTGTTAATAATCCACTAATGTGCACGCAAACGCAACTTTTGTCAGAGCAGACGCGAGCTTAGTACAGACGAGGCTTTACATGCAGACATGTGGGAGCAGCCGTTAGCATGTAGCATTCACGTCAGCCGTCTGGTTATTTGGGCATGACATATGGAACAAAAAACGCTCGCTCGCCGATAAAGCCAGCTGTTCTACCCTTTAAGTGGAACCGGAAATAAAGTGGTGTGAGAGCACGTAGCTCCTGAAACCAGCGTGCACGATATCCCTACACCGCGTTACGTTCGCTAGCTAACCTTTTGGAGCTGATGCCCACGTTGACCAAGGGGGAAGCAACTTTCCAGCTGTGAAGCTACAGAAAACCACGCGGCGCGTTTTCCTTCCACCCCCGAAAGAAAACAAAATCGATGGAGAAGAAGAAGCAGAGGAAGAAGAAGAAAAACGAAAAAGGGAGTCGCTCGGTGCTCCAAGATGTGAAAGTGCTGGTGAAGTGATCGCCTGTCGCTGCAGACAGAGCGTGTCTGGTGCTATGTACTGGGAGCAGCGTCACATCCCCTCTCCTCCTCACAGAGGCGTGTTTAACCCGCTGCGTGTGTCGCTGCTGAGGAATCAGCCACGGCGGGTGAAGGGAGCCGGGTTAATGAAGGTTCAACCAGAGTCTTCTTCTTCTTTATATTTTGTACGTGGACGTTTCACTCCTGAAATGCTGACCGACCGGTTTTAAGGGCTGCCTGCGGTGCATTCCAGTGTTTCCCAAAGGGTCCGATCTGAAAAACACATTTTTCTTTTAATTGTTTAGGGTTTTTAAAAGCTCGTTTAGTAAAGATGGCAGAGGTTACGATGCACAATTAATTTTGAGATATACTTATCCGTCCGTTTGAATGCAGAACTCTGACTTGTTATTGACTACTTTTCCATTTTTTTTTGTTTTTTGCAGTTTAAGTATGACTTCATCAACATTTTTGTTTTTTTTGTGTGTAATGAAAATTAAAGCAACATATAGTGGAAGTAAATGGCAACTGTGAATGAGCATGACTTAGTTAACACTAATAGGAAAGCATCATAATCCAGGTCACATGTACAACATCTAAACTGGTTTAATTGCACTGAAATGACCACATGATGACAATTTCAAGAAGCAGCCTAGAGGAACACACATGATTGATGTAGATCAAATTTACTATCTTTTTTCCCCCTAAGACCTTTTATAATGTGCATATATATGCAAATTATAAAAGGTATTAGGGGGAAAAAAGATAGTGATATATATATATTATAGTTCACTGTTATATCCACTGTATACATATATATGTGTATACAGTACAAAAGTTGATATAACAGTGAACTATAGTGAAAACAATATATATATATATATATATATACACACTCAACTGCTCCAAGTGAGGATGGCGGTTGGACAGTCACCTTACTTTCTGGCAAAGAAAGTTAATCTAAAAACGTGCACGCATTCACATTACTTGACTGAATGTTGGCGCGCTGCTCATGTCATCGAGCTGTCAGCTGCAGACACGCTAACAGAAAATCACTTTTGCCTTCTCGCAACTGAAAATAAGGCTGTCAGTATCTTTTATCACCTCTACTGTAGCTTCATGGAGCCGAGTAAAGTGCTTCACGTCCGATAGAGGTTTTGTGATTTCTGCTGCCAAAAAGAAGTCCCATAGTCTGTTACACTTAAAGTACATCTATGATTTACTTGAATTACAGGCTAAGAAGTCACATCAGTACTATTCTCGGGCCTGGCATTTCCGTTTTATTGATCATTTCTTGCAGATATGTTTCACTGACAGAAACATTGAATCCAATGGAGTACACTGTGGTCTCCCCTGTAACCTGATACGCCTCGCAATGCTCTCTTGTTGCATATTAATCTTAAGTGAGGGCTGCTGGATCGCTCTGCCAAGGTGACTCAAGGGATCTGTTTTCTACCCTGTGTTTGTGTCAAATTAAATGTGGGTCATTTTAGATATGGGTCAGTGGTTCCTTTATGCACTGTAGCTATTCGCAGCAGTTGATTCCGGCTTGTGTATCCTCCCCGCGGGCATGCTGCTCTCTCCTGCCTTGTTGTTGCATCACAGAATTGTCCGTGTGCACAAAAGGGCACAAGTTCAAAATAGCGGCTGACAATTTAAGATAAGCCATTTTTTTCTTTGTTGTTATGCCATCTGCTCTTAAAAGAGACAAGTATTAGCTAATCCTTATCCTGCTACTCAAAAAGGAATTGTCATCCGGAGCAAGGGAGTTTGACCTGAAGGGCATTTGCAAACTGATCTAAATGTGAGTGAGTGTGGACATGTAAACTGACCCGGCGGCATGAAGTTCATTTACATGTGCATTCTTATGAGAGCACAGCCAGTGAAAGTGAATCATGACGACTGAGATCACTTTGCCATTTCATTTCAAATTGGATATTGGCGTGGAGGGTGGAAATTGTTATGGCATTCTTCCATTTCATTGTTGGTCTTGTCTTTTAGTTTCAATTGCATCTTTTTCAAAAACTTTTTCTTTTGTGACTTTTCATGAATGCTTTTGCAGAACTCCCACACTCCCATGAAGGAATATAATTTAGCAGCATGAAGATTTGCAACAAAAAAATAGCTACAAACACCCTTTCTGTGAAAATATTTTGAAAATAATAAGATTTTTTCTTCTTTTTCTTATCCTATACTGTTTGAATTATACCTAAAAGTTGTCTCATTCTCCATTTATTTCCCCCAGAATCTCACCTCTCTGGGCCTAGACCGGCCTGGATGCGCGTGGCGCTGTACCGCTGGGCTGCCGTTTCATGCCCATGGCTCTGGGAGGTTTGCCGGACGTACTGTTCGCCTTCCCTTGGTGAGACGTCGGTATGCGGGGGCTGAGTGTCTCCTACAATTCTCCGATAATCCACCTCCTGGCTCTCCCTCGCTCCATCCGCACCAAAGTGCTCATAACCATATCCCTCCATCGTCCGTCCAAGGTCAGTCTCTGAATCCAGTGCCTCGGAGTGGCCTTTGAGCCTTGCGGTGCCGCTCTCAAACAGATCAGTCAGTGAAAGTATCCAACAGGTGGAGGTTACATTTGTGTCAAAACCGGAGACCTCTCTAAACCCTCCAAATCAAATGAACTCCATCACCCGAGTCTGGATGAAATGACCATTTGCAAAACAAATGGAGACTCTCGGTTTTGTTTCTCAATATTCTTATCTGTGGATTCCAGTGTCTGCTCTTCCTTTTTTTTTACGCTGCCTTCCAGACTAGATACGGATATGCGAAGGTGTTCCCACAGAGAGAGAGAGAGAGAGAGAGAACGCGGAAAAAGAAGACGACCTGTGTCGGGCTCCTCCGTCTGCCCCTGCACGAGATGCACCTGCCTACAAAAAGGCAACCAGCCACCTCGAGGCGTGTCAATAGAGGGCGTCACCTAGGAGATTCTCCCACTGAGAGGGTGTCACCGTGGAAATGATGCCAGCAGCAGAACGTTGTTGTGGAGAGGCTGTCGCGCTGATATTCTCAGCCAAATCTCGCATGAGCGCTTGTGCCACGAGGGCCGAGGGTAATGGAAAGTTGAGTGGAGCCCCGCGCCGTACTGGTGTGCAGGATAAAGCAGCCATTGCCCTGAGCGTTCCTCTCCGAGATGCATGGAGTGCTCCTGTGCTGCCGAGTGCCCCATGAAGCTCTGTTTTTAAATAATGTGTATTCCTCACAGAAACCTGTCAGTTTGTCTTCACAGCTATCCCCTGCAAATGAGAGACATGGTTATAATACTAGACAGGCACTAAATGGTCACTTTACTTTTCCTCTACCCAGAACCAATGCACTTAAGAAATCAGTAATGTACAGAGCCATTGCATACTGGGATGTGCTCCCCTCATATGTGACTCTAACAAGAAATAAATGTGATTTCAAAAGGAAACTTAAGGCAGCAATTATCAGAAAGAAAATTATAGTAGATTAGGTTTTTATTTTAGGTATTTAAGATATTTGGGTATTATTATTTTACTTTTAATGTAAATGTTGTTTTCAAAGTCTAAGTGTTTTTTGTGATAATTGATCATGCCGTACTGCATTTTATGTATTTGTATTGTATGTAATGTTTTTTGCCTGGACCCCAGGAAGAATAGTCTCCACTACGGTGTAGCCTAATGGGGATCCTTAATAAACTAAACTAAACTAAACTCTCCACGTCGCGCTCCCTCTCTATGGATGGGCTAATTCCTGCTTTCTATGGCCGGCACCACGTCCTTTACACAAAGAGGATCGCAGAATTAAAGTCAGCTGGACGAGTGACGGGCAAATGGCGAGATGGCTACTGCGGCCCGTCGTCCGTGCCATGAAACCAAATGCATTTCGCAAACATAACATTTATGGAAATAATTGGCACAGAGGAGCGTGTTTCTTCGTATGATACATTGAGCTCCTCACACCAGGACCCACGGGGATGTTTAGTGTTGCGTCTTGTGCTTTGTGCAGGCCTCACGGAACATTTGGGTTTCCAATCTGTTGCGGAGTAAACCGGGTGCAATGCAAGAGTACAATAATAAGTTGTGGCGTAACACACTCCACCTCCCAATGAAGTCAAGAGGCCAAGGCTAGACCCACAAGCTAACACGACATGTACTTGTACCTCGACGCTGCTGCAAACGTGCCAGTGTTACACAAACACTGGTTTCCAAAGCACCCTATGGGCTACAACCATGTGGTGCTTTTTATTACTCCAGCTCCAGCTTTCCACAAGTCACTGCTTCTTTTAGACATCAGAAAAGGGGAAATGACTTGTGGCTTTCGTGGGAAGTACATCGTGTGCAATGTACAGAATGTATGCGTTGACTTATCTGTTGTTCTGTCGGGTTTGTGCGAAACTGAGCTGAACGGTATATTTTTACCCAGTGGAGAGGATTCCCCGCCGCACGGACTCAAAAGTGGCCCCCCCCACTCCTCTCAGAGGGATCACCTCCAGGTCACCGACTGTTTGTGACAGTTGGTGAGACGTTAAGATGGAAAATCCTCTTAGCCCGTCCTCTGAAGTTCCCCACTCACAACTCGCTTTCGTTGGCCACACATGGCGATGGAAACCCCTCACCCACTCAGTGAAGATAACACATGGGGACTCTTAGCACCTGAAATAGATTAGGAGGAATACCTTTTGTAATCTTGACGAGATAGATAGATAGACAGATAGAGATAGATATATAGATAGACAGCTAGACAGATGCAGTATATATAGATAGACCAAGATAGAAATACAGATATAGAGAGATAGATTGATAGATATAGATAGATTGATATAGATAGACAGATAGAGATGAACAGATGGATAGAATACATTTGTTTGTAGCATTAAGCAAAGTTACAGAGTAAACATAAAAATATCAAGTTTGAAAAGATGCTCAATATATATATATATACACTACTGTTCAAAAGTTTGGGGTCACTTAGAAATGTCTTTATTTTTCAAAGAAAAGCACTGTTTTTTCAATAAAGATAACATTAATCAAAAATACACACTATACATTGTTAATGTGGTAAATGACTATTTGAGGTGGAAACGTCTGGTTTCTAATGAAATATCTCCATAGGTGTATAGAGGCCCATTTCCATCAACTATCACTCCAGTGTTCTAATGGTACATTGTGTTTGCTAATCGCCTTAGAAGACTAATGTCTGATTAGAAAACCCTTGTGCAATTATGTTAGCACAGCTGAAAACAGTTATGCTGGTGATATAAGCTATACAACTGGCCTTCCTTTGAGCTTGAAGTTTGAAGAACAAAATTAATATTTCAAATATTAATCATTATTTCTAACCTTGTCAATGTCTTGACTATATTTTCAATTCAATTATCAATTCATTTGAAAAATAAAAGTGAGTTTTCATGGAAGACATGAAATTGTCTGGGTGACCCCAAACTTTTGAACGGTAGTGTATATATATATATTGTTTTATGCCAGTTCAGAGTTCTCTTAAATCATCATGGCTTTCTATTGTTTGAGATTTAATTTAGACCCCAAACTTTTGAACGGTAGTGTATATATATATATATATAATACAATAAAAGCAGAACATATTAAATTCAAGAAAATTAGATGAAGAAAATGCTAAATATATTCAGTGTTTATAAAGTGAAAGTTGTGCAATGGTTATTGATGTTGATTCAATAGGAGGAGGATCGGGCCAGAGGAGATTTCCTTCAAAGAGATCCTGCTGCTCTGAGCGTAGACATTGTTGCACCTTCAAATCGTGTGATCAACGGCATTAAAAGGGTCCGTGTCCCGTGCATGGGAGCACACTCTTAATTTCACATGTGCATGTCCTCGGGTTGTGCACGGGCCCCTCCTCGTTCGATTACAATTATCAGAATGAATGTCATGTGCACAGTGTGGACACTTATTGGCTGAGACAAAATCAGAGTCATACAGAGTCAGCACAAGGGAGTACTCCTTTTCTCCTTGTGTGCAAGTGGCCACTGATGACATGATGCATCAGATGATCTGAATCTGCAGTTGTAATTCATTTCACTTGGAATAAATCTGTTGCCTTCTCTATCATGTGATGTTTTTAAAAGATGGATAAAATGCACTCCGAAAAGTTTTATCTGAAGTGAAACTGAAATTGGGATTGTTTTATATTCAAGCGTTTAATTTTTCTGTTATTGCTGCGGTTATTTTCATAAATAATAATAGTGTCACATGAGCAATAGTGAAGAACTCAGGTGATGTAGAGCAGGCAGAAGTAGCAGTAAAACCTGCTTCTGCAGTGACATTTTAATAAAACTACATTTTACTCATGTTGGACAATGTATCCTGGTGCTGTGGTGAGAGCTCTGTAAACTCAGAGAAAGTCCAGGACAGCTTGAGTTACAAAAACCCCGGGGCCAAAATTCAGCTGATCCACAGCCACCTACCCATATATCCAATTCAATTCAATTCAATTTATTTGTATAGCCCAATTTCACAAATTACAAATTTGTCTCGGAGTGCTTTACAATCTGTACACATATACATCCCTGTCCCAAAACCTCACATCGGATCAGGAAAAACTCCCAAATAACCCTTCAGGGGGAAAAAAGGGAAGAAACCTTCAGGAGAGCAACAGAGGATAATCCCTCTCCAGGATGTCATGTGACCAGAAGGACAGATTTAGAGTTAAAATACATTCAATGAATATGACAGAGTGTATGAATAGTTCATAGTCGGCATATTCCACGATGGAGACCTCCACGATCCATCAGGCAGATGGAGGTAGAGAGGAGTGGGCGGAGTCTCAACAGTGGGCGGAGTCTCAACAGGGCAGTGGCGTAGTTGGTAGCAGGAATTCCACGACCCAGACCTCGATGATCCATCAGCAGATAGGATCTATGCCGTCTCATAGGGTCCGATGACCCCATGAGACGTGAAGTCAAAAGGACTCCGGGGAGAAAGCAGAGTTAGTAACGTGTGATGGAGAGATGAAAATTCATCCCTAAGGAGAGAAAAAAGAGGAGAGAGGTGCTCAGTGCATCCTAAACGTCCCCCGGCAGCTATAAGCCTATAGCAGCATATCAAGGGGCTGGACCAGGTGAACCTGATTCAGCCCTAACTATAAGCTCTGTCAAAGAGGAAAGTCTTAAGTCGACTCTTAAACGAGGTGACTGTGTCTGCCTCCCGGACTGAAATTGGAAGCTGGTTCCATAAAAGAGGAGCTTGATAACTAAAGGCTCTGGCTCCCATTCTACTTTTTAAGACTCTAGGAACTACAAGTAGTCCCGCATTTAGTGAGCGTAGCTCTCTAGTGGGGCAATATGGTACTACAAGCTCCTTAATATATGATGGTGCATCACCAATCAAGGCTTTGTAGGTTAAGAGAAGAATTTTAAAAGTGATTCTTGATTTTACTAGGAGCCAGTGCAGAGCAGCTAGTGCAGGAGTGATGTGATCTCTTTTCTTAGTTTTAGTGAGAACACGAGCTGCTGCATTCTGGATCAACTGGAGGGACCTACGAGACTTATTAGAGCAGCCTGATAATAAGGAGTTGCAGTAATCCAGTCTAGAAGTAACGAACGCGTGAACCAATTTTTCTGCATCTTTTTGAGACAAGATGTGCCTGATTTTTTAAATATTACGTTGATGAAAGAATCCACATTCCCCATTCGGCACACAGCACACCGACGACTACACATGGCAGCTTCATTTTACTCAGAGACAACCAAGCTGTATACGGTGTGAGTAGTAGTTTTATTTATCAAATATGTAGACTTAAAACTAGATATTGACTCGCTATCACTCCTCAAAGTTTACTTTTACAAGAAGGTGCTTGTTTCTTTTTACAGTCAACTGGTTGTCTCTCACTCTTGTCATTTTACTTGACTAGTTTTTCGTATTATCAAGTTTTCTGTACCGTTTTTACTGGATATATTTTTATTTCAACTGTCCGTACGACTTTCTCTTATTCTGTGAAGCACTGTCCCAGCACAGACCAGTAACTCTAAAGAACAAACTTAAACGCAAGATCAAACTTTTGTTGGCCGTTCACCAAATAATAAAGACAGCTTGTGTGGCCGTGGGTGCAGAGAAGAACGTCTCATCAATAATCCAACCGTTTTCCCAGGTGGGTAAACGTGGAGATAATGTTTCTGACTGATCTGTTCCAAATTGAAAAAGTATATACACGAGAGGCATTTGTCAGAGAGCATGCGACAGCAGGAAAAGCACTGTGCCTGATGACATTACTGATGGCTGACTTCCCTTGACCTGCATCCGTTACAGGGTCCTGATGTTGTGAATGTTGGCTCACTGTCACGGCTTAATGACACATTTGAGTGGAACAGTTCCATTGTTAATATTATTAGCAACACACGTACTTTTCCAAGTATGTCAAGAATGCTAAGAAAATGTAAATTCTGAAACAATTTAACTTCCTCGCACACAGTATTGTACTAAAATGCAGTCAAGCGAGACTCAAAGAACCCTGTGCTGAGCTCTTTCCTGCCCCACACTGACCCCTAGAGGATGTAACGTGCTACTGCCCCACACGCCATTATCATGTACTGAGTTAGGGATTTCGTTATGTGCAGTTGTATTACTACCCTGCACTGATAGCCAACTCTATACTTGCAGGAAGCAAATTAGAATATGTTTCCAGCTAATGGATAGCAAGTGTCAAAGACTGGAATATTTCTGTCTTCATTATTTCATGTAAATCACCATAATGTGCTCATTGCTTCACTTATAAATGATCCTGCGGTCAACGATTGGACGGATTCTGTGTCAACTGACTTAAGAGTTTCCTGTGATTCGTTGTCTCTGTCCCAGTGTGTGCCTTTAAGTGGCTCTGCTAACCTGCTCGTGAAGTAGTAGCTTAACATGAATTATAATGAAATACCATTGTTCCTGCTTGAGAGCCAGCACCTTTGAGTCGAGGAAGCGAAAAGGAAAAACAAAAGAATGTAATGTGTGGTTGCAGGTGAGTCATCTGAACTGTTGGCTGCGTGTCAACTTCTGGCAGTGAGCAGACCCAGACTCTAAAAGCTGCTTACGCAACTGTGCACTATTTTTTTGAACCGTGGGGAAATCACAATACGGTCCATGCGTCTCTGAAAAAAGGAGCCGTGACGGACTAAAGCAACCAGCAACGCACGGAGCAATTTCTGTACACGTGTGCAGGCTTGTGTGAGTAAAACATTTTCTTGTCTCACATCTTCCAGCAATATTGTCTTGGAAGGTGACCCTACCATGTTTTAAACAACGGTCCACCATGAAGTACTGATTCGTCTCTTGTCAGATGATTGGTGTAGATTTAAGAGCTGGCCCTTCATATGTGCTCAGTGACCAGTTGGAGTTTCCTTAGAAACAGTGCCAAAACCTCAGGGGAAGTGAAACCACCATGGAACAGCATATTTTACTCGACTAATTCTTCTGAATGGGCACATTTCCAACATTTCTCGAGAAAAAGTCTGGAGTGTGAACATATTAAAAAGTAGCTAGATTCATTAATTTTGTTGTTAAAAGACGACAGGTCATCAAACAAGTTGTTCCGGTTAGGATCCATGTGTGTAGGAACATGTCGTAGCGAGTCCATCAAGATATGTCAGTCGTAAAAGTGCTATTTAACTACCGTACATTGTTTTGCACTCATTGCCTGCTCACTCTTTTCTGGGCTTTGAGTCACTGAGAACACACGTCCAATACATTACTCAAATGTTAACCTAACCTTTTAAAACAAAAAAGTCAACATCTTTGGACCGGATTTAAACATGTTCTATTTGGGTAAAATATGGCATCTCTATCATGAGATAGCAAGTTTCTAAAACCCTAAGAGATCAACTGAAAGTCTGTCCACCCAGACTGAAATATCTCAAGGACTTCAGGATTGATCACCATAAACATTCATTGTCACCAGAGGATGAATCATATACGACATTGGTGATCCCTGACCTTTCCATTCCCCTCTATCGTATCTTATAGAGAAAGCACTGGTAGACTCGGTTCTTTCCAATGCCACACAGCTTAACTCCACCCACTCTGAACCAATTATTTCTCAGGCTTGTAAAGTCTTCAGACCCAACCGCCGCTCAAGTGACATCTCGACATTCAGCAGATTTTGTGCAGCACCCTCTGGAGACAAAAAAGGCTTCATATTCCCAAAGTTTTGGAAACAGTCTTTGGTGGAGTTCCCCTGTTCCCTCCTGTTTGTCATAAGGCATGTTCATTTGACCGAAAGCTATAATTACCATAACCACATGCATCACTTGTACTTTGTGTTAAGTGCTAATTATATAGGTAGTGGTTCCATACATAGAAAACACCAACATGCCTTATAGCATTGTGAGCATGCCAACTTTAGCCCGATAAATATAAAGCTGTGTTTACATTCGATAATGACAAAATATAATAAAAATAATAATAATAATAATCCTAGTGTGTGTTTTTTTTAATGTCATCCCCAATGTATTTGACACCAAATCATTCCATAAAAATAAAAATAAAGGCAGTGTAAAAAATAACTGGCTTGGCAACACGCTTTTAGGAGTTGAACATCTACAGGAAATATAATCACAAACTATAAACAACAAACCTATTTAAAAATAGCAAGCGCACATAACAATGAAATGGAAACTTTTGAGCTGCCCTGCGGTCACCGGCTGTGAACAATCAGGATATGATTGCTGCTGCACCAAAGTGATGTCACCTTTACGCATTATTAACCGCAGCCCGCTTGATGTGCAGCTCATACGGCGGCGGCGGAGGCGGACAGACGGCAGAAGAGGCGGTTCGGCTCCAGCGGGACGGAGAGTTTTCTCGGCGAATTAGGAAACACCAAAAAGCCAAACTCCATTTTTGAGCAACAGATATCAGCGGGTTACTTTGGATGGAAACCTGACTCCGTCAGCCCGACAAGCAGCAACGAGCGAGAGAGAGAGAGAGACAGAACGAGACACGGAGAGTCCACCGAGCCTCCGGTGAGTTAATTTACCGACCACATACCGTCGTTACACCCGCGGAGAGATGCGGGTTGAGCGCGTCACACCACGTCGTGTCGGAAGCCACGCGCGCTCTGTTGGGATGCTGCCTTCAATTCGTTTCCGAAGCGTCCGTAATTTTATTTCCCCTTTTAGCTTTCAGCTATATGGCTTCAGTTTCGAGTCACACCGCAGTAAAAGCAAAGAGCGGTGACAACACAGTAACTCTTTTAACATGTATTTTTCGGAAAAGAAAGAGAAGCTGATAGAGTCGTGTTTTTAAAGCACATATGAACAAAACCAGTTGAGTAAAGGTTAATTTTGGGGTTGATTATCTTCCTAAAATCTCTATTTCTAACAGCCTCAAAATGCACCAATACCCTGGCTCTTCCTGTAAAGTGTGGTCTGAGGAACAGTAGCTTCCTTTCCAGATATATTTTCGACCAATTCCTGTTCTTAAAATCCATATGTACTGCAAAAAAAACTCAACATGCATACTGTAGTTGGAATAGATCTGAAAACAATTGTCAAGATTTATTTATGCGTGCATGACTGCTATAAAACATGTGAATATCTACCTACTAGAGTTGAAATATCTCAAAGAATGTAGCCTAACTAACCCTAAATCGAATTAATCTGTTTTCCATTGCAGCCATTTGTAATTAACCACAGGGAACCATGGTGGCAGCAGTCCTCACGTTGTACTTTGTCGGAACGGCGTTGAGCTTCCTCGCAGTCCTTTATGGAATCGTGGACTCCTTTGGTGGTCTGATGTACGCCCAGGACCATCACTACCTTATGGACCTGGACCAGCAGACACGGAGGCCCCTCTCCTCGGGCAGCCACCGGAGAGGATCGCCTCCGACTAAAAACATCTGCTCATGAAGGGAAACGTCTTGCTCCCGAATTTCAACGGGACCCTAGATGGATATTCTGGCTACCGTGGCAACAGATGGACAGACGGTACATCACTGATGTCTGACTTGCGTCTGCATTACACAGATTGTTGGTATGCATGCACTGTCCCCCAGAATGCCTCTGGGAACGTCATGTGCTATCAAACTTCAGTTTGTGTTCAAGCAGCGATATACCTGATGAGAACGGTTACAGCACTACTCAACAATTTGCACTAAAATGAGAATGTTTAGTCTTTTTAATGTCTTTTTCCGAATAAAAGGATTTTATAAATGTGGTGTTGCATCGGGTAGAAATTGAGGCTTTTTTAAAGAAACTGTTTACTGGAGAGTTATAGTTACAAGCCAGGCTGGCTAAAAAAGTATTGAATGTAGTGAAAGATACTGGAACTGTGATTTAGGAACTCAGGGTTTGAGTAGGGTAGAGTCTTGCGTTGTTGCCCAACACAGTGGGCATGAAAATTGCCCAGCAGGTTGACTCTTTCCTCCCAAACAGGACTGTGTCAAATGGAAAGCAACATGAAGAAATTGAGTTGAAGGAACGAGTCAAGTCATGTTCATAACGACTGATTCATCCAATATCTCATGCAACGTCTCATTGGCAGGGCCCCGAGAGATACGGGTCCCAGCACGGCCCGGATAGGCGGGAAGGGACAGTTTTATGAGAGCTCTCGCTCCCTTTTCCAAGGGCTGGTTGCGCAACAGGTGCGCTGTGATGAGGCGTGTCCCTTTGGTCTATGAGTAGGTTGGAGAGAACGGATGAACCAGCGTAATGTGAACATGATCGCTCAAACGAATGAAAGACGGGGAGTAATCACCGATGTTGCTCTTTTAGCTTGTTTGAATTTGTTGGGTCGGTTAATGTGTGGATCAGGCTTATTGCTTTACGAGTTTAGTGGTCAACGGGATAATTTGTAAATTAGGATAATGTCAGTCTAAGGTAATGTAATCATGACATTGGTGGACAGACATGGACTCAGTTAGCTGGTAATTCTAGGTTGTTTTTTTGTACACAAATTGGTGAAAGAAAGTTAATCCCAATCGGTACATTCGTGACGTAGAGCCGTTACATGTTCAAACACGGAGTCGGCAAGTTGAACTCTCTGAACCACGAGCGTCTCCGAGTCATAAGGTTGCAGCAGTGGAATTCCCCCGTGTGGTGACAGAAAGCGGCGCCATCAACTCGGGTCGTGATATGCAACGCTTCAATTCCGGGGTTAAGAGCTTTGTCGAAAGGCCACAGAAACAAACTGAGTGTACCGGGAGCACGACGGCCACCCACACACTGACCCGACTACTGAAGTAAGAGTCAGAACAGTAATGAATGACAGATGTGAGAGGAGATAAGAAAAGCCTCTGTTGATCCCCAGAGGACAAATTCAGTTGTTTCAGCAACACAAGGACAGACATAAGCACATACACACAGAAAGTTGAACACAAATAAGAAAACAATGAATCATTAACAATGAGACTTAGAATTATAAAGCAAAAAGTACTCATGACCAGAGGAGTACTTATTAGAACTAATAGTGTGATAGTGTCTGTAATATGTGATATGATACCACCAACTAACAGTGTACAGCAAAGTGGTGTGGGAAATAAAGTAAACTAGAACGGGCACTCGGTAGAGCGCATACCTTCGCATATCACAAGATTGGGCATTGAATTATGAACATGTTGGCATTAGTTGCATGCCAATTGAATAAAAAGTGACCGCGTTATGGTAAAAAGAAGATGTTTACCTTTTCATGACCTTGACCTTTGACCTGATCGATCCCAAAATCGAATCAAATGGTCCCCGGATAATAACCAATCATCCCACCGAATTTCATGCGATTCGGTTAAATACCTTTTGACTTATGCGAATAACACGCAAACACACATACAAATAAATAAATACACGGCGATCAAAACATAACCTTCCGTATTTTCAATGCGAAGGTAACTAGAACATCAAATGCATTCATATAGTATAAAATAATATACCGCTCAGCATGGCATTGAATACAAACAAATTAGAAAGTATAGTGCGATGTATAATGAATAAAACGAGTACTCCTAGTTGCACCTGTGTTGCACCTGGGGTGGGATATGCACTGTGGCTGTTGTAGCGGAGTGAAGCGATCACTCATCTGAATAGACGGAAAATAACGAAACTGTACTACAAATATTTGGATTGAATGATTGCAATTTTCCCGTGTCTCACCACACGGCGAGAAGCACGACCCAAATGAAAGCGAATGAATGCTCCATATCGGCTGTGTGTATAATTATAAACTTGTTTTCCAAAATTAAAGCATAAAAAATGTCTGATTGGCGTTTCATGGCAGCCCCTCTTGGTTTACCCACCTGTCTCCAGGCCTGCGGGGCAGTATTAGTCAGCACACCTGGGGCTGGTGTGCTGTGCTCAAAGGCCGGAGAAGCAGACCCTCCATTACACTCCTCTCTCACACACACACACACACACACACACACACACACGCCGCCAGAGATCATTCAACATTAGGTTTTTATGTTTTAAAATAATGTACCAAAGTAGCAGTTTTATATTGGCTGATTTGACCTCTCCTCCTTTAATGAGTGGTTCCCCTGAACAGCATGAAGCCATAACCAACATTGCTCGTCATGATGTACATATTTCTCTGGGATTTCATAGGATATTTCAGGAATTTAACATCTGGATAACATACAAAAAAATATTGAGGGACATATAAACTTGATTCCAGTTGAAAGGGTCCAAACAATATATATGAGGTGAAGGTAAGATGGAATAAACTCAACACTGAGCATTGAGCGTAATCTGTTCCTCATTGCAATATAGGATACAGTAAACGGTCCCAGGCAACACATCTGGGTGTCTTCAGATTTATTGTAGAAGAATAAGCGGCTTCAAACAATACATGTTTGTCCACACGACTTTCAGGCATTGGATTGACCGATTACTGCAGCCAATGCTCCCATTTGTTGTGCGTAAAAGCGATTTGGCACCAACGGAGAGTCAGTCAGCGGGGAGCATCGCAGGCGAACGACGTCCTCTTGCGTTCACTTGTTCCACTACCAATTCAATCAGGAAGACACAGTGGTCTGTTATGCTGCATCACGCCCCCTTCGAGTGTCAGAACTGCTCTATTACTGCTATTACACTTCTTTTTTCTTCTTCTATTTTTCTTCGCACAAATGAACTTCCCGCTGATTCCCACATGTACCTTTCTTGCAAATGGCCACACGGTACGTTTCCATCTGACACACTTGTGTAAAATCCTCCCCGCAGCTCAGGTCACCTGGATGCGGGCAGAAACACCTGCTGGCGGAGGACGCACTACTTCACGGCACTTTTTTTATTTTTATGTGAAGGACCCAAGCTCGTTCCACCCACACTTGCTCTGAGAGCCGAGTCAGTGTGGGCAGCCATCTCGCTCTCTGATCTTCTTATTTCAGCGAGTTCACCTTCTTTTCTCATCGGATATGATCTGGAGACTCGTGGTCCTCCTGCACGTCCTTCTTCTGGGAGCTGAAAGCAGCAACCGCGGGGGGAGGACGGTGACTTTCCACCGGACTCAGCAGGATGACAGCCAGGACCGAGCGCGCGCACGCACCAGGAGGGAGACGAGGCCGTTTCACGGACCCCCCTTCACCTCCTGCCGGACCCCCCTCACCCCTGTCGAGCACAAGGTTCTGGATGACAATACGCATGAGGTGAGGTGTGTCTGAGTGAAGTGGTATTGTTCTGAAGCTGGGAAAGGTTTGGTGAATAGACAGGGGGCAAAAGCCATATGATTATTATTAATTTATTTGATTAAATGTGAAAAATGAATCCCAGATTCCGAATGACTTATTTTCACTTTCTCTCAGAAAGTGATGTGTTTGGCTTTTTTTCAAGGTGAAACATTTATTTCCACAATAAACACACTGTAATAGACACGAGTGGAGCTATATGAGACAAACATAAGTTTCAGGATGCTTTTGAAATGGCATTTGTGTAAACTGATGATCAATATAACCATCCATTGAACATTGTTGGTAATATTTATCAGCCCAGTCAGCCATTTGGCAAGCATTGTTTTGTTTTACCCTCACAGGATGTTTAAATCGCATTTCATGACGTTTAGTTTTTTTAACTTCCGAGGCGACGCTGTCATGTGAACATCTCTTCTCTCTTTAGACCGGTTTTAACGGCGATGACGGCTCCTATGTCATCCTCACATGGGTGGGCGACGGCACCGGGGTGAGTATATAGCATCAGTATAGCACAAGGTCAGACAGAAACTCACAATTCATACTGCTGACTGTTCTGCGGTTGTGTATGCGTTTTCTTAATTTCAAAATATGACATTTATTTGTTTCTTAACCTTTTTTAAGCCTTTTGAAACTAATCAAGCTCCTTCATCATTAGAAATGTCATACTCAAATGATATCTTACTCCATCACCATAACTATCTGAACCAGATTCAGACGTTGTTGTAATCTCCATCCCACTGCATCATGTCGCAGGTCGTCCTGGTGCTGTCAACATTTAGCGCTCCGATAGATTCGTTCATCGAAGGCGGCTCCTCGCGACTTTATCGAAGGTGAGCGAGTCTCTGATTCAGCGCAGGAAACAGAGAGAGAGCAGAACTCAGACAGGCGGTGAAAACCTGTTCTTTCTTTCCTCTCTCATCAGCACGGATTATGCGAAATCCTTCCACGACATTTCCCATCAGATCAACAACACCTTCATAAGGGAGGAGTTTGGAGTCAGCGTTGGACCAGGGAGCTCTGTGAGTCAACCCCAAGTGTAGAGAGTCGAGGGTTCCTGTTGGGGAACCCGCGCTGCCGGAGGAGTGTGCGGTGTTCCCTCACGACACAAGTGTGAAGACATGTCCGGTCAACTTTCTGCACATCCTCAAACCACTTCACGCTCCTTTTTTAGCAACGGCATCATGAAACGTAATCTTGAGACAGAGCTCACCTTGTCGTCCACATATTAAGACAGAGGGACATTCACAAGGACAGCTTTTTGAAACAAGAAAATGCAGTTTGGAAGCAAGAAGATTGTGTTGCTCTCTTTGTGTTAAGTATGATTGCTTTGAATCGACAGGTGATTCTGACAGCAGACATTCCGGTGGTGTATAACCGAGGCGGGATCATCTTCATCTCCACGGACGCCGGCGCGACCTTCAAGTTCATCCAACTGCCCTTCCACCTGGCTCAGCCGATCACGTACCACTTCCTGAACCCGGACTACCTGGTGGCACTCAGCATTGATGTGAGTCGCACGCGGCCGTAAATGTCGTTTCTCTTACTGTCTTTGAAAACAACTCATTATATCACACACAAGGCCACGTCAACACACACACACACACACACACACACCAAGCGCACACCTTTAAGTGCAGGTAAACACTCCTCTGTTTCTTCCTGCCTTGCAGGGCGGTCTGTGGCTCTCTCTGGACTTTGGCGCCAAGTGGACAAAAGTTCATGATGGAGTGCATTCTTTCTCATGGTGAGAATAAACAGGAAACCACACAGTGAAGGGCCGAAAAGAAAGCACATGTTGGAGATGAACCATGTACTTTATAAGGCCGAAGGACCGTTTCCACAATTTGACTGCCGTGTTTTGCTTGAAATGAATCTTGGTTGAAAGTAATGAGTAAAATCGGTTCTTCTGGAAACGGTTGTGACATTTTCTCTTAACTTCCTCTTTCCATCAGGGGGGCCGGCATTAACTTGTTCTTCAGCCGCAGTCGAACCGATGCAGGTGAAGAAGCTGGATGACATGCGGCCAGTGATTATGACATTTCCACCTCTGTGGTGGATAAATCCCCTAAACACAAACATCACATCCGACTGGAATACAAACGTTCGCCGTTTTGCCGTCTGGTTTCATGTGTTTCTTTTTTTATGTTGACATGCAATGAAATGTGTCATTGAAGTGCAATCGAAATGTAAGTAACAAACAGCCGTGTGTGGTTGTTTGTTGTTTACTTTGGATCTTCATTGTCCCATGAGATGAAATCCTTTCTGCAGTAAGCCAGCAGAAACCAGAAACGGCACTAAAACAATAGATTAATAAACTTGGGCTTGCGGCTCATTAAGAAATGAAGTTTTAAAAAAAGATGTGGGGGATTGTGCCTTCCATCCACACTCCAAAAGATGTAGTTTTTCAGCTAAAATATAGTGCTTAATTGAATTAAGGGGATGGAAAAAATCAATCAATAAGAGTGGCGAGCGTCTCATCTCACCAAGTCTTGCTTCTCGCTTCCACAGTTGAGGCCGAAGAGAGAGGGGATCTCCTGCTGAAGAGGACAACAGATCTGGGGAAGACCTTCACCACGATCCACGAGGACATCTTCAGTTTTGGCTACATAGGAGCCTTTCTCTTCTTCTCCGTGATGGAGGATCCGGTAAGATGCGTGAATGCAAAAGCCTGATTTTACTCGATTTTTTTTGATAATTCCACATCCAAAAATGAGAACGTCAAGCAATAACAACGCAGTGATGCGGTATTCTGCTCCCAGAGATCCCCTCGTGTCATGTATTTCTCGTCAGACCAAGGAGAAACCTTCAGTCGAGCGCTGCTCCCCTCTGCCTCCACTGAGCAGGTGAGATGACACAAAGTTCACCTGAAGAGCTTCTCAGGTGCTCCGGGAAAAGCTTCCGGTTTATTACAAACTATGGTAAAAAAAAAATGTTTTAATTAAATGGCGGTAAGCGGTGAGCTTTAAACTTTCGATTTTTTTCTAAACGGCCACCCTGTCGACTTGTGTTTAACCTTCTTTCATCAGATAGTTCCGGATTCCTATCAAGTTTTTTAAGTTGTATTTTATTTGAGCACAAAAAAGCAACATTTGTCACCTCAGACATGTGGCTGCTTTATTTGTACCCTTTGTATCAACACGTGTATTGAAATATTTCAAACGATAACCTGCCCCACCTCGGGAACTGTACAGATGTTTATCTAAGTATCCTTTGTCGTTTGTTTCTCTTGCACTTTTGAGTCCGACTCGGGTTTGAGGAAGTTTTAAACTCTCAGACACACACGCATGCTTTTCTATAAAAACAGCAATGGCAACATTTCCTTTTTCAACACCAACTGAACACATTCTGGAAAAACGCCCGCCCACATGCACGCCTTGTTGACAGCACAAACACAGCCTCGCTCACGACGTTTATAGTGAAAATTAAACTACTCATCACAAATGTTATCATTATTTATTATAATACATTTCCTCTCTCTCTCTCTCTGTGTTTGCAGTTCTACTCCATCCTGGATGGAGATGTAGATATGCTCTTCATGCATGTGGACAACCCAGGAGGTGAAACACACACACACACACACACACACACACAGCTCTGTCCATATCTTCCTCTCAGAAGACATACACACTTTAGAAAACCACCGTAAACACACGAAGCTTGATGCATATTCGTCGATCCGCCAGCGCTGTGAAGACACCATGAACACAGAGCCTTCTCAGCTCCTTTTGTTGTCATGGAAAAGCTTGACGGAAAAGGTTTACAACTGGTTTCACAAGTTCTTGGTGTTGCTGACAAATCATTCCGTCGCACTGAGATTGTGTTTGTGTTTGCAAGTCCAGCGGCCGAGTCTTTGTTCCTTTCTTTCACTCCCTTCCCCCCTCAGTCTCTTTTTCTTATTCGCGTCTATTTCTGTTTCCTCTCACATTAGTATTATTTATGTATTTCCCTGCCAAGCGCTCCAGGTGCACCGGGGAGGTGTCGGGACTTTACTGGTGAGATAAATAGGGGAGATATGGAAGGGGAGAGGGGCTTTATCTTTTGTTGGCTGGAGGGAGAGAGATTTAGTTTACACTGCAAAAGCTGACAAACATATCTTGGGATCAGGGTGTAACACACACACACACACACTAACACACACACACACACACACACTAACACACACGCACTAGAAACGTAAACCCCCTCCATCGCCTTTCTCAGCTGAGCTCGTCCTTCTTGGCTTTAGCTGACTCGTGTGCGAGCGTCACACAATAAAAAACATCATTGATGATGACGTTATTATGCTGATGTCGAAATATTTGTGTGTGCGTTGCATCGGTTGTTCCCAGGTGCCGATTCTCTCCGTAACACGTCGTATTTATAAAAAAGTGCAATGTGTAGCCAGCCGCCTTTTGGTTCCTTTTCCCAAGGAAAAAATATTGTTTTCGACAAATGATCATAACGGATCAAATTCTTTACATCAACAAATCCTGACTACATTCAAGTAGAGACATCACTGTTACTACAGCGAACTAAAGAAAGTCATTCCTAAATACAACAACAATGTAGTTTCATTAAATAACTAAACAGGCTAACCTTTGACCCTTGACTCTACATATAGCCACACGCCTGTCTCACTGGAAGAGACTAACGTGCTCCTTTGTTTCTGTTCTTGCTGTATTCTGTTTCACCACAGACACTTTCTTTGGAACCATGTACACATCAGATGACCGAGGCATCTTGTTCTCCAAATCCCTGGAGCGCCACCTGTTTGACGGGCAGAGGAAGAGCGATTTCACCAACATCACGTCCCTGAGAGGAGTCTACCTCACGAACAAACTAGACGAGGGTATGAGGCTTCCCTGTGTCATTAAACCACCGTTTACTTAGTTTCTACCAACGCAATTGGGCATTGAATTTATTATTTTATTTTGTGATGCAAAAACTATTAAAACCACACAATTGAGCCACAATGTTGACACTGTTGACACTTTATTAGTTTATTTCAAGTCAATCCCACATACACCATTCTGCGGTTGCAACTCACCAGAGCACCAAATGTGTATTATTACACCACTGAAAATAGTCCCCATTAAACGCATGCAATCCTGTTTGAGTGACGTTTGCTTTTTAAAAAAAGTTTGGGAAATTACTGAGCCTTTAAAAAATACATTATGTGTCGTTTTAACTACGTTCCTTACATCAAACTGCTTGTTTATACACAGTCATGTGTTGAGGTATGTCCTGAACTATGTGTTTTGTTGCAGATGGGCGTATCAGATCTGTCATTTCCTTTAATAGAGGAGGGACATGGAGACACCTGAACAAACCTGAGAATGTGGAATGTGGGGAGCAAGTCAAAAATGTAGGTTATATGGAAAAATATGAACATACTGACTAATACTGACTAATTTGTAGTCAGTATGTCAATAAGCACATCAAGACTGGAATATATATATACTGTATATGTATATATATTTATATATATATATGTTTGCTACTGAAATGTGTGTAAAATCTGTGTGTTTTTCATCAGTGCAACATTCATATTCACGGAGAGCACAGTCGCAACATCCGCATCGTTCCCATGCTGGCTCTGTCTGAGCCGACGGCTATTGGTCTGGTTATCGCTCACGGTAAATGAACATTAATGTTCCTCTATTTACTTCTTTTATTTTGGTACTAAACAGGGATACAATGCTGTATAAGTCAGACCATGAATTATATATGAATAAACCCTTCTGTAAAAACCTTCAGAATATAGATATGAAACTGGAAAATGTGGTGTAAGTGCAACCAAAGTAGAGATACTTTGTGGCTGTCTGAGAAATAATTAATTGTTTGGTTGATTAACAAATTGGATATCACCATGAAACTTCCCCAGTTGATTTACTTTCAGACCGTTTTTAAAGTTACGTTTTCTGAACATTTTTATGTTTAAATATGTAAACAAGGTCATATTTTATGCCAACTTTTGTGAGTTGAAGAGAAATTTAAAGTCCCAAATAACGACAACAAAGTAGTAAATATACCTTAATATGTATTGTGTGTGTGTTTTCTTGACACTGAAAGAAAAAATGAACCAGTGGATGAAAAAAAAAATGTTTTCCTGTGATTTCTCACCATAGCTTTGGATTCCTTATCTTAGCTCAAAGATAACGCGGATGCTCTCCTCTCTTCTCCAGGCACTGTGGGCGACTCTCTGTCATCGTCGCAGCACCCCGATGTGTTTGTCTCCTCAGACGGGGGTTACAACTGGAGGGGGACACTGAGAGGTCCTCACCACTACAGCATATTGGACTCTGGGGGTCTCATTGTGGCTGTGGAGGCCCAGCGTGAAGGACAAGTCAAGACTATCAAGTACAGAACAGATATCTTTACTTCACGCGCAGGAGGGCAGAAAGATACTCACACGACATACCTTTTTGCCGCCATTTCTCGGCACCAGGTTCTCCACAGACGAGGGCCAATGCTGGAAGTCCTACAACTTCACGGAACAGCCCTTCTTCTTCGCAGGCCTGGCGTCCGAGCCGGGGACCAAGGCCATGAACGTCAGCGTGTGGGGCTTCCGTCCCGAGGAGGACGGCCAGCCCATGTGGGTGGCCGTCACCATTGACTTCCAGAGTCTCATTACGAGAGAGTGTGAGTCAAGAGGCCAGAATGCCATCTACTGCGATGTCTATTCTCATATATGCTACCATCTGGTAGCAGGTGCATCGAGTTGTCTCTCAACCCCATGACCTTGGACCTTCCAAAGCCTAACCTTCTAAGAACCTGTGAGACTTATAGGCACTACATGTTCCTCTGTTTACTCTCCTCCCCGTGTTGTGTTCCTTGGTTTATTGATCAGTATGGACGGTTATCAGTGATGTCACTTTTGTGGGTTGTTTGGTCACCGTCAATCCAATCTTATCGAATCACCGCCCCACAGTCCTGATGAAACAACAGCTGACTGTTGCACTGTAAACTAGAACGGGCACTCGGTAGAGCGCATACCTTCGCATATCACAAGATTGGGCATTGAATTATGAACATTTTGCCATTAGTTGCATGCCAATTGGATAACAATTGACCGCGCTATGGTAAAAAGAAGATGTTGACCTTTTCATGACCTTGACCATGACCTTTGACCCGATCGATCCCAAAATCTAATCAAATGGTCCCCGGATAATAACCAATCATCCCACCAAATTTCATGCGATTCGGTTTCAAACTTTTTTACTTATGCGAATAACACGCATACAAATAAATAAATAAATAAATACACGGCGATCAAAACATTACCTTCCGCATTTTCAATGCGAAGGTAACAATAGCTGAAATCAAATGGGAAACTTGGATTTGAAACCAGTGCACACACTTTTGTCTTGTAATGGGAAATAAGTACGACAGAGGGTGTATCCACTGCTTTTTGGTTTCACTTTACCGGCAAATATGAAACGATTGTCAGTGACGGTTCTGATTGTTGGTGCTTCATTAGGTCACGAGGAGGACTACGAGGAGTGGTTGGCTCATGCGACTGGCGGAGGAGACCTGAAGAGAAACGGATGTCTCCTGGGGGTCAAGGAGACCTACCGGAGGCTAAAGAAACCGTCTGTGTGCAGAAATGGCCGAGGCTTCGTGGTGAGCAAGAAGCAAAGCCCCTGCCTGTGCACCAGAGCAGATTACTTATGGTACGTCAGTTTGCTTGCGACTTTTCGATATTATGACTTGTGAATATCCAGAATCAACGTTAGCTTGTACGGGACCGGGTTTTGGCCCAAGGCAGCGCGGAGAACGATTCCCTCGGGAAGCCCTCACCTCTGTCCTTTTCAACAGCGACTACGGTTACGATCGTCACGCGAACACCTCAGAGTGTGTGAGGCAACGCAGCGCTGCAAATAAAACCTTGGAGCTGTGTCTGAACGGAGAGGAGGATGAGCTGCTGACAGCAGGGTAACGCAAGGCGCTCTTTTCGGTTTCTTTGAATGAAGAGACCCTCTTCCTGCGCATGCTCACGCAGGTCCGACCGTGTGTGCAGGTACCGCAAGGTCCCGAGTGATCGGTGTGAGGGGGGGTTCAGTCCTCAGCTCGCAGTGCAGACAGTCATCAGACCCTGTGGTGTTAAACCCAGCCCCGGGCCACCTGCCAGGTCCTCGTCTCCAGTCACACACTTTGACACACCGGTCAGTAGATGAGCTCTAATGAGTGTGTGTGTGTGTGTGTGTCCTTTCAGTTGTCCATGAAGTATTTATGAACATAACAGCTGTTGCGTATGTTTTTCCCAGCGAGAGAGGCTGGTGTTGATCCTGGTGTGTGCAGGAGCAGGGGTCATCGTCCTGGTTGTGATCGTTTCCGCCGTCTTCGCTGTCAGAAGGGTGGTTTACAGGAACAGGCGAGCGACCCACACCTCTGTGCCGCATGCAGACAGAACCTTTACGGGCCCAGCAGTTAGCTGATCCTTCTGGTTTTATGTCGCCCTCCACAGGTCGCCAGTGTATCGTTTCTCCAACCTCCGGATTCAGGATGAAGACAACGGCACCACGGCCGATCTTGAAAGCGCCACCAGCAGCAATGGCACGGCCTGCCTGCAGGAATCAGATGATGTAGGAATTGTCACTATTATCACAGTTGTAAGCTATTGTGTAATTTCCCCGTGTGTACACAGTAATATTGGCAGTGCCAATTTAAAGTGTACATTTTAACTCAGCCAGTGAACATATGGTTCCTTATATTTAGAGTGTTAAACTAACACTGAACATAGTGTTAATATTTTAGTGTTAACAGAACTCTGGTAAGAGTTATTATTTTACTCTACACTACACTGAGAAGTATTCATTTTGATTAATACTAGTCCGGGTGTCAAATATAAATAACACTTGTAGTATAGTATTTACAGCACGACAGAGTCAATTCACTTTAACACTGTATATTTTACACAAACATGTTTAACTCTGAATATTTACACCAACACTGGGGGCTATTTACTCTTGCAAGTGTTGTAAAAGCTCTGAAAGAGTCAATATACTTTGACACTGAATTTTTAACACTGGGGAATTTACTGTGTACTAATACCTTTGTGTTCCAATCCCACCAGGACCTTATCGAATGACACATGATGCAATCCTATGGATATATTGAATATTCAAGATTGGGACCAGCTGTGCTGAAAAAGACTGTCAAAGGCTTTTGTTGGACTTATCCCTGACGTTTTGATGGGAGCACCCTTTGTGGCAAGTTCTGAAGATTTGAAGGACGAGCATACGAATGTCTAATTTATTGAGCTAGCTTAATTTCACTGTGTTACTTTCCTTCCTCTCTGATTAATTTGTACAATATTTTTTTCATTTAAATTGCACTCTGTGTTGCACCACGTTTTTAATTTCTGCTCAATGTGAAAACAATCAAGACAATTCTAAAAAATGTGCATTCGGGGGGGGAGAAAAGAAAAAGAAAATAATTAAAATACATCAAAAGATACATCATATTATTACGTGTCTGTTGCCGTTTTAAACACGCCATGATCAGATTGAACATATGCATTGAACGCACAATAACGCTGGGGGCGCTGTCACGTCTCACATTTGTTTCGAACTGAGCAGAGAAGAAGAAAAAGGGAGGAAGTTGGTGTGACGGACACAAAGATCATGTAATGCATAATGATGTCTCACTCGTGGGAAACCTGAGAGTAAAATAAACATACATCGAGATGGCTCATACATCCCATGCAATATTTGTCCACGGGGACCACCAGCATACCAACACCTTGATTCCCCATCGATGAAGTAGAAGTATGATAATTGCTAAAGGTTGTCCATTTCCTGGGTCCACCGAGTGTTACTCGACTGATGGAAACAGTGTAACGCGTTGACAATTCTGTCTAATTCTGTCTGACATAACTCTTATTATTTTATTGGATTAGCTATGAAACGTGAGTCCCACTCCATTGTGTTTGGGGTATTTTGTACAGTGGGGATCATTGTATTGGGCTTACAAAGAGGTCATTGCCCCCAAGTATGAGCTATTCATTCCCCAAATGGAAATAAATACTTTAAAATGCTCTCTCTTCATATAAATCTCCAAGAAACGTTTTTTTTTTTCACAGTGGAATGTGTCTTGAAAATACGGCCATGTAAATACAAACAAATCACAAATAAAGCTACAATAAATAACTGATTAAAAGCTCAAATAACGTTATTTCAGCTTTTACTCAGTTATTTATTGTCACTTTATTTATTTTGTATGTAATATATTCACCAGTAGAGACCCTTTTAATGAACGATACATGGTTGTAAACAGGCACGTGCACAGACATTTTGGGGGGCAGGTGCTCAAACCAAAAAAAGGGCACCCAATGCCAAAAAAAAATTCTGACAGAGTTGAAGCATTAGCATCAAAACACTGATGATGCTCTCCTCGACCTGCGTTTCCTCTGGCAGCATCAGACAGCTTACATTTTCTTTATGAATAAAGATATATTATTATATAGCAACAACAGTACAAGCGTTCTGATTGGCTAATGGGTCGTCATGCCAGCCACGTATTGCCCTCCTCGCTGGTCTGATACAGATCCGTATTGCCCTCTTACGTCATTTTCAAAATGAGCGATATTGATAGACATCAACAGCCAAGAGCAGTGGTCCTCAAACTAAGGCCCGCGGGCCGGATACGGCCGCCTCCACATTTGGCCCGGACCTCTGAACAATACCAGAGAGGCCTTATGATTTTTTTTTCAGTCTGGCCACGCAAATCCTAGACTAGCCCCTGTTAAATAGAACGGAATAAGAATTCTCTCTCTCTCTGTCCCTCTCTCTATTCTCTAAACATAACTAACGTCAGTAAACAGCTGCAAGGCTTTGAAATCACGTATTTCGTGAGTTTTTGTCTGTTTATTTTTTTAGGAAACGTCGGACCAGTTGTGACGTCATGTTTTCAGCAGCGCTAATGTTGTGGTTGATTTATCACCAAACAACGTCAGGACCTGTTTGTCTGGTGCTGCGGGTCAGAGGAGAAGGAGCGGCACCCGTTTGGTGGCGCGAGGAGCACTGCGCGGAGGAGGAGGAGGAGGGAGGGGCGCGGCGTGGGGAGGCTCGTGAGCGCCGCGGAGCATGTCGGGGAGAAATTCTCACAAGAACTCAAGTAAATGCCCCGGCCGGGCCGGCCCCCGTCTGATATTAAAACACATTTGGGGGGATTTGATGACAGAGAGAGTAACTTTTATTCTTAAATCCTAATGAATGAAAACAGTGGGCTCCAGCAAAAAGGGCACTTTTCTCATCCAGGGCAAAAGGGCTGGTGCTTGAGCACCACTAGGGCTCTATCTGTGCACGTGCCTGGAACTTGTAAATGTGTGCTCGAAAAAGAACCAACAAAAGCTCCAGGTCTGCTTGCTTGTTCGTCTTTGGTTTCTTCGACAGAGTGGAGCATCTTACCATTCAGCATCTTCGCTCTCACCGTCTTTTATCTCAGAGATCGCCTGGGAGGACTCGTGAATCACTCCGAGGTTGCTGGTTATTGCGACCTATCAGAAGCGGCATATCTCAAGCCAGGTGTGCGCATTCTTCAAATACTATGAACGCGTACTTTCTAATTATCACCGCTTTTACCGGAGCTATGTGTTCACTCTCTCGTTAGCAGACGGGAGGCACAGACGAGGAAGTTACACCGCAGAAGAGCCAACGTGACGTCTGCTTGGACGTTATATGTTACAACTTGAAGCCGACGCCAGGTAGGCGCGTCCTCACCACCCCACCTGTCTATAGGTGAGCTCGCGCGACAATGCTTCCGTTAACCCAACGCCTTATTTAATGTAATTGAGTCATTCCTAGCATTCGGTGCCATTTCAGCTAGGTTGATCAAAAATAAAAAAACATAATTTTCCATGTTTTTTTCTATTTAATCTGAATGATGGCTTGTTAAAGTATAAGAAAAAGGTTTTGGTCAAGCTCAGGATATTATGTTTAAATAATTGTGACCTAATAATCGGATGCAAACGAGGCAAAACGTCCACCCTGTTACAGACATTGTCATGTCTATGAAAAAGTGTTTTGACTACACAATCATTATAAATGTTAATTATCTAACAGCTGAAATGTTCCTTACTTAACCTGTCAAAAATAATTTAACAAAACATTTTAAAAAAAATGCATTATTTCGAAAAATACTACTATTTTGAGGCACAATGTAAGTTCAACCCATTTGTTTTAGAATAAAACATAATTTAATTGGAATGTGGCGGCATGTTTTAGTAAATTAATTTTGTCAAATCATTCCCTGCAAAGGACTACAAAGACATGGGTCATATTTGTTCATTTCATTTAATTATTATAAAAAGAAACACAGGTAACAGGGTGGACACAAGAGAAACGGGACGTAACAGGAGGACTTGTATCAGTGAATACAATAACATATTTAATTAAGAACATAAATCCTTAAACATTAGGCTACATTTAATTAATGGTGTCAAAATGTTATATTATATATTATTTAATTACATTTCATTTTACCAAGAATACTAACAAGAATTATTATAATTAACAATAACAGCCCACCGGCCCGCATCCCCAGGCCCTGACAAATACGTATACTCCAAACTTCAACCATAAAAGTCCACCCAATACAATATTCATGAACATATTCAACAGTTAATACATATGTAGTACCAACATTCTCCATCTATACATCAACCGATCTATTCCATTAGCCAGCAACCCAGTTGCTTCTCTAAGAAACTCCAAACAGACTTTTCCAGCTGGACAGACCTCTTATTGATTGGTTGCGGCTCTGTAATGAGGCATACAATCTGGTCATCTCTGTACCAACTGACGTCTTCTCGTGGACTGGGCCAGTAAAATTTGTTAATGCCATTTCTATGCATACACTTGATCTTCAGGTCTTCTTCCACCTCCAGGATGATTCCTGGGAAGGGTTCACCATCATACTTAATGATGCACCACTGCCCAATTTCTTCTTTAGTGAGGACCTCAGGCCGGGTTGGTTCTCTGGTGCATTCTTGAATCGGCCCTTCTACCAAGCTCACCTCCTTCAGCCCATAGCACGGACAGTCCAGTTTGCCCTTGTCAGCCTGGCAAAGACAGGTTATGTCCCTGTATTTGATAATCCCTGGAGAGAGGCAAATGACTTGGTGAATTTTCATAGTTCCTTTCACAGGCACAAGCTGCGGCCCATCCAACATTTCCTGCCCTTTTTTCTCAACTTCTTCTTCTCCCACGAGAAAAAGCTCCACTGAAGTGCCCGACTTTTTTAACTCGTGGAACATGGTTTCCGCATTGGGGATATCTTCTCCATGTTTGACAATTCTGTCAGCAGATCTTTAAGGGTACCCCAACACCATCTGGAGCACCCTTTCCATGGCTGGCCTCAAAAAAGTTCCAGCTGACGCCTTGAAAGCCTTTTTTGAACGGCTCTTGAGATAGTAGGTAAAAGTTACCCTTCTGTTTGTACTGAGTTGCTGGGCCGTCACTGAAAACATGCAGGCGATTGATATCAGGGTGTCTCTCCCTCACCATGTCCAAAACAGGGTCAAGATGGGCCCAGATGGCTGGGGGATCGTGGCGTCTGGAAGGTGAAATGGTGGTGAAAGTCACTGGAGACAGTTCAGCTGCTGTGTAAAGCACTCCAGTGTGCAGGGTTGCTTGCTGGTGGGAACCTCCAAAATGGACAGATTGAATTTCCTTAGAGTACTTACAGGAGTAATTTTCACTGAAATCTACATGAATTAGACATTCATTGCTCCTCAAGTTTTCCCTTAGTTGTCTATAGGCTCCATACTGCCACCGAATGTTAAATATGTGCCTTCTAAATCTGAACAGTCGGTCATGAAAGTCACATGCAAGTCCATCCTCTGTTGTCATCACATTTTTCTTGACAGTGATTGTTGACCTTTTCCCTGGCTCCTCTCCATTATGGATGTTGGCTTCCAAAGACCACTGGGTAATACCTACCTCTATGTTTTCAGGAGCTCTCAGCATTTTATGTGTTGTGTAAACACAGTCTTTACACTCGCCGTATGCACAGAGTTTGGATTTTGGATTGCACATGGTTGCATCTACCATTTCCTCAATATTTTTTGTAGCTGACATGCCTTGGCTGTTTAGAGTGTTGGCCATGAACTGTAGGTTCTCATGAGTTTTACACTGACAGGTTTCTCGATCAGCTTCTGTTGGCACCACAACCCAAAATGGTCTCAAGGTGCAGAAACACGAGTAAGAGACCCGATGTTGATGCTCAGAAAGGAATTTCTGGTGCAGATTTTTCATCGTGTCAGTTAGCAAACGTGTTTGATTTTTCGTCTTCTTTTGAGTGACAGTTTGTTTTCGTCCCGTTGTCATCCGGCTGACGTCATCTCTCAAATAGAATGCTTTTACTTTTGCTTTGCATTCAGCAGGTAATCTGTTGCTCACTTTTCTTTCAAATGTCAACAGCGCTCCATCTGGTCTTTGACCTCGCTTTTGAAAAGCCAAGAATTTTCTGTGCATCCCTCTGCAGCCTGTATTTCTCGATAATCTTTCCTATTGTTGTTTTAGCAATTATTTGTTTCTCTCGTTCCTTCCGGGTGTTCTTGTATTTATTTCTGATGTCTTCAATTATGGCTTCCTGCAATAACAATCTTTTTCTAATTGTGTCCTTAACTATTTGATTGCGAAGCAGGTAATTCACCCTAGACCGAGGGGATTTGTTCTCCCCAGCCAAACGCTGGTCTCTCTTTTTGTATTTGTACATTTTTCTAATTTCTCTCTTCAATGTGGCCTCCAGTTTTTCAATCTGGTTCTGGAGCCTCCTTCTCCCCCTTCTGACATTGTTCCGTCCAACAACGTATTGCCTATAACACAAAAAAAAGTTTATTGTCACAATTTACAATAACTGAAACACAAAATGGTTTGCTTTATCATGTAAGATAATTCAAATCCAGATACACACAATCTGCAAATCATTTAACCCATAACTTTATTCTAACCTTGAGGGCCCTTGTTGTGCTGCATTGTCTCGACTTCGAGGTGGAGTGGTCATTACGCTGGCTCTTGCTTTATCCCTAAGCTTTTTCTTCTTTTCTTGCCACTTCTTTCTCTGTTCTCTCCTTTCTCTTTCACTGAGGTCTGACACTTTCTTTTTTTTCCCTTCTTCTCTGTCTTTCTTCCACTTTGCCTTCTCTTTATCCAGGTACTGCTTCCTTCTTTCATTGTCTGAATCCCTTCGTGCCCTGTAGCGTCGCTGCTTTTCTGCATTAGACAACACTGCCATTTCCTGATAAATACATTCATACCATTAGATATCATATAATTTAATATATATATATATATAATGTAATATATATATATAACATATATGCATATTAAACAAACAATACATAACAGCACATGCTGGAAATAGTTAATCATCTAGCCTTTTAACAACCCCTTACTGTATGTCCACCCTGTTACTGTGAAACATAGTAACAGGGTGGACGGTAACAGGGTGGACATTGTATGCTAAACTTGGCTATTGCTACATGTCTGATGATGATCAAGCTAGCACTTGTGACATCAGAGAAAGATATTTGATAGCTTTATTCACATTTTTTCTAAATGTAAACATTTTGATCAGTTTCCACAAAAATGAGCATAACAGGGTGGACATGTTATGCTTTACCGCAACAGTTAAGTTAGTAAAAAACATTAAAAAATTGTTGAAGGAAGAGTGCATACTTACTCTGCTTCTTGAAGATGATTTTCCCGCCTAAAATGTATCCTTCTTCTTGAGTCATACAAATAGTAGCATAGTAAAGGGCGTGTCCAGAGGATTCAAATCACAGTAACAGGGGACATTAAAACAGGGACACACACTTTTAAAAACTTTAATCAATAAAATGAATTACCATTTTATTTTTATTTTGTGATGAATATCAATAAAAGGGTTACATAACAGTGACACAAATGTAGAATTTGTTTGTATTTGTTTGATTTCTTTGTTTATATCCGTTAGAGAAGTTGAGCAAACATGATTTGGGACACAGCAATTTGGCCTACTTGTGCTAAAATCAGAGTAATTATTTAGCATTTTGAATATCCTGGGAAAATAACATTGATGTTTTATAGTAGAGGGGAATAAACATGTAAAACCAAGCTTTTAAAAATAAGCATTTGACCTTTTACATGCAAAATATATGATATAATGTGTTGGGGACCTAAATGGCACTGAATGCTAGGAATGACCCAATTGTAATAGCTTGCAGCTGGTGCTAGAGTTGACGTCACGCTGTGACCGTCACTTTCCCTCTGTTATCACAGATGTATTGATAAATAATGCATTGTTTTATCTTCACAGGGTTTAACAAAAAATAATATTAAAATAGATAGATATATATATTTTTTTTTGCACAAGTGGCTGGAGGATAAGATGGCCAGGGCTGGAAGTAAGTGTGTCCCCCTTAAATATTTTCATTGTAAGGTGATGCACACTCTCTGTGTGATGTTTGACATGCTGTATCCCTTCTGTCTGTTCATCATTCAGGTGTATTGAAGTTGGCGGTGGTCATCTTTGTCTTCCTCCTAGTTATGTTCATGACTTTTCAACTGCTGGAGATAAACATGGATTTCACGTTTCGCAATGTGCTTTGTGAGTGAACCTTTCTGTCTCCATACATGGCCATTTGTTTGGGAAGGGAGTTTCCCGATAAACCTTCCTTTTATATATCTTTACCATAGAGTTGGAAAAAACATTAAATGTATGATTTTTGTGTGCTTTTCAGCAAGATCTATGCCATCGAATGAAGTCTGTAAGTATTTTTTTACTATTATTATTATTAAATTTTTTATCAGCAGCAACTGGTATTCCTTTTTTTTTTTTCATGACCGAATTTCAATTGACTCGATTAACTGGTGTGTTTGTTGGATTGGACATTTCTTTTTATATTGCGAGACAAAAGACACGACTGAAACAGATCCTCATTGTTGGACAAGACAAAAGGGCAATAACAACAACAATAGAGAGACACACACAGTGAATACAGGCCAGTTACCAGGCAGAACAAGGGTATCTCGGTTATCCAGTTATGCTGTTTGTTTGAGTTCTTTACAGTTTTGGGTGCACTTGTAGTTATACATATATTAACGGTAGACGAGCTACAGATCACATTACACAAGCGCATATATTGATTGGGCATTTATGAATGAACATTTTGGCATTGCATGCCAATTAAAAATAAAAATAAAAAAAAAGAAAAAAAAAACCTTGACCTGACCTTGACCTGACTTTGACCCGATTGATCCAAAATCTAATCAAATGATAACAAATATAAAAAATCATCCCAAATTTTTCACATTCGGTTTTAAAATTTTTTTTTGTTTTTGGAACACACAACAAATAAAATAAATAAATATAACACGAAAAAAATAAAACCTCCATTTTCAATGCGAAGGTAATAATGATAAATGGCATTTACATTAGTGCTATGGTCATTACTTAGGAATGATACAATGGTGGCGGTGCAATGAATACAATTTAAAAAAACAATAATTATATGAATAACACAAGTTCAATCCATTTGTTGATGGTAAGATAGGAAGGTTGTGGATTTATGTTCAAGTTTTTAATACATATAATCTCCATAATAACGCCAATAAGTAAAACATAAACACGTGAAAATGACGAAAATATCGAACAAATGCAGCATAACATAGTCTGTACTAATACGGATAAACTTAAATCGCTTCTTCACATTTCAGTCCGATGACGGATTGTTTCATCAAAACTCACCCGCTGAGCAGTTGGGCTCAAAATGAAGGTTGAAACCGAAGATGGCCGCGGGTTTCTTTGTTTTCCGAATGACTGAGCCGCTCTTTTTTGGTAGAGCTCGAGCGCCCGTTGTTGGATACGCTTCAGTGATCGGACCACCTGTTACCTGAGAGTGCGCCTCTGTCGCACGCCTGTTGTGTAAATCGAGTTTTCTATTCACAGCCCCAAAGCCAGTGAGGTACAAGTGTGGGCTGTCCAAGTCCTGTCCACCCGGACACTTCGCCTTCAGGATGGCGAGTGGAGCGGCCAACGTGGTGGGACCCAGAATCTGCCTGGAGGACAAATTGTAAGTGAAGTGGCTCCTCGAAAACCTTTTTTTGTGAACACGGGCAGGTTGGACGACCTTCGCAGCCAGCTGAGGGGCGACTGCACACAAAGCGGTCAAACGAGTAAACTTTCTTTTAGTTGTTGTTGTTGTGAGAAGAACACCTCCGCTGGTGTACACATTAATATGCTGTGCGATTTATCCACACTATACTGCACTCGACGGTGAAAAGTGCAGATAGCAGTTCCGATAACGAATTGTCAGTTGATCGATAAACAATCGTGCATTTTGATAAATGTATAGATTCATAAATTATTATTATTTACAGTCACAGCTGATTGATTCATGTTTGATGAAGGCAGCGACATGGCCGTCTATTCACATCATGTCCGGGAACTGCTTTCCAGTCAACCACATCCTCAAGAGATAACACTTAATTCAAGCTACCCCACCCCTTCAGCGACTAAAAGCAGGACACACAATTAAAGTGGTAATAAAGTGGTTGTGTGCAAAAGGTTAGGAATGTACAGTGTTTGTCAACCGCATGGCGTCACCTGTGAAGACATTTCATATCATTACACTTGTGTTTTAATATATTGTCATTCATCATATGTTCATGCAGCAGTCTGCACAGGAGAAATAGTTCACAAATACATGAATACACACTATAAGGCTGCTCCTGAACGCATCATCTCACTCTTCCGGTAAGCTCCGGTTGCCAGCTCAGCAGCGAGCATGACTTCTTCTTCTCTCCCTCCCGCTCCCTCTTGCTCAGTGTGTCTCATGTATAGTTATCCCTCTGCCTCCCTTAATGTTAACGATGCATGCAACAAGTGTAGTTTATTTGCTAGGTTGGAGGCAGGTCCAAGTGGGTTAGATGCACGGCTCCATCGAAGCTCAGACAGCTATGCTAGTTAGCCCGCCCTCTCCCGTAGTCGGCGCGGAGCTACAGTCAGCTGTTAGCTGTTCCCCGGCGGTAACCGTGCAGCCGGGTGGTTGGGTAACTGTTCGCAGGAGTAGTAAGTCTATACAGAAGCTCGCTGTGCACCAACCACTTCACGTTTCGAACCAGTTTTTCCTGCTCAGCGACACACTGAGGAACACACCCTGGTTATCGGGAGCTCTATAGTCAGGAACGTGAAAATAGCGAAGCCACGGACCAGAGTCGTGTGCCTCCCGGGGGCCAGAGCGGGCGACGTGGAGTCTTGTTTGAAGCTGCTGGCTAAGGACAAGCGGAGATACAGTCAGATTGTAATACACGCCGGTGGTAATGACTATGGTTGGGTACCGGAAACCGGTGCCAATGTGGTACCGGTTCCAATACAACCGGTATTACCCGGACCGAAACGCAACGCACATTCCGGTGCTTCTTTCCGGTGCCTGAGTCGATTGAAATTGAAAAAAACTATTGTTGTGAACTTCTCTGGTGACTCCGCCCTGTCAGCAGGTTACGAGCCTCTCATATTTAACTTTGACAGCGGAGGCGTGCGCCGTGTGTGACTACGTGAACCCGTGTGGAGCACACCAGCGTCAGGCTGGACCGACAGGGAGACCGTCACCGGTCCCCCTGAACACGTGGAGACCGATGATGACGAGCAGCCTGAACTCAGATTAGTACCGGAACGTTGATTGCAATTCTTGCATTCATAAAAGTAGCCCAAGAAATAATAAATTAGCCATTATAACCATGTTTAAGCTAGCTCGTAGCTAGCGCTAGCTACGAGCGTGACAGTCTGCAAGCAGATGTGTTGGTGTACAGCGGTCCCGGCTGTATACCCGGTGTTACCGGGAATAAAGACCGTGGGGCATCACTTTGTTTTAGTGTAACTCTCGCTGTCAAAAGCAAAACTTTATTTGTCACATGTCATCTTCAGTCCCTCTGATTGGTTGTTCTCTTTGCCCATCAAAACAGTGACAGGATTAACCCTATAAAGTCTGCACATGACAATACATATCACATCATATTATGGAGAACATGTGTTGTGTATGTTAACAGTCTGATATCCGTTGTGTGTCGGTGCTCCATGATAACGGCTTCTATGGCCAAAGTGGTTTTTAATGTCCTCATTGTGCGTTTAAAAAAAAAAGTATCGGTTCAGGCACCGTTTAGGCACCGGTATCGTTTTAAAAGTACCGGTTTAGCACCGGTATCGGAAAAAACCCAAGCGATACCCATCCCTAGTAATGACGCCCGAGCCCGCCGGTCGGAAGTCACTCAAATTAATGTGGAATCGGTGTGTGCTTATGCCAAGACGTTGTCGGACACCGTCGTTTTCTCTGGCCCTCTCCCAAATTTGCAGACAGACGAATTGTATAGCCGAATGTCGTCTTTCAACCGCTGGCTGTCGAGGTGCCCAGTGAATAATGTGGGCTACGTAGACAACTGGAAGACTTTCTGGGGAAAGCCTGATCTGATGAGGAGAGACGGCATTCATCCCACGTTGGACGGAGCGCGTCTCGTTTCTGCAAACATAACCAAGTTGATCAACGGACAGCCATATCTGTGACAACGCAGGGTTCATGTCAGAAAGCAGATACAGAGTAGCCCCACGCCCCTGTCATCCCTGTCACCCAGTGTCCCCCATAGCACATCCCTCCCCTGGAATTTATATCAAGTTTGGTTCTTAAAACTGATAAAGTTATTATTGTTGGAGATTTTAATATCCATGTGGATGTTGATAATGATTGCCTTAGTGCTGCATTCATCTCCTTGTTGGACTCGATTGGCTTCTGTCAGAGAGTACAGAAACCCACTCACAGCTCTGGCCACACGCTTGATCTTGTTCTTACTTATGGCGTTGACATTGAGCATTTGAAGGTCTTCCCACAGAATCCTCTTCTGTCAGATCACAACCTCATAAATTTTGAATTTATACTACCGGAGTGTACTCCGTTAGTCAAAAGTTTCTACACTAGATGTCTAACTGACAGTGCTGTAGCTAAATTTAAAGAAGCGATTCCTTCTGCATTTGATTCAATACCACGTCTCAATATAACAGAGGACTCCTGGTCTAACTTTAGTCCGTCCCAGATTGATCATCTTGTTGATAGTGCCACAGGCTCACTGAGAATGACACTGGAGTTGATAGCCCCTCTGAAGAAGAAGACAGTGAGGAAGAGGAGGTTTGCTCCCTGGTATAACCCTCAGACCCGCAAACGAAAGCAAACATCACGAAAGCTTGAAAGCATATGGCGTTCAACTCATCTGGAAGAATCCCGCTTAGTTTGGCGAGATAGTCTTAAAACTTATAAGAAGGCCCTCCGTAATGCCAGAGCAGCCTATTACTCATCAGTAATAGAGAAAAATAAGAACAACCCCAGGTTTCTCTTCAGCACTGTAGCCAGGCTGACAGAGAGTCACAGCTCTGTGGAGCCGAGTATTCCTATAGACCTCAGTGGTAATGACTTCATGAACTTCTTTAATGAAAAGATTTTAACTATTAGGGACAAGATTAATAATCTCTTGCCCTTAACCAGTGCCAATCTGTCCTCAACTGGAATGGCCTTGGAAACCGCAGTATGCCCTGGTGTATATTTGGAGGGCTTTTCTCCCATCAACCGTGACCAATTATCGTCAACGGTTTCTACTTCTAATATGTCTACCTGTCTCTTGGACCCCATCCCGACGAGGCTGCTTAAAGATGTTTTGCCTTTAATTGGCAGCTCTCTATTAGATATTATCAATGTGTCTCTGCTAACAGGCCACGTACCACACTCCTTCAAAGTAGCTGTCATTAAACCGCTCCTGAAGAAGCCCACTCTGGATCCAGAGGTGTTGGCTAACTACAGACCGATCTCTAACCTCCCCTTCCTCTCCAAGATCCTTGAGAAAGTGGTTGCAAATCAGTTGTGTGACTTTCTACATCATAATAGTTTATTTGGGAAATTTCAATCAGGATTTAGAAAACACCACAGCACCGAGACAGCACTGGTGAAAATTACAAATGACCTCTTAATGGCAGCAGATAAAGGACTCCTCTCTGTCCTGGTCTTGTTAGACCTTAGTGCTGCATTCGACACCATTGACCATGACATCCTGTTACAGAGACTGGAGCAGTCGATTGGCATTTCAGGCACGGCACTAATTTGGTTTAAATCCTATTTATCAGATCGATCTCAATTTGTATTTGTAAACGATGACGCCTCGATAACCACCAACGTTAATCACGGAGTTCCACAAGGTTCCGTGCTTGGACCAATTTTATTTACCTTATACATGCTTCCTTGGGCAATATTATCAGGAAAACACTCCATAAACTTTCATTGTTATGCAGATGATACTCAACTATATCTATCGATAAAACCAGAGGAGAGCAACCAACTCGGTAAAATTCAAGCATGTCTAAAAGACATACAAACATGGATGACCTGCAACTTCTTGATGTTAAACTCAGACAAAACCGAAGTAATTTTAATCGGCCCTGAGCACCTCAGAGATCAATTATCTGGTGATGTGGATTCTGTAGACGGCATTGCCTTAGCATCCAACACCACTGTAAAGAATCTTGGCGTTATCTTTGATCGGGACTTGTCCTTTAACTCCCACGTAAAGCAAATCTCAAGGACTGCATTCTTTCATCTACGTAATATTTCAAAAATCAGGCACATCTTGTCTCAAAAAGTTGCAGAAAAATTGGTTCACGCGTTCGTTACTTCGAGAATGGATTACTGCAACTCCTTATTAGCAGGCTGCTCTAATAAGTCTCGTAGGTCCCTCCAGTTGATCCAGAATGCTGCAGCTCGTGTTCTCACTAAAACTAAGAAAAGAGATCACATCACTCCTGCACTAGCTGCTCTGCACTGGCTCCCAGTAAAATCAAGAATCACTTTTAAAATTCTTCTCTAAACGTACAAAGCCTTGATTGGTGATGCACCATCATATCTTAAGGAGCTTGTAGTACCATATTGCCCCACTAGAGAGCTGCGCTCACTAAATGCGGGACTACTTGTAGTTCCTAGTCTTAACAAGTAGAATGGGAGCCAGAGCCTTTAGTTATCAAGCTCCTCTTTTATGGAACCAGCTTCCACCTTCAGTCCGGGAGGCAGACACAGTCACCTCATTTAAGAGTAGACTTAAGACCTTCCTCTTTGACAGAGCTTATAGTTAGGGCTGAATCAGGTTCACCTGGTCCAGCCCCTTGATATGCTGCTATAGGCTTATAGCTGCCGGGGGACGTTTAGGATGCACTGAGCACCTCTCTCCTCTTTTCTCTCCTTAGGGATGAATTTTCATCTCTCAATCACACGTTACTAACTCTGCTTTCTCCCCGGAGTCCTTTTGACTTCACGTCTCATGGGGTCATCGGACCCTATGAGACGGCATAGATCCTATCTGCTGATGGATCATCGAGGTCTGGGTCGTGGAATTCCTGCTACCAACTACGCCACTGCCTTGTTGAGACTCCGCCCACTGTTGAGACTCCGCCCACTCCTCTCTACCTCCATCTGCCTGATGGATCGTGGAGGTCTCCATCGTGGAATATGCCGACTATGAACTATTCATACACTCTGTCATATTCATTGAATGTATTTTAACTCTAAATCTGTCCTTCTGTACACATTACATCTATTGTTCTGTCCATCCTGGAGAGAGATCCTCCTCTGTTGCTCTCCTGCAGGTTTCTTCCCTTTTTTCCCCCTGAAGGGTTATTTGGGAGTTTTTCCTGGTCCGATGTGAGGTTTTGGGGCAGGGATGTCTATGTGTACAGATTGTAAAGCACTCCGAGACAAATTTTTAATTTGTGAAATTGGGCTATACAAATAAACTGAATTGAATTGAATAAGCCGTCTAAGCTCCATGTACGTGTGAAAGGCTCCTTTGTCATTGTCCTCTGCTCCGTTTCAGAGTCATGAGCGCTGTGAAGAACAACGTGGGGAGAGGAGTCAACATCGCCCTGGTTAATGGTAACGCTATCAGCTGCATGTGTGTACTTGTTGCCCTTGCACATTCCTGCTGAGCATTGCCACTTTCATTTCACTGCACACCCTGTGTGTGTATGTGACAAATAAAACATCTTGAATCTTGAATCTTGAATGTTGCACCTTCGAGTCTATTTGAATAAGATAACAATATCGTACAGCAGCACTGCTCTTTACATTGTCATATCGGAAACAAAGGCAGCTATTTCAAAAAGCAAAGTATGCCAACGTTTAATGGATGGCAAAGAACCACTCCTAAGGTTGCGTGTCATTAAAGTTATGAATTAAGAATGATGTTAAAACAACTTTTAATCTCAGTTTTACTTGACGTTAGATTTAAAGTGTTCTAAATGTGATATTTTTCACCCACAGGGAGAACAGGGGATGTTATCAAGACGGATTTCTTTGATTTGTGGGCAGGAGGTAAGTAAGAATATCTCAGGACATTTTTTGTTTGAGACAATCAAAACCACTCCCTGCATTGTGTTAACCATGTGTTGCCTCGTGTAGATGTGGCTCCCTTCATTCAATTCCTGAAGGGAATTGCAGAAGGGACGGTCGTGATGATGGCCTCGTTCGACGATCTGTCCACAAAGTGAGGCCTTTTTCCACAGCTGCCCCCTCGCTTACTGACGCAGCTGATGTTCTCATGACTAATTAATTGCTTTTTTGTTATCTCCAATATTGGCTGTGTGTCGGCAGCTTGTGTGGCCCCCGAAATAATATCTGGTTTGATTTGTTCTGTAGACTCAACGATGAAGCCAAGAAGCTAATTGCTGATCTGGGCAGCTCGGTTATCAGCAACATGGGCTTCCGGGACAACTGGATCTTTGTGGGAGGGAAAGGCATCAAGACCAAGAGTCCATTTGAGCTGGTAACATGACCCACTCGTGTTTTCATGTCTACATCTGCTCCCTAAAATGAACTATGACGCCGTTTCTAAGCAACAGCTTTATAGCATTGTAGTCTTTATACTGCTATAACAATATGTTGCCTTCCATCAGTTAATTTATTCCACCAGCTCATCGGCGGCACACATGAACTGAAATAAAGAGCCGATCGAATGGAGAGTGTTTAAGGAGTTAAATGGGATTGTTTTTTGGGGAATACAGCCACGTGACATATTTGACACAAAGTGGACCTTGTATCCTGTCGGATTAGCATTCCTTCTTACGAGGACAGTAAAAGAAAACAGGTGTGTTGCGCTCGGGCCTTAAAGGGCACTCGGACGGAACACCGTGTGAAATCATCGTAGGGCATTGGGTTGGAAGATCTGGATCTGTTGGCTCTTCTGGATCTTCTGTCCAAAGAGATGCCTTTTCAGAATCTGGGGGGGGGGGCATTGTCCCTGCTGTCGTAACCTTTTCTTTTTAAAACATCTGTTCGGTTCACACTTCGTGATCTCCTCTGAACCCCGATGTGTTTACCTCCTCAGCACATAAAGAACAGCGCAGACACCAACAAATTTGACGGCTGGCCCGACGTGCTGGAGATGGAGGGCTGCGTGCCCCAGAGGCAGGACTGACCTGAGATCTGCCGGCCGACCCGTCCTGCAGACATTCCTTTCCCCGCGAGTCTTCTGAGCGGTTACACTTCTTTGGGCGCAGGTCGGTTTTTTAGGGCTGCCACCCACACGGGCTCGTTATTCACATTTGCCTTTTTAGACTAAAGACTTTGAAGAAGACGCGACAAGGAAAGAGGAGCTACTGTGAAGTCAGTCTACTGAATCGTAGAAGGAAGTAATAGGTAGAGTGCACTGATTTATAATGGACTTCCATTTGGTTCTTGGTATACTATCACACTTTCTATCTGTAACGCCCTGGCTCTAATAGTGTGGCGTAATTGCACTTTTGCTGATAAAAAATGGACATCGTAGCCCAGATTTTTGGGGGCGCTGAGTTTCCATTCCATGTTCCTTGCCTTAATCTCATTATCTTACTCCTGGTTTTAAGCAAACGGGACTTTTCCTTTTCTTCCTTTCAGAGACAGCTATTTTTCTAAGAATATTATGACTATTAACAGGTTTTGAGGATGCTTCTTGTCATTATATTGTAACCAAATGTACCAAATTCACGTGGAAATGTGTTAATATTTGTTTCGAGAAGAATCTCAAAGATCTTAATATAATGAGCATTGTAACAATAATATAATTTCTTAAATTAAATGATATTGTAGCGGCTATGTAGTGTTGGTTATGTGTATGTATGCAGTGCAGTACACGGTATACTCTGAACATTAGCTGTGGATCAACTCCACGTCATCAGGATATACTAAATGTTAATCTCACAGACAATTTGAAAGAAATTAGAGGTTGTTAACCAGCTCACACTGTTGTAGGTCAGGTGGTTACCTGAGAGCGAATAACTAATGCATACAATTGTCTTATGACGATGCTTCACCACGTGCCTTCCTGTTTTAGTTTCATCTTCGTTTCCAAGAATGTCCTTCAACAGCAGTAATTTAATTTTTTCTCAAACAATTGTGTATTTAAAACAAAGTTGTTGACTCCACTCGCATTAATGTTGCATGTATTTGATCAGAATGGAGTAATAGAGTATGTTAATGAACATCGGTATGAAATACAAGATGTAAACATGCCTGAGTTAGCGATGATGCTTATTTACATCCGTCGTCCCTCGGCAGGTAGCAAAAAACGTCACAACAGGTGACGATATAGAGATATAATTATGTAATACACAAGGACAAAAAGTTGTGCGTCAATGTTTGAGAAGGATTTTAGGAGTATTGCACATCGTAAACATTACTTTAATTAAGTGTTGCTACACCTGTAAGAGACCAGTTAGTTAAACAATACTCAATGTGTGAACACAATTATTGAGTGTCATATCACATTTGAAAAGGTTAATGTATTAGAACTCATTTACAATAACCAGCTCCTCCACTCTCAGGGACACATTGCAATGTGTCACATGTACTGGTTGTTTTGTCAACATCATACACAATAATTAAGGATTCTTCTTGGACATCTTTTGCACACATACAAAAATGACTGCATCATCCACATAGATTTGAATAGTTATGTTTGGGCATGCCTTGGGTAGATCATATTTGACACGATTCAAATGGGTCCCAGAATAGAGCCTTGTGGGACTCCTAGAACAGTCAAGGTAAGGGTGTGTGGTGCATCTTTTTATTGGATATGATTGCTTCCACCGAAAAAATAAATAAATTAAAATAATGGTATATATTGTATTTGTAAAGCTCCAATAGGGATGTTTAGGATGCCAGTACCATCTCTTCGGGCTGCTAACTGACAACCAATCTAATGTCACACACCTGTGCCGCTGTGTGTGTAACTGGTGTGTAGTTTCTACAACATTAAGCTCTATTCCATCCCTTGAAAGACACATCTAACATGTTCGCCATGCAGGTCATTTTGACTGGTGTGGTCTCGGGAAGTCCATATAATTATGTAAAAAATCAACCTTGTGTGCTTCATTATGTTATCGATATTTTGTGCCATTTCTTACTTTCTACATTTTAATTCAGGCATTCTTAAATTGTTGACTTACAATTAGTGCAACTCTAGAACGAACGGTATTTGCTGCAGAAGATCCGAAACATTTAAAACAAACGTCTCTCAGCACCGTCCTTCATCCTCTCGCCCACCAAGTCTTTCTGTTTTAATCTGCTTCAAAAGAACACATCAATGGCCCACGTCTTCCAATTTCACTGTATTATTCTGTCATCTTGTGCAAGAAGGTGATTCCTCGTTGCAACATCTGCTGTCAGGGAATTGCTGTTCTCTAGATTGACCGGCAGGGGGCGCCAGTGTCCCACATCATTTCATCCCTGTGGGTTGTCCTGGCTGGTGCTTCAGTAACACAGTGGACTAACTCCACGCCGGTGGCCTCTCTCCTTCCTCTGTTTACCAAATCGACAACACGATCACCTGATCGTGCCACGTCACAGATCATGAGTGAACATCCGCCTGTGGCCCTCGTTGAATAAGAAGTTGGTCTCATTACAATTTTTACGATGTGTGCCGATTGCATAATGTATGTGACAGACTGGAGAAAATGACCCAAATGATATGCTGCGAGTATCACTGGAGGGAGCGTGTGCCGTTAACGCTGTGTTTGTGCACACGACCTATAAGCGTCCGCTCAACTGTACTCAAAGTACACAAACTTCGGCCTCTTTTATCTTATACTCACACCGGCCCGACAACGACAGCGTGTACCATCACAGTCATTTAGTATGTTTTTAAGTCAGACGTATGCTGCACATGACTCCTATCAAAGTGTGTCTCTCTGCCAGAGGAGTGACCTTCTGAGTGACCGTCAACACAGAACTCTCCCTTCCTTATTCCCACGAAATGAAGACAACACCACGATGCTCTCCCTCTGGTCTCCTCGGAGGCCCCGCGCGCGACATCCTCCGACATCTTATATCCCCATGTGTGGTGATATAATGGAGAGCCTTCGTTTGAAGGCCGTTCCAGTGTGTGTGTGTGTGTGTGTATAAATATATCATGTATGCTTAACATTACAGCTCCTGGCACGCTTCCCTTTGTGTGGGCCTCGCATATAAAGTCCTGTTCTTGTTATTGCCTGTGTGCAGTGAGAGAGGCGGTGCCTTTAGAAGTGTGTGTTTGTCAGCCGCCGTGGAGGCCGAACCCCTTCTGAGCGCCCGGGTTTCTGCGCTGGCCGGGAGACAAAGTGTGGGCGTGAGCCGTCTTCAGCTCGTCTTATATAAGACGTATATGATGCATTGTGTATGAACATAGAATATCTCCCATTCCATAAACCTCTAATGATGAGAGATGTCTCGTGGGAGCCTGAGGGCAAAGCTGATAACATGCCCTCGCCAAACAGGAGAGGTTTTATTGTTGTTGTTGTCGTAGAGTACAAGTTATCTATTTCCGCCCTCTGCATGCTCCGCAAAATAAATCCGTCTAAACAAAAAAGAGCCTGTTGCTCAAAGAACCTCTTCTGAAATCGTTCCCCTTCTCCTCGGTGTGACCTCTGACCCCTGCTCCTCTGCTCCTTCACCCCCTGATCAGATCCACTCTCATGCAAACAATTCCTCTCAACCGAACATGGACCTTTGGATGTAAATGCATTTTCGACTCACGTTGTCGACCCTACTTCCATGACTAAAAAAACGCTCGTGGCTTTAATTATTGCATGCTGACCTTCGACTCAACACGGACCACAACACACAAACGCACAAACAACAACACACTTCCATGCATCCGTTTACAAGCGTGCAAGTCAGCTGATCGTACATCCCTCAGTGAGTCCTGATCTTTTCAAAAACATTCTCTTATTTCTGCACAAACTCACATACTCAACCCCAGAAAAGACCCCGCATCTGTCTCTGCTGCCCCAGAGCTGAGGAACATCTCACATCTCACATCTCACGACCACTGGTGGCGAAAGGGCGACATAACGACAGTATGTGAGTATTTTTGCAATATACTGTCTGGCCAGCAGGGGCAGCACTGAGCACAAAGCTGCTTCCTCACTCCAGTCACTCAGCGAGAAGGAAACGTTGCAACTTATTTTAATGTTGCAGACTTTAAAGGGGAAATCCACATATTTATACACGTCATCATCCATTTACTTGTCATTTCTGGGCTTGTTGAGGAGGCGTTGTCAAGTGTGAGACGATTACATTTTGCATTAAATTCATTTGGTGGACACTTTAGTCCAAAGTCTTGGAAGAGCAAATATGTATATTGTATAATACAGATTAAGAGTGTGTCTGCAGGCCAGATCACGGAGTATAAATGAATATCCTGGTTCAAGGCCATTGCCAGCATAAAAGCATGGCTCTTTGTGAGCTCCTATTTTGTCTGTAGGCCTCTAGGATTGTAACCACTCCCCTCGTCTGTCTCTTATCTGATACTGGACTCCAAACAGAGCCTCACCCTCATGTTTACGCCCAGCTCAGCACAAAACCTTTTCCACGACGGTTTCTTTCAGGTTCCTCAACCCCCTACACTCAAGTCAAAACAAGTCGCCAATATCACAAAGCTAAATCCCCCTCCCCAAAAAACTCTGGGAGAGCAAAAGAGGAGGGGCTCCTCCTCCAGGACGGACAGACATACAATAGAAGTGGTCTTACAGAACAGAACACACGCTAAACATCGACGACACAAAGTACCAACGGCAGTTTTCAGCATCGTAGGTATGGTGCGAAAGTGCGAAACACACTTGTGGAATCCATAAGTCCCTAATATCAAACTTAAAGGAGGAAGACTAGAAAGGTCCGCTCACCACTCACCGTCACTACGAAAGCCAACTAGTGGTTTCATGAAGTAATCATATTGTACATCTCAACTTTACCCCTTATAAGGAATCCATTCCGACTCGTCTTTCTCGCCATCGTCCCGGGGCGTCGCTCTTGTGATCTCTGACTGCTTCATCCCGTATTAATTGGTGCAGCCGTGGATTACTATGTTTCCTAAACTCGGGGCCTGGGTTCTAGGGGCTTCCCCCCTAACCCTGACACTGCATTGATTGGATGAAATAAAAGTAGCAAGTTTACTATGGTCGGGACTCTCAGAGAGAGAGAGAGAGAGTAATAAATTGATTAAGCAGAAGAGGGATTACATTGAAATTCTGGGGGAAGAAATTTGTCGATCTAACAGAAATCGCGACGGGCACCATGAGAGGCGGAGTCACGGCCTCAAAGTGGTGGTGCGAAAGGGTGCAACAACCCCTCCCCCCCTCAATCTCAGCAAGGACCCCACTGACCTTGTATTCCGCCCCTCCACCAATCCTATAATTGCCTCTCCAACACACACCCACACACACATACACACACACACACAGACACACAAAGCCAGACAGCTGTTTTTACACTCAGCGTGTCTGTGGGAACTTCCTGCCGACCTCGGCACAGACAGACAAACACACCGCCGGCCGCAGGCCCTGAGCTGGGTCGATATCTGATCACGTGGATTTCATGTCTTCACACAATATTTCTGAATGGACACACACATGATCAGACTCAATTTGTTTTTCGTTTTGCTTGAAGAATGAGACAGAGGAACTGTGTGTGATGATCATGTACAGTATGTGTTGATGTGTTTTTTTTTTTTTTTCCCACTCAGACCTTTTCTGGGAAAACTTCAAGTGACTCGCTAAACACTGGAACAGCAGTAACCTTTTCACCCCGATGGCTTCCATGGTAATACACACACACACACACACACACACACACACACACACACACACACACACACACACACACACACACACACACACACACACACACACACACACACCGGTCCCTCTGGTCTTGTCTGTGAAACAAAAGTCTCTTTCATAGCCATCGTTGTGACATTCTGCTCCTTTTAGCTCAGGGCCCAAGAAGTTGAGGTGGATCAGATCACTGCTGGTGAGAAATAGACACACTTCCAACTGGACCAACGCCCTTCCTCAAATTGTTTCTTCAGGTGCAAACTGGGCGTTCCAACGTTTCGTTGGCTTTGCAGTATTATGAGGAAGCCATTGTGAATATTGTCTTTCTGAACAGCTGTTTAGTATTCAAGCAAGCTTTCTTCATTTTAAGAAACGCTGCTGTGGGTGAACAAAACACAATGTTATTTGTTTTAGTTTATCCAAAAGTCAGACCAGAGGCAATTAACCAAAACAGGTATTAGTCTGATTTGATCAAAAGCACTTCCAGATTTTGACTTTAATTTGAATAAATAGACAAACATATATATTTACACGCACGCTTATTTAAATACATCCCAAGTCCACAGCGGGTCCTTCACTATCAACACGTATGACAAAAAATACTGATACCGTCAGCATAAAATAAACTTAGATGTCGGTGTTTTCTCGTGTGTTGCGAGAGCTGTGCATCAGTTTGGCATCTAGACTTTGATTGTGTTGAATCCAAAGTGCATTTCCTTTGTCGTCGCACCTCCGGTACCTGCCCCGCTTGTTAAGCCGCGCAGACAGACGCGAGAGCACATAAAAGCTGTCTGAAAGAATATGGTTAATGCAGGAGATGGACTTTCACTCCTGTGACCACAAGTCTGCTTCATTCATTATGCAACAGTGCTTCTCCAGGCCAGACAACACCCTCGTCTTCTTCCTCTCTGCGTAAGCTGCGATTCCTTCACAGGGTGGTGCACAGTGCTCCAGGGCACCCGTGCACTTGCCATTTTATTTGCCACAATAGACCGTCTTGTTGGCGTTAAACGGTATTAAGTGGCTGAAATGATAATATTTGTCCATGTTCTGCTTTTTTTTTTTAGAGTCTATAAAGGAAAGCAGAGGAGAGAGTAACCTCGTGAGGGAGCAACGGGTGACTTTTCTGCCTGTCAACAACTCTTGAGTCGATATGGGCGCCGCTGTTGGGCCCAAATCATTGACTTTGAGAGTTAATGTGTGTGTGTGTAGGAAGCATAATGAGCAAATGTGGCAAAAGGAGCACAGAGAATGATGACGAGCTCCCTCGCACAGCCGTAACCATGCCAGCTGGAGAGAGAGAGCAGCTCTATCTTTTTATGGCGAGCCAGTGCAGCCTTTACCCATAAATACAGCCACCTCGTGAATTTCATGGCATCAATTTGCGTCTCGAAAAAAATGCTCCTCGGCTTTAAAAACAGCTCCTCGAGAACAGCAGAGCATGAAAACCGATGCGGCGTTCGTTATAAATGGCACCGGTCGGAGCCGCTTGGATGTGTTTGCAGTGAGCTTGCGTCATCACAGCGAGGCCAAGAAATGCATTTCTCTTTGTGTGTGTGTGTGTGCGTGTGTGTGTGTGTGTGTGTGTGTGTGTGTGTGTGTGTGTGTGTGTGAATAATCATCCTAGGACTCTAAAAATATGTCGAGAACGTATTTAGTTTCTCAGCTCATGTTTATTGTTATAAGGACAAGTATAGAGCGTGATTCAATGCCACATACCGCAGTATTCACAAGCTACTTTCCAAAGTCCGTGCCAACAAGAAAAAACAACAAAACAACACCAAACCAAATAAGAACACAACAACATTATCATTGCTTATCAGTAAATGATTGCGGCGTCAACACAGGACGAATTAGAACGGGCACTCGGTAGAGCGCATACCTTCGCATATCACAAGATTGGGCATTGCATTATGAACATTTTGGCATTAGTTGCATGCCAATTGGATAGGAATTGACCATGCTATGGTAAAAAGAAGATTTTGACCTTTCCATGACCTTGACCTTTGACCCGATCGATCCCAAAATCTAATCAAATGGTCCCCGGATAATAACCAATCATCCCACCAAATTCCATGCGATTCAAGAAGATTTTGACCTTTTTCATGACCTTGACCTTTGACCCGATCGATCCCAAAATCTAATCAAATGGTCTCCGGATAATAACCAATCATCCCACCAAATGTCATGCGATTCGGTTTTATACTTTTTGAGTTAGGCGAATAACACGCATACAAATAAATACGCGGCAATCAAAACATAACCTTCCGCATTTTCAATGCGAAGGTAATAATGGTGTGGATAGAGAAAGATCCTTTGAAGAAGATGTTACGCAGCTAAGATAAACACAAAGCACAGATAAAGCGTGCCTCGACCTGGACTGATCGGATTAACTGCCCGTAACTTCATCTATAATCCTGAACTCAGGGTAGAATATGTTGACATTTTTTTTATTTCTGCCCTTGTCTGGCTTCAAGTCCCCGCCGGCCTCAGATAAAAGGTCAACAAGAACCCTAAAAAACTGCACGGACACAGATGGATCGAGCAAGTCCTGGAGATGAAATCTGGGCTCATGTGTGTATAAGCATGTAGCTGGACGTTGATCAACTTTTAACCAGTTTCCACACCAGCAGCCTTGCGTGCAACCGGAGACGCAACCCGATGTGTGCAGGCAGCCCTCCAGACAAAGAGAGGGGTCCTTCGCCCCGGGTCAGCCCCGCTTTGTGCTCCAACAGCAGGCCATGTGTCGTATGTGGAGAGAGGGATTGCACACATCCAGTTTCCCGTTGTCCTTTCGCAGCATCGGAGAAACACGAGCAGCATTTTCAATTATATCTACTATTCCAGTTCAAATTGGTACGACAGAATAGTTTTCCACTGAATTTGAACTAGTTTTCTCCTCAGTATAACAAGGTGTAGTTTCCATCACAACCATGGAAAATGTCACGACGCTATTAGAGTGGACCCAAAGGCACGACTCAGACAGGAGTAACAAAGAATACTGTCTTTGGTTGGAAACAGGCTGGGTCAAAACCGGGAGATCAGTCGAAGAAGCAAACAAGTCCAAAAAGGGGCAGGTCAGGAATATACTCTAATAACGCTGGAGAACTTGGCACGAAAACACAAGACAATCTGGCAGAGGACAAGTGGAAGTGAGGGAGGTAAATAGTGAGGGACTAATGAGGGGATGGGCTGCAGGTGAGAAGGGCGTGAGGACCAGGTGAAGGGAATGAGGGACTAACGAGGGAGTGATCAGAGGCAGGTGAGAAGGTGTGAGGACCAGGTGAAGGGAATGAGGGACTAACGAGGTGACCAGAGGCAGGTGAGAAGGTGTGAGGACCAGGTGAAGGGAATGAGGGACTAACGAGGTGGTCAGAGGCAGGTGAGGGGCGTTGGATTGACGAGATGGTGTGACAGGATGAAAACAACTATGACAAAAAGGAAGGCGTGGAGCTAAACTGTTACAGGAAATCACTGTATACCGCACGGTTTTCTTTCTCCTGGAACAAGGCGTAGTGAATTGCTCCGTGTGACCCTCTTCATCAGTTCTCCATCCGAGGCCAAAAGGGAATCCATTTTGAATTCACAACTTCAGAAACAAGGTACAATTTCCCCATAACGGCTCCGTAACTCACACGGCATATAAAAAACCAGCGAAACGGAGCCCGGAGTCGAGGGAACAGGATTCATGCTGATGGATATGCCGCAAATATTTCCTCGTGTTGTATCGCCGGCTGCGTTTTTAGAGTCACATTCATCGCTGTCTTCTAATCCGTTACTCTGTGTCGTAAGATTGTCACACAAGGTGTTAAATGTAACGCTGTGTGGCTGTTTGAGAGCACCAAGACGCTTTGATTTCTGCCCACGTGTTAAAATATACACTGTAACAAATATACTCTGTTACACATAATTCTACATCATGTGAGTACTATATTCATGTATTTATTTATGTGGTGTTGCCTCCACTGCTGCTTCACTTTTTTTATTTTTTATTACTTTTTTCAAAACAGACACAAAATGAAATGGTTTCCATACAAGAAATGTTTTTACTGGGAAAGAAAACAGCAGCCATGTTGCCATTTGTGCGTGCATACTTTGAGATCCTGCCAAGCCGACTGTAGGCAGGTGACGGCATTTCACAGTTCCCTCCGCGGTACAAACGCTGGACTGTCTGCGCCGTGTTTTTACTTCCATAAAAGGATGCAGGTGTGTGGGTTTAACCCGCACCTGCACCTCATGGTATGTACACACACACACACACACGGCAACTTCTGCATCATTTGTTTTGGAAATGTTCATATGAGATTTGAGGGGAAACCGACAGTTAAGAAAGCTGCAAAATAAGCATTTTATTGTGAAAACAGAGCATATCTGTGCAACATGTGGGTGTGTCTGTGCACGAATGCTTTAGGTGAAGTAAATAATCGAAAAAAAACAGTGGAGGTCACTGAACCTTCGGAGCGTGTTGCAATCTCTCTCCTCAGGTGACCAATGAGAATCCAGAGATACCTGGTGACAGGAGGTCGGGGGAGGTGGCACGTCGCTTGCTTGAGCAAAAAAAAATCTATACTTGTTATTGTATGTGACGGAGGGGAGGAGTTAACACCATTGATTGACATAAACACACTGCGTGCGATTGGTCGCCGTCTCGTCAAACCGGTTCCAAATGTTGTGAGGCTTTGCATGCAGAGCACATGTGCACCCACTCCGTGGATGTGTTTACGTGTCGGACCTGAACGCTAACGTCTGTGTTTGGGTTCCATTGTCTGCCCGGTCGCCCCGTGTGTTCATCCACCACCGCAGAGACCATGTGTGTTTCATTTCAGAACCGACACAATCCCCCCCCGGATCACTTTTCATAACATCCCCGATCTCGTGCCCCTCGCCTGCAAACGGCCTCCCGTGTCACACGAGCCGCGTCGGAAACACAACGCCGCTTCGGCCCTCAGCTGTCCGAAAATGGCCCGCGGCCCATTCGGTCACGCCTCTCCGTTCCGTGGAGGCCGGCACGGGAGATTGTTCATGAAGTCGCCGATTAAATCGGGAGGAAATTCACGACGGGCGGCGGATAACGACGGTTCTCATTTTCTTGACTCGTCTTTTCAAACCTTTGACGTGTTGTGTTTTCTTCTTTTCTTTCAATGACTAATGTATTTACCAGCAGAACATCTTGCGCACAAAATGCTCATGGAGGCCGTGGACAAAACCCCCTCTGTCCCCATCGGGGAACGTCTTGTGAGCCGCACAGAATCAACTCATTTCGGCTCCATCTTTTATGATGTGACCTCAATTTCAAGCCTATCATTTTTTTTCGCTGCCATTGTTCCAAACCCACAGCCCCCCCCTCCCCCTCTCACCCCCCCCCCCCCCCCTCCAGTGATCTGCGTCGGTTCGGTGATGATTAGAGTTTACTGGAAGAGATGTGGCCGGCTGCGAGCGCAGTCTCTTTCATTTAGAATATTTTTTTGTTGTTGCAGGAAACACACAATGATGCTTCAATTTTTTTATTAATTCCTCCCCTGGGAGACAGGATTAAGTGGGTGACTTTGGGGTGCAAACAATACAGCTGCTGCTCCTCACTCCTTTGGTTTCACTTCCTGCCAAAAAGTGTGCTGCAGAGGAGGACGACTGCTGCTGCTCATAATGTCATCCTCTTTCTTCTTCCTCACTCAGTCATGCATTCATCAAGTCTCTCTCTCTAACTAACTGCCCACTTAACTGTTGTGAGGGGAACCGTGATGACGTTTTCCATTTTCAGTGTGCGCCTGCCCTCTTCGTAATGAGCGAATGTCTGCAGCACGTGTGTGTGTGTGTGCGTGGTCTCCGAGGCTCTCGATGGTCTGATCCTGCTGCAGTCTTGCCGTCCTTTTAACGACGTACACAGTTCACCAGGGACGGATGGATGACAGAGGAAAGAACGAGACACACACACACACACACACTCGCACATTAGCATGTTGCATTTGTGCACATGAATTGTACGAAGCAACAAAGGAACACATCTCCATGACCGGGGACTGTTACTCAGAGGGTCATTTAATCACAGAGATAACATGTCTTTCACCTCACAAGGTCTGTAGAGTCCGAGGCATCTTCCTCTTCATCCCGCCCTGCCCTCCTCCTCGCCTCCTCTTAGAAGACCACTTTAGCATTTTAGCCTCTTGGCGTGTGGATTTCTACATACCATTCGTGTACAGTATGTACTTCAGTGCATTCCTGATTTAAAATAATTTGGATAACTTTTTCCACAATGAAGGGAAGAGGGAGGTGACGTGCTGCTTATACAATTGCGTTTTCCTTTTTTTAAATTTTTTTTAATCTGCTTGCAGTGTGTGCACGACCCCCCTATATCCCTATTTTTAACTTCTTCGCTCCCTTGCCGCAGAGGAACAGAAGTGGATTGTTGACGTTCACTTGCACAAGGCTGAGCAAAGTCACACACATTATTCCTCTGTCGTAAGGGAGCGGCTGTATAGCCTAGAGCTGATAGAATAATAATAATAATAATCTCCCCAATTACGGTTGGAAAGGATACTAACCGAGGCTGAAAAGATGTCGGGGATGAAGCGTAATGCTTCCCCTGGCCTTCAATAAATAATCTTGAACTCCACTTGACGTATAATCCGTGATTGAAAACCGTATTATACAGCGATTGTTGTGGGTAGCATTACTGTGGAGCGAGACACGATCAAAGTGAAACATTAATCTCCTCATTTTCTTTCGGGATGGGGTGTTGAATGTGTCCGACATGATTGTTTGACAGCCGGCTCTCACCTGCGATGTTGGACAGAAGGTGCTCCTCCATCACTGACAGAGAAACCTTTGACTTGCGTTTGGCAAATGTTGACATAGTGAACAGACCCTGCAGGGAGAGGAACGTTTCCACTCGGGTCGTAAAACAGCCGAGACCGGGGAGGGGGCCTCCCAGCACCTGGGCCAACACATTCGGCTATTTGGTTTCGGCTTTGTGTGCGTTGTTCACGTGTGTGAGTCTATAGGTGTCTTTCCATGTGCGGCGAAGCTACAACCAACGCACTTCCCGATACGGCTCGTCCATATGGCTCCAGCCTCACATGATGCCCACACCCCGAGTTGATCAGGTGTCAGCGAGCCAGCGCTGCGTCGTTACGGGCTCAGCTTCCCCAGCAGGAGCTCATGTTGTTATGAACCCTCATATCGTGGCTCACAGCATCACAGCCGACTTCACGGGAACAGAAGACAAGAACGGGTGCAACACTTATACACGACCGTTCAAAAGTTTGGGGTCATCCAGACAATTTAGTGTCTTCCATGAAAACTCACTTTTATTTATCAAATGAATTGAATAGAAAATAGTCAAGACATTGACAAGGTTAGAAATACTGATTAATATTTGAAGTATTCATTTTGTTCTTCAAGCTCAAAGGAAGGCCAGTTGTATAGTTTATATCACCAGCATAACTGTTTTCAGCTGTGCTAACATAATTGCACAGGTTTTCTAATCAGATATTAGTCTTCTAAGGCGATGAGCAAACACAATGTACCATTAGAACACTGGAGTGATAGTTGATGGAAATGGGCCTCTATACACCTATGGAGATATTTCATTAGAAACCAGACGTTTCCACCTAGAATAGTCATTTACCACATTAACAATGTAGAGTGTATTTTTGATAAATGTTATCTTTCTTGAAAAAACAGAGCTTTTCTTTGAAAAATAAAGACATTTCTAAGTGACCCCAAACTTTTGAACGGTAGTGTATATCAGAAAAACAAGTCAACAAACAAACACATCGCAGAGAAATTACATTTGTACAATATTTTTTATGACAGTTATGCTATACAAGTCTGATTCTACTCGTGTAACTCTATCATGCTGCGTTCGATTTACCTCGGAAATCGGAGGTTCGGGAATGATGACGCATCTATGTTGAAACTCACTGGGGTTTGCTTCAGCCAGTTTAGCTATTGCTAGCAAAACTAGCAATGCATTACAGTATTACAAACACGCCAACATGTCCCAGTTGGACAGTTTGTCTGATTAAATGAGGCTCAGAAAGACGGAACAGAATATCACAACAGCAGCTTGTTTTTCCGTTGACGCGCGAAGCAGCCATCTTGGATTTCGAGGTCGGGGTTTTCGGGGTCGGAAGTCTACTTCCGGCAGCGCTCCGGTTGAAATCTCCGCCTGGGAACTCAGATGTTGCATTGTGGGTAATGTAAGAGCCAGCTGTTGATTAAGAAGAATGTGTGGATTGGAAAAGATGATACATCTGGCTCTGCTGCATCAATTTATAAAACCAAAATTAAAAACCCCTGCACATCTTGAGTCCAACCTTATGATGTATGCTTAAATCGCTACGAGTGCATTATTGTACAGGATATTTTAAGAAAACAAATTATGCCAGACTTATAAGCGTGTTCTCATTATGTTGATGGGGAATATAATCCGGGCAGCGTTACATTTCCTAAAAAAAAATGTATTGGCTGTTGCAGAGTAGTTATACTAAAATATAAAAAAACCCTAACACCATCTGTTTCTGTGTTGTGAAAATATACAAGAAAGAAACATTGGCAGTACCGAGTCAAAACAAACTGAACCTATTACTCCCTTTGTCGTCTCTTCAGAGACCAGAACCACTATAAAAAGGTGACGCATGTCCGAACAAATGGAAGTGAATGAGCAGCTGCAGCGCTCACTCCGGTGACCTTTGACCCTGCTGAGTACGTGCGGTTTCTAATGTTGTCCTCTTGATGGTCCGGTCGTGTGCATGAGCGCATACGGTCTTGTTTGTTGATCGGCTCTTTCCGACCCGTGTTTCCATTTCCAAAGGCTGCGCTCTCAGGCTACCGAGGCTCGTCCAGGAGTCTTGAACACAGATCCTCTGTCTGTCACTCACTCAACACACGGTATTTGAAACCCCACTGCTGGCACAGCTGTGAGAGTACGTCTGCTTCAGATTTGGAAAGGCCTCCTGCTAATCCAGCCCCATTGCTGATTAGCTTCTTTAATCACCTTGACACTTTCCAAAACACCAGACTCCTCTTTCATGAGCTCATTCATATATATATACATATATATATATATACACACGTATATATAAATATATATACACATATTTATACACATGTATATATATACACATTTATACATGTATATAAATATATATACACATGTATACGTATATATATATACACATATATAATTATATATACACACATTTATATATACATATATATATACACTATAATTATATATACACACATATATATTTATATATACACACGTATATATATATACACACACTTATATATACAGGACTGTCTCAGAAAATTAGAATATTGTGATGAAGTTCTTTATTTTCTGTAATGCAATTAAAAAAACAAAAATGTCATGCATTCTGGATTCATTACAAATCAACTGAAATATTGCAAGCCTTTTATTCTGATTTATTGCTGATTATGGCTTATAGCTTAAGAAAACTCAAATATCCTATCTCTAAATATTAGAATATCATGAAAAAGTATACTAGTAGGGTATTAAACAAATCACTTGAATTGTCTAATTAACTCGAAACACCTGCAAGGGTTTCCTGAGCCTTGACAAACACTCAGCTGTTATAAATCTTTTTTTTTACTTGGTCTGAGGAAATATTACAATTTTATGAGATAGGATTTTAGAGTTTTCTTAAGCTGTAAGCCATAATCAGCAATATTAAAAGAATAAAAGGCTTGCAATATTTCAGTTGATTTGTAATGAATCCAGAATGCATGACATTTTTGTTTTTTTAATTGCATTACAGAAAATAAAGAACTTTATCACAATATTCTAATTTTCTGAGACAGTCCTGTACATACATTGTTGAATTACTTACAACCCTCCTCTTCATACATTGTAGAACAGGTGAGATTGCTTCCCAGTGGTTATGTCGGTAGAACAAACAACGTCAAATCTAATTTGCTCAGGGAAAATTGCCTGAGTGGAAAGTGGATAATGTTTGCGTTGTGGGGGACGTGGAACACTCCAGTTGGCTTTTTCTCAATGTTTTATCTGAGTCTAGTCACACTCGGATGCACATTAGATTGAATGTGACAGTAAAAAATATGCAATAAACTGATAGCAAGCTGTTCATGCATTGCTGTGTGTGTAAGACGTGTTGGTGTTTTATTAAACCGACGTGTGGGAAGAGAACTTTCAGCTCGACATTGTTTATGCACAGCTTTTTATCTTGCGCTTCCCCATTTCGATAAAACTCCCATTCCCGTTTGCTGCAATTGCTCTCCCACCCTTCCATTCATCACATCCAGAGAGTAATGGGGTAATGGGTGATTCCTGCTTCTCCTTGCCTTCGCCTTTCCCAACACTCCCCTGTTATCCATCTTTCTCCTACACCTGCCTTCTATTACACAGCCGTCACTGCATCTGTAATGGGGTATGTTGTTGATTATGTCAAGAAATGTTTTTCCTTCGCTCTTTGCAGAATTTGCAGCACAGATAATGCAGATGTTATTGAGCTTCGTGCCTTTCTCGTGAGTTCCATCTCAAAACAACAGTCCTGTCACTGGTATTCCCAAATATTCATTCTTGGAGCTGCATCAAGCGATTAGGCTTTTTCCTACAATACGTATAAAAGAATTAAATTAGAAAATAAAAATGACAAGGGTCTGAATCCAAATGAATAGATATCAACATTTAATTGACAGCTGATCTAATATAAAAATCCACTTCATTGCAACCGGCTCTCATTCAGATGCAGAAACACTTGAAATATGCAGTAATCTGTATGCAACGCTCTTAATAGATATCTCCCCCCCCCCCCCCCAAAAAGCCCCCTGGGTTTATTCTCTTCTTGATCGTGAATAGTGTCTCTAGGGGACAAATGCAAATATAATCCATAAGGCAGAGACATAACACACACACACACACAGACAATGCATTTGACTGACACACTGTTCTCTCAGGATCACATGTCACCGCTTGCAGAAGCACAAGATGGTAAGCCACGAGGCGTTTCCTATTCTAATGTATGTCAAACCTCACAGAAAGCGTCCTTGCAGCGAGGCGGAGATGTGTAAATTGTGTTATGGTGTGCCTGTATGAAATCAGGTTATTATTGAGATTGGAGGGGGGGTGGGGGTGGAGGAGGGGGGGGGCAATGCTGGATCTGATTGCCGAGTGCAAGTGAAGAGGAGCGAAGATTGATCGCTAATGTAATTTGTGACGTGTGGTGCGAGTGATGGAAGCTGATTTGAATATACAGGACTGTCTCAGAAAATTAGAATATTGTGATAAAGTTCTTTATTTTCTGTAATGCAATTTAAAAAACAAAAATGTCATGCATTCTGGATTCATTACAAATCAACTGAAATATTGCAAGCCTTTTATTATTTTAATATTGCTGATTATGGCTTACAGCTTAAGAAAACTCTAAAATCCTATCTCATAAAATTTTAATATTTCCTCAGACCAAGTAAAAAAAAAAGATTTATAACAGCTGAGTGTTTGTCAAGGCTCAGGAAACCCTTGCAGGTGTTTCGAGTTAATTAGACAATTCAAGTGATTTGTTTAATACCCTACTAGTATACTTTTTCATGATATTCTAATATTTAGAGATAGGATATTTGAGTTTTCTTAAGCTGTAAGCCATAATCAGCAATAAATCAGAATAAAAGGCTTGCAATATTTCAGTTGATTTGTAATGAATCCAGAATGCATGACATTTTTGTCTTTTTAATTGCATTACAGAAAATAAAGAACTTCATCACAATATTCTAATTTTCTGAGAGTCCTGTATATGTATATATTTTATATATATTCAAATCAGCTTCCATATATATATATGTGTGGTGCGAGTGATGGAATATATATATTTATATATATATATAAGAAGGTTGTGTTGACCCGTTGGCTCATTTCTTCATCTGCTAGTGTGATTCTTTTTGTTGTGTGCTCATTTGCACGTGTGCTTCGTGGGGGAGTGCAGTTATTTTTGGCTGCGTCAGTTTAATTTCCTGTTTCAACATGTCCATATTTGGGGCATGAAGAAAGGTGTTTTTGTAGGTTGAGTGCTTTTAAAAAATAAAAATAAATTCTTATGCCAAGCAACATACCACCGGACACATCCGTCTGTCTGGACGATCGTTTATGGATCCGGCAATTTATGAAGCGGAACACAAGGTTTCTGCTGCGTGACTCAAAATAAACGTTTTAGGAGGGTATCGGGGCAAAGGTAATGTGTAACCTCAGGCCCAACACACACACACACACACACACCCTCTCCTGGCTGGACTGCCACATGGCTGGAGCCTTGCTGCTGTTGACATGCATGAAGAAGAGGTAGCAGAAGAAGAAGAGGTAGTAGCAGAAGAAGAAGAAGAGGTAGCATTCCTTCTCGTGGACTTCATTCAGTTAAATTCAGCCTTTATAAAGTCACGTAAGAGAACATCTCACAGATTTTCATTAAACAATTGGGAACAGAACATTTTATGAACCATTGAACAAAAACAACAAACTATGAATGAAATACAACACAATTGTGAAAACACTTTTCACAAAACCAAGGAACATTGACTTAGCACTTGCATTTCAATATATATAGAAAAATAGGACGGAGATCCTCTGATAATTAGAATCAGAGATTAAAAAGAGGCGAAAGCAATGAGTGTAACCATTCAATAGATATTTTTACTTTCATTAGACAATAACCAGAAAACCTTTGGGGGAGGCTTTTAGTCCGGACCCTTTTCAAAAGGTCAAAAGGCAGCAAGGAAACACAATGATAGACGGGATAAAAAAGAGACAACCCCCCCCCATGACTTTTCTTTCATTTTCGTGTGGCAGTTCTCTTAAATGTACTCAAAAGGGAAGCCATGCTCCCTCCCAACTTCCTGACATGATCAACATATCTGGATGCATGACAAGAAGATGTTTCTTCATTTTAATGGTAATACTGTTACTAAGACAACAAGAATGGTAACGGTCCTCTTGAGACAGAGAACCCCTCTCGGACATTTACGGTCTTTTGTCTTGCCCCTCTTCTTATAATCCTCCTCTCTGTTGTCCTTACTTTCTTCTTTAACCCCGTCTCTCCCAGGCAATATCTAACCCGTGGTCAGATTGATAGTGTGGGCCTAGTGCCATCTCATGGACCTTTATACCTAATGACTGACCCTTTGCATGTGACTGACTGGCAGCCACATTTCACGGGCCTTGGTGCGGTCATTTCTCCCCCGAAGAGGCCCAAGCAGAACCTCTCTGACGTACGGGAGGACGGTTGCATACTTATCAAAGTATGCATGTTTCCCTTTCATAAGCATGAAGAAATGCGTCTCGTTGTTTTCATCTCTGGTGCAATGCTAGTGTTCTCTGTCTGGTGGCAGTGGTTCCCTCTTTCAGGGAGATGTGGGGATTTCTTGTGTCAGGGTTCCCGCTATGGTTTGTTGCGTAAACACATTTATAAAAAAGAGGGGAATTTAGGAGACTGAGCATGAGACAGCATGGGGGAACAAGATAAAGGCAGAAATGGATTTATACCAGCGGTTCATTGATCATGTTGCTCACACGAGGATGAAATAAAGCTTTGATTCGTGGATCATATTTTTCAGTTTTCACAAATCCTTATTATGGAGTTCTTGTTTTCTCCGTAACAGTAAACTCATGTAATGGCAAACGGTTTTTTTGGCAGCCAAAAAGAGACTTTTGCAGCTCTTTTCTTGCAGAGAAAAGGTAATAAGTTTGAACGACCACATCACAAGTCGCTGTGAGCGTGGTGAATGAGCTCCTGTGTTCCTCCCCCACGTGTGTCGGCCGTCTAAGATCGACTGCGTTTGGATCGACTGACGTGTGATCAGTCTGAAGCCTTTTCTCCCAACTCGTAAACTAAGTCTGCTCGGTTAGCGCCCCACAGGGTGTCCAATGCACCCGGACACCCTTTAGTTCTTATAAGAGACACACCGGGCTTAAACTCATCAAATGTAAACACACTTCATTAATAGATACTCAGAGCCACTGACAGAGTAAAAAGAGTGAGAAAGTCTGTGTAGGGCGTGAGGGAGAGGAGTTTTGATGGGACTTTCACCAAGGAGACCGCTGTCCTTGTCCTGTGTAAAATCAAGTCAATGTGGACTTACTTTACTGTAGTTAAATCAAAAAAATGATGGAAGTTTATTTTGAAAAGAAACCAAATGCAGAAACTGTACACTTCCTTGTGAATACATATTTGCAGAGTTGAGACTGAGGAACACTTGTTGTTTGTTTGTTTGTGAATAAACACGAATGATCACCAAAGGAGCTTTATTGGGAGAACCCGTTTTGGACGAGCGACCTCCTCCAGGCTCACAGCGGCTCATCGCGTCCCACTTTTTAAGCTTTGTAAGCGAGGATTTCATCACATGGGCAAAAACGTCCATGTTCGGCATGACTGAATTCTGCTGAGCAAACTGATAAGTTACATGTAACTCCGTGATTCTAATCTCAGAACTTTATTTGGCCTCGAATGGCATCCGTGGGAAAGTCTTTCAGCGAAGGTGGAGGTCCAATTTTTTTCACATTGCCGACATTTTTTAAATACAAAAGCCACTCCTTAAGGGGAGCGTCACGCACGAATAAAGCTCAATTATAGTCAACAAATAAATCCTCATCTTGTTGTTGCATTCAGGAATATATATTTTTGTGTGTGTGAACTTTGCAAATTTTTACCAAATCATCCAGGTTGATTTTTGTGTTTTTTTGGTTACAGCACAAAATACGTATAACCACACACACACACACACACACACATATTCTGAACCACGGGAGGCATTCAGCATCCAGCTCTCCAGCCACAGGACCTACCAGGCTGCACGGCTCATTTCAGCTCCTTAGCCCTCCTCCTTATCCCTGTAATTATAAATCCCCTGACAAGCCAGCCACATAAAGCCTTTCATTAGCATACAGGAGCACAGGAAAGTATGAGTTCATCATTGTCCGAGATTTCCATCTAACCACCTCTGGGGGTTTGAAATGTGCTTGTGCCAGAACGTCCTGTTTGTCGACAGCGGAGTCGAAAGAGGAAGTTTGGACCGTTTTTTTAAGATCTGTTCCGTTTCAAGTGTCTATGCATCACATGCCTGTGCAGTGGCTGCTCGAGTGTTTAATCTGTGTGTTTAAGTGTGTGTTGCAGCATGAAGGGGCAAGAATGATTCGGTTTCCGAGGACACGGAGATGTAATCAGCGGAGGCGAATGCTGCAGGCTGAGAGGACTGTTTACGCTTATCGGCCACACACACACACAAATACACAATCCAGTTTGTACACACACACACACACGTGGTCGTCAGTAGTGTAGGCGTCATCTGAACAAAATTTGCTATGATACACAACGAGCAGTTTGACAGATAAGATGAAAGTCGTGCCATGCAGCAGGCGAATCGCCCGCTGCCTTTGTTGGGTATCACACAAGTCCTGAGTGATGTTGTCAAATGTGTTTGTGTTTTTCCAACAGGCCCAACACCCCAAGACCTGCGAACACAGGGGATACTATCTTTAACCCACGGCATCTCATGAGACTCGACGATTTGCATCCCGACCGTGTGAACGCCCGTGTGGACAGCAGCCCGAAAACGAGCCAATAGATCGTATTTGGTTTTTTTATGTGTAACATTTAAGCTTTTTCTTTTACATGTTTTCTGTGGTTTCAAACGAGTTCTTTAAAAAGCCGAGGGCACCCGCGGTGACACTTCATCAGTCGTGTGGTCCACCATTTTGGCCCAGAGTGAAAGAGCTAAGCAACTTAACAAACACGTATTGTCATTCCTTAGAAGATGAAAACCGATGACTTTGGGTTAAACTGTCTCGTAGAGCTGTAATGTGACCTTATTATTCAAACCCAGCACGCTATGTGCAAACATAGCGTTGCTACATGCAGGGCTCTCAACCGCAGAACGGAGTTTTCGGATATCAGTCAGTCGCGCGCAATTCCAGGATGCTTTATTTTCATTGGTTGCTGGATTCAATCTTACCCAGATACAACAGATATGTTTTTTTTTCTGATTGGCTATTGTGTAGCCCATTTCTTTTTTCTGATTGGCTGATAAGTGGCTCCTCACAGCAGAACTCCAGGGGAGCGCTTGATTCCTCCACGGTGAGGGCAGCGCGGCTCATGTTTGCGCGCTGCGGCACATTAAAACATTAAATAGCCGAGTTTTTTTCAGCGTGAGAAATACGATGTGTGGCGGGAGTGCGTGACGTAAGACCGAAATGCGTGACACTTGAGAGCCCTGTACATGCTACTAGCAGTCATGCTACAACTGTTTGAACATGAATATTTCGTAACAACTGGTGCGTTGTCTCTCTGTTTTCTAATCCATCCAAGATTGTTGCTCTCTGGATGTCACATGGGACGATAGGCTTTTGCTCGCGCTAGTCTATCTACGTGTTGTTTTTTCCGTCTTCCCCGTTAAACCCCCCCCCCCCCCCCTGTATTGTGTTGTATCACGAGGCCGGCTGAGCATCGCCCGTGCTTTTCCCTGCGTGCCCACGCTGTTCCCCTCTCTGTGCCAGCCTTGTTTGGCACTGCGCTGGTTCTCTCCGGAGATGATAAGAGGCCCATTGAACTGGCGAGGCCCCGGCAGACACTTCTGTGGGGGTCGGCACAGCTTGCTTCATAACAAGCTGCCTATTATGACCCCGAGACAGATGCAGGTTTGCATGGAAAGTGATTCCTGGCGTGTGTGTCCGTGGTTGTTGTGGCGACTCAAGGAATCACCATTGTTGATTATGTCTGTGATGTAGGTCAATGGAGTTCTCCGCCCGACCCGACTCGCTGCACTTTTTGACCCTTGTGCTTTGTGTGATGGGCCAATGGTCGGAGGAGAGGGCAGCCTCGGGGGTGGGGGTGTGCTGCCCTGCTGAGAGAAAGAATGATGTCACCCACCCCTGCAGTACAATCGGCCTCGTTGATGTCTCCGAGCAGAGTGAATAGAAAGGCAGTATTCATTGTCCCGCCCCCGTGTTATTTACCACATCAGGATTAAGATACACCACAACATGACAGACAATGGAGAATTAACATTAAAAGGAATATAATCCCAAGTCATAAAGGGACTCAACTGAATGAATATTCTGCCGTATACCAAATGGGAAAATACCTCAATCCAAAGGGAGAAAGTTTTTTAAAAAAGAAGTAATATCTTCCCGCTTTCCTGTGTCATGTGATAAAGCCCTGATGACATCCTCTATAAACACTGTGAATAGAGTTTTCAGTCTACACTTTAACCGCGTCCGTCCCGATCAAATGCACTCTAGATAACAGCCGACGCTCACAGCCTGAGGGGATGTTTGTCCCCGAGCCCCCTGTGTTTACGCCACGCAAGTTACCCCCAACATAACTGCATCACACTAAACTGATGTATGCACTGTAACAGAGTGGCCACTTGTGTGCCAGCATGTATAAATCAGGTATGTGTGTTTACGTATGCGACTCCGTGCACATTTGTGTGTTTCTTGTCCAGGAGACTGGAAATTGTTGGTGCCGCATGCAATTGGGCCCGATGACTCATTCTGCGAGATGCTGGGAAAGGTCATCCGTGACAAAGTAGAGCCACACACCCGGTGACCTCTGTGCATCGGGAACAACCACACACAGAAGGGATGCATGTGGGCAGTTTTAATGCAGTGAAAGTCCTCATGGCCAGCTTCTACCTGCTCTGCTCTCGCAGTGTGAATCCCAGATTCCTCAGATCAGAAGCTCCCGTTATCCCTGTAGCCAAGAGACACCATAGGTGACACATTGGGATCGGTTAGTTGTGGAGCCCAGTAATCTCTAGGCATTTTTTTTTTTACCCTCTGGCCGGCCTCCAGCCATGACTTCATCATCAAAATCCCCCATAGATTCAATTCCCACATAGTTGCGTAAGTGCATGAAGCTCAAGCCTCTATAGCGCAGGTGTCAAACACAAGGCCCGCGGGCTAAATCCGGCCCACCGCATCGTTTTATGTGGCCCCTGACGGCTTTAAAGACACGTGATCACCTTTTCTTAAAGAAATTAAAGACAAAATCCCCGTGCTTTTATTTTGAAGGTTTCAAATTAAATGGATTTATGTTCTAATATTGGAAACATTTTCTGATGTACAATATTTCTGCACTCAAATAAACAATAATCAAATGCAAAGAGTTATTTAACAGTATGGTCGAGGAGTTTATAAAGTGTTTCCGGCCCTTTAAGAGGCGGCCATGTTGTGGCCCACGGTGAACATGAGTTTGACGCCCCTGCTCTATAGGCTCCAACGACCCCACATTCAGAATGTAAATACAGCACATGGTGTGTGAGGGAGCGCTTGTGCAACACACGCTGAAAACCTCCACACACTTGGGGGATACTTTTCCATACAGCTGTTGCTGGGCACGGCCATTTACGAGGCAATATAATCGTGATTACATTCCTCTCTCTGGTTCTCTGTCAGAGTTCAGATCCAATCCATCAAATATTCAACATCATGGCCATCTGTACACCTTTCTCAGTTCATTTTATGGAGGCAATTCTTTCGTTCGTTTTTTTTGCGAACAAATAAATAAAAACTATTGTACATTATTACGACTGATTTGTACTTCTGTGTGAAGGTTAACGTGACCATGAGTTCATATTTACAGGTATTTGCTCATGGAATTGGAAAATGGCTAAAAACATGGAGAGAACCGGAAGCGTTGTGACCTGTTACACCACAGAGTGGACTATTTGAAAACAAGGGAGGGAAGAGGATTGACTCATCACACCCAAATACTCCCTAAAACGCACCGTTCTTATAACCCAATGATGATGATAACACACATATTCAACGACGGCCTTAAATGCTGTTGCCTCATTCACAGAAACGCAGACACAGGATTTTTGACACTAACAAGCAATGAGCTCAGACGTATTTCTATCCTCCCACTGGTCCCAGGCTGTTAATGGCTGAAGTATCTAATGGGTTATCTCTTATTCATAAGACTTGGAGGTCAGCACCAGTGAGACACCAACACCCTTAACCCTTGAGTTACCATGAGGGGAGAGTTTTACTATTTTAAACATTGTCCAAGTGCAATAACTGCAATAATAACTCCATATACACTATGTTGATCTGCACTTCACACATTTCATTTATTTACAGTACACACATACACACACATTTCATTTTCATTTACACTACACACACTTTGCATTTTGCACACTGTCTATATTTAATATTTAATATTTTTATATTTAATTAAATTTTAGTCATTAGTATTGTGTATGCATATATGTTGTATATATGCATATATATTTTATTTTACTTTGTATATTTCTTGTATACATCCATGTTTTTTATATTTTATTTTTTATTCTCGTGCGTTTAGTTTATTGGTGCTGCTACTGCTCCGACAAATTTCCCCTTGGGGATTAATAAAGTATTTATCTTTCTATCTATCTCATTATGTATTATCATATTCTGGTGCTAAAGATTGGCATATGCTGATTTCTCAATATGGCCCTTTAACAACAGCTTGTGACAATCCGTCTACATTGACACTTGGCTGACGTACCGTGCCTTCCATTAGAAGAGTGTGCAGATGTGTTTGGGGAGGAGATTGACTATTTTCTCCCCTGCTGCAACTCAGTTTGATCCCAGGGGCCCCTGCGGCGTGTGATGCGAATAAATTTAGCAGAAATCGCATCAAGTAAGAATGACATCATCCTCTCGCTTGTCCGGGCCCTTTATTATCCTGGCAGCGAAGGCAAAGTAGGCGAGAGAAACTTCTGCCCAGAGAGATCCTCTTTCCAGGCGGCGGGGGGGGGCTGTTGTCGATGCTAGTTTTCACCTGCATATTTCTCCTCCCGCACAACCACATCCATGCACAAGCATCTGCTCCATGGGGGGGGGGGGGCTTTGGCCCTGCCATTGAAGTTTCCATATTAGTCTGCTGGAGACAATTACATTAGAGCGCCAGGAGCGTGTGGAAAAGCGTCTCACACACTTAGGGCGAGCTAATGAATATAAGCCTGTGGGTGGAGAGATTGGTTGGTGGCGTCGTAAAAGGGCGAGCGTGCGTGCGGCTGTGTGTATTTTCAGCCTTATAAATGTTCTTGTTCCACATTGCAACGATTGGACCTTTAGATCTCATTGTTTATGATGAACGAGCGCATTTTAAAAAGGTTGCGGGAGAGTGCAAATATTTTAATTGTGCTCAGGGCTTGGAATGAAGATCCAATTTATTTTTATTTTTAAAAAGAAAAAACTCATTCAGGAAAATGCAAAGTACAGCCAGCATATGTTAAATCCCACATTAGTCTATCCCTGGAAAAGAAAGACATATGTGTGTAGGAGAGACACGCTAAAGCGAGTGCGAGTTTGCAAGTGAGAATTTACTACCTGTGATTTTACACTAGATTGCATCACCATTGCTATATTCTCTCCATCCCTTCGTTACAGTGTGGTTGCGTTCCTATCTTTTCTGTGCTGTTGTATGTCCGTCCATCCTTGTGTGTGTGTGTGTGTGTCTGTTCAGAGCACTGGGTGACTCATCCGGGCCCACGGGAGCTGCCAAAACGGGCACAACCACATGCACTCTGCTGATACTCCTCAGGTTATTGTTTATGTCGTTTTCAACACCAATCCAAAGCAACGTTTAGCTTTTCTTCCTACATATCAACAGCGTCAGTTTGAAGTGTTTTTAATATCTATTTTTATGAGGCGATTGCCTCACGAAGCAACAATAACAATCCTGCATTAGCATTATCATCAGCATCAGCAGTGCTGATAGATTTATTTTGCGAGGCTCGCTTTTTGTATACACACTAGCTAACGGGGCTTTTATGAAAGTGGTACTCATATTAAATAACTAAAGGAAAAGAAAAGAAAAGGCATATTTAGGGCAGTACGACTGGTGTGTGTGTATATATCCGTGTGTGTTGACTCAGTCTGAACCTTTAGATTAAAATGCTTTGTCCATTCATCTCTCTGTCATATCCAACAAAGACACATAACACCTCCTCTCGGTCCCCGTGGCTTTCCCATATGTCCTTTTACCTTATATGGTCAATATTTGTTTCTCTGCCCACCATCTCTCACCTCTCCGTTTATTAATCTTCTGTCCTTTAGAATGTGTGACATTTAATTATAAATGGATTAAGAATTCAGGTCGTGACCATGGGGGTGTACAGAGGAGGAAACAAACTAGACGGAGGGCATCAAACATACCGTGACAGGAGACGAATGGGCTTTGTGTGGGTGGTTTCCATTAAAGTCTAATGCAGACAAATTATGAGGAAAGATCGACTGGCTCTGGTCTGCACTGGATATTCAATGGAGCCAGATGATTTCTTCAAAGAGCCAAAGAGAAAGCATCGTCCCCCTTTGATCGAATGACTGCCTGCTTTTAGATCTGCTGGAGCATCCTCTGGGAGCAAGAAGTCCCCATCATCTTGTTCTCCTTTTCATCTCCTTTGTTTTTCTCCCCTTCGCTGACTCAGATGCTGAATTAGAATTCACATTCAAAGTGGGTCAGCTCTCTCTCTCTCTCTCTCTCTCTGTTCCTTATGTAATCCCTATCCAAGGCACTTCTATATAAAACAGCTAGAGATGAGACCGCGGTGCTTTGATTCTTCTTCCTCCGCTTCAAGACACTTTCTACTTTCCAGTTCTTTCTTCTCAGTCCCTCCTCTTGATGTCTTCTTCATATCTCCGAAACATTTCCTCCCCCCCCCCCTCCCTCTTTCCGTCGGACAGTCTTTACCCTCTCCTTGAGCTATCCATCACCGTCACTGCACTCCTTATGAGGGCTTCTGAAATCATAAATCAAGAGTGACCCCAGCCTATACGTCTCTCTGATGGCTCCCACAGGCGTTCAGACAGCTTTGCTAATCTTCTTATTAATGGGGCTCTGAAGGACACTCTGACAGGACCGATGTCTGTTGCAGTGATTGAAAGTCAGATAATTTAGTTATGGGGCTATGTCCCCGACCAAACAGGCCATCTTGTGATCTAAAGCATAGCTGAATGCATAATTAGATGCTTATTGAAACGTTTACAGTGACCAGGGCCACCTCAAGGCCAGTGTTGGAGCAGTCACACTGCAGCAGTGTCGTGTGGAGCGCCCTTGAAGACAGCCATTCATCCACAGCATCAATCAGACATGAGTGTGGTATCAATCTTCACATCCAACCCTCAGCAAGGAAGTTGAAAAATGTGCATTTCCCATACAGTCGTATTATGTGCCTTGAGCATAGATACTGTACTGTGCATCTCACCCGAGCTGCTTGTGTTTTCAAGGTTAAAGAGACATCATGGATTTTGCCTCTCTCCGTTAATAATCAATTGGTCATTAGTCTCTCCGTCGGTTTCTCTCTCCTTAACTTTAATTGTTCTAATCACAGCCCTCTGCAAAGGAGGAGAATGTAAGTGTTAAAGAGTTTCAGAGGGGGGGGGGGGGAAATCCAGATAATCCATTTTAATTAACCAAGAACAAAAGCAAAACAGTCACTTGAAGGTGACGTCGGGACGTTCTTCAAAAAGGGCCCGTCGCCATGGCAATAGCCATGAGCACGAGGGACCCCCGTCCGGCTTGAGCCTCTGGCTTGTCTTAAGAGTGCCTCAGAGCTTCATGGATTATGTTTTAAATACAGTACACTGACGTGTACGGCAATGTTTAACTTTGACACCTCAGTCACATCAGCGTGCAAATATCCATTAAATAAATAAAAAATGCATTTGTTCCGTTGTTGATGTGACCAGTTTGTCTTCACAGCCCTCTTTGATGCAGAGTGTTCCCTGAAGGCAGCAGCACTACACAACTGAGCTTTATCTTTTACAAACACATGCTGTCGTCTCTCTTTACCCCGCGCGGTTGGATTCTCTCGGCCGGCCCGACCGGCGAGTCGGCTGTTCCTAATCACGGGTTGTGTGTTTGTGTGTGTGGTAATGTGTACAGGTAATATCATGCTTCTTTTATTGTATGATCCATAAAAGAGCAGGTATCTTTCCCGGACTCATACCATATAATTACATTACAGTCTGTACTAGACATACTGTAAAATGATGTCTCGTAAAAGTAATTCTCCCTTTGACGTTGCGAACACAAGAACCTTAAAATGTGATTATTACGGAAACAAATTCCAAGACATGTTATTTCAAGCAATTGATAAGTTTGATAATGTTCTATACTGGGTATACAAAATAATCATTTTGAAATGTTGAACTGGTAAGCCTTTTATTAAACTGTCCCACAGTCAGACAACAGGTATACGTTTAAAGTGAAACTCTTTCCACATAATGGCTGCAATTATTTTTTGCATATTATTTTATAGCAGTACAGGGGTAAAAGTACACACAATAAAGCCTGATATGCTTATCTCATAAGGTATTCCAGAAGATCATGCTGCCGGATAGAGATAACGTTGTTCTCATCGTTTACAGTGCATTGGAACAAAATGTGGATTTGACAGTGAACTTTCTCTTCTTGTTGTTTCTTGTTTCCAATTCTTCGTAACGAATAATATTTTATGTGTGGGCAGTGGACGTTCCAGTTACATAATATATTTCACAATAAACCTACACATTATATGGAAGACAGTCTTTAGGGGATTACTTGTACAGGTTATTGTTTAACTTGGCCTTGTAAGAAAATGAAACTGTTAAAGAAATTTGAAACTGAAAATATGTTAACACACTGGATCTGTGACAATCAGAGCTTCTTGAGCGGAGGCGCTGGAATGCACTGCCTCAGCCAATCACAATCAGCTGCTCTTTCTCCACTTTAAATCGTCCACTTTGTGACACATATGCAAAACCGGCCCACAGACACACACTCCAACTGGATTCATCCTGAACGTTTGCGTGCAAAATGTTTCATTTTGATCATTTCAATCAAGCTCAAATCCAAGTCCAGCAGGGAACAGTATGCTAATCTTCAAAGAGCAGTTTTGTTACACATGTAGGGGGAATGTTACGCTCCACTAACCTGCTCCTGCCTTTACTTTAAACCGCGTGGTCGGAAATACCCTCAAAACACAAGGAACCCTGTTCTTGTGGGGAAAAGAGAAGGTTTAGTCTAGACTGAGGTTATGTCTGGCTGCTGGGGGCAGGTGTGTGTGTACGTGCAAAAGTGTCATTTTGTAAATATTTGCTTGTTAAATGCATACATAGTTCTCTTTTCAAAATAAACTTCCCAAAGAACTTGATTGGGTTTTGGCAACAACACTACTTTGTTTGGAGAAAAGAGTGTGGTGTGGGTTCAAGTATAGTGAGTTTGTTATTTAAGTAAATTAAGATAACATAACTTATAATATAATAATTCGGGCTGTCAATCGATTAAAAAAAATTAACTAATTAATCGCACATTTTGAAATTCATTAATCGAGATTAAAAGTTTTTTTTCTTCTTTTTAAAGACAAAACTTCACACAGAGCTGTGTTTTCAAAGAGGTTCCTACCTATAAAGTGTCAGCGAGGTATTTAATATCGTGGATGATAAATTGTTTCTTCAGTGAAACATCCAGATTAGTAAACAAAGGTGTATTAGAGACCCCATTGGTCCTGTCATCGTTAACATTGAACAGCAGCAGAACCAGTGGCCTTGGTAACTGACTGACATTCACATATGTCACGTTAACCGTCTGGAGGCTGGGCTCATGTCTCCATTTTACAAAAAAATGTAAATTCACCTTTTAAAGGCGTTTTCATGACACATACCCACGTGTTCTACATCAAACATTCCAGAACAATCTCAGCTCTATTCAATGAGGCACATTGTCCTCGCGCCGTGATCTCTGTTCTCTGACTGACAGGCTGCTAATGAGCCTCACCTGTGAGGTGGGAGGTCCTTTGTGATTTACTGAGTGTTCATTGGTTGTTTTTTTCGCAAAATGTTGACAGACAAACGGATTGACAAATCACATTGAAGGTTTCGTGTGTCGAGTTCTTTCCGCGCCGCGTCACCCGACACGTCGCCCCTCCGTTCCTCTGTGTATCAGAGGGGGAGACGAGAGGAAGGAGGAGCAGGAGGAAACCCGACTGATTCATCCACGAGTTTAAACTGATTTCTGCTCCTTATTTTCGCGGAGAAATAATTGTTTTAAAACGGAAACGGTGTTAAACCGTACTGCCGCGGTTTGACACTCAGGAGTGTAAAAACTTCAACGAACACCGGAAGTAAACAAAGTTGCGTTAATTGCGTTACAATATTTTAGTGCGTTAACGCGGCCAAATTAATCGCATAGATTAACGCGTTAACGCTGACAGCCCTAATAATAATATAAAATGTTTAATGTTGACTTGATTTCACAAGGGACACTATCCTGATCTCCTGGGTGAAAGTCCGCTGTTTTTTCAACCCATCGAGTCACCACAAACTCCTCCCTCCCCCGACTTTATCGGCCTTTATACTGCGTCGACGAATTCACTCAAACATAACGACGGCCCTGAAGGGCGCCAGGTTGGACGCAACGGGGAGATACAATGTGCTGTATGTACACATGAATCATACACTGCATGCAAATACAGTGAATCAGATAACAAGTACATGTAAAGTTAAACAAGACAAGTTAATCACATATTAACACACACACACACAGGCTCTCTGTGTCAGAGGTTTCCATACAGGGTCAAAGTTTATCAGTTCATGCTAATGACACAGAAAGATGAGCAAACGCAGACCAGACAGCTGCTGCAACGAGAGCGGCGTGACCCGACTGTCGGCCGGGCCTTGACATGGTCACGATACTCTGTGCCAACCTGCCCCCGTGTTCGCTTGTATTCATAACGCTGCTCTGGCGTGCATTGTGCGTGTTTTCTGCTCACCATAACTACCAGGACACCTTTCTTCTCCACTTTTGTTTTCCCTGGCACTGCTGTGTGCAAATCTGCGATCACATCCGTCTTTTCACGGTTATTTCTTGCTGTTAAGTGTAGTCAATCCAAAAGCCGCTTTGATATTTAATCGTTCCTTTTCAGTCCAGAAAGTGATTTGACCACCGTCTTAAAAAAAAAAATGCATTCGTCAAAAGGAATGAATAAAAAATGAGGCTGCATCTTTTGTGTCGTGCATCCTATCTTTTCATCGACAACCAATAACAATGGCAGAACGTGGCGGCCTGTTCGGATAGCGTCAGCAAATCCTCACAAAGTGCAAATATGTCTCGCCTCCCAACAGCCTTGCCGCTGCAAGTGAAGAAGCCAATTAACTTCCTCTGTCACCTCCCGGCTAAGTGGACCCCGTCGCTGAAGGGTGAACAAATTGCAGCCATGAATCTAATTTCAGATGCACACACACACCTCGGGTCCTCTAGAACAGCAGAGAACTCCAATCTGGAGAAACACGATGACTTGCACTTGCTGCTCAGCGTTGGGCTTGGCCCATCAAAGTGGTGCGAGGCTGGGCAGCAGCTCAGGGAAGCAACACAGTCCTTTTAACATTATTGGAAGATAGTTGGTTGGTTCATGAAATGCTGAGTTCTATTTTAAACCAACTAGCTCCATTATAACTGAAACCCAGACCTTCCGACAACTTGTTTCCCGTTGGTTAGCTACTGCACCGAAAGGGGATCGTCCATATCTGCCCAGAGTGTCTCTTGGTATAAATTTACATTTTAAGTGACCTGCAAGTGCTTTCTGTAGAAATCAATAAGTCAAGAAAACTGTCTTGCCTGCAGATTTATGGGGATATTGAAGAGCATAACATCAGAAGCTAAGCTGTGGGGGATTTCAATATATTGACCCAATGAAATATACATTGAAAATTTGACCACAGGGAAAGTATTGCCGATAAGATAAATCAAATGAGAACTGCTCCTCTAAGGAATGGTTTGATATTTTGGGAAAACCACTTTCTCTTTTTGGCCATGTGTTTTTATTAGGGGGAATATGAGGAGTAACAACAAGTTTACCCAATCTTCGCAAAATAAAAAAGGGACCAACAAGAAATAGCTGCTGAAGCAATGACTGATGTCTTTTTATATGAAAGTAATAAACACAGAAGCCAAATAATATTTCAAAAAGAGGTGTCAGGGACCCAAAGGCCAAAACATAATAAGTACTTTGAATCAAATTCTTACCTAGTCATAAAACAAGAGAAAGGGACAAGGAAGAAAATACATATAGCCACCACAATGCTTCCTCAATAAAGTCCCCAAGACTATACAAATCTCAGACTCACAGCCTTTGAGGCGCACTCCCGCAAACTCGGTGAAGGTTTAGGTCTGTCCCACTGTCAAATCAGAGGGTTTCCGTAAATCAGTATGTAATGCACGCCAGTGGCGTCCCTCGGCTAAAAAACCCGGGGCTAAAGCCCCGGATGTTTTTTAATTAGCCCCGAATGTTAATTTCAACAACAACAAAAAAGATTTGGCACAAGTGGTTAACACCTCCAGGTCGCACGTGACGTCATTCACCCAAAACAGCGGAGTCAGACTGGCAGCAGGCGCACGTAACAGCAAGCTGCTGTCTGAGAGTGTTTCTATGTCTACACATTTCGCTGCTTCACTCCTCTGGAGCGCCGCCGCTCCCATAACGCACATCGCTATGCCGTGATACGCGCCGACACATCCGCACACACAGGTGAGCACACTCTCACGAGAAAAACTCACTAGCAGCCCCCGAGCGGGCTAAGTTGTGCCAAATCCTGAGGCGCAGCCTGATGCCGGATACAATTCATAGCACTGTCATGTTTCTGAGGGGCAGTGCAGGGAGACTCAGAGAGAGAGGGACTGAGGAAAAAAAGTCTGAAAAATCCACAGGGTAAGAGACACGAGTGGAAACAACAATCAGGCGGCTTTTGCAATCATACAGGAGGCAGAGGGGTAGCTGAGAGCAGGTGAAGGCAATTAACAATCAGGGGACACGGGGAAGACACGTACACTGCATATGACTAAAGCCCCGGTGTTACGTCTGCTGGAAGATTTTGATTTACAAACACAGTTCTCAAAAGTTGAACTCTACCTTTAAGGACATCTTTAGAGTCTTTAATGCCGGAAGAGTTCAGATGTCCAAAAAAAAAATAGTGATGGCATTTATTATACAAAATATATTTTACAGTTTCTTTTACCGCAGCCCGATAACATCTCTGTCTCCTGACTCCAGAGGCCAGTCTAGCTGTCAAGCTCTCACAAGGTCACTTTCTACTCTGCGGTTGTCTCACTAATTCTTCACTGACACCGGGTCCTTCTCACCATTACCCAATCTTCATCTTGCACTTGTCCTCAGAGAACAAATTGCCGGGAGCGTGGAAACACACGGCGGAAGGCTCTCGCCAGTTGGGAAATGACATCACTCCAATATTCTCGTTAATAGTCAAGTGGGAAGGAGAGAGGAGAGATGCTGTGACATTCACACTTCCTTCGCTCATTTCCTTTGTTATCTTAACAGACATTTCACCCTCACTCTTTGTCTCTCGATTTGTCACGTTCTGCCACCTCACCTTGTTTACGTTCCCTCACTCGTTCTCTCACTCTTTCTCCCCTTTCGCTCTATTTTCTACCTCGCAGATGTCGTCCTCTCTGCCTCCACCACCGATGCGACGCGCCATCTGAAAACAGTGACAGCAGAGACAGAAGCTGCACAGGGCCAATTTCCTGAGTGCTGCTCACCACTGGCACTCATTTAATTACTGCAGAGACAGAGGCGGGAGGCAGGGCCCGTCAGAGCTTAAGCCTGGATCAGTGTGGTCCCTCACAGCTCGGCTGTCCTGGGGGATGGCTGGGGGGGGGGGGTACCTGTCATATTCTATAGCTGCTATGGGCTCCAAGCTGACAAATACAGATTACCTTTCTTTGTTGCAGTCCTGAGAGTTTTGGCAGCCATATGGTCAGGTTGCAGGATGAAGACCTAGGCTTTGAGTTTATTTGTTTATCTGTTGGTACACACACACACACACACACATCTGAACCCTTTCCGTGGGCATGCATTTGGACGTATAATGGTGTCACAAAGGAGGTGATATGTGTCTTAGTGGGAGCAGTGGCATCATGCGCAAGAATTTCACAAACAAGCTGTTGTAAACCCCATTAGATCTGACATTTAGTTTAATATGAACAGTGGCTCATTCTTAACAGAGTTTAGCATTTCACATAAATCACCAATATATATATTTATATATATATAAGGCCCTCACAAACAGAGAGCAGGGGATAAACAAAACTAAAATAAGAAACACACGACTGCAAATCAAAAGTGTTCATACCGTCCGCGATGCAAACCTTTTCATTCTGAGGTTCCAATGGAAGAGGGCCAACTCTCGTGACCCTACTGATGCAGAGCAACGTCGAGCAGTCTGTCTGACATACCCGAAGCTCCGAAAAGCAATTGTATTGATTTTCTCTTGAGCTGAATGCTCTTAGGGAATTTGCTGCTGGTAAACAGTTACTCAGGCTACACCCACACTAATACGTAACACGGCTTAAAATGGAACAAACTCAAAAGAATCTCTGAATAAAGTATTTATGCTTGACCAGCCCAACAGTGCAAAGTTCCCATGCATTTCCATGCTGGGGAAAACCACTCATTTTAGAATATAGCCTGAAAGTGGGCCGACGAATGTAAACAAATGAAAAATGCAGAGAGAAGCTTAACAAAGAGCGGTTGTTGGGCTTTACAGTATTTTTGTAATCTACTTTTTAATATCAGGGGCCACATGACACTGGTGGTAATGGCGCGAAACATCATTGTGTGGCTGTTCCTGTGTGATTCAGCATTGACTTCTTAGTCGTGTCTTGGATTGAACCCACACTGATGACAGGAGTGGGATCTGTGGACATCACCATGCCAACTGAAACCACTTTTTCCATTAAAAAATTAAGAAAACAGTTGTTTTTTTAAAGCATCAATACAATAACACATAATTGCTGATGTCAAGCAATAGAGCCCCTGCCGTGCCTCTTTGTCGTTACACTATACTAAACCTCAGAATGGCCTGTTTTCATTCAACATGTCAGTGTTGGATCCAGCCTGTCAAGTCTTTCCAGTATCGTGTCTGTATTGTTTCATTCTTGCACCCCCTCCCACACACACACACACACACCCACACACACATCCCCCTCGGAGATCGGCAAAGTCTAAGCTTCAGCCCAACATGTCCGGACATAACTCACCGGCATAGCATCTCGTCAACTAGCAAGAACACGGCTTAGTCTGGGATTGGATTTCAGTAACACTTCACGAGTACGACGATATTTGTACATAGGCCTATTCGACTCGTCTACGTCCCAGAACCCTCTTATCTCTCTGTTTAGATGTGACGATAACAGTGTGAGCAACAACCACAGAAGATGAAAGTGAAATTTGATCTGACTGGTTTTATCCTCGCTCACCGCCCACTTTAACCCCCGGCCATCACCGAGACTAACGATCGGTCTGCCAGGTGTACATGTCATGGCATGTCTCCTCACACTGAGGCAACCAGAAATAGCCTAACTTTCATATGGCAAGTGTTTGTTGCTAAAATAAGATAAGATGGGTATAGCTTCACTTGGGAGAACCCCCATATGGGGTAGCAGTAAACTTCCGCCCACTTGTTTAGCTATTTCCCTTATTTGTAGTTAAAGGATAAAAGCTGGAGAGAACAAATAAATACTTTATACATAATACTTGTATAATAAATAAGTGTCATAACTAGGTACTGTAGTGTTTTGGAAACATAACTCAAACAGAAGTAAATAACATATTTGTTGGTAACTAACTAAGTATTATTGACAGCAGAAGGCCCGTGTGGTTCAGTAATGGGATTTTATTTTTCCCCCAACAATAGAGGTCTGCAGCACAGAAACAATATCCAATATCATGCCTTAGGTACACTTACATTTATAGCATTGAGAATTATTTTATCCTTGATTTTGGTCTTCTCGTGGGATTCGTTGAAACCTGTAGTAAAAACAACCCGCATAGCCTTTAAATGTGAGTGTGAGTATAAAACAAACACTTCCAATACTTCACAGATTTCTCTGCATGAATACTGTATCCTCCACAACCCTGCAGCACAGCGTGATGATGTCGTTATCGTCCATGCTGACGTCCGTGCGTTCACTTTCTTCATCCAAAAGTTAATGTTTACCTGTCTCAGATAGCTGGAAAACACATGAGGGTGTATAATAATGTATTTATTATTATTCAAAGTGCACTCTGATATGCTGTGACAGGCAGCAGCTGGCGTAACAGCCCACCGTAGAGTGAACACGATTATGTTTCAGGAAAACGTATACAGTGCCAGTGATAAGCTGTCTCTAATTTTGGGTGAGGAGAGCGACACCTTTTGCTATCGTGGTGTCTACGTGCATGATAAGGCGTCTTGGTATTCTATCGGGGAGACGTTGGAACTTAAATATCAGTGCGTGAGTATCAATCAGTGCCTTTTGCTTTGTTTGACTAACTCGGTGTTTAATCGTACACATCACAATCATATTCATTTTGTTGATGCATTCTCATGGCCCATCCCCAATGGGAGTATAAAACACCTTCACACAATATCAGTGTTTACAGTTCGATTACAGTGCTGGTCATAAATCACTCCAAGAAATTATGCCAAAATAAATAGAAATTAAAATAAATCCAAAAGACAATAAACCACTCCTTACTGAAACAAGGGTGTGTTTTACCACCAAGCAACCTTTTCATTTGAAAGTCTACTATTTTAGTTTACTATTTTCAATCCATACCAAGCTAATATTGTGCTATTGAGCATTGCGTTTTTTGCAAAAACATACGACAAGACAAACTATTTTTTGTGCAATGAAAAGTTAGGGGGCGGATTTGGTACAGATGTCTAAATACATCTTAAAATTTAGTTTTTAGATTATGTATGTTGGTGTATTATCTGTGTGAAGGTGTGACCAGATAATTTTTAGAATAGAACAGAGTGACTCAATAAAATAAGGGACCACTTAAAATCTTGTAAAAATCTTAACAATAGACCATTGTAGAAAGAACATTTACACTGTTAAATATGGTCATGGGTAACGTTCAGTGTCCTGCATACGATACCATCTAACCCCTATCTTACGGACACTTTGTGATGGTAGCGGCACGGGAAATCCAACAAACTCAAACCTGAGCGTCTTAGCTTCTGCAGAACTGAAGCAGCGTGCTGTTCTCTTTTTGGTTGAACTCTACTGCACTTCTGGCCGTGCCCTGTGTAACTGTAGCGTATGTCATGAATGGCAGCTGGCGGTGAAATGACAGCTTGCCTGGGCCAAGACGGGATTTCATTCCAAGCCGTTTGAGGCTGTTAAAACTTGTGAGTCATGTTGAGGGTTAGCACCGTCACCAACTCTCGCTCACACACGTCGACTCTATCTCTCTCACTCTCTCTCGCTCTCTCTCAGGGAGGGTGAATCTAGGGCAGCAATGTCTCCTTCACGTTGAGACACAGTATGCTGACAATGATAAAACCTGTGTGTCTGCTTGTGTTCCTTCTTATCTGCCTGATTGATAAGGTTATCCTGTACTTTCTGTTCTTCAGTGACGAATACAAACACATATCAGACAGACAGACCAGACTGTCTGGTAATAAGGAGTGGGTTGACCCACAACCAGGCTCACTAAGGTGGACGCTAACTAGCATTAAAGCTAACACTAAAGTTAAAGCTTACGAGAAAATATCACGGTGAAAAAGTGACAAACCAATGTTTCAAATGAGTTATAATTAATGCAGGTAACAGAAACCACGAACCCGGGCATCACTTCTGTCAATAAAGATGAAGTCCGTTAGCCAGCCAGCTAGCTCTAAAAGGAAACATATTTGCCTACCAGCACCTCTTAACCCTCCTGTTGCCTTCGGGTCAATTTGACCCGATTCAATATTTTACCCTCCTGTTACCTTTATATTTACTAACATATTTTACCCTTTGGGTTCAATTTGACGCCAGCAATTAAAACCTCCAGAAAATTATTAGAATTAATATTGTTTTCCAAGTTTAAGTGTGAGGCACTTTATGTTTGTTTGTTGACGACCGAAAGAACACCGACATTAAACATTGAATGGGGTCAAATTAACCCTAAGGCGGCAGGAGGGTGAAATATTGATTCGGGTCAAAATGACCCTAAGGCAACACAAGGGTTAACCCTCCTGTCGCCTTCGGGTCAATTTGACCCGATTCAATGTTTAATGTCGGTGTTCTTTCGGGAGTCAACAAACAAACATAAAGTACCTCACACTTAAACTTGGAAAACAATATTAATTCTAATAATTTTCTGGAGATTTTAATAGCTGGGGTCATATTGACCTCAAGGGTAAAATATGTTAGTAAATATAAAGGTAACAGGAGGGTTAAACATTGTGTGCTAATTGTGTTTAGAGTTTTGAAAATGTGACCACTGATTGGACAAACGCTTGGTAGCGCCTGAAAAAAACTGTATGCAATGGCACAAGCTGAACATCCTTTAAAGGCCATGCAGGTCATCAGTTATATGCAGCTAAGGTGTATCTTACATCATGGTCCTGCAGTTTGGAGACCACAAGATGAAGACATGGCACGGTGTGAACGCACGGCAAATGCCGGTAGGATTCTTATGACAGTCTGTGTGACACACACCCACTTTATGGAAATCTATTTGATGGTTGAAAATTTGTTTGGAGTTTAAAATGGACATATGTACCACTTGAAAAGTTCACTTCATAGTTACCTGTGATTGACAAACACATGTCAACATTCGGGAATCAGCTTTCCAAACGGGACTTGACTGGTCCTGGCAGCCCTTCACAATCTCAAATGTCACGGCTAAAAATACACAAAGACACGCAGACGCCTACACACGCTATATAGGGTTTATATTGTTCGACTCATAGACTTGTAGACACAAAGTGTCGGAGTCCTGACTGAGGAACTCAGTCACTTCGCATGGAGAGCTTCATGTGGGAAAAAGGAACTGAATTCATTGAATGTATTTAAACTCTAAATCTGTCCTTCTGTACACATGACATCTATTGCACCTGTCCATCCTGGAGAGGGATCCTCCTCTGTTGCTCTCCTGAAGGTTTCTTCCCTTTTTTTCCCCCTGAAGGGTTATTTGGGAGTTTTTCCTGGTCCGATGTGAGGTTTTGGGGCAGGGATGTCTATGTGGACAGATTGTAAAGCACTCCGAGACAAATTTGTAATTTGTGAAATTGGGCTATACAAATAAATTGAATTGAATTGAATAATTTGAACATCAATATGTACAGATACGGACAAGTTTAATCCCTCCGATTAAAAGCCGCTGCACATTTCGTCTTGCTAAGCAGAGAACATGAATAACTCAAGACGCTCTGGAGAGCTATGAGAGGGGAAAAGAAGAATGGAATATAGCTACAGAAAAGGAAAAACTCCAGGGCAGCTTTGCCCGGAGGATCCATCTGGACTGAAATTTCCGAATGAATTGAGGCACGGAGAGTTAAGCTGAATGAGAAGTAGGGAAAAATATATTAGGGGTGGGAAAAAAAGGTTCCCGAGGCATTCAGTGTGTATGTATGCTCCATTTTTGTGAACGAGTCAAGGCCAAGCCACAGCACACAGAGCAACAGTCCAGCGGTGAGGGTGCTGGGACAGCTTCCTGTTTGAATTAACATCAGCAGAGAGAGAGAGAGAAGTATGAAGAGAGCGAGAGAGTGAGAGAGAGCGAGCATCATGGAAAGTTTGTGGTTTTCTCAGATGAGTCTCTTCCTGGTGACCGAGGCTCACAGTGGGAGGGGCTTAAAGAGAGTTTCTCCAACTTGTTTTTCTGAAAGGTAATTACTCCATCTGGGCCACACCCACACACTCACAGCAGAGTGACGTTACTGCCGTTTCGAGACCTACATTTCCAGCCAGCAGGCAGTTTAACATTCCCGGATTGACAGTAACTTGAGTTGTTCTGCGTGAGAACAAAAACAAAGTGTTCCAATGTCACCAATGTTTTCTATGAAGTGTATTCATACATCAGTGGTAATATTCTGTACTGGGCTGAGGAATAACATTTTTAGATGGTAGCCGAATACCACCATGTTAAAATATTTCACAATTTCAAAGTCCATCATTTAAAACATGTATATATGTACGCATTTACAACATTATAATTCACAAACCTATTATCTAAGGAATTTACTGAAAGTGAGACACGATAACTTTTGCCGTCTCTGTATCATGCTCTCACGAGATCTGTCTCTCGTCTAGCAGTTAAAGGATGGCTCTTGTGTAAATATACAATGTAAGCAAAAGAAACGGCAATAAATTAAGCCAGACTTTTTTTCAGAAGATTTTTTATTATTTATTCTAGTCTCGCAAGTTAAGCACAAAAAGAAAAGTGTGCTACTTTTTTTTGGTAAAATGTCGTTTTCAGATTAAATATAGCTCAATATTTCCCCCAGAAATATAGAACGGAGCATAAAGTCGAACAATATTGAAAAACTCTGCGCAAACTGTGAAAACATTGAAATGCTTTTCCACCCCGGGTGCTGTACGGTTGAGTTATAATCAAGTTTAAGTGCAGTGGGAACAAATATGCAAAGTGGGTCAGGTGAATCAGTAAATGAGTCTGCCCAAGGACACAGATAATTACCTCTGAATGTGATTCTGATCTCTCTCTGTGTTTATGAGTGTCCTGGGAACGTCGGGGGCGTTGTTTTGTCTCGTGTCTGGATGCATACGGCCTGTATTGGTTTAGCTTTTGTGAAACCCGCAGATGTTGGGAGTCTTCGCTGGTCCCGACTGGCACATTTACACTTGTGTGTTTTCACCCCCGTGTTTGGAAACCTCTGCCCATGCCTGAGAGCAGCCATGGTCTCTCTCTCTCTCTCTCTCTCTCTCCCTTCATTCCCGACCTGACATTTTTTCCCTCCGCTTCAGCTCACGTGCGGTTTCAAGATGAAAGCCTCCATTCATTAGTCTGACTGAGGGCCCGACGTAACGACAGGATACCCCACCCTCTGTCTGGCAACAGCCGGGGCCATATTTTACCCGGTGCTGGTGGCCCTCAGATTATAAACACAACCAGCGGCACAGGACATGTTCCGCAGTCTGTGTGGAGGAAGCCGGAAGGTTCTGGGGGATTTCCAGGTTTAATTACCCTTCACAGGCTCACTCTGTTGTTGCACACACTTTCTTTCTCTTTCTTTTTTTCATATCAAATTTGATTTTCTATTTCCCCTGCCGAGCTGCCAAAACTCAGCCACATACCCACACACTCTCTCATTAATGAGGCATATCCCAGGTGTGTGTGCGTGGTACAGATGTGCGCTATCGTGCTTGCTTGCACCGTCAGGAGGGAAATTGTGACGGAAGCTAACTTCCTTCAGCGGCCAATTCAGTCAATTGATCACATTACATTTCAATTCAATTCAATTCAGTTTATTTGTATATCCCAATTTCACAAATTACAAATTTGTCTCGGAGTGCTTTACAATCTGTACACATAGACATCCCTGCCCCAAAACCTCACATCGGACCAGGAAAAACTCCCAAATAACCCTTCAGGGGGAAAAAAAGGGAAGAACCCTGGAGGAGAGCAACAGAGGAGGATCCCTCTCCAGGATGGACAGAACAATAGATGTAATGTGTACAGAAGGACAGATTTAGAGTTAAAATACATTCAATGAATATGACAGAGTGTATGAATAGTTCATAGTAGGCATATTCCACGATGGAGACCTCCACGATCCATCAGGCAGATGGCGGTGGGGAGGAGGAGGCGGAGTCTCAACAGTGGGCGGAGTCTCAACAGGACAGTGGCGTAGTCAGGAGCAGGAATTCCACGACCCAGACCTCAATGATCCATCAGGCAGATAGGATCTATGTCATCTCATAGGGTCCGATGACCCCATGAGACGTGAAGTCAAAAGGACTCCGGGGAGAAAGCAGAGTTAGTAACGTGTGATTGAGAGATGAAAATTCATCCTTAAGGAGAGAAAAAGAGGAGATAGGTACTCAGTGCATCCTAAAACGTCCCCGGCAGCTATAAGCCTATAGCAGCATATCAAGGGGCTGGACCAGGGCAAACCTGATTCAGCCCTAACTATAAGCTCTGTCAAAGAGGAAGGTCTTAAGTCTACTCTTAAACGAGGTGACTGTGTCTGCCTCCCGGACTGAAATTGGAAGCTGGTTCCATAAAAGAGGAGCTTGATAACTAAAGGCTCTGGCTCCCATTCTACTTTTTAAGACTCTAGGAACTACAAGTAGTCCCGCATTTAGTGAGCGTAGCTCTCTAGTGGGCAATATGGTACTACAAGCTCCTTAAGATATGATGGTGCATCACCAATCAAGGCTTTGTAGGTTAAGAGAAGAATTTTAAAAGTGATTCTTGATTTTACTGGGAGCCAGTGCAGAGCAGCTAGTGCAGGAGTGATGTGATCTCTTTTCTTAGTTTTAGTGAGAACACGAGCTGCAGCATTCTGGATCAACTGAGGGACCTAAGAGATTTATTAGAGCAGCCTGATAATAAGGAGTTGCAGTAATCCAGTCTCAAGTAACGAACGTGAACCAATTTTTCTGCATCTTTTGAGACAAGATGTGCCTGATTTTGAAATATTACGTAGATGAAAGAATGCAGTCCTTGAGATTTGCTTTACGTGGGAGTTAAAGGACAAGTCCCGATCAAAGATAACGCCAAGATTCTTTACAGTGGTGTTGGATGCCAGGGCAATGCCGTCTACAGAATCCACATCACCAGATAATTGATCTCTGAGGTGCTCAGGGCCGATTAAAATTACTTCGGTTTTGTCTGAGTTTAACATCAAGAAATTGCAGGTCATCCATGTTTTTATGTCTTTAAGACATGCTTGAATTTTACCGAGTTGGTTGCTCTCCTCTGGTTTTATCGATAAATATAGTTGAGTATCATCTGCATAACAATGAAAGTTTATGGAGTGTTTCCTGATAATATTGCCCAAAGGAAGCATGTATAAGGTAAATAAAATTGGTCCAAGCACAGAACCTTGTGGAACTCCGTGATTAACGTTAGTGGTTATCGAGGCGTCATCGTTTACAAATACAAACTGAGATCGATCTGATAAATAGGATTTAAACCAAATTAGTGCCGTGCCTGAAATGCCAATCGACTGCTCCAGTCTCTGTAACAGGATGTCATGGTCAATGGTGTCGAATGCAGCACTAAGGTCTAACAAGACCAGGACAGAGAGCAGTCCTTTATCTGCTGCCATTAAGAGGTCATTTGTAATTTTCACCAGTGCCGTCTCGGTGCTGTGGTGTTTTCTAAATCCTGATTGAAATTTCTCAAATAAACTATTATGATGTAGAAAGTCGCACAACTGATTTGCGACCACTTTCTCAAGGATCTTGGAGAGGAAGGGAGGTTAGAGATCGGTCTGTAGTTAGCCAACACCTCTGGATCCAGAGTGGGCTTCTTCAGGAGAGGTTTAATAACAGCCACTTTGAAGGAGTGTGGTACGTGGCCTGTTAGCAGAGACACATTGATAATATCTAATAGAGAGCCGCCAATTAAAGGCAAAACGTCTTTAAGCAGCCTCGTCGGGATGGGGTCCAAGAGACAGGTAGACGTGTTCGAAGTAGAAACCGTTGAAGATAATTGGTCACGGTTGATGGGAGAAAAGCCCTCCAAATATACACCAGGGCATACAGCGGTTTCCAAGGCCATTCCACTTGAGGACAGATTGGCACAGGTTATGGGCAAGAGAATATTAATCTTGTCCCTAATAGTTAAAATATTTTCATTAAAGAAGTTCATAAAGTCATTACCACTGAGGTTTATAGGAATGCTCGGCACCACAGAGCTGTGACTCTCTGTCAGCCTGGCTACAGTGCTGAAGAGAAACCTGGGGTTGTTCATATTTTTTCTATTACTGATGAGTAATAGGCTGCTCTGGCATTACGGAGGGCCTTCTTATATGTTTTAAGACTATCTCGCCAAACTAAGCGGGATTCTTCGAGATTAGTTGAACGCCATATGCTCAAGCTTTCGTGACGCTTGCTTCAGTTTGCTGCGTCTGAGGGTTATACCAGGAGCAAACCTCCTCTTCCTCACTGTCTTCTTCTTCAGAGGGGCTATCGAGTCCAGTGTCATTCTCAGAGAGCCTATGGCACTGTCAACAAGATGATCAATCTGGGACGGACTAAAGTTAGACCAGGAGTCCTCTGTTATATTGAGACGTGGTATCGAATCAAAACAGAAGGAATCGCTTTAAATTTAGCTACAGCACTGTCAGTTAGACATCTGGTGTAGAAACTTTTGACTAACGAAGTACACTCCGGTAGTATAAATTCAAAAGTTATGAGGTTGTGGTCTGACAGAAGAGGATTCTGTGGGAAGACGTTCAAATGCTCAATGTCAACACCATAAGTAAGAACAAGATCAAGCGTGTGGCCAAAGCTGTGAGTGGGTTTCTGTACTCTCTGACAGAAGCCAATCGAGTCCAACAAGGAGATGAATGCAGCACTAAGGCAATCATTATCAACATCCACATGGATATTAAAATCTCCAACAATAATAACTTTATCGGTTTTAAGAACCAAACTTGATATAAATTCTGAGAATTCAGATATAAACTCTGAATATGGACATGGTGGCCGGTACAGAATCACAAATCGAATTGGCTGTAGTGTTTTCCAGGTTGGATGTGAAAGACTAAGAACAAGGCTTTCAAATGAGGTGTAGTGTAATTTTGGTTGAGGATTAATTAATAGGCTCGATTCAAAGATGGCTGCTACTCCACCTCCTCGACCGGTGCCTCGAGGAATGTGAGTATTAATATGACTTGGAGGAGTCGATTCATTCAGGCAGACATATTCTTCATGGCTCAGCCAGGTTTCAGTTAGGCAACATAAATCAATGTGATTATCTGATATTAAATCATTTAGTAACACAGCTTTAGATGACAGAGATCGAATATTTAGGAGACCACATTTAATAGTCCTGTTTTGTTGCACTGCTGAAATAATGGTGTTAACTTGTATAAGGTTATTGTGTACGACTCCTCTTCTGCTTACTTTTGATTTATTTAATTGAAGTGGCCGTGGGACAGACACAGTCTCTACTCTAAAGTCATGGGTGGGTAACTGCTCGAATGGAAGAGCAGAGAAGGGTGTTAAACTACAACTCTGCTCCCGGTTCCTGATCTGAACCCTGGGTTGTCATAGATTAAGTCCGTGATCAACTTGGTCATATTCGCAGAAATGAGACGCGCTCCGTCCAACGTGGGATGGATGCCGCTCTCCTCATCAGATCAGGTTTTCCCAGAAAGTCTTCCAGTTGTCTACGAGCCCACATTATTCGCTGGGCACCACCGACAGCCAGCGGTTGAAAGACGACATTCGGCTATACAATTCGTCTGTCTGCAAATTTGGGAGAGGGCCAGAGAAAATTACGGTGTCCGACAACGTCTTGGCATAAGCACACACCGATTCCACATTAATTTTAGTGAGTTCCGAGCGGCGGGCTCGGGCGTCATTACCACCGGCGTGTATTACAATCTGACTGTATCTCCGCTTATCCTTAGCCAGCAGTTTCAAACAAGACTCCACGTCGCCCGCTCTGGCCCCCGGGAGGCACACGACTGTGGTCCGCGGCTTCGCTATTTTCACGTTCCTGACTATAGAGCTCCCGATAACCAGGGTGTGTTCCTCAGCGGGTGTGTCGCTGAGCAGGGAAAACTGGTTCGAAACGTGAAGTGGTTGGTGCACAGCGGGCTTCTGTGTAGACTTACTACTCCTGCGAACAGTTACCCACGATCCCGGCTGATCGGGCACCACCGGAGAACAGCTAACAGCTGACTGTAGCTCCGCGCCGACTACGGGAGAGGGCGGGCTAACTAGCATAGCTGTCTGAGCTTCGATAGCGCGGAGCCGTGCATCTAACCCACTTAGAGTGATATTTCATAAATATTATCACATTGGATGTCAGTTACAAAGCATTTTATTGGGACCAGTTGTCGCGATGGAAAAGGATCAAAACGTGCAACGTTTCTCAAACGGCAGCAATACATCACTTTGCTGTGCCTCACGACCCCGAACAATTCATTTATCCAACCAATAGAACAATAAAATAAAGTATTAGAGATCACAGCTTCTCGGTAAGGCCTTCCAGTGGATTATGCTCAAGGAGTGCTTGAGGGGATTCTGCGGCTGTTTTTAAACTTTTTTTATGTTGTGTACTATAATAATAATAATAATAATCATTTATTTTATATAGCGCTTCTCTAAACACTCGAAGTCGCTTTACAGTCCAGAGTCCAGTAGTCATACACACACACAGTCATCCCGGTGGTGGTAAGCTACATCAGTAGCCACAGCTGCCCTGGGGCAGACAGACGGAAGCGTGGCAGCCAATCAGCGCCTACGGCCCCTCCGACCACCACCAACATTCATTCACATCCATACGAACCGGGGTGAGGCTGCAGTGCATGTCTTTATGATGGTGGGGGAAACCGGAGTACCCGGAGGAAACCCACGCAGACACGAGGAGAACATGCAAACTCCACACAGAAAGGACCTGGAATGACCGGGACGACCGGGATTCGAACCCAGGGCCTTCTTGCTGTGAGGCGACAGTGCTAACCACTGAGCCACCGTGCTGAAAACATAGCTTATGACAACATAACTCTTCCACTAAAGGACCTGCAGGCTTTATGGCTTTTGTCACTAAAATTTTGCAACTTTTAATGAGTGCATTTCTAAAACACAATACCAGAAAATCCAGCAATTCACTGTCGGCCGAACAGAACAAAGGAAATGAGACAAACGGGTTTTTCAAAAGGCAAACAAAATAGCTTCAACAATATCGGATAATTAAGAACATTCAAACACAACCTGCATCTCTAAAGCCACGACACGCATCGCTCCAAAGGTCACACAAGGTCTCGAGTGTCTCAGCTACAACTCACTTGAACGTTACGCCGCGTTGGGCTCGAAGATATTTCACTCCACCGCTGTGGAAATTATGGGAGGAATGTGGGAGTCATGTGAAAAGTCGCCGCTGACTCGTGAACCTCTCTCTTCGTAAACGGGTATGATTTGCGGGAAATGAAATGGTCGCCTGTATTAAACTACGACGTGTGCAAAATGTAACAAATGGGCAACGTGTTAGTTTACATCAGGAGAACTGAAATGTCCACGCCGTCTGGAACGCATCCAAAGTTTCCGCTCTTTCAAATAAATAGCACTGTGGTGAGTAACAGTGGGCGAAACTGTGACTATGAATCTGGGGGGAGGGGGTGGGCGGGGGAGGGGTTTACACATGTGTGAACTCGTCTGTGATTTGAGGATTTTCCGGCGAACACGAGAGAACCTTCCGGAAGTGAGTCACTTTCTTGTGGCCGCGAAGAATAAAGAGGCCAATGGAGAATGACATGTTCTCATTACACCTACAGACATTTTGTTTTCATTCTATTTGAAAAGACACGTTTATTATTTTTTCAATTGAAACAAAAAACGCAGGAATAAATAAACGTTTTACATTATCATTCGCATTATCTTCCTATATTAAGGGACTGGGATGTATTTTAGTTGTTATTATATGACTGCAATTTGTTGGAACACACATGTACTTTTAAATGAAGAAAAAAACAGTTCAATTATCACCTTTTTTATACTTTACAAGATTACAAGACGAAAATAGAATTAAACCTTCAGAGATTTAGGACAAAAGGCATGATGGACAACATTTTCACTACCAAATACCATCACAGGTTACATATTTTACTCCACTTTTGTACAAATAAAGTCAAAACAACATGTATTTAAAGTGAAAAGCTTTATTTCCCATATTTTCCATTGAAAAATGGAAAGTCAATCAGACAAAACTCACACTTTTGAACATCATGTCAATTTTTTGACAAAAGAAAAAATCAATTGTCAATTGAGTGGTCCGATAAATGACATCCGGGAAATACTGGAGAATATCCAAGGTGGCAGCATAATTCAATCTCTATTACGCTGATGTTTTTCACACACACACACACACACGTCTATATTGTGTGTGCGTTTCTGTACCAGTCGGTGTCGTCGGGGTCTGTTTGATTGCATCACGACTGGAGCCCTCGATGAGACATCATATACGGGGTCTGTAACCAACACAGAACAGCGGCCTGTACTTTTCCACTGATTTTAATGAGCAGGTAGGGACTGGCCACTGGACAGAATGCAGATTCCTCTGCTTCCTGGCACAACGTTGTTGGCCGCCTCCTCTGCGTTTGACGGGATCACGCACTCTTTCAGTTGATAGAGACTCTTCCTGTTGCATATGTGGATAAACAGCCACACGCACGCTCACTGAGAAAGGAAGCGAGAAAGAACCAGGCACCGAGGTGACACACTGAACTGAGATACATGTAAACTGTCTCGCTCTCTCTTCCTGTCTCTGTTTCACACACACACACACACACACACATACACACACACACACACACACACACACACCTGTTCTCTGGCCTGGATACCATGGCCTGACCTGATAATAAGGACAGCACCATAAACAGGCTATTAACCTGTTAGGACTGAATGTTTACAGTCGTAGAGCCGAACAACAGTTTGTAAACGTGTGCCATACTTTTTAAATAGATTGATAAACCTTTCGGCCAAACCACTCCTAATGAGGTCAATATTGCAAACTTATAAAAATCCTCAATACACTATGGTCAATTGGTCAAATTGGAGAAAAACTTCAACACTTGCTTAGAATTAGACCGCATTGGACATTTGGAGACATAACGCACTGTCACAAAGTGTAAAACTGGGCTTTCTTTCTCAGCTTGTATCATGTGTTTCTATTTGGGGGGCTTTTTTGCCATTATAAGACATAGTAGAGAGCTGAAATGAAGAGGGGGAGAGACATGGGGGATGGCACGAAAAAAAGGCAGCTGGTCGGCATGTTAAACTCCGAAAGGCCACCAGGACGACCTATTGGAATGTGTTTCTTCAGGGAGAATGGAGACAAGGACACGTCCTATGTATGTAAAATGAGTGAGATTGAGATTCATACAACTCAAAAACGTTCAGAAATTAGAGTGATTGATACTAAATAGGTAAAGATGGAAAACGAGTTGCTGGCTTCAGTCACAGGTGGTGAAGAACATACACAAACACACTTGGATCTGGATTGACAGGAGAATCAAAATTGGGGCAGATTTTATGTAAAAATCTAAACTCTGAGGTGCATTGAATCTAAATGCTGTTAGTTGTTCCTCTGGAAACAGTGAGCAGATCAACACTATGGCGAAAAACACCATCAGAGATGTTTTTTTGTTTTGTTTAGAGTTGTTGGATACAGAAAACTAACTGATACAGTTTAGTCCTATTTCACTAGATTCGGCGTCAGCCTTTATTTACGTCCTGAATTGTAACAGAATACACACATAAAGAAGGTTTAGCTCCTGCCGCAGACTCGAACTCTACGTTGTCGTTTTCTTTGTTGTCGTTGGCTTTGGTCCCCTCTCCCCCCCCCCCCCCCCCGCTCCGACCTCGCATAATTCCGACAGCCAGTGAACGCGGCGCGGCTTCATGCTGTGTACCTGTTTATTTTCAGCGGTGACGCGGCCGCTGCACTCCTCCTATATGCGGCTCGTCAGACGGCGACGGGGCTGTGATTGGTGAGCTGTTGTTGCTGTAGCAGCTTGTGTCGGCGCTGTGTGGAGGGAGGGAGAGAGGGAGGGGAGAGAGGGAGGGAGCGGGGGGGCGGGGCGTTAATAAAAAGCGCGACAGCTCTCCGGGAGCTTCACTCTGGTGGAGGAAAGTGAGCAAGGAGGGTCGGTAGACGTGGCACCAAGTGACACCCCCCCTGTATTTACCAACAACAGGCTGCCTTGTCCATCACCCGTACCGTCCGAGCACACGACCTCGCTTCCGAGAGCACTCCCCCCCCTCTACCTCGACTAATAAATGCCAAGAGGAAAAACGAAAGAGCCAACCGCCAAGCATCGCCGCTGCGAAGTGGAGAGAAACGGTCGGACGAACACGTAAAAGGGACGAAAGCAACGCACGGATCGCCGCCGTCGCCGTTTCTCAATGCATACCCTTTGTGCCCGGGGTACGATGAAGCCAGAGATCACCGCCGCCGTGGGATTTCTTTCGAGATTTCTGCGGGTGAAAGGACACGTAAACGATCGACAGGTCCAAACGTTCAACCAAAGCTTACAGGACATTTTGTCAGGTAAGGAAACGGACACCACAGCGATTTTCACACACAAAAAACAACATGGTGGGGGGAAAACACGCCACACGGTGTGTGTGACTACATCACATGTTTAGTTTAGATTTTGTTATCGCGTTAAATGCTTAAATTCGTCTTTTGATCGGGCTGAGAATGGTTCAGAAGAAGCCTTTCTTTGTTCTCGCATGTATGGATGTCAGCGCTGCCAACGCGCACCACTGTTTGCGCACGTCAGAGGGGCAAAAAAACAGGAGTAAACACAACGGACGATCTTAATCTAACGATTGTCGACAATTACATTTCTACAATCTCATTTTTTTTTTCTGTCACAAAGAGGCAAAATGGAGGGGGGAGGGGGGGATGCGAAGATCGTCAAACGAGGAAGTGTACCTCGGTCGATAAAGCTCTCACAGAACCGAGCAGACCAGCCCCCAGTGAGGCTGCTCAATTACGTAATGCATTTGGACAAAATGGGTTGATGATGAAAAATGCGTCCTATTACAAACCTATCTTTAGCATCGGGATGTAAAAACACATTTTTATATTTTATAAACAATACACGAAACAATATATGTATAAAAACATCACACATTGTGCATTGTGTGTTGTTCATTCAATGAGTGAATGACCTTGTTGATTGGATTTGTTTTTGACCGTGTGGGTTTTATGTTGACGTACGATTAACACGTCACCCATTCAGTTTAGCTATGTACAGGGGATACAAAAACAACACATTTCCCGAAAAATTCAGCCTTGATACCGCTTTATATATCCACATATATCGGATTTCTTTATTGCTCGCCTATTGTGTATTATTGTTGCGGTAAATACATTCCAGCCTGAGGGCTCTAAAGCTGCTGTACATCCGTCTCACCATCCACTGAGCAAGTGACCTACATTTCTCCATTCCGAGCTCACTTATATAAACACACGTCTGTCTTTGCAGATACAGCTCGGTCCTTATTGGAGGGACATATTTACATGTACATGATAAGAATAAAACCGGTTATCTCTCCAAAAAACGACACAATAATAGTCAGTATCAAACACGAACTGCAATTCATTGTAGGTGGCCATACAACTGCCCGATTAAAAAAAATGTTTTTTTTGGAGGAGGGTTGCTTGAAGAAAACATTTTATTTGTTTTCGACCCCCCCGACAAAATATCCCCACCGGCACATTTCGACGACTGTTTGTAAACAAGACAACAGTTTGAGTCGGCCGAGCGGTCTGTGTGGGGGAGGGGATGTTTTTCTGCTGTGCGCCTGTAGGACGTTAAAGGCGCAGGCAGTGTAATCGACGAGGGAAATGGAGGGGAAATCCGCCGTATATTTACTGCATAAACATTAACGACATCAACACGATGTGAATTGTACGGTCCATCTGTCACCTGAGATAATTGGACACGGTTTTATTGTAAATTGAAGCCGCAGTCTTTCACAAATGAAAACAAAAACATGCGCCAACATCTGTCCCATTGTGTGCGCGAGACAGAACCACGAGCGAGCATGTGGCTAAACTGAGCTCTTTTGTGCCATAAAAAACTCCACAATCGTTCACTGTTGTGTCTGTGCTCCCCTCGTTTGTGCTGAGCGAAGGCCAGTGGGTAAAGTGGGCCCGGGGACAGTTATCCGCAGGGCGAAGGTTTTTATTTATTTATCAGCAGCATGTCTTTTTTTCTTTCTTTTCTCCTAGTGGTCCAGGTTCAGCCGCAGTTAATAAACAACCCTTTGTTAAACTATTTTCAGTTACCCGTGTGCCCTCGTTTTTAAGAATAGGCCCCGCTGAACTGATCCGTTTCGAGCTGCTCCAGGATCTGAAGGGTAGCGGCCTTTGTGGCCCAGTCCGGATCTGAAAGACCATGAAGCCCCTTCATTAGCTCCGTAGTATACAGTCTTCTGTGGTAAAACAAGGTGGCCTGCAGGGTCCCTACTTCACTTACCATGCTTTTTCTTCGCATCACAATGAAGTTAGAATGGAGATGCGTCTTTTCAAAGTAAATGCGTGTGCTGGGGCTGGGAAATCCCCTTTTGTATTCATCAGAAGAGCCATATATGAGTTCAAATGTTCCCCTCGGCGGTCTAACTCTAAACCACAAAAAATGTCTCGAGCCTCATCACTAGTTTCACTGCACACACAAACTCCCACACAGAGGAGGTAAATAGAAAAATAAGTTCTTTCCCTTTAAGAGGCGGAGCCTGGAGTCCCAGATGGCCGACTGGGACTTGGACACTTTTGGTGTTCTTTTTGTTCAGCCAATCATAGCAGAGTCCCGTCACACTGATGACGGCCATGGGAGGGATTGAGCAATTCAATGGCCCTCTTTTTGTCACAGAGGCCTGGGGTGCCACTGGCCGCCTGTTTAGGGCTGCTTATCGCCACTCAAACAGGTGTTGATGCTTTTCTACCCTTTCTTCATCTCCTGAACACAGCTGTGCCCAGTACTTGAGTGTAGACGGGAACTTTCTTTATGGCCAAGAGGCTAGACGCTCTCAAAACATCCAGAAGGACAGACTGTGAGGGATACATTTATGTGGAATGGATAGTCATTCTAATAATCACAATATATCTAAATAGGTAGCAAGGTACAGTTCATACTTTTTGCATATTTTATTATTTATTACATTTTGTATTTTATTTCGTATGGAGAGTGCACATCAATAAATATCACCAGTTCGTCAAAACACTTTTTTTGTATCTGTAGTCCCTGGACTTCAATTGGTTAAAGTTTATAAATGGGGGTGTTATATATATATATATATATATTTTTTATTTATTTTTTTTAACACATTCTTACTGTTCATACATTCTTCTTTTCTAATCTGGCCTTTTTCTCCTCTTATTGGTCCACATCACATGATCCGTTTATTTTTTTTACCCTCTTTATTATAAGCAGCCAGATGGTAATCTCTTTTTCTTCTTTTCTCTCCCCTCTGTCTCTGCAGAGCAATACAAGCACCACTGGTTCCCAGACAGGCCCTGCAAGGGATCAGGTTACAGATGCATCCGCATCAACCACAAGATGGACCCTCTGGTGGGGCAGGCGGGCCAGCGCATCGGCCTGACCATCCAGCAACTCTACTCGCTGCTGCCCAGTGAGCTCACGCTCTGGGTGGACCCCTTCGAGGTGTCCTACCGCATCGGCGAGGACGGCTCCATCTGCGTCCTGTACGAGTCGCAGCCCTGCCCCGTAGGAATGCCGGTGATGGCCACCGCCAGCTCCTCCTCAGGAAACGGCGGGATGGGGGGCCCCATGGTGGACAGTCACATCAGCTGCAAGGAGGAAATGATGGTGCTGGGCAGAACCAGTCCCTCCAAATCCTACAATATGATGACTGTGTCCAGTTAAAGAGGCACACCGTCGCCCCGGCCTACTTTTGTTCTGGGTCACGTCGTGGCTGGTCCGATTGTCTGATCCGATCAGCGAGCCTTTTTGAAGCTAAGAATATGAAATGAAATAGTGAAAGAAGAAAAAAAAGAAAAAGGAAAAAAAACAGAGGATGTGGCCTATCGTCCAGGTGATGGAAACCTTGTAGGTTTGATATTTTTGACCCCCCCCCCCCCCATTATCATCTGTTCTGTTGTCATTGGATCAGCTGGGCACTTTTTTTTAGGAGAGGCTTTGTGGAAATGGAACAGTTGGGGCAGCTAAACAACAACCAACCAACCAGGAACCCCCACGGAGATGGGCTCCTCCCCCTCCCTCGACTTTAAACGACATGGTGATCAGCTCCATCTCTGAAGGGGCTGTCATTGACTTTGCACTTTGACTTTACTTTGAGTTACTATGGGTTCATGTTCAACACGCCATCGCAAAACACCAAAACCTAAATTGTAAGGAATTTTTTCCTTTTTTAAATATCAGGAACAACCCCATGAATTAAAAAAAAAAAAAATCCTGAGCTTTTTTTCTCCAATAAACTCTTTTCACTTGTTTTGTTTCCTGGGCGGGGGAGGAAGTTGAGGTTTAGACTGAAGCCTTTCACAAGCTCAAGGTAAAGAAACACCCCATGAGAGCATCTCTATTTTCTATAAGACCCCCTTTTTGGACCACAGGAAATTAGTTTTCTTTATCCTGTAGCTTGAAAAAGGCTTTCAGTCTTCACATTGCCCCCCTCGCATCAACAAAGAGCCTCAGAAAACCTTCATCTCGGCGTATCAAAGTGGAATGTGTTATGACACCTGTTACCTGTGGATACCAGTGTGTCCTGTTGCACTGTCGCCCTCCCATCACCCACGTGTGTGTGTAGCTTCCCGGGGGAGGGCAGGGGATCCGTCTCCTGCCCCCCTCCCCTTAGTTAACGAATGTTGTTGAAAATCACAATCCAGTTCCTGTGTTGTTATTGTTGCCCAGTTTTCCTCCAACCACTTGGTCATCTCCCGCGTCGCCAAAAAACTCGAAGTGTAGCAAAAGGGGAGGGGGCTATTTGACCCCAATCTTGGTCACGTGGCCCTGTTAGAATTGACGTTGAATGCACTTTGACGTGAGATTGTGTGGGATGTGTACTTTGGAGAGAAAATCGCCTGCATTCCATCCATTCGAATGTCATCTTTTCACGCCGTTTTTATCGCCCCCTCCCACTTATAACCGTTTGTTCATACTGTAGCTCCTACGTCGGGGTAGACTAATTAATATCTATTAAATCGGGAGTGTGCGACTCTGGAATTCAAAACATGTTTTTTTTTTTTTATTACACTGTATTTGTGAACATTTCAAGAGCTTGTTGATTTGGAGAGTATCGTAGGTGGTGTGTTAGAAACGTTCTGTCATCCGTTCATATGGCACTGTTTGCTCTGGCAGGAAGCAGAGATGCGCTGTTTCTGCCCCTCCCACCCCCAAGACGCACAGATGGACATTTGTGTTGCGGAGAGAAGAGGGAGAAAGAAAAGAAAAGTTAGACTAAAAGGTCTGGACTAAGTGATGACTGTGAGGCCAAAGGGAGGTCTGGAGCGCCGACTGTTAGGAGATTAATTTGAATTTGCCATTAAAACAACACCAGGCCTTGTCGGCCTCCTCTTTTTAATTTACAGTAACATTCATGTCCGCGATCTTGTACAAAGATCCCTCTTGTGTGCATTGGAGGTGCATTGCCTTACGAAGACCTCATTGTCGTGAATTCTGAGCCATTTGTGATTTTTAAACTATCAGGCGTATGTGAGCGAGCCTGGTGCATGCACCGCCCGGGCCCTCGCTGGAGGTGTCAAATCCACCCCCTCCACCCCCCTCCTCCTGGTGTGTGTGTGTGTGTGGGGGGGGGGGGGGTCAGAGTGCCTCAAGTGCCACATATCACCCCTCAGCTCAGACCTCCTGTTCAGGCAAGAGCCAGCCAGCACGCTGCGCGCTGACCCCCTGTGGACACAGGTAGACTTAATGTGACGCATATCATCATCCATCACTCTGGGGAGCTGGGTAAGGAAGGCGGAGATGGTGTGAGAGAGAGAGAGGGGGCCAGGGCCGGACTCTTTTTGTCCAGGGCAGCTAAAATCCCTCCAGCCCTCCCCCCTTCTTCTTGACTTATTCAACATCTCGCCCGCCCCCCCCCCCCCACACCGAGCCCTCGACCCTCCCTCAGCAGTGATGGGTAGACAACAACAAAAAACAGCACACGCGTTTGGCGTGCTATCGCTGCACTGGGGGGGGGGGGGGTACATGAGAGATGAGGAAACATGGATCAAAGATGACGAATGAGGGTACGAGGCCGTTGTTTTCTGTGTTCATCTCACTGGATTGGCCTGCACTCGATTACTGAGTTTGAGTAGCAACTTTGTTTACATGCATATGAAAGGGCGTGATGGCTGTCTGACGTACCCCCCCCCCCACCCACCACCACCATCACACTGGGTCTGAGGGGTGAACCGTGGGCTGGAGCAGATGCTGGAGGCGGCCTTAGCCGCCGGCCAAATGTGTCACAGCAGGCTGGTTTCGCCGCTCATCACCAGCCCTCTGCGTGTCTAAGCTCCCCTAAGCCTGAGAGGATCATGGGTAATGGAGCTATAGCCTTTTGACGCACTGCAACCTAACCCCGCTTCCCCTGCTCTCTGCTGACGCTCCCCTTCAGCAATCTGCGAAAAAAAGCAGCGATTCCATGTCGGCCAGATGGGAGAGGAGCTCGCTGGGATGGCGTCCCAGGGCTTTGGTTTCCGTGGCGGGACACCAGTTTTAAAATCACACTGCTCCATTTAAAAAAAGCTTTTTGTCGCGCGACGAGATGTTTTGAGATTGGTCCAAGTTTCGTTGACGTGAGGCGATCGTCCCAGCTCACTTTTCTCTAGATGTATTTTATGGTCACACTGGTAGAATTTCTCATCTTTTTCCACTCTGCCATCCCCCCTCTCTCCATCCTCTTTTAAAGAGGATTTTTAGTCTGGTGATCTAACCCACTTTTAAACAGACCTTATTAATAAATAAATAAAATTTTAAGAGCCACAAAAAAATGTCACCAAAATCCCCTTTCGACACCTTCGCAACTGTACTAACACCACCGGAAATGGTTTTAAGTCCTCAGTAATATTGATTATTTAAATGGCATCCATTCAGCGTGTGCGCACAGGGGTTACTTTGTCGCGAGAGTGCTTTGAGTCGTCGGAGGTAAAATAGCACATAAAATGCACTAAATATGTCAAGTTGAAGTTGTGTGACATTTTTTTGAGACGCGAGGAGTCTCCTGGAATGTATTGCCAAACTCAGGCCTCGGACATTCAATAAATACCCTCGTGGAGAAGTTGTGCATGTTAAGACATGAAACGGGAAGGGAACAGCAGTTTCGTTGTTATCGTCAAAAATTGTCATTGATTAGTTGAATTATTGCCACTTTCACATTTGAGGTGTTTTACATATTGTAGAATGTATTGTAACTGTACGGCATATGGTAGAGTACATAACATTACACATGGGAAGTGCCAATAATTGCTGTCCTTAGGTGTTTTTTAGATTTATTCCTTTTTGTATTTCATCTTTTAACATGGATAATGCTTTTTCGTCAGTGAAGCCATTTGTGATGGGAGTGTTGGCAAGGACCAAAGTCGTTTTGGTAACAACAACAAATCAAAAACATATTAGTTTCCATGATCTGTAAGTGTAGACGTATCCTTTGCCTTTTCCTTTTTTTTCCCTTTATTTTCTTTTCAGTTTGTTCCTTTACTTTTTTTCTTCTATTTGCGTACAAAACCAGAAAATAGACAAAAAAATCTGAGCTTACCCAAGAAGAAAAGCTGTCTATCTTGTGATCTCATGTCAGTACATCTTTATCGTGTTCAGTTTATTTTCCTTGGGTATGTTGTGATGAACTGCTGTAAATTTGTACAGTTCATGTAAATTGATTGTGCGGAAGTTGTACAGATTTCTATATTTTGGAAGAAAAGTTTTTTTTCTCTGTAATAAAAGATTTCCTATCTTGGCATCATATCCCCCTGTGAGCTGTCGTTAATTACTCGGTACAATTTGAAATTATGACTTTACAATTATTCAGCTGAAAGAGGTTTTACGACTTCACTTTATACAGCAAGAGCTACACAAGCCTTCCCCCGGTGTTGTGGCCCCACTGGGCCCCAGAGTGGAACTGGAGAGGAGATCAAGCCTCACCAACATGTGCCCCTTTGAGACGGTAAACTGCACTTTGTGTATAAAGAGATTTTAGTTCACACATTATATAAGCGCATTATCCCACTACAAAGTTTCTCTGTTGCTATATTTGATTTGTACTTTTTTTTATTTTTTATAAAAAAAAAATAAACTGCTAAAATGGGTCTGTTTGTGTTATAAAACAAATCTGATGGGCTGGGTGTCAACAATGTTGATGTAACTGGAACATTTCATAAGCCCTTATGCTGCTTCCCCCTTTTTTAAAGGACCGTTTCCTGATCAGCAAATCACTTCACGTCCAAATGCACATGATGTTTTTCGGACGGTTGGCCTAAAACTCGGCGCTCCGTTCTCCTTCCAAATGGAGCGGCCAGCGCTTCCACCTCTTAAATTAAGGGATGCGACAGATGGTACCGTGAGCCATGAGGTTTCTCTCCAAATCTCAGAGAGAAAAAAAAACCCCAACAAACTGCTAACTCTGCCATTGCACATATATCTGTACCCCCGAACCAGCTGACTGCAAAACCCAGAGTTCGGATTAAGACTCGCAATCTTTTGCAGCCCTCTCCATCCCCCAGGTCGCTTTGCAGCAGACGGAAAAAGAAAAAAACATTTTGGCTGGTTTGGACACGCAAACAAAGGATGGAACGAGAAGAGCTGTTTAGAAGCAGCAGAGGGTGGGGGGGGGGGGGGGTGGTGATCAAGTCGGGCTTTAACTCGCCAAACACTGGCAAGCAAGGGGCCTTAACAGCTGAGTGTGGGGATTGTAGTTTTAAATTATTTAAATCCGTCGTTGTAAAACACGAGACACCAGTCACATTTAGCCTTTTTTTAATTTGGTGCATAATCTCGGTGCAACTTATTGCTCAACGTCCCTGTCGAGTCTCCGTGGAAGCGGGTCAAATAGTCACAGTGTGGTTTCTCTGCAGAAACATATCATCTGGTGAAGCCATCCAATAATAACACAAAGCTCAAGTGATCCAGATCTAACGGGGTATTTGCAATCCTCCCCGGAGATGGTTTTGCAACGTCTCATTTGAGCAAGATGTGTTGAGCCGTTATTCATCTCAGGAAAAAAGAAAAAAAATGGATCATCGAGTGGATGAGCTAGTGTAGAAATGTATAATTTTGACATTATTAATGTTTGATAGCTGTTGGAACACACAAGAAGATTTATTGATGAACTTCACTCAAATCCGTATGTAAATTAAGAGATATAAAACATCAGCATAAAACAATTTTTTACGACTCTAATGAAACTGCAGTGGGTTTTTTCACCACTTTGTTAGTATCCTTGATGTGTGTGTGTGTGTCATTCAGAAAGCCAGGGACAAGTTTATTCCTCTTTGAAACAGATCCATGTCTGTGTGGGTCTCCAGAGTATTAGAGGCTATACCATCACACATTACTCACTCTGCTTTCTCCCCGGAGTCCTTTTGACTTCACGTCTCATAGGGTCATCGGATTGTAAAGCACTCTGAGACAAATTTGTAATTTGTGAAATTGGGCTATACAAATAAACTGAATTGAATTATAACATTTGAGTTTTGCACCACGTACTTCTACGATATTATTTGTATATGTTTTGTAAACTGGCATATATAAAGAAGCTATAGTATGAAATCTGTGTAATGGTAGTTAGTGGCCATATAGGTGCGAGGTCCTGGGACAGGGATGTCGTATGTGTACAGATTGTAAAGCCCTTTGAGGCTAATTTGTAATTTGTCATATTGGGCTGTACAAAATAAACTGAATTGAATTGATAATGAGGTTCTAGACACTATAGTTGACACCGTCACACTAGTTTACTTTCAACTATGGATACTTTTGACACTATTGACCAACAGCAACTGTCTTCAATGGGAACGGCGGGCCGGAGAATTGAAAATGGAAGAAATTATTGTTGCTTATTCGCTGTGTTGCATCACTCCCTTGAACTTACGCTGCTCTGCTGGAGGACACGGAAAACTTTAAGAAATGAAATGTGCAATTTTGACCGAACACCACTAGCATGTAATCTCTGGAGAATAAGTTGTTGCGTGTGTGTAAATACAGGATAAATATGGGATTTAAAGTGTGTTTTATCGCAGCAGCTTGTGTGTGGCGCTATCATACACTGCCTTCATAAACTAACCAGTCAGGCCCCACATTTTCTTGAATGTGGAATTGTAAAGATATCTTTTTTTTTACGGCAACTAAAAGAAAGTGAAGTCCGAGCATGTGACTCGATTTGTGTCTCTTCACAGTCTATCTTCAGCACCTTCCCCATTCCCTCTCCCCTCGCGTTACACTCAAATAGACCCTCTCATCAGTCACCCTCTTTATCTCGCTCTCTGGTTATGTCGTCTTTTTCCCCTCAGATTCTTCTCCTCTCATTTCCACGGCCCCTCCGTGCCTCCACTCCTCCCATACCCACTACACCACCTCGTCCTCCATCTATCTTTATCCCTCCTTCTCCAAGCTGCTGGTGTCATCTAGCAGCTCCTACAGCAGAGGAATTCATTCCAGGGTCTGGCAAAGGGCCTTATTGGGGTAAGTTGAGGGCTCTCGGTGGGAATCATGTGGTGCCGTGTCTCTTTGTATATGGCACCCTTGTGTTTGAACGGCTCATGTGTTAGTGTGTCCGTGAGAAAGAAATTTAAAAATGAGTCCTAAAGTCCTAAAGTATAACATGTTCTTTTTCCGCGGCATTGAGTGACTGATTCTTGGAGCCCTTGGGCTTTTGGTTGAATCACCCGTTTAAAAGACGAGCATCTGCTTCTTCAAACGTAGGAAGAGAAGTCAGATGGCTCCCGATGAACGTTTCAGTGAGAAACGAGCTGAACGTGCTTTCCTCAAACTGACTAAAACGTTCAGAAATGAAAGTCAGATTGTTTTCAGATCCCGGGTCAAGTTTGGAGGAATTCAGTGAGCACAGCAAGCTGTTTGGAGCCAAATTGCAACAACAAGAGATTTATATTTTATTTCTTCTTTGTGATGAAAGTGTCAGGGAATCGTCGTATTTAAACACGCCGCCCACACACAACATGATTTCTCAATGTTGAAGCTCCGATGAGGAAACCTAACGTCCAGAACTTACATCTGTAGCATCGTCCAGGCAGTATTTACAGTTATTTTGAACAAAACTGTGAACACAAAATTTTCTTGCTGCGGCTAACACGTTTGCAAACAGTTGCCGCAGCAACGCTTCAAGCACACACAGAACAACATCAGCATTACAGTCATGCTTTTGACCTCAAGACAAAGACGTCCAGTATTCACTCTCCTTAAATCTCTACTTTGATCTCCACTAAATCTTCAGGGAAATATCTGGCAGGTCAATAAGGAAGAAATTAGGCCACGCCTCTCATATTACACGTCTCGATGTCCATGGACACTGATGATAGCTTAAATTGCAACCAGTATCCTCCCCACTTAGCATCTCTTTTAGAGAAACAAATTGAAACTGGGTTTATGCTCCTCATGTCTGTCCCATGCTATGTTTCAGGAGCAGTGATATCAACAAGCTCTGCGTCCTGATGATAAGCTAACGGGCCACAACCACCGCTGATGTCTTCATGCGTTTGTGTCCTTCCACATACGGTTGGCTGAAAAGTCGGCGGTCAGACACGGAGGCAACATATTCCTGTGGTCGGCCTCTCCCGACCAGCAGGCAACACTCTCAACCACGCCGAGCGAGAGGAAGAAAGGGAAAACCATCCGTCTAAATATAGCTGAGCATTGGGGCTCAGCAAGAGGCCCTCTGCATGTGGTCTGGCCACACACACACACACACGCACACACACACACATACATGCACGAACAGATGTATTTTGTTTGAACCCTCCATACAAAAAGGACAGACTTCAAACCGCTCTTAGCCTACGTTCATTTGTCACGACTGTAATTCTGATGTGAACCACCAGAATTCCTTGGAAATGAGTTCTCAGCTCAGCAGCAGAAGAAAAAGCTTCACACAGGTTTTGCATCTTTTCGCTCGGAAAAAAAGAGCACGCGTTCACTTAAAGCCCCGGCAGCGCGTGAACACAACGCAGCCCGCTAGCTAACCCGCTAGCTAAGCCGCTAGCTAAGCCGCTAGCTAGCCTGCAACCGCGCGATCGGCCTGCTGCGCCCTGCTCATTTCTCGTACCAAACCACCAGAACATCGAGACAACACAGCGCCTCAGCTGCTTCCTGTTCATGTTGACGGTGAGATTCGCTCAGAGTGAGCAATAAATGAGAATACAAAGGGTGAGATCAGGTGTTCGAGGGAATTAGAGATAAGATGCAGGAATAAATTAGGTGATCGAGAAACCAACAGCGGAAAATGTGAAGCACAAGAGGGATAAACACTGTTATAACATATGTTATTCAAAAATAAGAGGCGAGTTTTGATTGAGAACTGAGGGGAAATGCACTGAGTGTGCAAGAAAGAAGACAGCTGACAGGAAGATATGTGGCTCTCCCCCCCCCCCCCCCCCACGATGAACACAGCTGTGTGACAACACACACACACACACACACACACACTCTGTTCAAAACACCCTCATCAAGCGTAACAGTGTAAGCACAAACACACGGGCGTACAGTGTACAGATCGCACAGTTCCTGAACGAAAAAGGGAACAAGACTTAATCACGCACACATCTACAAAAGCAGACGCACAATCGGGGATAAACACGACGCACACTGGCCTTGCAGCTGCAACACAACATGGTGATAGGAAAAAAAAGGGGGAAAATGAAGCATATTTGAGCTCATGAAGAGACCCGGAGTCAAATGACTCACAAGAGCACACTGTTCTTCCGATTATCGACAGACAGCATCACATCAGCGATCACAGTCTGATGACGAGGAGCTACGTCGTTACACGCACGAAGCTTGAAATAGAAACAGTTTCCCCGAGTGACGACTGCAACGCGACTGTTTTTTGTTGACTCCAAACGTTACTGAGTTTAACAGTCGGTCGGTGTCCCCGGGTGATACTCTGACTCCTGTGGCAGTGAGATATGGACGATAAAGCAGCGTCAAAACAGCCGTGACCCACATAAGACCGGCCGGCTTAATGAGTAACTGTGGCAGACTATAATTTCCCGACGGGACCAATATGTTACTCATTACACACACAACACTTCGGCATGAACGATACACATGGAATTGGATAAATAATTACACATGTGCATGGTAGCTAACCCTGGGTGTGTGAGCACAGGCGGGGCCGTGCTCTAGATACATAACCACTGTTTACTGTGTGCAGGGCCCTGACGTCTGCATGTACTTTTTGAGCCAATCATGATGTTCCTTTCCCCATTTTTGCTTGGGTGTGATTTATAAAGTTGGATCTTGCCCTCCACCAAATGGCTGCTGATGCTTCCAGAATTCCTGTCTCCCTTTTTAAGGTAGCCTGTTTTACTTGTCTCTCATCATCTGATACATCCCGACATCTGACACGAACAGCTGTTATGTTAGCGAGCCGGCGTTTGTCCACTCTTTGCTGCGCATCCATGTTTTCGTCTTGTTCATAAACAGTGGACATAGCTACCGTGACGTTGGTTTCAAAGCCTCGTGTTCGGCATTTTGACCCTCGCCTTCTAGGTTCATTGCCGTCACAAGGTAGCCGTACTTTCTCCAGACGTCTCCTCACGCTCCGCTGCCACAAGGACAGATACAGGAGAACATTCCTGCCGACGGCTATGAGGCTCTATAACAGATCACCTCTTGCCAGACCATAGTGCAATAACTACAATAATAACTTCATATCCACACTATGTTGATCTGCACTTCACACATTTCATTTATTTACACTACACACATACACACACATTTCATTTACACTACACACATACACACTTTGCATTTTGCACACTGTCTATATTTAATATTTTAATATTTAATTTAATTTGTCATTAGTATTGTGTATTGTGTATGCATATATGTTATATATATACAAATATATTTTACTTTGTATACTCCTATATATTTCATCCCTGTTTTTATATTTTATTTTTTATTCTTGTGTATTTAGTTTATTGGTGCTGCTACTGTGACGACAAATTTCCCCTTGGGGATTAATAAAGTATATATCTATCTATCTATCTATCTACTCTTCTTTATGGTCAAATTTAGTCTAATTGGAACCATTATTTACTAAATGAACATCATGCTGTATTGAATAATTCTTTAAACTAGAGTTGAGACCATAAACTCATGTGTGAATTGTTTACTGAGGGAATAAATCAAGTTGGGTTATTTTCTCTTAGACATACAGTTGGACTTCTTATTGCAACCAGAGGAATCCTGCATGTATTTGATTGGCCACCGCAGTGTTTGGCCAGATGAAGTTGCACTCATTGAAATGAATGAGGCCGCAATTAAAAAAAATGTTGGTCTGAACGCGGCCTGAACCACAGCAGCACTGTCAAAGCCATCTTTTATCCTTAAAATTATAAAATGCTCAAATATTACCAGCCGGTAGTGGATAGCCATGCAGCTTAGCATATTGAGGGGTAACACCCCAGTGTGGTGTTTCAGGTTTTCATCAAAGAAGTTATGGGTTGTGGGAAAAGTTGGGTTGGACTGATTTCAGTACCAGCTGCGTGTGTGAAATGGCCTCTGTGGAGAATATAACTCTGGCTTATCGTACAGTTATATATGGGGGCGCAAGGAGAAGGCTGCAGATAGGAGGAGGTGTAACTCATGTGGCGGTGTCCAGTCCATTATCGTCTCCTCCTGCTACTTTAGATCGGCAGCAGTGACTGTAAACCATTTGAGGGGCTGCCAGTTCGGCGCTATAGTGCTTTTTTCAGGGGTACCTGGAGACAGACGTGCGGTAGCTGGAGGACACTGGCTGCAAATCAGAGCCGGATGGAAGTGTGGGAATAAAAGATGACGAAGAGAGCCAGTCGAGAAGCCCCAGGGAGGAGACCTTTTGTCGGTAATCATTTTAACTGGAAGAAATATTGGAGACACCCACACGTTTGATTGATGCACACTGATGAGGGGAATCCATTATCCCTTATTGATTTCACATATTAAAATGATACTACGGAGGGGGCGAGGCAGACAAAAATAAAAATAAAAGATGTCTCGTAAGATGAGAGATGGTCGATGTATGGAGTATGCAGCTCACTTAAAGTTTCTTCTAACTTTCAACACAACCCCAAAAAAAGAGAGGCTTATCACAGCCGCAGAAGCAAGGGAAGGTGGGTGACAGGCAGAGGCAGCAAGATAAAAACAATGCACCACTCACACTCTCCACCACCCCCATCACAGCTGTCGCGGTGTGGTGGAGGGAGATATGCTCTACAACCTCTCTGCCTGCACTCGGCCCGGTTCTAGTCAGATTTAGCGAAGGCTCGGCTGGAATGGGTTGGACCCACACCACGCATACCAGCGCCACCGTGTGCTCTCTGCTGACCTACTTGTGTCAGGGGGAACATAAAGTACAGTTGGAGGAAGCTATCGTGCCGACTGTAAATACAGACTCGAGACGAGCACATGGGAAGATACATGAGCACATGGGAAGATACACAAGCACATGGGAAGATACTGGAGCACATGGGAAGATACTGGAACACATGGGAAGATACTGGAGCACATGGGAAGATACAGGAACACATGGGAAGATACTGGAGCACATGGGAAGATACAGGAACACATGGGAAGATACTGGAGCACATGGGAAGATACAGGAGCACATGGGAAGATACTGGAGCACATGGCAAGATACTGGAGCACATGGGAAGATACTGGAGCACATGGCAAGATACAGGAACACATGGGAAGATACTGGAGCACATGGGAAGATACTGGAGCACATGGGAAGATACTGGAGCACATGGCAAGATACAGGAACACATGGGAAGATACTGGAGCACATGGGAAGATACTGGAGCACATGGGAAGATACTGGAGCACATGGGAAGATACTGGAGCACATGGCAAGATACAGGAACACATGGGAAGATACTGGAGCACATGGGAAGATACTGGAGCACATGGGAAGATACTGGAGCACATGGCAAGATACAGGAACACATGGGAAGATACTGGAGCACATGGCAAGATACTGGAGCACATGGCAAGATACTGGAGCACATGGGAAGATACTGGAGCACATGGCAAGATACAGGAACACATGGGAAGATACTGGAGCACATGGGAAGATACTGGAGCACATGGGAAGATACAGGAACACATGGGAAGATACTGGAGCACATGGCAAGATACAGGAACACATGGGAAGATACTGGAGCACATGGGAAGATACTGGAGCACATGGGAAGATACTGGAGCACATGGCAAGATACAGGAACACATGGGAAGATACTGGAGCACATGGGAAGATACTGGAGCACATGGGAAGATACAGGAGCACATGGGAAGATACTGGAGCACATGGGAAGATACAGGAGCACATGGGAAGATACTGGAGCACATGGGAAGATACAGGAGCACATGGGAAGATACTGGAGCACATGGGAAGATACTGGAGCACATGGGAAGATACAGGAGCACATGGGAAGATACTGGAGCACATGGGAAGATACAGGAGCACATGGGAAGATACAGGAGCACATGGGAAGATACTGGAGCACATGGGAAGATACAGGAGCACATGGGAAGATACTGGAGCAAATGGCAAGATACTGGAGCACATGGGAAGATACTGGAGCACATGGGAAGATACAGGAGCACATGGGAAGATACAGGAGCACATGGGAAGATACTGGAGCACATGGGAAGATACTGGAGCACATGGGAAGATACTGGAGCACATGGGAAGATACAGGAGCACATGGGAAGATACAGGAGCACATGGCAAGATACAGGAACACATGGGAAGATACTGGAGCACATGGGAAGATACAGGAGCACATGGCAAGATACTGGAACACATGGGAAGATACTGGAGCACATGGCAAGATACAGGAGCACATGGCAAGATACAGGAACACATGGGAAGATACTGGAGCACATGGCAAGATACAGGAACACATGGGAAGATACTGGAGGACATGGGAAGATACAGGAACACATGGGAAGATACTGGAGCACATGGGAAGATACTGGAGCACATGGGAAGATACAGGAGCACATGGGAAGATACAGGAGCACATGGGAAGATACAGGAGCACATGGGAAGATACAGGAGCACATGGGAAGATACTGGAGCACATGGGAAGATACTGGAGCACATGGGAAGATACTGGAGCACATGGGAAGATACTGGAGCACATGGGAAGATACTGGAGCACATGGGAAGATACTGGAGCACATGGGAAGATACTGGAGCACATGGGAAGATACAGGAGCACATGGGAAGATACAGGAGCACATGGGAAGATACTGGAGCACATGGGAAGATACAGGAGCACATGGGAAGATACAGGAACACATGGGAAGATACTGGAGCACATGGGAAGATACTGGAGCACATGGCAAGATACTGGAGCACATGGGAAGATACAGGAGCACATGGGAAGACACAGGAGCACATGGGAAGATACAGGAGCACATGGGAAGATACAGGAGCACATGGGAAGATACAGGAGCAGATGGGAAGATACAGGAGCACATGGGAAGATACAGGAGCACATGGGAAGATACTGGAGCACATGGGAAGATACAGGAGCACATGGGAAGATACAGGAGCACATGGGAAGATACTGGAGCACATGGGAAGATACAGGAGCACATGGGAAGATACAGGAGCACATGGGAAGATACAGGAGCACATGGGAAGATACTGGAGCACATGGCAAGATACAGGAGCACATGGGAAGATACAGGAACACATGGGAAGATACTGGAGCACATGGCAAGATACTGGAGCACATGGGAAGATACTGGAGCACATGGGAAGATACAGGAGCACATGGGAAGATACAGGAGCACATGGGAAGATACAGGAGCACATGGGAAGATACAGGAGCACATGGGAAGATACAGGAGCAGATGGGAAGATACTGGAGCACATGGGAAGATACTGGAGCACATGGGAACCCAGATAGCAGCCGATTCCGGGGCGGATCCGCCCTCAGGTCGCTAGATCCGCCCTACTGTCGCACTCGGTTTGCTCATGTGATCCGGATCCGGATCAAACAGCATCTGGATCACGCAGCGTGTTAACTTTGCCCCAGGCGGATGTTCCAAATCATGCTCCTCCTACTTCTGCGCCTCGACTTTCCAAACTGGTATTTTCAAACCTGCAGCTCTTCGCGCCAGACGTACTACTTAGGTAAGTGTTGAATTGTGTTGCTACTGTCGAATTATGGCTAGTTTTCGAACTATCTTGGTTAGGGTTAGCTATCTTCTGCAGCAAGTGGTTATAACCACTGAAAATTCAGCGCACCCTTGTATACTTAAGCTCCAACCTTGGGTTGGAGCTTAAGAATACAAGGGTGCGCGATGGAAGCTGGGCAATAACGAGGAGCTAGCGCTAGCTCGCGAGCTAATAACGAGAAGCGCTAGCTCGCAAGCTAATAACGAGGAGTGCTAGCTCGCGAGCTAATAAAGATGGCCAGCACAAACCTGTTTTTATTTAATTCGCCATGTATTGAGTTCTCAACACTTAATTTACAATTTGCAATGTCATCCTCAGTTTTACAGAAGTATTCATCAGGATCGATCTCTACAATTCAAGTAAGCACACATTTTTTACAGTAGCAGTCGTGCCACAAAGCTGGTACGGTGGTGGTGGCTGCGTTTGGCCAAATTACCCGAGGGACGAAAGGGTGGACAAGGCTGTCCGAGGTGCCGAAGAACCTCAACCTGACTGGCAGACACATGATGTAAGAATAATTAGATCATGTGGTATGCTAATTATAGTAATATTCTAATAATTAGCAGATTAAACTAATCTAAAAAATCATTTACCTTATGTTACATATGGGGGGGAAAACAACATTTTAATCACATTGTTCTGGTCATAATTCTGTACTTTTTCATTGTGTTTTGACTTAATTTTTAGATGATTACTTGGTGGCAAGGCGATGGTTAAAAAAGTATGTCCTGTGACACATCCGATCTCCATTCAGAAGAGGAGGCAATTCCTAAAAGAAGAAAGCCAATGCCTGTGTGAGTAAATGTGTATAAATTTTATTCTTTAGAACTCTTTTACCTTAATAAAATAAAGTGTCTGTCATTCAATGTTATAGTTTGACAAATAATATTTGCCCCTCTTCCAACTATTGCCCCTCCTCCACCACGGACTTCATTACCAGCAGGTCAGCGAACAAGCCATGCAGGTACACACCAACCTGGCGAGGGGCGAGGTGTGTTTCAGACGCCATCGCCTGCTAACCCTAACCCAACAACTCAAACGGCTATGGGATTCAAATTGAACCTTTTTAATCATTTCACTTTTTACAATGTTAACGATGGTAAATTGGATACGAGACATGCAATACACACTGTCACATTGAGTCCAAGTGAATATGATTATTACGATTGGATTAATGGAGTTGTATAACACTTGATGTTTCCATATTTGATGTAAAATCTCTTAATCATTACCTTTTTACCTTTTTTACGAGCAACAGCTCAAAGATCCAGCCAACGCTATAATGAAGAAGAGTGGTGAGTTTTTTTGTTGTTTGAAGAATCTCACGCAAAGCTCATTAAAATCTATTGTATGTCATTAACACTAGATAATACCCTGTTTGATGGTAATGTTTTTTAAAACAATATCAAATATTAATAGTACTTTTTCTATCCATTTTAGATTTCCTCCCTGGGAACAATCGGAGGACATGATGTAAAACGTGCAACGTGGAACATCCTCGCACGCATGTTCACTGATGATGTTGGCAAGTCCATAAATTGGAAAGGGATTAATGGCAAAAAATCTTTCAATCTAATGACGTCCAAGACTTTGCTCCTGCGTAAGTAACTCATATAATGAAAACAATTTGAATTCACCCAGAGGTCTTTGTGTTCAAACTTACGAAGAACCATGTTTCTAAATAAAATGTTTGAATTGCAACTTTATTCTCTACGAAGGTAAATGTTACTCGACTATATCTTTACATAATAGTTATATGATATATTAGCTCTATATATAGCATAGCACACTTTAAGTGCCAGACAGCCACTAGATTTTAGACTGCATGTATGTTTCACTGAGTATTCATGTGATTTTGTATCTGCTTGTGTGATTACAGATGCCGTCAGAAAGAATCACTCGACACATGCGTCCACTGACGACCAGGTCCTTAAGCACGCCATTCGGTGGTTCAACCTGGCAGCAGACCGGGGTGGCTCCAGGAGGCGTGCTACTGTCGACGTCCCCCACACTGAACAGACTTAAAATATATCTTTTTTAAGTGTGTGTGTATATAATTTTGTCCTTTCAAATAAAAAACTGTTTGATATTATTTACGTTTGCATTTTTCTTTTTTGCATTGATTTATATTTGTTAGCTTGATCTGGGCCAAATGAGCCGCTTTATGGAAGGATCAACATTTTATGAATATCTGCGTCATATTGGCGGATAAGGGGCGGATCCGCCCCGTATCCGCCAATATGACTCAACGCGCATCTGTTCCGGATCCGGCGCGCTGTGCATTTAGCCTCCGATCCGGACCCGTTTTGCGGAGCCTTCCCGGAGTCTATGACGGATTCGGGACGGATCTGGAACAGAGTCAGTTTGCTATCTGGGAAGATACTGGAGCACATGGGAAGATACTGGAGCACATGGGAAGATACACAAGCACATGGAGGATACACGAGCACATGGGAAGATACTGGAGCACATGGGAAGATACTGGAGCACATGGGAAGATACTGGAGCACATGGGAAGATACAGGAGCACATGGGAAGATACAGGAACACATGGGAAGATACTGGAGCACATGGGAAGATACTGGAGCACATGGCAAGATACAGGAACACATGGGAAGATACTGGAGCACATGGGAAGATACAGGAGCACATGGGAAGATACAGGAGCACATGGGAAGATACTGGAGCACATGGGAAGATACTGGAGCACATGGGAAGATACAGGAGCACATGGGAAGATACTGGAGCACATGGGAAGATACTGGAGCACATGGCAAGATACTGGAGCACATGGGAAGATACAGGAGCACATGGGAAGATACAGGAGCACATGGGAAGATACTGGAGCACATGGGAAGATACTGGAGCACATGGCAAGATACTGGAGCACATGGGAAGATACAGGAGCACATGGCAAGATACTGGAGCACATGGCAAGATACTGGAGCACATGGGAAGATACAGGAGCACATGGGAAGATACAGGAGCACATGGGAAGATACAGGAGCACATGGGAAGATACAGGAGCACATGGGAAGACACAGGAGCACATGGGAAGATACAGGAGCACATGGGAAGATACTGGAGCACATGGGAAGATACAGGAGCACATGGCAAGATACAGGAACACATGGGAAGATACTGGAGCACATGGGAAGATACAGGAGCACATGGGAAGATACAGGAACACATGGGAAGATACTGGAGCACATGGGAAGATACAGGAGCACATGGCAAGATACAGGAACACATGGGAAGATACTGGAGCACATGGCAAGATACAGGAACACATGGGAAGATACTGGAGGACATGGCAAGATACAGGAGCACATGGGAAGATACAGGAGCACATGGGAAGATACAGGAGCACATGGGAAGATACTGGAGCACATGGGAAGATACAGGAGCACATGGAAAGATACAGGAACACATGGGAAGATACAGGAGCACATGGCAAGATACAGGAACACATGGGAAGATACTGGAGCACATGGGAAGATACAGGAACACATGGGAAGATACTGGAGCACATGGGAAGATACTGGAGCACATGGCAAGATACTGGAGCACATGGGAAGATACTGGAGCACATGGGAAGATACAGGAACACATGGGAAGATACTGGAGCACATGGGAAGATACAGGAACACATGGGAAGATACTGGAGCACATGGGAAGATACTGGAGCACATGGTAAGATACTGGAGCACATGGGAAGATACAGGAGCACATGGGAAGATACAGGAGCACATGGGAAGATACAGGAGCACATGGGAAGATACAGGAGCACATGGGAAGATACTGGAGCACATGGGAAGATACTGGAGCACATGGCAAGATACAGGAGCACATGGGAAGATACAGGAGCACATGGGAAGATACTGGAGCACATGGGAAGATACTGGAGCACATGGGAAGATACAGGAGCACATGGGAAGATACAGGAGCACATGGGAAGATACTGGAGCACATGGGAAGATACAGGAGCACATGGGAAGATACAGGAGCACATGGGAAGATACTGGAGCACATGGCAAGATACAGGAGCACATGGGAAGATACAGGAGCACATGGGAAGATACTGGAGCACATGGGAAGATACAGGAGCACATGGGAAGATACAGGAGCACATGGGAAGATACAGGAGCACATGGGAAGATACAGGAGCACATGGGAAGATACACGAGCACATGGGAAGATACTGGAGCACATGGGAAGATACAGGAGCACATGGGAAGATACTGGAGCACATGGGAAGATACTGGAGCACATGGGAAGATACTGGAGCACATGGGAAGATACTGGAGCACATGGGAAGATACAGGAGCACATGGGAAGATACTGGAGCACATGGGAAGATACAGGAGCACATGGGAAGATACACGCGGGCACAGGCATTCTCATGTCACGTGCACTCACATGCTGCTGGACTCTGAAGACGGACTACTTTGTGTCTTGGACACGCAGTCATTGATGGAGCACTCACACAGACGGATGAAGGGGAAGTATATGCTGATGTACACACGCTCTCGTAATGTAAGCATAGCGGTGCGCTCCGCTCACAGTGTGATTCAACTCGTAACACTCTCATAAAGGAAACATCTGCTCGCCTTCCTATTCAAGTCCTCTCTTCTGCTTTTCTTTCCCCTCCCTCCACGTCTCTCCAGCACTCTCCTCCTCGCCATCTCTCTAGGATGTTGTTCTCTGCTACACTTTCTCTCATCTTTTTCCTTTTCTCTCTCTCTCTCTTTCTCTCTCTCTCTCTCTCAGCGTGCCTCTGCTTTGGTCTCCTCCACGACTCCACGGCCACAGCCGGGGTTGTTTTGGAACCGTCGAGTGCATCAGCGCCCGTAAACAACTCGGGCCGAGGTTCTGTGAAAAGCCATAACACTCCTCGCAAAGAAACGCTGACCTCAACAAAAGGCATCGGTTTCTCCCCCGGCCTTCTTGTTTCGTTCTCCCCCTCCTTCCTCGCACATTTCTATTTTCACATGGCTGTTGGTGCTGAGACGCACTCCGGGCTGAAACAGCTGTGGCTCACATCCTACATCCGACATCCTGCCATCGCTCACTTAGCCAAAACACAGAACTCCACAGTGCGCACACAGAAAAGACACAAGACATTTCTTTTTTTTCTGGAAATGTTAAATACAAGCCGCTGTGACCGTTTGAAAAGGTTGAATAGACAATAGAATATAATAGACTGCTAGATACATAACACAGGAAGTTATAATTATCAGTTAATTGGGATTTAAAGAAATAGTTGTATTATCTTTTATATAGATTTCAATGATTTATTTTCTGGATACTACTTATTCCCAACAGGAAATACATGACATGATAAGGACGATGATTACATTATCCAATGAGAATAACTGAGCGCCTTGGCTTCGTCTGTAGTTTGAGGTAGAATACAAAAGCTGCTCTGTACAGTTGATACTTTATTGCTGTTTTTCTTCCTCCTTCTTTACTACTCTGTGTAGATTCACCAAGTAAACTGCAGTGGCATGCTGGGACATGAAACCATGCTTTGACTGTGACTGCATATGCTTGGCCTGCTTTTTGATTCCATTAACTTATTGGATGGATGGGAGAACAGAGTGCAATCGCTTTGACATATCAGGAAACTAGATGTCATACGGTGTAGACTTGTGTGTGTTGTCCATGTATATGTGTGTGTTGTCCATGTGTGTGTGTTGTCCATGTATATGTGTGTATGTTGTCCATGTATACGTGTGTGTTGTCCATGTTTACGTGTGTGTGTGTTGTCCATGTATACGTGTGTGTGTTGTCCATGTATACGTGTGTGTGTTGTCCATGTATACGTGTGTGTTGTCCATGTATACGTGTGTGTTGTCCATGTATACGTGTGTGTTGTCCATGTATACGTGTGTGTTGTCCATGTATATGTGTATGTTGTCCATGTATATGCGTGTGTGTTGTCCATGTATATGCGTGTGTGTTGTCCATGTATATTTGTGTGTGTGTTGTCCATGTATACAGATGTGTGTTGTCCATGTATACAGATGTGTGTTGTCCATGTATATGCGTGTGTGTTGTCCATGTATATGCGTGTGTGTTGTCCATGTATATGTGTTGTCCATGTATATGTGTGTTGTCCATGTATATGCGTGTGTGTTGTCCATGTATATGCGTGTGTGTTGTCCATGTATATGCGTGTGTGTTGTCCATGTATACAGATGTGTGTTGTCCATGTATATGTGTGTGTGTTGTCCATGTATACGTGTGTGTTGTCCAAGTATACTTGTGTGTGTTGTCCATGTATACATGTGTGTGTTGTCCATGTATGCCTATGTGTTGTCCATGTATATGCGTGTGTGTGTTGTCCATGTATACGGATGTTTGTTGTCCATGTATACTTGTGTATGTTGTCCATGTATATGCGTGTGTGTTGTCCATGTATACGTGTGTGTTGTCAATGTATATGTGTATTGTCCATGTATATGTGTGTGTTGTCCATGTATACGTGTGTGTGTTGTCCATGTTTACGTGTGTGTTGTCAATGTATATGTGTGTTGTCCATGTATACGTGTGTGTTGTCCATGTGTTTGCATGTGTGTTGTCTATGTATATGGATGTGTGTTGTCCATATTCAAACCCACTTGGAGCGCATTTGGAGCGCATTAACCCACTTGGTTCAACAATTTCAAAGGTACGTAGCTAATATATTTATATTTTTTGGGCCGGCTAATGTTGTGGTAATGTTATTTCAACCTGCTAGCTAGCAGATAAATTATGCTAATCTTAGCTGTGGTAATGTCATCTCTACCTGCTAGCGAGCTAAATCTGGTTAAAACATTAGGTAACAAAGTAAGATTAATTACTGTAGATTAATCACTGTATTTGAGTGATTGTTAATGGTTAGTGGTTATCTTTCAAATGATGCCTGTGAGGCACTTGACGTTGAGACTGGTTGACTTCCAGGCTGCTTTGGAATAAGGATACCTCTGAGGCAGCCACCAGTTTTTGGATAACTCTGAGGCATCATAGGTAGTGTTGACTGCCAGGCTGCCTAGTCGTTGGTATACAGGTTAACTCACAGGCATCCAGTTGGTTTTAGATACCTGTAAGGCATCTAGACGGACATTAAGAGGGCTGACTCCCAGGCTGCTTACTAACACTGGTTAGCTCTCAGGCAGCCAATTAGCTTTGGATGCCTTTGAGGCACCTGACGTTGAGACTGGTTGACTGTTGACTGATATCCCTTAGTTAAATTGTCCTCATGCCTCCTCATACAGATAGGCCTATTGAATAAATCTGCCAGATTATTTTTAACATTGCATATGCCTAACATTATGTGATAATACTAATCACACTCATATTGCCTTTCTCTTTCAGTTTATGAAGAAATGGCACACAGGAAGGTAAGGTTCAACCTAGACCTACTTTAATGACTAAAAAAAGTCTCTTTCACACTGACATTTAACAATGACTTCAATAATTCCCCCAAAAATACTTATTTCCTTGCAATGTCTTTATACAGTAGGACAGGCGGAAGGCCCTGCAGGTGTCAAAAGGTGGTAAGTTATTCTTTATCTTGCCATCTGGACTCGTACTACAACACTAGTTCATCTCCTCATAAAGCAAATTTGGTTACTTCTTGTGACTTTATAGGACCATCTGCAAAGATCGCAATTTTCCACCAGTCACCACTGGTTGGTGGAGCCCGCCCAGCCCCAACCCCATCTAGCCCTGCTGCTCCATCCACCCTTCCTGCCCCATCCGGCCCTGCTGCTCCACCATCCCCTACTGCCCCATCCCAGCCGGCATTTCAGAATGTCCACAGCCTTTTGAGGACATGCTCGGGGCATCGGAGCAAAAGGTGAAGTGCACAGCTAGGCATAGGTTTCTTCAAGACAGGTTTATATTTTTAGTGGTAGTGTGGTAGTAACAGTGCTGAGACCATCTGTGATGGGATCTGGGAAAACCAGTCACATGGTGAAATTTGACCTTTTGGACCTTTTGGAAGCTGACTTCAAGCTTGTTTCAAATATTTTTTCATTATTTGTCTGTTTCAAATGTTATGATTGCCCAAAGTCAGCTGATCAGTTAGATTTCATGGAATAGAATTTTGACAAAAACAACTTAAAAGAGGGTTCTAAATAGACTGGCTGGTTGAATAAAGCACATTTAACACATTCAATTAATGAAACAAGTAGATATGTTTAGGGATGATAGACAACATGTTATAGAATAATAATTGAATCAAAACCCAATTTCACCAAAATACTGAGTTTCGACCTACTAGTATTTTCCTCTAATCTCAAAATGTCCCTTTTCACCATGTGACTGGTTTCCCCAGAGCCCATCACAGTTTTGGGTTATAGGAACATCTGTTGGGATGGCAGTAAAGACAGAAGGGCTATGTACAGACATTACATGTGTACAATACTGTACTGTATGTAAAGAAGATGAAATCTAATATTGTTACGAATAATATTGTTGAAACATTGAAACCTTCTTTGAGTGTGACTCAGAAATTATTTTTACAAAGATACCAGATAACGGTGGAGGAGATCAGGAGGACTGCTCCACCTGATTGCAAACTATTCAAAGACAGACCACAACAAGCGGCAGATACAAACTGTCCATCACGACGGGGCATTTAAGCGCAGGCGAAGACAGCGAACCCGTAACTAGTCTTTCCCCAGTTTTCCGACCTGTCCCACACTGCCCCAATAAAATATTTAGATAATATTTATAGTGTATTAAATTCTGCCATCCTTCGTGCTTAGTAAACTAAGCTGTTTGCGTGTGAAATTTTGTTTTTACCATTTTACTGTGTGTATGAGGGTTGTACTTGGCCTTTATTTTCAATAAAGAATATGTCACACCCCATCAGTCATGTCTCTCCTCCATCATGTGTGTGTCCTCTGACGATACATTTTTTTAAAATAATTAATGTAAGTTGGGGTTTCATTAACTTGTAACACTCTACTGGAATAAACCCTTATGTGAAGCTGTAGAAATTAGTGTTGCCATATTGTGTCACCATGACTATTTGCCTTAATCCACATGCCTAACATGTCGGATCTGTAATTTACACCATGCGATTTCAGGCCCAGCTAGCTAAATTATCAGACTAGTTAAATCAAGATGCCAAGTTCAATACACTTCCAATTCACGACACATACACAGTGATGTAGAACATGAAGATATTTAATTAATGAACACAACAAACAACAAATTGCTAATTGTTAATATTTTCAATGTGTGTGTCAACACACTTTTAAAAAATATCCACCACCACCTCTACCATTCCTGGCCCCAAGGTGTGCGTGAGGAGGTCAAATTGATCATTTGACCTCACCTGGTTGGCCAGTGCTGGAGCTGTTGTCTGGAGGAAAAGATAAAAACATAAATTCAGGATAAATAATGTCTATTAAACCTGTCAGAGCCCATATATAGGATGTGGAATATTGCAAATTACTTGAACTCCGTGGCTCTCCTGTGGCCACAGTGGGGTCTGATGCGGCAGCATGGCCACTTCTTTAAATACGATGCTCCTGGCAGCCAGAGCACCGACGGAGGAGCACAGGTCCTTGGCTCCGCCTTAACAAAAATGGGAAAGACATATCATGACACGAACACAGTATTAAATTCAGATTTGATGCACATACCAATGTGACAATGAAACACTTATTGACACTGGGGTGTAATAGTTTCGAGCTGGCTTTCTGAAGTTCTTTATTGATATAAAGTAGTCTTTAAAGTCTTTAAAGTAGTTCTTTATTGATATAAAGTAGTCAACACTACCTATGATGCCTCAGAGTTATCCAAAAACTGGTGGCTGCCTCAGAGGTATCCTTATTCCAAAGCAGCCTGGAAGTCAACCAGTCTCAACGTCAAGTGCCTCACAGGCATCATTTGAAAGATTACCACTAACCATTAACAATCACTAAAATACAGTGATTAATCTACAGTAATTAATCTTACTTTGTTACCTAATGTTTTAACCAGATTTAGCTCGCTAGCAGGTAGAAATGACATTACCACAGCTAAGATTAGCATAATCTATCTGCTAGCTAGCAGGTTGAAATAAATTGTTGAACAGAAGTGCGGCCCAAGTAAATGCGCTCCAGAGTGGGATTTGAGCAATTGTTGAACAATACTACGCTCCAAGTGGGTTTGAATATAACGCTCCGCTCCGTGAAGGTAAGCGCGTTGATTAGATCAGAAGTTTTGAGGCGGGACCACCTTCGGCACCTTCCAGGCAGCGGCTGAAGTTTGGGGGGCAGTAAAACTCAAACACCATAAACATGTCGTGTGTGTTGTCAATATATAATATTATTATCTTTATTACCACATTACCACAACATTACATTACCACAACATTAATATTTAAAAATATAAATATATTTCATTGCCTTTGAAAAGTGGGTTAATGCGCTCCAAATGCGGCTCCAGCTTGTCCAAGTGAATTTAGTATGCAATGCGCTCAAATGCGGCTCAAGTGGGTTGAATATGCTCCGCTCAGGTGAAATTGGCGCATTGATTGAATCGAAGTTTTGGAGGCGGGACCTGCCTTCCAGCACCTTCCAGGCAGCGGCTGCCTGGAAGGTGCCCGATAACTCAAAACACCATCGAGCATGTATACGTGTGTTGTCCATGTATATGGATGTGTTGTCCATGTATACATGTGTGTTGTCCATGTATACGTGTGTGTTGTCCATGTATACGTGTGTGTTGTCCATGTATATGGATGTGTGTTGTCCATGTATACATGTGTGTTGTCCATGTATACGTGTGTGTTGTCCATGTATACGTGTGTGTTGTCCATGTATACATGTGTGTTGTCCATGTATACATGTGTGTTGTCCATGTATACGTGTGTGTTGTCCATGTATACGTGTGTGTTGTCCATGTATACGTGTGTGTTGTCCATGTATACGTGTGTGTTGTCCATGTATATGTGTGTGTTGTCCATGTATACATGTGTGTTGTCCATGTATACGTGTGTGTTGTCCATGTATACGTGTGTGTTGTCCATGTATACGTGTGTGTGTTGTCCATGTATACGTGTGTTGTCCATGTATACATGTGTGTTGTCCATGTATATGTGTGTTGTCCATGTATACGTGTGTGTTGTCCATGTATATGGATGTGTGTTGTCCATGTATACGTGTGTTGTCCATGTATACGTGTGTGTGTTGTCCATGTATACATGTGTGTTGTCCATGTATATGGATGTGTGTTGTCCATGTATACATGTGTGTTGTCCATGTATACGTGTGTGTTGTCCATGTATACGTGTGTGTGTTGTCCATGTATACATGTGTGTTGTCCATGTATACATGTGTGTGTTGTCCATGTATACGTGTGTGTTGTCCATGTATACATGTGTGTGTTGTCCATGTATACGTGTGTGTTGTCCATGTATACATGTGTGTGTTGTCCATGTATACATGTGTGTTGTCCATGTATACGTGTGTGTTGTCCATGTATATGGATGTGTGTTGTCCATGTATACATGTGTGTTGTCCATGTATACGTGTGTTGTCCATGTATACATGTGTGTGTTGTCCATGTATACATGTGTTGTCCATGTATACGTGTGTGTTGTCCATGTATACGTGTGTGTTGTCCATGTATATGTGTGTGTTGTCCATGTATACATGTGTGTGTTGTCCATGTATATGTGTGTGTGTTGTCCATGTATACATGTGTGTTGTCCATGTATACATGTGTGTTGTCCATGTATACATGTGTGTGTTGTCCATGTATACATGTGTGTTGTCCATGTATACGTGTGTGTTGTCCATGTATACGTGTGTGTTGTCCATGTATACATGTGTGTTGTCCATGTATATGTGTGTGTGTTGTCCATGTATACATGTGTTGTCCATGTATACGTGTGTGTTGTCCATGTATACGTGTGTGTTGTCCATGTATACATGTGTGTGTGTTGTCCATGTATATGTGTGTGTTGTCCATGTATACATGTGTGTTGTCCATGTATATGTGTATGTTGTCCATGTATACGTGTGTGTTGTCCATGTATATGTGTGTGTGTTGGCCATGTATACGTGTGTGTGTTGTCCATGTATACGTGTGTGTGTTGTCCATGTATACATGTGTATGTTGTCCATGTATATGTGTGTTGTCCATGTATATGTGTGTGTGTGTTGTCCATGTTTACGTGTGTGTGTTGTCCATGTATATGTGTGTGTTGTCCATGTATATGTGTGTTGTCCATGTATACGTGTGTGTGTTGTCCATGTATTTGTGTGTGTGTGTTGTCCATGTATACGTGTGTTTGTTGTCCATGTATTTGTGTGTGTGTGTTGTCCATGTATATGTGTGTGTGTTGTCCATGTATACGTGTGTGTGTTGTCCATGTATACGTGTGTGTGTTGTCCATGTATTTGTGTGTGTGTTGTCCATGTATATGTGTGTGTGTTGTCCATGTATATGTGTGTTGTCCATGTATTTGTGTGTGTGTGTTGTCCATGTATATGTGTGTGTTGTCCATGTATTTGTGTGTGTGTGTTGTCCATGTATACGTGTGTGTGTTGTCCATGTATACGTGTGTGTGTTGTCCATGTATTTGTGTGTGTATGTTGTCCATGTATACGTGTGTGTGTATTGTCCATGTATACGTGTGTGTATTGTCCATGTATACGTGTGTGTGTTGTCCATGTATTTGTGTGTGTATGTTGTCCATGTATACGTGTGTGTGTGTTGTACATGTGTATCTTAATCTGGGCAAATGGAGGCAAGGATCTGTTGTTTATATGTACCGTATAAAAGCATGATATGTATTTATAAGTTTATGGCATGTGCTAACTTACTAATATAAAAATACTCAAGTAAAGCACAGCAAAGGCTCGAGAAGCGTTACGTTCTGAAGCGGTGAAACCTGTGGCCACATGTCGGGAGAGAGTGAGAGACGGTGAATGTGGACTCTGTTGCTTTGTTGATAGATTTCGTTGTTCGCGGCAATAACCACTCCGCTTATTTGCATATTGTGAGCGCTCCCTTATTTGCACATTTCCACTGGTGATGCCAACATTCATGACAAATATGCAAAGTGAATACACACATTGGATATGTTACATGTGACTATGAAAAGAGAAGAATCAGGGGCTTGTTAGCCACCTGCTACTGGCTAACCGAGGGCTTATTCTATTACATTGAAATACACTCAAAGCACCTTTGAACATGCTAAATATTTACTCAATTAGCTTTCCAACAACAGTTGTTTCTTTTAAATGTCATGTTTCTTTCTCCAAAACAGTATTTTTTGAGAATATTTCTGAGATTTTCAGAACATTATTTGCAAGTCACTGCCACCAGTTGTTCTTATTGGATGAATGAATAATCATAGTTTTTGATATAATGTATTTAATTTAGAAAAAAGAACAAAAAGAAAAGACAATGAACATTGTTGTTACTAGCCACAAAGTCTTCTGTCTACCTTAAGGTTATGTTGACTATTAGTTCATCACATAAAATGCATTGTGTTTATTCTTGAGGGCAAACAAAAGCTGTGAGTGTATTTCCTTCCTCTGCACTACCAGACGTCTAGAACTCGGGGAACCTTCAAATTCAGGGACACGAAATGTAGTAGAATAAGTAAAACTCATGTCATAATACAAGGGGACATTTTGGGATACAACAGTTTGCAGAATGTAATTATGTGTCCGCTTTGTCGGCCCGTGAAGTTCCCCCCTCTTCTGATTTACATGACTAAAGACATGACTTTGCGTATTTCCCAACGAGCCCGTGTGAGTAGGAGAGAGTTTTGTGTGCACGTGCCGAGCGTCGTGTTGGAAGTATCTCTCTTCCTCCTGGGAATCACACGGTCCGAGTCTCCTTATTTCGCCGGCGTAGAACACACCTGCCCAACTAAATGTTGGCCCGAGGTATCGGCGACGAGGGTGTTTTTACAAGATTATTCCCACAATCCAATATGGGAGCCAAACAAAAGAAGGCCTGCATGGTGCCTGCCAAGACCTCAACCTGTTCAAAGAGAAACACTAAACCTTCCTCTGCCGCACAGCTGCACTTCACCAACATCCAAAACAGTGTTTATCTTCCCTCTGTGTACCACAGCTTTATTTACGAGTCACCCTATACACCGATAGGTGTCTGAGCATTGTTCCTGCATGTGTGGTGCTGGGAAAGGAGGAGACAGCAAATAATACAAAAACATTGCCGTTTTGTTTCAGCATATATAACCGGTTCAGTATTCTTAATACTTTTGGTATTTAATGTTCTATCCATGAGCTCTCTGACTATTCAACTATGTCTTTAAGCACGAATGAAGGAGATTAAGGCCCCAAACAGCATGTGTGTCAATGCCTTTCTGATTTATGCCTCCGGTGCCGGCAGATGCTCACATTGTGTGTGTGTGTGTGTGTGTGTGTGTGTGTGTGTGTGTGTGTGTGTGTGTGTGTGTGTGTGTGTGTGTGTGTGTGTGTGTGTGTGTGTGTGTATTGCAGACCAGCAGGCGACTGCATGTATGTGCGTCATGCGTGTGAACAATGCCACCAGTTGCTGCGGGTGGAAGCGCTCTGGTCGCTTGCCAGCGTGTGGGGAGGTACTGACCACGGCACAATGGAGGGTGTGAGCTGACTGCACGGGGGGAGGGAAGCGCAGGAGGAGGATGAGGAGGAGGAGGAGGATGAGGAGGAGGTAGGAGCGAAGCTAAGGGGGTTGTGAGCAGAGATAAAGCAAGACAGATGGGGTGGACAATGAGGCATAGACAGCCACCCTGCATGTCGACAACACCCCTAGGACTCCTCCTAACTTGAGCTATTCCTTTATTTCTCCCCATATGCCAAAGTCTCTTAACATTCTCGCTTTTGTCTGTTTTGCTCCATTGCCGCTTACGGTTTAAGAGCTTGATATTTTTGCAATTGTTTAAACTTTTCTTCTGCCCGTGAACTTTTTTTTCCGTTCCCCTTTCTCCAAACAAATGAAAGGTTTTTCCTCCTTTTTGTTTGTTCTCCACCGAGCCTCCTTTTCCTCTCTGCTCGCCCATTGTTCAAGCCATCAGATAAGAGGAAAGCTCGATACAGCTGCAGAGCAGGGGGAGAGAAAGGAGCGAGAGCATATATAGACGGTGTGGACAAGGCATGGCTGTCACCTGTTGGGCTGAAACCCCCTTGTTTGGAAAGCCGATCCCATCTCCCGTTCCTCAGGTTTCCTCAAACAATCCCAGCTGTCAGGGAGTCGCGGCGCCCTCTGTCTGCTTCCATCCGTCTCTCACGGCCCTCGGTCACAAAGAAAGGTGGTCTTTCATCGGTGTTGTTCTCCGCTTTGGCCTCGGCTGCTTTCGAACACTTCTTTGGGAAATGTTTTTTGTTCAGACATCTGCACGAATATGGATGAGAGAAACACATTTAACACCGTTTCCGACTGAATCCCAGCTGAATAGTTGTATTTGTTACAGGCCCAAGCTGTTATTGATGGAGCAAAGGAGGAAGTCAGGTGACGTAGAATAAAGAGTGACAACACAAAGGAAGGAGGTCGGCGTGGTGAAGAAAAAAAAAGTCAACATATTTGTTTATTTTAAGTTATGGAGGTTATTTTTTGGTGCATAACCACATCACATACTACTATTAAATGGTCTTTTCCTCATCATAAACAAGTAAATTCACAATGATAAACAGAACAATGTGACCTTGTCTGCTGTTGAGAGGATGTTGGCAGGTAATAGAATAAATTGCGCTGTGATTCACAGGGACATGTTTGTGGTTTATAGGTTTATTTGTGTGCAGATTGCTGATTACCCAATTAAAATAAGTGATGGTTAAAACATCGGACATACTTTAATAATGATCATGACGACGATGATTTTGAAAACACACCCACGACAATTGAGAGCAGCACATAAACACGTGGCGTCATCTCCGGGAATGTGTTGTTCCACATTCATGAACCATGAACGTTACATCACCAACAGGTGGTTGCATATATATAAATACACTACCGTTCAAAAGTTTGGGGTCATCCAGACAATTTCGTGTCTTCCATGAAAACTCACTTTTATTTATCAAATGAATTGAAAATTGAATAGAACATATAGTCAAGACATTGACAAGGTTAGAAATAATGATTAATAATTGAAGTATTCAATTCAATTCAATTCAATTCAATTCAGTTTATTTGTATAGCCCAATTTCACAAATTACAAATTTGTCTCGGAGTGCTTTACAATCTGTACACATAGACATCCCTGCCCCAAAACCTCACATCGGACCAGGAAAAACTCCCAAATAACCCTTCAGGGGAAAAAGGAAGAAACCTGCAGGAGAGCAACAGAGGAGGATCCCTCTCCAGGATGGACAGATGCAATAGATGTAATGTGTACAGAAGGACAGATTTAGAGTTAAAATACATTCAATGAATATGACAGAGTGTATGAATAGTTCATAGTAGGCATATTCCACGATGGAGACCTCCACGATCCATCAGGCAGATGGCGGTGGGGAGGAGGAGGCGGAGTCTCAACAGTGGGCGGAGTCTCAACAGGACAGTGGCGTAGTCAGGAGCAGGAATTCCACGACCCAGACCTCGATGATCCATCAGGCAGATAGGATCTATGCCGTCTCATAGGGTCCGATGACCCCATGAGACGTGAAGTCAAAAGGACTCCGGGGAGAAAGCAGAGTTAGTAACGTGTGATTGAGAGATGAAAATTCATCCATAAGGAGAGAAAAAGAGGAGATAGGTACTCAGTGCATCCTAAACGTCCCCGGCAGCTATAAGCCTATAGCAGCATATCAAGGGGCTGGACCAGGGCAAACCTGATTCAGCCCTAACTATAAGCTCTGTCAAAGAGGAAAGTCTTAAGTCGACTCTTAAACGAGGTGACTGTGTCTGCCTCCCGGACTGAAATTGGAAGCTGGTTCCATAAAAGAGGAGCTTGATAACTAAAGGCTCTGGCTCCCATTCTACTTTTTAAAACTCTAGGAACTACAAGTAGTCCCGCATTTAGTGAGCGTAGATCTCTAGTGGGGCAATATGGTACTACAAGCTCCTTAAGATATGATGGTGCATCACCAATCAAGGCTTTGTACGTTAAGAGAAGAATTTTAAAAGTGATTCTTGATTTTACTGGGAGCCAGTGCAGAGCAGCTAGTGCAGGAGTGATGTGATCTCTTTTCTTAGTTTTAGTGAGAACACGAGCTGCAGCATTCTGGATCAACTGGAGGGACCTAAGAGACTTATTAGAGTATTAATTTTGTTCTTCAAACTTCAAGCTCAAAGGAAGGCCAGTTGTATAGCTTATATCACCAGCATAACTGTTTTCAGCTGTGCTAACATAATTGCATAAGGGTTTTCTAATCAGATATTAGTCTTCTAAGGCGATTAGCAAACACAATGTACCATTAGAACACTGGAGTGATAGTTGATGGAAATGGGCCTCTATACACCTCTGGAGATATTTCATTAGAAACCAGACGTTTCCACCTAGAATAGTCATTTACCACATTAACAATGTATGGTGTGTATTTTTGATTAATGTTATCTTTATTGAAAAAACAGTGCTTTTCTTTGAAAAATAAAGACATTTCGAAGTGACCCCAAACTTTTGAACGGTAGTGTATATATATTCTGTCATATCTGGGGAAAGGTCACACAACAGAATAACGCCCAATAGAAAGTGAATGTGGTGGTTTTCACTTCAGGATTGGAGATTCTCTTCATAAAAAGAAAGATATTGATTATGACTTATTACAATTTTAATTTAACCAAAGACAGTAGAAAATAAGTAAAGTTTACATTAAAATGAAAAAGATAACTCTGCAGCCATTAATGGGGAAGGCTCTGTAAAAAACAGAAAGTGGACCCTGAGTTTAGAGTATTTCATGTAAGATAGTTTCCACTTGTTGCAAGAGCATATTTCATGTCATTTCAAGTTGATCTGTTTCTTCCTATTTCTTCTCGCCATGACAACAGATTTCACATCCCACGCCATGTCACAGTGAGCCGTTCTGCTTTAGGCGTGACTCATATCCAGTCATATCCTGGTGAAACCCATGATCAGGCTTGGCCTTTCGGGTTGTGTGTGTGTGTACGTGTGTGTGTGTGTGTGTGTGTGTATGTGTATGCACATATATATATTTGTCCAAATGCGTGTGCAGAGATGACTAAACCCTGATAAACCCAACACACACCTGTTCACATCCCATACACATGTCTGAGTGTGTTGCCGTGTTTGGGGCGTGTAGCTTTGCATGATGCAACATCCGTACCATCTTTTGTAATTGCATGTTTATGATGATGGTCAGGTTTCTTAACACGCCCTGAAATGACCCTCCGACTGCAACACACTGTCGGTGTTTGTGGCAGTGTGTAATTGTGTGTGTACTTGTCTGAATGTGTTTGTGTGTATGCACAAGTGCAACTGTAGGACTCTTTTAATCTACAGTATTCTCTCAATTTACTGCCACATAAATAAAGCCAAAGGTCGAACAAAGGTGACCCTATATGGGACTACAGCATTTATAGAGATATTTAAATCTTTATTTAGTGAAAATGTATTTACTTTTTTTGGGGTCTCAAGTCATTTATACATTCAGTGCTATACAAATAAATAATTTGATATTCATTTTTATTATACTGTGTGTGTCCCTCCACAAACACTAATATACTTGAGTTTGACACGTTTTATGTTTCTATTTCAACATTACACCCCCCAAAATGACCAGATATCAAAATGAGTCACAACACTTATCCTGTGAATGATAAAGACATTTTGACAAAATTTGAACTTTTTCTGCCCTTTTTTAATAATGCAGTAAGACCGAGTTGCACTGCATTATGTACGTGTGTGTTTAAGAGCTACAGAAAATACATCTAATCTCATTTCTCCGTCTTCTCATGTATTTTAAATCTTCTTTTTCTTTTGTTTCGGATATTAAAAATATTGAAAACTTGTATAGCCTACTGTGCGAAGAAAAATGTCCTTATTGATGTAATAAAGATAAATGTTATTTCAGTACCAGAGTCGATACGTTGCAGCTCACCGAGATGAGACGTGAGATGATCGGCCTCGTGGAAAAGTCGTGAAAAAGTCGTGGAGCATTTATTGAGAGTTTTTATTTATTTATTCTTTTCAGCTTATAGTGCAGTAGGAGGGCGACAAATCAGTTATGACAGTGAAGTAGGGCACTCCCTGGGATGAAAAAGGAAAATATACAGAGTAGAAAAAGAAAGTCTGTGTCTGTATGTGCATACACGGGTCTGTATAGCGAGAGAGAGAGAGAGAGAGAGAGAGAGAGAGGGAGAGTGAGAGACTTCCTGGAAATAAAGGGAAGTTGATGTGATTCACCCAGAGGAGACTGTAGATTGGATCTATGTGAGAGAATCTCACACACATCCCTCCCCATTCCTCCTCAGTAATCAGTGCACTTCCCACTCCATAATCAACACTTAATGATAGCTTCAAAGTGGCAGATATTTTGCAACTGATCCAATAAATCTGCAGCTTCTCCCCCCCTCTACCTGCTATCTGTGAGTATTTATGAAGCCATTACTTGCAATCACACAGATCACCGATAACCGCTGGCCATTTCCCCGCGCGTCGTCGCAATTTCTTCCGCCACCGCATATTTTTCCTTTCTCTCGGACCAATCTGCCTGATTATCCGTCTCTGCGGGCCGAGTGATGCACGAGGGTCGAGCGCTGCAGCAGAGAGGCGGGGATGGTGACGGAGGCCCAATCAGCCATTGAGGTCACGCACACTTGCGTTGTTGTTTCCAGAACAAACGCCAGGAGAGGGAGGGTCGATGCGTCTCTCTCCCGTTCGCTCGCTTTCCAAGAAATCGGTGCAATCGGAAGGCGTCAGAGCAAAGATCAAGAAATCGGGGGATCAATAAGGGAACACAAAAACACAGAACAACCACACAGTGGAACTCAAGCTACACTCTGAAGATGGACGGATGCGTCACTCGTTAAATGGTGTCAATGCAGATGTGACCGAACAGGTGGGGGCCTCGCCTGCTTAGAGGAGTAAGAAGCAAGATGTCTGGGTGTGTGTGTGTAGGTGTGTGTGTGTGTGTAGGTGTGTGTGTGTGTGTGTAGGTGTGTGTGTGTGTGTGTGTGTGTGTGTGTGTGTGTGTGTGTGTGTAGGTGTGTGTAGGTGTGTGTGTGTGTGTGTGTGTGTGTAGGTGTGTGTAGGTGTGTGTGTGTGTAGGTGTGTGTGTGTGTGTGTAGGTGTGTGTGTGTGTGTGTGTGTGTGTGTGTGTGTGTGTGTGTGTGTGTGTAGGTGTGTGTAGGTGTGTGTGTGTGTGTGTAGGTGTGTGTGTGTGTAGGTGTGTGTGTGTGTGTGTGTGTGTGTGTGTGTGTGTGTAGGTGTGTGTGTGTGTGTAGGTGTGTGTGTGTGTGTGTGTGTGTGTGTGTGTGTGTGTGTGTGTGTGTGTGTGTGTGTGTGTGTGTGTGTGTGTGTGTGTGTGTGTGTAGGTGTGTGTGTGTGTGTAGGTGTGTGTGTGTGTGTAGGTGTGTGTGTGTGTGTGCAACCTTGTCCTGAGCTCCAGCCATGGCAGGAAAACAGATCCGCTGACAAGAATTGAAGGAAGTACACAATGCACTCCCCACAGACACACACATATATGGTGTGTGCATGAGGATTACACACACACACACACACACACACACACACACACACACACACACACACACACACACACACACACACACACACACACACACACACACACACACACACACACACACACACACACACACACACACACACACACACACACACACACACACACACACACACAGCAGTACATCTCCCCACATTGACACTGGCAGAACACAAGCCACTCACAATGCCCTGCATGCCTGGGACAAATTGAATCATCTCACCTGTCAGTCAGAAAACTGAACACACACACACACACCTACACACACATGCACACACCTACACACACATTGATGTGAAAACTGCAGTTCTGGCCGCCCCAAAGACACTGCAGTGCCCATCACTCAAGGGCGGCGCACAGCAGGAGAGCTTTTATTGAGAAGTGCTGCACGAATCCCGACAAAGACGCGCCGCCTCCACATCCGTCCACTCCTGTGTTCCTGTGCGGCGGCGGCTCCCCGGACCACTGAAGGCGCGTTATTAGTGCATGAATGGAGATGACGCCACTGCAGCCCGCCGTGGGCTGAAATACCCTCCTCGGTCACCTCTGCGAGGGACGTTCGCATCACCATGGTGAGCGGGAACATTACCGGCTATATTTACCGTCACTATTGGACCCGGTATTGGATGTTCTGTTTTTTTTCACGCAATGCAGGAGACAACATTGCGTGTTACCGCACACGTTCAGCTATCGCGAAGATTTAGTTGAATGTTTATGGAGTGTTAATTGAAATATTTGTTTCAACAATATATATTTTCCAATAGTTGTCATCGTTAATCCTCCCAGATCGCTACACTGCCGTCGTCGTGGTGATTGGAGGTACGAGGATGGGCCACAGAGAGCCTCCACATGCACCCCCTGATGAGGAAACGGATGCCACGTGAACCCGAGAGGACTCTCGTATCGGCTACTCTCCCTCTAGCGCCACCAGCTCAACATTGTATTGGTCCAAATTTCCTGCAACAAAACAAATAACCACCAGCCTCTAATAAAGCAAAACCAAGAGGCTGAAGATTGTACACCTGCTAGGTGTTAGCATTTAGCTCAAAGCACCACTGACCCTAAGAGTGGGCTGCAGACTCTATATGTCAGTCGTATGTAAAGTGTAGTTGGTTGTGTCCACACATGTACTGGGAGGTTCTATTGGACCAAATGAATGGATGAATGTGAGCATAGCAGAACAAAGGTGCAGTGTCGAGGCCAGTTTCCACGCACGGAGAATGAAAGAAAGACAAAGAGAAGCAGACGCAATTTTCTGCTCTCCAACATTATTTTGCGGCTGGCTTCACACACTTGAATGTTGTTGATGAGACGCAGGGAGAAGTTAACAAAGAGCAGCTTAACAACAACAACAAAAGAGAAAAATAAGAAATCGTGTGAGGGAGGATACCAACACCTGCGTTTCTGAGCCTTTGGAAAGTACCCCCTCCCACACACACACACACACACACACACACACATGTGAAGAAAAGTGTTCTTTCACTTTCATCACCATAGATACCCAATAGAAGTTCTCCAAAGGGCCCTATAGCAAACCCACAAAGTAGCCAAATCCTCGCCATTCTGCGTAACCGCCGGCAACAATACATACACTTGTTTGGCAGCTTCCTTTTGTAGCGCTCCTTTGTGTATTAGGATGAAGAGAGCGAGAGGAGGGGAGGGGAGAGGCGGGCCACGGGGGGGGGGGGGGGGGTCCGGGGCGCTTTCTACGCTGGTCTTGGACCCTTTCTCGGGGCGGCGTGGGCAAAGACGGCTGGGCTCATCTGAGGCTCCGCCAGAGAGAAGCCGAGAGCAACAGTGTGTGTGTGTGTGTGTGTGTGTGTGTGTGTGTGTGTGTGTGTGTGAGGGTTGCTCACCATAACCTGTACCTGTTTGTTTGGGTTGATAATCAGAGCCTTTTTCTTTTCTTTCGCTTCTTTCTTTGAATTTCTCCAACTCCAATCCTCTCTCTCTCTCTCTCTCTCTCTCTCTCTCTCTCTCCCATTGTCCCATACACCACAAACTGAATTACACAGACATACACAGCCTTGCAGCCCGCTCCATTGTCCTGCCCCTGCTGGCCTGGGTCCAAATGCTGCACTGGGCTCATGTCCATGTAAACAAGCTCCCTGTCTGTCTGTCTGTCTGTCTGTCTGTCTGCCTGTCTGTCTGTCTGTCTGTCTCTCTTTTGCAAATATTCATGTGATCACTCTTTTCACCGTATTATGCCGCTCTCCGTCTCTCCCCTGTGTTCTCGCGGCCGTGCTCTCCGAGCCGGGCCGAGCAATTAGTCAATGTACCCTCCGCCCCGGGGGTGACTTTGGCACAGCCGACCGAGTCAGTGCTGGTGTGTGTGTGTGTGTGTGTGTGTGTGTGTGTCTTTGGCACTGCCCCTGAGTGGGGTTGCTAGGCTCACGGCGGACGGTCCAGAGTGTGTTTGGCAATGGCAGCGTGTTGGACGGCCCTCACCTCTCCTCTCTGCGCCATCGTAGCCAGCCCTCTCGTAAACAGCCTTTTAATCACCGCGGGGAAAAAGCCAAATATCTCAGAGATCGGTTCATTCCAGTGAGACACATTGTTGGCCTGTACTGATTGATTGTACAGTGGATGCAGTTTATTTTGTGGTGTTTTTTTTCTAAACTGCGTTTGGCCCACTGTAAAACATTGTTGCCCAGCCTAAAATTGATATGTGTCTTTTGCCTGTATGGCCTGTAATGTACTTGTTTGAGCACCTATTTGAAATCCATTTAAAAAGCAACTGCACGATCAAATCACATTCGCGACCGCAGCTCTAAAGACCAGAGTGTTGTGTACACATGGCTTTTCTCTAATTCGGAGATTAAAATCGATTTACGGGTCATTTCAACAGGAGTACAAACAGACTGTCGGGAAAATAACATGCAGCGGCAGGCTGTAGATGTCCTGGCCAATCACACTGAGCTCTGTATGTAAACTCAGCGCTTTGCATGTGCAGCTTTGCATATGTAACTCCATTTTTTTATGTTTCCGTTTCTGTACTTTGTAGGTCTTTGATGTATATGTCATGTCGTGATACTACTGCTACTCTGCACATCTAATGCATGTCTCCTCGCACCACAAAGAGGGATTCCTCCTCTTATTCTCCCTTTGTTACAGTATTTCTTTACTGTATCTGAATCCATGGGCTGAGAGCAAAGGATGTGACCGGCGGTAAAGTGGTGGCAAAGCCTTCAGGGACAAACTTGGGATTTTGAGACATCAGTGGTTTTTTCCGTTTATTGAGTGAAATCTCTCGTAAAATAACACAACGTGAGCAAATGAAAACAAAAAGTCCAAACCATATTCTATAATTCTGTCAACACTTTAATAAAATTACCCAACAATATCTGCAACTGTGACTTTGATTTTGCTTTCTTCGTTGCGTTTCCAGATGCGCTGCCTCTTACACCCTCACGCGCAAAATCCACGTGAGTCGTGCTGCGGTTTCATCTCGGCTTCGCTTTGGTGCCTTTCAAGCCCGTTTGGCGCCCTGTGAGGGTGTAAAAGGGCAGGCAGGCGCATCGCTGGACACCTCCATCCTTTTTTTCTCCTCCTAAAGGCCTTGAAGGACGCCCAGCATGCATTTCCCCTTGGCACGAACAACAAAGCGAGAGGCTGCGTCTCAAAGGGCGAGAAAGGGCTCGGTGTACCGAGGGGAAGGAGAGGGGGGGGGGGCAAGTGGAAATGCGTGCAAGTCAGTTTGTGTGTGTGTGTGTATGTGCACAAGATTGATTGTCAGCTGAATTCCATTAAGAGGCCTTCGACCAATAAGAGCCTCTTAGACTTATTGGATGTAACTAATTCAATATATCTCCAGCTTGTGTAATAAGTGCAATAACACAGTTCTGCCCTCGGCCCTTCTGTTTCCTACGTGGGCGCTGGCTTTAGCCTCGTTTTTTTTCTTCTTGGTCATGTGCACAATACACGTAGACAGCTGATGGCCAATGGCTAGGTCAAGGAGGGGGATATAGCACTCTGTGTCTGTGTGTGTGTGTGTGTGCATAACGATTAGCGTGTGCATATTTGCCTGAAATGTAATGCAATCGAGCATAGCCAGAAGGACAAAAGACGAGACAGCAGCTCGACCTATTCACCCCCCACCCCACCCCCACCCCCGCTCCCATCCTCGCACACACAGAGAAGAAGGGTTTACTGTCCAATGCCTGCCTAATTCCTTCATTTCAGAGGAAAAAAAAGAGAGCAATCTGGATGTCCATCCCCTCAAGCCAGCAATGTGTATTCCAAGCCCGACGCCGTGTGAATACATTTGTGTCGACAGACAGTGGGATAATCCTGATAGGACGGAGGTTTATTTATATATTTCTGTTGTTATTCTCCTGCCCCATAGAGAGATGACCCACTTCCACTGCTCAGTCTACATCGGTCTCAGGAACACTCGGATGGTGCGTTTGTGTTGGTGTGTTGTAGATTGCCAAGACTCATAAATCCAGACACTGTAAGTCTCGGTCTTCTATAGTGGGATTCGCTCCTTACCTTTGGAAAGCCATTGTGCACTTGTGTTGTGCTCACGTGTGTACGTGTATGTGTGTATGGCGGTGAGTCACTCTTTTTACTGCAAAAAGCCGTCAACATTGAACAAGAAAGACTCAAAATATATACTCATTATCTTCAAAGCTAAACGTGTTATATTATCCTTCAATATCCTCAATATGCTTTCTTTTTTTCGACTGAAAAATTGCCATAAGCATTTGTACAAGAAATATGAAATCTTACACGTTGCAGGATAATATAGTTGCCATTAAAAAAAAGCACATTTGAACCCCTGAAAGTGAAATGCACTGTTGTCCTGTTCTGTTGCTGTGACCCATTTTTAACAATCTGGATAAGTTTTAATGATGTTTGACATTAATTCATTGTTTCACATTATATTTGTATTGTGAGGGTTCACACACACTCACCTATAACACAAAGAAGTAGTATTCATTAGGTCACCATGTCACTGGACTGGTAAGGATTTTATGCATGTGTGTGTGTGTGTGTGTGTGTGTGTGTGTGTGTGCGTGAGCGCTTCTGTCTGTATATGTATGACACGCCTGCAGTGTGTGTGCAGTGTGCCCTCACCATCATGAGTGAGCACAGCTGAGGAGAACACACATCCACTTTGCTGGAAAACTAAATCCCGACTGCTGCCAACGCCGCGAAATGTGTTGTGCACCGACAGATATGCTAGAGAGGTTCAGGTCATTTAGGTTCGCTTTCTCTCATTCCCCTGATTGGTCCCACCTGTGTCTTGTTACCATGTGCTTAAATTCCTTCCAGTCAGTTCCTGTCAGTTCGTCTGGTCTTGGTTATGTTGTGCTCTTGAAAAGTTTTGATCCGTTCACTGCAGAACCGAAAAATAAAGTACTTACAAATACTTTATCTGGGTCCTACTTCCTAAGTGTCTGAGATCGTAACACCACATTATGGACCGATTTTTCATCACGAGGAAAAACTGGACAAAGTCAGCCGGAAATACAAGAGCTGAGTTCAGGAAGAATTATCTACACAGATGCAACAACTGGTTGCCCAAATGAATAATTTTTCACTCATCAACAGACTGCTCCTCCGGTGACGTCATCCACAGCTGAGAATTTGCCTGTCAATACTCCAGCTGACGACCCAGGTCAGGCTGTTTCCTCCCTGGCTCTTCTGCAGAGCCTTTCTGGTACAGTGTGATCTGCATTTTCAACACAACCCAGCAGCTTTTTATCTGAGCATGGTAAAGTGGCGTTTATTGTGTCTCATTTGGAAGAGCTGCAGCCTGGGCTACTGCAGAATGGTCTAGAGACACCGAACTATGTTACTCATTGGCCGATTTCATAGAGACTATGAGGCGCATTTTGACCACTCATCGCCTGCTACGGAGGCCAGCAGAAGACTGTTTCAAATACGTCAGCTCAACCGTCAGGTGGTTGATTATGCCATCGAGTTTCGTACAGCAGCAGCGGACAGCGGATGGAATGTTTCATGACAGGACTAACCGATAAAGGACCAGCTGGCTCCACTGTCGCTGTGGCTATCCGGATCGATAACCGAAAGAGAGAGCGGAGGATTTCCAGCTCATGTTACCGGACCATGTGAGGACTACAGTGAACCCATGCAGCTTGGAAGAACCAGGCTTTCTCTGGAGGAGAGGCAGCGCGGAGGGTTGCTGTTTCTACTCATCAACTCGCTTCATGCAAAAGATCGTGCTCACCAGTCAACTGGTGAGCAAGTTTCCGCAGACTTCCCTCCTCGACCTGTTACTCAGGTAGACATTTGTATTAACAATCAGACCATTGACCAGGGTGTGTTAATAGACTCAGGGGCTGACGAAAGCCTTATAGACTGGGGCCTAGTCAAACAGCTAAAAATAAAACTGTCCCGCTATCTCATCCTGTTAGTGCCAGTGTTACCCATTGCACTGAGCCCATACAGATTACTATAAATAAGGACCATACCGAGAGCATGCAATTTCATATTTTTGAGTCGACTCAGCACCCGATTATTTTGGGGTTTTTGAAGATCCACAATCCTCACATAGACTGGCCTTCAGGAAAGTTAAGGAATGGGGCAACCTGTTAATGCACCAACAGACTCTAGTAGGATCATTATAGATCACCCTGACTATCCTGATCTACACAAGGTACCTTCCTGTTACCATGATTTAAACGTTTAACAAGTCTAAAGCCTTGTCGCTACCTCCTCACCGAGATTTTGACTGTCCCATTGATCTCTCGAGACCTGAGAGAACAGCAATGGATGAATACATCTCCTCTTCACTCAAATCAGGGATTATCCGTATTCTTTGTGGGAAAGACGGGTCTCTGAGACCTTGCATAGACTACAGTCCACTAAATGACATTACGGTGAAGAACCGCTATCCTCTGCCACTCATGTCATCTGCTTTTGAACTGCTTCAACGGCCAAGATATTCACCAAGTTGGATTTAAGAAATGCATATCACTTGGTTAGAATAAAACAAGGGATGAGTGGAAGACTGGATTCAACACTCAGAATGGTCACTATGAGTACTTGGTAATGCCTTTTGGACTGTGCAATGCACCGCTGTTTTTCAAGCTTTTGTGAATGAGGTTTTGGGAATTCTTGAATATTTCAGTGTTTGTGTATCTGGATGACATACTGATTTTCTCCCCAGACGCTAAATCTCATGTTAACCATGTCCGCCAAGTTTTGCAGAAACTACTGGATAATCAGCTATATGTCAAGGCAGAGAAGTGCGAGTTCCACACAGAAGAGGTGTCTTTCTTAGGATACATAGTCTCACCTAATCATATCCAAATGGATCCTGCGAAAGTCAGTGCAGTATCCCAGTGGCCCACACCAGACTCCAGGAAAAAGGTTCAGCAGTTCCTAGGATTTGCTAACTTCTATAGGAAGTTTATTAGGAATTTCAGTTCTGTTGCTGCTCCTCTGCATGTTCTGACTTCTCCTAAGGTTCCTTCAAGTGGACCCCCAGGCGGATCTTGCTTTCAAACTTCTCAGAGATAGATTCACATCAGCTCCCATACTCACCATTCCAGATCCCCAGCGCCAGTTTATGGTCGAGGTGGATGCTTCCAATGAGGGAATTGGAGGAGTACTGTCTCAACGTTCTGCAGAAGACAACAAGATGCATCCATGTGCTTACCTGTCGCGGAAGTTGACCAGAGCGGAATTATGACGGCTGTAAAAGCTGCCCTCGAGGAATGGAGACACTGGCTGGAGGGTGCAGAGCATCCGTTTTAGTCTGGACAGATCACAAGAATCTAGAATATATAAGAAAGGCTAAGCGTCTCAACTCCCGTCAGGCCAGGTGGACACTTTTCTTTAGTAGATTCAACGGTCTCAGAATCAAAACCCGATGCTTTGTCAACCACAAGACCATCCTTCCACTTAACCGGGTGATCGGAGCCTTTTCCTGGCAAGTGGAGTCAGACGTTAAAGAGGCAAATGTCATGAATCCAGCGCCTAGCGAGTGTCCCAACAATCTGCTGTTTGTTCCTGAGGCTCTTCACTCCAAGGTCATCCACTGGGCTCACTCATCTGTGCTATCCGGGAGTAGCAAGAACAATGTTCAGGATTCAACAACGTTTCTGGTGGCCATCCATGAAGAAAAGGCTTGTCCGGTGTGTGCGTGTAATAAGACCTCATCTCAAGTTAAGATGGGCTTGCTCCAGCCGCTGCCGATTCCCCATCGTCCTTGATCACACATTTCGATGGATTTTGTGACAGGATTTCCCTCATCCAGAGGCAAGACTACGGTTCTAACAGTGGTTGATCGATTTTCAAAAATGGCTCACTTCATCCCATTGACCAAGCTTCCTCTGCCAAAGTCACCGCAGAGGTCATGATGAATCACGTATTCAGGATCCATGGATTCCCTAATGACATTGTTTCCGACAGGGGTCCACAATTCATTTCCGCCTTCTGGAAAGAGTTTTGTCGACTCATAGGTGCCACCGTCAGCCTGTCATCAGGATATCACCCTCAGTCAAATGGACAGTCGAACCAAGAACTAGAGACGAACCAGACCACCTGGACCACCTCACATGGGTCGAGGTTGCCCACAATACCCTTCACAGGTCTCTCTCCATTCCATTGTGTCAATGGTTTCCAGCCTCCACTTTTCCCTAACAACGAGGAAGAGGTGATGGTTCCATCGGCACATGCCATGATCAGACGTTGTCGCAGAGTTTGGGCTGGTGCTCGCCAGTCTCTTCTCCGGTTCAGCTCGGATGAAGGCTGGGGTCGCTCCCTCCTACAGTCCAGGCCAAAGGTTTGGCTCTCTACCAAAGACTTACCACTCCATGTCGCCTCAAAGAAACTGGCTCCGAGATTTGTGGGTCCGTTTCCAGTGTCCAGAGTCATCAACGCAACTCCCAGGACCTTGAGCACACTTGTTCTCCACCGCCCCAGTTCTTTGAAGGGCTACTGGAGGTCCGTAATAGGCCTGGTAGACTGGAAGGGTTACGGTCCTGAGGCTAGAAGCTGGATAGCTGCTTCATTTATCGTAGACAAGACTCTTATCCACGACTTTTACAATCAGCCTGGGCCATCAGGAGTTGGCCCGTGCACCGACAGATATGCTAGAGAGGTTCAGGTCATTTAGGTTCGCTTTCTCTCATTCCAGGCTTCCTGATTGTTTTCACCTGTCATCACACCTGTCTCCTATGCTCATCAGTGTCAGCCCCGCCCCTGATTGGTCCCACCTGTGTCTTGTTACCATGTGCTTAAATTCCCCTGTCTCCCAGTGTTCCTTGTCAGTTCGTCTGGTCTTTTGCCATGATCAGGTCGGGTTATGTTGTGCTCTTGAAAAGTTTTGATCCCATTTGTTCACTGCAGAACCGAAAAATAAAGTACTTACAAATACTTTATCTCTGTCTCCCGGGTCGTGCAATTGGGTCCTACTTCCTAAGTGTCTGAGATCGTAACAAAATGTGTGACAAAGTGTTGTGATATTGATATATGGGGGATATGATCGGCATGTTTTTCTCTCTGGTGCTCAGCGCCAACAGCTTGGCGAAAGCTGGTCTTCTTACTATACTTTGTTTTCCCCTGTGCTATTAAAATGATCTAGCAAAATCTTTTCTGTTTGGTACACTAAACACTTTAACAATTAAACACTTAAATTTTTTTTATTTCCCCCCTGTTGGACAAATAAAGGTATATCATATCATATCATAAAAGCAAAATATGCAGCAATGGGAAAAATCCACTTAAATGATGGAAGCGCTACGATTCTTGCATCACTCGCCATCAAATATTTTAAAAAACGGTTAAAAAAAAGAAGAAGTGTATTTACCTGGTATAAAAAATAATGACTTCAAAATGATATTTCCGCACAATCGTGGAGTAAGGACGCAGAAAAAACATAGAAGGTGGTTTCAAAATCACATATTTTACTGTCTCCATGAGCCAGCATTGTATTCAAGATCAACATATTATTAGTGCATGTGTATGATGCTAAAGCCTGAGTGAGAGTACTCTATGGCCCTGGCGGCATCACACACACACACACACACACACACACACACACACACACACACACACACACACACACACACACACACACACACACACACACACACACACACACACACACACACACACACACACACACACACACACACACACACACACACACACACACACACACACACACCTGTCTTTGTGAGTGTGTGTGTGTTGTGCCCTCTATCCGTGCCGACGTGGCATCTGCTGGAGGTGACGGAGAGGGAGCGGCAACCCGAGCCAGGACGGCCGATGGCAGTCTCTGTGTCCATATGTCTTCTCCGAGGACACTCGCTCTCCTGGCAGGACACACTCCCATACACACGCTTCGTTACCTCACAAGCACACACACACACACACGAGCAAACTGCAGTCAAACACTCGTAAACAAACGCTCAGGCCGCGCCACGTGTGCGGTGCCAGTGCCACGTCATCCGTGCAGGAGAGTGAAGGGAAGGAAAGGGCAGCGGAGGTAACGGGGTGTGCGCTGCCAAATCACCACATAATGGACTGTTCCGGGACAATCCAACCTGCCCACCATATGGACTCCACACCTCAGTGGAGCCGAGGAACCAACACACACACACAAGTACCAAGGGACACGTGTGATGGGCATTTTATGTGAGTGTAAGTCATGGAACCCATTGGACCCTCAGTCTCTAGAATAGAAACATAGATGCAACATATGAATTTGACACTTTGCTACATTTTACACTTTGCACTCATACACACACAATATACACAATACACATATACACACAAACAATAAATAAAGACAAATGTAAAAAGAAAGTAAAGGAACAAGAGTCATAGTGCTGATGCAGATTTCATCATCTGAGTGGTTGTGGGTGGAAAAGACGGCCAGTGAATTTTGTGGTTTTGGTGCTGGTTAGTGCGTACCAGGGAGCGAGAGGGCAGGAGGTTTGAACAACTTGTGTCCAGTCTGTGAGGTCTGCAGTGATCTTTCCTCCTGCTGACTCTGGACTCGTACAAGTCCAGTCCATGGAGGAGGGAGGCAATGGTTCTTTTCTGCAGACCTGGCGATCCGCTCCGCTGTAGGTCTGACTCTTCTGTTTGGTGGCCGATCCAAACCACACAGTGATGGAAGAGCAGAGGACAGACTGGATGATGGCGGAGTAAAAAAGGATCAGCAGCTCCTGAGGCAGCACATGTGATATAAAGCAAATCAAGTTACACTTTAAATAACAATGATGTAATGGGATCATTTTTCTTATTATTCATGAACAAACATTTGAAGACCCTTAACTAATGTATCTGGAGTAGCAGCTATTGTCCGTGTATCCAAAGCCTGATATAAGTTATTACTAATGAGCCACACTGCTGGGTCTTCATTACCATGAACATGGGCCCTGTAGTTTATACTGAGTGTATTCCACGTAAACCGCCGCGGTGCCATGAATCCTTACGAGAGCATTACATCTTTAACTAGAATGGGCACTCGGTAGAGCGCATACATTCGCATATCACAAGATTGGGCATTGCATTATGAATATTTTGGCATTATTTGCATGCCAATTGGATATAAATTGACCGCGCTATGGTAAAAAGAAGATGTTGACCTTTTCATGACCTTGACCTTAACCTTTGACCCGATCGATCCCAAAATCGAATCAAATGGTCCCCGGAAAATAACGAATCATCCCACCAAATTTCATGCGATTCAAGAAGATGTTGACCTTTTCATGACCTTGACCTTTGACCCGATCGATCCCAAAATCGTATCAAATGGTCCCCGGATAATAACCAATCATCCCACCAAATTTCATGCGATTCGGTATAAAACTTTTTTTGTTATGCGAATAACACGCATACAAATAAATAAATAAATAATAAATAAATACACGGCGATCAAAACATTACCTTCCGCATTTTCAATGCGAAGGTAATAATCTGCTTAAAATAATCCCAGAGAAAAGCTCTTTTTACTCCTGTTCAAGTAACATTTTGTAAATATACAGACCCCCTGCTGTTTATGGAAACAACTTTGCAGTCAAAAAAATGGCTGAAAAAATGTGTTGATAAAAACAGAAGTATAAAATATGACCTTAGACGTGTTTCCATATTGTAATCATTTTGATAAATTGAAAACGTACCACCTTGTTCGCGTACGTCTCTCTATTGTCCACCGTAAATGGGACTCTCTGATGCCAAAGAACTGTTCCGACAAGTCAACTTCCTGAACTCTGCGCGGCTCGGACTCACAACACGTACTCAAGTGTCGCCGTTCTTTGCGCCAGCTGAGCCGCGTTCTTCTCCAAGTTGTTTTCTGGACGCACATCACGGTGGAAACAGGTGTTCCCGCTATTGTCCTTTCATCGACGGCGGCCTTTGTTCCGCAGGTGGTATCGTCTGAGAAGGGAGAGTTGCATCTCCCCGTGATGTATTTCATCAGCTACAGCTGTGTTGGACACTCGTCATCGGTGTGGAAATGAGGGTCGTCAAGTCGCCAAATAGCTCCTTCATCCACATTAGAGCGGCGGGGAGGCTCTCATTTATTCTGGCTCAGGTGTGAGTGCCTGTGTGTGTGTGTGTGTGTGTGTGTGTTTGCTTGTGTGCGCATCAGAGAGAGCGAAGCATGAAGTCCCACTATGAGGATGGATGGCGCCATTATGGAGGTTTTTAACCCCTGACTGAGAGATTGAACCATCACAGTGCAAACATTGCCACAGATGCATCAGTCGAGACTTATCAGCGGTTCAGAGATTGCATTGGGATGAGATGGAACGATATCTTCCACCACAGCTTCCACCGCCAAATTAAAACACTTACAAATACATATCTTCCGCCACACGACGGCTACCTCAGTCGGTCTGCCGCTTTGGTCCAGAGCAACTGTAAATGTCGCGTTTACAGGCCTGAGAACACATCATTTTTCTTTCAAAAACCGAGTATTCTGACAAAAATAGCAGTCGTGCATAAATAAAGTTTTCTGCTGCAATCCTTCCCTCCTTTCGATATCTGTCAAGTTGCTGCGAACACAACTACTCTGGCTGCATTTTATCAATTGCCCCAAAAACACAAGCTTTGAAGATTCAATATGAGATTAAATGATTCTGATTTAATTGTTTTGTGTCTCGTGTTTTCTCCTAATCCTCAAACCTGATTGGGTTTAACACACACAATGTTTTGGAGTGCATGAGGTGACCAGCAGCTCCTGCTTTGTCTTCAAATCCCTCAACTTGTAGACAAACAGCTGCGTGATTTTCTTTGAAGAACTCAAGATTCTGGCTTTTTTCCCCCAGTATTTCTGAACTCTACAGGACTGAAAGCTGTTCAGCAGTAAAGCGTGCGCACGTCAAATTGTGCTCTATTTGTATGCCGATGCCGCCGACTCTCAACTCTATTTCCATATCGCTTGAATTCCTCTGACTGTTGGAAAGTGCTGAGGTTCACAAATGGAAACACAAGATGGAATATAAATGGCCTCTATACACAATCATAAAGCAGATTTAAAGGCCGATACTCCTCACCGATTGGATCTAGTTTTCTCTTTTCACGCGCTGACAATGCAAAGCAAAGCGAAACTAAAATCCTTCAAGCGCAGCAAAAAATAAATTCTGCGAAAGGAAGAAGAAAGGCAAACGATGGAATAAATACTCAGTGATTCTCCGACGCCTTCAATAATGGATGCTGCCGAGGGCGGCGACTTTGATTACGGGCTTTCCTGTTGATACAGGTGACACGCTCTGGATACTCATGAGTTTTGGGGGCGATGGGGAATTTTTTTTGTGTGTGTGTGTGTTTGCATCTCTGTGTCCTTGTCTATACCCTGGCATATCTGTGTCCACACCTTCACCACCTATGGAGATATCAATCTTTCATAAGCACCTTTTCCTCCATGCATATAGCTCAGCCCGCCACAAGCTGCACCCATGAACCGTAACAATTTATTCTAATGGCACGATATGATTGATGAGGAGTGCTTCCTTTAATTATTCTGTCCTCCTATAATTACCCAGTGGTTACAGTTATCTGTCTCATAAATCTATGAGCATGTGGGGTCTAATGCGGAGGGGAAGTGGAATAGGGGGAATACAGATGAAAAGCTTTCGTAACGTGGATTAATTTACTGACACTGCAGTGGAACATGCCCCTGGTAAAATGGATGTATCAAATCTGAACAACATACGGTTGTTGTTCCATATTTTTTCCCCATATTCGTCCATATTTCGTACATATTTTGGACCCCTTGTACAAACGAGCGAAATATGGAAAAATACAGCCGCTAAAATGGTTCTAGTTGTCATGACCCGGAGTTTCTGTCTTGTTTTGTGTCTTATTTTGAAGTCTGTGTGTCATCTGTCTCCCTGTGATTGTCTGCCCTGGTCCTGATTGTTTCTTTCTGTGTGATTGCTGGCTCCGCCCTCATTGTGTCCCCCTGTGTCTCGTTCCCCATTGTTCAATCACCTGCGCCTGCCTGTGTATTTAAACCCTGTTCATATCATTCCCCAGTGTATTTAGTCCGTGTCTTTCTGCTTGTTCGGTGTCTGATCGTTTTTGTTCTTGTCCCTGTTCCTGCTCGATCCTCGTGAATAAACCTTGTTTTCGAGAATTTCTTCCTGCCGCGCTTTGGTCCAAACTTTGCCACCCCATAACACTAGTGGTGAAACTTTTTTTCCCACATCAATAACAAATGGTGACCCTCAGCTTATAAATCAGCGTTTGTACGGCGAGTTCTTGAAGTGCTCAGGAAGCAAACGTGTACACTTCAAATGTCTCAAAAAAATAATCATCACAAAAACAGCCTTTGCCCAGAGGGAGGAAGCGGGAGCCTCGTGACTCACATTAACGGAGGCGGATGAGCGCCCTCGGCTAAAGGCTACTTGTGAAGGTTTAACGGCAGCGCGACAGAAACAGGGGAGACACACCCGCTCAGGTGCTCTTTTTAATGTTCTCATACTGCAGCGTTAAAGCCTCCGGAGGGGATGCAGGTATCAGTTGAACAAATATGCGACACCCATCAAGGATTGTGTTGATTTTAATAGGACATGAGACGATTTGTAAGGTGGTAATGTTAATGTTGTGATTACACTGATGAAAATATGTATTTCTTTCGATGCTAAAGATGCTAAATGCAGTGTTTTGATTATCAGCTATAGTTTACTGGCTTTTAGTGGTTTTATCAGAGAAGAAAACAAATAATTATGGTTGTTGAGAGTTGCAAAGCTGGATCAAAACAGTCAAACCATTAAATATGTAAAAATATTGAGTAGTAGGCCTATAGCTAAGTGATGCTTTTTATGTACATTATGAACATTCAGTTCTCTGCCGTAGCTATTTTGCTTAGCTGTTATTTCCTTTTTGCAGCGATGCTCCGGCGTTCAGCATTATGTAATGCTCCGGTGGAGGCTGCCATTTGATGGACTTATGTAAACAGCTCTCCTGCCGTTCTCCGGGTGACTCATTCCTGCTCAAACCTGCGCTTTGTGAGCGTCCGCGTGTTGTTTAGTGTGTTCTTATGTCATGATTGCACCAAACGACCTCGTATGACGCTCGCCAAAAAAACGTAACCATAACAGGACGAACACGCACACGCTGACGACCACCCTTGACGTTTGACGTGAGGTGTAAGTGTTTTTTTATCAGGTGACATAAACTGGAGAGCAAGACAAGGTCATCTTGAATCCCCTCTTGATACTCATCACCCGACAACAAAAGACAAACACAACAGGTTTGCGCATTTCCTCCGTATCGCTCACCCCTTTGTTCCCCCTCTCTCCTCGTCCTTTGTCCCTCAGCCTGTGCTTGTGCGACTCTGTCCTCACTGACCATGTTCTCATGCATGGGGAAGAGATGTGGCCGTTCAAAGATGGTCGGTTCAGCTGCTCCAAACTGGCCAGCAGCCCAATTAATTCAGCTTTATTTTGGCATTATCATAAAACGGTTTAAAGGCTGTAACTCTAGCTAACGGCGGTTTGTTGAACACCTGCGGGATTCTCTGACGGCGCTGGGCTTCTTGTATTAAAGCTGCCATGTTACCAGGTCCCAGCGGTCAACTGGTGGGGTACAAGCAAAACATAAAGACCCAGGTCATTTCCAGTGTTGGGAGTAACGCGTTAACGCGTTACTGTAATTCCACTACTTTTAGCGGTAACGAGCATGTAACTAAGTATTTTTTTTAATCAACTAACGCAGTTACAATTACTGAAATTTAAATGAGTTTGTTACTCGCGTTACTCTCTTTTGTGAAAAATTAACACTTGCAGACAAGAAGACAAGCTCGGCCTACTTTAGCTGCTTCTGATCTGACATCGCAGGACCTTGGTGGCGCAATGATATTGTAACGTCTCGGACGTTATGGACTGATGACACGGAGACGGGACGACGTTATTACTCCTCACTTTATTGGGCATCCACCAACACAGACAGCGTGCTCCTCTCGGCTCAGCAGCTCCAACGTCAACAACAACGGTTCCCGTCAACCACCCTTAACTCCCGTTTTCCGGCAGGTTAACCCCGCCTCCCCTCTACTCCGCCAATCACAGGCACGCCCCCTCGACCAGCATGCACGGTGCCACACTGTGATTGACAGCCACTTCCAGTGTTGCCAGGTCCGCGGAATTGGGCTACTTTTGAAGCGTTGCCGCGGGTTGAATTTTTTTGTCCGCTGGTTCGGGTAGACCTATTTTGCATGCAGATTACATGAATATCTTTAAATAAAAATCCATATTTTAAATGAAATAATTTATTTATACCCACATCCTACCAAACTGACTCCAGATCAGCACGTACACGCCGACACATCCGCGCACACAGGTAAGCACACTCTCACTAGCACCCCCCCCCCCCCCCCCCTCAATTATATGCAGCACCTCAAGGCACCTTTGTTTTCTCTTTTAATTAGTGTTAATACTGTAGGCCAATCACTTTTATTTCATTGGGCCTAATGTGGTTAAAAAAAACACTGTTAAATGACTGACAGTTATTTTGTATTAAGTTAAGTAATAAAAGGGACTTTTGTACTACTGCTTGATTTGAAGGCCTGTTGCCCTGTTGATTGCAATAAATAGGTCTACAACATATGTTTATTGTGTTTGACTGTTCAGTACTGTTCATTACATTAAAAAAGCAGACATAAAAGTAACTTAAAAGTTACTTTCCCTAGTAACTAATTACTTTTGATATACAGTAACTAGTAAAGTAATTAAATTACTTTTAAAAGAAGCAACTAGTAACTGTAACTAATTACTAATTTTCAGTAACTTGCCCAACACTGGTCATTTCACATTTCACACATATTTCATGTACAACATTTAAACGCAACAGCATCCATCTTACGGCCTGATTCCACCGTCACGTCGGCAGCTATTTTGAAGTCGTGCAGTTTGTATGGCTGTAACAAACAAGCCGCAGATGTCACTGTTGTGCAATTGAGCTAATTGCTTTAATTATCATATACTGTAAACACACTGCCTCTGATTAGTTCTGGTTCATCCATATGACTGAGACCATCTTTAATCTCCCTCTCTCTCTCTACAATCACACCCCTCACCTAAAATGTGTATGTGACAGCCCGGTGATTACAGCACATTGCATCAGACTGCCGTTTGGTATCGTGCTGTGCAATTTATAGACTATGCCACCATGTAACCGAGTTGCTCCACATATTCGGCAACGCTCGCAGCCTGTCGGATGAGAACAGCAGTTAGGAGGACACGTTGCCTTCCGACCAATCATTGAACATCATGTATGTTTTGTGAGAAAGTACTCCAGTGAAGGAATCACATGTAGGTTATGAAGGCCATCTTTAATATGCAGTTAGTTTATGTGGTGCTCACGGGAGCAGAGAGATCCATTATTAGTACGAAGCAACATTAAGTGTGAAGGAATGATTGGTGAGTTACCAATGTTAGATTGCCAAAGTAATCACACCAGATCAATATTTTACAGAAATGAGTTATCATGATGGTGTATAGCCCAGTGAAATCAATAGTTTGACTTTGGAAATCTGCTTTCTTGTTCGGAGATAGATAGAGATTGAGTTCACTGTGAATAAAGCTGGAGCAAGAGGCCTGCTAGCTGATCTTAGCTTAGCATAAAGACTATAAACGGAAGGCGAATCTGCAAACTACCAGCTCATAAAGTCACACATTATATCTTGTTTGTGTGTAAGTGTTAAAACCACAAGTTGCAGTCTTATTTCTTGGAGTTTCCTGAAGTTGTCAGGTTCTTGTCACGGGGTGAGGCTCAGGCGCAGAGGAACAGGCTGGACTCGATATGAATAACAAAAAAGGCGCTCTTTAATGAGGCAAAAAACAACAAGGTCCAAAATGGGGCAGGCAGAGAATCCTGGTTCAGGGCAGGCAGGGTCAAACAGGCAGAACCAGGAACACGGACAGGACGACGGGGAAAGGACACGGAACTATAGACGACAATCCGACAAGATACAAGGGAAAGACTGACACAATATATAGGGGGGGAAACACAGGTGTACGACATCAGACAGTAACGAGACAAGAGTGGCTAAGGGCAGGTGCAGAGAATTAAACAATTAAGACAGAGGAGAGACATAGGAGACAGAGACACGGAACACAGGAGGAACAGAACAGGGTGTTCCAGAAGTCAGCAAGGAAATAGTCCAACGTTAGCTCAGCAAGTAGCTCTTACTTTGAAAGGGCTCATTTGATGCTGTATGTTTTCTTGAACTCGTGAAAACCTGAGTTACTGAATACTTAATGCACTTTAGCTCGGCTTAATGGTAGCTCAGTTACTGTATGTCTATGGGACCAGTTGCGCTCAAATATGAAAATACACCTTTAAACTGTTTTAAAGGGGCTCAATTCAGAATTCTGAGCATATCTCGTATCTTGTATCTCTGCGCTTTTGAGCTCTTATTGTTAGGATTTCCACAATGTACCTGGCAGATAAATCTAAGGTTAAAGCACCTGAACGTGAACATCCTGAAATATCTCATTAAGAGAGGAGAAGTTGTGTATTGTGTATACACGCCTACGTTGTGTCCCCAACCCTGAAGTGGTGAGCGGACAGACGGACGGAGAGAACAGAGTGGCCGTGGCTGATCATTGCATTATTCATGCTCATGCAATGGCCTCGAGCTCCGTTGTTATGGTAAGTTAGACGGAGGCAGCGCAGTAAAATGTTAACCTAGCCATAATAAAGAAGCAAACAACAAGCACTCATCTTTGAGAAAGTCTCTTGATTCTCTCTCAAGACGCACCTCTCCCTGCACCGGAACAAGACACAGAAAACCATGTGCACACACTCCTCTTTCACTGCCAATGGCAGTATTCAGCTGCACTTGCTGTCTGACATCACCACATCCCACTCATGTCCCTGTCTATATTTTCGCCCCTATTTCCCCCCGCCCTCCGCCCTCCTTCACTCCATTGAGCCTTGACGCACTTTTCCTTTTCATCCCTCCTCCTCTTCCAGCCCTAAAAGGTTGAGCTGTGACTGAACTTGTTGCGTCTTTTATCGGCGTCTGGCAGCAGCCCGGGGACAAAGGGCAGCTGAAATGCCACATTGTCTCTCTGCATGTGTGCAGATGCAAAAAGCATGAAAAGAAGACTGACATTCAGTCATCCGCGCTGAAAAGCTAAAATACAGTAGCGGGCGGATGGAGGCAGACGGGTAGGATGAGCACCAAGGAGAGGGGGAGGAGGATGGGGGCTCGTTTCCTAATTGATTACGCTAAATCCAAAGCCAAAAGAGAGGCTAGACAGCGGATAACCAGGGGAGAGACAGAAACCTCTGTGGAGTGTTTTACTGAGGCCACATTTACACATCGCCGGGTATTTACAGAAACGAATATTTCTGCCCCTCCGTTTAAAAAAATAACGTCGTACACACAAGGTCGTTTTCAAAAAAGTTTCTGTTTATATGAACCCATAAATCGCCCCGGGGCGCCATCATAACTATGCCAAACCTGTAGTCGGCAGTGTAACGAGAAGGATAAAGACATGCAAGCCAATCAGAATTCTCAAAACCAACAACAACTACGAAAAACACGATCAACTTCCTTTTCCTTTAGAGAGTAAATATGGCGCGAGGTTCATTTGTATGGACAGACAGCGAAGTGGAGCTGCTGCTTCGAGTCGCCTTAGATTATAAGGCAAATAAAGCACTCGATAATGTGGATTGGGAATCATGCCAAACTAAATATAGGGATATGTTGGCATTGTTCTTAGAACAGTACCCGTCCGAGACCTCCGAGGAGTATCCTCATGTCAAGGAGGAAATAACTCGGGCGCACCTAAGCAAACTAACTGTAAACAGGACGCTCACATGACGTGAAGCATTTTTAGTCGCATACTGTGACGTTTGACAACCTAAAACTCCGTTTGACCTAGTTCACACGCAAACACAAAAACTGAGTTTTCAGAAATCTCCACTTTGGCCGGAGTTTTTAGAAATGATCATTTTCCGTGATAAAACCTCCGTTTTTGTGTAAATGAAAGGCCAAAACGCATGAAAATATATGCGTTTTCCCATCGTGTAAACGGGGTCTGAGTCTCTATCTGCCCTTGATTTGTTTGTTTTTCACACTAAAAAGCTTTTCCTCACATTTTAAGCATCTTTCAGCACGCAACTTAACTCATTCCTTTGTGTACTTCAGATGTAATCCTGTCTCAGCCTAAAGGGCAAAGGTCAGCCACCAATCCACTGTGTGTAAGTGTGTGTGTGTGTGTGATTGTGTGTGTGTTAATCATCTACTATCTGTCTCTCGTGTCTGTCTGATCCCTGACTCTCCACAGATCTAATCTCACCATCCTTCTGCCCACCAAACTCCCTGCTACTGTGTGTAGGTGTGTGTGTGCGTGTGTGTGTGTGTGTTCTCTGGAGAAATATGTCAGAATATTGTCAATGACATACAATAAAGGATTGCATTATTCAATCCGTCACAGAGGGTATCTGTTAATCTACCTCTGCCAGCTCTGCTGTCCCCTAAAAAGGGTTGAACGAGGAACCTTTTAAATCAATGCACCAAAGAGCCTCTGAGGACATCTCACCATTACTGTACCTCACCTTCACCAACGACCTCTCTTTCTTCGGGAAATTATTCTTAACTATGTGTAATGCTCTGATGAACGACACTATTAAAAATCAATACATTATTTCTATCTCAAGGGAAGACTTCCTTTTCTTATATTCCTCACAATAAAACACATCCTTTTTTATTTTTGCTGTTTAAATTCTTCGTCCCTGCAGTATTAGTACACTTGTATTCATTAAAGATTTATTGCAGTCGAGTGAGGCTATATTTATGCACAGCGGTGTTTGGGAATTATGAATGTCCGTACAAAAAAGTGCACACTTTCATCTCGTAAATGTTGGGATATTTCACCGGATAATGGAACATTTTGGGTTCGGGTTATCAAAGTTGTTAGGATACTTTCTCAGAGATCCATGAATATGTTCAAAATTCTAAAAAAATCCATCCAAATAGCGTTTGTGGTCTTTCAGTCGGGTCCAAAGTCCAACTCCACTGGTCATGAGACTGTAATTGTTTAACAAAATAGTCCAGACAAGCAACAATATATATGTTCTGAACTCAAAACAAAACTCAGGTAACAGTAAATGTAAAAGATATTAACACTCCTTGATCAATTCATCTTTTTACCTTCGCATTCTGCGGAGGGTTATGTTTCGATCGCTGTGTATTTATGTATTTATTTGTATGTGTTTGTGTGTGTTTGTGTGTTATTCGCATAACTCAAAAAGTATTCAACCGAATCGCATGAAATTTGGTGGGATGATTGGTTATTATCCGGGGAACGTTTGATTAGATTTTGGGATTGATCGGGTCAAAGGTCAAGGTCATGGAAAGGTCAGAATCTTCTTTTTACCACATTTTTATCCAATTGGCATGCAACTAATGCCAAAATGTTCGCATGACATCAAGCTCCCCACACTCTCATGCCAAGTACCAAAAAAGTGGCTGCGGCGAAGGTATGCGCTCTACCGAGTGCCCGTTCTAGTTTTTACAGCTAAATTAATTTACAAGTCCAATTTTACATTATCTTTCTTCTCCCCAATTGTAATGGGGGGGGGGGGGGTATTTGAATAAATGCGGGACACAAAATGGAGCTTTGAACAGGCGGCCGCTCGAGCTCGGTGAACACGCGACTGGCCAGCTCGCTGCTATGGAAACTAAAGGGTGTCTGAAGGTCGCCTCACTTCAAGGAAGCGCTAATACATGCATGCGGTGGGCTGGAGTAGGCCCACCCGGAGATGAAAGGAGGCGAAAACAGGGGAGCAGATAGAGATATGAGGGGGAAAGGGAACGATGGAGCAGATGGATGTGCAGTGCTCTCACTCGCACAATATCCCAAGAGGCTCACATCCTCACACTGGTCTTCTGTGGATGCACTGAGCGTGCCCGAAAAGACAATCCCGTCATTAGCCTGACTGCACACACACCTCGGCTCGTCTTCGGTCTGGAGCAGAAGAAGATTTGAATATTCTCAGTTGGGCATGCTGGGATTTTGTCTCCTAATTCCCGTTACCCATGGCGGTGAAACCTAGAGAGACCCCGGATCAGCCCAGCAGCCCACGGAAATGTTAGCTCGAGCCAAAAGTGTGCAAAACATCCCTTGGAGTTTCATTCGAAATAAAATCAAGATATATGAGGGACCAACCCCTCCCAAAAAACTAATACATTTAGTTGGAAATTAGAGTAAAGAAATAATGTTTTGCCTCCAGCACACTTAATAGTGTCTCGTGTGTGTGTGTGTGTGTGTGTGTGTGTGTGTGTTTCAAGCCCCTCTGACCCTTTCTTTCTCCATCACCATGAATATTGAAGAGAGAATTTCCAGAGAAGCACTCTGCCTCTTCAATACATTCCAGAAATGTTCAGTGGCCTGTGCACTTTATGAAGATGTATCGGCCGCCGTCTCCGCTCGCGCTCGTCCGCGTACGAGTGTGTGTACGGCGTTGTGAGGCTCTTACTGTAGCTGCTGTGTGCCGCCGCGGTTATTTATGCATGTGTGAGAGCACTGAATCCATCCATCTGCATTATGTCATGTATAAATGTGATGTAAAATGAAAAGAGGTCTGACCTCGAGGTCTGTTGTCCCAGTGCTGTCTTTACATCTGTACATGCCCTTGACTAAAACGCTCCACTAAATCACCAGCACAGGCGCAGTAATGCACCCAGACAGAGACAGAGAGAGAGGGGTGGGGGGTGTAAACAAATAAAATAAAATATGATACTGACAGGGATATTGTCATGTTAATCAAAGCATTTTATAACTGCTATTAGCTCTACAGCTGCCACCTTTTACGGGCAAATTTACACAGTCAAGTAAGCAGCTTCTCCTTTACACAGAAAGTTTCCTCCATTTCTTTTGTTGATGCTTTGGTATCATTATTTTTTACATTACATTACATGTCATTTAGCAGACGCTTTTATCCAAAGCGACTTACAATAAGTGCATTTCAACCTAGAGTACAAACTAAGAACAACAAGAATACAGAAAGTAACATTTCCTTAACATAGTCAAACTACAAAAGTACCATAATAAGACCCACTGAAGTGCAAATCTGTGTATTAATCCAGATATAGTCGGAAAAGGTGTGTTTTCAGTTTCCGGCGGAAGATGTCGATTTTTGAAAATGTTTCTCCATGAATGAACACTGTCAGCCAGCATAGAAGGCCTGTTGCATCACGCTGCACATTTTTGTACTTCTTACCTCAGCTGCCATTTTTTCTAAACGCTGATGGATTCTTTGGGCCCTCCGAAGTGAACACACGGGCAAATAAAATGCACTAGGTAACAAACAGGGCGTGACTGTGTGGAACGATTCCATTCCAGAACTAACTATTTACTTCCTTTCCTCTTCATCATGGTACTGACCTGTAGCTGATGAAGTGTGTGCCCTGGCAAGCTAGTGCACTGAAACTAGAGGCAAACATGTTCTGCTTAAAAGAGGTGTGTGTCAAATGCAACAGATGGAAACCGACATTAATGTCTTTGAGAGATCGAAAACAAAGTTCCACTACAGCCGGTTGTCCTCTTTGCCATGTCTACAAATCCTCCCACAACACCCATACGTTTCAGTCACTGTCTTTAATGACTAATTAATTCGTCTTTCTGTGGACACCTCTCCTCAAACCCACGACTTTGCTCCGGGAGACAAGGACGGGGGAGGACGGCGGGATCCTGTGGTCCTCAAAGGGATTTCATCATGGCGTCCTTCCAGAGGAATGAAACAACAGCACACAGGGACTCACACAAGGTCAAACCACATAGCAGGCTGCGCCCGAGACATTTTCACGCTGTATTTTCAGGAGGGGGGGGGGGATTCTGTGAACTCTGTGTATGTGTGTGTCCCATTACATTAGTCGTCCGGGACCCCAGACCCAGCTCCATCACTAATGTATGTCTGTCTGCAACCTCCCCACTTCAGACACACTTACAGGCGCTCACACTGTGTGTCCTCTAGCACTGCATGCTGTACTCTGCCTGTGTGTGTGTGTGTGTGTCCAACCCCTTCTGCCTGCATTTAGTTGTGTGTGTGTGTGTGTGTGAGTTGGTGAGGTTACTGTGAGGGCATGGGTGGTCCCCGCAGCGTGTTGTCCGATTGGCTGATTGGATGACTTGTTATTGTTGCATCGTTGTGTCCAGTGAAGAGGAACAGACCCCCTGCAGACTGTAGCCTCCACACCAGACAGTCATCACACACACACACACACACACACACCATTATTCCCCATGCTTTGGCAGACTTTGTTACGATGCAGTCACACTCCTGCTCACTTCCCGGACAGAAGTATGGTATTCCTAACAAGTTGACAGATGTAGGGCACGTCGGGGGCAACCGAGCAAACAATATTATGTTTACTTCTACGTAGCTTTTGGATCACATTTATCAATTTAAATATCCCAAGTGGCTGGTATTGTTCAATCCCATTTCTCTTTTGAAGTTTTGGCCTCTCAAAAGGCTAATTCTTGTTTCAACGGTTCATATACGCTCGTAAGATTTCAATAATGCCTCAGACCTTGAGAAACATCCAGGAGAAGCTTGACAAATTGTAAATCGAAACGCGGGACAACACGAGCGCAAGGGTCCGTCCTCTTTAGTCCTGTTGAGAAATGATGAAAAACAAGAACGATGCACGAATGATCGTGTTCGTGTTCTCATTATTCAGTACGGGGGTAGTAACTAACGTGTGAGTGGATATTGAGTGTGCGTACATGCATGCATGGAAACAAGAGTTATATTGTGCATCTCCATACCAGAGGAGGCTGCGACGCATGTCGGAGCGCCACACTAGGACGTTAACTGCATCATCGAGCATGCATAGCATATTTGGGCGAAGCTTGCACACAGCTTTATGTTCTCAGTATGAGGTAATGATGTAGATTTTACTCGCGTGAGCATCACCCTCCCTCTGTGGCCAGAATGTTGGAAGATGACTGTGTATATGATGTGTATGGCGTGCAGTCCCCTGGGTAACAGTGTGATTTCTAGTTCACTACCATTTCCCAGCATGCACAACAAATTGAAGAAAGGGACAGCTTCTGAGTAAGTTTGTGCTTAAAAAAAAGGGTTGATCAAAGATGTTTAGATCAGAACACCCAGGAAAGGCCACGTGTATTTTTATCCAGTTAAAATCAGACATTTTAAATCACTTTTACTTTGGACTCAATTAAATACGGTTTAATTTCTGTTAAAGTGTAGTAATTCAGTGCGAGCTGTGGATGATAGCATATGCATTATGCAAGGTCAAGATCTTTCATCCCTGTTTTTTATATTTTATATTTTATTCTCGTGTGTTTACTTTATTGGTGCTGCTACTGTGATGACAAATTTCCCCTTGGGGATTAATAAAGTATATATCTATCTATCTATCTGTCAAGGTCGTTTTTTTAATGATTGAAACCGGCCTTGATTGCTGCCTGTGAATTATTTATTGGAGCTTCCATTTTCATTGTTTCTTCATGAAAGCTGCTGCCCGGCCATGAATACGTGGACATATTCCATTATTAAAACCTTCGTCGTTCTCAAAACTACAAATATACGTCTATTTCTTCTTCATGGAAAGCACGAGAAAGACCACAACGCGATCACACTGGAGACATTTCATACATCTTGGCCATGAGGATCAACCGGGTCGTACCTCCTGTTTCCTCTCGCCTCTCCTCGCAGCTTGACAGCAGCGTGGAAACTTCCATTTTCATCTCCGAAAACCCGGAGAGCGGTCTCCGTGGTAACGCCACTTAAACTCTGCTGTTTCCACCTGAATTCATCCGACTGTGACGCAGGAGGCACAGTCCAGTAGTTCGCCCTGTAACAAACAGGGAGGGATAGCAACCGAGGATTTGTACGGTCTCAGGAGCGGAGAGAGGTTTGGGTTTATGACAACGCGTGTACTTTTTTCACTTCCAATTTCGGGCATTCGATAACCTTGAGTTAATTCTTCCTGTGTGGTCAGCTCTTGGACACGCTGACCACAAATCTTCCAAATGCTTCTTAAAATATGATAATATTTGTAAGAGAGGGCACAACACCAATCTTGCACATGTAAAACATTGTGTCTCTATTTCTTGAAAATGTGTTCTAGACTGATCTATTGATAACTAGAACGGGCACTCGGTAGAGCGCATACCTTCGCATATCACAAGATTGGGCATTGAATTATGAACATTTTGGCATTAGTTGCATGCCAATTGGACAAAAATGTATCGTGCTATGGTAAAAAAAAGATGTTGACCTTTCCATGACTTTGACCTTTGACCCGATTGATCCCAAAATCTAATCAAATGGTCCCCGGATAATAACCAATCATCCCACCAAATTCCATGTGATTCAAGAAGATTTGACCTGTTCATGACCTTTGACGTTGACCTTTGACCCGATCGATCCCAAAATCTAATCAACTGGTCCCCGGATAATAAACAATCATCCCACCAAATTTTATGCGATTCGGTTCAATACTTTTTGAGTTCTGTGAAAGATTTTGACCTGTTCATGACCTTTGACCTTGACCTTTGACCCGATCGATCCCAGAATCTAATAAACTGGTCCCCGGATAATAAACAATCATCCCACCAAATTTCATGCGATTCGGTTCAATACTTTTTGAGTTTTGCGAATAACACGCATACAAATAAATAAATAAATAAATACACAGCGATCAAAACATAACCTTCCGGCATTTTCAATGCGAAGGTAAAAAGTAGAAAGCCTTTCACAACTAGCATTCAGCTGAAGGCCAGAGCCAGCTTGAGCTGTCATGTTTGTGACCCCCGAAATAACCATAAACCCATAATCCACAGTCCCCCCCCCCCCCCCCCCATTGCTATAAATAATTATATGATGTGGTCCTGATCACAGGGTCATAAACTTCATGGTCCACTTCTGCTGATGTTGATGCAATGGCGACAAAATGTCATACACAATCTCTAACCATGGCCTCCTCTTCGCTGTTGGTGGACTGAGATAGTGGTAGTAACGCATCACGCCTCATACCTTGTTGCCATAGTAGCCACTGTTCTGCCAAGGTCACAGCCGTGGCCTTTAAAGTGTTTCAGTGGAGTCGGCTGCAGAGGTGCAAATGAACCTCAGAGCCCTGCCGGTGGGAATGTGTTGGTACCGGAGAGAGAGGATGAGGGAAGAACTGGGAGGGTGGGAAGGAGAACAGGAAGGGGAAGTGCAGCAGGTATTTACACTGAAGTCACCACAAGGGAGGAAGGATAGAGGAAAGGAGATAATTAGCGAGGAGGCAGGGGGAAAAGTAAGAAAACGGCGAGTGACAAACAAAATGAGGACGAGAAGGGGCGAGCATCTGTTGGAAATATACCCAAGTGTGATATTGGTGGAACCCGGAGGTAGGAGTCACTGAAGAGATGATGAAAGAAGGTCACATGAAAGTCAAATGAGAGGAAATCAAAAAAATAGACAAGGGAGTTAAGGGGAAAGGAGTTTAATGCAGTGGGAGGGTGAGGGGGGGGGGGAAGCATACCAAATCCAGAGGATTAGTTCCACACATTCTCAGCATCCGTCGTCACCGCGCCACACGAGGCGAGGACAGCATTTACATTCTCTGATTAGGTCAGACTCCTCCTGTCGTGGGGGCTGTTTTGCTTCTCGCATGCCCTCCTCTCCTCATCTCGTTCCCTAAAGTAAGGAGTGGGGGGGGAGACGATACTTAAGTGACAGAATGAGTTTCACAAGTCAAAGCTCTGATGGAAATAAGTCACTTGAGAAATCCACTTTTTCCAATACTTCCTACACTCCAATACTCGGACTGATAAGCTGACCTGTATAGATCCACGTCAGTAGCTTTTTAGATCTTGTCCTATTTGGTGAAGTGGCGTCTTCCTGGTTTACTTTGGGTTTTTTCTCGGTTTTACCTCATATCCCCTCACTAAGTCTTTCTGGTACAAAGCACTCATTTCCTCCGCAGCGTGCCAAGTTAAAGGGCCGGTTGAGCAAGACAGCAGCCGATGACAATGGCTGTGTTTGGTTTGTTGAACAATAGGCCGGCACCGCACGGGCACACGATTTATTTTTCATCGGAACTTCAAGGCAGTAGACACAATGTTAGTGTTAGTGGCGAGTCGAAATATGCTGGATACTTGTTATTAAGATGCAGTGGCGTGCCGTGGGCCTGGGGCCTGGGCCTTCAGTGAGGTCCTACACAGTCCCACCCGAATTAATCCACCTCTTATTACCATCATTATGATGCCATGGCTCTAGACACTATACAGTTAAACAGAGATGCAGGATAACCAGGCGTTGCGTCACCTTGAAATTGACATTTTTATTCAGAGAATTGCAGGGGAAGAGTACAAGACAGTTCAACTAATAGGCAAGAACATAGTCGAGTGCAACAGAGTTATATTAATATTCTTCTTCTATCCATTTCTGGTCCACAAACTTTAAACTTTAAGTCCAACTTTTTTTTACAGTGTGTTCACTAAACAGCGCATTGTCACCAGAGCAGTTTCACCGTGATGATGAAGATGAAAGTTCCTGTTTACCCAAACACATGACACAATTAATGAGTCTTTTCAATATTTCCCTATTTTTCTTCACCTTTTCGTTATGCAGCTCCGTTGCCCTGCGCGCTTGTTCGTTGATCTGTAGATCCACTCGGGTGTCCCCAAAAGTTTTCAAAGCACCAATGCTTATAAGTGCCGAGCCGGACTTTGGTGTCTCGTTGCTGCCTTGGTTAGACAACTCAAGTTTGCAAAGCCAGTGTGGCTCCAAACACCAAATCGATCACTTGCAAATAATAGGCATCCCCAGCAGTCCGGTGTGCAGAGCGTCTCGGAGCCTGAGCCATTGGTAGCGCTCGGAGTTGGAACTTTGAAAGTGGCGAACGAACCCCTTCCCCGCCTGTGACGGGCTTTGTAGCGTCGGCGTCGGTCTTAAAGTTCGTTGAGAATGGCCTTATAATTATATCCTCGACCAAATCGATATATTCTCCTCCTTCCGCCATTGTGGGTTGAAAAAACAGCTTAGTAGTACGCGAATTAATTCGTTTATCAAATTCAGTTTCCTAGTTCAGAGGTTCTGCATATACCTGCCCATAGGCCCCGCCTCTCAATATTGGTAATCCAATCAAAAGACGTGCAGGCACTACGCCTGCTAGCTGGCCTACAGTAGCCAACTCTAAAGCTGATTGGTTGACACAACATTTTCATTTCCATTCACTTTAAGCTACCAGCGCCCGCAATGTTGATTCTGCAGGCATACGGGCAGATGTTAGCCCCCTGGCAACACACGATGGCTGAATATGATTGGATAAAAGATCGAACATAAAGACCAGCCCTCCAAATCTCAACCTGGGGCTGGAAGCAGTGCAACCAAGAGGAAAGCTATGAAATGAAGAGTAACTCTTACTCTGGGGAATAATTTAATACATATTTGTGGGAACATTTATTTAAAAAAAAAAGTATATTCTGATGATGTTTAGGCCAGCAGAGAAGGCCTTGCTGGCCCTGACGGCCCACCACTGTTAAGATGGCTTCGTGTGAAACCAGTCCAGCAAGCATTGTTCCCCTAGGAATGCCTCAATGAAAAAGTACTTTTTTAAAGTACACACGGCACTGCTGTGAAAGGGCAAAACTAAATACACAGAAATCAAAAGAGGACGAGCACAGCAGTCGATCTGAGGCCAGTGCCTGCATGCATATGGCTACTTGTGTGTAGTTTGAATTGAAGTGAATAATAAGCATTCACGATTCACGTTAAAGTGTATTCAAAATATGAACAATGTTTAAATTGTGTTGACCAGACATGTTTGTAGTTGCATGGCATGTATGAGAAGTCCCATTAGCTTATGAACTGGAAACATTCCGGTCACCTCGGAGTCTCACAAGTTGCTAATCGGACCGTAAACAAAAAGCAGCACATGTATGACCAAGTTTGATAACGTGCTTTTGTTAACTAGCTCAGAAACAATCACCGCCCCGGCGCATGGACTGAGTGAGACATGAAGACATAACACCAGCGGGGGTCCAGTAAACCCATTATCCTGCCAAGCAGAGTCATGAGCTGGCAAACTGGAGCGGGTCAGTGCCTCACAAAGGTGGTGGACATGCACCGATAACCATAGCAACTGCTTGATAGTGGTTTCATAACAGCCAATCAAACCAATCCCATCGCACTGAGGGCTTTAACAATGTTGTCAAAAAGAGGCGTCATACTGTGCTTTCCGTGGAATTGTTCACAGGAAGTGGGCTGCTTTTAACTTTCCCGCTTTTCCTTTTTCTCTGCTGTATTTTTAATCCCATTGCCGCTTTTGTCCTTTGTTGAATCGGATCAGCGTGAAAACAAAACGTTCTTCCTTCATAATATTCTCATTTTTCACAATAAGAGCATTTTATACAAATGCTCTTCTTGAAGGTGTATATAACTCCTGTGGGAGAGTATGTCTGTTTGAAAATCCATGAAGAGATGTCTCCCCTCATTTCACAGTGTGTGTGTGTGTGTGTGTGTGTGTGTGTGTGTTATCTTTAATTAACCAAGCAGCCGGGCACACAGACATCTCATGGTCCTCAATCAACATGTTCTGGATGTATGAAAACATGTACCTATGTATATCAGATCTGCTTGTTTGTCTGTTGAGAAACTTCTCTTTAATAGTACATCAGTCTTATGTCATTTTTTTCAGCCTCTTTTGGGGCATTGGAACATTTCCCTACTCCCCCAGTATGAATTATTTACTGACAGAATCCAAGAGAATTGTCAGGAGAGATCTGACAACTTCTGCAACGACGGACCTTGAATGTGTTTTGACACAAAGTTGGAGTGAAAGACACTCGCTCTGTCATCGGCTGCTGTGGGGATAACCAGGTCGACTACCTGAGAGCCCAAAGTAATGTAATGACCCCAAATCACTCAGTTTGTTTTCATAAAATCAAATCACTGGGAGTTTTATCTCCCTTTTATCTCCACGGATCAAATGTGCACGTGTCTGTATGTTTCCTTTCCTGTCCATTAAAACGTGGGCTTGTGTACATACACGTGTTTCTTCTCACCAAACACGCCAGAGTCTTTTTGTGGATTCCAGATGTCATGGCAACAGCGTGACAGTAGCCTCAAGCCCACGCAGCAAATCGTCACAGATGAGGTAAATATGCTCTTGTGCGCTGAGAGATGTCAGCACACATCACCCTCTCTCTCTCTTCACACTACAAAACAACATGCATCTCCCCAGGGTAACGAGTCGCTGACATGCATTTGCTTTCAGAAAGGTTGAAGCGTTTCGTACGGAGCGAGAGCGGCGACAGGAAATGGAAGCTGCATTGTGGTTCTTTTTGGTGCGGCACGAACCCGAGAATAGGCCGACGACACCGGTTGCCCAGAGAGAGAGAGAGAGTGCAGAGACAGAAATAGAGAGAAAAGGCTGTGACATGAAAAAGCCTCGCAGATGCATCCATGGATTATTGAAAGTGTTAAACCCTCCGCACTTGTGAAACAACAGCAATCCGTTTGCAGCGCCGCTCCGAAAGCGCTCACTCTCCGAAAATGAGCCAGCTTATAATGCCGGTTTCTAAAAAGTAATGGAATGGAATATGTGAATACCTCATTGATAACGTGTCAAAAACACACAAAAAACAGAAAGGAGACATAAAGATAAGACGTACAGCTGGAGAGATTTGTGAGGAGTCCTCAAGCGTGGTTCTCCCCACCTGGGAGGCCGTGTCTCTGGATGAATTCACAGAAAACCGCCGGCTCCCTGCAGACTTCCACATGCACGCTCACATATTGATCAAAGCTACATTCAGCAAAGGTCAAACGTTTGAAAATCAAATGTAAAAAAATTTAAAAAACAACCTCGCATGGATGCAATACATTTTTAAAACGTCTGTTTGAATTGGCACACACGTTCTGGCACCCAACACACACACACACATACATACACACACACACTTAGACAACATAGACAGCTGGTGGTAAACGGTGCCGGTGGAACATGGCAACCTGCAGAGCCGGTTGTATAATCTGTGGTTGGGCACAGACCCAGTATACTAGGACACGTAGCTTATTTGTGCCCATGGGTATGAATGTTAGAAAAAACAATGGGGACAATGGGGAAGTTTGCTTATTTCATAAATAATATAAAAGAATAAGGCTTTTGTCCTTTTTACGATATACTGATACATGTGTTGGAACTGACTTTCATCCACATTTTATTCATGCAGAATATCCAAACGTTTAACAGTCACAGAGGTTTTAGGTAAAAACATATAAAGGTTCTCTTGGGATAAAAAGTTCCAGAGCCAGATAAAAAAAGTTCCAGTTTCAAAAAACTGTTGAGAAATATGACACAAACAGTTTAAAATGGGTTCAACCACACTGATATTGCAAATTGGATTTTTAACCCTCCTGTTACCTTTCGGGTCAATTTGATCCCATTCGATGTTTAACGTCGGTGTTCTTTGGGGTCAATTTGACCCCAGGCTGTTTTTCACTGTGTCAAACATATAAGAAATATCAACTTTTTTATATATTTAAAGGACTATTTAGGTAGTCAACAAACAAACATAAAGTACCTCACACTTAAACTTGGGAAACAATATTAATTCTAATAATTCTCTGGAGGTTTTAATTGCTGGGGTCAAATTGACCCCGAGGGTAAAATATGTTAGTAAATATAAAGGTAACAGGAGGGTTAAATCAGATTTTATCACTTTCGATATTCCAATTTCACACCAATTATAACCTATATTTTTTTTAATTTTACAGTCAATTTTACAGGCTCAATGTATAAGAAAGATAGCGGTATTAAACAAAGATAATCTATGGAGTTCTTGTCCCACTGCAACAAAAGGATCAACTAAAAACTCATTAAACTACATGCACGTTCCTTTAATAATTCTCAGTATTGTTTTCTTCTTGAGCTCATTCACATAAGTTTTGTGTTCCTCCAATCCCACGCAGAATTATCCGAGAATGAATTCAGTGCTTTAAAAAAAGAAGCAACTATAGGAACAGTGAACGCATCTCCGGCCTGTGGCTGCATCAATATTAGCCGTGTGGGCAGCGATGTCCGAGATGAACGCGGTTATGAGATGACGGCTGAGTGAGTTATGCAAACACATACGAAGACACTCGCGCGGCTGGGACACAACTGACGCACGTGTGTCCCCACGGTGATCTCAGGCACGCTCGAGGATTCTGAATAAATCTGGAAAGAAAGATGCGGCTTCCGTGATGTTTCCCTCTCCCTCTCGTTGTTCCTTTCGCGGGTCCGTTTCAGAGCCTTGCTTCTCACTTTGCGTTTAACTCATCGCGTGTTGCTCGATATGCACATCAAATTGGATCAAATGTAAAGTGATACCCTACATTGTACATTTAATATGTATTATTACTTGAGCACGCATGTAGGGCCCACATCCATTCCCGAGAGTTACCTGAAGGCAACACAATTCCTGAGTCTGTCTTCCTCGGCTCAGAATATGAAAAACACTCGGGAGGAGAAACAGAAGTTTTCACACATGCAGGAAGTTTCCCACGACTCAAGTTAGCAAATGAATCCCCGAATTTACGGCATATATAACGCCAAAGTAGAAGCCACGCTGCATATATATGTTGTTCATGTGTGTGTACGGAGACTACAAAGAAGTTGTATCTTACAGAACTGGTGGAACAAACAACTTGGATGTGATTAAAGAGGCAGTTTAATAGTGGAAGCCACAGCTCCATACAATATTATCTATTATCTAGAGTGCAGTTACAAATGCTGTTTATACAGCAGGCGAACACTAATGTCCCAGCATTGAGTCAGTGAAGCCTGCCAGTGTTCATCTATCACTGCAGCTCTTTGTTTGCTGTTTATCACAAGTTACGTGATTGCTCTGACGTGAGCGCACGCACACACACACACACACACACACACACACAGCAAACACGCATGCATGGAAACTGCAAATCAGCCCGTTTCTCCCTCTTGACACACAGATATGAGGACAGGGTGTTCTGGCTCGTTCTTTATTTAATTCAGGTTTTAATGTAGTGTCTCTGATGCTGCATGTACAACCTGACGTTCTGTTTTTCTTTTTTTAAATATTGTTGAGGTAGTGCAGATGTGCACTATCCCAACAGTTGAATGGTTGTTCCCCAGTGCATCCAAATGCATTGACAGCTGCCCAGCAGCCTCACCAGTTGCCCATACCCCAGTAGATAAAAATAAATAAATCTCAGTACAGGGTCTCTGGTGGTGTTTACAGAATGGTTGAAAGCTAGGATTTGGGTTATGATCACGTTTGCCTGAAAAGTTCATTTGAAGTTCTGTTTTTTTGTGGCATCGACATTAGAAGACAACCTCTTCACAGCCTGTCCTCTGACCACGCTGGACAACAAGTGACCTCAGTGGTGAAGACGAAACTCAAAGTGAGGTCACCAAAAGACTGAGGCCAGGGCAGGTAAATGCACGTCCATGAGGTTTTGGGGTGAGTGGGTACATGTGTGTGTGTGTGTGTGTGTGTGTTTGCGTGTGTGTGTGTGTGAATTGGGTTTGATGTAATTTGATGGGTTTGACCAAGTCTGTGAGCGTGACATGAATCAGCTGCTAACTGGGTGTGTTGGATTCAACAAAGTTTACTGAAAGTCAACAAACCTCAACAACAACATCTGTTCCTTGTAGCTTCCTGTAATTATCTCTCTATATATATTACTTTCTATTGTTCGTGGTGCAGTCTGCCATTGCTCTGCACGGAAAGGAAAAATAACTCCAGCGTAACTTTTTTTGTGAAGCAGCTGCATCAAATAATGTGTCTGCAAAACAAGACAATGACCGTTTTGGGGATTTTTCCATCAGCATATTGGTTTTAATTCTGAGAGCGAGTCATGGAATCCCTTTCGCTGCGTCCTGCTGTTGTTTGGGAAACTCCTCAGCATGAAATCAGGTCGCAGTGGCAATTGTTATTGACTGACTTGTTGTCTTGTTTTACTGACCCATTTTAAAGCAAATGTTATTTCTTTACAGTTATTATTCTGATTTGCCAGCTTTTCAGATAACTTCCTAAAATTTTCACTTATTTACTTTTCAAACAAGATACTCGTTAATTAAAAAGTTCCTTGAGTTCCACCAAATGTGTGCGCTGTACACTCCTACTCACTCACACACACACACACACACACACACACACTTGAGTGGCTCACACTTAAATGTCATGCAGATGAAAGTCGTGGCGCACACATGCTATCTTCCCACACACAGCATTTGGAATAACAAGAGGCCTTGCTGATGCACTCTCCCTACTCTGTGATCCATGTCAGTCCTGTTCACACACACACACACACACACACACACACACACACACACACTTCTCCAAACACCCAGATATTGTTTACTTCTCTATATCTTCACTTTGCATATGCAAATATCCCCTAAAGGAGCTTTTCGCTTGCTGAATTAGTCACTCAGTAACCAGAGATAACAGCAAAAATCCCATTAACAATTGAAAAATCTCTTCCTTTATATGATCGGACAATTCAAATTTTAAGAGGATTTTCACAACTCGTCAACATTTTTGCTCCATTTGCATGTTTGCGTCACATTTCCCATATGGCAGGTTACGACACCCACTAATCCCCTTTGATAATAATTAATCCTCATTAAGGAGTGTTGCATTTCTGGTGGCACGTTATGATGGATGTGAACGATGGGGAAATAATAACCTGAAGTCATTTTACACATTAACTTTCAGTAGATTCTCAGTCCAGAACTGCAGCTTTTTTTTTTGTTGGTAGAAAGGAATGAAAACAGAAAACTTAAACGTGTTTAAGGTACTTTTGTATTTTCTGTTAAGATAGAAGAAAAAACGTGTTCAGAGCAAACCTGCAACGTCTGGTTCTCTCGGGTGACCTATTTAAAGGCTTGTAAATCAGTCAATCGGTCTGTGGACTTTCCTCACACTGTGACAGATTGTACACAGAGAACTATCTCAGGTTATTGCTTTATAATCTCAGTAAGCGGGGCAAGAAAATAGCCGCTCTCTGGAGACAGCTGAATAGCTTATGTATACGTCAATAACATACTTCATGTTGAGGAGATCGTAACACCACTGATGTGTGGTTTTTTTGGCAGGATTATACTGGGCTCAACTGAAAGACCGCTGTCCTATTGGATCACTTATAAGTGGATTAGTCAAATCAGAGCTTTGCCTGTGGATTGTGTTCCTTATTAATTCCAACTGAATGCTGTAATGAATCATTTATATGTCATTTAAAATGTCATAAATATGTCTGCAAGCATTAAAATACTGACTCCAAATGACAAAAACATTCACCTCCACAACTCACAGGAATAACTGTGGCAATGCACATGTTCAGTGCTTGTTAACTCCGTTTTAAAAGTCCAATGCAGCGCTTTAAATCTCTTTTAAAGAAGCCATTTGTGTATAAGCCTTGATCACAGACAATTTCACTATTCACACACTCTTTCTGAACACCAAAGTTTTAACTCTGGGAGTCATTTGCCCTGAAACTGTCTGGTAAACAAGGCCTCCCTCTCCGAGGATCAGAAGGTTGGCCTGAGCATCACAAACTGTACATGAACACACACAGACACACAAGCACACACACACACACACACACACACACACACACACAAATAAACACCTGCAAACCCTCTCTTTCTCTTTCTTTCTCTTTCTCTTTCCCTCTCTCTCTCTCTCTCTCTTTCTCTTTCTCTCTCTCTTTCTCTTTCTCTTTCTCTCTCTCTCATTAAAAGCATATATTTTAGATGTATTTTCATTAGAATCACCAAAGTGACCCCTCATCCTGCTGGAGTTCATATGAGCAAACAGCACACGGTTTAACCTTCTAATTTAAACACATACACATTTCCACACACCCCTCGTCATTTGCATTGTGCCATTTAACTGACTAATTATAGAAAAAGCCGCCAGGGACTGTGTCTGGACCACTGAGTCTTTAACCGGGGATGTAAATCACTGTTTAAGTCGGGATGATTTACAGTAAAGCACGCATCGTCCACTTCCACAGAGGGCTGTGCTCAAAGATAATGGAGGGAAAGAATACAAACGGCTGGAAAACGCGAGGAGAAGCACTTTTGGGAACATTGGAGAGGGAAAAGATGATTTTATGTTTGGGAGTGTGAGGTGCACTTCTGTGGGGTTCAATGCGAGCGCTAATTTCAAATCTAAAGCTCGCAGATGCTTTCAGGCCCCTCGTACACTCGAGTCTGCTTCTTAGTCTGTGTTCCCAAGCTTTGAATACTTTTAATTTTTAAAGTGATGTAATCCTATGAGGGTGCGTCACTTTCGGTTGAATCCGCAGGTGAGTTTGGAGATCTGTTTGAAGCTCCTTTTTTTATTTTGTGAGCCTGAAGCGGTTGAGGTAACAGTCTCAGATTTGGAAGATGACCTTCAATTTATTCTCAACACAAAGAACAAAAGACGTGTGGATGTGGTGCCACCGTTCTCTCCAGCAGCTGTTTTGGTACAACTCTCAGCGCAGTTGATCTTCTTTTATTTTCGATATATCTTTGAGTTTTTGTGTCCGAACTGCAGAAAATGTTGTCATTAATGTTAGTAAGAGGCGCTTTACCCTTTGTGAGCACACAAGTGGGTTTTTCATGCGCGATCAATTAGCAATGTATGAGCACCTTTCCCCATCAGTAGCTTCTCACCTGCGTCCTCATCGACACCACGGAGCCGTTCACTCTTTTTATTCTCAAAGTTGCCACCTGAGCTCTTTAAAAAGCTTTCCTTTGGAAAAAAAAAGGAAATAACGCCGGTGGGAAATGAGGGATGCGCGTGACCAGAGAACACATCAGCGGTTCGGCACGGTTTCACTGCATTGAAAAAAAGAAGAAAAATAAAGAGATCGCGTGGCTCGTGAAAGTTCTGCTGGAGCCGCCGGTGCTTCGGAAAAAACAGTCACTAAAGCATCTGCTAATGATCTGGCTTTCATCTAGATTGGCCCATTCAGGAGCATTAACACACATGCTGGAACCACAGAAAAAACATCACACACACCTGTCTTTATGTGGAAATGTATAATTCAAAATATATTGTTCTTTTCCTCCCTCGTTCACCTGCTGGCTCATAATTATTCCGACACACACGGGCACACGCATCCTTCTACTGAACTGAAACCATCTGCTGGAGCTTGAATTCACGAGCCTGCATGACACATCCGCCAAGAAATAGGTATCACGGTCACCATGGCAACGTGTTCCCGTACTACCACCACTACTGATACCACAACTACTACTACCAGCACTACTACCACTACCACTACCACTCCTACCACGACCACTACTCCTACTCCTACGACTACTACCACTACTACTACTAAGAACATGGTCACTATTGATAACATGTTTGGGTGCAAGCTCTGCAAATTACCCTTTGAGATTTGGGTGAACAGACCCTTTAAATTTAAATAAAATGCCAATGCACCGTATACAGTAATTGTTTGCATTTTTGAGTCTGTGCCATATTTCCTAAATCTGTGACAACGGTACATTTTGGAGGTTTACAGAACCTCGAGAGAGGAACCAAGAAACATGACCACGGCGTGCCGCAGGCCGAGGTCCCCGGTGAACAGCAGCGTCACTGTTCTTCACAGCAGCTTCGTGCTCGTCTGCTCCTCAACAGCTGTGGGGCCTTCACAGTTGTCGGGCCAGTTGGAGCCTCGGGCTGCAATAGCTGCCATTTCAAAGCGAGACAGCCCATCAAGATGGACGACAACTGTTGGTGCGTCAACTCTGCTGACTTGATCCAAGAACTCAATGCACATGTCATACGGGTATTTATTTGAAAGGGGGAAACAATAGTTCATCTTTAAAGAGAGGGTCAGCCTAAATTACCCTGTGCTTAGAGGCCCACATTACTTAAAATCTACTTTATTTATCATAAGCAGGAAAGGAATTGAATCATTTTCAGCCATATCCCCTCTGGCCTGGTTTCATTAGTCTGCAATCATAAGCTGACGAGTGCGGGTACATTTTGCTTTTGCTTTTTTACTTGGGAAAATGACTTGCTACGGGCGAGCTGCTTAATACAACTACCACCCCTGTGTTCAAAAAGGGAATATTTGAATGTATTCATCTTGTCTGCCGGTTTCAGAGCTGATGACAATGATATCACCAGAACTTTCCGTGATATCATTGTCAACCAAATAGTCTGCATGCCCAAGATGAATGGGTTACCCGAAACATGCACCCCTTTACAGAATACTACTGTTATATTACGGCTCAGAACAGAATATTTTTGCGTACGTTAAAAAAAAGAACAGGGGGAAACATAGAAGCCGATTGTTGAGTGACAATTATCACATTTGGGCTATTGAAGGCGGTAATATTTTGAAATGTTTGACTGACAATGGATTCATGTATTAAAAAACGTATCAAATGTATTCTCAATCAACAAATCAGTGAATAAACTTCAACCTCTCTCATTACCTGCGGAAGGTTATGTTTTGATCGCCGTGTATTTATTTATTTATTTGTATGCGTGTTATTCGCAGAACTCAAAAAGTATTGACCCGAATCGCATGAAATTTGGTGGGATGATTGTTTATTATCCGGGGACCAGTTGATTAGATTTTGGGATCGATCGGGTCAAAGGTCAAGGTCAAAGGTCATGAACAGGTCAAAATCTTCTTGAACCGCATGACATTTGGTGGGATGATTGGTTATTATCCGGGGACCATTTGATTAGAATTTGGGATCAATCGGGTCAAAGGTCAAGGTCAAGGTCATGGAAAGGTCAACATCTTTTTTTGACCATAGCACGATACATTTTTGTCCAATTGGCATGCAACTAATGCCAAAATGTTCATAATTCAATGCCCAATCTTGTGATATGCGAAGGTATGCGCTCTACCGAGTGCCCGTTCTAGTTAGGAGTATGTTGTTGTGACTCATCTGTGCAGCAAATGGAGGCCTCTTACATCATCTCTGTGGCAGATAGTTATGTCCTGTGTGTATGGTGAGTCGTGTCATCACGCTGTGGAGCTCATCGTATGCCCGACTCAGAACGTCCACCACTTGACCTGTGAGCGTGTCGTCCTGTCTGTGTATCCCGCGCTGCTGCGTTCTGGAGACGTGGGTTAGCGTTTGCCTGCTTGTGTTTTTCTTCTGCAATGCCGAGAGTGTTTGCACATGTTCCTTTTTTAATGAAGCAGACTTATAGCCTTCTGTTGCTGCCACATCACACTGGCCGCCTGGCTCCTTCTGCGAGTCTTCGTCTCTCCATGGCTCTCGAGACAAACTGCACTTGAGCTTTTGTGGGAAGGGTGACCTCCGGAGGAGAGGGGAGCTGTGGGTATCGCGTCGAAGCGTTCTCACAACGATCTGATTGGTAATTACAGGATGTATCCGAGCACGGGGCCCTCCCACACACATCATAAACACGTGCTATATACTGCACCCCCACAGAGGATGCATCAAGTTTAGTCTGCTGCACACACACACACACACACACTCTTGTTTATGACCCTCAACAGTCTCTCAACCATTTTATGTTTCTCGTCTGCTCACATCTAGCCACCACATGCGTCACAGCTCCTAAAACAAACACCTTTTATAACCAAGAGATGTGACTCCAGTCCTCCGGTAAGCCCCCTTAAGGCATTGGAAACCAGGTTTTGCAGTGGCATGTCTCAGCCTGCCGAACACAAAGCCGGCGTTATCAACCGGAGAAAGGTCGCCACCTTCTTGTCAATTGGCTCAAAGGAACCAGAGAAACGAGTCCGTGCGGGTTTTATTTGTTGAAACGTGCCGACACGTCTTGTTTTGGTCACTCTATGATTAGTCTTTAACATTTTTGGAAAATCTTCATTCAAATGAATCTATTGTGGCAGAAATAACTGTGGATGTCATATAAAGGGAGATACTGTCAAATGGCCATTTAGATGTGTTCCCCTTGTTCCATTATATTTAAAAAGGTCAACGCTAATAGGGCAGAATGCTGGAATTTTCCAAAGACGGGATTTGAGAAACATTTAAAGCTTTAATGCAAATCTGGCTGAAAAGAGGTTAACGTTTCTTTTTTAAAAATGCTTCCCTCTAAGTATGATTAGTCTCTATATGCTCTCCGTCTTCTTTCTCAATCTTATCACCTTTTGTTGGAAACAAGAGCCAAAATCTCTGGCCTCAACTCCTTCAATGTTTTCTACTGCAAACTTTCTCACAATCTCGTCTGGCTCTCCTCCCCTCTGTTGTGTTTTGCTCCCCCATTCACTTCCTCATAGCGTGGCCCGCGCTATTGGTCAGAGGAGGTGGAAAGTTGGCCAATGGGAGGGCAGTTGCCAGGCAGTCTGTGCCTTGTTTGGAGGAGCTGGAGGCTTGCACAGCTGTTCCATTGAAAAGCAGCAGGACATAATAACAAGGGCCCCCTCGCCAAGCGTGCACACACACACACACACACACACACACACACACACACACACACACACACACACACACACACACACACACAAAGAAAGACACATGATTAAGGCTGATTTGAAATGCATGGTTAACATTTTTGCTTTGCATCTGTTTGCTAAACACTGTAATAATGTACATATACACAGTTCTGTCTTCATTGTGTTTTTCACGGTCGGGCAGTAGCCGAGAGGACATCGGGATGTTTTTGTGAACTTTTTCTTTGTGTTGCTTTTCCCACTTCTCCTTTACTCACGCAGGGCTGGCGGGGGAGAGAACAAGATAAGTTTACCGTTAACACGTTCATTCAGCGTGTTTATGGTCCAGGCTTCAATAGGATCAAACCAATTTGTGTTGGTTTTTAATCAGAAATAGACAAAGAAAAATAGAGAAACTGATTTATTCAAACAGGTTGTCGTTTGCCTCACATGTTGTAAAACTGCATTGGCTGGCAAATAGTCCTCTGAGCCATTATTTCTCTACAACTATCAATTAGATGAGCTTAAAGTCCTTTCATACCAGTAAAGCATCAGCTGAAGGTTTTTCTGGCTTATGGCACTCTGAGATTCTTGAATGAAGAGCGATTTACAAATAGAACGCATTATTATTATTATTATTATTATTATTATTAAAAAACAATCTCCACAGTAAATCTGACCTTGTCTCTCAGTCTCTGGCAGCGAGACATATTTCCTCATAGCATTGGCGAACCGAGCTCAGGGAACCACATCGCCCAGCAGAACATTGTGTGTCCATCTGTCCCGGTGTCCCGCTGAAACAATACAGCCCCTATATACATCCTGCACATATTTCCACCCACATTTTTCACACTTGTTGCCTCCACAGATCACTAGTTCTGGTGCGTGGAATAAAGACACGAGTGAGTTCAAACCAGTGGACCGACTGGGATACACTGGGCCGATACGCGAGTCCTTGCAGGCATACGGCGAGCCTCCCCTACGACCGATGGCATCAATAATTTGCTGAGCACACACACATCGAGCGATATCATCACTGTGCTCCAAATGGATATTTGAGCAAGAAATGAGTCACTCATGGAGGAACAATGGAGTAATTTAAAAAGGACAAAAGGAGCCGCTCCGCTGCAGCTCTTCAGTCTGGCTCCTGACGGACGGGCAAATGTAAAAGCATCCTCTAATTGTTTTTTTCACAAACTGAAAACACTCAAAAAAAGTTTCCTCTACATTGGAAACATCAATTGCGAAGGCCATAAATATGCCAAAAAGAGAGGTCTGTTTCAGAGATGGCTCTTATTGAACCAAGTAACTCCTAAGAGCACTTGTAGTTTTACATATTCTAATTATGTTTGAATTAAATGATATTTTGCAGTGTGTTTTCTGTGTCCATGTCCAGCCAGTCTGACCTCGTTATGACTAGCGTGTCCTGACCGTGGATCTGCTGGCTGAAGGTTACCTGCAGGTTAGATACGCTTCATCAACGCTAAAGTAATACGTTGATTCCAAGGGACAACCGCTCGCTCATACTTCAAAGCCGAGTGTAACAAGAGCCTGAAAACGGGTCTGAATTACAAATTCTCCTCCTCCTCCCGTCCTCATCCCTCTTTGCTCTTAAGCTTCTTGCTATGTTGGATTTACTGACACACAAGAATTCATACTTAAACAAAAACACAGGTTTAAATTGGCGGAGCTATTCCAGGCAGGGTTAAGCCAACAGTGCTGTGGGACCTCCTCTCACTGTGACTCCCACCCTCTCTGGAGAAGATATTTGGATTAGTCTTGGAAAGAAAAGTGTCTCTCTCATGCTCATACGAACACGAATGACTTGCATGCCTCTTTTTTTCCCACTTGATCTCATCTTGACATGTTTTTAAAGATCATGTGGGATGCTCGTGAACATTCACTCAATCGGCCCCAAAAACATTCACCACCCTGGACGGTGCAAATCTCCGTTCTGCTGCCAAATACCTCCGAGCTGGAACACTCGATGTTTGCTTTACCCTCACACGCTCGATAGCAGAGCTATTTATATGTAAAGCGACGACTAATAAAGAAACTACAGGCTCCGAGAAGCACACATGGGCAGAGGGAATACGGTCCGAGAGGATGGAGGGAAGAAAGTCCATTTCCATTGTGTGCTGTTTGTCCAGAGAGTCACGCACTGCACACAATGTGGCTCTGACGCACTTAGCCAACACATTGATCACAGTCTGTGACCTTTGACCTTGGCCCTGGTTAACCCACCGCCGCCCGCCGCCGCTATACTGCCAGACGTGAGGCTCTGAGCAGATGGGATAGTTTGGGGGAGGGTTTAATTTTACACAGCCGTGTTGTCACTCAAACCTTCTACTTCCTGCATTCACCACAACCTCATTTAACGACATTTTTCTCCTGGATTTGTGCGCTGTGGTTACATAATATATGTTTGTGTGTTTACTGTAAATTAGATCTCCTATTCGTCCCCCCAAAAAGCAGGGAAAAAAGGGGTAAGCAGTGTTACACAAACACACTCATGTGGCCATTCCCCCCAAAACCTCATGACACATTCCACACTTACCTGCCCCGGCCTCAGTCTTTTGGTGACAAACTCATGACACATACCTCACTTTGAGTTCCGTCTTCACCACTGAGGTCACTTGTTGTCCAGCGAGGTCAGAGGACAGGCTGTGAAGAGGTGGTCTTCTAATGTCGATGCCACAAAAAAAAAGTTCTAATTATCTTTTAAGGCAAACGTTTTCTTAACCCAAATCCTAGCTTTCAACCATTTCTGTAAACACCACCAGAGACCCTGTACTGTGTCAATTATGTGACCTTATTCTTTGATAATTTAAAGTAATTGTGGGCTTTGCCAGATAATTAAAAACAAATCTGCTGGCGTGTGGGCAACTGGTGAGGCTGGTGAGTCTGCTGGGCAGCTGTTAAGGCATGTGGAGGCTTTGGGGAACAACCATTCAACTGTGGAAGGGATTTAGCTAGAGGGCCAATGTCATACCATGAGCTTTGACTGAAACATTTATTTATTAAGCCTTAGATAAGGCATGAAAGCCCGAGAGAGGGATTAACCGTTTACCTGAATGTATATGATAAGGGGGAAAAAATGGTCTCTTCCATTTTTTGCTCTGACACAGGAGATATGCATCATTATTTGTGGGAAGAATTGAGGAAACGGACCATTTAAATCCCCAAAATAAAGATAAAGTCAGCTTGCATGCACTGACAAACGCTGGGTTATTTTTTCCTACCCTGAAACAGCTGCAGGTATAATAAGAAACCACCCCCACCTCTCTGATTCTCCCATTTTCGCTGCTTTTCACGCCCCCCCTCTCCTATACATTACATCACCTTTGCCAGGAAATGAGATGCCACAGCTCGAGGGGTTAAAAGACGTCTTCTTGTGGGCTTTTATTTCAGTGTTTTCCTGTCATTCAGTTTTTCATAAACATGTAATTTAGAAGAGCAGAATAGATTTGGGCACACAGAGACAAAACAATAAAACCCGTTGCTGCATTTTTCCCATGCAACGCTCTCTGGGCATCTCGTACGGTGATGTGTGGGGATCTGCTGCCTCTATGTGGTCTTTAAAGGCATGTTCACAGTCCATGTACAATCCACTATAGAAGTCAGCACTAGGTATTTGTCTGTGATCTGTGTGTGTGGGGAAGCACAGATCTAAACGGATGAACAGATCAGCTGTTTTAGCATCAGTACAGATTTAAAGTGCTTATTCAGCAAAGTTCCTGCATCTTGTTTCAAAGTCCCGAAACTGTATCAAAGAGGTTGAATACTTCTTCTTTTTTTCTACTGTCACTATCTCAAAGCTCTGGGGATAAAACATGTGGATGCGCGTTAACTCTGTCTTGGTTGTGTGAGTGCTTTATGTATCTGTGTTTGTGAAACGTTGTGACCTCCCCATGAGGTCAATGAATGGGTCCTTATTTACTTAACGTCTTAAGAACATCTGCAAAGTGTCACTGAAGATTTATTTTGTATTTTAAACATTTAAAGTAAATAAGGAGAACATAATAAAACACAACCAAACCCAAACGACAACAGTCTCTTTTCTCTAAAGTCACTCATTAGCATCAGCAGTTCTCAGCAGTTCCCAGACTTCCTGACGTACAGCCGGTTATTAGCACAGGGGTCAAAGGGCACGCAGTATTCAGGAGCTACTTGTCACCCTCATATAACCACTGGGATGTTAATGTCTCTAGCGGGGCAAACAGGAGCCACTGTAAAAACCAACCGTCACCTCTGACCCCTCGTCCCCTTAAAGTCGCCTTTCCCGCTATTGATCCTTCAGATTCCTCTGACGTTGAGGGTAAGTGTGACAATCCTCTTCCAGATAAAGGCATCTGAGGAGTCCTTACTGGCTCGGCCTGTGTGTGTGTGTGAAAACTCTCCATGCAGAGAGGGCCACTCCATCATTAAAGTCATCTCTCTGTGTGCAGCCATTACTTCTGGACTCTCTCAGTCCGTACAGAGAGGCAGGTGGAGGGTCAACTGGATGAATGCAGGAACTCAGCTTTGACGCATGAAGGAGGCCGCAGGTAAGCAACACATCCAGCTGAACAATACATATGATGTCTTTTACCTTGTGTCTTTAAAGATCATTATTTCAAAAACTGTTGTTGTTTATTTTGAATATGTAAGAGTAAGTATTCAAGTGGTAACCCTTCACTTTGACTCGCACAGAAACGCAGAAATGACTATGAAGCATCACAATTACAGCAAATAGGTTCTATAATAGGTTTTTATAATGTATTTGGGCTGTCTGATCAAATATATAAATGCTATTTGAAGTCATTCACAGACAAAGACAAATATGTTTGACATTGCTCCAACAGGATCATCAAGAGGTCTAATTATAAAAAACAATGTATGAAAGTCTGACAACAGAAATCCAAATAGACTCACTAGCAGAAATGTTACGGCAATCAGATAAAGAGCAGATAAATTGTATTTGATCTTTTTTACAGCACAATTTTCTTCATACATTTTATACAGTGGACTTGTCAATTAATTTCAATATAATGTTGACAAATAAATACATAAATAAACAGGGAATGTCATAAATAATAAATATATAATTATTTTGTTGGGCCCAAAACTGAAGGATTTAAAGAGATAATCCAAATTATCTTCACGGCTTTACATTTATTTATTTTTAATACAGAAATGTTGTCCTTTGCAAGCTCATTCTTAATATATTCTCCAAATGTTTTTAATGTCGACCAACAGATAAAATGGAAGTGCTCACTCTGCTGCTCATGCTCCTCCCCGTTCGTGGATATTCATACGCGTTGCAACCCGGTAAGTACGACATCTGGCCAGCTTGACATTTCAAGCCTTCACTTAACCCTTGTGTTGCCTTCGGGTCATTTTGACCCGATTCAATATTTAACCCTCCTGTCACCTTCGGGTCAATTTGACCCGATTCAATGTTTAATGTCGGTGTTCTTTCGGGAGTCAACAAACAAACATAAAGTACCTCACACTTAAACTTGGAAAACAATATTAATTCTAATAATTTTCTGGAGATTTTAATAGCTGGGGTCATATTGACCTCAAGTGTAAAATATGTTAGTAAATATAAAGGTAACAGGAGGGTTAAACATTGAATCGGGTCATATTGACCCGAAGGCGACAGGAGGGTGAAACATTGAATCGGGTCAAATTGACCCGAAGGCAACACAAGGGTTAAATGGACTTGTAAATTAAATTATAATATTTTACGAATTATCACTGCCCCAAAAACTACAGGTCATAAAGACGTGCATGCTAATTATTTAATGATAATTGTAAAGGAAATGCAGATTGTTATTTATGCTAATATGTCACTTGTTAGCAGCTTGATTTATTTTTTTGCATTTAGAAAAACAGTTTTGTGAATATTCTGACTGGTTGCTCTCTGTGTTGTATGGCTGGAAGTCACCCAGATATCTGAGCTGGACAGAGACCACCAGTCAGAGATGAGGAGTGGGCATCTGGATGATGTTTCAATACTAATGGAGGAGAAAGAACACGAGGGAATCAAATCAGAGCAGGAACCGAGGATGGCTCCGGAGACATTTTCTAAGCCGTTGAAGAAAGAAACGAAAAGAGAAACATTCTCTGCAAATTTAGATTTAGATGAAGAAGATAAGAGGAGCGAAGACGGACATAATCCGGTGGTTAAATTGGAGAAAAGAGAGTTCAGTGAGGAGACGGTAAAAGTCCGTGGTGACATCGCGTGGATACAAGAGAATAGGAGAAGTGATGAAATGGATACACTTGACAAAGTGGAAGAGGAAAGAGAGAGCAGGCTGGTGGCGGGAATCATTCTTCCTGAAGTCACCCAAGGGGAAAACATATTGACTTCAAATCAAGGAAAAGAGAAAGGAGAAAATGGAGGGAAGGGAGCTCACACAGTAGTTAATGATCTCACACCTCCTCTAAGCACACCCTCTACTCCGCTGGGGGAAGAATTAATGATTCCTGCCGCCATTCAAATTATCACTCAGTCTCAAAATCCTCCAGGTTCTCCTCCACCAGTTCATCATCATAATGTCCCTCAATCACACGTCTCCTCTCGCCCTCCCTCCCCTTACTCCACAGTCAGTCCTCTCTTCTTTCCTCCTCCGCCCAATCCCACAGCAATCAATCACACCTCAGTCTCAACCGAGCTTCCCGGTGAGGCGAATGAACTGGAGGTCAAGGCCCGCCCCCTGTTAGAGGATGTCATGGTCAAGAATATATTGTTTAAACCTGCATGGCTACAAACCACCGTGGTTCAACCAAAGTACGTAAGTGACTATATCCCCAAGGTGCAAGTGGCAACGTTTATGACCAAAGAGCCAAATGCTATGCCGAAATCAAATGAAGATAATCCCACGGTCGGGCTTAAACCGAGCGTGACTCAGCCCAAAACGGTTCAACTGACGGAGAATGACACCAAACTATCAGTGAGGCGGAACAAAGCATCTCCTCCTCAACCACAACTGCTGACGACTGCCAAAACACCTCCAACGAGGCCGACGAAACTCAACAGAGGTCGTCAAAATAAGAGCATTAAGAAGTCCAAGGAAAGGAAAAGGAAAAAGGACAATAAAACTCCAAAGAAGGAGAAGAAGGGCACCACGCCAACGCACTTTCCTTACTTTAAGGATAACTACTGTCCTCCAGAATGCGCCTGCTATGGAAGGTAATTAATTTAATTGATTTAAACATAATGTATTCCAACCCATGTCTAAGAAACTTTAAGAACTTTAGTTCTAGAGATTTACTGATTTTATGTTTTACAATGTGAGAATTATTTCAGTTTCATATATTTTAAATGGAATATTTTGTTAGACAAAATGTAGCCTGAAGCTCTGCATATTTTCTTTGGTCATTTTTACTTTCAGACATAAACATAACATTAATAGTTTGACATGTGCTTTTCTTGCATCTTCTAAAAATTACAAATTGAAGCTATGAATTGTTTTACAGAGTGGTCCAGTGCTCGGACAAAGGCGTGGACAAGATTCCATATGGTATTCCCTACAACTCCCGCTACGTTCTCCTCATGAATAACCACATCGACAGCATCCAGCTGGACCTGCTCGATGAATACGTCTCCATGGAGTTCCTCGTGTTGAGCAACAACCGGCTCACGGACGGTTCCGCGGAAGGAGCCTTCGAGGGCATCCCGGCTCTGAAGCGCCTCTACCTGGATCGGAACCTCCTCGACAGCGTGCCCACTGATCTGCCAGTTTCTCTGGAGGAGCTTCGTTTGGACAACAACCGTCTGAGTGTGATGTCCGAGGCCTCCTGGGCCCGGTGCCCCGGCCTCTTGGTGTTGAGCCTCAGCAACAACAGCCTGGGGAACGGATCGGACTCTCTTCCCAATGCGGTGCTTTCTCCTTTGCACAACCTGCGCACTCTGAACCTGGACCACAACCAGTTAACATCGGTTCCTCTGGGCTTACCACTGTCCGTCAAGGAGCTCTACCTCAAAGGGAACCTCATTGAGCACTTCCGTGGAGGAGCCTTTAATGGGATATCAGAGCTGCTGGTGTTAGATTTGAGTACAAACAGACTGACAAGCAAGGGCCTTTTCAGGGAGTCCCTTCTCAATGCGACCCACTTGGAAAGCCTCAACCTCGAGGGGAACAGACTCAAACGAGTGCCACGACACCTTCCCCCCTCACTGAAAACTCTCAATCTGGAGGGCAACCTCATGTCTTCCGTGAAGAAGGCGGCTTTCGGCAACTTGAAAAACCTCGAGCACCTGGGTTTAGCGAGAAACAAAATCCTCAAAGTGGCTCCAGGGGCGTTCAGGACCTTGCCCGTTCTGCACCAGTTGGACCTGTGCCACAACAGGTTGCGTCAGGTGCCCAGACAGCTGCCAGAGGCTCTGCACTCTGTGGCACTCGATCACAACAAGATCCAATCGGTGCCTCGCGACGCTTTCTGCTGGGCCAATAGAAGTGTGAGTCTCAGCGGGCTTGTGCGAGTGCATTTGGAACACAATTTAATCGATATGGGGAAGTTGGACGCGGAAGCTTTCAGGTGCTTACGGGGCTTCCAGGTGGTGCACTTCTACTGAACCTTCAAAAGGATACGAACAATCCTGCTGCTCGGTGGACCTGATGTCAGACAAGGACTGTCAACTTGTCTCGATTCGATGGCGGTCATATTCAATTTAAACATGTTATTCAGTGCGATGGATGTAAAAAAGTATATTTTCACAGGGATCAAAGCAGTGCTTTGCGGTACATTTGATTTATTTAGAACAGAAGTGTTATCTGTAGTCGTCTCAATTACTATCATTATTGCTCTTCAGTTCCAGCGCACAGCTGACAACAGCGTTGGCTGATTGGCTATTTGTTATTCCATCGGTGGAGTGGGCGGCTTTAAGTCTGGACCTCGACGAAATGCTAGGTCTCTAATGTATACATTGCTTTATGCTACTTTGTAGAATAATGTCAAGGCAACATTTGGTTTTTACTTCATTGCAGCAGCATTGGTCCAAACGTGCATGAGATTTGGTCATCATAGACACATCGTCATCATCTTTATTTTATATATTGAATCCGTCCCTGGTAAGACGTTTGAATAGTTGACGGTCCAAAGCCATTTGTGTAGTTAGAAGTGCTTATACATGTTCACATGGATAATGTGAAAGGAGCTCGGTCTTTTTTTCTCATCATAATGTGAGTTTCAGATGGGTTTAAAGGGTTTCCCTCTGCAGTTCCACCGACTGGAATGAATAGATGCTCGCACTTTATTATGTTCCATTCTCAGCCACATATAAAGTGTTTGAGGTGATTTTCATAACACATGGAATTTACTAACTCCTTGTAAATTAGGAAACTAATCTAAAATTACATTATATTTATATATATATATATATACATATATACGTATATATGTATATATATACGTATATATATGTGTATATGTATATATATGTATATATACAGTATGTATATATATATATATATGTATATATGTATATATATAAATATATGTATATAATGTTTACACACCATCTCATGGTTTATTATAACCTTTATGTGAAAGTGAAGTTCCGTATAACTTATCCAGAAACAAGTTCAGCTGTTTTTTATGAAGTTACGGTTAGCTGAGAAAAAAGCTGGACAACAGACCCTCATCTGAGTGGAATTATGATTAAATTGTGTGTGAAAACACTTCAAAATAAAGTTTACCCTGCTGGAAATTCACTTTAGTCACTGCCTTGTGTATATATGTTCTGTATATATTTTGTTTCCTCTGTATATTTAGTATTTTAGGATTAGTATTTAGTATTTTAGTATTATTATTCAGTATTTAGTATTTATTATTTAGGAATGTTATTGTGTTTTGTGTTTCTATTTTTGTCTTTTATTTTTATTAATGCTCTAATGTGCATCCGCTGCTGTGATCCTGAAATTTCCCCACTGTGGGACTAATAAAGGAATATCTTACCTTATCTTATTATAATAATAATAACTTTATTTATATAGCACCTTTAAAAACAATGTTTACAAAGTGCTCCACAAAGAGTCAAAGCCAAACAATTGGAACAGCAAGAAACCAATATTACATTTACAAGTATATTTAAAATTAAAAATTAAATGGATCACTCAAAAGCTGCTCTATAAAAATGGGTTTTAAGAAGTGATTTAAAAGAAGTTACTGATTCTGCGAGCCTTATCCCCTCCGGTAGGTCGTTCAAAAGTCGAGGGGCTCTAACAGCAAAAGCACGGTCACCCTTTGATTTAAGCCTTGACTCCGGAACGGCCAGAAGGGCCCCACCGGAGGATCTAAGGCTGCGTGCTGGCTCATAAGGGGCGAACAACTCAATGATGTAGCTTGGAGCCAGACCTAGACGTGCTGTAAAAGTGATCAGCAAAATCTTAAAATCAATTCTAAAACGAACAGGGAGCCAGTGGAGAGAGGCCAGGACTGGGGTAATGTGATGTTGTCTGTTAAAACCAGTAAGAAGCCTAGCTGCTGCATTCTGGACTAGTTGGAGGCGGGAGATAGATTTGTGATTAATGCCGGAAAGGAGGGAGTTGCAGTAGTCTAGTCTTGAGAAAATGAGTGCATGAATGATTTTTTCCAGGTCTGACTGTGACAGTATCGGTTTAATTTTTGTAATGAATCGCAACTGAAAAAAGCAGGACTGGACAATTTTTTAAATCTGTGATTCAAAATTCAATTGCAAATCAAACATGACACCCAGATTTCTTGCAACAGGTGTTAAATAGGCAGCAAGGGGACCAAGTTCACTATCGACGATACCGGTGTTATTGTTTGGGGAATTGAAGACTATCACTTCTGATTTTGAGTTATTGAGTTGGAGAAAGTTTTGTGCCATCCAGCAGTTAACGTCAGAGAGACAATTTAAAACAGCAGCTAGGCTCTCTGGGTCACCTGGTCTCAGCGGAAGGTATATCTGTGTGTCGTCTGCATAGCAATGAAAAGATACATTGTGTCGCTGGAGGATTTGACCAAGTGGAAGCATATAGATTGAAAATAAAAGTGGACCTAAAATTGAACCTTGTGGTACACCACAGGTAATATTAGTAGTGGAAGACGAGTGATTACCTATGTTGGTAAACATGTAGAAAAGAAGCTTACATTAAGCTTGTCAAAATAGGTGCAGCCCAACCGATTAGCTAGTTGGTGTGGTTAGGGTACTTATAATGTAATTATTAATAATAATAATAATAATAGGGTAGGAAGGGGAGAAGGGGATAAAAGAGGAAATTTAAAAAAAGTGATAAAAAGTAAAAAAGTAATAAAAAAGTGATATAAAGTAAAAAAAGTAATAAAAATGTATGAATGTAATAAATAGTAAAAGAGTATTTAAAAAGTATTAAAAAGTATTTAAAAAGCATTTAAAAAGTAATACAAACGTAATAAAAAAGTAATAAAAAGTAATAAAAGAGTCATAAAAAAGTAAAAAAGGGTGAGGGTTAGGGTTAACTTTTGTGGATAAAAAAATGTCAGAAGGAACAATTGGCCCCTGGGCGTCTTTAATTTATCAAATTTGGCCCTTGTTGCAAAAAGTGTGGACACTCCTGCCTTAGATCTTCTGAGATATGTATTTGTCCTGCTCAGTTAAATCAAATGCCCGCGACCATCAAGATACGTGGCAGCCTGTGGTTCAGATTGAGGTTTGAGAACAAATATTATATTGCATATTTGTTCATTTAAAACGACCACAAACTACAATAAAAGTTTCTCTGAAATAATTTCTCTCGCATATCCTCCAGAATGCTTAACAAACAGCATGTTAGAATGAAACTCAAATGTGCTGATTGAGCTTTCCTCAAGTTATTTTTCATTTCAGTTTTCCTTTGTTTGTGCCATGGTCAATTAAACCAAAATGGGATCAAAATAACTGGCACGAGCGACGGCTTAGAGTTCCAACTTCTGTGTTCCCATGCTAAGAAATGGACACTGGCCGAGATGTTCCACAGCATTTTCTTTTTTACCATTTTCCATAAACAAATCAGTCGAGTTTGTTGTTTTTCAAAGTGTTTGTGCATCAGTGAGCGCCTGGAGGATGCTCATGAGAACAACAACGTCATTAACCTGTCAGCATCACGCAACGTCCAATGAAGGGACGGCCGGTTGAAACAAACATTATCAAACAAGCGGTGACATGATGACACAGGACTAAACAATCACATGATACGTCTGCTATTAAAGCCTTTAAACAACTCTCCATACATCAGTATGATAAAATGTATGATACAGAAGTATAAAGAGCAATATTTCTGAAGAATATGAAAGTAATGTGATTGTGAATTTCCCGAATAAAGAAAAATGGGATGTTCCACAGTTTTAAATGCCGAGCACGTCTTGTGTTTATTTACTAGAATAGCTTAAAGCCAAAGTTGTTCATTGTCTCCTAGAGTTGCTGTTAGGTCTCCAAAAGCAAGATATAAAAAAAGACTTAGTTGTGAAAAAATAGATGTGTACACGAAATATCCACTAGATGGCAATAATGTTTAAGAAAATAGATTTGACACGTTCAACTCGGTTTTCAATGTTTACAGTGAGATACAGAAGGGAGCTTGAATTTGGCTTTTTTCTAGTCCTATGAGAAGGTGAGGCATTAAACATACATATCAATATACATTTAAAAGCTCACACCAGACTTAAAACTCAGCAAAGCATGCACGCACGCACACACACACCCCACACACACACCCATACACACCTACACACACAGGCAGCAGTCAGGTTTTCACAGACAAGCAAATATAGTTGTGGACTTAATTTTGCAATAACGTAAGACTCAACCTCATCACAAGGCTTATTTTTTTAACATAAACAAAAGGTGAAGAAGCAGAAAGAAGCCCAACGTGGAGAAAACACATTAGCCCACATGGAGGTGCTTAGCACACACACACACACACACACACACCCTCTCCCTCTCTTGCTCACTCTAATAAGTTCAGTCAGCAACGTGGCACTGCACCCATGGGACCTGGGAAAGAGGAGCAGGAGTAGGGGAAGTAAAGAGAGGGCGAGAGAGAGAGAGAGAGAGAGAGAGAGGAGGAGGAGGAGGGGAGGAGGAGGAATCACTTTTTGAAGGATGGCTCCAGGCTCCACTGGCTCAGCGCGTGTCCAGAAGGGAAGAGCTTCGGCTGGGATGGGAGCTCACCAGCACCTCCCTACGGTCCAGCCGGACCCCGTATCACAACGCCACACGTCTACCTGGACCCACTGGAAACACTCCTCCACTCTTTGTGTCTCCTCTCTCTTTTTCTTTCTCTTTCTTTTCTCTTCTCTTTTGCATATTTTCTGCTTTTCACTCATTCACCCACAAGTGCACACGTGGACACGCTATCAGTGTGTGTGTGTGTGTGTGTCAGTCGTCTGGTGTGTGTGCATGGGAGCCACGTACGTAATGATCATGTAAACTGCTCCCTGGAGTCTGAACTCAGGCGCTCATTTGAAGCAGTTTGGCAGATGATGAATGTGTTTGTGTGTCTCTGTGTCTTCGATAGTTCAGATGATCCAAACTAGAGGTTTTCAGGATGACTCACTGCCACCTTCTCTCAGTATGTATCACTCGTCTGTCAGTTACCTGCGTTGGTCACATTCCTGTGTAAACTTAGTTTTTTCCTCCTGGTCTTTTCTGAGAAAACAACAACCTTTTGGACTTTTCTGATTCTTTTCACTCAGACTGATAAGGAAACTGGATCTGATATATTGCTCGAGGCAAAACTACAACGCCATTAATCGACCATCAATCGTCTTCTCGGAAGGAGATGGTACACGACGTGGTAATACTGGAGCATCGTGTCTTGTGTGGGTTGTTTCTCAGCCTCACTGCAAAGATTGTTGCTGTTTGTCGTTCGAAAACTATCATTAAAAGTAAAGTATTTACGAATATATTGATTCTATTTTTGACGAAAATTCTCTGTAACGAGCTTAATTCATGAACTGCAATAACTGTAAGCGGCCAACACAACGTTTGAGCCCTTTTCAGATTATTTTGTTGTAACGCTGACCACATTCTGACAGAAATCTCCACGGAAAAAGAGCAAGACAAAGAAGAACAGAGGGAACAGGATATTAAACCGCACCCTGCATGTGAGCCAGCCACACCGACATAGTTGTGATACTATTTGGCTGTCGCTCCTCTCCTGATATTCATGAATCTCGGAGGCCTCCTTCCCATGATGCACCAGGCACTGTATATTTGGTTAAAACATCTCTTCAAATGTGTTAAATGCTGCGATTCTAAGACGAGAGTAAGACTAAGCAAGAATTTAACAGAAACCCAATCAATGGGAAGTAGATATGTTGCAGTCAGAGTTGTGATTAATATTTAAATGATCAGGTGTGGCTGTTCTTCTTCTCATACAGTAATTGAAAACAGTTGTAGGAAAGACCCCCCCCCCCCCCCCAGATGCTATGTGTCTGTGTATAGCATGTGTGTACATCTGTGTGTCTCTTCTCTTCCTTCACTCTTACTGTCCTGCTCTGATAAAACCTCCCACCGACTACTTCTCGTCCAGCCATAACCCTAAACTCAGCTATCTCAGCTCAAATTAAACCTAATCTTAACTCTGACCTTAAACTTGATCTCCAAAGTTAGGATTGACCCCAGTGCCCTAGTTCTAACTCAATCTCCCGATGATATAAAAGTCCTTGTGAAGGGTTAACGCCGGCTGGCTGCCTCAGACCCGGAGGAGCACAGTGCTGGTGCACGTGTGAGAGAGGGAGGTGGCGAGAGAAGGGGGGAGAGGGAGAGGAGGAACAGAGGGAGGGGAGAATGAGAAGGAGGATGGGATAGAGAGAGAAACCATGGGAGCCAGAGGGACCTCAAGACACACACACACACACACACATGCATCAATAAGCATTTTCCACATATGCAGAGATGACATTCTTGTGAAATATTTCATATTTGCATTTACAAATCTACACAAACATACATAAAGACGTTATGTAGTGAAGCCTCTCCACTGCCGCTACACACACACTCACACACACACACACACACACACACACACACACACACACACACACACACGCATGCATGCACTCGTTCAGGGGCTCCACAAGGGGGCCAACTGTATGAGTGCTCCTCTTTTGCAGAAAGGCAGCTCATCTTCCTCTTAAGTCAAGCGAAGAACACACGACTACGACAACTTGTTGCTATTGGCTCCAGGAACATTCGTTATATTTCACCATTCATTCATTAAGTTGCTTCTTCTTTTGCTTTTTTATTAAAACCGTTGCTTACTGTTGTGCGTGTTGTTGTGTATGTTGTTGTGTGGGTTCCACAGCTACCTTTCAACCAACTATGGCTTAAATCTGCTGACTCTCCACTTCCATGTGTGACATTAGATGGTTGTTTACCACGAGGTCAATATCTGTTTATCCTGTTGCTGTTCATGTATTTGAGACTGTGTGCACAGGGACTCCTGCAGGTAGAAATGACTATGTGCACGGAGCCAACCGTCTCTGCTCTCCGCTCATTATGAGGACAACGTGGAGCATTTTTTCTTTGTCCAGCTGCATCAAGTATTACTATTATTTTCCATGACATCTTTTATATTTCTCCAACATTTGGATTTCAGTTGCCTGTAATCATCAACCAGAGAAACAAATGGTCTCTCCGGGTACATTAGTATTTGTTCATTATAGAATATGAAATGTTACCACTCGTGGTAACATAATACATTGTGTACTTGCTGTAAAAAAAAATCACATTTTCATGTCAACGCCTCCATGATAGGTCTTAATTATGAGATGGTGATCAAATTTAATTCATAAGGTAGATTTAGATTTTATAATAACCTTATTTTACACTTACTATGAAATGTATAATATATAAGAATATAATGATAATAATATTTTAATCTTATAAGCAACTTACTATATCATAGTATGTCTTCACCACAGAATGGATATAGTTTACTTTGAAATCCATCGACATGAATTGATATAGTTCATTTCAAGTTGTGCTATATATTGGTATATATATATACATATATTGTTTTATTCTATTATTTTGCTGCTCTAGGACTCTGGTCTTAACAAACCCAAATTATTTGCTGATGCTTTATTAAGTTCATACCTCGACTGATTTTGGACTTACTTTAAAAAATATATATAATCTATCAAGCAACCTTGTTAAGTATTTTTCATTTGTCTGCTTTTTCACAATATATCATGAAGATGACACCTCCATAAAAGAAAGTACGCAAAGGTTCAATAAATGAAAGCTTACACATTTTGAGTATTTTTTGTGGATTCACTGTGATTGTACGTCGCCCTTGGTTCAAAGAAGTGGTGTAAAGATGTAAAGCAAAACTCCTCCAACGGTCCATGTTCAGTCCAGAGGTTGACCCATCTCAGGACAAATCCACCTGAAATGTCTGTCCAGTCTGAACACAATTCATCTTCTACTTTGATTTGACCGCCTGATCTGTCAGTCAAAGGTTAATCTTCGCTTTTGACTTCCTGAAAATGCCTGGCTTTACACTTGCAGGCCAGTAAAGCTGAAAACCCCTCGAGCTTCAGGTGTCCACCAAACGTGAAGCAAGTAAAAGACACAGATGGGTTTTATCGGCATTCCACTGGGTGCTTGTCATGCAGTTTATAGGGTTCATGATTGGACAAAGTTTAAGTAATTTATATTTCGGAGGAGGGTTTTTGCATTCAGAGTATAATAAAATAGGGTTTGGTTATTTGTGATGATCAGTTACATTTGTGATGATCAACTCTGCAAGTTTTTGGCTCTTCAGGTGATCTCATGCCGTCCATTTTTTAGCCCTCAACCATCTGTCTGCCCGAGGCTCAAGACATCGTTATATAACACTGTAAACCAAGTCACCAGAGGAAGCACTTTTTTCTGCTTCCTGTTTTTGCTATTACCATAGTGACACCCTAATCAAAGTCTAGACGGGCTGGCAAGAGGCAAACCAGGTCACTAAAAATACAACATTGTTTTCAGAGAATAAACAGGCAGACTTTGAGGAACAATGAACAATTCACATAAATATTATTTGTTCCACTCTTAGCAGCAGACATTACCTAATAAATCATTCCTCGCCTCCCATTTGTACCAATGTCTGTTTTAAATATCAATGAGCAGAAAGCGGATTTATAAAAAGGGATGGAGGGAAGGAACCACTTGGCTCTGCAAGGCCACTTGCTAAGATTATTCCAGAGCTTGTTTCACTTCATGGCCCGGATGGTACTTAGTGATACAGAAGTCAACAGATCACCTGACACCCAAAAAACATGATCTGTCATCACCTCTGTAACATTTAAGATGAGAGCTACGGCTCCTCTTCCTGTTTAGCCTCTAATTTGACATTTCCCATGAAGTGAATTAGTAGCACAGGCAACACGGTGACACATTAGAGGTGATTTATTTCTCTGATCGCGGAGGTTTTATGACACTTCACTGTGAGCAGCAGAAGGGGGATGCTACACGTACTCAAGAAGGAAGGCGGAGGGGAGGCGTGGGTGTCTGGATGCTTTGATGAGATGGAGGTCTGGACACCAGGAGACAGGAAGTGGATTGTACTCTGTCCAAAGGTTTGCCGTGGCTAATTCATTTCCATCGATAACTTTAGTGAGACTGATTTATTTTTCATCATTCCAACAAACACAGGACTGACCTGCATCTAATCATGTTGAGGTACTTCCGTCAGACCGACCAGCCTACATGTCCCTACAGCCGCGCTGCTAGCAGATTACAGGACACTGCGTACAATAATAAATGAAATGTTGTCTTTTTAACCATTCATTACATCTCAACAACACAGGAAAATAAGAAGAAAAAAGTCACATTTTGGGGTGTTTCATGACTAATTCTGTCTAATTTTAAAGTGCATTTGGGTTTCAAACAAACATTTGCAAATTCAACAATGAATGATTATGTTTGTTTTCTACTTTACTTTGTCACACTAATTGCACAAATTCAAACAAGGTCATTTTGAACCCCCTTTTCAAAGATTCACCGCTCTTAATGACAACATAATAAACCTAACTCTTCTTCTTCAGGGGTTTGCAGAAAGAAGAAGACGAGAGACCAAAAACACACTTGGCAAAATTGTGATATTCAATTCAATTCAGTTTATTTGTATAGCCCAATTTCACAAATTACAAATTTGTCTCGGAGTGCTTTACAATCTGTACACATAGACATCCCTGCCCCAAAACCTCACATCGGATCAGGAAAAACTCCCAAATAACCCTTCAGGGGGAAAAAAGGGAAGAAACCTTCAGGAGAGCAACAGAGGAGGATCCCTCTCCAGGATGGACAGAACAATAGATGTCATGTGACCAGAAGGACAAATTTAGAGTTTAAATACATTCAATGAATGTAATATAATGTAATGTTTATAGACACAAGACCGGACCCGTGAGGGATGTCTGACACGGCAACACATTATTCCAACAAGTTTACTTTATTTTAGTAGATTTTACAATCTTGTTGACATCAAACGGGAACATAATTGTTTAAAAAGTACCAAGCCTTGAGTTAGTGTTCATTTGTGGACAGTCCAGCTGTTTGTGCCATATATTGTGAAACACTTTACAGCAGTTCTACATCAATCCACAGATACTAAATGTTATTTACATCATGTTTTGTGTTGAAATGCTTGAGCCAAGTTCCACATCTGCCCGTTTTTCTCTTCAGTGAAGGAATGTTACAGCAGGATTAAGGGAATACACCCCCGTGAGTGATCTAGATGTCTTACATCTCACGCCAGTGGATGCTTTAATTTTCTTGACTGTGGTTCAGGTTCAAATATTTACAGTTTGTCGTGTCTGTTTCTCCCTCTTAAGATCTGTGGGAAGAGAAGTCTTTCAGCAAAACAATGCAGTCTGGAAATGTCCCGCAACAAAACCTGGAAACGTATTACAACATGAACAAAGACATATATTATCTGGTTAGGACCTGTAAGTATTGGTGTCGTAAGTGCGATGCTCTTTTATGGCATATTGGGTTCATGTTTTAGTTTAGCTACAACTGCTGTTGAGCTGGTTTTCTACCCACCATCTCTCTATCTTCTGCATCTCATTTGCTTACTATTAAAATGAGTATATGTATATTTGACTTGTAAACTCAAATCTTTTTAACTCGACCAATTTGTATGAATGTTTGTGTTGTCACACTTCTTTGTGCCAAATGTCCAAGAGACATACATTTGCATTCAAAGCTGCACTCATTATTTATTTGGGCCATCTGGTGGCAAATTGTCAACACAAAATTGATATATTATCACCTGTATAATGTTTTTAAGGTGCACATATGGTGTTTGCACACAAACAGCGGCCTGTGTACTCAGCCATGACACAGAGCAACACTATCACTTATTTGTTGTCATGTTTCTGGCCACAGATATTAATTTTAGCTTTGTTTGGGTCTCCACACATTTATTTTTGATGCTTGGCAGATAGCCAACTGCGTTTTTTGGTTATTTAATTAAAAAAAATAGTGATCTGCTGTGGCTAAGAATAAGGTAAGACTGAAACACAAGAATTACTGGAGATTGTGACTTATTTTCAGAAATATAAACCTGTTGTAGTTAAGTATATCCTACAAAATCAATTTGCATGTAATCTACCTAATTGAGACGCAGGAACTGAGTGATACTAAACCTTCACCCAGTAGCCCACTGTTTGTGTCCTGTGTGAAACGAGAAGTCAACGTTCACTTAGTCACGTAACTTCCGTAGTTATTCTAGTCCTAAATCTAACAAAGTGGTTTTATTGACTAAAGCTAAGCTAAACCCTGTTTCCTGTGAAGACAGAAGTTGATTTTGAAATGACTGTAAGCCTGTAACACGCGTAAAGTGACTCGTGTTTCTGAACATTTGTAGAATAACTCATACTTATAATAGCTTATGTCATACAAACTGTTGTATGAGGATATGTTGATTGGTAACATACCTCATGGCTGTGTGAAACAGGGTTATAATAGTAATATTTAGTCAGAAAAAGGTCAACTCAGCCAATTTTTAAAAACAGCATTTGTGTTTTGTTACTATACAGTCAATATGGTATTTAAAATGTCGACTTTTGTCCATCCGAATTCCCAAGTGTTTGAAATTAAGTGTCTGTAAAAGAGTGTGGATGGAAACTGTTTTGTTTGCCCTGTTCTCCTGCAAATGTGGAAACATCGTGACCACACCTCTGCTTTGACGTGGCCATATTTCCCGTCAGTAGTAGCCTACAATGAGGGTCGACACTGCGAAGACACGTGAAAATGTGAACTATGTGGAAAGAATGGGGGCAGACTCTTGAGTAAACTTAGTCTGTTCCAAGAGCAACTGAATGATCCTCTGGCCGGCTGATCTTTAAGGAGCTAAAACATCCAGATTCAACAAGAGGTTCTGGATCAGAAGTACTGGGCCCAATTAGTACAATTGGAGCCTTAGACGTTGGCTTACGACCCTCTGATTCTCTGCCATATGTTGGCAGAGATCGTCGTCCCAAGAACATTTTAATTTGATCTCAAATACACAGGCTAGAGGTTTTAGAGTGTTCGTGGCGCTTTGGAAAGCTTCATGAGAACGCTGGAGAAAACTCTCACCACATCTCATCCTTTCCATGCAAAGCTGGTCTGCCATTGACCACAGATAGATTATCAGAAGTCTGGTTGAGAACAGATGTGACCAACACCTAATTGGTTCCACCAACAGGCTCTTTGTCTGCTATTACTTCCCCCCCCCCCTTTCTGCTACTCCCTTCCTCCAAAAGCAGCTTTTACTTTTTCCTCTACACCGAGAAAATGCTTTGCAGTATCCATCACTGTTATGTGGGCCTGAACATGTGTCTGGTACATTACAAGCATTGGGGAGCGTTCCCTTGTGTCGCTGTAGAAACGGTTCCTACCACCTGAAAGGCTTTCACATGGAGTACCAACGGCAATTTCTTCCCCTTCTGGAATTCATGAAGTGTGGATTCATGTGAAGCAGTACGAGAGATAAGATATGGCGTCATAGTTATGCTGTGATGTCGAGGAGGAGCTGTCAGTGCAAATAAGAAACACTGGGAATGAAAAATGCTCTCTCTTTGACCCAAATAGACAAACATGATGTCATTCTGTCGGTTGTACTGTGAAGAATGAATACGATACGAATTGTATTCACAGACGCAGCAAATAACAAAAACAAGGTGTTTTCTGTCCGGTTTCGTCCCTCAGAGTTACACACTGTCTCGTAACAAGTCTACGCACTGAAGGAAAGAAATTAAAACCTAAAAAGGGAAGTTGGAGTGCTACCTCTCTGGCACACACAATGATACATGTGGATGAAACAGGAGAAGATTTTTCAGGATACAAACAGGGCCGTCTGTCTGTCTCAACGTCAGTCTGGCTGGAACCGGGCCTCCAACGTATACAAAGGAAGTGTTTTGTCTGGTGGAGGGAGCCACCCGGCACACTCTGTTCAATTACCATCCACGCCGCCACTTAAGACTCATCTGGCTTGGATTCCCAGTGAAGAAAGATGGGTGACTTTCTATTTACCAAAGGCCCTGACATCATGCAGCTCCTGCCAGTGCAGAGTGAAGACACCATGGTGGCTTATGAGGGACCATCTAGGACAGATAGCTCATCTGAAGTTTAGAGTTTTGTTTTGTATTTTACTTTGTATACTTCTATATCTTTCATCCCTGTTTTTTATATTTTGTGTTTTGTTTTTTATTCTTGTGTGTTTGGTTTATTGGTGCAGCTACTGTTACAACAAATTTCCCCTTGGGGATTAATAAAGTATATATCTATCTATCTATCTATCTTAAGACACTGACATATGTAAGAACTGCAATCTTCTCCATATTTGAACAAAATCAGCTAATTTCTTCCTTTTACTGCTTGCATATGTGCCCGATTCTTCAAATTGATTGGATCAAGACAGGCTTCGCTGTCTTTTTATCATGGTTCAAGATGTTTGTTAAGAATTTTCCAGTGGATCTGTTGAGATGTTAGTGAATATACAGTATGTCGAAAGCTTTGCCACGTAAGTAATAAAATCAACAGAGCCTGCACATGTCTGCTTTCAATAAGCAGCCAGAAACACTAAATCGTGGCACACATCAGAAACCCAACTTTAAGCATCCCGCTGAAGCAGCAATATAGAAGCCAATTAAGGTGAAGGTATCCATTACACTGCTCAATGTGCAGCTGACTGTAAACCTATCTGGAGATGGAAGCTGCTGTGGTTCGAATTTTGGGATCCATCTAAAAAAATATATTAAAAAAGGTCATGTAAAAAAGCTAAACACCCAGATGGCTTACGAATAACTCTGTAATTTTTCTTTAAAAATATAATTATTGTGGAAGATATGAAATGAATAGAAAATATTTTTTTTAATTGTTTGATTTTCAGTATGCTAAATGTTTACAGACAGTAGTCTGTTATCTTAGCTTAGCTTAGCACAAGCACTAGCTTAGCTCAGCCAAAAGGTAATCAAATCTACCAAATAGTATCTCCAAAGTTGACTAAATAATGTAGGATACCTTGTTGTTTTGATCTGTACGAAAAGACGAAGTATAAAAATGACACATTTTAATTTAATGCTTATGTGGAAGTCCATTTCTTGGTCAAGCACAGTTCCTGTGACCTCACAGTGCCAACAAGACTCCATGAAGCTAACTGGGAGCTAACGGTAAGAGACATGAGAGGCATCTACTTTTTATTCTGATTCTCTGTAAGAAAGCAAAGTAAGGTAAAAGTAAAAGTCATGTTTCAAAGTTCGAAGCTTTTTAAAGTTGATCCAAACAACGTTTCTAATATCATATCAACATGTGTGTCTTGGAAATGACGAGATGGAGGAAAGTAGGTCGTTGACTTGAGGGTAATATTGTTTTTGTATTTTAGTTTTTCCATTTGAACTGTAATTATTTGTTTACAACCATTCTGTTATTTACTGAATGTTTTCTTCCACTAGCCTCCTGCTGCGTCTGGAGTCCCTTTTCCAAATGGAAAATCAGAAGACTGTAATGTATTCTGTCCAAAGACATGTTGGTCTTGTCTGTCGACGGCTTGTTGTTTATAATCCATGTCCTTCAGCCATGTGCTTTTGGAAGCGTCGCATGTCATGTTGCGTGTGATGGAAAATACTGACGTTATAAGAAACAATCACTGGCCCATCACACGAACATCTGCACGGTCCAGACATGACTTACCTCTGGTGGAATGGGGCATTACATATTACAAAATGCAACCACCCGTGTGTGTGTGTGTGTGTGTGTGTGTGTGTGTGTGTGTGTGTGTGTGTGTGTGTGTGTGTGTGTGTGTGTGTGTGTGTGTGGTGTCAGCACTTGTTTATTTATTTGGAAGGTGTGTTTCATCCAAAGTAACAGAGCTAAAAATGGACTCTACCTCATTGCATTTAATTGTAATGTAATATCCTGTGAGCAGTGAGGATGTTTAAATGAAGAATCATACTTGGTGAGCCCATTCTCTCTCTCTCTCTCTCTTGGCACTGTCCAGTATTTTACATCGTCTCTTTCCCCTAATACCCTCACCACACTCTGTACCTCCAGAATCACTCCCTCAGACGTCCACAGTGGCTGTAACCGACACAGAGCAGCCTTTGTTAGGCCCGAGTGTCTCTGCCCAGCTGAGCCGATGATGCCAGCTTCGGCTGGTAATGTCTTTCCCAGTCGGACACTTTCTGCCTCGGTGACACGTTCGCGCTTCGGATGGCCTCGTGAAGACATCATCCGTTTTACAGCCGGAATATTTCCACTAAAGCACTCTTATATTCTCAAAAAAATCCAGAAGAATGTAAATCTGCATGTAGTAGAGATAGAACCTGCATTCACACAAAATGTTGTCGTAAATTAATAAGCTTCTCAATGTCTTTGGGGTGGGGAGGCGAAAGACAATTTTGATTTACCTATTTCATGCCCATGTGTGCCACTTTCTTTTGATAAAACACACCTGGAGAATTAAAAACTCATAAATCAGCTTGCTGCATGCTTTGATGTGCATCCAAACTGCAGAATCATTTACATCCAATTTTGTATGGCTTGAACATTGCTTCAAATCATATTACGGGTTTCGCTCAACCCATTACTGAAATGTTAAGCGTGATTCACCTGGATGGGATAATGTGAATAGGTGGAGCAGAAAGACTCGACACTCCCTTTAATTGGACTTGGGTGGATATCAAAATGGGAGGTTATTGGATGAATTTTCAGGCCAAATATTTGGATGTGATGTAATGCACATTTTGAAAGTTCAAGGGCTGAATATCACCGTAATTAAATAGTAAAGATGATAAACTGTGTTTTTAGGGGGCGTGTCCTAATAGCAGTGATCTTTAGTGTCTTCCGATCCGTATATCTCATGAATGAAATACATTTTGGCAGGATGCTCCAATTCACATATTACACTATACGAGCCACACCACATGTCTCTGCACTGATTTGGCAGCTTGTTTTAAAGACTCTTATATTCAACATACGTGCCTGTTTTTTATTAATATTTTTGTCTTCTGCTGCTATTGCCGCTGTCAGACAAAAAAACATAATCATATGCTGAGTTGCAGGAGCACGACAAGTTTTCATTATCTCCTTAATAAAAGTTATGTTTTCGGTTGTGTTTGTTGGTTTGTATTTTGGAAAAACAAATATATTGTCACTCCTGTTCCGGTGTTTGATTCTATAGGAAGAGTCCATATTTACAGAGACTGAGCAATGTGATTGTGATTCCGCCCGCGTCCCAGTGACGTGATGAATAGCGAAATAAAATAAATAAATAAATAAATAATAATTTGAAACCAGCTTCTCATTACCTTCGCATTGAAAATGCGGAAGGTTATGTTTTGATCGCCGTGTATTTATTTATTTATTTGTATGCGTGTTATTCGCGTAACAAAAAAAGTTTGAAACCGAATCGCATGAAATTTGGTGGGATGATTGGTTATTATCCGGGGACAATTTGATTAGATTTTGGAATCAATCGGGTCTAAGGTCAAGGTCAAGGTCATGAAAAGGTCAAAATCTTCTTTTTACCATACACTCAAAAAAACGATTCAAGCCCTTCTTAGAGGTGACACATTTAAATATTGTTTGATACATTTAAATAAATCAATTACAAAACGAAGATATTTATATTGAATGGGTGTAACACAAAATGTAGGAATACTTTCATTTATTAGATTTATTTAGGTTACACTCACAAAAACGATTCAAGCCCTTCTTCGAGGTGACACATTTAAATATTGTTTGATACATTTAAATAAATCAATTACAAAAATAGATATTTATATTTAATGGGTGTAACACAAAATGTATGAATACTTTCATTTATTAGATTTATTTAGGTTAGATGGTGTGCATATCAACTCAAAATAAATGTGTTTCATTGGGGACTGCCCTTTGCGCATGCGCCTTCTGGAAATCAGTTGTTTGCATGAGGTGAAGACACAGCCAGAGGGCTGTGGGTTCAATTCCCAGTCGGGGTGTTACTTCTGTGTGGAGTTTGCATATTTTTTTAGTTTGTTAGTTTATATTTTGAGTTGGACAAACACAAATTAATTTAATTTTATGAATATCGTTATTTTATTTTAGATGTATTTGATACAAATGAGTTGGACTAACTTAATTACATTTTATTGCACTGATGTGCTAAATTTGAGTTGGAGTTGCATATAATTATTGGATGGAAAACCTGCCAACAATTTAATTGAGTTCATCCAATGAGTCATTTCTTTGAGTGTAGCTCGGTCAATTTATATCCAATTGGTATGCAACTAATGCCAAAATGTTCATAATTCAATGCCCAATCTTGTGATATGCGAAGGTATGCGCTCTACCGAGTGCCCGTCCTAGTTTGTAATATTTTATTGAGAGAATGAACCGTTATCAAGTTTGATCACACAGAAGTTTCATGAAGGGGCCTTGATGTACGGTCGGTGAATAAACAGCTCATTCAACACGTGTCTGATGCTAAAGGCACGGTAGAGAAACACAAACCATAGCATATGATTCTGTATCCTCAGTCAGGGAAAGCTTTCCACTCCACAGATCTGTAAAGAGTCGTTTCTCATAAATACATAATTTAAAACTTGGCCAAAGCCCTAAAGACTTGGATACCTAGAGATGTCCCATTAAAGTGTGTTATTAATGACGGTTCTGGCAGTGGCTCCCTATAAAACTCCCGTATAGACTTGCTAGTGTAGCATTTGGGATGATCAGCAACTGTAAATGGACCACAGCATTACACCTTATTTTGTTTCCATGACGCCTAATTATTCAGGGAACATTTATAAAGATCTCAAAGTTTGGCAGCTAACGTATCATACTTGGTTCTTGAACCCGAATGTCTCTGGGAGGGACGCGCTCGCTCTGTTGGCAGACAAAGGAGCTGCTTGGCCGCTCACCTCGGCCCAGTAAATCAGAAACAGACTGAAATGGAAAGAAGGGAAAAATGCCCACCGAACATATCCAGACCCGTTCAAGCCATTTGTGAAGTCCATCCAACGCCCGGTGAACACAACTTATGATCACTAGCTCTCTATCGCAGATCCGTGGACACGAGAAACGAGAAGATGATGTCGTGCCACAATAAAAGGATTATTTGACAGCAGCAGAGATTCCATCACGAAAGGTTTATCTGTTAGTCTTATAAAAAATGGGTAACTGGCAGCTAAGTTTACAGAATAAAGCGGCTTTGGTCAAAGTTAGAATTAGCCTGGTAACTCAAACCACATTGGTGAGAATTAAACTTCATGATGTAATTAAAGAAGAAAAAACAATCGGTCGTTTTGACTTCCACACAAGCTGTCCTGACATTTTAGGGTCAATTTACGGCCTTTTTTAATTGTGTGCTTTTTGATTTAATCCTCTTGAGGGGAAATAATATATATATATATATATATATATATATAATAAACTATCTGTGGAGAGCCTTGGTAGCGGAGTGGTTAAAGCACTGGACCTTTGTTTCATGCCCCATCTCTGTTCCTCCACCATTGTGAATGTGTGATCAAGGATTTCTTATAAATAGTTGGAAGTGTGTTTTTTATGTTTTGTCTATGGTTTTCCTGAACCTGGTAGTCCTGCAATACATTGAAATAGAACACTAACACCCTCGCACCTTAACTTTGTATAGAGTTTGTACAGAAATCCGATCCAACACCGCAAACTCTTCTCATCACATTAAACAAAAGACATTTAATGAGATGTAATCACCAGTGGACTTGATTCATGCTGATGTGATTTGGTTTACCGGATGATAGAAAAGAAGAATGCATTCCATTCTGGTCGTGTTGATAAGAAGTTCGAGCCCAGCCTTGCAGCTTATTTAGATGCTACACCCACTCATTCCCTGCAGCTACAATGCAAAAGGCGTGAAGGTTCGAACTGGCACAAAAGAATGCTGCAAAGACCAAGGAGTAACTGGGGTTTTGCTGAATATCCTAAAAGATCCACATAATAAAGAGGTGGTTGCACTTTAAGGTTCCTTGCTTTACATTTTCAGCTTTAGCAAATACTTCATATCTCATTCTGAATTAAATAAATGGACCTTGTTGTTCATCAATTTAATCCCAACTTCCATATTTTAAAACCATGCAATTGCAATAATTCACTTCTCTAATGCCTTAATGTTCTGCTGCCAGATAGCTGTGTTTGACAAGGTGTTTATAAGGAGACTGTGGGAATAATTGTATTATATAAAAGGCTTCTCTGGGCTGACGGTACGGCCTGGAGGGAATGCACATTAATTTATATGTGTTCCTATTTTCTCCTTGTATTTCACACACTAATGTTTGTAAAACTCTAATAACCCAGAGCCATTTAAAACCATGCAATCACAATTAATCAATTTTTTTAATTCTACGCTGCATGCTCACCAGCCAGGCAGCTGTGTTTGCCCATTTCAACATGTCCCTCTCTTCTACTACAGGGTTTGATGTAAACTTGGCCAGTTGGGAAGTGTTCCCTCTTTCTCTTCGCTTTCCGCCGAGCAGGAGTCTGTCGCCATGGAAACCAAAAAGTCCTGCCGGCCCTGAATGGCCACGTTGATACCAAAACATCACTTGAGCGAGTGTTTCCGTCGCCTGTGTGCCTTTTTTTCTTCTTCTCCCCCCGAGAGCCATGTGAGGCCATGGGGTGAGCGAGGAGGAATAGTGAATGAGTCGCTTCCCTGAAAAGGCTTTTCTTTGTGTGGGTTTACTATATTATGACAAAAGGTGATGAACTTTTCTTTGGGTTTATGGGGATGCCATTCAGCATTGTTGTCATCCATCGTCTCACACATTCAGTGGGACTACTTTGGATGGAATTCCTATAAAATATCAGAGAGTCAGATCCATCTTATAGCAGAATAAGTTATTACGCTCACCTTATGTCTTATTCGTACACGATGTTCAGCCTCCACGCTGAAGAAATGGATACTAAAGGTCAAGTATTCAATGAGTGATGGCTGCTGATGGGAACAGCATGGCATTTGATATGTTGACTCTCCCTCACCCTGGACATAAGAAACATACCCATTAAAAACATGTGGGTGTGTCTTAGAGAGAGAAAGGGAGAGAGAGAAAGAGAGAGAGAAAGAGAGAGTGTTTGTGTGTGTGTGTGTGTGTGTGTGTGTGTGTGTGTGTGTGTGTGTGTGTGTGTGTGTGTGTGTGTGTGTGTGTGTGTGTGTGCGTGCGTGGCCCCTCATGTTTTAAAGGAAAGGCTGTCGACAGCGAACCAAACTGACGGGATTCCTCCCGTGTGATTATCATATGAATCAGGATCAACACACAGCCTCACTTTGATTGGTCCAAATAAGGTCATTTCCCACAGTACCGCTGGCCCCCGGAACCCAATTGTCGTCCTGTCACTGCCATCCTTGGTGCCTCTACTCTGCATGTGTGTGTGTGTGTGTGTGTGTGTGCAGGGTCTGTTTTGTCCATCCCAGCTGAGACACTCCAGTCAGAGATGGGAAGGACAGAGCTCCTCCGCCTCACTGCTGCTAAACTACTTAGAGAGTCTGGGATGAGTTGTGTGTGTGTGTGTGTGTGTGTGTGTGTGTGTGTGTGTGTGTGTGTGTGTGTACAGTCGTGCACTCAGTACTTGAAAGGCTTCCCATGGTTTATCATTGAGTGACAGACCAACAGAACTGTCTGCAGGTTGATCTAATGCATGAAGCAGACACCGGAGGTATTTCAATACGTACAGACTGGGCCGGATGAAACGAAAAGCAAGCTAAAGGCAAATACTCTGGCATCAGTTTAAAAAATGCAGCGAGTTGAACCATACTTGGTCACTGGGGACTCCGTGATATACCATCTGGTAAATCAAGCCACATCAAGGCCGCACTTGCACCGACTATCTAAATAAAACATCCTTTTAGCTCGTTACGGTCAAGTAGAGCTGACCACTAACGACATGCCGGGTCATTCTCGGTGCATGTGAACCCGAAAAGGATGTTTCTCTCCCCCACAGTTGGTGGTTTGCAGGTTTCACAGCTGTCTTGTATATGAACTATACAGCTATGGAGGAGAGGCTTCAGGTGGCAATGCCATCTCCAAGCAGCTGATGCAATATCAGAAGTATAAGAAACGTATGACTAGCCCTCTATTCACCCTACAACTGCCATCAAAGTACCCTTGAGCAAGGCAGTGAGGCCAACACTTTATTTTTCTTTGTCCATATACTCAATAAACTCAACATTATTTTAAAATGCTTCATGGAAGCGGAGAGATCTCAGTTTTTTTCCACGAGGATTGCAACATTAGAACTGCTGTCACAGCTGAAACAGTAAAAAAAAGGCAAATTTGTTAAAACAAGTTGTTTCTGTAGACATCCCCCGAGGGTACTTCTTGTATCCGCACCACACCCGCCGCCCAGCTCCCATTGATCAAACATGTCCCGACATAATACATCAATATTTTATGTTGTGTCTTCAACATTCTCATTTTAATGACTTTAATGGCCCTGAAAATTATTCTGTTTTCACCCCAATCTTCTTCACACACCAGTAGAGACAGAGTTTGCGTGAGAATTGGTGTTTTGAATGGTCGCATAGTATAGGCTTGGATTGGAAAGTTTGAGGTTCGAGTGAGCGATAAGAAAAGAAAAATAAGTTGTATCAATTGAGTGCCAGATAATAGAGAGATTGAGTAGATGAGGAGGTGAAGCAGAGCGGAGACAGCCTCAAGCTCTTTTCAGAAGACTGTGTGTAGTGTTCAATGTTGAGTGACGACTCGATGAGGTCCTGAACCAGCATGTTAGCGCAGGCACACAGGACCGAAATACGATTCTATGAATCCTCTTTTCACACGTACACTATTCAGTGGTTATAACTTCAATATGAGCCAAGGTTGTTGCGAGAATAGAGTGAATGTTACATGTTGTTCAACACTATATTTGAAACAGTATTCTCCTGATATGAAGCGTTCACATTCCTCGAGGCACTTTTCAGTACAAAGAATCATAACTGTCAACTTGGAGATCATGCCATTGCCCTTTTGCTTTTGGCAAATCCTCTGAGGTTTACAGCAAAGTGAAGATCTGCTGAGGGTCTCCACTTGACCTCCTTCTGAAACCTCTTTTCTTTCAAGCGCAGGTAATCATACCCGCTAACCCCGGCTCATCTTCCCCTATTCTTTCTTTCTTTCTTCCAGACACACACATTAAAGTTTGAAATCCCACTTTTAAAAAAAAGTGTACTTCCTTGACCCTGCTCCCTTCTTTTTCTATGATTCATCCATTTATCTTGAAATGTATGTCCCTCTCTTCTTCTTTTTGATTCTGCAGTGGGATATTAATACAGAGTAGATTTTAATAAATGTATTCTACATGAACCAGTTTCAGCTGCAAAGACTGTGATGGAAAAGACTCTTCTGCAGAGGCCACATTGTGTCCAGCAGGTCACAGGTTTGATCCCCACTATACGTCCAAGTCTGCACAACAGCCACGTGTCATTGCTTCTTGAGGCAGACATCTTTTTCTTCAATCAATCAAATTTTGTAAAATATGCCAGATATGATCTCATGGTTCATGTTGGCCACTTGGCTTCATCCATTCCTTCACATCAAGCTGTACTGCTCCTGGTCTCGGACCTTTTTCCATGCAATGTGTCCTCCTCTCCTTCCTTCTGTGGACTCAATTTGAGCTTCTGTTAAAGATTACTTGAACCCTCGGCGAAAAAATGCACGTTAGTTTAAAAGGTGGTAGTAGTCGTAGTAGGAGCAGTAGGAGTAGTAGGAGTAGGAGTAGGAGTAGTAGTAGGAACAGTAGTAGTAGTAGTAGTAGTAGTAGTAGTAGTAGTAGTAGTAGTAGTAGTAGTAGTAGTAGTAGGAGTAGTAGTAGTAGTAGTAATAGGAGTAGGAGTAGTACAGTAATGGTGAGCAGGAGTAGTAGTAGTAGATGAGTAGTAGTAGTAGTAGTGAGGATGGTAGTAGTATGTAGTAGTGATGCAGAGTAGTAGTATTAGTAGTAGTAGTAGTAGGAGTAGTAGTAGTAGTAGTAGCAGTAGTAGTAGTAGTAGTAATAGTAGTATTAGTAGTATTAGTAGTAGCAGTAGTAGTAGTAATAGTAGTATTAGTCGTAGCAGTAGTAGGAGTAGTTGTAATAGTAGTAGTAGTAGTAGTAGCAGTAGTAGTACTAGGAGGATAGAGATGGGCCGTTTCTACTGTGAATGGCATTCAAGGTGACGGAGGAAGAGCCAGGCAGGATGAAACTTGCTCTTTTCTTCTGCTCTCCGATTTCTCTTTAATCTTGGAGAAAGAGAGAGCAAAGGACGAAGCGAAGGAGAGCAGCTGACGCAGGTTTGAATCTTTCTTCCGGACTGAAACTCAACCGGCACAGTCGTTGTGTTTAAAATCTGGAGTTTAATAAATGAGCCCCGGATGTGATGGAAGCAACACATTGTGAAATGCAGCAGCTTTCATCACTGCTGCTGTTGACGGGTTGATTAACCTCACTGTGTTTTCAAAATAACTCTTACCCCTGAACACAACCGCACACAGATCTCTGATGTAATATAATTGCTCGTATACATTAGAAAATCCTGTTTGACATAAAAGATGTCTTTGGATCAACTCGGGGCTACATCATCAGTCACTTCATTATTGTAGAGAGAAAGAGGAGCAGAGGGTTTATAGTTAGTTTGTGGGACGTGTTTTCATAGTAGCTTTCACTGTGGTCCGTGTCCGACATCTTAGAGTCATAAGTAACAGTGAGCATTTATTAGTATACCTTCTTAGTGGTATCAAAGTGGAACTTTGAATTTATACTGATTTAAAGTATTTTCCCATGAATCACCATTTCCATTGAAAGCTGATTTAAGGACCCAGAGGAGACTCCAACGAGGAAGCGGAGGCCGAGACTCATGCGTGCTGATGGAGATGTTGGCTCATGCAGAAGTTAAACTTGTGACCTTCCTGCAACAGCATGACATCGTCTCTCCCCAACGTCCTCCCGTCATGATAAGATGAGGTCTGGTTCACTTGGGGTTATAAAACAAGTTCCACCCCCACATTTGCCCTGTTTTGAGCCAATCCAGAAATGCCCATTAGAGTCAAAACATCATTTATTTTCAAAAGAAGCAAAGTATTCCTATTAATTACATAATGTGTTCCTAGAACTCATTATTTATATCCAACTTGCATGGCCAAAAAGGAGTGCTCGAATGAATTTGACTGGTTTGCTGGTTGCAACAGATGCACACCAAACATTTTTCTTATCCAGAGGAATATCTTAACAAGTAGTGGATGAAATAGAACATGATTTGGTGAAACCCTTTATGTAATCAAAAGACTTTGGTGATCCCCTGACTTTTCTTCTCTTGTCACCATGAGGTTCAAATTTGTGGTTGTGAGTGTAATTTCTGGACAACTATTTGACAGATTCCCACGAAAAACTGCAGTGATGCGTTTTCCACTTAGGATGACTTGTAAAGATGTATGTGATTCCCTGACATCTAATTAAAAACATCATTAGCAACGCGGATGCACAGCCCTAAATTAAAATGAATGGGAGGTTGTGCGCTTTTGTCGCAATGCCTGATTTAGTGGTTTCGCCTTTTTTAAACAACTCACCTTAACCGTCTATTGTCATTGCCAAGTAAATCTTTTCCGGCTACAGGCTTGAGAAAAAGAAAAAACAACCTAAGGAATAAGCATGGGAGCCTTCTTCCTCCCACTGAGTCACCGGCAACACTCTGTTGCGGGCCAATAAAATCCAATAGACCAAAAAATCCATCAATGGACACCTAGACAAACCTAATCAAGATGTGTGGGTTAAAACAGAAATGGAGGTTTACTGGGAGGAGGTGCCAATCTGAATAGATTCGACAAACGTGTGTGTGTGTGTGTCCTGGGGTTAGTCAGTAGAAACTGAATGTGAATGAATGACACCGAGAGTGTGGAAGGGGGAGAGAGGGGTGGTGTGCAGCGCTGCGCTCAGAGCTCCACACAGGACCTATCAATACCAGATGTCACCGTGAGGGTGGCTGCCAGCCCGATCCCTGCTTATTGCTTTAAACTCAAACTCTCTGCTTCTTTCTTTCTCTTCTTCTCTTGCCTTCTTTTCCCTCTCCCTGTCTCCTGCTCTTTCTCTCTTCCTCCTTTCCCCCCTCCTTCCTTTCCCTTCTCCATTTCCAGCTGTTTTTTGGAGCACGAGGGTGGGGTTGTGGGGTGGTGGGGGGGGGGGGGGGAGAAGTTCTCCACCAATTGTTTCGGTCCTGAGAGGAGCCCGGCGGTCGGACCCTCCCTCCGTCTATCTCTCTCCCCTCTCTTTCCTCTGTCTCTCGTCCTCGGTCTCTCCTCCCCTTGTTGTGACAGAGCACACCTGCTTGAACTTGGCTGCACGAGTTCTGAGTCTAATTACCCGATAGGCCCTCGCAGCCACTTCAGTCTCATCCCCCCCACTCGACTGGATTTTTTGGGAGTCAAGCTCATCTCGAACAATTTTACTCTGTCTTGATTCTTCTGAGAACAGGTAGGTTAATGCTTTACTCTGAGAGAGGAGGAGAGTGTGGGTAGTGATGGCGGACGTTAGGTTCAGAATAAAGAGCTAGGTTAAAAAGTGGTATGTGAGAGAGAATAGTTTTGAGAGAATTATTTGTTTTATGCTGGATGGAAAAGTTTTTAGCATCACAAAATCAATAATTCGTGAATTTAAAGTCAAATTATTTGCTGATAATGTCATTGTATAAAGATAGGATGACTGCATGTTTTTTTTCTTATTTTATGCAGATACATTTATAAGACTGGGTTTGGGAATGATTTGATTCACTTTGCCGTACAGTCATGTGTGTATGTGTGTTTTCTGGATGTTGCCAGGTCTTGTTCCCACAGCTCTCGTGGCTTTGTGATGAGAGACCTTTAATCAGATCCAGTCCAATCGGCATACAGCTCAGTGAAAAGAGCGGCGGCTAGGGGAAGGGGGTGTGGTAGTGCAGTCGATGCTGGTACCTCGTTCCTGCGCCAAAAAAACCTTATTCTCCTGGCTCATTGTTAGTCTTCAAGGTTTCCACCACCGACGAGCGCCACGGGACGTGGGGTGTTCAGCACTGTCTCGATTCAGCTTGCAATTTTGAAAAAAAATGTGTTGCTTTTTTTTTTTACACTTGATTGTTTGGATGTAACCCATATGGTTGTGCATTCCTGAAATGAATTGTGAGTGTTAGTTGTATACATGGCAAGTGAATATGATGTGTAACACTTACATACGGACCAGTGGGTCGAGTCAGGGGAAGGCAGAACATTTATATTTCATACGTAAGTTGTTTGCTTCAACATTGGCTGACGTCAGTGGAAAATGCTTTTGTGTCATTAATTTGTTCCTTTTCCCTCTTTGCTTAGCTCTCTTTTATTCAGTCCCTCTCTCTCCTTTTCTTTCCCCGTGGTCGACAAACAAAACGAAGGGGGGTTGGGGCGACAACAACAACAACAACATTTCTTCTTTTCACACTCGAGCAGTTCGTTTGCGAATGTGTCCGGACCGTTTTAAGTCCAATCTCTTATCTGTCTGCTCCCTGGTTCTTCTTCTCACTGGGAAACTGCTGCTGTGTTTTCACAGGACGCAAATTGCTAGGGGCAACTTAAAGTGAGCGGCTTTGAAGAGACGATGAGAAAAAGAAATAAACTGTACCTGGCAACGCACAGTGCCGTTAATCCCGTAATGGTAGAGCTTCGTCGATCAAAGAGAGGTCTGAAGCCACCACACAAGTATCAGCTAACTCATGACATCCTTTATGCCAGCAGGAGAGAAAAAAAAACCTAATAAGGCTCAGATGCACTGAATTGAGTTGAATTGAGTTGAACTGAAAAAGGAATAAAAAGTCAGGCGAAGAAAATAGACTGAAAAGTGGGATTGAGAACAGAATCGAGGCTAAAAGAGGCATACGCACTGCACTAAATTACATTCTGAAAAACTACTTCTCCAGTTCATACTTTTGTTGTGAGCTGAGCAGATGTTTATCATTTGAACTAGAAGTGAGTGAACGGAAGGTTAGGAGGAGACAAGGCCCAGATTTGCACCCAGGGGCTGCTTTCCTTCCATCTGGACTTCATCTCTCCGGTCAAACACAGCAAACGAACAATGGAATTGAGTTGACATCAAACAGGAAGGCTTCCCACACCCCTTTTTTGCTCTTTGGAATACCAGAAAGTTCCACATGTCAGTCTTTTCAGGCCAAAGTTTTAAGGGTCAGACAGAGAGAAGAAAACAGAAAATACCATAAGCTATGGGAGAGAAACCGGGGGAAGGGAGGAAAAGAGCACACACTCAAGAAAAAGAGGAGATGGAAAGAGAAGAAAGGGAGTTTGTCCACGTCTGTGCAGCGCAGACTGTTGATAATGGGACTGGGGTTGATGGCAGGCTGACAGCGCTCCTCATGGACCAGCTGAAATGTGGTTCAACCGCTCGCTGGCGTTCTCATGCCACGGCTCCACAAGGCAGCCGTGCATTGGAGACCCTCGGATGATCTTTCAATAATATAGTTACGGTGCTCACGCAATTTTATTCACTTTATCTGCATGAAGAAATTGTATTGGTCGTAGTGGGAAAAGAGAGTTTCGGGCATTTTCGAAGCCCAAAACAACTTTCCATGCAAACAGAAAGGCTATTTCCCAGACCAGTCTGATTTGGCTTTACAAGAACCTTTTGGCTCTGAAATAGTTTTGTTGGCCGGTGTCTTTGCATATTTTCAGATCCACATGTTCTCGCTCAAAAAATCCCCAAATATATAGAGATTTAAAATGTTGTTCTTTTAAAAAACAACCACTGCCAAAGGAAGAGATAACAAAGAAATGTCAGCATTCTTGATTAATGCGTACGTGTGTGTGTGGGGGGGGGGGGTAACTGCATGGGAGGGAAATTCCCAATCATCTTCGTGATGGGTTAAAATGGCCACACGTGTTTTAAAAGTCCTGTGGCCCTATAAATACCTTCCAGTGATTCATTGCTGACAGACGCTCTGCAGAGGCAGACGCAGGTCTGTGGAGAGTTAGACTGGGTGGGGTGGGGGAGTGTGTGTGTGTGGGAGGGGGGGGGGCTAATGGACCGGGGTGGAGGATGGGATGGAATGGGTGTCTGCCACATTGTTTTCTTCTTGGGTTTGATTTGCTAAAACCACGAAACACCATGTTGCTGAACACGTCAAGATGCATCATAAAGTCATTTGCTCGGTGGTATCATTGATTTTCTGTGCTTCAGAGTTCCAAATGAAAGGCAGCAACAAAGAGGAGAGAGTGACAAAGCAAAGGAGGGGAAATTGCTTTCCTCCCTCATGCGAGCGCTGCTTCCTGCCTGGGAATCATTAGTAATGTCGGGGCCAGACTTGGGGGAGATGGGAGGGAGGGATGAGACAAAAAGAAGGACACAGGAGAGTTGACAAGGATGCCACGGCCACAGGAAATGTCAACCACCCTTTTTTTTTTTCCGTCACATATGGGGTGAAGAATCTCAGGTTTCAGAGACACAGCTCACAGCTGCTTGTGCTTTTTGATATTTCTTGTAAACCCACCATAGTTTAATATGCAGTGCTTCAACAGACTTGAATGACTTACATAACAGATACACATAACCACATACGTGAACATCTTTACCCAGACGCGGTTTCACAGAAATCCCCATACATGCTTTTTCAGAATAAGAGTTTTAAAAAAAAAGGCTTAATTGGATTATTTTGCATGGTTTTAAAAAGTTCATTAGTTGGAAAACAAGCGTCTACCAATTTCCTGCCACGTTTGCACTGATTAGTGTCAGTCCAATTCTTGCAAATAAAGCCTGTTCCATTTTTTCATCTTGCCAGCTGGCATACAGCCATATCATAATGTGACGCTGGCCATATCGTTTCATAATGATACATCCAGTTTGGTATATTTAAAAATGATATCAAAATGGTTTAAAAAGGAATGCTAATCGTAAGTCATAAAACAAATGGAGTTGCATCCACAAAGATCGATGTGTCAAATGTGTCGCATTATCCAAGCTGCAGGGCACCAGATGACACATTTTCTGACATCAAAGTTCGACCTCCAGCATGTTTTGATCCCTCAGTAAAAGTGAAAATGATAAGGGAATACCTTTCATCCTAAAACAGTCATCTTCTTTGAGGGGATTAGAAAAGGCGAGATACAGGGTTTGCATGCAAGTCATGTTTCAGCATGCTCTGGGGTTAGCGTTCACCAACACACACACACACACACACACACACACACACACACACACGTGTTTGAGGAGCCTGTGTCGTGCGTTCGGTACATTATGTAGGTGTGTCCGCATGTGTGTGTTTATATAGAAGTGGGGGCATCTTCTTTGCAGCGGGGCCGGCGGACACATCTGAGCCCACTGCTCATGGAAGAGCCGACGCCTGAGGCGCCGCAGGCCGCCTCATGCATAAAGCAGAGCGAAAGCCCTGAACTTCAACTTTGAAAGATGCGATTACTTCTTCATGCGTTTTGAATTTAGAGTCACCTTCAAGTTCACAGACAGGCCTGTGCACCCATAAATCCACCACAACACACAGCCCTCCATCTCCAAACCCAAAAGTCCCACACGCACAGTGTTAATAGAAAGGACCGCAGATGTCACCGTGAGTTAATGTCCCAAACAGAAACTCTTGAGAATCCCTTCTTCTTAGATTTTGTGTCCCGAATCCGTTTTTTTAGTCTCACCGTCAACAACCCCTGGGTCCGATTATAACTCCCGAGGTACAGTAACTCTTGTCTTTGCAGTCATGCTGCAGCCGGTGAACGTCCATAGAGAGTTTGAGATGGCTCCCCTCTGATTCTCGCCTGTCTGGCTCACATTAAAAGCTGCTGACGCTTTTATGGACGAAAGCTTGACGGATTGATGGCGAAACACATGGAGGGCCATCTGAAATCCTGCACCGAGGCACATGTGCACGTCTTTGGGTTTTATGTGCTCGTGGCTGTGGGTCAAAGCAGGGAGACGCGGTTCAGCAATCGGCATTGAAACCCTCTGTTATCTTGTGTACATTGCCGCTCCCTTCAAGCGGAGCCGGAACACTGGCTTTGAGGATCATTCTGAATGTTCCAGCCTGCAAGATGTGTTAGATGTGACTTTCGAATACTTTCCAGTGTCGGCGATTGGTGTATCGTCCTAGGAGACGAACAGATCTGGCATCCAAGCGGGGCGAAACAAGCCATCAAAGGCATCTTCGAGCTCGTTTTAACCCACAAGTGCTTTGTATCTACAAAATAAAAAAATCTACTGCCGATGCCAAGTCTGCAGACGAGGTTTTCGTTGGTTTGAGCTGAGATAAGAGAGCCTGACACAGCCAAGATGACTCAGTCTGCCGAAGACTGGAACAACGTGTACTCTGGATCAACTGTGTGTTCAGAGCGGAGCTCTTTGTGTGGACGCCTCCCACTGCAGAGCGCTCTCCATGTCGCCAAGTGAGATGGAATGGTACGTTTGATGCATGGAGAACTGCATCGATACAAGAAGCGTCGACTAAAACACTTTTGAATGTTTTTTAGTTCGTTATTTACCGCTTCATTGCAACAGAGTAAAACAAATAAGAAAGATGAAACAGTGAGAGGCAGAGCTATTCGATTCAACGCAATTCTCCTCTGGATGGAATTGATTTTAAACTGTGAGCTCTGTGACCACTGGGCTGGAGCTGGACAGTGTGTCAAAGTGTTGGCTGTTTTGTGGACATGGGTTATAATTAGAGCGTGTGTTGAGAGTCCCTCTGGGCCCTGATCCGGTGACCTGGCATAACCTTCACCGGGATTCGCTCCACCACAGCGTATCTTTCTCGTTTCTTTCTTTCTCATTCTCAAAGACACATGGTGAGAAACTTTTTTTGAAGACTGAACCCGTTGAATGCATTTGCACTTGTACATTATGTACAAACGAAAAGGTGCACAGACAGCACAACTGGTGCACTTGAATACACTTAAAAACGCAAACTATTGCACACAAAATACGCGAATATTCACTTAACCCTTGTGTTGCCTTAGGGTCATTTTGACCCGAATCAATATTACACCCTCCCCCCGCCTTAGGATTAATTTGACCCCATTCAATGTTTAATGTCGGTGTTCTTTCGGTAGTCAACAAACAAACATAAAGTGCCTCACACTTAAACTTGGAAAACAATATTAATTCTACTAATTTTCTGGAGGTTTTAATTGCTGGCGTCAAATTGAACCCAAAGGGTAAAATATGTTAGTAAATATAAAGGTAACAGGAGGGTGAAACATTGAATCGGGTCAAAATGACCCAAAGGCGGGGGGAGGGTGTAATATTGATTCGGGTCAAAATGACCCTAAGGCAACACAAGGGTTAAACGACAGAAACTAAGCAACAATACAGCACATGAGAATCATGCACATGAACACAGACCGCATAAAAACAGGCAGGAGTCACCTCCAGCGCGGGCCAACTCATGGTTTTGGTTTCATCATCCTGGTCATGATGTTGAGGTTAAAGTCTGTTGCTGACCAGCGACTCCCAAATCATTTGTTAGCCGCTGCGGCTCAAAGCCGCCCTTCAATTATTGTGGCACCAAGACGGAAGGAGCAACTTTCGGCTACACACATGACAACCAGATTGCCGGGTTTTTGAGACTGTGTGTGTATTGCCGTGTAAAGGTTCAGGCAGTTTGATGCATCTCCATACGGTTTGAGGTTAAGAGGATGTGTCAACTGGTTTGTGGCCGAGTTTAGAAATAGAAGACGGCAAAAGGAAACAGGATTCTCCCGGTGACTCCACTGGTACAGTAGATGAATGCTATTTGAAGGGCTTTAATGGTTAATGTGATTTATTACTTTTGAGTAGATGATGTAGCAGCCATACGATTTCCCATCATGCATCCCCTGTGTATTACTGTCAAAGAAACTAAACTGCAATCCTGCATGAGCGAAGCAGACAGGCCCAGCACATCATTGGACCAAGAGCACAGCAGAGTATTTCTCCTGCAGGGAATAGTTTAAAAAATGTTTTTTAAAAATAAAATAAATAGACTTAGTAACGTTTCTTATCTAAAGACTACATAGTAATTTAGTGTGTGTGACAGCTATAGAAAGTGAAAAAAGCTAATGTCGAGGATCAAATAAATAGAATTAGTTAACAATGGATATAACCTTAAAAAAGATAGCTCTAGCGTTTGATAAATGATGACCAAAAATGGTGACACAAATTTGGCGATGAACGGATATATTTTGGGTTCATCGAGCTTAATAATGCAAACTAAAATGTGGACACTCGTACAATGTGAATTGTTTAAAAACAGTGTAACATTTTTCACTTTTATTTGATTAACAGTGTTGGATTCCAGTTTTGAAATCAGAGAGAAACTCTTACTGATAAAGAAGATAGTTGTCCTTCAGGTCTTCCTCGTTTGCTCTCTATTCCTCAGTAATGTAATCGTTCGGTCCCTCGAAGGCGTGTTGCCTCTGATAAAGTAAAATTGTGTCATTTTCTCATTTCGGTTTGTGCTCCTGCTCTATCACCTTCCACCTTTGGTCTAAAAACAACCACTTTCACAGCTTTTTTTCACCAACCCTCCCTAAATTGTTACACCCAAGTGTGTAACCTTCTGGTCCTCCAGCTGTCACCTTTTGCCCTTTGCTCCTCTTGACTTCAATCAATGTCTCTTGTTTTGCCTTTTATTCTCTTTGGCCTTCTCTCTTCCCAGTGGAAATCCAAATTCCCCCTTCACATGGAATGAGAAACAAACCGAGGCCGACTGTTTTGAATGTGTATCCACCCAAACCTTTGAACTGATGTCTTCTCGTCCCCCAGACTCCCTGCTAGCAGCACCATGAGGTCAGCCTGTCTCTCTTTGCTCCTGGTCACGGCCTGTTGGGCTCTGCCCTTCCGCCAGTCCGGCTTCCTTGACTTCATGATGGAGGACGAGGCGGGATCGGGTCGAGAGCCTCTAGAGCGAAGCCCCCCTGTCATGCCTGTCGGACCCGTGTGCCCTTTCAGATGCCAGTGCCACCTGCGAGTGATCCAGTGCTCTGACCTCGGTAGGAAAAGGAACCGTGATGTTTCATATGGTTGTGTAGCATCCCACACATCAGCATCTTGGTCATGTGTCCGGCTCCAGACTAACTTTTCCACTAGAAGTACCAGCACATGACAAGAAGCCTGTTGCATTATTTTAATGTAACAAGCTTCTTGTTCATGTCCATTTACTTTTTCCGCTCCTCCATTTGGATCTGGATTTCTAACAAAAGACTTGAGATGAGGTCAGATGGGTGTCAATTTGGTGTGTTTGCAATGTTCTTTTATTGTGTTGAGTCACGTTAATGGGTTTTTTTTAAGAGAGGAAAAAGTCCCTGACTTCCCAAAAACTGTCCATACAAAACCACATCTTCATGTCAAGGTCATGTTACGTTATGCATTATTGCAAATCCTCCAGAGAAGATGACACCCCATGTTGACACCCTAAATGCTCACAGATGCTGCGAGGCTTATTTCACTTCCTGTAACCATCACAGTATTTGCCTTTTCTGGCCAAAATTGCTTTTTAAACATACTGTAGGTGGGGATTTAAAAAGTCCAGATTTGGTATTGGAAAGTCCAGAACAAACCAACAAGCTTGTTTCTCTTTCTGAAGCTTGCTCATCAAGTTTTAAAGACTACAATTACTTTGCCAGCTTTTTTAATTCAGCACAGTCACAACAATTTACTCTTTGTCATCGAGGTTGTTTGGAGGCCATCCGCTCTGTTAGTCTAATCCGATACACAACAGCTTGAGTCATAGAGACTTCATTTACCCTTGTGTATTACATAAAAGTGCTTCACTGCAGTTGGGTTTGATCAGGTTTTTCTGACTCTGCTTTTATTTGGAAAGGATGGGGCACAAGCTTTAAGGAAGCAGATGAAGGAGAAGAGGGAGTTACAAATGGAGGACAGACATAAAGAGCGCAGATCCACTTTGGTTTAATGAGTTTAAGAGAGGTCCAGGGGTGAGACGGTGAAATGAAATGGCGTTTGCATATAGTGTGAGTATGCAGACAGCTCAAAAGTCCGAGTGACAAACAGTTGGAGAGCGTGATGTTCAGGAAAACTCCGGTTCCATTACTTCAGTCGTTCAGCCGAGTCACCTCCATTCTCCACTCCTGCATTAGAACTGTTGGCCCCGTGCCTCCATCTGTTCCCCGGAGCTGCTGGCCTGCACACAGACACACACACACACACACACACGCACATAGGATTAAATGTATATGTATATATTTGGACACACACACAGGCCCGGGCAAGACGGAAGAGTCTGCTCCCAGAGCACTTTGGAGATGTGGATTTTCCTGCCTGAGTGCAGCTGCAGGATGACAGCTCAAACATTCAGGAGAAAAGCCTTGGCTTCGGAAAAAAATGTGTTATAGATGTGATGATATTTTCTTATCCACTGACTGCCACAATTGCCTATTGTTCTCGGTTACAGGTATTAATCTAATGACACAATCAGCAGCTTCTTCTGATTAAAGATGTGCCTTTTGTAAGCAGTGATTTTGTAGGATGTGCAGTTATAAATCCAAACTTACTCAAATCCCACGAGTCTTTGATGAAGCAGCCAGATCCATTTGTCACATAACATAAACACTGTCATTAATGTTTGGAAGTGTCCAGTGCAGTCCAAAACAATCATGCCAAACAATTTGCTATGAAATAGTAAAAAAAAATTGATTATTATATTCGGGGGCAAAACTTAAAGTTAATTTTTTCATCATCTGAAAAGTGAAATGCTGACCGTATTTATTTGCATATCCAGAATGTCCTCTTTGGTCGTGCCAGTATAACGGACCAAAGTATTTAGACCAGGCTTGATTTATTTTTTTAATTCTTGAAAAAAAAGGAAATGCTTTTTTTTTTTTGTTCATTTATTATAATTTGTTGAAGATTTTAAGACAACAGCTCCTCATTTATTGTGACAGGAAGCATTTTCCAAATCCTACAACAAAACATCTGGGTGAAAATGAAATCTTAAGGCATATTTAAAATCTGGGTTTTACTGTTTGGGTGAACTCCAAAGAATTCGTCACAATCTTTCAGGACGAAATGCGTTCAGTCATACGTCTGTGGACCGGAGATGCAGAACGTCAGCCTCTTTGTTAAACAGTTTATTCTACGCCTCTTCCTCTGAGATGTAAACTACCCATCATGAATCTCAGTGTATCTTTTGGGTTACCACGGATGCAGAAGAGCATACACACCGTGACTCCCAGCTGTCTCCGCTCCGCCACTCCCGCCAAACAGTCTTTTCACTGCGGATGTCCTTTTCCGTGTCACATTAACCGTGCCGTGATAAAGTCAAGGCAAAACGATGCGGGTTGAGCTCAGTGTCGCTTACTTACTCCAAAGGAAATTTGTTTTAACGTCCATTTCCACCATGCGTGCCTCGGAACAAATCAAACTCTTATTTGGTGCCATTGGAATGTCATCATGAAACCCACTCTGCTCTAAGTTCATATCGTCGCCACTTTATGGAGCGACCTACTGTGACGAAGCAGACTTTCTTATTTCGGATCGTCTCTACTGTAACTTTGGTTACTCCATGCAGCTCGTCCAGGTTTAGCTCATAACCAAAGCAGTTCTTAAGAGCTTAAAGCCCCTGCACAGCATTATTATGCGCGACTAAATAAGCAACAATCAACGATAAAGTTCAGAATAAAACCATCCTTGGTTACCATGTGATTAGATTTGATGGACCGCGCTCGTGGCACAAATAAGCAACTGTCTTCAGAATTTGATCGGTGCATGAGAATATGTGAAATATGTACTTTATTGATCCCATATTGGAGAAAAAGGGTTGTCATGGCATTGCACAGGAACCGTAAATATGCATAACACTAGGAGAGTTTTAAATCTATCGAATATAAATAGACTAGAATACCAAACTACTACGATTAAAAAGGTAGAGAAAGGGAAACGTATCAATTTCTTATTACTATGGCTCGTGAAAGCATTCTTAGTAGACCTGATTCACACGTCTATAAGGTCCTCAGTAAGTTGTTGTAAGCCATCAAACCCTTGAAACATGGAGATGGCGACTAGCAAGTCCATTTCCTGATGAGGTCAGAGTGTGGTTAACCTCTCGCCACGAGAATCAGGGCTGTCACCACCTCACCTCAAACTAAGTTTACTATTACCCATCATTCTGATGGATGTATTGCATTTGCGTGCTTCGAACCCTCCTTCTGATTAAACCATGTCTCTTAAACATTCAACATCAGGTCTGAAGTCAGTTCCTGAAGACATCCCAGACGACACCACCCTGCTGGACCTGCAGAACAACAAGATCACTGAGATCAAGGAGAATGACTTCAAGAACCTCAAAGGACTACATGTAAGATGCACGTCACATCCGTCTGCAGAGCGCCATGTCTGTGTAGTATGTGTAATATTATGTAATGGGTTGTTACGCAACCGTATCACGAACCGCAACCCCCCAATATGAACCGTGGTGATCCCCACGAGGAGACATCTTGTTTTTAAATGATTCATGAATTATTTGGTGGTTCTTGGCTGTTTCTTAATAACTACTCACAGTGTTATGTGCAGTATAATGAAATGTTACCACACTCGGAGCTGTTATTCAATTTAAAATCATGCACCTAATTTCACCTACCGTCCCCAAACTCTCCTCAACCTCGTCCATAGATCATCCACTCCCCCAGTCACCAGATGCATGGAAACTATTCACCCGGAGGCTTTGCCCCCTCAAGCCCTCAAACTCCTTTCGTTTTCTTGCTCGCAATAAATACCTCTATCTGAAGGCCAGAGCTGTTTCCACTGTAATGTATCTGGCCTCTCAAGGGGAAGGAGCACATACCTCACATTGCCTCATGTCTGTTTTTACATGGGAGTGAGACTGCGGGAGGTAGAGTCCTATGAAAACGCAGGGATAACTCCAGATTAGACTTGAGCTTGGTCCTCCATCTTGACTGCACAGGCACCTGGTAAAAACAGCTGCTGAGCTCAAAAACATCTTGTTTGTGTAGAATCTCATCTGGATAGAACATCTCTCTGAGTAAAGAGAAAACAGTAAAAGCCTTCAAGATGTAAAGTTCCACATCAAGATCAAATTCCACAAGAATCAAAGTTGTGAATTGAACTAGACAGATCAAAAAAAGCCAGACTCAATTCCTGATTCATTTCTTTATGCCGCTGTTTTACTTCCCCAAAGTGTTACACACGACACCGTGCAGCAAGAATGAAAAAAAAAAAAAATTTAAGAGTATTATCTCATCTCATTCGATGTTCTTTCTTATAGGCTCTGATCCTGGTGAACAACAAAATCTCCATCATCCACGCCAAGGCCCTCAGCCCCCTGACCAAGCTGCAGCGCCTCTACCTGTCCAAGAACATGCTGAAGGACATGCCCGCCAACATGCCCAAGAGCCTGCAGGAGCTGCGCATCCACGAGAACGAGATCTCCAAGATCAAAAAGAACTCCTTCCAGGGCCTGTCCCATGTCATCGTCATGGGTACGGAAATAGAATTACTTCTTTTATTGGTCCAAAAATGCAAATATTTATATTTTATAGCTTACAGCTTGAAGGGGGTTGTGGTATATTGTTCAACAGTAGAGGTCACATCTCCGGAGGTATGCCTGCGCATGGCTCCAGTTCAACAGGCGTGATACAACATATTTACCCAAAGGGAAAACAGTGTGAATTAGATGTTTCCACAGCCTCTGCAGAGTTTTCTAGTACTTTCATGAAAACAAGGTCCTCTATAGTAGTTGAATGTTGATCAAAGTACTATTCTACATCTGTGAAGGATGCAAACAATTAATCTATTCATTGTTCAAATGAGTACTTTAAATTAATTAAATTAGGTTTGCATGGATTTAGGATTACTTTCTATAGGTTTTCGTTTGTTGTCCTTCATCTTCCATCCGCTCCTTTTTCCTCCACTTATCACTTTGACGAATCATCTCTAACTTCCTGTTCCACAATTTTTTAAAGTGTCATTGCTCAACTGAAGTTTAACAGGTGGATTACATCACTTAAGATCCGATGATATGAGAAGTAGGATCTGTGATACATCAGGGAATCTGGCTTGGAGACAGTCTGTGTTGTAAACACAAGCTATTCTCTTGACTTTGTTTACTGGTGACTCAGCTCTATGTTGCTGTAACGCCCCAGGAGAGGAATCTTCTTCAGAGACATGACCTCTTACTGCTGTTCTCCCTTTTTTTGTCTGCACTCACAATTTGTTCTGTTTTTTCCCTTCATGTTCATTTTCAGAGCTCGGGTCAAACCCTCTGAGTAGCGCAGGAATTGAGGACAGTGCTTTTGCTGACCTGAAAAGGGTCTCCTACATTCGCATTGCAGACACGAACATCACAGAGATCCCCAAAGGTAAAAAAATAAATCTTTTTGCACAAACAATTTGGCTTAATCCAAGTTTTAGCTCGCAAAGGTCAGCCAGAAACATCAGTCTTCTACGAAAGAATGCAGGCTTGGATCTCATGGTGGGAAGATGTCTGATGTTTTAGTAAAATGATATCGACCTGATACACTTGGAAACTTGATATGTACTTTTTGAGCTGAAATTCAAACGTTGCAAGTCTCTAATTAATCAGAAATGTCATCACTTTATTATTTAATAATAAATAATCCTTGTCTTGTGGGTTGTCAGGTCTGCCAAGCTCTCTCTCTGAGCTCCACCTGGATGGAAATAAGATCTCCAAGGTGACGGCTGGTGGCCTCAAGGGCCTGAAGAACCTGGCCAAGTAATAAGAATTATGATTATCTCTTTACAGTGACCCATATTAACCTCATCATTTCATGATAGAACAAATGGCATTTGCAATGCAGTGCACATCGATTTGTCCTTAATGTCCTAATATTCTCAAATAATGTTTCCTGGAAACTTAACATCCTGTTTTGCTTTTGTTAGAACTATTGAAATGTGTATCTGCACCATGCTGAAACATACCAAGTAATGAGTTCAAAAGCCATATTATTGACTAAAGAATGTCAGTTACACAGCTCTATCTCAAGATGGCTGACACATAGCTAATGTTAGCTACCAACGTTTGCGAGCATTACCCGCCATAACCAACTGGGTGTGTTTGAAGTTGAGAAAAAAAATGACGGTATCACATTTTATATTTTATAACTCATGGATTCAGCTTGTTTGTAAGATCAAGAGTTGATATGTCAAGTTGCTTAGCTGTAGGCTATCTGTCTAAAGTTTGCTAACATTAGCAACAAAAATCTATTCGTAGGCTACAAGATCAAGAAAGGTTGAAGGTGGAAAACTCCAAATTTAATTGAATTTAGGAAGGTGTGAGTACAAATATATTTAACTTTTTAGAAAATAACTAAACGTATCTCTTTCTAGAGGAATATTATCTTATTTCCTCTTTCAAAAAGGTAAATAGCATAATGTAGCCTCGCCCCTTTGGAAACATGAGAAGCATTTTATATTCCGTTTAGTTTATTTCAACTTTCCCGCTGATGCGACATGTATTATTTATTCTCTGGTATTACCGTTTACGGACTATCGTATAACAAAACCCGAGACCCAAGCAGTAGTTTTTAGAGAATCAAAATAACTGCTTTGCTCATAAAATGTGGATACACTGTGTTTATAAGATTACTGCCCAGACTGTGCATACCAAACGAGAACAAAGGGGGCTTTGATGCATCAGGAGTAGAGTTAAAGAGGATATGAGAGAAGAATGGTCTATATTTTCCATTTGCTCATAATTTAGAAATGGACTGGGAAAGAAATGGCCTCAATCACAGGTGCAGATTCTTTTAGGTATCCTCATTTCCTCAGTTTATTTCTTTTCGTACCATGTTGTAATGCCAATAATAATGTTGGCAGCTGGAGACAAACACTGATGTCACTATCTGTTTCCCTACTCATGCAATTTGTGCTTTTGTGTTTTGTTCTGCTTCACATTTGCACATATTAATTTCTCATCTAATTGCGGACTTTTCCTGCAGGCTGGGTCTGAGTGACAATGAGATCAGCTTTGTGGAGAACGGCACTCTGGCTAACGTCCCCCACCTGCGAGAGCTGCACCTCGACAACAACGCTCTGATCAGTGTTCCGGCTGGCCTGTCCGACCACAAGTACATCCAGGTACAGAAACTGCTTCGATACACATCATAATTACAGGACTTCTCAGTGCTATCAATCCACGATCACAGGAAACAGGGGAATTGTTATTGCAACCATTTAGTTCCAGTAAATTAACTCTGAGCATTACACATACACACACACACACTCTCTCTCTCTAACACACACAGGTCGTTTTCTCTGATCCAAACCATACTGGAAAAAAAGTTGACTTTGTTGCATTTTTGCATGGGGTTTGCTTAGGTTCACACTGCCCGATTACAAGTCATGCAAGACTTCCATAACAAAAAGGCACATGGATTCATTTAGTTTGTTTAGTGAGTAGAGTGTTGGTAGCCTGTCATGCTATAATGTTACAGCTATTGGCAGGAAGGGGGGGGAAGGGAGGAGGGGTGGGGGTTGTAAACAGGCCTGATTCAAGGCCCTTTTACTTTAGTTTGGCCTCAGTTTATTTGAGCATTTCATTACTTACTGCTGTAATCGGGCCCGTCCCTATAAAACCTTTTGGAGTAATTGTCTGCACTTTGTTGAAGTTTTATATTCACTTCTAATGAACTGCACGGTTATTCTGTGAGCATCCACATCTCAATGGCATCGTTGTTATAGCAACCATGGCAAACCAAACTATGGGAAGAAGAGTTTGGAGAAACAGCTTCCAACAAGCCAGTGTGCACAGTTTGTGCTAACTGAATTTCTCAGTGAAATTGGTGTACATAAAACAATTAACGACAACATTATGGTATCACATTATTACTGCATGAGTTGCTTAGCTTTTCATGTTTATGCAATTGTGTTAAGATTTGGACTTTTATCCATGAATAGTTTAGTATTTTTGGATCTAGAAGCTTTGAAATCTGTAATTAGCATGATATAGTTTATCCCAGTGGATTTGTGGAAGTTCCCTCCTTTTGTTCTTCTTTCTAGGATCCTTCTCATCCCCCCTCAGTGCTGCATGATGATATATTCAATTCAATTCAGTTTCAATTCAGTTTATTTGTATAGCCCAATTTCACAAATTACAAATTTGTCTCGGAGTGCTTTACAATCTGTACCCCTGCCCCAAAACCTCACAGGAGAAGAAACCTGGAGGATCTCTCCTAGGATGGACAGATGCAATAGATGTAATGTGTACAGAAGGACAGATTTAGAGTTAACATTCAATGAATATGACAGAGTGTATGAATAGTTCATAGTAGGCATATTCCACGATGGAGAGATCCATCAGGCAGATGGCGGTGGGGAGGAGGAGAGCAGGAATTCCACGACCCAGATCCAGGCAAGATTAGGGTCCATGACCCCATGGACTTCCGGGAGAAAGCAGAGTTAGTAACGTGTGATTGAGAGATGAAAAATTCATCCTAAGGAGAAAAAGAGGAGATAGGTGCATCCCTATAGCAGCATATCAAGCAAACCTGATTCAGCCCTAACTATAAGCTCTGTCAAAGAGGAAGGTCTTAAGTCTACTCTTAAACGAGGTGACTGTGTCTGCCTCCCGGACTGAAATTGGAAGCTGGTTCCATAAAAGAGGAGCTTGATAACTAAATCTTGATATGTTTTTTTTTTATGTGATTCTGATTCATATATGCATTTAAAGCTGTGCTGGTGCTCAAATAACAAGCAGCATCGAGTCTTTTGAAAAAGTATCACTTAGGAAGTAATTTCCCCAACTGTTTACAGTTAAACATCCTGAAGGGGAAAACAATCTACTTGGATTTCTTCAGCCATTATTATTTATTTGGTGACTTGTGATCATCTTCTTTATCCACTTTATTTAGAAACACCATAATTATTGCCATGCACGTCCCACTCAGTGACCAAAGGTTGTCATTATTTAAATCCCCTTCTCCAGGTGGTCTACCTCCATGCCAACAAGATTGCGGCCGTGGGAACTGAGGACTTCTGTCCTCCCGGCCTCAACCACAAGAAGGCCATGTACTCCGGCATCAGCCTGTTCAGCAACCCCGTGCCTTACTGGGAAGTCCAGCCCATCACCTTCCGCTGCGTCTTCGACCGCTCCGCCATCCAGCTCGGCAACTACAGGAAGAAGTAGAGCGTCCTGCGCACCTCTGCAAGGGAGAGTGTGTGTTTGTAAATGAGTGTGTGAACGTTTTCCAGTTGTGCGTATTTGACCACAGCCCCACAACACTGACCCCACTAGCGACACTGCCTACGCACAGACAGTGACGCCATTAACCCACGCACGTATTCCGAAATGTTAATGGACATGGACCTCTTGACACAGCGTATCATTTTCATTCTTTAGCTTCCAGGTTGGTGCAGCAGTAGTACACACGGCTTACAGCAAACACCAGCATACGGCGATGAGCTCATCATTCATAGACGCAGTTATAAGCAAGCGATTAAAACGATAAATGTGTTCTCTCTCATGCTGTATTATTTGCTTTCAGTGGACAAATTGAAATTCAGAGGTGAACCCTAACCAAAAATATTTGAATTCTCACTCAGTGGAACATGTTATTAATCCCACTTTGATCAACTTTCCATCCTTTAGCCATTGTATGAATTATGAGAGCGCTGGCCTGTAGAGCAGGCAGCAAGGGGATAACTTGTGTTGTACAATGCCTTCAACAACTGGTATACTAGAATGTACTGGATATTACCTGTGTACTAAGAATAGCATTCAGAGTGTAACATTAGCACGCTGCACTCTTTGAAAGAACTCAGAGTTTCTATTTGTATTGTACTCAATTCAAGTAGAGATAAAAGCAACCGTGACTTCTATCACTTTGTGATTTCTTGTGCTTACTTCAGTGTTCTGGGTTAAGTTCTGTTTGGGTTTTTGAAACACTTTTTTTCTTCATCGCATTTCCTCTCTTGTTCTTTTCCTTGTGTATGTTGTTCCATTTCAAAAGAAAAATAAGGTGAAAAAAGCTTATAGAAAGAAGAAGAAAAAAACATTAGAATAAACAATGTGTTTTAAACAGAAGCCATTCCCAAAGATTTATATGCATGCCCTTTTTGCTTTTCATTTTAACTTGAACCTGGTGCTTTCTGGAATCTCGTGTTAATCCCTATATGTATTTCTCTCCGTGTTTCCCTGACCTTTTATTTCTTTTTTTCAAGAGTCAAAGAAAAATATGGTGTATGTGGACTAGCATGCCCACTGCAACCATGTTGGTGTGAATGTTGTGTGTATAGACGCTGTATATAAATGCTGTATAAAAACCTCTCATTTGCTTAAAGGCACAAGCACTTACCATAGCTCAGACTTAATATATCAGCAACAAAGGTGTTCCTCTTTCTTTCCCCCAGGAGAAGGGACTCCAGCTAAGGTGTCCTGAACAAAATAAAAATACTAATGGAAAAAGTAGCCGTTTTTGATGGATGTAATGACCAGAACTTGCATTGATTATCAATGATGTTATTGGAGATGTGTGCTCCCACTGGATGGCGCTGTAATCGCTACAGCACAATAAAAGAAGGGGCGGCGGCTTCTTGGCGAACAAGGTCAAGAGGAGGCACAGGTACCGTTGTGAAACAGGTGAGACACCTCGACGATACACAATACGCAGACACATAAGGTGAAAGTCATGATAGAAGACTTGTCCAATAAGATTACCATGGCTGGCTCAATTCAAATGTTTAGGAAATCTGCTGTTTTCAACAGAGATTCATGCGTACTTGAGTTTAAGACTTTTCAAAAGGAAATAAATGTGCCCACATAGCCGTACAGTAGATGCCCTGCCTCATTGCAACAGATATGTCTGATCAGGTGTGCCCTGAGATGGACTGGCTACCTGTCCAGGGTGAACCCCGCCTTCGCCCAATGTCAGCTGGGATCGGCTTCAGCGCCCCGCGACCCAAAAAAAGAATAAGCGGTTTGGATAAGAATGGATGTCTGATCAGATAGAGCACATAAATAAATAAATGAATATACACTACCGTTCAAAAGTTTGGGGTCACTTAGAAATGTCTTTATTTTTCAAAGAAAAGCACTGTTTTTTCAATAAAGATAACATTAATCAAAAATACACACTATACATTGTTAATGTGGTAAATGACTATTCTAGGTGGAAACGTCTGGTTTCTAATGAAATATCTCCAGAGGTGTATAGAGGCCCATTTCCATCAACTATCACTCCAGTGTTCTAATGGTACATTGTGTTTGCTAATCGCCTTAGAAGACTAATGTCTGATTAGAAAACCCTTGTGCAATTATGTTAGCACAGCTGAAAACAGTTATGCTGGTGATATAAGCGATACAACTGGCCTTCCTTTTGAGCTTGAAGTTTGAAGAACAAAATTAATACTTCAAATATTAATCATTATTTCTAACCCTGTCAATGTCTTGACTATATGTTCTATTCAATTTTCAATTCATTTGATAAATAAAAGTGAGTTTTCATGGAAGACACAAAATTGTCTGGATGACCCCAAACTTTTGAACGGTAGTGTACATGCATAACATGTCCTGATAAAGACCCATGTTTGACAAACTACCATGAAAAATACCGTATCATATAATGTAGTCCCATCGAGCCTTTGAGACGTATTTTCCATAAAAGATTAAATGATATTACAACATACAGAACTTCTATTTATTTTCTATAATCCTTTATCCTGTGCAGGGCTCAGGGTGGGTGGAGCCATTCCCAGCATCCATTGGCCCAGAATCACGTTGCATCACAGGATGTACTGTACACATGTACAGGACGTACGGTATATAGGCGGTCCACCGTTTCTAGGGTCTGTGGGAGGAAATGGTCACTCCCTGGGGAGATTAAACCGACACAAGGAGAACATGCAAACTCCACATGGGCCGGCAGGTTTGATCATACACTTTCCCTGCAGTGGAAAGACAATGTGAATTACTGAGCCATCGTACCAACACATCCAGGTCCTGGGGGGAGTAAAAACAGCTGGATGGTGGGCCCAAAATTTGTTTTTTACAAAATCCGACATATAGATTCTCTTCAAGCTGCAGTCTCCAACTCATCTTGATGGGTTTTGTAGTCTGAGGTAAAACAAAAATATTTGCTCACAAACTATTTCTGGCCTCTGCCAACCAGTGGTTTAAAATCCTAAAGTCATTTATGAGACTGTAAGAAGCATATTTAAAATATAACGACTCCCTTGAGACGTGTGGTGGTTGACACTTCTGCCTCGGCAAGCAGGTTGTATGGTGTCTTCAGCATGTGTTCACTACTTTTATATTTTGTGGCGTTGTTTAAAGTCTTAGAAGTGACAATTATCAGTAACATGCTATCAGATAAAGAATAAGTGATTAAATAAGAGTTCATTAATTCAATTAATGCCCCGAAAAGCTAGGTTTTTTACTGTGCAGTTGGTGCATCACTGCCACCAGCTGCATATTTTCCACACACTCCTTTCTGTTTTTCCTATTCACCACTAATGGATATGCAACGACGACAAGCAAACAAATATCATATTTATAAGCAACAACAAAAAGGTGAGGTTTGAGATAAAAGTATACATATTGTGAGCAAATTCAAATACAAAATGCGGTGGCAGATAAATGATTGTATATGATAAAGAAATGAAGCAATATAAGAGTTTTGAGACCTCCACAGAAAAGCTGCTTTCCTCACTAAACTTCTAACTTTGTGGCATTAGATTACAAATAATGCATACTGCCTAGAAGAAGTTTTTAAAGAAAGAACATGTAAGAGTTATGATTGGCTCAAAATCCTCTCCATCTGATAGGACTTGGGTCTTCGAGGAACAGACTGAAAGGCATCAGTGTTTGAGTGCTGGCTCTCGCCCCACCGGCTAAAAATCTGTTTATTATTCAGCAACCTGAATGTACTTCAAGCTGTTGCCCCCATGTGGTCGATATTGGAACAGCACTCTATATTCTTTGCACACACACATGCATGAGCACGGTCCAACAGAAGGCTCTCCTCTCTACACCATAAGCACTTATTGCTTTAGGCTGCTGCCATTATTTGTGTTGGTGCATGTACTGAGTGTCTGCAAGGTCTCAGTTAATGTGAAAAAAGTACTTTGGAGAAAATCAGTTGTGTGAAAATAAGTTTCCATCGACTTAATTCAGAGCATATTGGCACACACTGCACACTCGCTGCTTAGTGTGTTTTCACATGCACATGTGACTTTGTGTGTGTGTGTTGTAGGTGTGTGTGTGTGTGTGTGTGTTTGTGGCCTACACCGTGTCGAAAGCAAAGACCGGTGAGCCGAAGTGCAGATGTGTCACACATTCATGCAGTGGGTTATTTCTATCTGCAAATCCAAACTACCTTCACCAAATGTACACACAGAAACCTGAGCTTAGACCCGTCGGATATATGAGATGCTAAATTCCTTCAATCAAATCCCATCAACAACGCCACAACGTGTTAAACCCCATTATTAGTGTGCGTGAGATTTGATATGAAAACAATACACTTTATCCCTTAAGTTAAGGGATTGTAAAATAAGGGTACGTTGTGTGATACAGCCAAGGTCATTACAAAATAAGAGAGACTTTTGCCACATGGTAGGAGCAGACGGTGGTGTCTGAGTGCCGTCTGAGATTGTGTCAGAAGCCTCTGTGTGTCCGTGCCAAGACGTCCAAAAATATCCCAGTTTGCTAATATGCTTCCTTGGATCTCCAAACTGTGTATAACTCTGTCAGAGCATGTGTATTTGCACCTTAGTTTTAAATGTATTTTGCTCTGCGAAGATGTCTGTGTATGGAGATAAATGCACTGCACAGATTGTAACATGTCAGTTTTCCATCTACATATACATTATTCACCTTTGCTAATGAGGAAATGTGTATAAGGGGGTTTTAATAAGAATGTTAAAGTATTTGGGCATGAAGTTATCATTAGGTAATCACACACTCTTGTACTCTGCCCTGATGCAAGCAACCTATAGTGGAAAGCTGATCCTTTCATTTTCATTCAAGATCTGCTCAAAAGCTGAAAAGTTATATAAGATGGAAAAGAAGTCTCAAAGGGGCCTACAGACCAGAGTTTCTTGCTGAATGTGCTAAAATGAGGTCGGCATTACATCGTGGGTGAGCAGTGAGTCTTCCCCCCCCCCCCCCCACCTCTCTTAAGCCCTATAGAAAGGCCTGATTGGCCGAGAGGGGAAACGCGCCTTGCTGCTCTCAAGTCGTTACAGGAAGCAGGTTCTTGCACAACAGGTGAGCTCCATAACCCTCCAGTCACCTCATGGGAATTGTGACATTTGGCTAAAGTGCAGTATTTCGGAAGTTTGAGTGTAGAACCATTGAGTTCTTTAAATAATTTCACTTTAATTGTGTCCTAGAATTTTCAGTAATACAAAAAAGGTGCTGAGGGATATGTTGTAATCTAGTGGAAAACCAAGTATTGATTTGAATGTTCAAAATGGGTTGATCCAAATTGGACTTGACTGACTGGAAGCTGTTTATCCACTATTATATGATTCAAATCCTCAGATAAAGGAGTACAGAGTTGTTTCCAAGAGTGTACACACATTATGCCCTGGGTATGTAATTTAATGATTCTCTCTTTTCAGGCCTTTAACTGTATTTCTAGCAGTGAAGCTGTTGCTAACTGATTTTATTTTGAAGGCAGGGAAACACTGACACTTTGCTTAGTCATCCTTACATTTATATTCTTATTTATTCGTCCTATTGCAATCTTGTTGATTTCCTTGTAATAAATCAATATAAAGTGATGGATGAAATCCTCAAAAGAAATGTAATAGGTTTGTGTTTCTAAACACTAAAAAAACATAATATATTGCCATGCTTTCTACACAGATAAATAATTAGGTTCACAGCAAAGCAGATTTATGATATTCTTCATTGCAGTACACAGACTTCTTTTAGGGACACGGATCAACGACAAAGTCACGCTAGTCCATGCAGGCTGTTGGTAAACACTAACATTTGATAAATAGATAATAACATCTTGTAAATAAAATTGCAGGCCTTCTTTTACATAAGGCAATAAAGTAACTTGCAACCAGTAATCACACTGAGGTTAAAAGAAAGGGCAAAGGAAGAGCGGAAAAACTGGTTTTCTTAACATTACATACTTTAAATTTGATAGGATGAATATTCAAATGGTCTAAATACATCTGCGTCAACCCCTGAAATATGTCCAATGCATGGGAAACAGTTTCATCTCCGTTTGGTTGTTCCATGAATTTGTGTTCTCATATAATTCAGTATTTGGCATAATTGCAGGGAAATTAAACAAGTTGCACTTAAGTACAAACAAGTGTAAGGGAAACAGTGCTGGAAGCCAATGTCTGCCATCTGGCCCGATGGAAAGGAAGTGAGAGCATAAGGCAGACAGCAACAGTGTGGAGGAGAAGAAGAAGCACAGTGACCAAGCAAAAGGTCTGTTTTCCACCTCCACTCTGCACAGTGTTTAACTGCTTACGTCTGTGTTCACACAAACACACTGCCAGTTACAGAGGTAGAAACACACCAACCTCAAAGAAATAAATATTTTTCTCTGATGAAGAGCCCACGTGAACTGCCTGCAGACCAATTGAGAGCTGTTTGGATTTCCTTTGACATTTTGTATATTTTTTTCCCCTTTGAAATGACAAATAATTGAAAGATTAAAAGGGTTATTTTTTGACCACCTGTGCACATAATTAGTGTACTCCTATATTTTTAAAATAGTTCCTCTCAAAAGCTTGACAACAATAGATGAAATGTGTAACTTGAAAGGTGTTGGTTAAATCAGACTGCAGAGCGTGGCAGAAAAAAGAGAGTTCTTAACGAGCCACCTGTGCTGATTGGGCCTGTTTGACACCAGGTGTGACTCGTTAACTATAATGAAGGACAAGCTGGTGGCCCGGCTCTCTGTGAATCTGTCAATGTGTCTCTGCTGCTGGGCTTCGTGCCACACTCTTCAAGGTGGCTGTTAAGCCTCTTCCTGAAAAGCCCTCTGGATCAGAGGCAGTGGCCTGACTTCTGAACCGATCTCTAACCTCCCTTCCTCTCAGATCACGAGAAAATTAATTGTAAATCGGTTGCAATGCTGTTTCTGTAATAGTTGTTGAAATTTCAATCAGGTTGCATACCACAGCACCGGGGCGGCACGGTGAAGTACAAATGACCTCTTGTGGCAGCAGATAAAGGACTCCCTCTGTCACCAGTTAACATTGGAGCCTTAGTGCTGCATTCGACACCATTGACCATGACATCCTGTTACGGGAACTGGAGCGGTCGATTGGCATTTCGAGCCCGGCGCTAATTTGGTTTAAATCCTGTTATCCCAGTCGATCTCAGTTTGTATTTGTCAGCGATGGCGCCTGGTGATAACCACCGCGTTAATCACGAGGTTCCACAGGTTCTGTGCTTGGATCAATTTGTTACCTTATACGCGTATTTCACGGAAAGCGTGTGTCGGAAACACTCATAAACTTTCATTGTTATGCAGATGACACTCAACTATATTTATTGTCGATCGAGCAAAACCGAGTGAGAGCAACCAACTCTGTAAAATTCAAGCATGTCTTAAAGACATATAAAACATGGATGACCTGCAACTTCTTGATGTTAAACTCAGACAAAACCGAAGTAATTTTAATCGGCCCTGAGCCTCAGAGATCGATCAATTATCTGGTGATGGATGTGGCTTCACAGACGGCATTGCCTGGCATCCAACACCATAATAAAGAATCTTGGCGTTATCTTTGATGGACTTGTCCTTTAACTCCCAACTCCCGTAAAGAAAGCAATCTAAAGGACTGCATTCTTTCATCTCGTAATATTTCCAAATACGTAATATTTAAAATGAATATTTCAAAAATCAGGCACATCTTGTCTCAAAAAGATGCAGAAAAAAGAGTGGTTCACGCGTTCGTTCCCGAGACTGGATTACTGCAACTCCTTATTAGCAGGCTGCTCTAATAAATCTCTTAGGTCCACCGGATAAACTTAGGTCCTCCAGTTGATCCAGAATACTCTTGCAGGTCCGTGTTCTCACTAAAACTAAGAAAGATCACATCACTCCTGCACTGCTCAGTTAACCAGAATCCTGCAGCTCGTGCTCCCAGTAAAGAGATCAAATCACTTTAAGATTCTTGCACTACCTACATGTGATTGGTGATGCTCCATCATATCAAGCTTGTCGTACTGGCTCCCAGTAGAAACTACACTCACTAGTAGGACTACTTGTGGTTCTAGAGTCTTAAAATTCTTCCTTTCTCTTAACCTACAAAGCCTTGATTGGTGATGCTCCATCATATCTTAAGGAGCTTGTCGTACCATATTGCCCCACTAGAGAGCTACACTCACTAAATGCGGGACTACTTGTAGTTCCTAGAGTCTTAAAAAAGTAGAATGGGAGCCAGAGCCTTTAGTTATCAAGCTCCTCTTTTATGGAACCAGCTTCCAATTTCAGTCCGGGAGGCAGACACAGTCACCTCGTTTAAGAGTAGACTTAAGACCTTCCTCTTTGACAGAGCTTATAGTTAGGGCTGAATCAGGTTTGCCCTGGTCCAGCCCCTTGATATGCTGCTATAGGCTTATAGCTGCCGGGGGACGTTTAGGATGCACTGAGTACCTATCTCCTCTTTTCTCTCCTTAAGGATGAATTTTCATCTCAATCACACGTTACTAACTCTGCTTTCTCCCGAAGTCCTTTTGACTTTACGTCTCATGGGGTCATCGGACCCTATGAGACGGCATAGATCCCATCTGCCTGATGGATCGTCTGGGTCGTGGAATTCCTGCTCATGACTACGCCACTGTCCTGTTGAGACTCCGCCCACTCCTCCTCCCCACCGCCATCTGCCTGATGGATCGTGGAGGTCTCCATCGTGGAATATGCCTACTATGAACTATTCATACACTCTGTCATATTCATTGAATGTATTTTAACTCTAAATCTGTCCTTCTGTACACATTACATCTATTGCATCTGTCCATCCTAGGAGAGGGATCCTCCTCTGTTGCTCTCCTCCAGGTTTCTTCCCTTTTTTTCCCCCTGAAGGGTTATTTGGGAGTTTTTCCTGGTCCGATGTGAGGTTTTGGGGCAGGGATGTCTATGTGTACAGATTGTAAAGCACTCCGAGACAAATTTGTAATTTGTGAAATTGGGCTATACAAATAAACTGAATTGAATTGAATTGAATTGAATATAAAGTGATGGATGAAATCCTCAAAAGAAATGTAATAGGTTTGTGTTTCTAAACACTAAAAAAACATAATATATTGCCATGCTTTCTACACAGATAAATAATTAGGTTCACAGCAAAGCAGATTTATGATATTCTTCATTGCAGTACACAGACTTCTTTTAGGGACACGGATCAACGACAAAGTCACGCTAGTCCATGCAGGCTGTTGGTAAACACTAACATTTGATAAATAGATAATAACATCTTGTAAATAAAATTGCAGGCCTTCTTTTACATAAGGCAATAAAGTAACTTGCAACCAGTAATCACACTGAGGTTAAAAGAAAGGGCAAAGGAAGAGCGGAAAAACTGGTTTTCTTAACATTACATACTTTAAATTTGATAGGATGAATATTCAAATGGTCTAAATACATCTGCGTCAACCCCTGAAATATGTCCAATGCATGGGAAACAGTTTCATCTCCGTTTGGTTGTTCCATGAATTTGTGTTCTCATATAATTCAGTATTTGGCATAATTGCAGGGAAATTAAACAAGTTGCACTTAAGTACAAACAAGTGTAAGGGAAACAGTGCTGGAAGCCAATGTCTGCCATCTGGCCCGATGGAAAGGAAGTGAGAGCATAAGGCAGACAGCAACAGTGTGGAGGAGAAGAAGAAGCACAGTGACCAAGCAAAAGGTCTGTTTTCCACCTCCACTCTGCACAGTGTTTAACTGCTTACGTCTGTGTTCACACAAACACACTGCCAGTTACAGAGGTAGAAACACACCAACCTCAAAGAAATAAATATTTTTCTCTGATGAAGAGCCCACGTGAACTGCCTGCAGACCAATTGAGAGCTGTTTGGATTTCCTTTGACATTTTGTATATTTTTTTCCCCTTTGAAATGACAAATAATTGAAAGATTAAAAGGGTTATTTTTTGACCACCTGTGCACATAATTAGTGTACTCCTATATTTTTAAAACAGTTCCTCTCAAAAGCTTGACAACAATAGATGAAATGTGTAACTTGAAAGGTGTTGGTTAAATCAGACTGCAGAGCGTGGCAGAAAAAAAGAGAGTTCTTAACGAGCCACCTGTGCTGATTGGGCCTGTTTGACACCAGGTGTGACTCGTTAACTATAATGAAGGACATTCATCTTGGCCCTCTACTATTTTTCACCGGGTAGTTATTTAGTTTTCAGTTCAGGCGATGTTCATCAACTCTTAAGATCAGGAAATGTCAAATTAATAACTTATTGGAGAGAAACTGTTTCCATCCATTTTCCCCACATTAAAAGGAATATTCCATTTCTTTGCAACACAGTTGTAGTCCAATGATCCACATATTTTATGTTGTTCATTCCAAATGTATTAATATTGAATGTGTCACACGTCGAAACTGCACCGAATCTACACTGCACATTCTTTTGCCCGTAGAAAGTACATCAGAGGCACAGTTCTGGAGATATGTGAAGGACACACAGACACATATATAGTTAGCTTTAAGTTTTGGATCTTTCAGATTTTCGGTATTATTTCTTATAAATGCACAAGTTAAAAAAAAAGATGATTCAGTGAGACAAATTTTATTTTTTTTACCTGAAATGTTCTGTTTGTTTTGTTTGCTCCTCGTCTTTCTATTTAGTTTGGGTCTGTTTGTCTATGCCGTATGTAAAATGTCTTTGAGTGTTTGGAAAAGCGCTATATGAATTCAAAGTATTGTTTTCATTATTATAAACAAGACTTTAGGAGGAAGTAACAATTCTAAAAACCAGTCAAAATAACTGATTCCCCATGATATTTCTTAAACACCAGACGATCAGTTTGAGTTAGAATGTGAGGTATGGAAGTTTTCCACACACTTCAAAAAGTCTCCAAGATGGTGTCCAAGAATGGTATGTGAGTAGAGAAACAGACGGCACTGCGACCGATTAAATCCATGCGCCGATTGCCAGCATGCTGTGATGGTGTGATGGACGTCCACCAACAAATGGGAACACATTTGTCCATTTATCTTCCCCACCCCCTTGCGATACAAGAATAAAGAGTAGAATACTTCTTAGCAAAGACATATGGCGTGAATTGGATAAGCTCTAACCTAGTTTTGTCCACTTCAGCTCATGCCTTTTGTCAAAAACAGTCTTCTCTGGCCATCTCATAGCCTTGTCAAATTTTCCAACGCCTCATTCACAGCTTGAGAGGTTCTGGTCAATGTGTTCCTCTTCACAACCGGCGTCTGGGTTAAATGGCTGCCAGAGATCATTTTCACATTTTTCCACACATAACTTCCCCGACTGTTTATATTTTTTCCACAAACCGCCTTCCCATTTTCAACTTGAGTTTCTTCATGCACACATTTCGGGATGGTTGTTTGGAGAACAATTAACCAGAAGACATGGTTGATGTGTAAATGCGCTATATATTAGAAAAGGTGGAGGCAACATACTTTTTATTTTCTTCGAATCATACTTTTTAACTTTTTGCGATAATATGCTGGATGCACCTGCCTTTGGTTAGTTAAAAGGTGTTTTGGATGATGCTCCCCACAACATTCACAATGATGACACCTTTAATGTATATTACGACCTGACTGCAGTTTGCTGAAGAAGCCTCCCCTCCTCCCTCTCTGTCTCTCCATCTAACCCTCTCTCTTTCTCCACCCCCTCTGTCCTTCTTTCCCTCTGTGTTTTTCTCCAGAGACCTCCAGTTTTTGAACACCACACTGTTCTTACCTACTGGCCCTCCACCCCACGCATACGAAGAAAGAGAACCACAGGTAAGATTTCTTATGGAGGCATGGATTTGTGATTTCCTGTTTGATTATTACTTACTTTTTATTTTTGCATTCCGGATGCTTTTCAAATGTCAAACTTATGGTTTGTTGCTAGTGCTGGTGCAGAGAAGGCAAACAATTACTAATGTATGGAACAAAAAGTGGCCGCAGTCTCATGATTTGCATATTGTTTCAGGTAAACAGTGTATTTGCTGAGATCCTACATGTTTATTCAGATCTGCAGGAGCATTTTTAGAACTCTTTCTTAGATTTTGGTGACTTTTTAGACTTTGGAAAACAATCTGTTGCACTTGGCTCCAGTTTCTATCTGCATTTTTCATGTGTCTGGATGTTATTATTCTGGTTCTGCAATGTCTGCAGGGTTGATGTTGTACAGCCATAACCCTGAACTAGTTATACGTCTGGTTGTAGTTTATTGTCTTTTGTGTTTTTGCATCTTTGGATGATAATCACTTTATTAAGTGGTCAAACAGAAAACATATGTTGAAGATCAGTGTAACATTTTGGATGTATAGTGTGCACTCCAGGAACATCTGTATTGCATTAATGCTCCCATTGCCAGTTTATGTTGAAATGTGACATGTTGATAGATGAAGTGGTGCTGGGAGCAGTGCAGTTTGGCTCATTCTGCAGCTGTAATGATGTGGCTCGACACAGATAAATAAATCAAGGAATCTAGGACTCATTGTTCAACAATGGGTTGACTTGAACTCTTGACCAGGGGGAGGGGGGGGGATTGTATGCTTTATATTGCTTTTATCCAGAATTCTTAAATTGAGGCGAATTAATAAATCCCTTTATGTCTTATTTCTGTTGTTAACATTTGGTTGATCTTGACCCATCTAACCTTTACATTTTATTGCTTGCTTCCTCCTCTCTTCTGTCGTTTGGATCCCAAGAAGTTATGTTCCCTCTCCGTGCAACCCTCTTGGCCGTATTGGTCAGCGTAGCCCTGTGCTATTATGACGACTATGACTACCGGCCTGCTAACATGCTCGGACCCTCGGGGCCCAACTGTGATCAAGAATGCGACTGCCCTATCAACTTCCCCACCGCCATGTATTGTGACAGCCGCAGGCTCAAGGTTATTCCCATGGTCCCAAGCGGGATCAAGTACCTGTACCTCCAGAACAACAAGATAGAAGAGATCCAAGCTGGGGTATTTGATAATGTTACTGAAGGACTTCGCTGGCTGGTACTTGACAACAACCAGATTACCAATGCTAAGATAGCAAAGGGCTCAATCGACAAGCTCACAGGCCTGGAGAAGCTATTCTTCAGCTACAACAACCTGACAGAGCCAATCATCCCTCCCTCAAAGGCCCTCAATGAGCTGAAGATGATGCACAACAAGTTATCCAAGTTCCCCGCTGGACTCTTGGCTGACAAGGAGAACTTGACTTCCATTCACCTTCAGCATAATCAACTAAGTACCGAGAGCATCGGGGGAGCATTCAAAGGGTCAAAGAAGCTGCTGTCCCTGGATGTGAGCCACAACAAGCTGAAGAAGCTGCCAGCTGGAGTCCCAAGTTCACTGGAAATCCTCTACGCTGACTACAACGACATTGACGTTGTTGGTGCCGGATACCTGAACAAGCTGTCCTCGCTGCAGTACCTGAGAATCTCCCACAACAAGCTGGTGGACTCTGGACTTCCTGCTGGAGTGTTCAATGTGACATCGCTGGTGGAGCTGGACCTGTCCTTCAACAAACTGCAGTCCATCCCCGAGATCAACGAGCAATTGCAGCAACTCTATCTCCAGGCCAACGACATCAACAGTGAGTGTCAATTTGGCAATCTTTTCTCTTAATGTCCTTTTTGGCCATGTGCTTAATGTTATGTCTGTAATTAGTATGCCTTACCAATGTGGTTACATTGTGTGCATTGTTTACATGTATGGTTGCTAGCCAGGCCATCTTCTTGACTATCTTTGCAGGTGCATTGTTATCTTTCTTTGTGCATTATCGCCAATGACTGTCGGTCAGCAGAACAGCATTAAACCACAGGAATGCGTAGGCATTCTCATACGAGTGGTCAACAACTCCACAGGGTACCTTTAACCCCCAGGGGGTTGAAAGGTATACAATAACTTTTGAGTATTTTGTTTTTCTGCCAACTTCAATAACTTTTTTCTCTACTTTTGATTCTCTGTAGAGTTTGAACTGACAAGTTTCTGCAAGCTCATCACACCCGTCAACTATTCCCGCCTGAATCATCTGCGTCTGGACGGCAACCAAATCACACATCGCAGCATGCCCCCTGAGTACTCCACCTGCCTGCGCCAAGCTGCAGATATCATATTTGACTAAGGAACTCCCTCAAATCAATAACCTTACCATAACCTGCTTCTCCACTACCATTACACGGCTCAGCCCAAAGCCTTCTGGGTTTGAATGGTGTAATATCCCTTCTGTCTTAGTACTCAGATGTCCTTGCATATAAGTAGTATGCAAATCTTAGGTACTTTGATGGCATCTTTATTAATAAAATATATATCTTGAATGAATCAAGAGCTGGGCAAATTTGAGATTCAATAGATGAAAGGACAAGCTGCAACATATTTCGCTAAACATTCAGCAGTCAGATTGTTGAATTCATCAGGCGTCAAAACAAGTGTTGTTTTTTTATATTTGACTCTAGGCAAAATAGAGAGGGAAGAAATATAGAAAATATAGAAAGGACCAAAAGTTCTGTAAATAGAAATGTATTCACTTGCTTTGATTGAAAACACACACTTTAAATATTCCAAACTTGTATTTGATGATATTGAAGATGGACACAATGGAGTAAACAATAACTCCAATGTCCCCATTCAGTTGTCAATTGTCATTTTGTTGTCGGTCTTGTATCTTCCAATGTTTAGCATGTATAATAAAAGGTGGGTACAATAATGAATCCATTGCTGTGCAAAGGACCAGCAAATAGGGACCGCGTACTTAGATTTCAGTGTATAATGCCTAATGTAAGAAATGATGAATAAATGTAAAAACGATTACATTAATAAAAGTCTTGAATGAATCGGAGTGCTTTTTAGTAAAATACCAGTGTTATTTACTTGTGTCCGCCTTGATGCAAATACCATGATGTTCCACTGACTGATGCCTTTGAACTACAAAGTAAAAAATGTATCCACATACCCAACTGGGAAATGTAAATTTCTTATTGGAAATAACTTCTTTAATTCCAATCGAGGGAGGACCAAACTGTTCCTCAGGTACTTGGTGTCAAAGAGTTTAATCAATGACACTTGATTAAAAGAAGTTGCTAGTATGCTTGAAACTGCTTTTTTCTGCTCAGCTAAACCTTGAGATGATATTTCCAAGAAATTACGAGTCAACTGTTTTTTTCGTTACCTTATCTAATTCCTAGCTGTCAACTTTAATGTGCATTTGTATACATTTGCATTGTTTGCATGCAACCAATGGTACCATTCTTTCATAATAAACTACAGCTTTTGCAGTTGCTATGTTGTCATTGTTACGTTGTTGTTCACTATGTATGATATATGCTTCTTGCCCATACAAAATAAAGTTTGGCAGCCGTGTCATGTTGGTTGAAGTAATATCACATTTTCTTTCGGTAATTTTTAATGTTAGCGTGTTTTATTTGTGTAGCCTTTGACTCTTGGATTTGCTGTGAGGAAACAAAAAACTGTTCAATAAACTATCTTTACAACATATTGGTATGATATTGCTTTTCAAGCCTGTTGCAATTAATTTTGAGCAGGTATGGAAACTAATTGATGAAACCATCTTATTTGATTCAGCGGAAGAGTAAGAGCTTTCAGGATAACCTTTATGGTATTCATTATGGTTTTGCTGAAACTTTTATTTGTGTACCACTTTCAACAAGGCATCCTTTATAAAGGGTAGACATGGTTTCTTAATTGTTGGATCCTATAATAATTATTCATAAAGGATTAATAAAGACAACTTACAAATAACACAAAAAATACATTTGGCATGGTGTAATAAATCCATTAGTTATAGCCATATAATCCATTTTACACCATGTCGATATCACAAAATGGTTTGCAGTTATATTAAAGCAACTACTGTGACAGCAGCAGTTAGGTTGAGGCAATACAAAAAATAAGAAAAAAGTCATGGTTGGGCTTAAAATAAATATGTTTAAAATATGTTCGGAAACAATGTGTCAAGAAAAAACGTCACATATGACAATTACATAATTTCTCAAAACAACAACAACACTTTGTGACATTGGTCTCAAATTGTATTCACAATCAGTCCAGACTGCATTATCTATGAGATGCAAAAAACAAGACTAGTTGGCTGCCTTTCTCTGTGGAGTGAGCTGTCATTTTTTAGCAGCTACTTTCTTTCTTTCAGGCCTAAATCTTGGAATGAAATCATAATGTTTCCCGTCATTTACAAAAGGAAAAAATTACGTTTTTAAGATGGATGAATTGTTTTCATTTGCCAAGGCCTGTTGCTGTGTTTCAGCTAAACTGTTTACACTCACAGCCCAACTGTTTTCAAAGAGCCATATCTTGTGGTATTCATCTTTATCTTGGATTCTCTTGACTTCACTTTGTGTCTTTCAAGTCATCAATTCACAGTATTTACTCTACATAGAGTACATATAATCTTTGCCCTCTATTTATTGTAACTCCAGAGTAAAACAAAAAAAATGCTGGTCCTGGAGGGATGCAAGGGTTGCAGGGTCTTGCACAATTCCACAACTTAGAGATATTTTCTATGGAAACAAATACCCTTGGGCTATTTTCGTGCAGAGAAAACCATAGCTTAACAATTTTCTCCAGAGTTTTGCATCTCAATAGTTCCCTTCAAAAGTAAATAAGACTCAGGTTGTTGGCCCCCTCATTGTACTGTGGTGCTTTTTGTCTTATGATTGGAGGAGTCTGAGAAATGTGTTTCATTGTGTGCCAGAAGGAAATCAAACTTGAAAAATCAGCACATTCCTTTTGGTTTCTGTGCCACCATTTAAAATGGGTACCGTCCAATTTACCAGGAAGAAGACTGAATAAATCTTAATAAGGAGGTGATGTTGGTTTTTGAATATTTGGTGCAAGTCTTTTTTGTATTTACAAGAGCACATTAACAGATGTATCAGTTTCAGTCATATATTGGGAATTATATATTGTGTGGACAGCAGAAAGTCTCTACAAAACACATCTTTTCCGACTAAACCTTGAATAAAAACTGATTAGCACTTCAGTGGCACTTAAATGACACTTACTTATAGTATTTTTAGTTAGTCGTTCTGAGTTTGTACTCATGGTTAAATGCACTTATTGTAAGTCGCTTTGGAGAAAAGTGTCAGCTAAATAAAATGTAATGTAATGTGTATTTAACTGTAGCTCAAAACCCTATTGTGGGTGTTGTGTTGTACTATTTAGTAATAACTGGACCACATTGTGCCTGCATCAGCAGAAAAAGACTCTAGTCTGGATATTGTCAAGGCAATAAACGTCTGCTTTTCGTTATAGTTTTTCAAAGAGTATCAGCGTCTGTAATATCTGGAAGCCACAGCAGAGTAATCTCTATTCAAGATTTAAAGAAAAAGTCCAATCTTTCTTCCACTTTATGTTGTATAACACAAGATGGATAACTGTCATCAATGAAAGAAATGACAAAGACACCCTGTTACATCCTCAAAGTGCTCCTCATGATTTATAAATGCATTGAGAATGTGAATAATATATCAGGAGCAAAGATGCATAGTTACTGTCTATGGGTGTGTTACTTTTACAATATCAATAGCACCTTTGCAAAGCTCTGCACTAACAGTAAGAACACCACTAAGCCTGACTGATGTGTACCACATGTGCTGGAAACACTATGAGTATTAGTCAAGAGTTCCTTCCTACAGCAGACACTATTTCAAGTTGGTAGGTTAGTTGATTAGGTTTGTGGCATTTGTATTTGTTATGTAAACAACTTCCAGATGTGCCGTTAGATTCCCGATCTTTGAAAGTGGTGTTTGAAAGTAGATCCAGCTGTAAAGTTGAGATGTGACGCAGTTATGTGAATGAAAAGTCAGTAGTCTTCTGTCTTGGAGTTGCTGGGACGTATCAATGACACCCAACACTTCTCTATGCCATCCAATACACGTCGGCGGGTAAAATATTAGCGGTCTGCTCGCTGCCAAGAGCTTTACAACATGTTACATGTTTGTTTTAACAGCTTTTAGCACATTTCACATGTTTTAATACGGTCATTTGCACCGATTCCTGATCTAGGACAATTTCCTCTTCTTCCTCCTGGGTCGCTCTTATATTAAACCTGTCTAGACAATAAAGTCTTTTATAAAACTGTAAGCCTCACATCCTCCTGCTTGGGATGGGGAGTGGAAGTATAATCAGCTGTTGCAGCCTGGCAGCCGAACACAAAACGAGTGTGCTCCTGTCTAGAGTCTAGAGACCATCTCCAGCTCTTATCTCTATATATGTTCCTTGTTATTCCTATTTTGTGTCCATCCATCATTACATTAATCTAGTTTCTAATTGTTCTCTACAGACTTTACTCAATTGACACAGTTGTACTTAAATTGTTATTGGATATTTCCCATCCCTCTTTTATTTCAAGCTCTCTCTCTCTCTCTCTCTCTCTCCATCCCTTGTACATTTCTTTTTTCTCTCACAATTGTCCCCAAAAGTGTTGGGGACAAGATGGGATCCAGATGTACCATCTGTGCCCTTAACGCATACACGCACACAGTTGGGCTGAGAAAGAAGGCAAGAAGATGGGCAAGACGGATGGCATTAACATAATCCAATTTCCAAAGGTTCTTGGATGCTGTGAAAGAAAATGTGTGTTCTGCTCTTAAAAATTTGTATTGAATAAAATTGTTTAAAATGAATGAAGTCACATATTTGTGGAACGTATTCAAATGTTGCCAAAACATAAAATTGAGAAACTACCTGAAGTTTCTGGTATCAGTCACTCGATGTGATTCTTGTTTCCCAGCCATACATATAATAACAAGACGACGAGTGAACAGAATGCTAGAAATACGAACAGCAGCACGGTAACATGCTCACAATAGCAGTGCAAACTGATGTTAGCAAGTTCATCATGTTCCCATGTCAGTTTGTAGTGTTAGCTTCCTCCTGAGGTGGATAAGAATTTCATGGCAATCCATCCATAGTTGTAAAGACATTTCCCTTAAAACCCCAAAAGTCTACCTTGTAATGGCACTGGATTAAATGTCGAGGTCACAAAAGTAGTGCATTCATCATCTGGGAACCACACATTTCTGAACTAAAATGTACCGGCAATCCATCAAATAGTTTTTTAATCTATCGTCAGAAAACAACAACAATACAGCACCACAATTGCAGATAAAATACAAAGGAAACTGTGGAAAAACAGGATAGTCGGAAATTATTCCCAACTGATATTGGATACATACAAGAAAGCATCAAACTAAAAATGCACACCAATAGTAAACTGAATGCTTGGCTACAGCATCAGCTTCCTGGAACATGACTATTTCCCATGATATCTTACGGGTGAGTCACTCTCAAACTAATAAAGTTGAACTTTTACTTCCAAATAACTGGCTAACTTTATTAGGGGTCTGGGGCTCCTGTTCCACTACAGTAGACAGGGTTGTATTGTGAAACGTTTTCTGGCAATGACCAGTGTGAAAGAAATTATCTACATTGACGTCAGTAAGTAATTAGATAAGCAAGACTACAAAACGATTACTTGAGTTGTAAAAAAAATACAAAGGGAATTTTTCCTAAAAAAAGTTGGTTGAGAGAAAACCCATCCAAGCTACTGTAACTCCACCTGGCAGCCTAGTAAACACACCCAAAGGCCTGTGAGCTGAAATGAGCCATAACATGGATGTGCACCCATTCCCGATAGTAGCCTAATAGGTATCGAGTGAAGCTGTCAATCCACTAGGTTGGCCATAGGTAGGCAACACAAACTCTGAAGGGACATCCCAACTCACCCAATCGTCCTCCCACCAACAACACATACTTTATCCTCTCGGTTCAACTGGTGTCCAAAGAACAGCCTTGGGGGAATCAAACCAACACCATTACAACTCCAACTGGGCTTAACTGTGACACTGCGGACAATCATTTTGAGAAGCAGAACCAAACCACACCTGGCTGCATGCAGATCTCTCTCACAGGTAAAGATAATCGTATATTTCTCGAGTAAAAACAGTTTGACAGAGGGGGAGTGAAAGGCTTGGACGGTGCATTTTTCAGATGGTATACATCTCATTGGAGTTGTCTCTACCTTTTATGTGGTGCACGTTGCAAGCCTGTGTTTCTGAACTTGCAGGTATTACGTTAAAGAGGTGAAGTAAATGGAACAAGGGTTTGAAAGTGTTTCATGTAAATGTATCAGTTGAAAAATTCAGTTTTTCTTTCAGACACCTTTATCTTAGGAATTGCGATTCTTCAGTCAGGATCAAGATTGATTGATTGATTTGGAAAAGTTTTACAATCAAATCTGGAAATTAATGAACTAAGACGAATCAACTGTGGCTGTTTGCCAATGGAACACTTCTTTGAAGATCACATAAATTGCCTTGCCAAACGTGTTTTTATTTCCACAGAATAATCATCCATGAACACTTTGACCTAAATGCTTTCTCCACTCTGGATGAAGTAAGCCATGCAAACTCTTCCAAATGTTTCAAAGTCATGATGTGGATTTCAGCAAAGCCATCAACTGGAACCGATCCCACAAAACCCATGCAGTGCAAATACAACCCGTTGTATAATTAACATAGCTGGCTCAGACACAAAGGCCCTGGCAGGAAAGGAGCATTATCATATTTTCCTCTGCATGTGTTTCTCTTTAGTCTGTCAGGGAGTTTGGAGCCAACAGTTGTTTTCAGTAATATTATGTTCCATTTTGCAGATATGTAAAGCCCTGATTCATCATTTTCAACAGTTGGACCATTCAACACACATTATTAATGACTATTAATGAGACTAGAACGATACCCCATCTATGGTGTGTGCAAGAGTGCATTTGTCTTCTTTAATTAACTCAAAAGAACACATTGGAGAATGCCGTGCAAAGAAGTAAAGACACCAAGCGTTAGTTAGGATAAGATACAAAAGTGTGCGGAAACATGTTCCTTTATCTCGATAGCGATTTGTCTTTGACGTACAATTCCTTTAAATCTGCTAAGGACGTGTAACTGATCATACAAGATTACGTCACCGTTCACCAACGCACCTTGGCAAACAGAGGAGGAGCTATGATGGGATTGCATTGCTGATCATGGATGAGTGTTGCCCTTATCCTCACTCAACTCAGTTGGGAAATAAAACCTTTGCTGACCTGTTAAATTAGCTCAATATCACACTAGCATGTTGAAGGGTCGCAATCCTGAGACTGGCGATCTTGTACAGAAATTATTTGCATGGCCGGCAGGTAGTAAAATCCCCCCAGATTAAGCTTGACCTCTCTCCTATAACATCCTCACTCCAAAATCCTCTTAATTTACCGTATTGAACAACATTTGGTTTCTTTGAGTCTGCAAACACTGTAAAACATAATAGTTTGCAGATTATTTAATTGTGTACTGATCGCACCGTGTACAGCAGTAGCACAGAATTAGCACAAAGGTAGCCAAAAGGTCACTCAAGGATTTGTGAGTGGATCAATCATGCCAAAAAAAGAAGGACGGGTTGTACATGTGGAAGCCAGCAAACTAACAAAACACGTAGTCTTGCATTAGCCTGTTTGTAAGTGGGTCATGTCTCAAGTACTAAAAAGGATTAGCACACTAAACACAACCATGGGATTATGACCTTTGATCGTGGGAGAATCTCATTGGCCAAGAAAAGCTTTGGTGTCATCATGAATGACGGGTTTAATGAAAAAACAAGTGGTACAAATACAGGGTAGAAAGAAGTACAGCCATCATTTGGGAGTACGCTATATAACTTGCTAAGGAAGGAGAAAAGCTTGAAGGAACTAAGAGAGTTTAAAGGTAAGCTTTGGTTTCTGGAAGGCAAAGACATTGACATGGCTTGATGACAGGGTTGGTGATTCAGTAGATGTTTGACTGGCAACAAGTGATCAGGTTTTACCTTTACGGGAACACGGATAATGATTTTAGCATTTGCACCGCACCTCGTAACCTTGCTTTGACCTCTGTCCAGTGAGAAAGCCGGAACACACTCTCGAAACAGGTGCGGCAGCTTGTGTCTTTGATGTGTGCCCATCCATGGAAAAGCGTGACCTATTCAAAATGAGTTCCAGGCAAACAAGGAGTGCATCAAGAATTTCAACGAGCACCAGATGGCAGCTGAGGGGAATTACATAGAAGCTAAACAGATGGGTGGATGGAAGATGATAGAGCTGACTCTCTTTTTAGTTTTTGCATCCCACCTTTTGCATCTCACTTTACCGCTGTGAGGGGCTAGTACCAGGCCATCTGCCGTTCCCCTCAACTGCCATCGCTAACATGGGGAAATATGTGGTTCCCCTGAAGTGTTTATTTGCATGCATCATAGTACCAGCTGTATAAACCAAAGCAAGTGGACTTAGAAAATGTGCGGCCATACATGTTGCGATCAAAAGCCTGATGAACAGTTTGCATCTGACATGCAAAGTCTTCAAGTCTGAGCGCTTCAAGATTGTCCTAATACAATTAAAGTTGACCTGCATCCGGTCTTTGGAGCTTTACGTGTCATCGGCAGGCAAAGGAAGTAAATAAATGACCCAGAAAGCAGGTTACCGGCAGCTGCCATTGGAATTTAATGATAATGACATCAGTGGTAGAGCAGGCAACATACACCGGTGGCTAATGTGCTAATGAACGCTTGGGCAGCACCAATATTTAGCAAATGATCAGATCCTCTTGTGTCTAAAACTGTATCACTTACACAGGCATCTATTACATTGTTTTTTCTTACTTTCCCTCATAGCTTGGGCATCAAAATGGCACCTCTCATGAGTCTTCTCTGCTTGTGCCTGGTTGGACAAGTCATTGGCCAAGACATGCCCCATGAGGAATATATGGCCCAGATCCATGCCTGCCCCAAAGAGTGCCGCTGCCCCGCTGACTTCCCCCGTGCCGTCTACTGTGACAATAGAGGCCTGAAGATCATCCCCAACATCCCTCCACACACATGGTGTCTTTACCTGCAGAACGATCTTATCGAAGTCCTGTCAGCAGATGCCCTGCGTAACGCCACACAGCTGCGCTGGTTGAACTTAAATCGCAACGGAATCAGTAGTAAGGGAGTAGAAGAAGGTGTCCTCAGTAAAATGTCTCACCTGGCACACCTCTACATGGATGAGAACCTCTTGTCCACTGTGCCTTCTCACCTGCCAGCCAGCCTGGAGCATCTTCGTCTCTCTCGCAATCGCATCTCCAGGATCCCTTCTCGTGTCTTCCTGGGTCTGAATAAGCTTAACCTCCTAGACCTTCAAAGGAACAAGCTGATGGATGATGATGTGACTGAGGTGAGCCTGAAAGGTCTAAAGAACCTGGTACAGATCAATCTAGCCAAGAACCAGCTGAGTAGGATGCCTCTTGGCTTACCACCCACCACCACCCAGCTGTTCCTTGATGGCAACAACATTGAGAAGATCCCAGCCAATTTCTTCAAAGATTTGGCAAAAGTGGCATTTCTGAGACTCAACCACAACAAGCTTGGAAGCACTGGAGTTTCCAAAAATGTGTTCAATGTCTCCAGCATTTTGGACTTGCAGCTGTCCCACAACCAGCTGACCGAGGCTCCCCTCATTTCCTCGGGCCTTGAACAACTTCACCTCGACCACAACAATATCAAAAGTAAGTTTGACATGAATAATTTGAGCTGTAGATCCAAAGTATTTCTTCTTTGTATCTATTGAATGGGATTATTCATCAGAGAGGTATCCTGTAATGCTATCGTAATTTATGCATTGCCTTGGTTTATTTACAGGTGTAAGTGGCGCCAACGTCTGTCCTGTCGCCATTGACGCTGTGGACGACTCCGCTAACGAAAGTGTTCCTCGACTGCGTTATCTCAGACTGGATGGCAATAGGATCAAGCCACCAATTCCAAGGGATGTCATTCTGTGCTTCCGAATGCTGACGTCCATTGTCATCTAAAGAAAATAAAAATACATCGCCGTGTTGTGAGAAAATTCTAATTCCTCACAAATGGAAATATAGGGCAAGTTCAGACAGGAAGACCATACCCCTCATGTCAGCCATTTTCTCCTTCACATGTCTGCTAAGCATTTCTCACATGCTCACTCATTGTTTACCTGCTGTTATTGCTCGGCACCGTCAATCATGACACCAGCTGCACAGATCATCTGGTCCATTCTATCCAATAAGCACGGGGGAAACAATGACACGGCGAGCCAATCATCTCACGACCGTATCATTCAAATATGACCGTCTCTCTACCTTCAGTTCATTCAGGTTGCTGTCATGCACCCCTCCACCTGCCCATCTCCACCCAGTCTTCACGGATCCATCAGCTTCAACTCATCACCCCATCAGCTCACCAGCCACCACCAGGTCTGGACTCCACGGGGGGATCTATCTCGTTGCTGATCGGGACAGTCGGCCCTCAATTACAAATCTCCCCGTCGAGTCCAAACGCCAAAGACTCTGAGACTTCATCATTGCATATCATCTGTTAACAATAAACATCCTTCATCATCTAACGGGTCTCTCCTTGATTGAACTGATGATTATCTGTGGATCTAAATTGCTGATATGAGTAATATTTGCATTTTTGTGAAGCTCAAACATTTGAAATTAGTTGGCATCGACTTGTTTCATTGCTGTGGCTTCAAGAATATTTCCTTTGATTTCTAGAAAATATAGATTTTCTGTCAGTGAAATTTGAATAGCATCATTTTTGGCAGGTTAGAAGCTGTATTGATGCTGCAATCTGTTGACCACTCGTGGCTTATGTTGTTGTAAACATTTTGCATTTAGAATAAAAAAGTGATTAAAATGTATCACTCAGAAGACAGTGATTCTTGCGCATAAGAGAACAAAATGTCCTCATAAACTGAGCAGGAAGCATCGCTTATGAATGGCAAAAATATCCCTTTTCCTTTTTTTCTGTTATTTCAGGAAACATTTAACTTTATAGTTGTAGACTTGAAGCCAAATGAATGGTCTTGTGTCTTAGGTTTACTGTCATATTTACCTTAGAACATCTTAAATATATATTTTCCATAGATAATTTATTTTTATTTAATATTGGAGAAAATTCTATAAAGAATATCCATGGAGAAAATTCGGTAATGTTTTGTATACAAAATGTATTTGACGACCGAAGAAAAAAGGCATTTTAATTCTCTTGAATTTGAATAAAACATCTGAAGATGAAATGTTGCCATTGTTCTCCATCTCCATCAATCAGATTACATTTCAATGCAAATGTGTTGTAATCAAATCTACAAATAATAATTATACAATGAATGGTATTCTGTCCAGAAAACTTCTTATGTTACTGTAAAATGAGAAGCACAGATCAGTACTTCCTACTCCCTCTCTTCTGCCCAAACATGTGAAGGCTCCAGAGAGAGATGGGTCACATGGTCAAAGAATTTTAGTTGTAAGTGTTTTTCCAACCTGGGGGTAAGAAAAAGAACAGGTTGACTGTTGTGATTTAAGACGGCACATTGTCCCAGCTAGCATCTCTGTTATTTTATGACTTTACTTTATCTCACTGACAGATACTAAATGAATGCCTTGAACGAATGGAACAACACTGCGCATCAATCATTGTCTTTTTTTGGGCATTCAGTTATTAGAAGAAAAGCCCTGAATATAAATCCCAGCCTACACGGCAGGTGCAGATGGATTTCTGGCATTCTCGCGAGGTCCTTTTCCCTTCACTCATCACAAGGTCTTGAGTTACCATGAGTGAGAGAGAGAGGGGTGGGCAGGTTGAGACAACAAATAAACTGCAAAAAGAACCACTTCCCTCGAGCTCTCTTCGGCGCTCATCTCATCGGTCGCGTGTTAGAATCCCACGAGCGGAACGTTTAGCGAGCGACGGTGCGAAGAGAACGCAGCTTCGACCAGAAGGGAGGAGCAGAGGCCTTTCCTCCGAGAGGGGACTTCCTCTCAGCACCATGCGAACAGGTTCTTCTCACAGAGGTCCCATTGTGTACAAGGGCCCCGTGGATCCCCCCCATACATGAAAGCAACACATGCAAGAGTTTCACCTTAAGAAAAGGCTGACAAATATTTCAGTCTGATTGAGCCACACTCTTAGAATAAAGGATACTCTTGTAAGGGATGAAAAAAGTATTTTGCCATCAGGGGGCGGGAAGCTTTGCTCTCTCTTTCTCTCTATGCCTGGTGTCTGTATACGAGTGTGTATCTGTCTGTGTGTGTATGTGTGTTTAGTCTGTGTGTGTGTGTGTGTAGTATGTGTGGTATTTGAGATGGTCGTGCATTTGGGTGTACGGTGTGGGGTGGGTGCACTCCGACGGACCAAAAGCAATGTGCTTCGGTCCAATCAGTCTCAGTGCCTACCTTCACACATAAGCGACAGGGCACTCAGGTCTGCCAGAGCGCACAGACCTACACACACACACACACACACACACACACACTCACGCATACATACACACACCTTTCACACACTTCACACACGCGCCCTCCCCTCTTCAAGGCACCCTGAGCGACCTCTCACCATCGGCCAAGTCCCGGAGTCCTCAGCATCTCCATCACGGCTGAAGGGACCATTTGGGAAAGCAGGACCCAGAGGTAAGCGTTCTTGGTGCTATCTTCATGCCGGCTCAGTGGCTCCGTAGTTCAGGGGATTAGGCTCGGCTGGCCCCTCCGAGAAATACTGCTCCTCAGCAGCCGCTTGGCCAATCGGTTGCCGCTGCAGCTGCTTTATTTCCATTCATGGATTTGCTTTGGTGAATGAAATGTGGATGTCTGTGTTGTCCTTTTGTGGTTATGATATGGTGCCTGTTAGTTTTTTAAGCTTCAGTACATTGATTGAGTGATTTGTGTGTGCGGAGTGTCCGACAGGTGGGGTTTTATTTCATTGTCATTGCTATTTGCTGCGTCGTTGATGCTGACTGATTTTGCAGTTTGGACAGCTGCAGCGTTTTTTTTCTTCTTCTTATGATGCAATATCTCATCGAGCAAGCGTCCATGAATTTTGCCTTAAGAGATGTATCGAGTCAGTCACTTTTTTTTTTCATCCGTTTTTGCTATAAAATACGTTCCTCCAATTCCAAAGAGTGTCACTGGAATCTTTTTTGTCGCACATTTGTACATATTCTGGATTGTGTTCATATGTCGTCGTTGTCGCCTGCTTGATTGAGGATTTTCAAGTTCCTTCAAACCCCTTTTCTTGAGAGTTAAAGTATTTGGTGCAACCGGTAGTAAAGGGACGTCCGTGAAGTCAAGACGGCAGAATCGCTGGACATCAGGAATGCCCACGAGGAAGCCAAGCACAACACGGAGGTAGTCAGGAGGCTCGCCTCGTACACAGTGTCCACACACTGTACATTGTGACGGCCTGTATAAGCACACCTCTGTCTCTAGTATAGTCCCTCTTTCAGTTCATGTTGGACATCTCCAATAGATAATGACAGGTTGATTTGCATAATCTGATATTAACAGAGATTTGATTTAGGGCTTAAATAATGTGTGAATGTGTTTGTGGTTGTCGATTTGTCGTTTGCTTGTTTTATATTCGTCCTAATCCCCAAATAGCAGCGGAGGTTGCTCAGTTTCCTCTCTCTGAAAGATAGGTGTGTTAAGACAGAGCGTGCATCTGTGAGAGGACGTGTCTTTCCGAGTGTGTGCTAGAATGTGTGCGTGTGTGTGTGTGTGTGTGTGTGTGTGTGTGTGTGTGTGTGTGTGTGTCTATGAGCACTCTCACTGCTGAATGAATCTTTTCCTTGCAGCAGTAACTCACTGCCATCCTGTCCACAAACCTCGGTGGAATTTGGAGTTTGAGTGCTGAGACAGGCAAAGACCGGGCCTCATAAAGGCCCTCTGTAAAGGGCGAGGGGTCGAGTTAGCTTAGAAACCTCTCTCTCTCTCTCTCTCTCTCTCTCTCCCTCTTTCCCTCACTCGCTCCATCTAACCCTGAGGGCCAACATCTTGTCCACGTTTCTCTCTCTCCGTCTCACTCTTTTCTTCTCTTCTTCCCTTCCCTCGCTCTCCATTTCTCTGGAGGACTCTTTTTAAAGTCTTCTTTCTTTTCTTGGTTTGCACATCATCCATCTCCGGCCTGCTGACATGTGTGGCTACACCTGCTATCCATTTTCTCCACCGACAGAGGATTTATTCCTAGACTTAATTACCTCAAGGGTAATTAATATATGATAATCCTAATGGCACTTCCCACTATAGGGATTCACATTTATGAACGTAACCAACCTGCAGCTATCTAGGTCATGGCAGTGGATGGTGGGTCTGCGCCCATGCAGTGAAAATCATACATGCTAATTTATGATTCAAGTAGAAAAGGCCCTCTTGTCTGTGCTTTCACTTTGTGTTTGTTGGCAAGGATGTTGCTGCACGTTTCTGCCAAAGCCTTTTTCAATGTTATACTGAGATTAAACTGTGGCCGTAACTGTGTATAATTGGAAAAGAAGACTCCAAAATCCCTTCTCCTTTAAACTTTTATTACATACCCACAACATACAGTATTGTTAAATAACTGGCAGATATTGAATGCAAAAGTAATCGTGGAACAAAACTAAAGCACCTTCTTATTGCACATTTTCTGACACTTTTAGAGGCAAAACAACAAAATAAAGGTTTCTTACAGGGTTTAACAGAAAGTAGATTTATTTGAAGTACGTCGTGCATAGAAGTGTTTCGCACTGCCCATTGATGAAAACATTCCCATCCTTATCAGATCAATGCGACTTCTGACCTTTGACACACCACAGGCGAGCTGTGATTTGAGCCAAGATGGCTGCTCTCTGCAGTGAGGCAGGAGGCCCCCATATTCTGATTCCTCCAGCTGTCTGCACCTCAGTAATTAAATCTCTGACCTGAGTGATGTGGCACAATGTCAAGCCCTGGTTGGTGGTACCGTACGCTTATGAAGCCAGTATCATGAAGACATGTTGAAGTGTTGCACAGGTTCAGATCTAACAGCTGTGCTTTTGTACTGAGTGGTGATGTAGTGGTATGCTATATATATTTATATATATATATATATATATATTTATATATTTATATATTTATATATTTATATATATATATATTTATATATATATATATTAAAGAAGGTCAGTTTTTGCTTACATGGGACAACTGATGTCCTTTACTGCACTCAAAGAAAAGACTCATTGGATGAACTCAATTAAATTGTTGGCAGGTTTTCCATCCAATAATTATATGCAACTCCAACTCAAATTTAGCACATCAGTGCAATACAATGTAATTAAGTTAGTCCAACTCATTTGTATCAAATACATCTCAAATAAAATAACGATATTCATTAAATTAAATTGTAAACAACTGATTTTCAGCTGGCGCATGCGCAAAGGGTAGTCCTCAATGAAACACATTTATTTTGAGTTGATATGCACACCATCTAACCTAAATAAATCTAATAAATGAAAGAATTCATAAATTTTGTGTTCCACCAATTAAATATAAATATCTATTTTTGTAATTGATTTATTTAAATGTATCAAACAATATTTAAATGTGTCACCTCGAAGAAGGGCTTGAATCGTTTTTGTGAGTGTAACCTAAATAAATCTAATAAATGAAAGTATTCATACATTTTGTGTTACACCCATTCAAAATAAATATCTTCGTTTTGTAATTGATTTATTTAAATGTATCAAACAATATTTAAATGTGTCACCTCTAAGAAGGGCTTGAATCGTTTTTTTGAGTGTGCATCCACATATGTAAATATTTGAGTATTTCTCCTCCTTTGACCGCCCGTCTCTCTGTCCGTGTCAAGGTGGACGACAGTATGAGGATGCTAGTGCGGCTCGTGTTGGGACTCTTCATCCTCAAAGCGGTGGTGGCCGGCCCCAGATTTTCTCGACAGGTGAACTTGGACACATACGACACTGACCACTACGATGTGGATCTAGACAACTCAAATTTGGAGAACCAGGATATCTATGACTATGAAGATGGGCTGACAATCGATGATCCTCAGGTAAGGAACTGTCTCGGTCGAGAGAAAAATGACTGTCTCTTGCTTTTAATTGAACAGCTGGAAATTATCATTTCAAAGTCATTTACATTTTTATTATTATTATTGTCATCGTTCTTGTATTTGTTCACTTTTAATTGGCAGTTGAAGTAAATGAGTTGGGTCCTGGCTGTGCTTATGTTAACTTAATTATGCAACATTTACTTTTCAGTTTACTTCATTGACACAGTGTGTTTTTTGTGCTACAATTCCCAGAGGTCACGGTTCTCCTCCAATTACACAAATCACAGACATGACAGTGTAATATTGGGGAATAGGCTGGTTTTGGACCAAGGTCACCAGGTCACCAGGTTCATGAAGCAGACAAGCAGCCTGCTGATATAGCAGCTTTTTGCACTATTGTGTCCAAAATATTTCACTTATAAACCTTGACTTGCCACCAATTAGGTTACAACAGAGTTTCCACAGGCTTACTTCTCCATCTGGAGTACTTTTCATACGATAAACAATATTTATGCCTCAATAACAGATATATGATGGATACATTTTGATTTTCTGGGCAACAATTGACGAAAGAGGAACCCGACATTTATATATATTTATATAAATAAAAATAAAAATATATATATATATATATATACAATGATTTTTTTGGATTCAACAATCTTAATACCTATTTATTTTTTAGAAAAATTATTTTATTGCTTTTATATTTGATAGACGACCGTGTAGAAATGAGAGAGGGAGAGGGAGAGGCGGGTGTGAGATTCAACAAAAGTCCTGAGGTCGGAATGGAAACTGCGAGGTTGCTGTTATCTGCATATGGCATCCGCTGTAATCGCTTGTACACACAATGTATAATTATATATAAAGATCGTTATCTGCTTATGCTCAAACTCTCAAACACTTTTTTTCTCCTTCTACTCAAATTGTGCTCGGCCCAACATCTTTTAAAAGGTGAGCGCAGAGCGGTGGCAGAAAGGGTTACGGGGAGGATGCTGGCGTCCATTTAGTCGTCTTCAAACCGACTCACGTTGAGCGTCATGTGGTGAGACCGCGGAGCACGCTGGGACGGCAAGCTTTAGCCAAATTCATGTTCCCGTTTATTTCTCTCTGGTGCACGGAAATTGGGCCGAGGCATGTCGAGATGGCGGGCTTTCAACGGGCTTCTTCCGAGCCAGCGATTTTAACTTGGACCTGATGTGCATTGCACTCACACCGCTGCTCTTATCTGGAAACCAAGCACACAGTCCAAGATGTACTCGAACGAACAACATAAAGTGCTGGATTATTTCCACCCACCATTGCAAACAAGTACAATAGCCTTCCGCCTACATTCATGATGGTTACATTCTGCCGTGCAAAGTTTTACAGCCCAGAACACTGGGCAGTGTCAGAATGTTGTACTGTGTTACAGAGGAGTGGCTTTGATAATAACGTCTCTCTGTTTAACAAGCCTGGAAATGACACCGCACATTGTTAAACCATTATGCGGGAGTCTGTGGGAGCAGGAAGAGGAGAAAACGTCTGCATCTTGTTCTTCACACTGAATAAATACAAAGCTTTGACTCGTAAGAAAAAGCATATTGCTGCAGGATCTGTCATGCTTGTTTGGTTTTTCACAGTTCAAAGGTGAGAGGGCCGCTCCTCAGATAGACTGGGTGCTTAAAAAAGAGTACGGATTAAATGGATTTGATTCACACACGCACGCAGCGAATGTCGGGGGAGAAATGAAGCGAGGGTGACCTCCGTGCCTCTGGAATGCTGACTTTTTACTTTCCACATCCAGCTCCGTGTTTGTATTTCTTTTCTTTCTCCTCCTCAGGACTTGTCTCTCTGGTAAAGGCTCATTTACAATGTTATCCAAGCACATTGTCTCCAGTCTGCTGCATTCGAAATGCTTTAATCACAGAGTTTAGAGTCATGTCGGCGTCATCTCAGCTGCAGCAAGGCATCCACTCGGCCCTCTTGAACCCGACTTCAGTGCCTCAGGTTTCAAGGGGACGTCTGAAACTTCTGTGTGTGCTGCTGCTGTCGTGGGTTGTATTAATTATAGTGGGTCTTGTCACTTGGAAAACAACTAAATACGTAAAAATAGTCACCCTTATCCATTATCAGAGTTAGGGTTAATAGCATAATCGTGTCTGTTTGCATTAATAATCATACTTGAAAATACAGGGAATGTTGTCCCAGCTTTTGTCCTGTTAAATATTAAGCTACAGTCGGTTTAAGCTTAGCTTAAAAAGATTGGAATCCGGGGGAAACAGCTAGCCATGCTCCGTCCAAAATCTGCCTACATCAGCACTTCTAAAGCTCATTAATTCACATGACGTTTGTTTAAATCGGTAAATGCCGTTGTTTTTTGTGCGTGAACCTTTAACGCTGCCGTCTTGGCCAGGACTCCCATGGAAAAGAGACCTTAAATCTCAATTAGATCGGTCTTGGAAAAGAAAACTGTGGGAAGCCACCGCAGCCAACGATCATATTTACTGTACAGACTTGAGCGTCATCAATCTCCTCCTGTAGCTTGGCAAGAAAGCGAATAAGCCGATTTCCCAAAAGGTCGAAACTTTTTGAAGACACAAAGTGCAGAGATTCTGTTGGACTGGGAGAGCTTCAGAAATGTGACTCAAAATGTACCACGTGGCTTTTCATTGGACTCGGGGCATGAAGTTGGGACTCTCCGTGATGAAGCACCAGCTGTGTGATGTCCTGGTGCTCATTTCTTCATCGCGATCATTCATTTTATTTGTTGTGTAGGAATACACGGTAACATCTTGCCTTCAGCTCGATGCTCGCATTCACCGTCCGGGCTATTCTGTATTCCCATGCCGTTTCCAGAGAGCTTTTTTTTTTCTCCGTATTTTTTGTTGCCAGCCTTTCCTCTCTTCTTTCCTTATATGTTTGCCTTCGATGTTTGCTTCGGGTAAATGAAGGGGAGAGCTGCAGAGAGTCAAACTTTTTCAAAGGCCTACCTTGTTGTATCCCAAACGGTGTTTCTGCCAAGCTTTTCAAATGTGACTGGGCATCTCTTCATCGCTGCATTCGAAGTCTCAGCAAGACTTTTGACAGCATACTCATATTTGTTGCAAACGATCGCTTAATGGCTGCACGTTGTTCGAACCGGATTTATTGTCACGATGAATGATTGTTGGTACCTCTTGGCTTACCGGCATCCGATTACTGTGGTCGCAAGTAGTCGAAAAGACCAAAATATGGATTTGTGCAGCTACCATGTGTGTCTTGGTTCCACAAGGACCATTCCCTGTTTGGAGGGTTGAGTCAGACGAGTAGGGGCGTGAGAGAGAGAGAGAGAGAGAGAGAGAGAGAGAGAGGGTCAGGTATTACCTGTGTCGGTGTGTGGGGGCTCATTGCCCTCGCCTGGAGAGCGATAGAGAGCAACTTGCAGTGACTGTTGTGACTGCAACGATACAGCCAGATGGATATTTAGCTGAAGCTTTTAACCCTTGTGTTGCCTTAGGGTCATTTTGACCCGAATCAATATTACACCCTCCCCCCGCCTTTGGGTCATTTTGACCCGATTCAATGTTTCACCCTCCTGTTACCTTTATATTTACTAACATATTTTACCCTTTGGGTTCAATTTAACGCCAGCAATTAAAACCTCCAGAAAATTATTAGAATTAATATTGTTTTCCAAGTTTAAGTGTGAGGCACTTTATGTTTGTTTGTTGACTACCGAAAGAACACCGACATTAAACATTGAATGGGGTCAAATTAATCCTAAAGCGGGGGGAGGGTGTAATATTGATTCGGGTCAAAATGACCCTAAGGCAACACAAGGGTTAAGAAAGAAACCACAAAGGATGTCATTCTTGAAGCCTGGTTGGTTTGTCAGTTGCTACCCAGCATAAAATGTAAATGCTGCTGAGCCTTTGTTTATAAAAAGTCATTTTTATATTTTTGAAATGAGATAGAGGATATGCTTGGATTCAACCTCTGAGGTTTGTCTGGTGTTTTAGTTGATCAAAAAGGAAAATATATGTATTGCTTTTTCAAATGGGATGATTTGAGAACACTTAAATAAAGAATAACACATCTAAGTAGAAAAGCTTCGACTGAATCGATATAAAGTCTGAAAAGAAAGTAACATTTACTCGTGGCAAATTACATTTTCTTTTTACTGTTGATATATAGAATTAGGTTCATCACTGTTATGCAATGTCCACTATAATCTGTCCAGGAAGTTGCATTTGAGTGCCGATTGGATACTTAAAGCTGTACACGGTGCTGCCATCTAGTGGCTCCATCATGGTGCTGCGATTTGGTCTTTGATACAGCCACACAGATCATATCGGCTCAGTGCTGCACACTTCTCCTGTTGTTAGATTTATTTTTCTATCCTTTTGATTGTCTTGAATCCCAGTAGAGAGAGGCACAACTGACTATTTTTTTTATCCATTTATACTCCAATTACATGATAACGATGACACATTCAACCACTGTATTTGTCCTATGAGGATCACATAAGTCATTGTTTGTTTGTTTTCTTAGCACCTAAAAGGTATTGGCCTGTATAATATCTCTGCTTATAATAGATGTCAATATAATGGATGAAATGTGAATAATGGATGCAAAATATTTAGATTTTCCACATTTATATCCATTTAAATATATTTAACCACCAAGACCGTCAAATAAAATATTGTCCCTGTGGTGCAGAAGTTTTATTACATAACAAGATGCCAAGATGTGCATGTAGCCCTCCATTATTCAATGTATTACTATAATGTATGTTAGCATATAGAGTAAATAAGTTAAAATAAGGGAGGACAATATTTGTATTATTCTCTTGAAATCCGTGAACATTTTAAATGACCAGGCTGTATCATCTGCTCAGAATTATACTTCATTTTACATCTGATCTGTTACCATTATTGCATAAGTATTAATTAGACATTAATGTGCTTAGCTATGATCTTAACCAAATTTTAAAAATTAAATCAATTAAAAATACAAAAAAGTCTTGCCTCATGTTTTTTCCGTAATTAAGAAATAATAAAAAAAACATTGATACTCGCTCTCGAAGAAAACTTTCCCGATGCATTTTTGATTCACTGCTGCCGTCTTTCCCTCAGATAGAGATTGGAACACTGGCCCCACCTGACTATAACTACCCTGTGCCCGGGGCCTCGTTGGAAGAGCAAGAAGAGGAGGAGGAGGAGGATGAAGATTTGCCTCTAACACCCCAGCTCATCCCTCAGGGTTCAGGGGGATCTGGGGTTCTCATGGGCCCAGACACACAGAAAGGTCTGAAACAGCACACACCCAAAAGCTTTGAGTCCCTTCAGTTCACCGGGTTTAAGGGAGGCCCTCGCTCCTCTCGCTGACGCCAGCTGGGTCTCCAGAAAAAAACATCCAAAACAAAGATAGACTAATCTACTTTCTAAACTTATCCTCTACATCTTCAACAATCGTCTTCCCAGTGTGCATGTCTTCCATTTAACTAGCTGTTAATGGTTAAATGTGTCCTTTTCAATGACTGTGTCCATGTGTCACCATTCGACTACTTAACCTGATCATCACTGTGATTAATGATCCATGTCGTCTGTCTGTTTATTAATACCTAATCTTGTCTCTAACAAGAGGTGGAGTTGCGTCTGACGCCCATTGACATCCTTCATGAGTCCGGGGATTTTGGGGGCTCCGTAGAGTCCGGGGCCTCGGGAGCTTCTGGGGCTTCTGGGTCGGGAGAATCCGGAGACCTACTGGTCTCCAGCGGCTCCGGGGGTTCTGGTGATGTTATCCTGATCACCGGAGCCTCCGAGGAGCTCTTCAGCTCGGGGGGATCCGGGGAATTCTTGTTATCTGGGGATCTCTTGATATCTGGAGATTTCTCAATATCTGGGGATCTCTCTGGATCCGGGGACCTTGGTTCTGGGATATCCATTGAATTCCCCCTGGGCTCCGGAGGGTCTGGGGACCAGTTTGGTTCTGGGTTCTCTGGAGATCTCTTGATCTCAGGGGCCTCCGGAGGGTCTGGGGACCAGTTTAGTTCTGGGTTCTCTGGAGATCTCTTTGTCTCAGGGGCCTCCGGAAGCTCTGGGGTTTCTGGGGACTCTGTCGAGTCTGGTGACTCAGGGATAACATTGTTATCTGGAGGTTAGTACAGATGGCAACTCTACTGCATTTCTTGATGTGTCTTACTCGATGTTGATTTTGTGTCTAAAATTCCATTTAACTGCGTGGTTTTTGAAATGTAGTTAAATGTTGATGTTGTGTCTTAAATTCCATTTAACTGCGTGGTTAATTTAATGTAGTTAAATGTTGATTTTGCTCATAATCGTAACTATCTGTTGTACTCATAATCAATGTTCTCCTAACCTCCTGTGAGTGTGCTTGATTGGTTCATGGGTTGATTGACTGTCCATCTCACCCTATACCCTTCCTAATCCCGTGTCTCCTAACGCCAACCCTTGGCTCTAACAAGAGGAGGAGCTGCCCCTCATCCCTGAGCCTACCCCTAGCGAGGCGTCAGGTGCTTCAGGGGAGTTCTCAGGAGCTTCAGGAACCTCAGGGGCCTCTGGGGATCTTGGAGAGTCAGGAGACTTAGGGTTCTCTGGATCCTCTGGGGATTCTGGTGTCTCTGGCTCTGAGACCGAGGTCCCTGACACAGAGGTCCCTGAGGTAACTCTGGTACCTGACACTGATAAAGGTCAGTATCTAATCTGGACGATTGGTTAAAAACTGTTCTCGGCCCCGAGTCACCCTATGACCCGTAGTGCTATGGATCATTGTCTTAAGGTGTGGCTCCCAGTGTGTTAGTATCATGCACAAGAAGAGACTGATAGCCAGTTAACATGCTGCCAATTCATCCCAGTGGCCAGTCGCGGTACAGCATTGTGTAAAACCAACTTCTGCAAAACAGGGTCATTCATTATTAATTCATGAAGGTTTTATATTTGGAATAAACTTTCCTGGAGGCTAGAAAAGCCACAGAAAAACCAGAAGCTAAATATATATTTTATCTGAGGCACTTTACGAGCTATTTTGATATAAATGGGTACCATCTTTAAGTCCATTATTCACTTAGTATAACATTAATTAATTGATTTTAAATGCCGCTTTTCACATAACGTGATAACGTAAATTATTTTTAGATATTCCTTAATAGTGAGAAGAGACAATTTTAAGGAGAAATAATCTTTTTTGGAAAGGAAACGCTTAGAAATGTTTAAGATGTTGGCACTTAGTTTGCATTACTTGAACAATGATTTGAGTTTTTCAACACGGGAACTATTTTCATATAGATACTCATACAAAATCAATTGTGGTTATCTAAAGCCTAGAGATAACTGGCATTTAAAAAATAAGTAACTTATCTTACCTAAAAAGTTTTTTGGGGGGTTCTTTGCTAACAAGCACATATGTGACCACTCAGCAGATCACGTCACGCTATTAACACCAACAAGCCGTGTTTATTTAACTTCCATTCACCAGTTAAATGCCATAAACACTTAGTTAACACTGCTAATACACTGTATGTTACTCATCACTGCGGCAAACAGTGGCTGCTGTTTGCCAGACCTGCCCATGCTGATCTAACCTGTTTCTTTAACACCTAATCTTGTCTCTAACAAGAGGAGGGGCTGCTTCCAGTTACACCAGAAACCCCTCAGGAGGGTACTGGCGTTGTGGAAGAGTCAGTGAGCTCTGGGGAACCTGACGAACCCGAAGAGCCTGTGATTGACAGGACAGGTCAGTATTTAACAACACGGGCATTTAATTCAGAGAACGGGGCCTGAAAAATCCAAGTTTGGAACTTGAATCCTCCAAAAAAAATCATTCTTCCGCTTTCTTATTCATATTTTATTCCCTCCATGTCTTCTTCCGGTCTATATTCTCCAGGTATGCCCACTTGCCTTCTGTGCACGTGCCTGGGCGGGTCGGTCTACTGTGATGACATGAAGCTGGACAGCGTTCCACCTCTTCCCAAAGACACCACTCACTTCTACGCCCGCTACAACAGAATCACCAAGATCAACAAGTCCGACTTCGCCTTCATGAGTATGTCTGAAGTTAAATATGTAAATAGGTGTTAAGGACCAGATATAGAGTTGATGTTTTGGTGCTTTTGTCGCTGCCCTCCAGACAAGCTGAAGAGGATCGACCTGACCGCCAACGAGATAACGTCCATCGATGAGGGCGCATTTTTGGGTCTGCCCGAGTTAAATGAGCTGGTGATTCGAGAAAACCACATCTCCCAGCTGCCTGCTCTCCCAGAGACCATGAGCCGGATCGATGCCAGCCATAACAACATTGGCAGCAAGGGCATTCACAATGAGGCGTTCAAAGTACGGACACCTTACTTACAACTTCTGTCACGCAATCGAGCCCAATCACTGAAGGCCGATATTTCGGTCAATATTGTACTAAGATGTATAGTATTGGTCTGACTTTTTTTTAATCGTTTAATAATTTCAGAGTACTTGTGATATCAGAATTATTTTTATGACTAAATTGTAATGTTTAAATGGACAAACAGAGGATTGTTGCACGAGTTGTGTAAATGTAGTAATGTAGGGAAAGATAAGAGCAAGGCTGCAGAATTAGGACAGGCGCATGCAGCGAAAGCTTTGAAATAATAATGTTGTATTGTCAAGACCACCTCTCAAACGTGTTGGTAAGCTCCTGAAGGCCTGAGCCAATACGGACTTACATCTTACCTCCTTGTGTCCAGGATATGACGAGCCTGCTGTACCTGTACCTCACCGACAACCACATTGATTACATCCCTGTGCCTCTGCCAGACAGCCTGCGCTCTCTACACCTACAGGTACATCTGCTTTGACCTCGTGACTCATCCCCACCACTACTCAACATGGACTATGTGTACACGCACAGTAATATTCCACTATTATTCCAGATAAGACAATACTACACATTTGATGGAGGTCACATACAGCATTTTCCATTTGGCTATTTTACAAGTGGGAAATGCTGCTATTAATCTGGTTTTAGGAGCATTTGTTTGGTCTCAGTTCACATGCATAGCCGTAAAATGAAATGATAAAGGTCAGAGGACGGCCATGTGGGTTCGCCACGGGAGCAACATGTCTGCGGATGGAAAAGTAGGGAAGTATGCATTTTACGTTCGTCGGAGTGTACGACTGCATGTAAACAGGAATATAAGTGGAATATTGCAGTGAAAGTATCTTTGCTGTTGTAATTTGAGATGTAAATATAGTCACTGATAAGGCAAGCCGGAATAATAAATCACAGGTGCAGTTGAACCCAGACAGGTGTTTTCACTTTGGCCTGATTAGAGCCCTGCTCACGCTGAAGTGGGCGGAGCAATGCCAAAACCAATGAATGAGATAAGTCCAATTAGGCAAAGTAATTGAAAACACCTGTTCGGGAGGAGCATGGGGATGTGCGTGTCCCCCACCCCCCCAACTTGAAAGTATATATATATATTCGATACCTCACTGAGTGGCTCTGGTCCTGGAAATGGAGGGGAAAGATATGAATGAGACTTTTATTTGTGATCTGAATTCTTACCACAAATTGCCAATGCCCCCTCCTGCCCACATTACAATCTATAATAATCCATTAGCAAGCCAGTCTTATACGCTTTCACATGATATCTCTTTAAGTGTCCTCCTCCATCTTCTTTTGCAGCGTAACAATATTCAAATGATGCACGGGGACACGTTCTGCAACCTGAAAGACTTCAACTACATCAGGAACGCACTGGAGGACATCCGTCTGGACGGCAACCCCATCAACCTCAGCAGGACCCCGCAGGCTTACGTCTGCCTGCCCCGTATACCCATCGGGGATCTAATTTAACCAGACACACCGACTCCCACGAGTACCACACGCACACATCCTTGTACATATTGACACACGCAGACCGTCTATCACTCCTCAAACAATCAATAAGCTACAATTACAAAGTGCCATGCGTGCTGCTGACTTCTACTCGATGGATCAGTAAAGCTGTGTGGAAATGTATAAACATCCACAAACACACAAGTTAAAGAGTCAGATTCTGGTGATACACTGCTCTATTTCTTGTTGTTGTTGATGCACACTAAAACCGCCACTCTGGTCTTCCTTCACCTATCAAAACGCATGCACACACATACAAACACTAACACACACGACAACAACCTTCTCAAAAGCCAAACTGTTCCGCAACTTGATTAAGAGAAAACAATTGGTGGCATTCGGAGAAATCAGTTTATTATATAAATCCTCAAATGCCATGTATGTGTCTGTTTGGTGTCTGTTCATGTCTGGCAATTTTTTTTTAAATACAACCAGTAATATTGTTTCAATGTACAAAATAAAAGATATTAATATTAATGATAAATCGTAACACTTTTGGAAATGTATACAAGCATAAACTCATGGAAGCTGGAGCTCAATGGACGATAAATTGATTATCTAATGCAATAAAAGAAGCATTTAAACACAGTAATTTGTTGTAAAGTCTGCACTGTAATATAAAAATAAATATTCTGAAAAAAATATTTTTTTTACATGAACTGCAATATTTGGTATACTACATTTCAAAAAGTGATGTTTTAACCGTGCACAGTAGCCGAAACCAAAGACTCTGATGTCTAGAGTCCATCAAAAAAAGACTTGTTTGATTTAGGAGCGGGGTGGGGGGTGCTGTTGATTTTGATTGTGGATGGCTTTAAGAATAATGATAATATCTTGCTATTGTGTGCTCTTGTATGGAATAACCACAAGTGAATAAAATTGTTAAGACCTCTCCAAACTCGGAGTGGCTCAAAGTTTTCATTGACGCCTTGTAATCTGTGCATTTTGGATCGATGCAGCCAAGGTGGACAAATGACAAAATAAGTTCCTTCGGGTGACGTCGCGTGCCCAACAAACCCCAGGAAATCAAAAGTTTTCAATGAGTTTCTCAAACAAGTTGAGGAACTGCTCCTTCCTGTCCGTGACGACCGAGTCTTTTTCACCGCCGCCGTCCTCCGTGACCTCCTCAGTCCGTTCACTGGTCGTGGCAAGTCTGTCCGGCTGGGCTTTCTCTCGCTCCAGAGCCAGCCGGTCCCTGCTCACGACATCTCTGTCCTTCTCCACCAGCGCCCTCTCCCTCTCCATCACCGTCTTCTCCCTCTCCATCGTCGCCCTCTCCCTCTCCAGCGAGGCTCTGTCTCGGTCCAGAGCGGCGACATCCCTGTCCAGCGACGCTCTTTCCCTCTGCAGCACCTGCCGCTCTCTCTCGACCACCTGCTTCTCCCTCTCCATCACCTGTTTTTCGCCGTCCAACATGTCCCTCCCATGCTCCATTTCTTGCATGGCGCGATCTATTTCCCGGTTTGCCTCCTCCGCCACTTCCTCGTCCTCATCTCCGTTCAGGAGAACCTCGATCTCCGGTCCGCCTGCTAACAAAAGCGGAGGGGAGTGAGTCGCCATGGATACCTTCCTCTTCTTGTGTTTGGAGATGGGTAGAAAATCGCCGTTGGTGGGGAAGGCCTTGAGGATGGGGGCGTTGCCTTCCAGCCGACCCTCCATGGCATCGTCCATCAGGTTGAAATAAGGCCACGCGTCAGGGAACACTTTCATTCCGTCTGACGGGTTCTTCAGCCCCTGAGGAAGAAGAGAGATGGCTATGAATTGTCCAAATACTAAATAAATCGAAGGGGTTTCCTTTATGTTTTGGTTTGTTTTTTTAACTGTACCTTGTATCTCTTCTTCATGTTTTCCCATTTTTTGGATGCTTGACAATGGGTCATCTTGTGCTGCAAGCCCATTTGTTTCAGGATGGCTCTGAAAATACAACCATCTTAAAAGCACACAAGAACATCCGGGCTGAAACCATTAGTTGATATATATATAGACAGTATTATGACAGTTTTTCAACTACTTCTTTGCATTCTCTGATTTAAGCTGCATACCCATGAGCACAAAGACTAACCTTAATGCAGAATATCCCACGATGACAACGTTCTATCTATGCATAAACATATTATACATATATCTACATATACATATACGAAAGAGCTTTTTATGAATTGTTCACAGTAACGTCTCTCAGAGCTTAAACTTGCTGTCATACCTCCATGCCCACATGGAAGTGTTTCTCCTCCCTGAGAAGAGATAAGTATTTGAAACCCTCAGCTTCACAAAGTCTTCGACTTCTTTTGCACTCACTGAGGGGAGAGGAGAGAAAAGGAATGAGTTAGAAATGAGTAAATGGGCTGCTGAAAAAAATGATTAAAAAGGAAAACAAGTCCACTTGTTATTATGCTGTGTGCATTTTATTGCTTCAAATGTATGGAATTCCCCATATGGAAATATTTTTAACAAAATAAGAGTGAAGAACACTCCACACTCCTCTTTTTATACCAGTTGGCTAATGAGCACAATCGTATACTATAACCTGCTCAACATTTTGTAGGTGTACTTAACAACAGGTGATACCAATCAACAGTTGTGTCGTCTCTTGGTTTGCGCGTGCTCGTTTAGTTACCCAATCGCACACAACACATCACACCCAGCGTTACGTCACCACTGAAGGTAAACGGGGGAAATGCGCGTTTGCTAGCTGTATTTACTTTTAATCGTTGCATGAAGGCGTGCTTATTGGGGACTTCCACCGTGGAGCACACTTGCTAGGTGCCCAGGCTAAATCAAAGTACGTTAGCTAGCTTGATTAAACGTTGTATCCCTCGCTGCCTGTAGCCTACTTACTTTTATATGAGAACTCCGCGGGGCTGAACGTATTAAAAGTGGTGCTCGTGTAGGCGTGATCGTTGATTTCCATGTTTCCCTATTCTCCGTTCTTCGTTTTGGCCTTTTTATCAAGTGCCCTTCGTGAGAAAGAGACTAATCGTTCCTCCTTCAGAGGGACCCTATCTTCTTCTTCGCTTGTTTTTAAACAGAGTGCTTCCCCGTGACCTGTACATTGGGAGGCGCCAATGGCATAATCAGCTCACTATCGCCATCTAGTGGTGCTGCGGAGGCTTTGCACTTTAGTGTGCTCCACTCAGTTTATATGAAATCGTCGTTCATACAATTGACTATTTAATTAGTTTATTTATGTATTGATACATATGGATGCAAAAAGGATCACCTATATATCCGAGCACGTGATGCACTCCACTTAATCCTATTGTGTTAATATGGTATGCTATTTGCAAACCTGTGGATACCATATTGTACAACAACACTGCACTTTAAATAGACGTAGTGTGTTTCTGCCTAGTTGCATACATTTGCATGCATATCTATATTTATTGTAACATCCAGAACATTGTATTTATGTTTATTATCTATCTGTTTATCTTAATAAGGTTCTTTTATTCATCATCTAATATCTGTCATTACTGGTGCCTCTATGATATGATGATAATAATAATAACAATAATAATAATCATATAAATCATAATAATAATCATAATAATAATGCATTTAATTTGTATGGCGCTTTTCAAGATACTCAAAGAAACATAACAATTTTAAAACATCCTAAAAGCTATACAATACAATTAACTAAAATTACAATAAAAAACATTATTTCCCTTTTAAAAGGTCCCTTCTTTGTTGCTCCAACATAGAGCGAGAATAAAGCAGGAATAAGTTCCTGACAAACAACTTATGGGCGTGTCAGTCAGCAGCTGTATAAAAATAGGGAAAACGAAATCGAAAGTATAATAAAGTGTGCCTCAGAATGGCGACTGCCCAACGTAAGTAGCCTTTAACAACTCTTCTGTGTGTTCTGGTGATTCTGTGCCTTGAGTTTTGACCTCATGTGTGACCACTTGTATGCCCTCGTAAATAAAAAATGACCGTGTGTGGTCGCTGTATGATTGTACCTGTATTGTATATTTATATTACAGTATCCTAAAATGATTATGCAATACACCACATATGGGGAAATACGATTGAAAGAAGTGTGAGCTATGATTCAAATAAGCAGAGGTAGCAGAAAGTGATCGATCATAGACGTTGATATTGTTTCAGTTTCTTGTATGGCGCAACTCTCCATAGTAAAGTCATGTCTTACGAGAATTTAGACTGCGTTAAAATAAAGCTACTCTTATTAATCTTTACTCGTATTATCGATTCTTTTCCAACGTGTATAGCCGTATAACGCACAGTCTGAGATTTAATTATCCAGCAGACAATATTTATTTAACAATATTTATGGGAGCCCATTTCTGTCAGTAAAATACAAAAATAAGATGAAAATGTAAAAAAGATATCCTCGTGGTAAATTGAAAGTCAAAATCATGGGATAGAAAGCGATTATTATGAGATAGAAAGTCCAAATTAAGAGATAGTAATTCATAAATATGATATGTAGAGATAGGTAAAAAAAAAAAAAAAGAGCCAGCGCCACTAAAGCGCATGCGCACTTGCTTTCTCATAATTTCGACTTGCTAGCTCATAATTTCCATGTTTATTTATATAGGTAATACATAGACTGTCTTCTAAATAGTGTCTCAAAAAATATCACATGGTATTTTTGAATTTGTTTTTAAAGTGAACTTTCATTATTTGGTCACCATTTATTAGGCTTGCAACATGTCATCACAGCTGAAAGTAGTTCATCAGATAGCATCCCGCTTTTAAAGATTACTCAAATATTTTAATATTTGATATTTATTAAATAGAAAATAGGACAACAGCTCTGTGCTGACTCCAGGGATGTACTGAATAGCCAGTATTGTCCACCATGCCAGGAATAGGAATACGTGTTTACGTGTCAACATTTCATATGTGTTATTTATTTTTGGTTTCCAGAGTCCGATGAGGAAAACCTTTCTGGAAGTGGATCTGACGTCATCGATAATTCGACCAGTGACCAAGACTCGGATGAAGAAACAGATGTTCAGGTTTGTTGATGTCAGCGTCTATATCATAATAACATATAAAGCCATAAGAAAGGATCAGTAAATCCACTTCATACACCGGCTCTTTACACAATCTCAGCTGCTGATGAGAGTTTACAGCCATCAGGATACAACAGACAACATAACTACACATTCTGTCTACTTTATCGATCAGCTTTATGGGAAAGGGCCCTGCAAGTATTACAACAACAAGGGCTGCAAGAACGCTGAGAGGTGCTCCTACCTGCACATGTGCATGTACGCCCTGAGAGGAAGCTGTCGCAACGGGGCCGGGTGTCCGCTGAGGCACCCGAGAGCCGGCCGAGAGAGCACCGGGCCGTCGGACCCGTCGGCGTCCAGTGGTGAGAGAAAGGGACGCATTTATAGAATGTTCTACTTAAAACTTCTGAACTTCCTGTCTGTCTCCTCTGCACAGGCCCATTGCATGTGTGTTCGTCCTAAAAACGGGGAGCCTTCTTCTGTCGCTCCCTTTGAACTCATTCTCCTTTTTCTCAAGGCTTGTATTTTATTTTCTGATTCACTTCACTTTTCACATTTACACATCGTCCTATGATCCATTATTATGGGGTCGGATCAGTCTCAATAATTGCAAATGCACACAGAGAGACACACAAAGATTCACAAATATATATTCGTTTTACGCAGAACGATTCACAAATACATTCCAATGAACATGAATAAATTACGATTCGTTTGTTTGTCCATCGCACTGCATTTGTTTGCGCATCGCTACATATTTGTTTGTGGGTTTTTGAGACTCTCCTGCCGTGGCTCGATTCGCAAATGTGTTTCTTTCCACACAGACCTACCTGTAGCCAATCAGATGTCGCATTTGTGAATCTTTGTGCGTGCATTTGCAATTATTGAGACTGATCTGACCCCATACATTATTGATATATGTATATATATTTATGTTGCGTAGTGCAGCTGTAATGCCCCTTAGGAGTCAAATAAGAATCACCGCTTCGCTTGTTTCGCTGTCTACATTTGCTCGATGGAAATGTTGTCTTCTTTATGTCTTCTTCATTCCCCCCCAGACCCAAAGCTCACCGACGGCCGATTCTATCAGTGGCAGCTCTGTGCTGGAGACGTCTGGTTGGATGTCGGTAACGATCACATTCTCGAGGCCCAGTACTCGCTGCCCCACACCAAGGGCATCAAAATCTACAACACTCCATACGGGTGAGGGGTTCAAAACGTAGCGAGCAAACATTCCCGAGGAGAAGACGCACAGAAACAGCTCGCTGACCTCGCTCTCTCTCTCTCTCTCTCTCTCTCTGTGTAGGGCGGTGAGTATGGATTTTAACAGGATGAGAGTGATAAAAAAGAGTCTGAGAGTGAGACGTTTGGATGACGGGACGACGGTGTGGGTCTGGTACTGCACTCTGCGTCGCAAGTGGACCAAGTACGGAGACAAGGTAGACGGAGGTCAACGAGTCCGGCTTTGTTCCGCGTCCCCCCGAGTGTGTGACGCGGTTTTTGGATTGAATGTATTTTTATTATTTTTTCATTCCTCCGCAGGATTCGAAGGGCAAACACGGACCCGCGAAGAGCGACGACATCGAGAACCAGTTCCAGCTCGACCCGGCCGGCTCTTATAAATTCACCGCCGGTGCCGATACCTTTGAGATTAAATTCACAGGTGAGGCACACTCAGAACACTACGTTCCACTCTTAAGGTGCGTTCACACCAAAAGCGAAGCGATTTTTTTCGCGCGACCGAATTCCATGAAAAGTCAACGTACAGACGCGATATTTTTCCGGGCGGCGCATTTGGGGCGTTTGGGGCGACGCAATGTGGCCGACGCGTTTTCGGCGGCACAATTTTCGCCCCTAGTTAAAATATTTCAACTTTGAGGCGGTCATCTCGCAACTCGGGCCAATCAGCTCTTGAGTTCCACTCTCGTAGCGCTGGAAGCGGAAGTCTTTCAGGCGTAACAGTAACTTCATCGGTGAAAGTGACCGAGCTGAGTGAGCCTACGGGTGATGTCATGAACCCAAACACGAGGGCGTTAGTGGGTGGGACGTCCACAACAAGTACGTTGTTAGTTTACTCTCATTTTCCTCGACGTTTTGTCAGAAATGCGGCAGGTGGCAGCGAACAGGAAGAGGAAGGTCACCCGCCGACCGCTGTACCGACCGAAGTGAGTGTGGAGCTCGTTTGAGGGAGGACGTTTGTGGCGGACGAACACGTTCCCCCGAATCTAATCCAGAATGCGGATGTTGTGGCGATTGCAGAGTTTCTTCGGCCGCCGCGGAGCTCCAGAACCTTTCTCTCAACGACAAACCCAAGTGGCAGTTTGAGGGCGACAGCGGAGCGTGGCACGACTTCCGGCGCAGGGTAAGTTCTCCGGCTCCGGCCGAGCCCGAGAAACGCTCGTCCTCACTTTTTTTAAGAATAAAAGTTTCCTGCAGGACGACACTCCGACCGGCTGCTCCGTGGGCAGCGAGGAGATCGAGAGGAAGTACGCGCAGAACCCCTCCGACGGCATGGCCTTCAAAGTGAAGGGAACCTCCTACAAGCTGGACTTTCAAGGTGGACTTTAAAGAGAAAATTGGCGCCGCTACCGGTTCTCTGCTTACCAGCGAGTTCTAGATCATTTTTCAGGAGAGACTTATTTGTTACCAATTGTTTTCTTCTGTGCAATAGACGGTTTGTTGTTGAGTTCTTAGCAGTTGTTCGCTCCCAGGTGAAAGAACTAGAGATTACGATGAATTCAAGGTCCATTAAAAACATTTTTTTTAAAGATATATTATTTATAAGCGTCTTTGAGTATTTTGAAAAGCGCTATAGAAATGTAAAGTATTATTATTATTATTATTATTATTATATATTTATTTTGATTTTACAAATTAGCAAGACAGGACTTTAAGGGTACCATACAAAGGGAAAGGAGAAATAAAAGGGTCAAAAACAACAACAAACAGACCAAAAAATAGATACAAAATAATTCGAAAAACCACAGCAAATAACACATTTGCACATCACCAGTCTGACATAAGTACATCTTTAAGGTTCATGGTCCTTTTTTAAAATCTCACTCCCTCAGCTGTCCGTGAAGAGTAATCCTGAAGCACCACAGAGAGCATTTATCCTTTTGTTTTGTTTCCCCCGCAGCGATGACTCAGCTCAACCTCAAGACCAAGAAGACTCGCAAGATCAGGCGCGTGTGAGCGCTTCGATCGGATCTCGGAAGACGTCGAGAAGAAAGTCTACAAACAATCATGCGAGACAATATTTATACATTAATCTGCAGGATGTGGGTGTTTGGAGCACATCTTTTTTTATTGTTGGTTCTACTTTGGTGTCCTCACGGAAAATGGTATATTATGTTTACAGCATTTAAGATGAGATGAAGAACTGTGTTTTAAAAACAAGGTTGCCAGAGGAGACTAAAGTTCATCAACCTGCCGCAGACCAACCCGCACACTGCCAGACCAACACTTGTGTCATGATACAGATATTAGATATTATGTCATGTTAGACGCTCAAGCTGCCGCATTTCTTCACACTGCCTCTTCTGATATAAGACCACTTATTGAGACCCCAATGTAAACAACATGCTGCTGTGTTTGAGGTGCTTACATCACATGGCTGCTCACATTATGCAATAGAAATCTACTGTTCGTCAATTAAATGTTCAAGTTTTGCTCAAGATCGGAAGTCAAATCTTGAATCTTAAGGGTGATTCTGCCTAAATTCATGTGTCTGATTCTTTTAATCTGATACACATGGTATCAGAGGCTCGTGTGTAATGGAAATGGAGAAGCATTGCAAATAAAAACAATTAATCAAATATGTGTGTGTTAGTGTTTTGCCCTTTATTTGTAAACATGTGTGTGTGTATGCCCTTTTATCCTGTAAACACTGTAAAGTCACTTAAATGGGGCAATGACTATGAATATGCATAAGGCAGATCAGATTTAAGTTATTTTTATTGTATATATGTTACGATGTTTTAATTATGTGATGTATATAAATATAATGCATTATTATGATTACAATGTGTTATTGTTTCTTGCATATATTAATTTTAAAAAGATATCAAAACTTTCTCTTTGGGCTAAATAAATCATTATATAACTAACTGCACTTCAACTGAGAATGTGTCTGGTTTGGCTGCGTGAGGTTCGTGCGTCCGTGCGTCTGCGCGTCAGGTCCGCGCGTCTGCGCGTGACATCTGTGCGTCTGCGCGTGAGCGCGCCTGGCTGCCCTGAAACGAAAGTGAAACCCAAGCTCCTCGTGAGATGACGCCTCTCCTGAGCCAGAGTGGGTGAAGCGGCTCCAACGGAACCATTCCGCGGTGGACCTGCGCTCACGTGACGCGCTGTGTCCCCCGCGGCGCGTCCTCCTCGCAGCATGGTGAGTCCACGTCACGGAGATCCCTTCAGCACAAACACGGAGTCTCTGTGATGTGAACTGGTTTTGTGTATTTGTTGCTTCCAGGATTCCGGAGACAACATGGACCAAAGCCAGGACACTCCAGGTCGGTTTGAGGTTTTAATCTCTCTGTTCTTTGTACCCGGATGTGCGCATCCAGCCCTTCAGCTGACTCTGACTTACAGTGCGTTAAATCGGAAGTTAAAGAATTAAATATGACTGTAAAAAGTACGAGATTGAGACTTCAGAACAGATTTATGACGTGGTTATTCTTTGGACATGATGTCATGAACTTCCTTATTTAGTTTTATGATCTCTACAAACATGGAGGCCCTCAGGTCAGGCAGGTCTCCGTCAGGCCGAACTTCTTTCTTTGACTCAACACCTGTACCAGACAGTAAAGAAATAAAGACTTAGTGTAAAATATTAAAACTGTCTTCTATGCTTATCCATTTGTTAAATTAAGAAAAGACATACATGCATAATAAGCCCCCATATTATTTCTTTTTACAGCCAACGGGAAACATTATGAGTGGCAGCTGTCAACAGGAGGTCAGTGGCAGCCGATCGCCAACGACCACGTGATCGAGACCCACTACTGCCAGCCCGGAGCCAAAGGGATCCGCATCCACATCCTGCACAGGTCAGTGTGTTTCTGGCCAAAAACAGAAAGAAAAGACATTTAACTTCTCCTCAAAGTTTGTACATTTGATGACAATCACAGAAAATGTGTCTCTGTGTTCAGATATTTTATTTGGGAAGCACTAAATAATATTTGGAAGGAAAGTGGAAGATGAGCTTTGACCCAGAGCGGATTCTGACACTTTTAAGCCATTTTAAGTTTGTAGCTGTATAGTTGTAGGAGCTATTTATTTGATATTAGTATTTAGTTATTTTATTCACAAGTGGTATTGTTTAATTATTTAGGGTATCTGATATATTAGGATAGCTTTTTCTTTTGATAGTTTTTAGTAAAGTTAATTTCTTTGTCGTTGTGTAAACCACAAACCCAGTGGCAATCTGATTTATGTTTGTTTTTCATTTATTGGACAAATGACAACAATAGCATTTAGTTAATTAAGGGAATAAACGTGTCAGTTGAAGCCGAGGATGGTGACAAATACCGATATTCAGAAAATGAATAACACCGATATCGCTCTCGGATGGACGGTGTCACGGCTACGTCACAGGTAGCGAGGTGCAGGAGCTCATGCGCAGAAGAATTTGAGGAGTCAGTGTAGATTTAACAAAAGGCGCTCTTTAATGAGGCAAAAACTCCCACATGAAAACCAACAAAGTCCAAAAAGGGGCAGGCAGAGGAGTCCAGGGCAGGCAGGCAGGGTCGAAACAGGCAGGATCAGGTAAACACAGGACGACAGAAAAAAGACAACAATCCCGCAACAGACAAGGGAAAGAGTGGCACAATATATAGGGGGGAAAACAGGTGTACGACAGGGAAACAGGTGTATGACATGAGACATTAACGAGACGAGTGGCTGAGGGCAGGTGCAGGGAATGACACAATCAAGGAGACACAGTAGACACCGAGAAGACACAGTAGACAGAGAAGACAGAGTACACACAGAACCTTACAGACGGGTTCTGTTTTGGTGCAATAAAAACGTCACGCTTCATATTCACGTGCGTCTCCACAGGCAGGTGAACATCGACTTTGATAAGTTAGAGACTCAGACTGCAGGTGTCGGGGTCCAGAGGCTCCGCCTCCTCCCTCCGGGCCAGACGGAGGACGTCGGCTGGTACTTCCGAGACGACCGGCTGTGGCGTGAATATGGATCCACGGTGAGGGACACCTCGAGCATCGGCCCCACGATGATGAACTCCCTGGGTTTTCACACTCTCGAGCGTCCTCTCTCCTCCTCTTCGTCCTCAGAGCTCCGGCACGTCGTCCTCCTCCTCGGTCAGCAGCGGAGACGTCCAGCGTCAGTTCGCCCTGAACCCTCGGGGAACCTTCAACTTCACGGTGGGCTCGACGGGCTACACGCTGGACTTCTCCAGTGGGTGATATTCCTTTTCACGCCGCCTGTTCACGTCTATGAACGTGTCTTAACGCACCAAAATCCAACCGATGTGTTCTTTGTTTTTGCAGCCATGACACAAACAAACTGCGCCACAGGGCTGCGCAGGAATGTGCGAAAACGTCCTAAATTCACTTCCAACACGGGAAGGTGAGACTTCTCATCTGGAGGATCGTTTTTTTTGTGTGTAAAACGTTCACGGCTTGCATCCTGAATAAAGATTTTATTTTATTTTTTCAGTTCAGTTTCCTCCTCCCAGCTCCCTGACGGAGGCTTCACGTGGGAGTTCATGGGAGACGAGGGGAAATGGACAGAATACGAAGCGCATGTAAGCGGGGCATCGAACCTCCGGTGGCTGTGGCAGGAAGTTGGAAATAATAATAAATTTAAAAAGAGAAATGTTTTCATTCAACGTTCAGCCAGAAACTTTTTTAACGTTGTTACATCTGCTTTTTTTAAAGATATTTTTGAAATCTGTATCTTATCTAGATGCATTTCGTCCTTTATTCAGTTGATTTATTTGTGTTTGTGTGTAGATTTCTTCTTTTGACAGCGCCGCCATCGAGACACAATTCCAGCAGAGTCCACAAGGCCGGCTGCACTTCCAGATCGGGAGCAGCTCGTACACGCTGGACTTTTCACGTAAGGGAAACGCGACGCCACTGGAACGTAACGGCAGTACCGATCGCTGTTTAAACTCTGTGTTCATCACAGGAATGTGTCAAGTCAACCACGTCTTCGGGACTGAAAGAGCGGCGAGGAGGACCGCCGCCGCTGCGAGTCCACGCAGCAGGTCAGGAGGAACATTTCCCCTCAAATAACACGGACCGATGCTTCATTTAGCCCCGAAAACATACCAAACCCCCTTCATTTGAAAACCCCCATTATAAGAAATGAAGTTATGCCTAAGGGGTACATGAATTCCCCCTTAAATTTACAATTTTAAATATCATGAAAGATGATCAGTTGTTTGCAGATAATTTTTAAGGGAAAAACAAAATCCCGTAAACCACTTTCATTTGAAAATTCCTTGTGACTCTTTTTGTTTTCATGTTCATGTACATCTGGACTGGTGTTATGTCTATTTGTGTGTTCTTCAGCTCGGGCGCAGGGCCACGATGGCAATTTCAAGATATCGATGGACTTTGGAAAGATTATTCCAAAGGAAGCAGCGTCTCCAGTCAGGACATCGAGCTCCAGTACCAACAGAACCCGTCGGGCACCGTGAAGTTCACCACCAACAGCTACGGCTATGAGCTGGACCTCTCAGGTGAGCTGCAACATCTCCAGACCGATGGATCAATATGTCGATCAAGTCCAGATTTACTAAAAGTCTTTTCCTTTGCAGCCATGAGTCAGAAGAACATGTCCACCAGCACCACCAGATCAGTGCGACGACTTCAGCAGTGACAGACGACAGACGGGTCGAAGGTCGGAGGTCAACACAATGTTGACCCTCACGATGGCCTCAGGGCCCGTCTCAGGACGTCTCTCAAACTGGAACGATTCAGTTCGGTTTTTCACAAGCTTCCTCATCTCGTTGCTTTTTGGGAGACAAACATGAGACATTTAAAGATATTATTAATATATATGTACTTAATGGATTTAACATCTTAATATCTCGAACTAGCGAGGGACTATAAAAAAAAAGTGTATATATATATTATGTAGATTTTTTTTAAATGTGTGTATATATATAAATGTAAAATCCATTAAGTACATATTTAAATGTCCCGTTTAATTAACCCAAAAGGCAACACAAGATATATATATAGATATAATTGTCGGCGGAAAAAGGAACACTTATTTCCACCACAATAATCTATATATATAGATAGATTTAATATATATATCTATATAATATATATACATATAATCTATTTATAATATCTCTATATATAATCATATATAAATATAATCTTTATAGTACATTGTTAAATTATGGGAAAATAACGAATTATTGGGGAAATGTCCTTCACATCTAGTTTACCTTGAAACCAAAGATTCATATAAGTGCTTATTGAAATGCACCTGAAAATGTGATGAGTCATGAATACTCTCTCGCTGTCAGAGCACGTGTAATGTTTACCTTTTGTCAAGATACCTCTCTTAAAGCCCCATTATGTAGTTTGGGGACTGTCGGGATCCGGGGATTATACTTCGTTTTGAGTGGGTTTGATTGTTTGTAGTGTATGTTCATTTTGGGGGCTTGCAGATGCATTGAATTTGATTTAATATAATAACATTTGGGTTTCCGCATATCGACTGTTTTTCTTTTACGACCATTTGAGCAGAGAGTTAACACCAGAATTCGCAGATCCGCCCATTCCCTTTTTTTAGCCATTAAGTGTGAGACAGGCAGACAGACACAAGCGTATTGTACATTTTCCCCTTGATTGAGTTGCTAAGGGCGAATTGTTACAACATAACCAAAAGAATGACATTTAGTTTATATAAATATCGATCGCGTTTTCAGCCTATATACGTTGTTTTCTAAATGTTTGAATGTGGAGTACGTGTGATCGAATACGATATTGTTGACAACACCAAAAAGCTACATAAAAAAAGCTACCCTTATACTGGAGCTGCGAGCGTGGAGTGGCACTATATGACATTGCGTAATCACTGCCAGAAAGCAGGTCGAAGTACATCCGCCCCGGATCGGGCGGCTCCAGAATCCTACATAGCGGAATTATTTCCCCACAGACCCCCGATGGCTAGTCGCGCGCAATTCCAGGATGCTTTATTTTCATTGGTTGCTGGATTAAATCTTACCCAGATACAACAGATACGGTTTTTTTTCTGATTGGCTATTGTGTAGCCCATTTCTTTTTTTGGATTGGCTGATAAGTGGCTCCTCACAGCAGAACTCCAGGGGAGCGCTTGATTCCTCCACGGGGAGGGCAGTGCGGCCAGCTCATGTTGGCGCGCTGCGGCACATTAAAACATTAAATAGCCGAGTTTTTTTCAGCGTGAGAAATACGATGTGTGGCGGGAGTGCGTGACGTAAGACCGAAATGCGTGACACTTGAGAGCCCTGGGTTAACGTTGATGTTTTATTAAATACTGCCGACTAATTCGATGTGAATCTCCACGTGTTGGCTCATCCTGCCTCGTCATCCTCTCTCCCGCTGTCGGACGTGTTCTCAAGCACGCGAATAACGACCACCGTCCAGGGCTTTAGATTGTGTACTGTCCTTTATATGTACAGGTTTTCATTGAACCAGCGCCTCGACACACACACACACACAACACACACACACGGGCCACACTACACGTACATCGACAGGACAAACAGTCTCGTAGAAGAATAAGCTTTGACTTTTCTCTTTTGGAGCTCCAGTGGGGCCGGGGCGCATCCAACAACCCCAAAATGATGCGCTTCTCTTTCAAAGATGTAAGATTTCAAATGATTAGACATTAACGTTCTGCTGCGTGATTATTGGAGGTCGGTGGCGATGAAGTTAAAGGACGCGTCGAGCCGATCGACGCTCGCCCTTAACGACCAGGAGGGATTATTGCACACGACTCATCTAAGGCCTCTTAACTGTTATCACGAAGACGTACAAAAACACAAAAACAATCCCCTCACAGAGCAATCAATCTTTAAATAACTATATATTTACACTTCATACTCGTATGTCGCCAGACAGCTTAAAAAGTGCAGAAATCAAAATATATTGTGATAATCTTTGTCGTTGTATGACATTTGTCGAAAAAGATGCTAAAAATCTAACTTTAGATCTCTCGTGGTCACGGTTAGTAACATGATTAAATCGGAAAATATTAATACTTGATGAGATGCCCGTCTGTCTCGTCCCATGTGAGCGGTGCATGTTCATCGCCTTGCTGTAAAAACCACTTCACACATCGGATTCCACCATAAAACACTGATGAATCATTCATACTGCATTCACACACACACTGACAAGAGGTGAGCGGATCGCCAACCCCCTGAGGCCAGACTAAGATAACTCCTCCCCTTTTCAACACGCTTTAATGTCAGATTAGAGAAAAGAAGAAGAAAAATTAGAAAAAGAAGAGCACGATTTGCAGCCTCAGAACCCGATGATGAAAGAATGAAAAAGAAAACACTATAAAAGATGACCGGAGGAGGAGCGTCCCGGAGGAGCGACCCGGAGGAGCGACCCGGAGGAGCGACCCGGAGGAGCGACCCGGAGGAGCGACCCGTGAGGCGACCGTAGGAGCGACCCGAGAGCGACCGTAGGAGCGACCGGAGGAGCGACCCGGAGGAGCGACCCGGAGGAGCGACCCGGAGGAGCGACCCGGAGGAGCGACCCGTAAGAGCGACCCGGAGGAGCGACCCGGAGGAGCGACCCGGAGGAGCGACCCGTAAGAGCGACCCGGAGCGACCCGTAAGAGCGACCCGGAGGAGCGACCCGGAGGAGCGACCCGTAAGAGCGACCCGTAAGAGCGACCCGGAGGAGCGACCCGGAGGAGCGACCCGGAGGCGACCGTAGAGCGACCCGGAGCGACCCGGAGGAGCGACCGGAGCGACCCGAGGCGACCGGAGGAGCGTCCCTGAGGAGCGTCCCGGAGGAGCGTCCCTGAGGCGTCGGAGGAGCGACCGAGGCGACCGAGGCGTCCGTAAGCGACCGTCGAGGCGTCCGGAGCGACCGGAGGGCGTCGGAGGCGTCCCGAGGAGCGTCCCGTCGGAGCGTCCAGCGGGAGCGACCCTTCTTTGTTCTGCCTATTTTTCGGGGGGGGGGGGGTTGGTGAGTGATTCTGATGCAACTGGTCCAGGAAGTGAAACTCGCTCATGATACGAACACCAAACCTTCCTGAATATCTCGCGAGTCGGGATTCATCTCCACCCGACGACATTTGGACATTCCCAAAGAACGTCACGTACAAAACGGTAGGATAATCCTTTCAGCATGGAAAGGACACAGCGGAGAGGAAGAAGTTCCCGCCTCCACCTTTTCATCCCGTCTGGTCAAGTAGAAATGGAATTCAGGTGCCGGTCAACACGCCAGCGGAGAGTGAGAGTCAGAAGTGATACCAGGTCGTATTAAAAAATAGAGACGGCGACGCCCTCGGGAAGGATGGGAACATTCAACCAGCGCCGCGGCTCTTCTGCCCAACGTCATTAAAACAAACCCAACCTGGCACCTTTCATATATTCTGTTGTCAATTTTTTCTTCTTATTTAGCCGAACAAGTCTTTGAGATCATTGTTGACGGACGTACTCTGTTTAACTCCACTGTGGTTGGGGGCGGCGGCGGCGGCTTGAGAAAAGTTCTGCGGGCTGAAAAAAGGGTTGGCCTGCATCCCGAAGCCGCTGGGCGCTCCTCCCATCCCCCCCGGCGGCGCGCCCTGCATCGGAGTCTGAGCGTTCGGGCCGGCGCCGTACTGACTGAGCCACGGGCCGCCGCCGCCCGGTGGAGCCTTCGGACCCATTTGGCTGAGGGTGACTTTGGTCTGGTTGGGGGTGAAAAGACTGTCCAGCGCCGACAGGTCGGGGGGGGCTTTATTGGCGTGCCCGACGGGTCCTTGGCTCTGGGCGAGGGCTCCGAAGTTGGGGGTGCTGGTGGCGGTGGCCATCCCGCCATAGAGGCCCGGGCCCGTGGGCCGCATGCCCATCCCCATGCCGCCGGCCTGGAAGCCCATGGGCGGGTTGAAGCCGTTGGAGACCGGGTCGGCGCCCATCATGGCGCCGGAGGAGGGGAAGGTGGAGACGGCGGCGCCCTGCATGGGGGCGGCGAGCGCCGCGTTGCCCAGGGACAGGCTGGTCAGAGACGTCATGCTGTTGAGCAGGCTGCTCGTCAGATCCTTCGTCTGCGGCGGAAAAAAGAAAACACGGGACGAGCGTCGTCAGAGCGAGCCGCGGCGGTCGCGGACGCGGCCGTTTCCAGGCGTTACCTTTGTGTTGGCGGCGCTGGCCGGTCTGATACTCTGCGGCGCCAACGGCTGCTGGTTCCTCAGCTTGGCTGCCTGCTCCTGCTCCTTAGCCAATCGCTGCTTCTCCTCCAGAGTCAGGGACATCTAGGGAGGAAGAGGAGGAGAACAAATTGGATACATGCTGAATGGACAAAAAAGGTGAAGATGTGCGTCTTTGAGGTTCGGGATTGTTTCCATACTCTATTCGGCTGTGGGGCTGCAGATCCATTCTCCTTCCCGTTAACCCCCGAGCTGCCGAACATATCATCAATCTGAAGGAAAGAAACGTCCAAATAGATTCACTGCAGCCCAGAGAGGTCAAACAGAACAGTTCCCTCTTCACACAGCACTGTAAATGAACCCAATAGGTCACACAATCGACCTCTCACCTGGTTTCTACTGCTGGGGGGGCTCGGGGTCTTCTCTGACGGGCCCCCTGGGTTTGAGATGTTTATACTCCTGTTAGAAGACACACAAAGACCAACATCAGAGAGTGAAAAGAAGCCCGGTTATCATATTCATGTGGCCGGTAGGTATCAAATGCTATTAAGATGTTATAGCGTATGTGTATAAAACACACACGTATATGTATCATCATTGCATATTTAGTCACAGAGAGAATGCAAATTGTGTAAAAGTAATTTAAAAAGGCACCTCTGCTGCTCCTGCATGGCGTGCAGCTGCTCCAACTTGGTCTTGTGTTCAGCCTCCATGCGACTCAGCATGTCCCGGATCACCGCCATGAAGGAGTTAAACTGGGGAATATCAAATAATACAGAGATGAGAACTCAAACAGGAGGATTTAAAGACATGTGATGTGTATTTTTAAAAGATTTGCAGGTGAATAAAATGTGAAAGTACGCATGTGCGCTTGTCTGTGTGGTACCTGGTTCAGGTTGAGGTTGTTGTCGATACTAAGAGAGACGAGGTGGGGCAGGGTCTTGGTGGCCAGGTGGTCTTTGGGGATGCCCAACTTCTTGTGGCTGAAGGTGCACTTATAGATTCCTAAAGTTGGGGGAGTGGCAAAAGTCAAATAAGCGATCCTCAGGTGTTTGAACCGCATGGAGTAGGAAGCCGAGCGCGTCCGCCGTCTTTACCCAGAATGCCCATGAGCACCGCCGGTTCTCTGGAGGGGATCTGTTGCAGGAAGGGCAGGATATCTTCGAGGACAAACCACTTGTCCAGATATTCCAGAATCTTCCCCAGGCACACCAGAGAGTTGACGCGGACCTGCACAGCGGCAGTGGAAGATGCGCGCGTAGAAACATTCAGGATACATCGGGAAGCATTTCAGTCGGTAAAAGTTACAAGAAGGAAAAGGATAAAAGTAGAGACAAAAAAAAGCTGAAGACGATGGAGACTCACAGCAAGCGAAGAGGTCTGCAGGCAGGCGGACTTGACTCGAGGGATGAGGGAGTTCTTTATGGACGGGTAGTCAATCAGGTTGGCAAACGTCGGGATGATGTTCAGGCACAGCTCCTGCAGAGATAAGACGGTTTTAAATATGACATCTATTTATATATATATTAGGGCTGTCAGCATTAACGCGTTAATCTATGCGATTAATTTGGCGGCGTTAACGCACTAAAATATTTTAACGCAATTAACGCAACTTTGTTTACTTCCGGTGTGCGTTGAAGTTTTTACACTCCTCTGAATGTCAAACCGCGGCAGTACGGTTTAACACTGTTTCCGTTTTTAAAACAATTATTTCTCCGCGAAAATAAGGAGCAGAAATCAGTTTAACTCGTGGATGAATCAGTCGGGTTTCCTCCTGCTCCTCCTTCCTCCCGTCTCCCCCTCTGATACACAGAGGAACGGAGGGGCGACGTGTCGGGTGACGCGGCGCGGAAATAACTCGTCACATGAAGCCTTCACTGTGATTTGTCAATCCGTTTGTCTGTCAACATTTAGCGAAAAAAACAACCAATGAACACTCAGTAAATCAGTTACCAAGGCCACTGGTTCTGCTGTGTTCAGTGTTAAAGATGACAGGACCAATGGTGTCTCAAATATACTTTTTTTTTTTTACTAATCTGGATGTTTCACTGAAGAAACAATTTATCATCCACAATATTTAATACCTCGCTGGCACTTTATAGGTAGGAGCCTCTTTGAAAACACAGCTCTGTGAAGTTTTGTCTTTAAAAAGAAGAAGAAAAAAACTTTTAATCGCGATTAATGAATTTCAAAATGTGCGATTAATTAGTTACTTTTTTTTAATCGATTGACAGCCCTAATATATATAAATATAGAGTAAGACTTTAAACCCTGCCCTCTTGTACCTGGATCTGTACAGAAGGGGCTTCCAGAGCTCTGTAGACCATCGGAAGCACGTTGTTCTTAATGTCCTCCGAGGGCGTCTTGGTCAACAGGAGGTCCATCTTCTGCAGGAATATCAGCAGGATCTGCACAGCATGGGGGGGGGGGGGGGGGGCAGTTAGGAATACAAGGGTCCAACGCCTGATGCCATGTTCTCCAAATGGTTAAAGTAGTAAGTGGAATGTAGCGGTGAGACGGTGCTCTCGGTGTAGCGTCTAGCTCTACAGACAACACTAAACTAGCTCATATTCACAGCAGAGACCACTCACCATGTTACTAGCCTGAAGAAGCATGGGAAGAAAAATACAGAGAGAGAGAGAGAGACAAGTCTTGATGAAGAGGCAGAACAAAATAAAAAAACAGAGCATGCTGTTTAGGCATATTTACATACTCTAAAATATAATAACGCACAAAACGTCAAAAGGGAGAAAATGCCATGCAAAGCTTAAAAAGAGGGGAATCCCACTTTACTGCGAGCACATCACCCGAGTGAATGTCGTTACGTCTAGCTCACCAGCGCATGCTCAGACTACACCAGTGGGGTGGAGCTGTTGAAAGCTGGACGCGGGCGTCTACCTGAATGGGCTCCTGCTGCTTGAAGATGGGCGTGAGGTCCGGCATGATGAGGCGGACGTACTCCTCCTTGGTGCACTCCTCCGCGATCAGCAGCACGTTGGGCAGCACGAAGGGCACCATGTCCGGGTTGACGAACTCGGAGATCAGAGCCGGCAAGATGCGGTACACCACCACTCTCTGAGGGAAAGAAGAAGAAGAAGGGGGGGAGGAGGAGGGGGAGAAGAAGAAGAAGGAGGAGGGGGAAGAAGGAGAAGAAGAGGTAAAAATAAGAAGGAGGAGAGGGAGGAAGAAGAAGAAGAAGGAGGGGGAGGGGGGGAAGAAGAAGAAGGAGGGGGAAGAAGGAGAAGAGGTCAAAATAAGAAGGAGGAGAGGAAGAAGAAGAAGAAGAAGAAGAAGAAATTACACCAGGGGTCGGGAACCTATGGCTCGCGAGCCATATATGGCTCTTCCGGTGACGGCATATGGCTCCCAGACAATTTTTAGTTGGAAAAAAAAAATCTCGGCCCACCCCCCTGTAATTTTCTCTATCACGCCAGATTACAGCAGAAGTAATTGAAGGGCCCTTTTCTTAAAGACGTCTTTGTTCTTTTATTAAACTAAACAGCCGTGTGTTGTTGATCGTCTCTACACGACAGCATGTCATTTCTGTCTCTACGTGTCGCGTTAACCCTTCTCGGCTCTCCGTCTCGCGCGACGCAGAGCTCCGATGCCGGCGCGGAGCAACAAAAAAAAGTCACCTGCTCTCTTATTTTAACGGTTTAGCTCACTCTAATGAAGAACATCTCATTTCTTATACGTACCTTGGGTAGTTTTGGCAGGATTTTGGGGAGGCTTTTGTAGAACTGGGACTTCTGAAGGTTGTCCCTCTGGAAGAGGGAGTCAAAGTACTGCAGGGTTACAGCGCCCACGTCGTCAAAGAATGGAATCTGAAGGAAAAAAATATTGAATAATAATGTTAATTCTTTGTCGCAGACCGTGAAAATGAGCCGCTGCTCGTGTCTCTTCATGCGCGTCACGCAGATTCAAACCTTGGTCATCTGGTCTGCGTCCGGTCGGACGTTGGGTGTGATGCTGAGCAGCATTTTGACGTGCTCCCTGACCTCCTCGGGGATTTTGTTCAACACTGCTGGACTTATGCTGCTCAGCTACAATTAAAAGAGATAGGAAGCATGGCAGAGGAGAGGAGAATAAGTTTGAGAAGTAAAAAACTAATCAAATCAAAAGACGTCCGCCTGCACTAAGAACTGGACGACGACACGAATCTGAGCAGAGGCGAGCATGGGAAGAGGTAAAAAAACAATAAGCATGCGTGTCAAGAAAGTATTTGCATGGCCCTGTGTTGTCGTTCTATAATTTTCGGAGACATTTGTTTTGGCCCTTTGTCTCTCCAGTCATTCGTCACGCTCGCTCTCACGTAGGCCACACCTCCACCCACCTGGTCCAGCTGCCTGCTGAAGCTCTTGAATATGTCATGCTTGTTGACTTGGAAAACAGGCTTGCCCTCGTTGAAGACGGCGTGCATGACCACGCCCAGTGAGTACATGTCGGAGGCGGAGTCACAGCTGACGGACAGGATGTACTCCGGGGCCAGGTACTCGGGGTTGGGGAGGCACAGCGGCGGGAGGTTGGGCTCCCACTCTTTACACGTGTACTTCGGCTGAAGAGGGGGAGACGGCGTGAGAATATGAAGACGTGGTACTGTGGGAGAGCTCATTGAAGACGGGCTGAACTGAAAGTAGCAAACAGTCTGCAAACACACCTCAATATCGGAGGGGTTGGTGGTGGAGATGCTGAAGTCAAAGCCCATGATCTTCCAGGATCCGCTCTTGTTGAGGATGATGTTTTCTGGAGACAAGTTGCCGTGGACCATTTTCACCCCGCCGTGGAGAAAGGTCAAACCCTCCGAGATCTGAAAGGAGAAAAATAAATAAGTGTCGAGTTTTGATACGGAAGGGTGAAAAAGATTCTGCAATGACGAGAGGATTGTTTCACGGTTGCTATGTTAGACATTGGAGGCATTTTCTATAAATTGTGTCCCTTCAGTATCGGGTTGGACAGAATCATCCAGATATTTCTCTGCACAGGTGTAAAGAAAGATCAGACGGCACTAATATCAATAGCATTATACAATTTGTAGAATTAAGATTCTTGTGGTGGGATTGAAACATTTCCAATAACTCCAAAATCGACCCTGTTCTTAAAACTTGAATGAGAAATGGAAGTTTCATCACCGGTGTGCAAACATGATTGATTTATCACACGGTTGAATTTATTTTCAGACAAAAAATACTGACTTGGTGCGCCTCAAATCATTTAACCAGGATTTTGTTGAAGGAGTAGGAGGACGTGGACATAAAAAAGCTGCAGACATACTTCAGTCAAGAAGAAAACTGAAATGTTAACCAATGTAGATGAAGGTGAGAAAGACACAAACAATGAATATGTTGGTAAAACAGCATACCACTGAAAGGTGAGTCCTGAGATGGATCTGGTTCAACGGGCTTTGAGAATAGAAAATGAATACATATTGGACTTCGAGACTTAAACCTACCAGACCACTAACATTTAGTGGGCTCAATAAAAACAAACAGACAAGTTTGCATTGAAAAATGATTTAGCATCCATCTGACAGGTGGACAGTGCACAGGGTGTGTATTGGGGTTAATGATGTACAGACATTATTACACAGCAAATAATGGGAAAAAAAATCACTAATACAAAAATAACCCAAGCTGCCCTCTTACCTGTAGCAAGCCATACTTGGTCTCCACGTCGTAGAGTTTGTACTCCTTGATGTCGGTGGGCACGGGGCTGGGCAGGTTGTCCCACTGGCCCAGAACGTTGGCCAGACTGGCAAAGACCGGCTCCGTACAGAACGCCACGCAGTCCCTGAGGGCCACGTACAGAGATAACGTCGGTATCATAAAAAAAATAATGTCAAAAGCTTCTTTTTTTTTTATGTTGAATTCTTCTTGAACAGAGAAGAGACAAAAAGCAACGCGAGCAAAGACAAAAACAGAGCGAGAGAAATTATTTTAAATTCAGCACTTGCCTGGCTGGAAGTTTAATAAAGACAAAACGGTAAAAAGAAAGTAAGCGCATGACCGCCTCGACCTGATGGCAGCCTCGGGGGCCATTAATTAATCAGGGCTCTGTCGACGGAGTCTTTTGATCAGGACGAGCTTCGGCTCATATATGCACAAACAGAGCCAGGCAGACAAATACATTGGTTATGTAACGTTCCCCTTGAATGCCAAAGCCCCCCCCCTCCCCCTTTAAGCAGTAGCTCCTTCATTTTGCCCTTGATACCAGTGTGTGTGTGTGTGTGTGTGTGTGTGTGTGTGTGTGTGTGTGTGTGTGTGTGTTAATTACCGAGACTCTTCAAGAGGATGCTGCACCGTCAGGAGACGCGGGTGACGCAGTCTGGTCAGTTGTTGCACTCCTTTTTTCAGCGAATCAACGATTTGGTCCTTCTCGAATTTCTGATACTTATCTATCGTCTTCTTATCAAACACAAACACCGCTACTTCCTGGAGGGTCGAAGACAAACCACAAGGTACCGACATTAGCTTCATGGAGCCCCGTGTCATCTCCGGGTGTTGATGTCAACGACAGCACGATCACTTCGAGTTAAACTTTTATGAATTGCGAGCGGGTCGGGTTATTGGGAGGACGTGAACACGCAAACCTGTTTCGTTGACTTCTTGGTGCCATTGTAGATCCTCCAGCACAAGCCAGGACCCCCGCTGGCAATATGTCGTCCGACCTCAAACTCCCGTGTCACGGGGTTTCCCATGACAGCGCTGGTGACATCCGCCGTCACCTTGGTGACGGTGCTTTTTAGCTTGTTCAGCATAGACTCCATGTTCGCGCCTGACCTGGCAGCTGAAGGGAGAGGTGGATCACGAACCACCCAGGACAGGTGAGAAAGATGAATACGGTTTCTGAACCAGACAGTCAAATGTCAAAACAACGGCAGTTTGCAATTTGGCGCGTAAGTCTTTCGAGTTAAGCAAAACCCGTTCAACAAACCTTTTTGACGTGCACTCCGATGCACCGGCTTGAACATTTGCACATCAAAGTGCCCACCGGCATCCTGCCTGTGCTGGCTGAGGAGAATATGCACCAAACTGTCCCCCGAAATAAAACACGACTCACACCACATTAAGACTCCCTTTCAAAATACTTCAGATTGACTTGAAAGCATGTTAGGCAACAGGAAGTCCGACAAAAAAAAGGAACATGGCTGACAGCTATATTGCTAATTTATCTTCACGTGAACAGTTTCTTCTGGGTTTTAAGTGGGCTCCGAGCACTTTGATGTCTATTTCACTGCAACGAGGCTGAATTGAGATGCACAAGATGCAGTATGCATAATTCATTCCTTATAGGTTCCCGGATAAAAAAAAATAACTAGAGTATAAATGGATCCAAGCTAAATCAATTTTAATCCAAATTTGAAGGATAAATCGGTTGCCCGCTACACAGCACTTCACTCAAGCCCAGTCACGCATGCATCCACGGCAAATGTCACAGGAATATGAAATCCATCAATAAGCATAGCTCAATCTGATGCTTTGTGAATGTGTATGGTGTCAATCACTCAGCCCCCTCCTCATTTGGTACAACAGCCAGGTCTACATGAGCCAAACCTGCAATACAGGCAGATGAAGAACTCAACTGCAAGAGAATCACACCAGTGCGGTATAATCACCGTGGCAGTGCTCATTATTACCTTCGCATTGAAAATGCCGGAAGGTTATGTTTTGATCGCCGTGTATTTATTTATTTGTATGCGTGTTATTCGCAAAACTCAAAAAGTATTGAACCGAATCGCATGCAATTTGGTGGGATGATTGGTTATTATCCGGGGACCATTTGATTAGATTTTGGGATCAATCGGGTCAAAGGTCAAGGTCATGGAAAGGTCAAAATCTTTTTTTTTACCATAGCACGATACATTTTTGTCCAATTGGTATGCAACTAATGCCAAAATGTTCATAATTCAATGCCCAATCATGTGATATACGAAGGTATGCGCTCTACCGAGTGCCCGTTCTAGTTTACTCTGTGATGGACAGATGGCCTGAGTGCAAACAGTCACACAAGATACCAAACGCAAATCTATAGATAGCAATAGGCCTAACAATAAAAATACATAATAGTATTATATAGGCTGTTTAACGTGTTTCATTTGCAACAGGTAGAGCGATACATTTGCTCAAGATCACCGCTGTGGCGTTTTTTTTTTTTTTTACCATGGCACCTCTTGCACGTCACGAACTCACAACAATCCGTCAGCGTCATGAGCCGGTTGACGGAGGTGAACTGAGAGCAGCCTTTTGAGACCACACAGTTTATCGATATAATCTCTCACATAGTTGCGCTCAGACAGACTCGTCGTGGGAAGCCACGCAACCATCATAACGTCGGCCGGGAGCATTTAGATGGTGCATTTGCTGCTCGGCGTGACTGTCAAACAGCCTGACGTTAGCTACATGAAGCGCGTTGATTGCCTGCGCGCGCACACACATCCACAACTAGCACAGCAATGGGACACGTTCGTCTAACAGCGAGCTTCCCAGTCCTTGTTTTACACTCACATGTCGGTCTCCAGAAGGCTGACATCATCGTGGCGGTCTGCTGGCTACCACGAAATACTTTTTGACCCAAACATACCACGGTAGCTACCATACCCAAGCTATCTTCCTCAACAATGCGCAAAGTAGACAGTGACGTTAGTCATCAACGCGACAGTCGGAGACCCTCCGGCTACATACCTCGATATAAAGTGGACTCTCTTGTATGTCTTATTATTCACTGGCTCTCCGCTGCACCGCAGTCAGTAATGGCTGAGAGACAGAGCCCCCATGTCTTCCAGTGGCATACGATACGAGGTAACGTTAGCTTAGTGCGCTAGTGAACGAGCGAACCCTACTTCCGGGTGACGTCATCGGCGGCGTCGCTGTTTCGCAACCACTCTTCTGTGCACACAAACGCTCTGGATTATTTACAACTAAACAATAGTGCACTGATTTTCTTTAACATGCGTGTCCCAGTTGCAAACAAATTGAGGCAGTACTGCAAAAGTAGTTTAAGAGTTGTGTGTACTATTTAAATAGAGTGGTCGTGATTTTAATCGCTATTAACCAAGTATGCATACCTTAAAACAGCGCTATACATATTGACAGCAACACTCCAACACTTTATTTACAAAATGATAAGAGCGCATGACACTATCTAAATACTGTTCTCCATTACAAAAATATATATAAAGTATGTGATTAAGAGTGATATTATAAACATTGCAGTTGCAATATGTCTTCAGATCAGGTAATCTATGTGGCAATCTGATGGTCACATAAATCGGTTAAGTATGAGGGGAAAAATGAAATCACTGTAATTCAGTTACTGTTATTAAGTAACCTCTATAGTGCCTCAACTAAGTATTGTGTGAGCAGCCCCCTTACAACCGCATCAAGGACCCCAGAAGAACTCCACTAGTACGCATGCAAATAAAACAACAGATAACATCAGTTAAACATTTATTAGAAGTTTTGTTACAAAAAAATAAAGCAGGCTTCAGCCTCATAAAGTGCAATCTAACATGATTTCAGTGTATGTAAAGAACAAAAAAAAGCAGAAATGAAATGAGATTTGCCTGCAAATTACTTCTGCATGATCATTGTCAATAATTAGAATAATTCAATCCAACTGAAGCATCTTGCTTAACCAGATTAATTTAGTAGTTTAAAATAACATTACATTATTATTTAGTACACATCTTGTGTAAAGACTTAATGTCCCCTCAAGTAAAATCCTCACAATCAAAAGACATTTGATCAATATAATGGCACTAAAATAATGCTCAACACCCCTGTGAATGAAATCATGTAATAATAAACTGAGCTATGGTTAGCTGATTATTTTACCCCATCTGCTGACATTTCATATCCGTTTTCATATAAGAAAAATCTTGCAATGTCAGTGTTAAACTTTATTCAGCTGCATTAGCGTTGTGTTTATGTTTCCTTAACCAGACAGCATGCTACAGCAAGCCTGGAAAACAAAACAAACAAAAATTGTCATAATAGAAAAATATTAAAGCCAGGTCAAAGTGCACAGCATTACTTCTGCAAACCACATGTCCAAAAGCAGTTAACATAGCGTATCCAAATAAAGCATCCACAGCTGGACCAGGATGTACACATGATGCTTTTCTTGGCATCGACCGTGCTCTACAGTATAAAAGCAAATGCCCTCTTTTAAACAGTATTCATCTCAATAATACATAATCAGTGTCAAGTGTACAATTAAAGAAACCTAAATGGAAAGCAGCAGCAACAGCTGAAGCTTTCCCAGCTCACAGACTACCCCCCATGCAGGCACCTGATATCATAAATGAGCTGATAATTCATTGTTTATAAACTTGTGCAAAACCCCATTCACAACTATTATTAAACCCATGGCTTGGACGAACAGACTTATATCTCTCAAAATGCGATGTTCATTAAAATAGACAATGCATCCAGTGCTACAGGGCTGTAAGAACGATATTAAAACAAATAGTGCTTAAAATCTACAACCTCAACTATTGGAGGCCTCTTGTGACTCAAAGGCATCCTGGGAGTCTACAGCCATGCTGTAGCAGCCCCATTTGTATTAATTCAAGTAATATCTACACTAATCAATCGCTAAACGGCTTTTTAAATTAATTAAAAATGCATTAACTCATGATCAATCTTCAGTGTAAGCGCTGCACCACTGCAAACTGGCTTTGTGAAGTGCACCGAACAAACCAAACCCGTCGGTGGTTTTCAGAAGGTGCTGTGGAAATGCTGGAGGAAGACCACGGGGTGGAGTTTCTCAAACTCTCTGAGCAGCCTCCTCCTCTCCTTGGCAGGTACGGTTTTGCAGGAGGAAATATCGCGAAGCAGCTGCTTGAGGCTCTGCAGCGTGGTCGCCTCTCGCTGGTCCTCGTACTCCTGTGGCGTCACCTGCTGGCAGAAGGTGAAAGCTGCAACACAAAGAGGGGAGAAAAAAAAAGGCCATTGATGACGATGCCCAGTGGACTTACACACTCTGCAGTGATCTGTATATTTATACACGGTGTATATGCATTTGACTTACTGGCAATTGAGTCGGGGTCTTTCCCTTGCTGCATGGTCCGGAGAGTTCTCCTCACAGCTTCAGTCAGGGATGTGGGAGTCTGTGTTACATCACATAGTTTTAAATAATAAAAATGGTTTAATTGATGCGAACGCTTTAAACATCTTTAACCCTTGTGTTGCCTGAGGGTCATTTTGACCCGAATCAATATTACACCCTCCCCCCGCCTATGGGTCATTTTGACCCGATTCAATGTTTCACCCTCCTGTTACCTTTATATTTACTAACATATTTTACCCTTTGGGTTCAATTTGACGCCAGCAATTAAAACCTCCAGAAAATTATTAGAATTAATATTGTTTTCCAAGTTTAAGTGTGAGGCACTTTATGTTTGTTTGTTGACCACCGAAAGAACACCGACATTAAACATTGAATGGGGTCAAATTAATCCGAAGGCGGGGGGAGGGTGTAATATTGATTCGGGTCAAAATGACCCTAAGGCAACACAAGGGTTAAAAAGAGCATGTTATTGAGACCTGAATTGTTTTTTTAAGTATCCATAAGTGTACCTTGAAGAGCTCTGTGCAATTATCCACCAGAAACAGCACCAGCGTTTCGCTTTGGGGTCGGGTCAGTTGATGATTCTGGATTATTCCTCTCTGGAAAGCCCGGCACACCGAGGCCCGGTTATCAATCTGAAAGGAAACGAACCAGAATGTCAACGATGGATACCCGACACAGTGACGACTGATCCCACCGTGGCTATACTCCTCCAACGTTAAAACACAATGTACAGCGTGAACTGGGAACACACAAGCTGGTCGGTGGACCTGTTTCTGAAGACGGCAAGCATCCGGGTGAGCTGCGGTCGCCATGAAGACCAGCAGCCTCCGGAGTTCATCCCTCGCGCTCGTCTCCAGCAGTCGGAAACACAGCTGAGATGCTTTGACGGCATTCTGCACCTTCCCTTCATCTGGACAGGAGATGTGGTCAAGACAGGAGACGGTCAAAGCAGCAGGAGCTCTACAAAAGGAGTAACCTGTCGCTTTGTAATTTACACACTTTTCATTTAAAGGTCAACGTTGCCAGAATGGCCAGTCAAGTGTAACCCACTGATTGGCTCAGGGAGGAAAAACTTTTAATTGGCCAATCCAGGACCCGAGTCCTAATAAATATCCGGGTCAAGGGAGGTCACTTCCTGTTTCGTTTGGGTGCAGACAGCGGTGAGTGCAGCGCGAGTGTACCTCCATTACTTTTAAGTTAATTTTGTGTTGTAGACTGTGCAATGTTCTGAGAATATTTGGTGTAAATGTTAGACCTCCATTTTGTTATATTACATGTTTTTTTTCCTTTTCCTTTGTATTTCCCTGACTATGTCAGCGCTTTTGGTTCCTGCTGTTAACATTTGTTTGTGTTTTGAATTAACTGTTTCATGTGACCTTGTGTACAGGTCAGGTTTTTGAGATGATACAAACTTTGTATCCGATGAAGATGGCGAGCTACCCACGAGTTGGATGAACACAACTGCCCACTGTGACAAAGTTCTGTTCATTATAAATATGTGTTACTTGATTTATTTCTATGTTCAGTAAAAGCCCTTAAACTCAACTATTTGATTTTGTGTTTTTCGCACACAACTTGAGCTCCATAGCCGAAACCTGGAGACAACAGCATAGAATTTGGAAAATAAATCTTGAAATTGAGCCACAGGTTACACAAGCCTCTCTCCACACTTTCCAAAGTGGCAAAGACATAACGCGGAAACAAAAATCCCCGTAAACCTGAATGAAGTCTCACCCAGCGAGTCCAGAATGGCAGCGTGGATGTCCAGGTGGCGTCCCGAGAGAAGCGGAGCTCTTTCCTGTCCACTGTAGTACTTGGCAATGGTGTCAAAGAGCACCCTCTTCTGGCTCGCCATCTGCTCCGCCCGGGCCTCTGAGGAGGAGGCGCCGACAACCCGGTGGCTGAGCTGTTCCCCTGCGACCACAATCAGCTGGTCGGGGAAGAGCTCCAAGCAGTCTGCCGCTGCCGCCAGCCAGCCATCCAACCTGAAAGCAAAAGATGAAATAAAAAATGTTGTTGTTGTTGTTGTTTAAAAGGTGACTGCAGAAGAGGTGAAATACGAGAATCGACGTTTGTTTGCTACCACAACTGCAAAAGACGTTTCTCTGAAATCAAAGAGCACTGACTCGGGCAGATTGAGGGTGTCGGGCAGCTCTCTCTCCAGGCACGTGTTGGAGATAACCAGGTCCTGGGTGGCCAGAGGAGCTCTGCAGGTCTGGAGCTGGACCCTGGTGGGGGAGGTCAGGATGCGGTCCAGCATGGGCAACTCCACCACCTGCAGCAGCTGCAGCAGCGTCTGCTGCTTCCAGACCTCATTCACCGCTAGGGAGAGCAGAAAAAAAACATCCGGCCACCATCAGCGGTCAACACGACTGGGGTTTCCCGTGAAACTGGCAAATACGGGCAGATTTGACTCACCGGCTTTGGACAGAAAGGCAGAAGCAGCGGGGGTCGCGTTAACAGCCGGAGACAAGGCCGGCCTCAGGTTGATGGTCCTCAGCAGCCTCTCCACCCTCCTGTCCGACGACCCCACGGCGAGGGGATTAGAGATCGTCCTCAGTTCATTCAGCCTCCTGAAACAAAGAAGCAGCATTAAGGGGATTAAAAAGCGCCCAGGTATCAGGGGAGAAGCTCAACCTTGATGCAACATATTTCAGGTATGATCAGTGCTTACACACCATATTAAATCCTATGCTAGATCAAGGGTTGGTTGAACTTCTGAATTTAGCAACTCTGCAGCTATCTCTCAAAGATGTTATCCAGAACTAGATTCCAATAGCAATATTTTAACGCATATATTCCTGCAGCTCCAATATCTAGTGTTACTTTATTTTGCACTAATCCATCTTGGACACTGGATACATACAAGGAGTCAGTTAAGGAAGCAAACTTATCAGATTCCCAGCAAAACCAACCTGGAGCTCTTCCTCCTCTTCAGCCCCTCTTCCTCCTGCGGCGCGTCTTCCGCGTCGCGCTCCCTCCCGGCGGGACCGGGTACCGCGCTGTAATCCAGGAAGCGGTACAGGCTGCAGCCGCTGTCCTCGAAGGTCACTTCCTTGTCCCTGCGGAACAGCTTGGTGCCCACCGGCTCGAACACCTTGGCCTCCATCAGAGCCTGGCAGAGGCGAGCGGCTTTGAGGCGCGACACCTCGCTGGCGCAGAACGCCACATTCTGCATCAAGTAGCTGAGCACGGCGTCCACGGCGTCCGAGCCCGTGAAGCACGCGGCGTGAGCGCGCAGGTGCCTTCGACAGCGGCGCACCTCCACCTGGAGCTGCAGGGCCCGGATGATGTTGTGCCACAGCTGGGTGGCGCCGAAGGGGCCCGAGAAACCTGCCAGGAGGAACAGGGGGGGGGGGTCAATGCGAGAGCTCAAATGTTATGTCATGCGAGCTTTCAAACTCGTAGGATCATTTACAGTCTTTCAAGCAAATGTGAATACAAATAATTTACAAATAAACTTAAATTCAAAAGGTGAACATCAAGAAACAAATAGAGGAAAATAAGACCACAAACAACTTGTAACTAAATGTATTGTAAATATATATTTGAAGTTAGCCTATAATCGATTAAATATGATCAAAAATGACGGTGGACCAGTAAACGCTGGACCCATAACAGTTTAGCTGCCACTCACACGTTTGTCATTTCACTGGAAACCAGTTGCATCAGTGGAATGTATTTATCGTACAGTAGATATGCTGTTTTTTTATTTTTTACACTTGCTGTACTTTAGGCCGACTTCGTGTACTTGCACCTCACTTGAGTATTTCCACACGCTTCTATTCCACGAGCTAAATTCCAGATGGACATTTTTTTTTCTTTTCTTCCAAACAATGTTTAACTAAATCAATTAAACATAGTTACAGATTAAACTATCCGCTGACATAGTTCGACTTCGCTCAACTGTGAAAGTAACATTTTAAGTAATCACGTTGAGGATCGGGTTATAAAGTTTAAGCATTTAATGCGCTGTCGTTCATTTCAGTTTTTTTTACACGACAACGGAAGACGCAAGTCTAAATATGCTCCTAAAATTGGATCCTGTTGTTTTTGCTTCTGCAGAACCCTATTTACCACATGATGTTCTCTAAGGATATGTTGAATTCCACTTTATCACACGCGGGAATCTTCCCACGCACGTGCCTATATACAGGACTGTCTCAGAAAATTAGAATATTGTGATAAAGTTCTATATTTTCTGTAATGCAATTAAAAAAAAAAAAAAAAAAAAAAATCATTCATTCATTATCAAAATCTAACAAATATTTTTATTTTTTTATTTTTTTATATTTATTTTTTTATTTTTACAGCTTAAGAAACTCTAAAAATCCTATCTAATAAATTTAAATTTTTTCATAAAAAAAAAAAAAAAAAAGAAAAAACAAGTGTTTGTCAAGGCTCAGGAGAAACCCTTGCAGTGGTGTTAGTTTATAGACAATTCATGATTTGTTTTTAATTATTTATACTACACTTTTCATGATATTCTAATATTTAGAGATAGGATATTTGAGTTTTTTTGTCTAAAGCTGTAAGCATAATCAGCAAATAATAAAGAATAAAAATATTGAATATTTTTTTTGATAATGAAGAAATCAATGCATGACATTTTTTTTTTTTTTTTTACAAAAAAAATAAAGAACTTCATCACAATATTCTAATTTTCTGAGACAGTCCTGTATAGTGGACGACCGCGCTCTTCTGTAATTCTTCTCTAGCTCGGTCCCAGAGGCTGAACAACTCTTTTCAAGCAATCACACAGAGGTTTCCCGTGATACACTTAACCGTTTCTTAGTACTGCGGGGAACAAGGAAGAAGACTTGGTCATTGCACTGTATTTCACCGTGTAGATAAACCTGCCTTATTGAAATAAATTCAATATACTCTGGAATAAGAGTGCAGGAATCTACTCGATGGAGACTCCCGTTTAATGAAAGAAGACGACTTTCAGAATGGAGACACCAGGGTAAACACCGGGCCCAGGTCACAGCGACCGAGGAACACAATCCAACCCAGTTCCTGCCTTCGTCCCAGATAGAGACAAATGTAAGTAATGTTTTGGATCTCACTGTGTGTCAAATTATTTGTCATCCTTTTCCTTTAGAGGCCGAATATGAAATGGGATGGCCACGGGGAGATACAGGGTTTCTGTTTAAATGAATAAACATCCGCCATCGTCTGCAATCGAAAGAAAACTGAGAAAAACAATTACGATTCTAATCGGGACCTCTTTGCACGGCTGGCGTGAGAAGTAAAGGCACTTCTGTACCTTGGAAATATACCTCAAAGTTGTCCGAAAAGGGACAGACACTTGATAAATGCAATGCTGGTGGCCAGTAAAAAGACTATTACAAGAAAATGGTTATTACCAGAGTGTCCTACAAATACATCATGGAGAGACACTGTAACAGAAATCTACAGAATGGAGCAGATCACAGCTCATGTTCACCAAAGAACGGAAACATAACCCTCCTGTTACTTTTACATTTACTAACATATTTTACCCTCGGGGTCAATTTGACCCCAGCAATTAAAACCTCCAGAAAATTATTAGAATTAATATTGTTTCCCAAGTTTAAGTGTGAGGTACTTCATGTTTGTTTGTTGACTACCTAAATAGCCCTTTAAATATATAAAAAAGTTGATATTTCTTAAATGTTTGACACAGTGAAAAACAGCCTGGGGTCAAATTGACCCCAAAGAACACAGACGTTAAACATTGAATGGGGTCAAATTGACCCTAAAGGTAACAGGAGGGTTAAGCACTGGCAAAAGTGGTGCAACTATGTCACAGACAAATGGCCTGACTGTATTTCTTTACTCTATGGAAAATGATTTCTCCCTGCTTTATTTATAGTTTTGTTACTATGGTATTGTTTTTGTTTCTTTATTTGCATATCTGTTTATTTTTTTGTTTCTTACTTCTCTTTATACATAGAATCTGAAAAATGTAAATATGTGTACGTGAGATTCTGAACACTTATAAAATATAATTTTTTTAAAAAGAGAAGTATACAGGACTGTCTCAGAAAATTAGAATATTGTGATGAAGTTCTTTATTTTCTGTAATGCAATTAAAAAAACAAAAATGTCATGCATTCTGGATTCACTACAAATCAACTGAAATATTGCAAGCCTTTTATTCTGATTTATTGCTGATTATGGCTTACAGCTTAAGAAAACTCAAATATCCTATCTCTAAATATTAGAATATCATGAAAAAGTATACTAGTAGGGTATTAAACAAATCACTTGAATTGTCTAATTAACTCGAAACACCTGCAAGGGTTTCCTGAGCCTTGACAAACACTCAGCTGTTATAAATCTTTTTTTTAACTTGGTCTGAGGAAATATTAAAATTTTATGAGATAGGATTTTAGAGTTTTCTTAAGCTGTAAGCCATAATCAGCAATATTTAAAAAAATAAAAGGCTTGCAATATTTCAGTTGATTTGTAATGAATCCAGAATGCATGACATTTTTGTTTTTTTAATTGCATTACAGAAAATAAAGAACTTTATCACAATATTCTAATTTTCTGAGACAGTCCTGTAGGCACTTCCCCTAAGGCCTAACCAAGTCAAGGCAGGTAAGGGCTCAACTGGTTTTCAATCCTACTGGTTTCCCTACGCACGCAAGTATACGTAGTGTTCACTCGACAGCTGCAGCGGTTGTCTTTCTCGGTCACCGGATTCATCAAACATTCACAAACATATTGCTGAAGATCTTCAAGCCAAAGTTCATATACATTGCAGCAATTACGATTGTATGTATAAAAAGATCGCAACGACCTGGAAGCGATCTCTTTCGAGCAAAATGAGAATGCATTCAAAGACGCCTTGTCTTTTGAGACAAATGTACATTTGAGACGAGTGTACAATGACGATGGTACTGTGACAAGAGATTAAAAACCTTGCGAACACTGAGCAACAGGAAGAATGGAATAGGAGTCATGCACAACCCAACAACTGGTTATCTTGAGCGCATATTAAAACACTTCAAAACATATTTTGCGATGCTTTTAGAAATAATATTCAGACTATCATAATAAAAAGATAATATTGATCAACGTTATTTACATATTACACGAGTTGAGAAAATGCTTCACAGACGTCAAATCAGACAATACGCTGTCCAATTGAAAATCATGTAATCAGAATCAGGCAATAACTTTAATTTAATTAGCGACACCAGTATTAATATAGGACACGTGGCAGACAATATAGGACTTCTGCTGTCCAGCATGTTTTCTTTGATTGTTTATCTTGACCGTTGTGTTATATTTTTGTTTTATTTTTATATTATGATATCTGAGTCTGAATATTACTTATAAAAGCATCGCTGAATATATTTGGAAGTGTTTTAATATCCGCTTAAATTTCAGATAACCTGGACTACACTGTTCCCTGGACACATGAGTACATTCTTAAATGACTTGAGATTTTTTTTATATCTGTTATTGATTGATATTATCATTTTGCTCGACGGAGATCGAATCCAGGTCGTTGCGATCTTTCTGTAAATATATGTTCTTACATGTATTTTGTCATACGTGATGTAGTGCTCACTTATACACTCGTAATCGCTCACTTATACACTCGTAATCTGAATCTGGTGACCGAGACCGCTGAGGCTGTTAAGTGAACAATAACAATCGCACAATATACTCGCGAAGTATTCTTTTTAAAAGAACGTAAAGTCACTCACTTTTTTCCCATAAAACGTTGAATGTTTACAGGGGAAAAGATCAATCTTGTATTTTTGAATGGTGTGTTTTTATCAGTGTGATATTGTTACTTTCCTTACTTCCTGCATTAACTAGGATACTGTTTCTCCTTAAACAAGAGCCATAAAATCTATAACACACTTTAAATTAAATATATGTTTCCTTAATCTTACCATTATGTATATTTTCACGAAAACTTCTCGTTTGGCTGTTCAGCCTTCTGAAACGAGGAGTTAAATCAGCCGCCATCCCGAGCTCTCTGTATGACGTAGGCATCTGCTTCTTCTTCGTGTCCTTCTTCCAAACATAACCAAGTACCGTGCGCTGCTGTCCCCTACAGACGATAACAAGTACTGCGAGCCCTTTCCAATTTCTGCCTCCCCAAAAAATATGTTGCACTGGTTAAAGTTAAACCATCTGTATGTTAGCTCATGAAAAAGGCAGGCCACAATGTTAGTTGTGAAGTTAATGAAGAGAAAAATAATTCAAAAGTATATTTATTGGTTGTAGGTCCAGGTCCGGATACAACAGCGTCCGGGTCCATACTCGGATTGCGGTCGGTTTATTGGAGACCCCTGTTATAGTGGAACCCATCGGCTATAATCTGATTTTCATTTGACTCTAAATGAGTGTTATTTACAAAAAGAACGTCATGCTGTTCTGATGAAGACTTAAAACTATTGCGATTGACACAAACTGTTGACAATGTTTACTGAGGAAATCAATGGGTCATTGTAGAATAGGTCCTAAAATGCTTTGTGCATGCTATCGACTTATTTTCTAAAATTGTTGTTGGCGAACGCTTACTTGGCTCCTCCAAGTGTTGTTCAGAGTTCAAGAATAGAAGCGCCTTGGTCGCCAAGTGGTGACGCAGGTCAATTATTTCAACTATCGTGTGGTTGGTGTCATCATCCCACTTCAGGTTTTTTTACACAAGAAGTACAACAGGTTATTGTGTAAGCACTTTGACACGTCAGACCTGCTTCCAAGCTGAAAGTTGAAGCAGTCGACTCATCTCAGTGTGTAATTAACTGCAGGAATGTGTCCACTGCGTATACGGTTAGAATAAGCGTGATCACAATTACAGCTCAACACTCTTCTGAAACAGGGTCAGACTCATTGATGACTTTGTTCTGTTTTGCTTGTGTGATTTTTTTAATTATTTATCGATTGTAATGATGCCGAAAAAAACAACAAATAACCAACAACAGCTTTGGAGTTGTTTGTAGAAGAAGTGAGGAGGTTTACAGTATGAGTTGAACCAGTTTAACAATGCTAAAACTGGAAGCCTATCCTAACATGTTGTCAGAAACCTTTTTCGAATGTATAATATTTTATGTAATATTTCTGTTAATTTTCAACTATTATACTAAAAATAATGTCATTAAAATATATAAGAAAGGGGATAGTTCCAGGCCTCTAATACTTTCAGTATTTTATGAACCCTAAAAATAAATTCCAGAATTAAAATTTGAAAAACAAAACGCCTTTAATGAGCACATACATTTCAAGGGCACTATGAATGGGAAATATTTACTAAATGAAATGTTTAGAGATTTTGGTTTCGTTATGTTTATTTGTCTTTTTTAAGATTTGGATTAATTCTTTATATTCACATATTTATAGGGTTTACCAGATTTGGGAGTTTTGTTTTTGTTTTGTTTTCTTCAAATTAAAGCCTCAATGTGGTAATAAATAAGGAAAAATATCAGATAAAAAGGTATTTTCAAACAAATAGTTCTACTCATTGCAGCTGAATGGATTTAGTCTAAAGGTGAGTTTCACTCATTGCTGCTGCATTCAACCCGTGTGCTCAAACAGGTTGGTCAAGTCGGATTACAAACTAAAAATGTTACTTCTGATGCTAAAATTGTGATTCGACATGTGAATGAAAAATCTGTTGAATGCAGTAAAAACATATATTTTAAAAAATCTACTAAGTTTGTTTTAAATGCAAAGTACGATGAAATATAATTGTCCGGTGTCTGTGCTGTGATTGGATGCCTGCTGCAGGTGGCAGGTGAATGTCGCAACATTTAATTCCACTCCTCCAGCTGAAGCTCCGCAGACACCGAACACAGTAAGCGGCGCTCCAACCACTATTTGTAACTGGAACTGTTAAAAATGTAATGGAAAAAATATGTATATTTTAATTTTGAGGCAGACGGACATATTTACTTTAGTTTGTGAATGTAAAAAAAAAAGGTGATCTAAAAAAAAACCAGTTATATATATAATATCATAAAGACATGCACCGCAGCCTCACCCCGGTTCGTATGGATGTGAATGAATGTTGGTGGTGGTCGGAGGGGCCGTAGGCGCAGATTGGCAGCCACGCTTCCGTCAGTCTGCCCCAGGGCAGCTGTGGCTACTGATGTAGCTTACCACCACCGGGACGACTGTGTGTGTATGACTACTGGACTCTGGACTGTAAAGCGACTTCGAGTGTCTAGAGAAGCGCTATATAAAATAAATGATTATTATTATTATTATTATTATATATATATGTATATATATATATATATATGCATATATATGCGAAAATACACACGTATACAGTCTGGTGCCTGAAGGTCTCTGAAATGGATATAAATACATATTTTTTAGAGTTCACTGAAATATGGTAAAAGAGGGAGCCAAACTATTTTTTAAAATTATTTTTAGCGTTACTCCAAAGGTGAGTTTTACTTTTAAAGCACTTTATACTTTTTAGAGCATGTTTGGCCCCGGATATATTGTTACGCTTTTAGGACCGCATACAGCACATATCCCAATACAATATTAGAACCTGCAAAAAAGTTAGACTCGTTTTGATTTCAATCATTATTGTTGTTTGTTTCTGTTGTATGAGGAGCAAAAGCTTGTCGGAGATTTAATACGATGAAATAAAAATGCTCATGAATAAAAAGGTCAGTATTTAAGTCAATAGTACAATAATATATAACAAATAATCAAATGATATATTCCGTCCTATACAAAATGTTAACAGATGAATGAGGACAAACCTGTTTCAACGTGTCAAGGCCTATCAGACAATGAGCCTTTGTTTCCTTTTTACGGAAGTTACTGACAGTTTTTTATTTTTAGAATCGACTCAGCATTTTGAATCTTCGATGGTAGACCAATGGGATTGAGGCAAGGATATACACGATTATAGTGGGCAGTGATGAGAAAAATAAATTAAACAATTCATAAATGCAATGTTCAGATATGAATTCTGAAATAAAAACCATGGGATATACAGTAGATATATCATATAATAAGCCTGTCATGCTTTAGTCTTTGAATGTATGATTATCTTTTTTAAATAGTATGCGTCAATAGCCTCTTATGAATCGTGTTATTGTTAAATAAAACTGATAGTTTATAAGTCAAAATTACTGAATAGTCTGTATCATGATAATACAAAATATATAATATATATTGTCTACTGTGTTAAATAAATACATACGTCAGTGTAACATTTGCAATAAGCACTTGATCAATGATGTAAGATCCATTAAGTTTTACTCTCTGTCTGACTGACAGACTTTGGTCTTTGTATGGAGTTTCCTAAGGAGAGAATTGTCACTGGCACAATCTACCCTTCATGCCAGATATTTGAATACATATTTGCACATGACTCTGTATTTGACCTAGCACGCCCTTTCCTGCTGTGTTGTGAGATGCATGACGTGTTAAGGTAGAACAACTTTTAAAACTGAGAAATACAATACATCATCAGAATCAGAATCAGAAAAATTTATTAGCCATGTATGTTAGACACATGAAGAATTTGACTTGGGGGCTGAGGTGTACATATTAGTCAGACAAGCAAAACAACAACAATCAAAAACAATCAACAGTCAACATATAAGATGAAATAAATCAAATAAATCTGTTCATGAGGGTCAGTGGGGTTCACTGGGGGACCGGGCTCTGTTCATGGGGGTCAGTGGGGGACCGGGGCTCTGCTCATGAGGGCCAGTGGGGGACTCAAGCTCTGTTCATCAGAAACAGCTTTAGAACCTGTTCTTTACTCCATAAATACTGGTAATGTAACATTTAGCTTGATGCCAGAAAATGAAACCGAATTTCAGTGATTTTACATTACTTCTTGAGTTCTTTTTACAAATCTAGCGGTAATAATTACCTGTGTTTCCATAAATGCGTGTCCCATCGCAAATCACTTGCTTTCATTCAGACGACTCAATGTCCATTCAAATGTACCGACTTCCATCAACGACTGTCTTCTCCCCCCCAAAGGTGAGCCATGGCCTGCTGGACGTATCTGCGTCCTATTCTCTTCAGCATCGTGGCGGTGCTGTGCTTTCTCCACCTTTTCCTCTCGTACAGGTCTGACATCCAGTACCCCAACTTTGGAATTTACACGGGTCGCTTCTGTCCTGCATTTCTGTGTGCAGAGAAAGCGCAGACCAATGAGTCAAACCCCGACAACTCCACAGAGCTCCACAATAACCCGAATTCCAATCGAACCCAGAAGATCCAGGCAGCAGCAATGGATGCTGAGCCTGACACACTTTTGCTGATCTGGATGTGGCCATTTGGCTTCAAATTTGATCTCAACTGCAACGGTTTCAATTTGTCAAGATGCCGCATAACAGATGATAAGAGCCTCTACCATAAAGCCCACGGGCTTTTGTTCCACCACAGGGACATAAATGGACAGCTATCAAATATGCCCAAATTGCCACGCCTCACTTTTCAGAAATGGGTGTGGTTTAATATGGAGTCACCCACAAACTCACATCCAATCCCTGGACTTAATCGAGTCTTCAACTTGACGTGCAACTATCGCCTTGATTCAGATATCCCAGTGCCTTATGGATATCTGGAACCAGTGACATCTGAAGATCAGAGTTTTAAATTGCCGGCGAAGGACAAGTTGGTGTGTTGGATAGTGAGCAACTGGAACCCGGAGCACAGGAGAGTCCAGTTCTACAATGAACTGAGGAAACACGTCGAGGTCCATACTTATGGCCGCACCTTTGGCAAAACTCTAAGTGACCAAGAATATCAAAACACAGTTTTGAGTTGTAAATTCTACCTCTCTTTTGAAAACTCCAACGACAGAGACTACATCACAGAGAAGCTGTACAGGCCTATGACAATAGGAAGTGTCCCCATCGCTCTGGGCCCTTCAAGACAAATGTATGAGGACCACGTCCCAGCTGATTCTTTCATTCATGTCAACGACTTTTCTACTGCAAAGAAGTTGGCACAGCGGCTACTTTACCTTGACCAGAATCCTGTGGAGTACATGCGATTCTTTAACTGGACAAGCATGTTTAAAGTAAAACATACTTATTTTGGAAGAGATCACGCATGCAAAACCTGTAAATACTTACAAAACCACAGGGGGTACCAAGCTGTTAATGATCTGAACGGTTGGTACTGGGGTTGAGTAACACACAGTTTAATGACACCTCAGGTCACTATATGACCTGAAGTATCATTGTCACAAATGCTCTTTATTGATTCGTTATTCATATAATTTGAATAGCTTTTTACATTTTTCTTTTTTTCTTTACTTTTATGTGTTTATCTCGCTTTCTCAAACCAGACCAAAGAAAAGCGATGACCTAACCCCAATTATGTGTTCTTATTATGGGGTTATGTATGTGTGTAAGTGTGTGTGTGTGTGTGTGTGTGTATGTGCGTGTGTTCCTCATTTTGCGTGAATTTCCCTTTGTTGTTTGTTTCAATCAAGTCATTTATTTATTTATGTTGTATGATTATTATTGTATATAATGATTGATTGAATATAATATATTCATACTGACTGCGCAACAACACGCGGTTCCTCAGGAACAAATGGAGGTCTAACGAATGAACCTAACATTTAAATGTATTTATTCATTTAGTTTTTCATAAAAAATTGGTTGTATTATGAATGGCCGACGCAACAAAATTTAATTTCTTCAATCAAATCAGAAATAACATTCCTCATAAATAGGGTTGGGTACCGAAACCCGGTGCCAATATGGTACCGGTTCCAATACAACCGGTATTACCCGGACCGAAACGCAACGCACATTCCGGTGCTTCTTTCCGGTGCCTGAGCCGATTGAAATTGAAAAAAACTATTGTTGTGAACTTCTCTGGTGACTCCGCCCTGTCAGCAGGTTGCGAGCCTCTCATATTTAACTCTGACAGCGGAGGTTGCGCCGTGTGTGACTACGTGAACCCGTGTGGAGCACACCAGCGTCAGGCTGGGCGCGACGGGGAGACCGTCACCGGTCCCCCTGAACACGTGGAGACCGATTATGACAAGCAGCCTTAACTCAGATTAGTACCGGAACGTTGATTGCAAGTCTTGCATTCATAAAAGTAGGCCAAGAAATAATAAATTAGCCATTATAACCATGCTTAAGCTAGCTCGTAGCGAGCGTGACAGTCTGCTAGCAGATGTGTTGATGTCCAGCGATCCCGGCTGTATACCCGGTGTTACCGGGAATATAATGACGGAGGAATAAAGACCGTGGGGCGTCACTTTGTTTCAGTGTAACTCTCGCTGTCAGAAGCAAAACTTTATTTGTCACGTGTCATCTTCAGTACCTCTGATTGGTTGTTCTCTTTGCCCATCAAAACAGTGACAGGATTAACCCTATAAAGTCTGCACATGACAATACATATCACATCATATCATGGAGAACATATATTGTGTATGTTAACAGTCTGATATCCGTTGTGTGTCGGTGCTCCATGATAACGGCTTCTACAGGGAATATGGCCGAAGAGGTTTTTAATGTCCTCATTGTGCGTTTAAAAAAAAGTATCGGTTCAGGCACCGTTTAGGCACCGGTATCGTTTTAAAAGTACCGGTTTAGCACCGGTATCGGAAAAAACCCAAACGATACCCATCCCTACTCATAAATAATTGCCACTCTTTTTAACTGAATGGGGATTCTGTTCATATGATGTTATACATTAACATAATTGATAAATGAACTTAATTTGAACAAAAATGTTGACAAAAACTAAATAGACAGGTCATTTTAAACCCTGTTTACCGTTGGGATATTTATATCGGGTCATTTTGTCAGTGTTTGAATAGGTTTGTTCCCGAGCATCGACACTTGCCCCATAATTACTGTAAATATATATTCTATTCTTTTCAGGACTAATGAATGTTAATTATTTAACTCCACACAGAAGAAGTTGTCAAACGTACAAACAGTGATGACCCCTCCACTTCACTCGGAGGGGTCTGGGTTGATTCTTTGTATTTCAGGATGTTGCTTGTCAGTTGATGAGCTGCTCCTGAGCTGCAGGGGTTGCAGTCGAAACGTTCTTTTTAAAAACATGACCCTGTGAAAGCTTTTGTTCTGTTGCCTGCAGGCAATCAAACAGCTTATTTTCACTCGTGCATTATCAATGAAACTGTTCACTATCAATATCTTCCTTTGTGCAATAATGTAGATTCAACGGTTTGATTATATGCAGATTTTTAACAGTTTAATAAAGTATGATAGGCCTTGATTGTTTCGTTTTTTACTGATGCTTCTTGTTATTGAGAATGAGGCTTCGTTCAGTGACAATTTGCAATATTTAATGTTTATCTTATTTCTTTATTTCTTTATTTTTGTACAATCAATCCATATAAAATGTAACAAAGTTGTCACTGTCTGTTCATATTAATCTAAATGAATACAAGTAGTTTATGACTATGATTATAAGTGTTGTTCATTGACAATTTGCAATATTAACTGTTCATCTTATTTTAATTTATTATTTCTATGTTTCAAAGTAAATCAAGACATGTTAAATGTAACGAAAGGGTTGTCACTGTCAATTCATATTGGTCTAAATTAATCCCAGTAGTTTATGACTGTATGAGGATAATTGTTTGCAATACATCTGAAATATTGTTTATCTTATTTTGTATTCTTGTTTTCTGACTGCTGTTTAGTATTGTTTGCTCAACACATTTCCACACAGTCGCACATGCTGACATTACTGATTACCTAATCCCCATGGTTGTTTTGTTTAGTTCATGTTTTTAGTGAAGTAAATGTGAGTATTTATTACTTTTCACTCGTCTGGTCTAGCATTAATGTTGCAGCCTTTGAGCCGTGCTGTAACACAAAGTTACATTTATACCTCGAATTAAAATTAGTTACACATTAATCTCATGGAGAATGACCTAACTGTAAAAATGCAATGCTGAGGTCAATAACCACTCAAGGTCACTAGACTTCAGACAATTGGATGAGATTGTTGCTCAGATTTTATATTACAATAGTAGCTATGCCTCATTTGCCTCTTATGATGGAATATTTGCTTTTTTGTTATATCTTACTATCTCCCAAGTTGTTAGTTCTTCGAAAAATAATCCAAACATATGTTGGACCTCACATTAGTGAAGTAACCACGTGGTTAGACGACATTCCTCCCGAAAAGAAATACATAAGGGTTGCATCCAAATACGTTCCTTGGACTGTGAAAACTATGCTTCAACAGGCGATAGTGGGAGACACACGTCACCCCGGCTGCATTAGGACCATAAGCGGTTTGATGCAAAGGGGTTAACATGTTTCTACATGTAATAATAACAGTGCACAATATTCAATCCAAAAAATAGCTCTGTATTAAGCATTGGCAAAATATGGCATACTGACTGTATCTATACTGGTACCTGTACTGGTACCTGCACTTTATGATCAAGGCAACTATGCTGTACTGTATGAAACGTGCTAAAGATTAAAGAAGTAGCACTATGTGTACTTGATGAAAGAGACAGGAATTGTGTTGTCTATCAAATAATTAAATGTTTTTCATGTTCGTATTATTATTAAAAACAAGTAAATGGTTATGATATACACAGACATACACAGCTGTAAACAGACTGAGGTCACAACCGTGTAAACAGAGTCGTCCCACGTGAAACAGAGTGGAGCGTACCATTTCCACCCAGGGTGACACAATGTAGAACATCGCATCACGTTTCTCTCTCCAAACTCGACGTGTACATTTAGTTAAAACATATGGAAATTTAAAACGTGTCTTTTAATAAAAGACACGCAAATCTTGAATCGCAAACATTCTCTTTGCGTTTTTACTGGCCGTTGATCGACCCCCATGTACGAAATGGTTTCGCCCAAAAGTCCTCAACGTCAGTTGGGGTAACTAAAGACCTTTAAACAGGGAGACCAGCCTCACAAAACGACAACGGATCTTCACTATACAGTTGAGCTATTTTGGGTATCAGTCTCCCTTTCCCAGAGACTTGAATGAGGTAAAGGTTGAAATTTGTTCGGGTTAGTTTCTAATTAAAATGGTCACTCACTTGGCTTGTTTTTGTTGTACAACTTTACGTTCATTTTGACTTTGCGTTTGGCTTCGTTGTGGAGCGAAACTTCGGTACAGTCGTCGAAGGTCGAAGCTAAATACGACTGACGTTACTTTAACACATGACTAGTTTCCTGCTTTACTTATATAGGTTATGGCTGTTGTGTTCCAGCCAGATCGTCGTGTCTTTTACAAAGACCGTCGTGTAAACCCTGCTGTAATGTAGCCTCCACAGAGGTGACGAGCTTATCTTCGTATGTGGAAATGTATTTCATCTGACTGCAGCTTTTGTTTGGCTTCTGACTTTGGTATGGAAACGCGACGAACTATATTAAATGTGCATGAAGTTCTTGTTGTTGTCCGCTGCTAAGATCACGTGTACCCACTTCTTACGCGTGTGTGGGTATTATTTTTGGTTTTTTTCTCCCACTTGCAACCAAAGATTTTCCATGTCACGGTGACAGACGGGGAGCTGCAGCCAATAGGGAGTCCCCCCGTGTGGTTAGCCCCGCCTCCTTGATCCACTGCTTTGTTTACAATATACTGCAGACAAATCTGGGACCCAGAAGACTTTGTTTCTGCAAAGGAGACTGTAACATTTTGTAGATTATTCGGATATCGTATTGTATTTATTAAAAACAGCTGTATTACCAGCACATTGCATTCCAGTGCTCTATTTTACGGTCTACAATGAACCGACTGCTTAAAACCAGTCCAACACATGTACATTGTTTATTTAAAAACAATGTTAACTTGCATGTCCATACATATGGCAAATGTTTATCTTTTTATCTTCATGTTATTGCATAATGCATTTGAATTGACCCAGTATTTAGACTATTTCAAGAGGATTTCCTATAATGAAGCAGCAGATGACCTATAATCCGAAATCAGTTTTCTGCACTGTACTGCTCCCAGCACTCTAGATAATCTCTGAAAATTGCCCTGCTGCCTTGCGGTGGCCTAGCTGTCAAGTCTAGCAGATGATGTAATGGATGAGCAGCGGACACAGCAGGGGTACATGGACGTCACACACCCACCCTCACCCTTTGAGCTATCTTTAAACCGAATGAGTAGCGAGGGAGTGTGCATTCATTTTTAGAAGCAGATAACTGAGTCCGGGGACAGGAAGGAACACCCAAGGGTCACTGCCAGCGCAGATAATATTAGAAAAGGCATTTTATTGCTACTTTTCTTTGGCCAAGTATGTGTGATAAGAACACAAACACAACTTCCACAGTAGTTAAAGTTTGATTTTTTTTTTATTCCCTCAGATGGATTTAGCTCGTATGTGTTTATATTTCGTTAAAAGACAGGCTGTTTGTGTAGGGAAAGCTGTAACGGGATCGTTTTGGCAATTGAGAAGCCCTCTATTGTCCCATGTTGCCCTGGAGACCCCATTCATCTCAGATAGGCCGACCACAGAGGTGGGCAACCTTATCCAAAGTCTGGACACACACACACACACATAATAACCTATTTCCACAATTAGGTTAATTTAAAAATAGGCCTGTTCGAATAAGAAACATATGCATATCCATAGGTTTACACTCTCAATCAGCTTTTGTTCAAACCTAGTAATGGATGTCTGTTGTCCCATGTTTCCTTAGAGACCCAGTTCATCTTGGCCAATATGCCTATTTGTTTAAACCTAGTTTTGGAAATAGTTTTTTTCTGTTTGTGTCCAGACTTTGGATAATGTTGTCCAGTAAACACGCACTGAAAATGTTTTTCCAAAGAATTACTTTATGCACCGTCAGTTTGAACCAACCAAAAACCAACAATGCATTAGTCTTAGGAAATGGCTCAGTACTTTCTAACATATTCCGTCTTTCGATCTCAACCTCAAGCCATTTGTATCCCATTGAAGATGTACATCTTGAAAATGACCAGATCGTGAATATGTTTCAGTTTCTAAAGGCAAAGCAATGTTGGTGGTCATTTACACCACCTGGAGGGTTCACTTCAGAATCTGTGGTCATGAAAAAAGTCATTAAGTGCAACAGTGGGGCACTTTTATTTGTTTTAATAGTTTTATTCTCTTTCCACTTCAATTCTAAACCTGTGCCCGGTGTTTCTGTTCAAGAGAAATCCAGTTGTTCCTGAAGCCATAGCCGACGAGCTTACGGGTTGTAACCAACTCCTCAGGTGCAGCTGCGAGCCGAGATGCCTCTAAACGACGAGCGACCGACCTCCACGTCCAGCGGCGAGGAGCAAGGCAGCGACGCGGAGTCGTCATCGGAGCGTTGTGACAGCATGACGTCGACCAGCGACGCGGACTGCTCCCGCGAAAGCTTCACGAGCGACGGCTCCAGCAAACATTGCACGCCCTCCTGTGAGTTGTCCCACCTCCCCGTGTCATTTTTTTGTGTCCATGGTTTTCTCAGTTTGTCTGGTTTCTGACTCGGACTCCACTTTGAGAAGAAATCTCTATGATGCTATTTTTGTTTTTTACATTTCAAGACATTGGTAAAAATGCCTCTGCACATTACTACAAGCCAGAGAAAGGGAAAACCAAATATATATATATATATTATATGTATATATTACCAACCCTGTTTCATTGGTTGATTTCACGTGCCCACTTCTTTTGTTTCCAGCTAAATATTTGGTTCTCACAGCAAGCCCACCCAAAACCTTAACCCTGGATGAAGTCATGGAGTCCACCAGAGACCTGTCTAATCTCAGCATTGCCCACGAGATCATTGTGAACCGCGACTTCCATCTGGAACCAGACAGCCTCCCTCAGGACAGGTATACTACGAAAAACAGCCTTCACACCCCGGTCATGTTTTGTGGATTATCAATGTATTTAACCCTCCTGTTACCTTTCGGGTCAATTTGACCCCATTCAATGTTTAATGTCGGTGTTCTTTGGGGTCAATTTGACCCCAGGCTGTTTTTCACTGTCAAACATATAAGAAATATCAACTTTTTTATTTATTTAAAGGGCTATTTAGGTAGTCAACAAACAAACATAAAGTACCTCACACTTAAACTTGGAAAACAATATTAATTCTAATAATTTTCTGGAGGTTTTAATTGCTGGGGTCAAATTGACCCCGAGGGTAAAATAGTTAATGTGAAGGTAACAGGAGGGTTAAACATCAGTTGGTCAGGTATGGGCTGTACAAAAGAATATTAAAGTGCACGAGTTGAATAACACCAGCTTTGATTCCAAACTCCAAGTATTTACTTCTTAAATCGTATAAACTTGCCGCTGCGTCGCAGTATTCAGACTCCATTATTAGCTCTAATCCCAGAGATTCATCCTTAAATCTGGAATAAATTGGTGTTTAGCCAGAACTGCTTATTGTATCTATGCTTCCTATAGAATAAAGAGGATCACAGTATTGGCGAAGGTATGTGTAAACCTCATGGAAGAAAAGATTTCAGCACCAAACTCCAATATATGTAATGGATGTGAATCTGGATTACATTTTACAGTGAAGAGAACAGATGGGCAGCGCGTAGGTCACCGCCTGTCCGCCTCAGTTGACCTTTGAGTATAACACTGAACTGAAGACGAGAGGGGAGAGGACAGATGAGGGCAAAGTCAAGAAAGTTCTGACTTGAGTGAAGACAGGGACAGTAGCGGATAAGATACTGGCTGCAATACAACGCAAGTAGGGATTCTTTATTTATTCATCTTTCGATGCTGTCAGCTGTTTAGTACCGTGTGCACTATCGACACCAAAAGCCCAATTTATAAACGGGCATTTTTTCTGACGGATTACAAACTCGAGGTAAACTAAAATCTTCCATTTCTTTTTTTTCTTCTTCTTTTTTTAGTTTATGGAAGCTAGTTAGAGATAATATCCACAAGGCCTTCTGGGACATCCTGGAGTCCGAGCTGAACGACGACCCGCCCGAGTACGGGGAAGCCATCAGATTATTGGAGGAGATCAGAGAGGTCAGCGCGCACTCGGTGATGTTCACAGCGTCTCGCCATCTGCAGGAATTACCTCCTCGCTCCCATTCTCAGGCTCCTTTTTTTGTGTCTGCTTCTCTTCGTCCCCGTCACCTCCACATTCGGCAACATCGCTGACTCATTGAGTGATAAATAATACCGGCTGTTATTTGTTCCTATTTGGACAGATCCTACTGTCATTCCTCAATCCGGGAGCCAATCGGATGCGGACTCAGATCACGGAGGTGCTGAACATGGATCTGATTCGTCAGCAGGCTGACAACGACGCTGTCGACATTCAGGGGCTCGCCTCCTACATCATCACCACCATGGGCAAGATGTGTGCGCCGGTCAGGGATGAGGAAGTCAAGAAGCTCCGCGAAAGCCCAGATAACATAGTGGCACTGTTTAAGTACGAACCCCGATGGGATTTAAAGCCTTTGAAAACCATTTGTTTTGATTTGTTTGTGAATTATTAAGCTATTTTATAAGTCACAGTTTTTAATTTTTATTTAATGTTATTTTTGACAACCCAGGGGGATCTTCCGCGTGCTGGACCTGATGAAGGCTGACTTCGTCAACTTTAAAATAGATAATCTGAGGCCTGTCCTGCAGAGGCAGGGTGTAGAATATGAGCGGGCGACGTTTCAGAACATCCTGGACAAAACCCCCAGTGAGTGAACAAGGACAGTTTTCCCTAAAGCTTTTTAATAACGTACATGTTTTATCATTTCCGACGCCACGTAGTCCCAAAATATGCATTCTCGTGAAAGAAAAATAGTATCGAGAGCAAACTCCTCAATCGGTATTACTGCGGTAAACTTCTTCAGGCGCTTTGAAGCACACCACCTCGTGGATCAAGTCAACCCTCGAGGAGATGTCGACCTCCATCACCAAAGGACCGACTGATGGTCAGGGAAAAGGCCAGCGGCTGATGCCCGGACCCTTCCAGGTGCTCAACGTGGCCTTCCTCCGCATCCTGACGTGGGACTACGACAAGAGCCCACTGCCCGAGGTGAGTGGGTCTCGAATGTGTCCACGTCACTGAGAGAAAGAGATTCTAATACCTCTTTGTATATTTTATTGTAATATGCATAGTCAAATATTATTGTTCTTATTGGAAGCAGTGAGTCTTAACATAAGATAGTGAGGGAACCAAATAGTGAGCTTCAGAAGTGATGCTGGTAGGTATATTTAAAAAAAATTTTTTAAGACAGAGCCAGGCTAGCTGTTCCTCCAGAAGACAACATATTTCCCAAAATGTGAAAACTGTCCCCGAATCTCTTCCTGTGCAGACCTGGATGACCGATGAGATGCGTCTGCGGCAGATTCAATGGCAGCTCCATCAGGTCCAGGCGGTCAACGAGGTGCTGCTCATTATCTACAGCACCGTCGGAGGGCCCATCCAGGGCCTGCCCTCCTGGTCTGACCGCCTGAAGAGGATGATTAGTGTGCTGCTGGATGGGATGCACAGCCCGTCAGTTGACTTTAAACACTTTTTTTATTTAAATCCACCTTTTTAAGGGATGGTCCCGGTGTTTTCAAGTGGGTTTGTGTGAGGTGCTCATCCATAGTCAGTGTATGAACTAAAGATGGCGGTCAGCACGCCCACAGCTTGGAGACCAGCATGGAACCAAAGCAATGACGCCGAATGTGTTTTCACACACCGCACAAAAAGAGGGCTCACCCAAAAAAGTAATTTAATGTCAGCATACCCTAAATTTTAAGAATATTTTACAGCTTGTAACTGAAAGGGAAATGTATCTATACTGCTGTCGGCGGTCCGGGGGCTGAACATATATTCTGGCGGTAACTCATACGACCCCTACTTCAAAACACCAGATCTCTCCCTTTACATCCACGAGTCACATCGACACAGGCCCTCAAACCAGGACCTCCTGTCTCCTTCCACCTGCAGGGACTTCAACCTGGAAGAGGCCCTCGAGAGCGTGAGTGCTCAGATCTGCTGTGAGGTCAACAAGTCTCTAACGGAGAGGGGCTACCCCGCCCTGAGCCCGGCGCTGCAGGCCACGCTCACGGGCCAGATCCGCAGCATCACCCAGAAGGACAATCCCATCCGCACTCTCGTTGGTAAGACGGCGGGAGCTGGAGGGACTGTTTTTTTTCTTCCTCAAACGTGAGGATTGGTTCTCATTTTCTTACCTCTTTTTCTCTTCCTGGTTTCTGTTTCCGCGCAGAGGATCGGGTGCGGCAGTTCTTCGCGGAACTCATCTGTGATCCTAAACCCCAGGTCAAACTTGAACAGGTGCCAGCCGGCCTGACGGCCATCAAGCCGGAGCTGGCGTCGCTGGGAGCGAAGTTCATCTCCCTGGTTAACTACAACAAGGTTGTGTATGGACCTTTCTACGCGGAGATCATCAAGAAGCTGATGTTCCGGAGCGGCGCACCGGCAGCAAACCCTCCACAGGACCCCACTCGGGACTCCGTCCCCTCCAATTAAAACCAAAGGTTGTCTTTTTGAAACACAATAGTTTGACTTGCCTTCATTGTATTGCAAATGAATTTTTTTCTCACTACATTGAGCAGTGAAGGCGCCATGCAGGACACATTTAATGTGACCTGCATCCTTTATCATAGATGCTCTTAAATGTGCTTTGCTGTGAGTATTTTTCAGCTTCAAACCCAGAACCCCGTTGTTACAGCGATCCGTTTCTGGAGCTCACGGTGATCCCGACGTGGGGAAACGTGTCCGTGGTCAGACTTTTATTGTGAAGGGAGTCCAGAGAAGGGAAAGATCAAAACCACAGTAAGCTTTATAAAGAGTGGAAAACGCTGTTATATTTAGAAAAGTAGCACATGAGATTCCTTATGGAGAACAAATAATTTATCAGTGCTAAATTCTAAGGAACCTAATTTTATTTAAACAATAACTACCGTGGGAAGAAAAAAATGAAAAACACAAGGTAGCCCTTTTCCCACTGAATTCATCTTTTTGATTGTTCTCCCTTTTTGTATCTTTATCATCCAGATAACTTACTTTATGTATTTTTTTCTTTTTTTTGTATCCACTTGTATTGCTTTACAGGTAAAAAATACAAAAAACAACAACTGGGATTTTAAAGTTGCAAAAAAAAAGAAACCAACAAACGTCTGCGTGAGGAGCTTTGAGTTTGTGTTGTATCATCATGAATAATTTGTTGTTCTATACTTTTACTTGTTGTCTGCCAGTGGAATACTTGTTCTGTTGATTTAGTGGCCATGTTTGTTCCATGTTGATGTACTGTAGTCATTACAGTATCGCTGTGTTGGCTGTTAGAACCTGAGAGGGAACCAAAGGTGCTGAACTCAAAAGTGAATATGTGTCCAAAGATTTTCATTCGCCCATTAATGCACAATGGAAAATGACTGATATGTACTTTTGAAAAGGTTTATATAAAATGTGGGATGTTGTTGTTGTTTGTTTTCTGTACCACAGTTAATAAAATTCAACTTTTAAAAAGAAAATCGTCTTACTTTGTGTCTAAGTCCATGTTTAAGTTCCGTGAAGCTGCAGACTGCAGAGTATTATCCCCTGAAATCAATAATATAATTAATTGTCTGGACAGATACAGGAGAACATTCCTGCCGACGGCTATGAGGCTCTATAACAGTTCACCTCTTGCCAGATCATAGTGCAATAACTACAATAATAACTGAATACTTACACTATGTTGATCTGCACTTCACACATCTCATTTGGTTGCACTACACACATACACACACATTTCATTTCATTTGCTCTGCACTCATACACACACTTTGCTTTTTGCACTCTGTCTATATTTAATATTTTGTGTATTTGATTTGTCAGTGTTGTTGTGTGTTGTGTATGCATGTGTGTTGTACAGGACTGTCTCAGAAAATTAGAATATTGTGATAAAGTTCTTTATTTTCTGTAATGCAATTAAAAAAACAAAAATGTCATGCATTCTGGATTCATTACAAATCAACTGAAATATTGCAAGCCTTTTATTCTTTTAATATTGCTGATTATGGCTTACAGCTTAAGAAAACTCAAATATCCTATCTCTAAATATTAGAATATCATGAAAAAGTATACTAGTAGGGTATTAAACAAATCACTTGAATCGTCTAATTAACTCGAAACACCTGGAAACACATTTTCAAATGTTTGATTTTGTTTTGCTGTTATAAATCTTTTTTTTAACTTAGTCTGAGGAAATATTCAAATTTTATGAGATAGGATTTTAGAGTTTTCTTAAGCTGTAAGCCATAATCAGCAATATTAAAAGAATAAAAGGCTTGCAATATTTCAGTTGATTTGTAATGAATCCAGAATGCATGACATTTTTGTTTTTTTAATTGCATTACAGAAAATAAAGAACTTTATCACAATATTCTAATTTTCTGAGACAGTCCTGTATATTTACATATATATTTTGTTTGTATTTTACTTTTATTTTACTTGTATACTTCTATATCTTTCATCCCTGTTTCTTGTGTTTTGTTTTTACTCTTGTGTGTTGCTGCTACTGTCACGACAAATTTCCCCTTGGGGATTAATAAAGTATATATCTATCTATCTATCTATCTGTGATTAAGGAAAGTGTCTGTCCTCACACTGGAGCTGCATATATTAAGCTGTGACCATCCCACGTTAGAAATGTAAATAAAAACACGGGAATATACCTGTTAGTTTCTTTCAAACTGGCATTTTAAAATAGCTTATTTTATGATCAGCATCCAAAACATCACACGGATGATTAATTTAATTCCACATGAGACAAAGGAAGCAGACAATCTTTACAGGCTTGAGTTCAAGTGTGCTTGAAAAATGACAATTAGATTATTTGACTGATTCAAACTCACTAAATGAACAACTGTGTCAGTTATCTAGCGTCAGTTGTCTTTATTGTTTTTTTATTTATTATAAAAGGTAGAATGTTTGGCCTCATTGGAGAGATTGACGAAGAGATTGTGGAAAAGGGGTCAACAGGGTCACGGGTGGGATTTGAACCCGGGCCTTGAATGCTCGTGTCGTCCAGCTGGGCTGGTGAAGTTCATATTTCTGTATCACGTAATCTCAGAACCACCATGTGTGTCTGTCAGAGAGAAAGGAGCTGCTCATCTCTGCTGCAGGCTGGAGGCTCCAGGCCTCATTACACCTGGAATCTCTTGGCGGAGGATGATGAACGTCTGCTGCCCCCTGCTGGTCAAATCTGTTCTCATTTCTGATTAGTGTTTCATATAGAAAATAGTAAAAGTGTCACTGATACAGCAATATGATAACATTCCAATATAAATGTGGTGGATGAAGCTTCAGCCGCTGAACCAAAGTAAGACCAAGCAGTTAAAAAGATTAAAAACAAGGTTATTCCTATTGTCACATTGAATTCTTTTAATGAAATACATGTTTTAATGAATCATATGGTCTCTGAGTTATGACTTCAGTAGGAATCTTAGTTTATTTACATGGATGCTTCTAAAAATTATCATGCAAACAGCTCAGGAGCTATTTTGATAAGGACATTATACGATAATAACTAATTTACTCAACAGGATCTGGTGGAGCCAAATATTAATTTTAACTAGCTATATAAATATAGATTTTAATTGCCACGGTTGTTTAAAAATAAAAAGGTATAATATAATCCAACCATTTTATAAATCATATCAACTGTGAAGTTCCCAGTGGATAATATTTGAGTCTCCTCCTCGTCCACTTTTCAGCATCTCTGCACAACACCGCCCTCTGGCGGGCACAATTTCCAAAACACTTTTAAGTGTGACATCATTGCCATTTCAGCTGGTGGCACAGTTATATAATCAACCAGATGCTGTCTGGCAGAAATCAGAGCAGATCGTTGATTTCTCCTCCATAGCAGGCCGACCCCAAACCACACAAACTCCGTGCACCTCGGTGTCTAGAAAACAAATGTTCTGGCCTGTGGCGAGCCAAACATCAGAGGTCATGTTGTTCAGCGCCGCGTGGAGCTGAGGGGCTCAGGGGCGCAGGGTCGGGGTATGGGAATGGGACATGAGCATGGGAAAAGGGAAGTGGGGAGCTTTTTGGACATCAAATATCAAACCGCAGTCGTACACAAGAGGCCGCCTTTCATCTGACCACAATGTTGGACAATGTTGATCCGACCAAATTGGACCGTGCAGTTTGTGGGCGGTGAACCGGCGGCGAACAGTCCACTCTGTGCTTTTCTGGAGATGCACCGTGGATGTGCAGTTGACAAAAGACAAATAGTCTTTGAGGCCAGATTGATTTACCAGAATGATAGGAGGGCCAAAGCCTTGAGAGGGACTCTTGACGAGGATCTCGCGCACACACACACACACACACACACACACCCTGCAAACCAAAAAGTGATGGCTTCGACGCCCCCGTCTTACCCTTAAAGGAGGGAAGCAGCTCACAATAGATATCATCTTGAGAATCTGTATACAGTAGCGTGAGTCATGTGTGCAGCGCCTCCTACCTATGCCTGACCTTTACTGCAGTGGGACTGGTGTTTACAGCGGTGGCCACGGGGCAAATGGCACCTGGATTCTTTTATTGTCAGAGGGAAAGTGAACGGCCATCGAGGCCGCGGGCCACATGCAGTGGGGTACACAGCACGGGCCTGTAACTATTTTGAAAATAAAGTAAATTCATGTTTTGGGTCACTTGGGGGCAGTGGACTAAGCTAGAGACACATTGATGTATCTACTGTCAGGGTAGGAAATGTACCTATTTTTTAGGGGGTAATTTTTGCCCTCACTGACTGAAATCCAGGGGCATTTAAAAAGAAATTGGGGGCACTTTTTGAAACTTGTGTAAAATAACATTTAACCGTTGTTCAAAAATAATAAATATACTTATTTAGACTTACAGTATATGAGCAATTGTGAGAAAAATGGCAATAATAAGGCAGTAGTCTACAGATTAAGAACAAAAAACAAAACACGATTAAATTATCGAAATTATAGGGGCATTTTTATGTCCCTCTCCTAGTGATATCAGGGGCAAAATTATATTTCTTAGAGGCAGTTTTGCCCTTTGCCCTCGTGTATTTCCCACGCTGTATACTGTATACATAGAGCTAATGGCACAGAGCAACATCAGCATTCAATTGTAGTCTTTTTTTCTGGCCACCCGATGAATAAAAGTCCATCAGAGTTTTGTTTCTAAAAAATAAAAAAACAGCTGCCGCGGTGGGGAAAGAGGTCTTCGAGAGCGTTGAGAACGAACCAAAACTCTACACGTGTAACCGTTTCACGCGAGTCCTTCGATCCGTCGTAAATACCACAATATTAGCATTAAAACCTCTGAATCCACCTCTGGACCTTTTCCCTCTCGCTATCGGAGCGACAAATGTGACGAGTCATGATGTGAAGACCCATTCCAACGCCCCGATCGGCCCTTTATCTAGACCGCACACTCTCTTTTCCGTGCTCTTCCTCTTTCAGTTCATGCGTGACAAGTCCGAGGAGTTCATTAGCCAACAGATAAACGCAAAGGGAAGTCGCTGTGGACCAACGGGGTCCATATCTACCCCCGAGTCAGGCAGACGGAGGAAGCGCAGTGTGGGGACCCCGGGCCGGATGATAAGCTCTCAGATAAACCCGTGTTTGTATTATGGGTCACCGTCTGCAAAGGAAACAATGCGTTGGTGTTGCTAACTGTCAAGTTCATGTGACAACGTCCAGATGGTCCCGGTGACAGCTTTGGGTAGTTTTCAGGGAACGAAGACCTTACGTAATCACGCCGTGACTCTTATTCTTATTAGAATCGTAATGTACTTAAAAGATCTGAGACGCTTGAATCCCACATCTCTCTAAAAGAGGAGGACGCGGCGAGCCTCGGTGCTTCAGGAGAGGTGCAGAGCTTACAGGAGGAGGAGAGGCTGCACTCATCCAGTGCGAGGAGCCGCTGGCAATAAATAAAGACCACACCATATATGTGCATTTCCTCTCGGCGGCCTTATGGAAACACATCACCTGGAGGCGCGACCCCTCGACCTTGTCGAGTCACAGCCCCGTAAGCAGGAGACAAACGCTCTCAGATTTACAGGGGAGGAGATGCCGTTCCTGGCCGGCCGCGGCGTCTCGGCTTGACCATAATAGGCCTGGCGGTGGTTGAAAAAGTGTTGCCGGTTAATTGAAGTTTCCCCGAGCAGAAGGAGAATATCCGCTAAACCCGGCAGGCGGAGGATGCCGAGAGGGGCGCGAAAAACAAAAAAAGGTATACAGAAGAGCAGTCGCCACGGCAACGGCACAAAAAGTGTCTCGTCAGAGGAAGCGAACGGTGACGGGGCCGTGAATCTGCAAGTCAAGAGAAATACGATTTAAGGCAACAGGCCTTACCTTTTATATCCATGTGCGAGGATCCATAAATAGCTACCCTACCATTTCAAACATTCTCCATTTTATTCAATTCAGCCACAAAAGAAAATTGGGAATTCATATTTTCACATAGGCTTTATACTTTTCTAAACAACCTACTTTTCTACCGTACATATTAGATTGAAATTGAATACTGGAAGCACAACACCGCCATTTATTTTTTGGGCCTAATACTAAGCAGTTGATTTTTACCTTCGCATTGAAAATGCGGAAGGTAATGTTTTGATCGCCGTGTATTTATTTATTTATTTATTTATTTGTATGCGTGTTATTCGCATAAGTAAAAAAGTTGTAAACCGAATCGCATGAAATTTGGTGGGATGATTGGTTATTATCCGGGGACCATTTGATTAGATTTTGGGATCGATCGGGTCAAAGGTCATGGTCAAGGTCATGAAAAGGTCAACATCTTCTTTTTACCATAGCGCGGTCAATTTATATCCAATTGGCATGCAACTAATGCCAAAATGTTCATAATTCAATGCCCAATCTTTTGATATGCGAAGGTATGCGCTCCACCGAGTGCCCAATCTAGTTTTTTATATGTGTGTATATTTATAGGCCAGACTTTCCACTGTGTGGTGACCATCACTCCCAGTATATGGGTTATCTTGCTCTGGCCTCTTTCTAAGAACCACCGGTCCCAAGGTGGTGGACCACTGGGCCACTAAGCGGGTTGAGATTCCCCCAAGCTGTCTGGGGCCATCATCCCTCTTGGAAGTGAGAGGAACCAAAATGGCTGCCACCCCCTCTTTTCTTTCGTGCCTGTCGCTGTGCCATGGCAGCAGTAAATATTGATGTCTGCCTGAGTGGGTGACAGCTCATACCACTAAAATGTAGCCCGGTATTGAACCCTGGTTTGGACTTGAGCCCCTTCCATTAATTTGGCTATTTCAGCACGCATTTACCACATAGCAATGGGCCTTGCAGCTGCCCCGCGCTCTGTCAACACACGTCGAGCCTCGGAGCCGGGGCCACAGGATAATGCCGAAGTGAGCGGGCTCAGGGGTGCAGCGGACATGTTGTCGCGACTCCCAGAATGCACTGCTCTGCTCAAATAGTTGAGCTGCGTTTAAATAGATTTTTGGACGAATATCATAGGAAGTCAAAAGGAGTTGGAAAAAGTCAACAGATTCTGACTGATTTAACCCTTGTGTTGCCTTAGGGTCAATTTGACCCGAATCAATATTACACCCTCGTGTCGCCTTAGGATTAATTTGACCCCATTCAATGTTTAATGTCGGTGTTCTTTCGGTAGTCAACAAACAAACATAAAGTGCCTCACACTTAAACTTGGAAAACAATATTAATTCTAATAATTTTCTGGAGGTTTTAATTGCTGGCGTCAAATTGAACCCAAAGGGTAAAATATGTTAGTAAATATAAAGGTAACAGGAGGGTGAAACATTGAATCGGGTCAAAATGACTCTAAGGCGACAGGAGGGTTAAATATTTAATCGGGTCAAAATGACCCTAAGGCGACAGGAGGGTTAAAGTAATTATGCAAAATAACTTTCTTTGATAACTATAATTTATTGGGGTATGATACGCATTCAACATCTGGTAGAATAGTTAATTGGATAAAGTGTCTTAGTCAATATTCTGCAGGTCTAAACTTCTTCTTTTTTTAACGCCTCTGCCAGCCACCATTGTGAAGGGCAGTTGTTTTTCATTGTAAGATTTAGAATGACCAGCGTTCAGGTTAATAACTCTAATCATGTTTCACGCAATGTCGCCATTTATTAAATTTCTGTGACTTTTTTTTTCACCATCGGATTTGGTTTCAAGAATACTAAACTATTCCCCCCCCCCCCCCCCCCCACCTCATAAAGGCCTCATTCTGTATTTCAGCGACGCTCACTTGTTTGCGGGGCAGGTCGATCGGGCTCGAAGCTGCACTTGAAACGCCGAATCCACGAAGCCGATCTGGCAGCAGGAGCGCGGCCAAACTCGCCAACACAACAAGCCTTTCATTCGCCATTTGTCCGCGCTGTCACACATGCACCGGTACTTCCCCCCCGATCAATCTCACTCACTCACACACTCAGCTCGCCCACACAATCTGCTTCATCACTCTCCTCGTTCTCTTGTTCCATCTCGCTCTTGGTCCACCCCCCCCCCCCCCTCTTATTACTTATTTCCCTCCTTCATCCCACCCGTTCTGTGTGAGCGTGTGCGAGGTCGTACGGGGTTCAGTGGCACTGGGTTGAGGACGGGGCCATGTGGGATCTGACTGACATCAGTGGGGATAATGCCAGAGAGGGTCACCACTTCAGCAAAGTCTTCTTTATTCCCCCCCCCCCCTCCCCTTTCTCCAGTGTGTCTATATCTGATGAGCTCTAGAACACTGAGCCCTTGACAACATCTGGGAATACAAAGATGGATATGACGGCCGCCAGGAACTAGCATCCCCTCATTTCTCTCCCAGTGTTTGCTTGTGCCTGCACTCGTATTAAAATGTCTCCAAGATGATGAAGTGTGACCTTGACAACGGGATAAGTGTATGTCACAACTTGTGGTCCAGTTCTCCCACAAGTGCACGCGACAAATGATCGGCCCCGCCGATGCCGCTGTCTTTGTGTTTTTGTTGGTCTTCGTCGCCTTAAGAGTATAGTCAGTCCGTGTTGAAAGAGTATCCGTGGTATGTTTTTGAAGTGTATTATATCCATATTGTGTGTGTGTGTGTGTACGTCTGTGCTCGCTCTATGTTCCAGGATCCCAGGGGGAGAGGAGACAGAGCTGGGAAGCTCTGATGGGAAAGTGGGCCAGCTCTCTCTCAGCCCTCCACTGGAGAGCTCCTTAAAAGGCCTGGAGAGATGATGTCGTGGACTGACTCTCTCTCTCTCTCTCACTCTCTCTCCCCCCCTCCTCTTATGTTCTTTTTCCTCCCTCATACAGCAGCAGAGAAGCCCAGTAGCAGAAGCAGAGCTTTGGCCGGACTCATCACGCACGTCAGAGAAACACACGACACTGACGACTTCATTGAGCTGAAATAAGGCGTCCGTCCATCACAACCTGGACAGGCTTCTTACAAATCGTGAATTAGTCGGCATCGATGCCCTATGGTGCTTTTTTGTTGTTGTTGCTTTCATTTGCGGAACTGCAGCAAAGTTCCCTTTATCTGCAGGACAAAAAGCAGAAATGAGGAGGAAACGCAATATCACGACAGCAACGAGAGATGCAGAAGTAATCTTTTGCAAGTTGTGTTTGGCTGAGAGTGAAACCCTTTTTTTCCATTTAGCCACTTTCCGTATACACTCCTGGCACTCTGACCAATCCTAAATATCCCAAACACATTAGATAGCGGATGTTTTCATACGCAGCTGCGGGGCTCTGTGTTTCAGCAAGCACTGGTAATGTTTTCCATCTCAGCCTCTTCGATCGGGGTCAATAACCACTTCGTGTACACAACGTGGGAGTCCAAAACAGATGCCCCCTTTAACCTCACACCTCATCATTTCAGAGCCTCTGCGAGGGCTTTTCCCAGGTGAGCTTCCAGCTCCCGGAGTGAGATGCACCAGGCGTGTGTGGGCGAGCTCCTCAACCTTTCCTCATGAGGCTCCAATCTGTGAGCCATCTGCCGTTATCACGGGGAATGTTCTCCGGACACTTCATGGACATATATGTACCAGGGCTTTGACATCTTCGCTATTTTTAGCCCCGGCCCGCCAATGGCGGTTGTTTTACGATGATGTCACAAAGGCTCTCAAAATACATCTGATTGTTTATCTCGGGTACACTAACTGTCTGCTTTTCATGTAGTGTTTCAAGTAGTTGTGTGTATCCATCTGTCATATGACTGGATGTTTTTTTTTTCTGGGAGGAGCTCGGCTTTATGGCGTTGTATTCTCAAAATATAATCAGAGCCTCAAAAACAGGTTCATTTGAATTACGTCTTCTTCACGAAAATCAGTCTAGACCTTCAAAGTGATGATATTTAAAGGAATAGTTTGACACCCTGGGACATACACCTTTTAGCTTTCTTGGAGAGAGCTAGGCGAGATGATGAAAGCTCGAGCTAGCGGTGTGTTAGCTTAAATGTGAAGTTGGAGTTAGCGGCCGGTTTGATTAGCCGACTTTAAAAGCAATAAGTTATTGTATTACTCTCGTTAAAACCACAATCTAAGCTTTTGTTTTCCTACAGATTATACAAAGAATATGTAACTTGTTAACTAGGGAGCTTTAAAACGGTTTAAAAGTCTTTCCCCCTTTTCCAGTCTGTGTAGCTACTAGGCTAAGCTAACCAGCAGCTGGCTCCAGCTCCAGTATTTAATCTACAGATGTAAGGGTATTGTAAAGTAGTTCTGAAACTGGGCACTTCGCAAATGATGGAAAACAGGCTTCCGGACGCCCGTGAATTAAGTTATCAACATTTAGTGGCAGGAAGGGTAAAACAAACATTCAAGGCCTCACGATCGTGATCTTCATCGGCTCCTCCGCCCTCCTTCCGGCGTCGAGAATACCTGTGGAAGAGACCCGATGTCTCTAATCCACGGAGTTTTATACTCAATGTCCCTGGCCCCGGTCAAAACGTCACTTCCGGTCAAGTCGCTAAACAAGTATTTTCACAATAAGAGTCCTGTCTTATTATTGTCGGCATTAAAGTCACTTTCACAATAAAAGTCCCTTGTTATTGTAAGTCACTTGCCGGAATTCAACCGGCCTCGTCAATCTATAATACGAACATACAGTCACTCTCATGCAATATACATTAATTCTTGCCATTTACATTTGCATAGAGTAAACATTACCCCTATGCTTCATAATACATTAATAACAATATCAATATTCTCCCTAATATTTTCTATTATAATATCTTTCTATATGTATTAATTTAAAACATAAGACCTCTGCAGATGTTATCAAAATAAACTATTACAACCTAACAGTATCAATCCTCTCAATTAACTTTCGGCAGCAAAGAAAATAAGCACACTGTAGAAAACGTCGAACTATTTCCTTCAATGTTGTCGGACTGAGTTTAGCGTTGGCCTGTACTTAAGGTTGGGAGGGAGGTTACTTAAAGAGGACAGGAGGCTTCCTCTGGGGCACCGAAAGCCTTGAACTCTGAACATTTTGCTATGTTTCCAGTACAGCGGAGACAAAACCGGATTGCGTTGCTGTATGCTCATCCCATGTGACAAGTGAGTTGTGCTCTGTTCTCTCTGTGTTTGGAAGCTCAGACATGGGAAAGGGGAAAGTCACCCATGAGGTGTTTTGAGGCGGTAAAGTAGTACTCCAAAAAACCTTCCTGCTTTCCTCCGCCATCCCATCACTCCCAGCGCCTATATCATCCTCCTCTCCGGCTCAGGTAAGAGCCGCTGACAGGTACCACATGTGGTGAACAGCGTCAGTTGTCACCTTGCTGTGAGGCTCGGTTTGTCACGACAGGCGGCCGACGAGTTCAAAATGCACAAAATTACATTCCTCCGGATGCACTTTGGACACCATGATTTTAATATTGCACTCGAAATCGAATCTACACCACAGATGGCCGTTCACTTATTAGGCTACCATCTCTGTAACAACATTGAAATAGTGACATTATTTACAGCCATTAATTTCCACTGTTTCAGCTCAGCTCAACTCAACTTCCTTTTGGTACCGCGTGCTTTTCTCTCTTTCATTCTCCACTGCAGATAGTAGCATACCCCCTCAGTATCTAAAGATCGCTCAGTCACTTCTGCACCTCATCAATTGTACAGACTAGTGTAAGTATTTTAAGTAGTGTGTGTGTGTGTGTGTGTTGGTTTTGAGAAGATTTTGTTCAGGATGTCCCGTGTTGCACATGATTCTCTTTCACCAATCACTGGTCAGCAATGTTTTAACTCCACCCTCTACTATCTGCTCATCTTGCTTGGAACCTTGACCGAGGTGACACGAAAGAACATACCATGTACTGCCAAGAAACTTTGCGAATGGAAAAGCAGTTGAATAGATTGATATTGACACAAGCTGTGGCGTACCATTCCATTATCCAAGCCACTTATCCTTTTTAGGGTCACGGGGCGCTGGAGACGATCCCAGCTGACATGAGGCAGGGCGGGGTTCACCCTGGACAGGTTGCCAGTCCATCTCAGGGCACATATCGAGACAGACAACCCTTCATTCCTATACGGGCAATTTAGAGGCCAATTAAGCTGCATGTCTAGACTGTGGGAAGAAGCCGCTGACACAGGGGAGAACATGCAAACTCCACACAGAAGGACTGCCCAGACCGGGATCCGAACCCTCCTGCTGTGAGGCGACAGCGCTAGCCACTACACCACCGTGCAGCCTGCTTAGGGGTACCACGCAATGTACATGTGGCATTACATTATAAGAGATCAGCGGAGGTAAATATACAACTTTATATAAAACTACTTTCAACCAGATTACATCTCGCCTCAGAGGGTGTAATTGATTTTCTTCCTCTCTGTTTTCCTGCGATCACACATCCAGCCAAACAAACAGTGCTGCTCGAAAGCTGCACGACCTGGTGATTTGCCTCATCTTGACAGAAATTGATTTGTTCCAATATGTGAGATGGAGCAAAACTATTCTTGATATATTTTTGCCAGCAGGCTTTATTCTGGCTTTTATAGTGTGCTGCAGAAGTTAGAGCAGATAGTACTGTCAGATGGCTGCATAAAGGGTTCTGATCATATGTGGGTGGCTTCACTGCAAGAGGGAGAGAAGCACAAGTAACACTTATCTATTTTTAAGCCGCTGTTTGAGGGCCTCCTTTGTGAAGTGTGTGGATGGAGCTTTCTGTGTGATATGGGAGTTAAAAGCTGGATTCTCAATGCTGGTCGCTATTCTTGTTTAATTCCGGTCTGATATTGACTTGAATTGCTCGCATTAAAGAGAATTATTGCCAAATAGCCTATCATGAGTTTTCTGGTACCCCTCCGAAAGGCAATCCATTGTATTTGAAGATATCCCTGCATGGGTCGCTGGCTGAAACACAACTAAATATGTGAAACACTGTATTCATTGTAACTTGCAGTAGATTTGGGGATCACCAAGGTCGTGGGAGATGAGCACAGTTAGGAAATAAGATATTTGACACCTGTTAATTGAAACGTGAACCACATATGAAGCGCCCTGAAGTACTGCCCATGACAAATGAGATGGTCTGTGACCTCTGACCTCGGAGAATGCGCCCCCATGGGCTTGCACCCCGCTGATCATCCACAGGGTTGAGTACAGTTCACAATGTGTTAGTGGTATTTAAACCGGAGAGGGCCGAGGCTTTAAAGACTGAATGCGGCTCTGTTTTTCCGCTCATGCTTCTTTTCATCAAGGTGAATGGAAATAATGAGGGCAGAGGGTTTCGATGGCTAAATCAAGAACTCTAAAACAAGAGAACCAGAGCTTTAAAATGATCTCAGAGAGAAATAGTGCTAATGGATGTATGAGTGTCCTTTTTCAGTTTACATGGAAATAACTTCGCGGAACCTCAGAAACTGCATTATAGTTTAATTGAATCCAATCCTTCGTACAACCACTGGGATTTCTCAAGCTCATAATTTAACACTATTATCTTTTAAGAAAGCCCCCTAGGTCTCATCTGCTGTACGAAGCGTTTTAGTATCTTTTAGACATTGTTTATCTCAAAGCGTTTCCAGCCACAGTAGGCACCGTTTTTGAGCTGATCAAGCTATTTACGCCTCCTGAAGCAACACGTTCAACACATCAGCTTCATCAGGTGATATTGACTGTAAAGTGACCCAAACAAATGAATGAATGCAGGTTTAAAGGATAGGTGTACATTCTTTAAAGCCTGTCTTAAAGGGCCAGTGTAGAGGATATGGCGGCACCGGTGTGGTTGCAGACTGCAATCACCTGAAACTTCCCCTGAGTGAAAAGCATGTAGGATGGAAGCTAAAAAACGTACTACTGTAGAAACATAGAGGTGCAGCACTTTTTTTCCGATTAAAACGCCTCTTTCTAAGTGGAAAAATGACAATGATTCTTACTTTCAAGGTGATTTTACACTAAAGAAAACATATTTATTCATAATATTTTACATTTGTACCAATAAATACACCCTCAATGCTACACGCTGGCCCTTTACTCTACTAAACATGCCTGTGATTATAATTACTAAATACGCAAAAATGAATGTACAATGTTTTCTTTTGCTTGTCATGTGTTTTCTTGTGTTACAAATGGGCAACAACTGCACTTCGTTGTGCGTCACTGTGTTGCATAATGACAATAAATGATCCTTGAATCCTTGAAAAAACACAACAAATACTTATACAAGTCTTATTAAGATTTAATACTACCAGGACCTTTACTGGAAGGTACTACATTTGACTAGCTTCATCTGATTAATCCTCCTATTTGCATTTGAGGATATTGATCTGTCTTAATGGCCAGTGCAGAAAATAGGAATATCAGTGACCAATAACTCTCCTTTAGCATAGATATGTCCATACTGTTTTATGTGAACATATCCTAATTTACGGGTCCTCTCTGCTAGTTTGTAATCTAGTAATCTGTTTCCTTCCAGGCTCCTCCACGATCTTGGTCATCGTTTTAAAGACATAAATCATGCTAATCTTCATCTGACTGGAACAAATTGGTGATTTTTTTTCTTCTTTTTCTTCTTTCCATGGCTCGTGTGGCTGGAATGATTCATTGCAGCTTTTAGCACTAACCTACAACAGCCTTCACCGCAGCTCCAGATTTTGTCCTATTATTAGCCTCTTTTCTCTAGGAAACAAGGTCACTCAAATAGCCTCGTCTTATTAGACTGTCACGAGTCATCCGGCCTTAAAGAAACACACATCCCTAAAATTAAATATGTGTGCATTACTCACTGACACCAACACATTTGAATTGAGTTTGCACAATCAAGCGTGCATTGTTGTCACGCCAACATATCAGACATGAGATTGAGTGAGCAGAATCAAGGGATGCTGCAGCTGCACAGACTCTGCTAAGTGAAAGCGGCTGCCCTATTTCTGTCCGGGGGGTTAGAGCTCAGCTGTTCGTCTGGGGGGAAGATCACCTCATGAACACTCCACAACCCCGCCGTGCTTACTGAGACCTCATGTTTTCTCACACAGGCCGTGGAGAGGCCGCAACAGCTCCGGTCTGTCCGCTACAGTCCCGACCCAAAAATCCAAATACGATGAAGGGACGGAGGGTGGATTTACAGCGCACAAGCACAGGAAACCAAACATTAGTGTCGCAGCATCCACAGCTGAGGGGAAAAAAACAAGATCATTCATCAAGTAAAGACAAATAATAACACCAACCGTAGCCCACCTGTCTCCGTGTCTCTGTTCTCCCACTTCACTGCCTGACACGTGATTGGCCTCGGAGACAGCGTGTCTTCTCGTTCCACCCTCGCTCTGAACACGGTGACATTGGGCGATGAAATCTATCTATACATAGTACACAAGTGGACGCCGGCTCATCGGTGACAGACTTTTAACCCAATGCATAAATACTCCATGCAGTTCTTTCCGTCGACCTGCTAACTCTCGCCTGATACCACAAGCCGGGGCAAGCTCCTCAATTCACCGGTGACTAATTGAAAATGTCTGAAGGGCTGAGCCGGCACTATCAGGGTATTTCTCAACATCACTTTTTTAGCCGTCCTTTCAATAACATCAAAGGGTGACTATTTCTATCTGTACGATAGCGCTGTTGTCTGGATCCGTACGTCGGGGAAGGAGACGAGTGTGTCGGCGTCGCAGGCGCCAACGACAGGCACAGGGCGACACGGGAGCATGGGAGCCGAGCGTCTGGCTTCTCTCAGATGGGCCCAGGTTGTCCACACGTCACCAATCACCCCCCTCTGCGAGTGCTGCTCGTCTGGGTCGCCTGGTGGATATGACGGGATTCAGTCACTGTACGGCAGTTAATCATTGGGGTATTTTCCCTGTCTGATCCCACTGTGCATGGTGGCTTCTGCAGGGCGTCCTAGACTGACACCTTTGATAGCCGTTCTGAAATGCAATATCTTCTTAACAAAGAAAAACATGAATACAAACCAAGATATAACATTTTACCTGGAATTTGTATTACTATTTAGTGCCTAAGCAGGAGTCGCGTATAATGAAAATACAGTTCACGATTCCTTCACAAACCACCTTATGATTATTACACAACAATGACTCCGGCCCTCAGTGATTACACAAGTTTGGCTCCTGAGCCGACGTCGATAAAAGAGATATTGTTCTCATAGAAAGATCCTTTCCTGGAATTCATAACAATCTTCAATGGTTCTCTTTTACGAACCACATTTTTATTTCGTCAGATTGATTGAAGAAGACCTGCACATATGTCTCGGGTCAAGGATCTGTCTTGTTTTTTATTTTCTTATTTAATTTAAAAAGGCTGTGGTGATAGATGTGTCGCTTGTGTTGAATAATGTTTGAATTAGCAAGAATCCTTGTCTATGGGACCTCGTGTTAAATTTTCTCGTGCCAAAATCAATGAGAATTGCTCAGTAAAATCTGCATCGATGCACTTATTGCTCATATGTATAAACAATTGCAAAATAAAAAGTTAAAAAATTCAAACAATTACGCACAAAACACCCAACTGTAAAATCTGCAGAGATGTAAAGTTCAGCTGTGAGAGTGGAATAGATGCTCCATCTAACTCTGGGTGTAAGCAAGCAAGGATATATAATTATCAACCATTCACAAAAAAAAAAAACTGACACTCTGAAGTGGACTTGACTTGATAACACTGTACAGACAGATACTTGAAGTCAGACAGTCACCTCCAAAAATCCCTTTGTGCCTTTCCACAACACTTGGCATGAACACCTCATCTGGTTTCACAAACCACACCAGAGACCGGTCCCCTCGGAAACACTCAATTAAAGCAGGAAACAACGGCCTCCTCCGGGGGGACCATCGTAGAGGTGCCGAGGGATCTGACGGTGATGTCAGCGACACGGCTTGCAGATCTGTCCGTGGGGTTTGAATCACGTCTCAGCGACTGAAGACAAACAGTTAAGAGTGCGACGGTGTGATTTTGTGGTACCGATGCACTCGAGTCACTCCCAGACACTTTTTATCCTCTCAAGGAGCAGGAACGACGGCAAACAGTCATCTGGGATCAAAGAGAAGTGTAACGAAAGACAGGAGTTTGTCCTGAAGTCTCGTGACTCGTGCACTGCAGGAGAGTCACAAATGCAGGTCAGAGGTGATGCCGATCAATTATTAAAACAAAAACAAATCCTCCTGCATCTTCGGGCATCGCTTCAATACCTCTAATTATTTGCCCCATAGTTGTCACTGAGATAATTGCAGCTGCTGGGGAGGGGGGCGGGGGGGGGTGCAGGACGCATAAACAAGACGCTCGACTGCACACCCGAGATATGTGTTACGCTCTTAAGTGGAGTAAATGCGGACATGCAGTACCCCTGTTATGTAACCACGTCGGCGTTGTAGATTTTAAACCAACTGTAGGGGAGATTTGCATAGTTCACTTTTTGAAAATGTGCATTTCTGCTTGCATGTTAAATGTATTCAAATTCAAATGACACACACTACCATGGGACGGTGGTGGTGGTGGTGGTGTTTAAATTCAGCTTTAAAAGTCACTCATTTCTTTGGATATTTGCATACCTGTGTGACTACTGAAAGGTACTTATGTCTTTCCTGCACATGGTATTAGAGAGAACTAAACCAGATATAAAACCACAATGTAACCGTTTTCTTGTTGGTTCAATTTTGTAAATATCAATGCTATTCCTTATTCAGAGCATGATATTTAAAGGTTATTCAAATTCAGAGTTCTTAATTGAAAACAACCTTTTGAAAACACTGAACTTGAAAGATAAGCACAGGTTGTTCTCTTCTGGGCCTGCGATTAATAGTTCCACCATCTCTATGACTCAGCAGAACCATCGTAATCTCCCTTGTAATGTGTGTGTAACATGTCATAAGGGATGTGCATCAGCTGTGCCTCTCCACATCTTAACCGCCGCGTCCCGGCTCAGAGTCTCCTTACTGCTGCAACCCGAGTCTCATTTTACTCCATTTGCGGACTGTAAATCATTTTTATCCGTCCGACTTCAGTGTCGGTGACATGAGAAATGGTTGTAAAATGGGAAAAGTGGTGGCGGTGTGACTTCACACAATGGCTCACGGTCATGGACACAGTTGTGTAAATGTTTTGGGTCGGCTTGTTATTCAGGATGTCAACTTCAAGTTCATTGGGTGGGTGGCATTTAATCACGCACAAGCAGCAGCATTTTCACTTTTCTCAAATGTCATCATTAACATCTGTAATGACATAAAAAAGAGCTACATGCCTCATACCCGCAACTTGTGTATGAGGGGACTCTACCGCCCCGCTGAGTACACATCGGTGTCTGCCAACAATAACATACGGTGGGGCCAAAATAAAAAAACACTTTATGCTTGGCCACCTTGTGTTTAGTCCAGGTTGAGCTGGACCACCCGGTGCTCGAGTCCTTCCTCGCACTTCAAGTGTTACCCATCAAAACCAGGTACTTTGTGGCCAGGAGGCTTTTTTTCTTCTTTTCTTTTTCCAACCAGCGAGCAATGGGTTTTTATTAGATGTGAACTAAACATGATACATATGACATCTTTGGAATAGCGATGTTAATGTGTGGAGGGAGTTTTGTTAGCGCACTCATTCCTGCTATGAAAAGAAAAAAGGACAAGTCATGTCTGTTTAAAAACATAACAAGTATAAACTATAATAACTGTTATATCATAACCAGGATGGACAGAAGTTCAACTGAAACACAACTAATGACAATAGTGACCTTATCTCTTTATACTTTAATAAGAAACAGACAGAATGGAAAAACAAAACTATGACACATCAGCAATACAACTATTTCTAATTTAGAGATAATGTCTTTGGTTTGTCAATATATTCATGTTTGGTCTTCACTACCCACCTGTGGAAAATGCAGATGAAGAATGAATATGGTGCAATTGAGTCCTTTAAAAAAAGTGCAGAAGCTCGGCTGGTGCTGGATGCAGAGTTCTAGTTTGTGGATTGGGACTATAACTCATTTTCTATTCTAGTGGTTTTGTCGACTGATGCACGACTAAGAACAAACTCTCAAGACACTACATGCACGTTAACATGACGTTGGTCTTATGAGATGCCTCAAACATTATCATATTGATTTGTATTACTTAAAATGAATGAGTGATTTTGATAGGATGAATGCTTGATCATCGAGGGTTAAAATAAACTCCATGATGATCATACAAAAAGAATAAACAAACAACAACAAAAATATCCACCGCTTAAAGCTCTTTAGTTTATCACATTAATTACATGAAATGTACAAAAACAGTATCAATAAATGTCAAATTTCTACTTGAAGAGTATTTTTATATTGAGTTGAAGAAAATCTCCAAACATGGTCCAGCATCTCCTTATAACAACTGAACCATCTCCATGACAACTGAGCCTCCTCCGCTGAAAAATATGGTTAAAACAAGACGGCTCAATTTGACCTTGTGTTTGTGAAGCTATTCATATATTGTAAGACCCGATAGTATTTTTTTCACAAATTTGAACTAAGGGTGACCTTTGACTGGTCCCCAACATCACAGTAAACAATCTTCTTTATACATTATAACATAAAGCAGAGAGATGTGAGAAATACTTTCTACTCTATGTCAAAGTGCCTCTTTCTCTCTAAAAGTGCTGGAAATCTAGCTGAATGTTATGTCATATTTTCAAGTATTTTGCCGTACAGTCTATACGGGATTACTCAACTCACTCTCCCCTCATAATCTGCTCATGATGACGTTATACTGCAGCTCCTGAGCTCCAGATCTCGCGAGATTACGAAAAACAATCCAGACGCCCCCTTTCTCTCTTCTCTCTCTCGCTCTTTCTCTCTCGCTCGCTCTCTCTCGGTTCCCCCCTCCTCCCCCAGCCCTCCCTTCCCACGCCCCAGTGTGCTGTGGGATAGTGGCACTATAAAGTATATCCTCTCTCGGAGAAAGATAAGAAGCCGGAGACAGGAGGGGGATGAAGATGGCGGACGCCAAGCAGAAGAGGAATGAGCAGTTAAAGCGGTGGCTGGGCTCGGAAACGGACCAGGAGCCTCCTGTTCTGAAAAAGAAGAAGACGAAGGTGAAGTTCGACGATGGCGCCGTGTTTCTGGCCGCCTGCTCAAGCGGCGATACCGAGGAGGTGCTCCGAATGCTTGACCGGGGCGCTGACATCAACTACGCCAATGTGGACGGTCTCACCGCCCTCCACCAGGTTCGTGTCCGCCCGCTGGTAACGCCAGTTCTTAATGTCAGCCCACCGGCAGCATCAACAGACACGAGTAGCGCTTTGCCCTGGAACACCTGTCAAATGGATGCCATTCCCATCCCGTTGTTTACCTACCGAGCACAAGCCCCGATCCTGTTCAGACGTAACGATAGAGATCAACACACTGGCCTCTCTCTGTACTTGCTTATGAAGTACTTGCATTCAAAACTGTCCCAGCTGTGCTTGCAGTTTTCAGAGCCTCATCCGAGATAAGCGGGAAAGTTCAACGCGTCGCTTTGAGGACTACTTTTTACAGCCAGTAACCTAGTCTATCATCAGTCAGTGGGCGCAGTCTAATTGCTGTACTGCTGCACTTCAAACTATTGTCGGGTCGTTTATATGTTGTCAGTTGCCTTCAAGCAGATCTACCACTGCTGTTTGTATGGTTCATTCATGAAACACTCATCCCGGGTGCTGTGCCAGGAGCGTAACTCCTATGTTGTAATTGATTTGAGACACACATACAGGCGAAACTAACTCCACAGCGATGGCTACGACCTGGCTGACAGTCAAAGTGGTTTTGTTGATAAAACCCTCCTCCGTCGTCTGCGGCTACTCTCTGGAAAAAAAAAAAGCAGAAGCTAGCTAGCTAACGTCATTCGATTACAGCCCGATATTACCCTCGCGAGTCCTTAACTGTACACGACATTTACGTAATACACGCGTTGTTGACAACACTGTTGTGTGTATTAGCTTAAATGTGACAAAAAGGTGCATTAGTTCACTGAACTATCAGCCAAGCGGAATGCATGCTAACAGTGCGTTAGCAGCATAAGCTAGCTGTCGTTAGCTGTTATTGGGGGTTTAAGATGAAGTTAATTCATATGTCAGCGAGCTGGAGATTTGACCATTTTACGTTTGGTGACTGTTAATGTGAACCAGGAACATGTGTGACAAATACCTGGCTGTCTGGCTGGAATGCCAGCTGTGCTATACTAAGTGTTTGCCCGCTAACCAGGATAGCTACGTTGACTAGCTGCTGTGCTTTCGGAGACAAATAATGAAAATGGCAGCTCGTTCTGGTTTAGTAGGTCACGTCAGGTGCGTAACGTGTAACGTTGTTGTTGTTGTTGTTGTAACATACCAAGCTGGCAAAATGACAGCTTGTAAGGTTGTTGAAACACCAGGATGGTGATCGTTGTTGTTGTGGTAGCTAGTAGGTGCATTCAAAAGAAAGGAGAGTCCTGATGTTTACTGTACTGGACGTTACAGTAGATTCGCTGAAAGTGAAATTACTTCAGTGTTATTTGTGAATACGTCAGACTAGTTGAGATTCATTTGTAGTGTCTACTACTTTGTTCCTTATCTGCTAAGTCCCTATGTAACATCTCTCTACCCTTTACTGTATAACTACTTGGAACATACAAATAGTATTATATATCAGATATAAACTGTCAATGGATCTGGAGACATTTATTACAAATGGAATATGATATGATATGATATATACCTTTATTCGTCCCACAGTGGGGACATTTCAAAAATCACAGCAGCGGTGCACATCAGAGCATTAATAAAAATAATTATAAAACACAAAACTAAATACTAAAAAACTTAAAACAAATACTAATACTAAATATACAAGGGGAGTCAGGGGAGGAAAAAAAAAAGTAGCAACAGAGTAACATAAAATACAAATAATATAAGAAAAGCTCTAAGTGCATGGGAGCTGCTGTGAAAGGCAGCCACTCGTGCGGCGCCTAGCAACCAACCAATATATCAATAATCAATATATTAACAATATCAGCTGCTGTGCATTAACAACAGAGTTCATTTCAGTTTTTAATACCAAAAGAAAACATACTTGGATGGATTTGTTGCTAGGACATTGCACTTGTGTCCTGAATTATCAACTTAACAAATACAAGTTCCAGTTATTATTGTGGAAACAACCCTTGCCTCAGTTTATTTTCATTGCATTTGTTTTGATAGCAAGTGCTAAAATGATCTAAGAATTGATGACATTATTCATACATTAAAGGTTTAATGCTTGAATAAAGTTCCAGTGATGTCATCGTATTAGTCATGTGCCGTGTTAGTAAGTCTGAGTTCTGCTTGTTTCACTACCATGCTACATTAACTTGGTTACACCTATTAAAAGTTGTAATAGTAAGATTTCTGAGATGGGACATTAGCTTTATATTAAGATGATAATGAATGTATTTCATTTTAGTACATTTTCTCTGAATCCTGCTGTTAAATCAGCCTTTCTTTGTGCTCAAAATCTGCTGTTATGAATTCTGAAGTTGGCTTGGTCCCCTGTGAAAAGTCATTGGCTGCAAGCGTTGCCTTTTATTTGGGCCGATGTCCAGGGATGAGCCAAATTAAGAAACAAATTTGCAGTGCCGCTATTCAGACCTAACCATCTCTGGAGACGAGAAGCTGACGTGTTTGTGTGTGTTTTTTGTTGCGCGTGTTTCTGCGCTGTTGTCCAGCATGTGATCTGGGGTCGTTGGGGTCTTTTATAAAGAGTTTGAAGAAGGCGGTGTAGAGACTTCTGTTTAGAGTGTTAATCCCAGAATTTCACCACGGTCAAGAATGATGATGATGAAGAGGAGAGGGACAATCAAATGATGTATTTTTTTTAAAAATTATTACAGAGAATAAATAAAAATGATTTTGTGACACCAACAAGCAGTAGAGTGACTGACCTCTGGCTTTGTTTTGAAGTGTGTAATGGTGTTACATAGAGACTCTCTCCCCACCATGTGCAGCGATATCTCTCCCAATCCTGGTGACCAGTGCAAGGTTATAAATACCACCGCCACAAGTTCTCCGAACTGGGTTTCAGGAGATGATACTAAGTTTGGGTATGACTCAGAGTCTGTAGCGTTGCTTTGTAGTGCAGCCCTGGCATGATCTCACATCTATGTTCGAGGCTGTGTCGTTATGCGAGTCATCAGCCCTTCTGTCTCTTAACAATTTTTTTTTGCAGAAGGACACGTGAACATGGTCCCTTCTGTTGTCTCTACAATGTGATTCATTATACCAGGCCCCCTTGTGCGTATGGATGTTGTTGGTGAATAGTAATGAGGTTTGGAGAATTAACAATACTCCGTGACGCCTTCAGTTTTTGTTGCACGCCAGGGTTAAGATTTCAGCGATTGTGATTTCAAAATCACTATTTCTATTTTGTGATGTGGTTGTCTGAGAGAGACTGTTTCACGCACGACTGAATGGATTCAGTTTTTCCGAATGGATCCTTTAGGAGGTAAAAAGGATGCACGCGCGAACGAGAAGTTCGGTAGACGAGTGGAGATTCCAAAATGTCATCGACTTTATTTGCCTCGGGAGATGGCATTCCAAGTCCCGTCGTCCAAGCCCGTGCATTCCTCACGTGACAGTCGCGTGAAACCACGGCAAAGAGAGAGCAGAGCAGACATTCCTCAGCTGTCACCTAAACCCCTCCCCGCTCGTCATTCTCTCTCTGGCTCGCTACTCCCGATGCAACGCCAAGGCCCAGCTGACTGTTGCCCACTGAGCTCCATCGTGGCAATTAGTGTGGAGGTAACCGGGGCTTGTCGCCTCACACAAGAAAATCTTCACGCTGACCCACACCTGAACTTTTTATCTTAAGTCTTCATCGCCTGTGTTGATCCCGAGGACAGAGGTGACGAGACTCGGGGGGGCAGCTTACCATGTCCGAGTAGGGGATTGCAATGCTTCTGCTCTGTTGACATTACACACCCTCATTATGAGCCTGAAGTCTATGAACATTATCTTTCACTGTCTCCATGACAACGACTCAGGGAAGGTTGCGAGTCACTTGATTTGGTGATTTGCATGTACAGAGTGGGAGTTGCGTAACAGGCTGAGCAGAGAGAGTCTTCCGGACCAGCCGTATTAACGCGTTACATAATTGCCGTGGTGGATCTCTCGCGACGGACCAGACCGGCCTTGAGATTCTCAGCTGTGCCTGAGGCTCCCAGTTGGCCAGTGAGAGGAGCAACAAAGCAATGCCTTTGATATGTCCCCGTCCGTCTGACACGGGCGTCATGGCATCCTCTCATGGACCCCACGCCTCCTGTCTTTCTGCCTGAAGGAGAAAATCCTTCCATCTCACGTGGAGAGGCTCTCCGGCTACGACGAGCAGAGCGGCACATTGCAACGCCGATCTTTCCTGGTATTCTCACCTGTTCTGCTTGCCTGTTCCCACAGACATCCGTCGCGGCTCTCGCTGCCTGCAGAATAACTCCAAGATGCCTCATTTGAGGCTGAGATGTAAAGCACAGTGCTGTCGTCATCTTTCCAGCAGCTTGTGGGGTTTTTAGGGTGCGTGTGTGTATCGCATGTGGCCTAAACTGAGCCCAGATGACGATGCTCTTTTGCATTCAGGTTTAATTAGGAAGCCGACTGATATTTAGTGCTTTCCTATAAATCATTGGAAATCAACTGCCTTTTTATGCGCATGATCTAAATCAACATCCCTGGGGTCCTTTTCAATGTTAGTGACATTTTCTGCTTTTTTTATTTTTTTAGTGTAGACTCGCACAATGAACTGCTTTATTTTCTTAACTTATTGTTGAACCTCACTGTCCATGTCGTTCGGAAACCGTTCAGCTCGTCCACAGTGCAGCCTTTCAGTCAATCCTTTGTTCGTTAAAGTGTCATTGAGCCTTTTTGAGGAAGATTCGTGAATTCTAAAATTGGGCTATATAAATCCGATTGACTCTATCCCACGGCGGGGACAAGCTGGTCTGTGTAGTGCCAGCATGCCCTTTTCTTTTGTTGGATTCGTACAGGGAACGTTTCTCTTTGCTGCCGCCTCTATGACATAACCAGCTGAAGAGTTATTGTCTGTTAAATGCGCTTTAAAGTCAACGTGATGAAGTTAAACTACGTTTCAAATGTTTGCTCAATAAAATGAAAAGGTATCTTTGGGTTTTTTTGGTAAACTATTCCGGTTTTTAAACTGTAACAGGATCCCTGTGCCCAACGATTACTGCCCATGCCTCAGGCACTGTCCATTCAGAATATGTCTTTCAGCTTTTTGCTTCCAGGTTCTTTGTTATGATTTAAGGCCATTTTACAGTAGCAGCCAGTCACTCATGCATGTATAAAATATTGCAGAAGACATTAAGATGCAACTTAATAATTCATGGTCTGAAATCTAGACAGTGTAGATGTTATTGTTCTTTGTCGAGCACGAATAGTTAACAGCCAGTCCTCCTTGGGTTAGCTATTATCCTGTTTTGGTGTACAGTTGTGGCTAATAGATAGATAGATATGTTACTGCTTGCCATATAAGTTGTTTGTGTGTATCATTGCTAATGACATTTTTTTTTTTTTTGATTTCAATTATGGTTTTAAATCAGAAGCCTCCATTGAATTGTGTAATTTTGTCCAGTTCAATGTATACAAGAGAGTAATCGTAATTATTTTAATTATCCTTTGGTGCAAGTTCTTCTTGATGGTACAGTAGAGAAAATGTTATTGCATCATGAATTGATAAACTACATGCAACAAAACGTTTCTTGCAGAAGTGATGTGTAACCGAATGAGATCAAGCAGATGGTTAGAGCAACACCAGGTCTACAAGAAAGAAAACATGTCTGCATCAGTCTGGATGGAAGCCAACCAAACCATGACGAAACGCCAGAAACAATAGTGGATGGACGGTGAGGTTCGATAAAGGAATGTTTTCTTAGATTTTCTGCCGGTACCGTACCACACCGTTTCTGTGTTCAGCAGCTGGTTTGTGTGACCAGTGCTCAGAGTGGTTTAAATGTGTGCAGCACCAATGGCTGTCATGTCCCCCTGAGCTCCTGTGGGTGTTTTGAGTCGGTACAGTTGTGCTTCAGATCCACAGATCTGAGACCAACACGATGTCCTCAATTTCATTCCTCACATAAAAGAAAAGGTCATGTTGCGATGCAATGCTGAATTCCAGTCCGCAGTGAATCACACTAGCGCTATTGTTACCTCGGCGCGCTTGATGATTGAGAGAGTGAGAGCGTGTGTGTGTGTGTGTGTGTGTGATTGGCAGGTCTCTCCTTGTCACACTGGCCTCGCTCACTGTTTCATTCAACCTTTTTTAACCAACCCCATAATCAACAGCAGGAAGTCATTGTGCCGCTGTTTCCTTGCGCACGTCAACTTTGAAAATAGACAGCTACTGTGTAAGCGAAATGGGTTGGAAGGATTGTAAAATGTCTCGCAATGTAGTTGCTTGGTCAAGGTTGGTTTTCCTATTGAAATCAAAGCCACATCGTTAGCTCAGGTGCGACGGAAGCATCCGTCAATGATGGGAAAATATTGGGTCGACCCGACCCGTGGCTCAGTTGATTCTGGTCTGCGTGAATCCTATGCAGCCCAACTCTATGACGCTGCTGTTATAATGCATCGCGGATATTCCAGAGGATTCTAAACCGTGAGGGTTCTCTGAAGTATGTCAGACGAGCTCAGCTGCAGGTTGAAACTGGTTTACCTGGGGTCGTAAGGCGAATTCCTCAGGAGAGTAAACCGGCTGCCACGTATATAATCTGCGCTGACGTGACGGCAAAGCTATGGACGCAGACGTGACCTCGTACAAAAGCACACGTGAAGTGGTCCAGGAGGTGGAATTCTTTCAAATGTATTTCACACTTCACCTTTTTCGCCAGATGTAATTTTTAAATCAAAATGCCGATTTGTTTTCAAACCAAAGGCTGCCGTGTTTTTGTCGCTTCCTTTCGCCTCATGTGTTTTGATGACGTCACGCATACATGAAGCTGTAGCGCTCATCCCTGCAATGTGGATGAGAAATAACATGCGCGCATAATTGCCCCCCCCCCCCCCCACCCACACACACACACAAACACTTTCCCAGGCCGTGCATAGTATCGAGCTGCTGTGAAATGTTTGTGGGATGACTTCAGCTTGTTTTTTTTTGTTTTCCCCCCCCCTCCCCGTGGCACATGGTGTCCGTCTTCTACTAAAGCCAGGTCTTCTTGAAGCCATCCTGCTGTTGTTTGCGTGGCAGCATTCGCATGTCTCACGCCGAGTGTTTTTTATGAGCTGTTTCTGAACTGAAAACACCTGGACTGCGAATTCCTCATTGTCTTCCAGAGCAGCGAGCACAATTAAGGCAAAGGGCGCATGTCCATTTGTTGTCTGTGGAAGGGTGAGGTTACATTCTTTCCATTTATTCTCAAAATGGCTGCATCTTCAGCTTACGAAATGAGGGATAGAGGTGAACTTGCGCATCCGCAATCTACACGTTGCTGTTGCTGGAGATACAGAACATGATAACTGTACGTTCTCGATTTAATTATACGTTATTCATTCGTTGTTCTTACTGTCAGAGAATGGCTTACTGTCATGGTCTGTTGCTAAATTGAATGTGCAAATAAAACAAACAAATTGGGCTTATTCCCCAATCTTGCATACATCACCAGTAAAATGTATATTGTACCTCTACAGCACAAGTGTCAAACACAAGGCCCGCGGGCAGAATGCGGCCCACCACGTCATTTTATGCGGCCCCTGATGGCTTGAAAGACATATGATCACCTTTATATCCTGTGCTTTTATTTTGAAGGTTTAAAATTACATGGATTTGTGTTATAATATTAGAGAAATGTTCTTGTGTACAATATTTCTACTCTCGAATAATCATATGCAAAGAGGGCTATCTAACAGTATGTTCGGGAGTAGTTTATACAGTGCTTCAGATACACCGGCCCTTTAAGAGGGGGCCATGATGCTGATGTGGCCCACGGTAAGGATGAGTTTGACGCCCCTGCTCTTCAGCATTGTCTCATATCAGCTCGTAGGCCGTGCCAATATATTGCTGGATAGTCCAAGGCACTTCCTTTTTTATTTCATTGGGATCTATCGTTGCTGGTGCTAATCCACGAGTGGCCATGAGATGGAATGAACCTGCTCTCTGCTGTGGCGCTACTACCCCCATTAGTGCGCTTGTGAATAAGTGTGTTTGAGTGGTGCTCTTCCTGCAGATAAACAGCAGTGTCAGTAAATGGGCCTGGACCGTGACAGGCTGAGCACTTTGGCTTGTGATTCAAATGGACTTGCGTAAGCAGCGTGGCCTCTGTGTTCGCTCGAAGGCGGTGTTTTATATATATTTTTTCTTCTATTAGTAGATCTGTTTTTCATATTTTGAATAATCCCAAATGCTTTTAAATCTTGTTGCACGCTGTCACTGGACAATAACATGACTCAATTGACGAGCTGGTGAAGAGTAGGGTTTCCTGCTGTCACATCACTAAATATACAAAACAAAAGGCTAATATATATTTTAATTAGACTGGAAATAGTGATAGAAAATAATCATAAAAACAATTTATCAAAGAGGGGTGACAAATCATTTAATTTTCACATCAGGTTTTATTGCACAAAAGGATGCTACAATTCATTAGTCCTCAAACTCAATTGTATCTCCTCGTTTTATAGAGCATAAATGTCAGGTCACTGAGTCGCATCAAGCTGAGATGTTAATTGACTGTTTAAATGAATAATTAATGAGCCACAACCACTCCTGCCTGGACACGGTTTACGAACCTCAGCGTCGAGGCCCCTGACTGTTTTATAGATCTCTTCGTGTAAAATCCGATGTGCAGGGATCTCATTCTGGGATCAATTGATGACGGGCTAATCACATGTTGCATCCATACTATTAATCCGTAGTCTATCATCTGACAATGAGTTGGTGGACATTATTTGTTATCTCTGGGGCATCAGATGCATGTTTTAAGCAGATGACATTGATTATTAATGTGGCTAACCATCAAATAAGGAAGTGGCTTTTAATTAGCGTCATACCCCTTTGTGTCTCATTGAGGTTGTTGGGAGGACAGTAAAAAACGGTTGCCCTTGTGTTGTGCGTTTTCAGGCTCAGAACTCGGGGGAGGAAGAGGGAGGGGGGGGTGTATTGGTCGTCTTTCCATACTGATGGAGGGGGGGGGGGGGGGGTCAGGGTGTTGGAGATTTCAGGCCAGAGAGGAACAGGAAGTGGCTGTTTATTTTTCTCATTTCCTCTTTGAGGCTCCACTAGTGAGGCTGCTTCTTACACTCCCTCTGCTTTTATTTCTGACACCAGCCGAACTTAGACTCATGTTGTCACACACATGCAGCTTTCTGCACGGGCCCAAAGCAGCCAGACAAATGTGTATTCTCATCTTTTTCCTCCTTCTTCCGTCTTTTGTTGGATGTGTATAGATTTCTTGCTTTAAAAATAAAGTTGTTGACCCCTTTCTCATTTGGAGGTGACTTGCGGTCTGCATTGTATCAATATATAAGGTAATCTATAATCCGTCTTGTCAAGATACTTTTTCCAGATCTAATGATCGTGTCCAGGTTTTATTGTTGCGTTTGTTTACATTTGAGGAGGGTATTATTCTTAAAGTGTCGATTACACTGCATTCATCTTATTTCAGCCAACTCAAAACAGTGGGAACTGATCTTGGACTTTGAGTGGCAGCAAACAAGCGGTTGCTCCTGCGTAGGGATGTAGTGCCACCCTGATGACGATCCATATCTTTGATGGTAATGGCTAAAAAATGGCAGAATGTCTGCAGGGCTGACCCTGGCGCCCACACTATCCATTCAACCTCTTGGGGGGGGGGGGGGGCAGCTCGTTGGCATGAGTGGTAATGGTGGCAGTGGGGGAGGAGGAAAGGGGGGTGGGGTGCACTGTGGATCGCTCTCAATGCCTCTTTAGTAGACTAAATGTCAGATGGCTACGATCCTCCACATAACAGTTCTATTATCTGGAAATATCATCGAAGGTTGTAAACAGCCACGTCTCCGTGGCTTCTCCGTCCTCCCACCACCTCGGTGCCCCTCTCTCGCCTTTGGACCCCTCACATGGAAACTCATTTGGCTCTCAAGTGGGCCTATTGTTTTGGCTGCTGAGCGAAAGCCCAAGTGAAGCATACAGCTACAATCTTGCCGGCATTTTTTTTTTCTTTTCTTCCCTCCTCCTACACCCTTCCTCAATCCTGGTCTTCTTTTTTTCCATGGGAATCCCAGGGCCATATATGGTCGTCCTCAGTAGTAGCAGCTCGAGCTCTGAAGGCTGTGTGTGCATGTCGTCTGGTTGAGGCTCCCAACTGGGCTCATCTCGTGGAGGGACCCAGCTGGTCGCCCTGCAGCGCTCTAACCCTCCCCCTCGTACCCTCTGGCCCCATGAACCCAGCCAATAGCACAGGAGCTGTGAGCTCTTTGTCTCAGGCACACACACACACACACACACACACAGAGATGTACACCTTTCAGAATGAACATTCACAACAAAGTCTCTCTCGCAATTATTGATTCACTGATCCTCGTTTCGGCACCGACCTTTTTTAATTTTATTTAGTTATTCTCCCCGTGGTTGTTCCGTTTCCAATCCCGTGTTCACGTTCTCACCACATCATTCGTCGTCTGGGCTGATTTGTGTAACGCGCACATGCAAACGCAGACACATAGCGCACTCATACTTACATGCAGGCGGTAAGAAGGAATTCCTTTTGTGGAAGTGGCTGCGCGCCTCCGAGCCGATGACGTCGTCCACGAGGAGGGGCCAAAGCGCTGATGCCTGAAGCCCCAAGGCTAGGAGTATTACTTATCTGAGAATTTCTCCACTGGTTTGCTCGTCCAGGACCCTGCTACTGGTGAGCTGGTTACAGATAGAAGTTTTTACACTACAGAGAGACAGAGTAAAGTAGGAGGGAGGTCAGCTCTGAGCTCCAGAGGAAGCTGATTTTTATGAGAAAACTGGTCTTTTTTTTTTTTGTTGAGGAAAATGTCCCCAAGCATACGATCTGAAAGCCAACTTTTTGTACATGCAATGTTTGAGTAACCTTATACCACGATACCCAGATAGTGTTTAGACTTGACTGACGGATACTCGAGGTTTCCGGCCTTCATCCGTCTCACTACAGACATTTTAACGCCCCGCCACCCGCCACATAATGCAAAGAAGAAAACTGGCAAGGGCTTCCTGAAAGCACCAGATGATTGCAAGAGATGGCACAAAAAAATGTTGATTGTTTTCTTGCAGAGAATCGTCGCGATATCAACCTTCTTCATTCACATGTCATGTTTTTTAAAGGTGCTTTGGTCCCGGCCCGATCCCAGTCAAAGTGAGCGGATCAAGACTTCTGCGGTTCGGGGTTTGAACTGCTGTTCTCCCCATCGCTGCGATAATCTCTTAATTACCTTCGCATTGAAAATGTGGAAGGTTATGTTTTGATCGGCGTGTATTTATTTATTTATTTGTATGCGTGTTCCTCGCATAACTCAAAAAGTATTGAACCGAATCGCATGAAATTTGGTGGGATGATTGGTTATTATCCGGGGACCATTTGATTAGATTTTGGGATCGATCGGGTCAAAGGTCAAGGTCATGAAAAGGTCAACATCTTCTTTTTACCATAGCGCGGTCAATTTCTATCCAATTGGCATGCAACTAATGCCAACATATTCATAATTCAATGCCCAATCTTATGATATGCGAAGGTATGCGCTCTACCGAGTGCCTGTTCTAGTTTGTTGCTGTTGTACTTTTACGTTTAGTGAATGTCGTGTAATCCACAAACATCTCTGGGGGGAGTTTTCATGTGGACTATTTATTCAGTAGAAGGTTCAGTTGTCCTTCAAAAAACTGTTGACATTGAGGTGTGTGGATTATCCCGAGGAATCTGGACATTGTTTCTGAAAAGACACGTCTCTATTGAGTCGAGTGGCGGTATTCAATGATTGAGCACCACGAACGAAATTCCGTTCACCGCCATTGGCAAATAAAGGCTGGATACCATCAGGGAACATCGGGTAAAACGAGTGTTGAAAGGTAATCTCAGGGCAAAACTCATGCATGCATATTTCACATGTTCAATTCAAGTGGTTGCTGAGGGGTTATTTCACGTCTCTGTACTCCACTTTCCTATAAGACGTCAACAAAATGCACTCGGCAGACTTGTCGTTGTTCTCAGCTGAATTCGCCCGTATGTCAGACAATGAACCGTACTTAAAAAATGTCTTGCTTAATAAAGTAAAGAGCGTAATTAATGCAGCGATAAATCTGACTAAAGCTTCACGTGAAATACTTTGGCCACTCTGGCTGCTTTTAGTTATGTTTGTGCATTTTTTGGGTGGAGATTGTCAGATCTTTTTCTATATTTCTTTATTTTTAAAGTTGATTTGTGGCACTCGGGGGTTCTCATTACATTTCTTACCGCGTGGGCACATGGTTCGGTCGAGAGTGATAGAGTGGTAGAGTGGCCATGCACCATTGTCATTAAATGTCGAATATCTGCCAGCACACGGGGCTTAGCTGGCTGCCTGTGCCACTCTCGGCAGTAAAACCTGCAGGAGCCACAACGGGAGCGTTCTGCAGCTGGAGTTGGCCATCTGAGGGTGCTAAAGGAAGTCAACGAGGGGAGGGGGCTTCAAGTGTCTCCTTGATGTGGAGTGCTGCTAAATTAAGCTCGGAGCGCTCTGCACGATGGCCCAGAAGATAATAAATCTACCCTTTTATACACACCCATACCATGAAGAAGACTTTTATTTTGGAAATGTTGTTTCTGGGGTGTTGGACCTGTCTTGCCTATCTGAAGTCAGCCACTTCACTTCCTGTTGGCATGGAATGAAGCTCATTACCTTCGTTTGTGTGCTGGACGTTGTTGTAAATATAAAGCACGAAGGCAGAAGCTGACAGCATTATGTTGTGATAGGCTTGTTTCAGTATATTTAGGTAAACTGGTGTGGCTTTATCATTATGGCCTGGAGGCAGAGGAACGTTGTATAGATGTTATTCAAATAAAGATGGGTCTATCTAAAAGTAGTTTTAAAGGGGTCCTAAAGTCTCTGCCTGTCTATGGCGATAATGTGATAATGTGATTTGATACCGTTTTTGTTGAATGGCTATCACCACCTTGGTTCTTGTATTTCTGTGAACTATACTGTGTTTTATTGATTTGAATCAGATTAAAAGTAGCAGTGGGATTCCCGTCATCGCTCAATAAATCGTTCTTTTTTCCCCCCCCAAGAAAAGGTCATGAGAATTGCTAAAAGTCACACCTGCAAGTGTTTAAAAAAAAGAAGAAGAAAGATGGCACCTCAAGATGCTCCATTTAACAGAAGTAAAGAGTAGTTTGCTCTTAGTGCTGCCTTTAGGGGCGATCCGAGCAACCCCCGTGTGCTTTAAAATGAAACCCTTTCTTCAATTATTTATGTTTCTTACAAAAGCCTGACAAGGTCTGAACCCATGTTCTCTTTTTGGCTTTGTTGCCACGACAACAGACTGGCCTCCTTTCTTAGGTGCATGTCATGGGTCCATTTCTTATTTTTTTTGTTGGCCTGCTCCTAAAATGGCTTAGCCCATCTTCTTTGGGCACTAGCAGGGAGTAGGGCTGGAATTCATCCATATTCTTTCCGGATTAGACGAGCGAATATGATGGACGGTGTATTGTTTCTGTCCTAATCTTCTCCATATTTATCCCCACTGTGGAAAGGTTAATCTAGAAGTTAATCTCTTGATGGTGTCTATATTCATCCCTGTGCGGGCGCAGTTAGTTTATGAGTGTGTGAAGCCGTATTTATCGCTTTGTCTCTGAATATTTGACCCAAGTGCAGCGCGACTCTTACGCGTCAACATGACTGTCGAGGTATTTGCATTCGTGACTTCTGTTGGACTAAAGAGGTGAGGCCTAGTGGCATGCTGACGAATGTTTGCCAGTTTACAGGCCAGTGTGTGTGTGTGCGTGCTCAAATCTTCTTCTTCTTCAAAAAAAATAGAACATGGTGGGAGCAGTTCTGTATTGTGAAATCCGATGCTAAGCAGCCCGTCACAATCTCAAGGATCAAATGGGCTCCGGCGATGCTTTCTGCGACACTATGAATTCCTGCAATATAAAGTTTAGATGGCCTGTGGTGTTGTGTTTCCGCTTTACAGCATGAAAGTGAATCCAACGGGGGGAGAAAACACAACTCTGAAGTCTGTTGAATGTGACATTTCTCTTTCTAGCCTCAAGGAAAATGTTTTAACGACGCCTACTTTATGTGGATTATGGATTTTCATCAGATTGGACCTTTGACTCCATTCACCACGGTTCAGATTTTTCAACTTCAATTAATCCCGAATTAGAGGCGCTCCACAAAATCCTTATGGATTAAATGTCCGATTCCAGAAGCTTGCCCACACAATGTACAACAAACTCTATATGTGTCCATTGATTAGCTTCGTAGTTCTTCTTCCTGTTGTGTAAACTTCCCAGAAGCCCCAGTTTCCACTAGGGAGGTTATTTTTATCAAAGGGTGCCACGGCCTCCTCCTGCAGTCCCGCCTGACCAACGGACAGCATGCGCATCAAGTGATATCGAACACGCTGCAGCCACAAGGTCTTCAGCCAGTGTTACCGTCTCTTTCTCAAGGCAGCAACCGTGGATTTCTCAGGTCTACTACATGTGTAACTTTGTGACTAAGTATGAATTAAAATCCTCCGTGGGACATGTGAAGCAGACCATGGCATGGTGAAGAATCAACCCAAATAGTTTTTCAAAAAGCCACCATTTTGTATCTGGTACTTCAGTCGTTGTGGTATTCAGGTTTTTCAGGCATTAAGGGTATTTCACATCTTTTACCTGCTCTTCTTTTTATTCCTTCGCATTGCCAGAGAGTCTTTTTAAGATGGTCTTCCCGTCCGTTCTTGTTACCTCAGGAACGTCTGGAAGGCCTTCAACATTCACCTGGACTCGAGGATGAACTGATTTATAATTTGATGGTCAAAACGTTTTGGGGCACAAGCCAATAACTCATTTGCGGGTCATAGCAACGCCTCAGGATGAAATTACGACGCGGTGACCTTTTGTACCGACATGGGTCAGAACCGCAGCTCGACCGGTCGGTTGGCGACGGCACACAACCGCCAGGCTGTAATCCTAGTTTATGCCACGTCGTGCCGTCGATATCGTTGCCTTCGAGCTTTGCGCTCCTCTCCCCCTCTCGCGCACACTGGCCAAACGGGTTTAAATGCTAACATGTCTGCTTGAGCAGTGAGTCATAACACGTCTTAACGTTTCCCTCCGAGCACAGCGCCTACACGCTGATTGTGATTGCGCGAGACACGGGATTAAGTCCACAATGTTGCACACTTAACTAGAGATGCACCGATCAGGTTTTTGGTGCCGATCACCGATCACTGAAATCAGTATCTGCCGATCCGATAATACCGATCACGGTGTCTATTGAATCATTCTATTTATTGTGTAGCATTATTGCCTAGGACTATGAGGAGATACATATATAAAGCAACTCAAACATGAAAGAAATTACCGATTTCTTTAAACATTTAGGACTTTTACTTTGAAAAATGTCCTAATTGATACATTAAAATTGTTTGATTGCTATTGTAGGGGATTTCAGATATGTATGGAACACATCTGCATCATTAATTTCCTGGAACTCTTGGGGAAATCTATTTACAGGACTTTTTTAAACATACAAAAGTCTGACTTATTTTGATAAACTCTTCCTTGGTCCAGTAAAAATGTTTTAATGTTAGCATAATTTAAGCTAAATCTCAGAAACGATCTATAAAGATACAAAATCAGTTCATAGTTTACTTTTATATGTTCGTGTATGATTTGTCGACATCTTATTTTGAAAAACGGATGTTGTTTCACGTGCTTCTTTCCGCTAACTTTGCAAAACCGGATGTTGCCACTTAAATCCTTCCGCTAACTATATCAAAACCCTCAGATCGCTGCATCCCTACACTTAACATCACGTCAATTAATGGCCGGATCCCCCTCCTCTGCCTCCTGTACAGCATCTTGTCTGTGTCGATGACTATGAACCATGCAACCCCATTCAACGTCTTTACGTTAGAAGCTCGAGCCGTGATACTTTCCCCTTTATCCTCTCCCTCCGGCCGCTCCACTACATTATGCGTGCGCCTAACGCCGGCTGTCACTCTGGCACCTGTCAGCCACACACACAATTAGGGGATTACCTTTGTTGGGCTCCGATAGCTGCTGGGAGGAGCCAGCGGAGGAAAGGCTGGTGACGCTGGAGAGGGGAGGGGTCACCTCCACCACGGTGTTTGCCTTAAGGGGCTTGTTTCCATTCTTGGAGAAGGGGAAGACTTTGAAGAGATAATAAGTGTGTGGGGAATGACCGAAGGGGAGGATTGAGATGAGGACACGGGAGGACAGTTTTCAGACGAGAGGCAGAAAGCTGCAAGAATCCATTTATTTTCCCAGTCCTGTGTCAGCAGACAAAAAGAAGGGGAAAGTCGGCGTACACGTAAAAGGTACCTGATCCCCTAATTCCATGCTGACTGATTAAAATGCTATATGTTGGATGTCTCCTGTTAAAAGTTATACTGAACGTGTCGTTAAGATTACAGATGAGCAAAAATATGTCAATCTTGTCAAAGGAGAAAAATGAAAGGCGATGGAATTAAATTTAGGGATCGTACTAAAAGTGTCAGACGGCTCACCCGCACTTACTGATTGATGTTCTAATTCAACAGCCGCCGGCTGACACTCATCTTTGTTTCAAATCCTGAAGGAAGTATAATAAATATCTGGAAGGCAGACTTGGCCACACATGAACCCGACCAACGCTTGGGAAATACACCGTGGCGCTTCCCATGCAGGGTTCGTACGGGCATGGAAAACCTGGAAAAGTCATGGAATTTTAAAATGGTTATTTCCAGGCCTGGAAAAGCCTTGAAAAAAACTTAAATCATAAAAGTTTGGGAAAAGTCATGGCAATGTGTTATAATCACATGTTCATTTACGCCGCGTTTGAAATAATTAATACGTTTAAAAAAAAAAGAAAGACGCTCAAAATATAAGCCGGCGTACGCTCTCAATACGCACAATTTTCAAAAATGTTCATGTTTATACCGAGATTTCAGTTTGGTCATGGAAATTTGGTTTAAAGTCCTGGAAATCCATCGGTCAACATGTGTAAGAACCCTGCCATGACACGATAGGAGAGCTGACTCGATCCTGTTTGGAAGTGTTCGGCGTCGCGTGAGCCACACGGCTGTTTTTGTTGACATTTTCAAATCGCATCTTGGATGTGGGACCACTGGCTGCCATGTGTTGGCACCGGGCAGCCGCAGCATTTGCACCTGATGGTGACCTCCAGCGAGCGAAACCCACAGCGGGGACCTTTCACCAGTGGCGAGAGCGGCAGCCTGCAGCACGTTAAAGTCACCGTCTCCTTCTCATTTAAGCCACTCTGATAATGAGGTCATCTGCACCTGGAGGAACTCTGTGTCTGAGCTCCCACACACAACTAAACCACATCACACACACACACACACACTGTTAGATAAGCTCCGTGAGGCCTTTTCAGGCGCACCTCAGCTGTGGCCATGTACGGCGTTGTAAACGGCCCAAATTTGGACACGGATTCCAGCCAGAAAGTCGTGTGCCCCGAACGTGAGGCCGCCGTGTGTCCATGTGTATCTGTTTCTCTTGTCAACGCTTTTGTTGTCATAGCAACCCTGGGGCCAGAGAGCGAGACAGTCCAGGCACGGTGTTCTAGTCATGGGGGGGGGGGGGAGGCAAAGTTTGATTTCAATATAATAATAATAATAACTTCTTAAGTCTGTACTTCCTAAATGTAAAGTGCTCTCCATGGCTGCTTTTTTTCTTCTTCTCTGTCTCGTTGTTTTGGATTTTGAGAATATATGTGACCTCGTCCGTTTGCTCCATCTCCCTCACTTGTGGCTCGTCCTGGCTGTGTATGAATAACAATATATGCATCTTCAAAATAAATATTAGATCGGCCAGTTGTAGGTCTAATCCAAAATACAATACTGATCTTACAGAAATGTAGATTAGTCTACGCTTCAACAGTCAAGTGCTAATTAAATGCACAACAGGAACACAAAGTCCTCCCACCCCGGTGCAAATTCTGTTTCATAATGTTGGTAAAATCACAACATCGCCCACTTAATTCATCAGCAAATCTTAAAATAGATCCCTCCCACTTGCAGCTGCTATTTATTTCACTAGCTGCACTGAGGATTTTCATAGAATGGTGAAATGACATTATCGATGGTGTGAAAAAAATTTGACACTTTGGTGTGTGTGTGTGTGTGATATGATTTCATTTTGGGAAATCTGAGATGTCCTCTGCCAAAACAGATGTGGCGATCTTTTTCCATCGGCTGTCAGCTGCTGATCGTACCGCCCTCTCCAGCAAGCAATCTTAATGTTTATCCTAAATTACGTTCGAACTGCGACTTAATAGATGTCGTTGTATTCCGATATCCCTCTCCCAGCTAATGACCCGCCTGTTACGGACGTCCTCCTGTCCTTCATTAGAGAATGGCCTCAGGTCTGCCGCTACAGCTCCTCATGATAAACCGTTTTAAATAAAGAGGATGAAGCTTTGTTTTGACTTTTGCTCGACCGAAGATGTGGATCGAGTGAAGCGATCCATCAGCTGCTCACTGTGAAGAAAAGCGTGGCCGTTTTTTTACCGTGGAGGGCTTTGACTCGCCACACGCGTGAGCGACGATTTGGCCGATCTGCGAAGCTCAACACTTCAGTCGAAGCACTCTGTGAAAGTGTCTCTCAAATGAAATCTTATACAAAAAGTATAAGATTTTTGCATAAATGCACAGCGGCTCCATCGGCGGTACGACGTCGTGTGGTATTGCAGGCGCCCCTGCTATGTGCAGGCGTTTTGGGAACGCGCCGGCTGCCAAAATTCCCCAACAATTCGGGTCTCACTGGGCAATGCTCTTTCCATGCGCGCTGCTAACTATAGCACGGGCCATCACACTGACATAAGCTCATATGAATGTGTCTACAGACACACAAGGCAGGTCACACTCCTTGCATCTGACTTACTATCTCTCTCTCTCTCTCTCTCTCTCTCTCTCTCTCTCAGGCATGCATAGACGACAATATTGAAATGGTGACTTTCCTGGTGGAGCATGGAGCCGGCATCAACCAGCCGGACAATGAGGGCTGGATCCCCCTCCACGCCGCAGCCTCCTGCGGATACCTAGACATCGCACAGTGAGTATTCAGAGGCCTCTCAAGAAGCCGGTTTAATCGGTTTCTAAGACGCAGCAGTATCCGTTACATCGGGTTAGATTTCTGCAAACTCATCCCCGCATCCTGTCCTGTATCTTCTCAGAAACGTGTAACTGCAGCACTCTGTGCGCCTTTCCGGTTCAGATTGGGTGAACATGCGTGTGTGCCAAGTACAGTGAGGTTCCTGTGTAAAGGTCAACCCGGTGACATCAAGGCTGACATGGCTAGACTCCAGCTGAGGTCTGCACTGTCCTGTCCCCCCGCCTCCGCAATTAGTAACCGCTGTCTTTATATTGGTGCTAGCAAGAGTGCTCTTCTTCTCGGTACTGCCTCGCTATAATCCTGTTTTAGCTCAATAAATTTAGATTTCTGTCCGATAAGTCTACCGATGCACAGCAGCACTCCAGACTGGCTTTTGCCATCTTCCGTAATGAAACGAACATTGTTTCGACTAATTTAATTTTGAAGTCCTCACCGTGCTCAACGGCTGCCAATTGGCGCACGTTAACCATTTTTAAAAAAAGGGTCGCTTCAGCTCGCGTGCCAGAACGTCCGAATTCATCATTTTCAGTCACGCACAGTCCTCGCCACATTTTGACGGGAGCCGGATCTCATTTGGAGGCTCAGGTGCACCTTTTGTCCGGGTTATGTAATCGAATACGGAGATATCGGGCCACTACATCGGGAATCCAGCTCTAGAGTTGCACTGTAGTATTTTCCTGCCCCTGGTCTTTTTCAGGTAAGCCGACTGCTCACCGCGCACGAGCACCACACAGAGATATTATCTGAGTTGTTTTTTTTAAAACCGACTGAAGGAGCTCAGTTGTGCTCATTGTTCAGCATATTGGGAGTGTGCTGTGACCTGCTTTACTTCTGTGTTACATTACAGCAACCGGCCTACAGGTTTATTCCCATTATTATTGTCTTTTTTCTCCTCTTCTTTTACCAGAAAAGTAACAATTGCTACAGGATGTAAGGAGGTAAACATTGTAGTGGCAAAGCAATGAGTTGCAAGGCGGACTTCTGCGTGGTATTTATGTTGTGATTAAATGATGTATTGGCCTTGCAACAACAAGTAGATATTTAAGCGTTAACTTTTAAAACCCAGCAATGTAGTGTCCAGTAGGCCTCTTGAACACGGCACAACACTGGGCTACTATTGCAGGAAACAAGATGTTTTTTGTCTCCTAATGAATGAAAAGGTCAAGTGGTCGGCCCGATGCGGGTGACTAATGGAGGAATTGTGTCACAGAGAGAAAACTCTGCGAGCTCGTGTGGGTGGCGAGCTCCCTGTTGACAATTCTTAATACCAGCATCCTCATTCCCAGTAACGGGAACTCCAGAGCAGGATTGCATCTCGAAGCCCGCGGTGTCACCGCGGCCGTCTGATGCTCGGGTTTGGTTAAGGATCCCACAGTGGGACGACACGCCACAAAGCCACCGATCCAAGCGGAGCTGACCCGAAATAGGCCGAATAGAAAGTCCAATCAAGGAGATGTAAACCTTTGAAACGTCAGTCAGTTTCCGTTTGGGGGCGAGTCATAAGCAGTGAACCCGTTTCAAGTGGTGTGTTGGTTTAATGAGACGGGCCCGAGTCTCACCGCAGCTTTAACTAGAAGCAGCTGAAGTCAAGATGTTGAATGGGTAGAAAGAGAAAAGTCTTGACTCTCTGCTGGGGGCAGACGGTGATTTAACCCTTTTTATGGCTTTAAGTGTTAAATGTGTATTTTGGTGGTCTGCTGTAAGTCATAGAGGATGTTATGGCTTCACTCCTGGTCTGTAAATGCAGATGCATATGAAACTAGAACGGGCACTTGGTAGAGCGCATACCTTCGCATATCACAAGATTGGGCATTGCATTATGAACATGTTGGCATTAGTTGCATGCCAATTGGATAGAAATTGACCGCTCTATGGTAAAAAGAAGATGTTGACCTTTTCATGACCTTGACCTTTGACCCGATAGATCCCAAAATCGAATCAAATGGTCCCCGGATAATAACCAATCATCCCACTAAATTTCATGCAATTCAAGAAGATGTTGACCTTTTCATGACCTTGACCTTTTACCCGATCGATCCCAAAATCGAATCAAATGGTCCCCGGATAATAACCAATCATCCCACCAAATATCATGCGATTCGGTTTAATACTTTTTTAGTTATGCGAGTAACACGCATACATATAAATAAATACACAGCGATCAAAACATAACCTTCCGCATTTTCAATGTGAAGGTAAATATAGATTTCTGCAAGAGGATCCCCTCATGTACAAGGGATCCAACTTCGTTTAGAGACGACCGATTTGATGCTCATAATCTACTCTCCCCCCCATATTAGAACATTTCTATTGGCTTGGATTTTAAGCAGCAACGATTTTGCAACAGATAATTCCATTTATATATTCAAATTAATCTGATTCACATAACCTGTGTTAAAGTAGGAGATGCAGACTCTGGTGTCGTGTGAACCAGAAGCAACAACGTACAATTCCCGTCCAACTGTTTCCTCATCAGTTGAAGGAAGCGACGGATGCCTCTGCCTCCTTTCCTTTTCACCTAGTCAGGGGAGCGAGTAACTGTTCAGGACAAAGAAACAACCTGACGGGGCAAAAATGTAGAATGATGTTTATATAAATACCTCTTTAGTTCAAACTAAAAGTGTGTGTGTGTGTTGCAGGTATCTCATCGCCCAGGGTGCCAGTGTTGGCGGTGTGAACAGTGAAGGTGAGACGCCTCTGGACATCGCTGAAGAGGAGGCGATGGAGGAGCTCCTTCAGAATGAGATCAACAGACAAGGTACCGTACCAAAGACGCCATGAACTCAATAGACCTCTGGGTCGTCTTTCATAAAAAGTGCGTTGCTTTAACCGTAACATACGATCGCTAATGTGGTCAAACTGTATGCGTTTGTGCACAGTGCTTTCTTTCAGTGGGTTGTATGACGGCGACAGTGACCCAGAGTGGCAAAGATGACCAGTCAATAGTAGAAATCGACTGTAATCATTTAATGCACAAGTATCAAGTGTTGCATTGTGATCAAGCTCAAACGCATCATTAAACGGTCGCGATGTGTTCAGCATGGAGCTGTTAGGGGCCCGATGCATGTCACGCACGGATGAGTATGTTGTCAAATAGAATCTGAGCTCAAGCTCCGCTTGAATACGACTTGCATAATATCGTAAGTCACCCAGCCAGGTTGTGCTCACTCGTGTGATGATTCGAGAAGTCGAGTCGTTCTATTTTGGGCTGAGGCATTCTTGAGAGGATGAAAGGCCCTCCCCTACGGTGAGAGCCCTCGCTCAGACGTGCAAACTGGCCCTGGGCCAGAGGGGTGCTCCTCGGCTCACTCGTAAAGGTCGGCCGGCTTGCCCTTCTCCGCGGCACCATTTTCTTTTGAAAGCACAGCGGTACGTTCTCTCTCTTTTACCGCGGCGTGAAATGCTACATTTTATCGCCACAGCCGTTGATGGTTTACAGTTGAGGTGTGAAAAGCAATGTCTGAACCCGTCCCGTGAGCCCCGTTTAGTGGTGAAGAATAGGCTTGTGCTCGGGGTCAGATGAGGCTGTCACGGCACTATTAGAGTGGACCCAATAGCACGACTCAGTGGTTGGAAACAGGCTGGGTCAAAACCGGGAGATCAGTCGAAGAAGCAAACAAGTCCAAAAAGGGGCGGGGCAGAGAATCAGAGGTCAGGGCAGGCAGGCAGGGTCAGAACAGGCAGGTCAGGAATATACTCTAATAACGCTGGAGAACGTGGCACGAAAACACAAGACAATCTGGCAGAGGACAAGTGGAAGTGAGGGAGCTAAATAGTGAGGGACTAATGAGGGGATGGGCTGCAGGTGAGAAGGGCGTGAGGACCAGGTGAAGGGAATGAGGGACTAACGAGGTGATCAGAGGCAGGTGAGAAGGTGTGAGGACCAGGTGAAGGGAATGAGGGACTAACGAGGTGATCAGAGGCAGGTGAGGGGAGTTGGATTGACGAGATGGTGTGACAGGATGAAAACAACTATTACAAAAAGGAAGGCGTGGAGCTAAACTGTTACAGAGGCACCGTCTCCAGGTAATAGACAGGATAAGGCCACCACTATATCCACGCAGTTTGAAGTGCATTGTGTTTGATGACGAGTATCTAGAAAAACCCCCGCCTTCTGTGAGCTGTCGGCCACGTCACGGTTGTTTTCAAACGAGGTCCAAGTGTTTCTAAAAGCACATGACATCAGTGTTGAGCTCCTTTTCCCTCGTTGCACAACGGCGGCTAGACATACGCCCCGCCGGGCCTCAAACATCTCAGGCGGCGGCGGCTGTCAGCTTTTATTCGCCCGGAACAGAGGAGCTGCCTGGTCCGAAGCATCCGCACAGATCCACCACTAACCAAAATAAACCACACAAATATGCATCTTTATTCACCGTGCTCGTATAATCATAATGTGTACTTATTACCTTCGCATTGAAAATGCGGAAAGTTATGTTTTGATCGCCGTGTATTTATTTGTATGCGTGTTACTCTCATAACTCAAAAAGTATTAAACCGAATCGTATGAAATTTGGTGGGATGATTGGTTATTATCCGGGGACCATTTGTTTAGATTTTGGGATCGATCGGGTCAAAGGTCATGAAAAGGTCAACATCTTCTTTTTACCATAGCGCGGTCAATTTCTATCCAATTGGCATGCAACTAATGCCAAAATGTTCATAATTCAATGCCCAATCATGTGATATGCGAAGGTATGCGCTCTACCGAGTGCCCGTTCTAGTTGCCTATTAAACTGCTTTCGGGATAAAATACTGGAGAGTGCATTTGCGCGGCTCCTCTCGGCCTCGGGGCAGCTGCAGACAATCCGCAGCACAGTTCTCTGGGCGAGAGGCAACATTATGCAACTAGCTGTTGTGTAACAATCCTGTATGATTGTAATGTGATTTTCTCCTCTCAAAGAGATACCAGTCATGAGGTTAAACTTGTTAGCAAGTGGCCATGGTTTCTCCTTGGCAGAGACAACCTCTCGATCCTCTCCTTGACCCTGATTAGGTAAAGTAGCTCCGACGGTAGTTTCCTCTTAGCTTAGCATAAAATCATGAATTGTTATGCACTTTAAAAAAATTATATTTTACAGCCAGTATCCCTTAAGTCTGAGGATCCTGGTGCTTTCTAGATTTCTGTGGATATTAAATGTTGTCTTTACCCCACAATATTGAAGGTATATTGTCCGTCAGGTAAAAGAAGAGGGGAGAACTTTTTTTGGTTCTCTTGTATTTTCTCGTGTGGAAGACGTTCTCTTGCAGAACCTCAACTTTAAACTGCTGCCAACGCTTCCACTCTGCTCCTCTTGTTCTGTAGTTCTACTTAGAGGCCATTAGGCTCGCTGCTTTTTATAGACCCAGTGTAGGCTACGTCCCAAGAGATCACGGGACGTTGGCCTACCTGGCCGGCTCCCATTGCCTTCTTTAACTCGACTGCCTTCCAAGGAAGTGTGGTTTCATTTTCCTCCAGTTGTAGCTTTTCTGTCTATCCTTTTTTTTAAAGTTTGATCTTACATACGTGAAGCATTTTGAAACTAATGTGTTGATGGTGTGATGTCAATCGAGGCTCGGTCACATATGGACATTTCTTGTCAAAAAGCCGGGAAGTCTTTAATTTACATTTCTCAGTCATTTGTACATTAATGTGAAAGTATTGTAATTTTTCAGCTGAGATTGTTTTTGGGGATTTCTGTCACGAAACAATCTGACAATATATTGGCGGGCATTACCGAGTCCCTGCTGCGCTGGCCAGCCAATCAGAGAGAGACACTGGTATGGTCTCCGTCACAGTCTCTTAATTTTAAATGTTTGAAAATTAAACTTTGAATCCAGTCAAACATAAACTCAGACACCGAGTCGTCGTCTTCTTCCCGTTTTGTTTATTTTATACTTCAGCCCACTAATGAGCATGTCTGTCCTGTTTCAAACGAGCCAGACTACTATGATTACAGAGCTAGTTGAGTTAAAGTTAAGCCTGTGTTGCAACTATTGATATTTAAGAGCAAAAGAGTTCACAGCGGGTGTCTTGGTGACTTTGTTGGGGGGGCCGAGCGACCTCTTCCTGCTCAACGGATCCCGGCTCCTCTCCAGCGACGAAGGCTGGACCCGTGTAAAGATTACCTCCGCCTGCACTTCTTGAGCCAAACGTGGAGCAGATGCAGATGTCCTCTTTGATTGGTTTCGTAGCTCGAGGCAACCTAAGAGCTTTCTCGAGTGTCAGGAAATAAGCGATGATGCGTCCTTGGGGGTAGAACAAAAAAAACCTTTAAGATCAGCTGAAGTTTTGGCTCGGACCCCAGAGCAATCCTCGGACCGCTGTTTATGCAGCCGACCGTAGTTAACACTCGGCTGACGAGTCAGCGGCTCATGCAGCGGTGCATTTCAGCCCCGTCTCGTGTTCCAACCCAGTGTCAACACGACAACACGGGCCTGTTGTCACTGCATGCAGCGCGTCGGCATATTGACCCACTTAACTGGACGAGGCTTGGGTTTGTTTATTATCGGCAGACATTATTTCATAGAAGAATTGACAGAACTTTGGCACAAGACTTTTCCCTATTTTTTTTATAAATTTTTTTTTTGCCGAGGCAGAACGACACCCTCTAGTGTTTCATCGAGGTTTTTAAAATGTCATAAAAGCACAAAGGTGCATGGGTTGAATGTTTAAAAGAGACTTCATTGCTAATATTATCGTCTCTATTATCAACCATGTGTAAATAGGCACAAATTCATTTCACAGCTGTGTATTAAAACATAATAATCCATTTTCTCTCCTTATATACCATATATTACAAACACTCCCATACCTTTTATTTATTTTATTTTTTTCACCTGGATGCAAGACACTCATTATAAATACCTCGATGTGACTCTGCCCCGCGCCGCCGGTCTCTGGGTTAAGTGTTCCAGCTGGCAGCTCAAGATTCAAGATTCAAGATGTTTTATTTGTCACATACACACACAGGGTGTGCAGTGAAATGAAAGTGGCAATGCTCAGCAGGAATGTGCAAGGGCAACAAGTACACACTATTTACAAATAAAAAACAACACAATATTTACAGTAAGTGTGTGTGTGTGTGTGTGCCTAAGAGGGGCAGTTGTGTGGGTCTATGTGGGGGTCCTGGTGAGGTCGGAGTTCACAATCCTGATGGCCTGAGGAAAGAAACTCCGTCTCAGTCTCTCTGTTCTTGCAGCGTGACTACGGAGGCGCCTGCCTGACCGCAGCAGCTGAAACAGTCTGTTGTTGGGGTGGTGAGGATCCTTCATGATCCTGCCGGCTCTGGTTCTGCACCTCCTGGTGTACAAGTCCTGCAGGGTGGGGAGTGTAGTTCCAATAGTGCGCTCAGCCGAACGCACTACTCTCTGCAGAGCCTTCCTGTCCTGAGCGGAGCAGTTGCCAAACCAGGCTGTGATGCTTCCTGTCAGGACGCTCTCTACAGCTCCAGAGTAGAAGGACTGAAGGATCCTCTGGGAAACTTTAAATTTCCTCAGCTGCCTGAGGTGGTAGAGGCGCTGCCTTGCCTTTCTCACCAGAGTGTCTGTGTTTGTTGACCATGTCAGATCCTCGGTGATGTTCCTAAGTAGCGGGTAATCCTTTCAATGCCACGTTGACGGTATCGGCCTCCGCCGTCTCTCCCCAGGGGTGGACATCGAGGCCGCCCGGAAGGAGGAGGAGCGGATCATGCTGCGGGACGCCCGGCAGTGGCTCAACAGCGGCCAGATCCAGGACAGCCGGCACGTCAAGTCCGGAGGGACGGCGCTCCACGTCGCCGCCGCGAAAGGCTACGTCGAGGTTTTAAAGTAAGCGGTGGTCTTGAGTTCATAAAACCCCGGTTCGTCTGTGTTTTTTTTCCCTCTCTGTTGGGAAAACGAACAAAGAATTTTAACAACCAACTCATTGTTTGCTCGCTGTCGCACAAAGTTTTTTCAGTGTGCTGCGTTATATAAATACTATTTACCGGCAGCGGGGAGGCGTCGCATCGGGTGTTTTCTGTGCCGAAGCCAAACGTATCTGGGTCTCTGCGTCTCGTCAACGCGTTCTTCCGACATTGTCTTGTTGATACAGAGACGCTGCTCGAGGAAAGGAACCGCAGCCACCTGTGAATCTGGTCTGGGCAGCCGGCCAGCAGACTCCACAGCCATAGATATCTCTAGGATCTCTGATGTTTAGCACCACGACAGTATACAAGACGGGGATCTAAATGTTTCCCGCCGTCATGGCAGGTTTATGTGCTGAAATATTATTCTAATTTTTTTTGCCAGAACTCCTTCTGCTCTCGCTCGGCAATGACTGCGATTCTCAGATTATGTGTCCGTGTGTTTAGGGGGGAGAGGGGTGGACTGTGCATCTCATAAATCTGATCTAGGGTCACAACGCTGACGCACTTCTCTCTCGGCACCTTACGACATTAGTTTACAAAATCAAATCCAAGAAGTCCAGATTAGCATACTCTAACACACTTTGCTTTGTGTTCCCTCTCTCTCTCAATCTCCCCGCTCCGTCATTCTTGCAGGCTTTTAATCCAAACAGGGTATGATGTAAATATTAAGGACTACGATGGCTGGACTCCGCTGCATGCGGCCTCACACTGGGGCAAAGAGGAGGCGTGTAAGATACTGGTGGAGGGTCTATGCGACATGGACCTCATCAATAAAATGGTGAGGAACTGTCAAGAGTCCTGCCACTCATTTCTGTGCAATCTATACTTTAGATAACTTTTGTTTTATTTCTTTCCCTCAGGGCCAGACAGCTTTTGATGTAGCAGACGAAGATATTCTTGGAAACTTGGAAGAACTACAAAAGAAACAGAATCTGGTTAGTAGATGTGTCTGGTAATTTTATAAGGACTTATATCTGTACACGACACTGTATTGTTTTAATAGTCGAAGAAGTTCTGTCAATGTTTTTGAGAGGCCCTGATCGGTAAAGAAGAATAAGATTCACGTGTTTTCACTGTTTTATGATTGTATGCCTTGCTTCGTTTTCTTCATTCCAGCTGATCGGTGACAAGAAAGAAGTTACGAAATCTCCTTTGATTGAAACGACAACCACCGGGGACAACAACCAATCTCTGAAACCACTCAAGAGGTAAATGGCTTAATGGAGAAAAATAATCAACGGAAATGTCCCCACTAAATTAGTTTTATGATTATTAAACCAGTTACATTAAAGGCATAAGTAAAAGTTTTAATATATTATATTGTTTCTGTGACTTTGCACTCTGCTGTAGTTGTGTGCTGATGGTGTTCAAATGTGTGTTGCAGCAAAGAAACTCTGCTTCTGGAGCCGGAGAAGATCGCCCCGCACATCGAGGCCTTGGAGCCGGAGAAGGTGGACGAAGGAGAGGAGGGGAAGAAGGACGAATCGAGCTGCTCCAGTGAGGACGAGGACGACGAAGATTCAGAGTCGGAGACTGAAGCAGGTACTGTGTGTGTGTGTGTGTGTGTGTGTGTGTGTGAAGTTTGTTTTTGACTCCAGGAAATCCGGTGTGAAGACAAAGCATTCGCTTGTTGTCAGTTAATTGCATCATTCTCACAGAGCATGTTTTAACTGCAACACGTTTCCTACTTGTTTTACATTTTCAACAACTCTCTAATTCATAATATATTTTGTTCTAATTCTCTCATTAAATCACCGGAGAACTAAGTGCGTGTTTACTAAATGGAGTATTTGCAATCAAAAAAATACACAAACCCTGATTTACGGCTTCTCCATGAAACCTTCTCTGTTGCTTTGATCCCCAGATGACATGAATTCAGCAATAGTTTGTCAAAGCTTAATAGTCTTAAAATAGCTCTGTTTCTTTGAATATATCTGTCAGTGTTTGTTTGTGTGTGTGTGTGTGCGCGTCAACAACTCTCACTTTTTTGTTTTTCTTCCTTCCTGATCCCTCCAGACAAGAGCAAGCCTTCAGCATCGTTGAGCAACAGCACGACGCCCGCCCCCAACAGCAACACCGTGTCGCCTCCGACTAGCCCAACCAACCAGGTGACAACCCCCCCTTCGCCGGTAAAACAAGGTGCGACCGGGTGCACAAATGTTCGTCATCCCGCCCTGCGCACACGGCTGTCGCAGAACTGGCATAACAAAAAAAAGAAAAAGAAAAACTGGGTCTCACTCAAATTAGCAGCTGATTGGTTTTAAAAAAATGGTAAAAAGTAAATTAAATGCTGCAGCAAATCCGTGGTGTAACGACGTCACTATTCTACCCTCAAACCACTTCAAGTAGTAACTCTGTGCTCTCCGGAGACACGTCAGCGCCTCATTCTGTACACAAATCAGTGAAATTCACCGTCTATTTAGTTTATCCTCCCCCTTGAACACAAACCTAATTTCACAGTCGGCTGGCGGTTTGCGTCAATGAGTTTGCGGTTCATACTCCAGGCCATCGCAGAGATAGTTGTCCCTGCTTGTGATCTGCAGTGAGCGCACGCGGCTCACAAATGTCACGGACGCCCTGGGAATGACATTTACTACGAAACGTCGGCGGCGTTTAACCAACACGGCAACGAGCTGCACAGTTCATCGGCGGCGGAACAACGTTAACGGTTTACCCCGAAGACTTTTAGGAAGGCAGGAGGCTAGAGTGGCGAGAGAATGTGTTTTGCTTTTAGGAAGTAAACGAGGGCGTGCATGGTAGTGAGTCTGCTGCCCTCTGCTGGCAACACGAGGCCAAGCAGGGAACCCGGTGACTTTAGTCCGCTTCATAAGTCCACAGGTTTAAACAAATACTGAATGTGACATAATGGGTATAAATAATAATAATAATATGCTTTACGATTGAAGCACCTCTCTCTGTATCAAATGCAGCTCAAAGTGCTTCACAAGAGAAACAAATCCATAACGCATGGAGCAAAGGCAACTGGAAAATAATTTATAAAATAGATAATAAGTTTGGGGCTTTTTTTTAAATCTATAAACAGAAGTTGTTTGCTTGTTTTGGGACAAACAAGACATGACAGAGGCCACTTTCACTGTTGGAACAACAGTTTCCAGTGTTTTGTGTGCCCAAAGTTGACATTTAGAACTAAATCCCTGAATACAAGCCCTGAGGCTCATTCCATTAAGTCTGACATATCAGGCGATTCATCATCATTTCAAACTCTTTGCAGCCGCCAGAGGAGCTCTTCCTTTACAGCCTTCTGTCGCTCTGACTTTGCACCGTTTAGTCGACGTCCTGCAATCGGCGGCCGCCGATCCAAAGACGCTCTGGGCGTCGTTACTGCTTCTCTTTCTGCTTCTTTACTCTCAACGATCTCCTCGTCCCGTCCTGCTTTGAAGCCTCGCGCTCACACCTCACGATGTCTTCTGTCTAACAAGAGTGAGAAAAACATTAACAACATCCAGATTTTGACACTACCACATGTTTGTTGGAGCCGTCACTTATTCCAACTGGTGTGGCAGTCAGCATTGTGTGGTGTGACTACGCTTTTTTTAAAAAGAAGAAGAAGAAAAAAACTGTCCTTGCCGTAAAGTGTGTTTCTTTTGCTGCTGCTTCTGTCTTATTCTGGCTTTTTCTCTGTCAACCTCCTCCCTGCCCTCCCTTCTCTCTGCGTCTTTCCTCATCCTGGGCTCTTGTCTCGGTTGGCTTTAGCTTGATTGTATTACTCCCCTCATGCCTGTGGCGGAGCCAGGCGGTCCTGCATTGTGGCGTCAAGGCTTGCGCAAAACTGGCATTTCTCTAGTGCCCAAAAAACCCATGGTGAGGCATTGGTGAGCACCGGAGTCGTTCTCTTATCCTACATGCACCTGTGCACTGACAACGTACTCACCCCCCCCACCCCCGCTCTAACCGCCCTGGCCCGACCCGGGCGATGCTGACTTCCACTCATCAACCCCACATGGTGTTGTTGCCACTTGTAATCAACAACAAAAAACAGAAAAGGAAAAAAAAGGACTGTCCTGGTTGTGCTTTTCACCGTGTGTCTGTGTTTTGTTTACTCGCTCACGGGTTTGCATCGATTCCTAAAAAGTTATAATTTGTTGCCAGATCTGAAAACCATCAACCAAACCTTTTTGATTGCGCTACACAATTATCATATTTTGAGAATTGCATAGAATCTGAAATAACCTTTAGTCCGGTAGTTGTGGCATTGGACGTGATCTCTTAACCGGCATGCCCCGACACAAAAAACGTCCTCCTAATGGTCTCATCTTTGCAGCCAGTTTTTGACCCGATTGACGTTTGTGTTACTCACCAATACGACTAATATAACATCTTTACGCCACTTTTAATGGTTACTCTGCACACTAAGCCGCTGTCCCTTCTCCCCCCCCCCCACCCCTCTTAGCTCACTCAGCCTGCTGAAAAGGTCTCGACTAAAGTGGTGGAGGAGGAGAGGAAGGAGGAGGAGAGGAAGGAGGAGGAGAGGAAGGAGGAGGAGAGGAAGGACGAGTCTCCGGCATCGTGGCGGCTGGGTTTGAGGAAGACGGGCAGCTACGGGGCGCTAGCGGAGATCACCGCCACCAAGGAGGCTCAGCGGGAGAAGGACACGACCGGCGTGATGCGCTCGGCCTCGAGCCCTCGCCTCTCCTCCTCTCTGGACAACAAAGACAAAGAGAAGGTCAACTATTGTATAGAATACAGAAATCCAATTGTAGTCATTGTCTTTTCTTGTATTTCCCAACTTAATACAGCATGCATGTATTTGAAAAAGGAGTCCATCGTTCATCGTAAGTAAAGTTGATACGACACATCTTCCATAACGTAGGATTTCCTCTGTTTGTGTCCCTCTGTCAACAGGAAAAGGATAAAGGAACTCGTCTGGCCTACGTGGCTCCCACCATCCCCAGGAGACTGGCCAGTACTTCAGACATTGACGAGAAGGAGAACAGGTGAAGCTTCCCCTGCTGCCCACTGCTATGTGTTGCAGGCAATAGGCCTCTGCATGTTGTGTGTGTGGCCCTAAGAACGGCCTTCAGTTCGTTAAGTTGGGCAGCGATGGTTCGGGTGGATTTCCCAGAGCGTAGACTAGAGTTAAATGGGGGAAATAATCATTTGACACAGACCTGCCATCAGTGTCTGTTTGGGGAAGCCTGAGGTACGATCGAAGCTTGTGGTTCCCCAGGGACTCTACTCCTCTGATACGGAGCGGCTCGTACACCCGGCGGCGCTGGGACGACGACCTGAAGAACAGCGACGGAACCGCCTCCACCAACCGAACCCCCAGCTACCAGCGCAGGTGAGCTGCTACTGCCATGCGAAGCCGCCATCGCTCATCAGATCTCTGCTCCGTCTCATATGGTGTTCGTGCAAAGCTGTGGAACTAAATCCACTGCCATCGATAGCCGTTCACCAATCATCTGCTGTACGTTTTGTTTGGATGACGTCATTAGAGATGTGTACGCACAAGCTCGTCTCTTCCACTGCCACACGGTCTGCTGCGTGACTACCGGTCCGGTCAGGTTGCTGTGCCACTGGCTTTGCGACGCATCACTCATTGCATTTTACAAGCCGACATACCTGTCTGTGAATTTGATTTATCTTGTAGCCAGAGTTGTTTGTGGCACAAAACCTAAACATGGACTTGTGATGCATGCATGTCATATGGGGAAAAGCGCATCATATATCATAATATTTTTTTTTCTAATTCTCTCTTTAAATCACCGGAGAACTAAGTGTGTGTGTGTTTACTAAACAGAGTGTTTGCAATCAAAAAAATACACAAACTCTGATTTACGGCTTCTCCATGAAACCTTCTCTGTTCCTTTGATCTCCATATGACATGAATTCAGCCATAGTTTGTCAAAGCTTAATAGTCTTAAAATAGCTCCGTTTCTTTTACTATATCTGTCAGAGTGTGTGTGTGTGTGTGTGTGTGCGCGCGTGCCTCCACCGCTAACTTGCCTCTCTTCACCCGCCCACCCGCCTGCCAGCACGTCCCACACGCTAGCACTAGGGCGGAGCGGCAGCACGCGGGACGTGCCAGCCAAGTCTTCGTCCACCTCCAGCTTGGACCCTAACGCCTGTAACACTAAACCCTGGCAGCCGCCCTCCTCCCACTACCAGTCGTACAGCATTTACCGCAGGTACTCTAGCCGCACCCCGTGTCCCTGCTCTGCTGTAGCCCCCCCCATGTGTACCGTGTTGCATTCAATGTCCAAATGAATATCGAGAAAGAGATGCTTGTTGATCTTGATTGGAAAGTCTGCCAAGTTCGAATACTAATGTCATTGAGTATAAAACTTGTTCAGAAATGGCAAAAATATATAAAATAGCACTTCTCCTAAAGACAAAACTAACGGCCCTTTCACTATCAGTGTTTTAAGTGTGATGGTGAGTTAGGGCCATTGTAAATATATATGTAACAAATATGAGCCTGGGGGAAGGAGAGTAATATTCCAAGAAAAATTCAGGGGAAAAAATAATATTCTCTACGATTTGCGAAAATCCAAATTCGCAGCAATCTGAATACAATCCTGACTATTCCCATTTGAAGTATAATTTGATTAGGGCATCAATTGCAGACATATTAGCCTCTGTGACTTTAATCTCTTGGCTGTATTTGTGTCCAGCTCTGACTTCCTGCTGACTCTGCATGTTTCATGTCTTGACGCTTTGTCCTCCAGCGGCTCCTTTGGCAGACGATCCGAGGACCTGAGTTCCTCGACCACCTCCTCCTCTACGCCCTCCACCACCACCGCCACCACCACCACCACCACCTCATCTGTTACCTCGCCCACAGGCCACCGCAGCCTGCTCTCCAGCCTGGGCTCCTCCTCCACTCGCACTGGCTCCACCAGTCTCACCAGCAGGTACACAGTGGGCACAGCCGTCAGCCGGGCCTGAGCAGAGGGATACCTGTGAACACCTTTTCATGCACAGCGTGGAGACATTCCACGAACTTTAGAACTTTTCCTCAATTTTTAAAAACACATCTCTGGGATATTTTGCCCTTATTTGGAGCTAAAGGGGTAGTAGACGCATAGCATAAGCGTTGCATTTGATATGGGTAGAGGAATGTTACATTATCTTCACCTTCAAAGAGGCTGCCAGTGGACATGTGACTTCGCTTACAAGCAATTCAAATGGAATAATCTGTCAGGCTGAGCATGTTTCTTTCTAAAATGCTTGTGTGTGTAAACAGGTACTGGTCAGAGGAGAGTGCAGAGAGGGAAAAGGAGAAGGAGAAGGAGTCTGCTGCAGTCATCCCCACTATGAACACTGGCTCGACTACGACCAGCACGTCTACCACTACCACCAGCGCCATATCTACCACTACCACCACTGGCATTGTCACTGGTTCTGAAAGACGCAGGTAACGCGAGCGCGCCGCCTGCTGTCAATACCTTGATTATGACTTTATGACTTTATGACTTTATCTCGACACTGAAACGATATCAATCGACAACATTTAGAAAAGTACTGTGAAAACGAGAATACGGGAGGAGTCGTGGAAGCAAGAGGAGTGAATTGTTTTGCCGTAGTGTGTTCATACGTTTAAATACCCGACGGTGCCGCTGTGTTGTTTTATTCCCTTCAGGTAAATGTTATCTGGATTAGTGTTGCATTGTTTTTATTTCCTGATGCTGGATGGGGATTTTGTTTGTTTGGGTATAATTTGTAGTTTTTGTGAAGTTGCCATTTCGACGTTCAGCGTCCCATGGCATTATGTTTTTTCTCTTGACGTGTGCCCTTTAAAATGTTATTATTTGAAACTTTACTTATTGACTATATTCCTTTTAGTATGACTTTTTTTTAAACAATTGGGTAGCTTGGAGATTTGAACAAAACATTTACTGTAAGCGGCTTCCAGAAATATTGGCATGAACCGTAGAAAGCTCCCGTCGGTCAAACGGTAATCCGGATGCATTTCCTCTGTTTGAGAACAGGGTGTGTGTGTGCGTGAGATGTGTGTGATGTTCAACTCTGTACACACACACACATTAGGGAGGGGAGGAGACAGTCTGTCCTCATGTAAGACAGAGAGTGTCACAGAAAGCTTGTGTTTGCCCGAGTGGGGTCAAGTGCACGTCTTCCTGCTGCAGTGCTGAAACAAGCCACCTGTCGGGGGGGGGGCGGGGGTTCACAGCCCGGAGCGCTCCAGCGACGCTTCCTTTTAAGGAAAGTGTGCAGAAGCTGCACTTTGTTTCTCGAGGCCGAGGCTGCACTGACGCTTCAGAGGCACGCGGAGAAAGTGCTGCCTGTTGGACCCGATGCTGAACCGCTTCCTCCAGAATTTCTTTATTTACACAAAACGTACGCCTAAAAAAAACCAGCCACTTGAAAACCAACACATCGATATTTACAGAGCAGATAGACGGGGAACTGAACCGTGATCTCTGCTCTCTTCAAAGACGAGACTCCATTGACAAAAATAAAGTCATTACCTGCGGAACAAAGGAAGGCTGGTCGCCCGCTGCCGCCCTATGTTGGGTTATTTTGGGTCGTTGTGTGACTTTGAAGAATCCGAAACTCAACATTTTAAAACGCCAAAGTGACGCAACGACACTAACCGATCAAGGCAACTTATTTTTGTTCTGCGTGGTTAAACTACAGGTTGTTTCCAGTGTCGTCTGGTAGCAGAACAATTACTGCCAGACCTATTTATATAATAACCAGAAACTAATGCATTGGGTTCATTCAGTTGACCCAACCCGGCAGTCATCTGATTCTAGAGATTAGTGTCTTTTAAATAATTAACCGTGTGTGTGTGTGTGTTTCAGGTCATACCTGACGCCAGTGCGAGACGAGGAGTCAGAGTCCCAAAGGAAAGCTCGTTCCAGACAAGCTCGACAGTCAAGGAGGTCCACCCAGGTGAGTTATTACCGATATTATCACCTCTGATGTGGAAATGTGTTCCTCCATTACGCCTAAAACCAGTAAAAGGACCGCGTTCCACATGCCAGTGACTCCTCCGTGTCCCTGGTCTGCATTATGGTTGTAAAGCCACAGACTGTTCGACGTAGACGTTCTTCTCCTGCTTGTTTACACAGTTGGCGCTTAACGTCACGGTCCTGAACAAAGAGCTGCTCCTTTTACGAGCTACGTTGACGACACTAAAATGTTTCCCATTGTAAAGATCCGACTTTCTCCTCGGGGATTATTTCTAGATGATTCAAACGCTAAAGGTGGCGCGTTGCTCTCTTCTCGCAGGGCGTGACTCTGACTGACCTGCAAGAGGCCGAGAAAACATTCGACAAGAGTCGTACCCCAAAGACCCGAGAGGAGGAGAAGGAGGAGAAAGAGAAGCAGGACAAGGAGAAGCAGCAGGAGGAGAAGAAGGAGATGGAGGTGAAGGAAGACGATTACCGATCGAAGTACCGCAGCTTCGAAGAGGTACGTTTCTGCTCCGAGCTTTTGGAACGACCAATTACTGCATCGACACCGTGAACATCTGAATAGCCCCGACTCTCTCTCTCTCTCTCTCTCTCTCTCTCTCTCTCCAGAGCTACCGGCCTTCGTCTTCCTCCTCTACCTCCGCCATTTCCACAGCCTCCACCCCGTACACTAGCACCGCGTTGTCCTCCAGCTCCCTCAACCGGCCCAACAGTCTGACGGGCATCACCTCCTCCTACAGCCGCTCCTCCAGAGACACGGAAAAAGGTTGGTGCCTTTCCCGCCCAAATGCATCTCTACAGCAGCGACATGGCCAATCGAGTTCCCCATGACGGGGTGTGTTAACCCCATTCAGAGTCACTACACAGATGTTGTTGTTGTTGTTGTTGCAATAGTGTGTAGAACTTTATTCCCCTGTTACCTGTTTCTAATCAAGAACTATTTGATTATTTGTTAAATGTACACTATCGTCCAAAAGTTTGGGGTCACCCAAACCATTTTGTGTTTTCCATGAAAACTCACACTTTTATTTATCAAATTAATTTCAAAAATAAAGTCAAATCAATAATGATTTTTATTTGAAATATTAATTTTGTTCTTCAAACTTGTCGCTCAAAGGAAAGCCAGTTCTATAGCTTCTCAGCAGCATAACTGTTTTCAGCTGTGCTAGCATAAAGGGTTCTCAAGGGTTTTCTAACCCTCCGTTAGTCTTCTAAGGCGATGACACAATGTACCATTAGAACACTGGAGATAGGCCTCTATACACCTTTGTAGATATTTCATTAGAAACCAGATGTTTCCACCTAGAATAGTCATTTACCACATTAACAATGGATAGAGTGTATTTCTGATTAATCTAATGTTATTTTCGTAGAAAAATATGGACATTTCTAAGTGACCCCAACCTTTTGAACAGTCGTGGTGTGCTAACATGGTTTAAAAGCCCACTTTGGTTATCTCACCGCTGGGGAGGGACGTTTTAATTCCTCCATAATAATCTCTCAGCATATTTTAATTCCAGGGCTCTTGAGAGAACTAGACCTCTGAACCGTCTGAGACTTTCAGAGAGAAGAGGGCGCTCCTATTGGCTGTTCTTCAAATGCAGATGTGCACCTCCCTTCACATAGCGAAAGCACAATATAACAGTGCACAAAACGAGAGGGAATAAACCCAATTAAACACACATCGGTATCAGTGACGCATTTCAGAGATGGAGAGAAAACCGCGAGGTCCACGTTCTCATGGGCTCAGTCCCACACGCTGATTAAGGGCATCCACACCGAGGGGGAATTGGGTTGCATTTAAAATGATGTCACTCCTCTCTGAACAAATACATCCACGAAGCATCTCTGGGAAAATAGAAGGTCGTTTGAGTCTTTTCAGCGGAAGGAAACACTGACCTCTTTGTTCTCCAACCGACATAATAGCCGCCTCTTCTTCTCTGAACGGGAGCCAAGTGGAGTTGTTGTCCACATCGTGTCTTTTGAAGTCTTGTTTCACCTGGACTTTTCTGCTTCTCACTTTTGAATTATTCTTAGTGTGCACATGTCCTCATAGTGATCCTGTTGATGTCAAAATAGTGAGCGTCAAATAGTGCTCTCGTGAAATACTGACCAGAGGTCAAAAGCGGATGATTTATAGAGATTTACAAAAGGTGCATTTTTACTGTTTTTATATGCAAACTCCATTAAATGCACAAGACTCCCGATCGTGTTCTTTTACTGAAGAGTTGGCGACGGATTGAATAATGTAGTTCATGCTGTTTACACAGGCGTTCATCATTTTGCATCCGTTCTTCTCTTTATTTATTTAATTTTTGAAATATATTTTTTTCATCTGCTGTCATTTTGGTGTCGTGGCAGCAACATAACCGCTGTGCGTTTGGTCTCGTTAACGTGCCGTCGCTCTTCTGGAATTTGACAGAAATGGACAAAAAGGAGGAGGAGAAGGAGGGCGAGGACAAGTCCCAGCCCCGCTCCATACGGGATCGCAGGCGGCCCCGCGAGAAGAGGCGCTCCACTGGCGTCTCCTTCTGGACCCATGAGGTACGATTTCAAGGACAAACTTTTTTTGGCCTTCATAAGTATGTAAAGCGCTCTTGATGAAGCGGAGCAACAATTCATAACATATTTCTGCTCCCCTCTGATCATTTGGATGGTCGTGCTTTTTTATCTGCCTCCGTCCAGGGTGACGAAAATGACCCCGACCAGCTGTCCGGCTCGGAGGAGAGTAGCATCAAGGGAGAGCCACAGGTAACTATGCACACACACATGCACACACACATACACACACACACGCCCATACAATGGGTAGAAAGTAGCTCAAATTGAGCCATGCAGCCAGAAGTCCTATTTCTTTTCCTGCGTGGCCCCGACCTCTGTTTGATTCTCGCCCTTCCTCATTTATTGTCAATTCTGGTCCTCCCTCGTGTCGCGTGAAGTTCAGCCATCTTTGATATTCGCTCCTCTACTCAGCATGAACTACATTATTCAATCCGTCGCCAACTCTTCAGTAAAAGTAGACGATCGGGAGTCTTGTGCATTTAATGGAGTTTGCATATAAAAACAGTAAAAATGCACCTTTTGTAAATCTCTATAAATCATCCGCTTTTGACCATCTTTGATATTCGCTCCTCTTCCCTGTGCAGCTCTGATTTCCTCGCCTCCCACGAATCTTTCCGTTGCACCGTCTGCAGCCTTTGAATTTGGTATTGTTCCCCCCCGCCGCTTCCATCTTCTGGAGATTGTCTGGTCGCCGTGGTGACCGTGCAAACGTGTGGCCTCAGCCATAGATCAGTGGGTTTTTTAAAAACATGCAGACGGACAAAGGCAAGGAAGTCTGGGTCACTGGGGTCAAACCACACACACACACGAATGAGATGTTTTCCATTTTGAAATGAGATTCAGGAGCAACGGAACGCGTCTCAACCCTCAGTTTGTGCTCTTTACTTCTTCATATGAAGTCAGCAAATAAGAATAGGCAAAAATTAACTTGATAAGACATGGACTAAGCAGCCTTGCAGTCCCAGAAAATAAACGATAAAAACTACCCATGAGCTTTTGCAACCAATTTAAATGTGTTTATCCGGTCGCACGGAAGAGCAGAAAGCCGCAGTGTTGTGGAAATATCGCTGGCTGGAGGAACATCCGGTCTGTGTTGTTGCTGCAGGAGACACTCCCACTCAGAGAGCAGGAGGCTGTAGTTTACTTGAGTACAGTCAGCTGGGATATACACACAGCTTCCAGTCTGTCAGTAGGACAGAAGAAAGGAATTATCTCCCCATAGAGATTGGACGGCATTCCTGCCCGGCAACATGGCAATCAACATGTACAAATACAGAGTTTAAGTAATGCGGAGAATACGTGTGAATTACTGGTAAAAATGTCACGAAATCGAGACCGCCCCTCTCCATCTGATGCCGGGACCCTTTTCTCACGGTAGGCCTCCTCGAGGCACTTTGCTGGCCAGGTGCTGATTCATCCAGAGAGTCTAAATAGTCTGAAAGTGGAGGTTTTTAGTTTTAAAATGCCCTCTTTCATCCTTCTGCTTTTCTATGTATATGCTTATTACAAAGGTATAAGCAGTCCTCCTGTTCATCCACCAGATGAAGACGGGTCTGCTTTCAGTTTCTGTGAAAAGATCAACAGATTGTAATTTTATTGGTAGATTATTTTTAAATGTGACCTGCCGCGTACATTTCCAATTTTCTTCCTTTCTAAGAACGTTTATTGACAGCGGAGACGGAATCTTTTTCAAACCTTTCTTTTATTAAAAATGAAAAACGCCAAATAACAAGACTTTCTCACACTGTCACTCAAACGAATTCCAAAATAAAAGCACTACTGAATAAACATCGTCATGTATTTCACTTTATCATCATGAATCAGAAGTAAACGGTTAAACAGACCTCAAAACACACTCTGCTTATTTCTTTATTCTTGGAGCTTTTATGTCTTCTTAAAAGTGTGTGTGTGCGCACAACCGGCTTCAATCGCTGCATCTCTAGTTTCATTAAGTCACTTTTTATCTTTATCAACATTAACATCCGCTCTCATTTTTGCTTTCTTACAGAGCGACAGATTGTCCAGGTATGTTACACCCACGTCATTGTATTTTGCTCTCTCTTATCATTGTCCCTCGTGTTTGTGTGTGATATATCTGTATTTGTAACGATCGCCTGTTGTTGCTGTCGAAGGAACGATAGCACTTCATCTTTAGATCGCAACGACATCCTCTTCACCCGCGGCTACGGGGAGAGTCGGAGGACGTACTCGAGCCGCCTGGACCGAGACGACACCACGGACTACAAGAAGGTTTGTGAGCCGGTGAGACGGTAAAGCCCCGTGCCGACGAATGACGAGAGCACATCAATCACTATAAGCTCTCCCTGACATAAGCCAACATGATACCATAATAATAATCTACATCACAATATGTCATGCAGTGGCCTCTTTGTGCTATATTATAATGCTTATACTGTGTGTGAGTGTTCATATCAATATATATGTTTATACACTTTTTTTTAGGTTTGAAGCTATTTTCTTTGCCATATTTGAATAGTTGTATCATTCTGAAGGTGGTTTGCTTGCTCCCCCCTCTGACTGCCCGAGTTGTCTCCTCGCTGCAGCTCTACGAACAGATCTTAGCCGAGAACGAGAAGTTGAAGGCCCAGTTACGCGACACGGACCTGGAGCTGGCAGACTTGAAGCTACAGCTCGAGAAGGCCACGCAGGTACTGGGAGCTCTCGCTGCTTCGGCTGATCGGTGTTAATAAGACGATTGGGACATCCCGATAACTCTTTACCCCCCCCCCCCCCACCTCTCTCCCTCCCTTTGCAGAGGCAGGAACGCTATGCCGACCGATCACAGCTTGAGATGGAGAAAAGGGTAACGGCAGTTCATTGCGCTCTCTCACTCGTGTCCTTTTGTTTCGCAACACTAGGAACAAACAACGGAACATACGTGTAACTTCTGTCTCAAGTTTATCTCAAAGTAAATCTAGAACTCCGAAGTCCTCCCGTTGTTGTTTTTGATCAATCCGCCCTGCTCCAAACATGCCGGTGACACGACCACTGGGTTTATTATGTCTGAAGGTAACGAGCAGGCCCCTATATCACCTGGGTGTTGGTATGATCCTCAGCTGACTCTCCGTGTCAGTCTACTCTCTGCTGCTGGCTGCCGTGTCACACATGTAGTCGGGGGTCAGAGGGACCTCCTCCCTCCTCGCCACCCAGAACACCGCCAACTTCTCTCTCACCTGTTTCTAAAACCTCAGAGGCAGCGTGTGGTCACCTCTTGACTGCTTATTTTGTTATGTGTGTGTGTGTGTGTGTGTTTATCTCAATGTATGCAGGAAGTAGAGCAATTGTAGACTGTTGAACTGCTTTTGAAGGAACCTCTGCATGTGTGTGTGTGTGTGTTCATGTTCTTTCGTAGCCATGAAACCACAACCTCTTAAATCTGTAAAAGCCATCCCTTTTATTTTTAGGCCACATTTAAAGCTACTCCAAGGAGCTCTACTCTTTGTGTTGAGGCGCTCGCTCCCCGTGGACGGAAGCGGGAGTGTCGCAGCGCACCGAGTCTCTCGTGGGATTGCGTGCCGTCCGGGTCATCGGACGATGTCGGGGCGTTAGAAACGCCGATATAGAAACTTCGTCTGATCGTCTCGTTGGCATACGTCGATCCTACAGAGGCATCGGTATCGAGCTGAGACTGTTGCAACCAGTTAAAAGATCCTTGCAGTAACTTTAAGACCATCCTCCATTTGTCATCACAACTTTGTACAATACAAAAATGTCCATGAGTCATTTATTTAACTTCCCTTTAACGAACCTCTAAGTATCTACAGCTCCCCATCTTAAAATCTAAACGATGTTTCCACTGAATATCCAAGTCTGTTACTGGCCGTTGCTTGCAGACGCCTCACAAGACGTGTGTGTGTGTGCTACCGCTCCACCCTCACCGTCTGCCCCACCGTATTCGATGCAGTGTGCTTTTTGCTAATAGTGTCTCATTATGAAGTGTGCCGAGTCCCGAGTTAATCCGCTCTCCTGTCGCCCTCTCCCCCCCCCCGCAGGAAAGAAGAGCTCTCGAAAGGAAGATTTCTGAGATGGAGGAGGAGCTTAAGGTACCACCGCACACAGTCACACACTGTATTCTCTCGTCACGCGCAGGTTCAGAAGAGTTCCCATTAAAGGAGTCCAGGTCACAGCGCGTGAGTTCCACCACGGTGCCAACAGATGCCACTCATGTCTTGGGTCTTATTGTCATGGTTTATCCGTCACTTATATGGATTAATGATCGTTGAGATGATTTCTAGAATCTTAAGAAACACGAGCAGGGGAGTGCCTTCATCCTGCCGGGAGGGAGGATGAACTACAGAAAGGATTCTGTGTACATGTGGTCTGTTTATTAAGGGGCTATTAATGCCGGACATGATATGGCTGATGAAAACACAGCTGCCAGTCATCAAGTACGATGTTCGGTTGAGTTTTGAACCCAAGATAACGTATTGGACGGAATATAAAACAAACTAATCCCCAGAGACACGCAGCTCGTAAAGCTCGTCTCACGCGCTGCTGTCGGGTTAAACAACTTTTTGGGATACCTAATACAAATATCAACGTGAAAAATAATCTGCAGCGTCGTCATCATCAGAAAGTTACACATACACCTCTCTAAGATGAGCACGGCTTTTATGACCACAAAGACACAATAGAGGATCTATCTAATGTTGCCAATATTTCCATGTATAGACCTTTTAATATAATCCAGAATATAATAGAACCTGGAACTCCTCCATGCGTGATGCCCGGCCTTAAACCGGATTACATTCTGCCCAATACGGCCCCTCCCCCCCGCCCCCATGACGGACTCCCGGTTCACCTCCTAAATGTGCTTCTCCTCTTCTGCCCGGGGCAGATCTCAGGTCAGCTGTTGTCATTTATTTGGACGTGACATTTAAGCTCTTCTACCGAGCCGGCGAACTAAACGCTCCTTCTCTTGAAGACGGAGTTCTTTTCATTTTCGGAGCACAGATTAATCGCGTTTGTTTCCCGGCGGCCGGCTGATCTGACCAGGGTCACTTTTCCCTTCCAAGCTCTTAATGGTTCCGTCGGTTTCCAAAATCTGTCCCCATTTTCTAACAATCTTCCTCTTCTGTTTCCCCCTTCTCCTCCTCCTCTTCCTCGGTCCCCCTTCTCTATTAATTTATATTGTCCTGTCTTTCATTAAAACCATTTCTCTCTCTCTCTCTTGATTTTTTTTGGTTCAAACACGTTCCTCCTTTTCCTCTTCTACCATTCTCCCTCTCCTCTCTTCCTCCTCTCTCTCTCTTTTTGTTTTTTGTGTTGTGGTTGTTGTTGTTGTTGTCCTCCCCTCCCTCCGCCCCCTCCCCTCCCTGCAGAACCTCCCCCAGGTAAAGCAGGTTCAGGCCCTGCGGCAGGTGAAGGAGCGGCTGCAGGCTGAGAACCGGGCCCTGTCCCGAGTGTTGGCGAAGCTCTCGCAGTCCGCCTGCAGCCAGCTGCCCACCGTCGACCTCTAAGCCACGTCCGTCTGTCCGCCACCACCATCTCCTCCTCTTCCTCTTTCTTCCTCACCTTCTCACCCCCACTCCCCTCCTCAAACACCATTCTTCTCATGCTCCATCCGTGCGCTGCATAGACAGGCAGGTGTCCAGCCGCTCAACCATCTCCGGTTCTGTAACCGTTCCGCCCCCCCCTGCCTCCCCAGAGCTTTTGGGGACGGCGTTTCTTTTGTTTAGTTCTTACAACAGGACACACTCCTTCTACAGAACACATCTGGCAGGTGATTTAAAAAAACAAAACACATTTCAGTACATCAAATTTGTTTTCAAAAAACATCCTCGACCCTCATGGTAGATGAAACAAAACGGTGAGTACGACTTCAGAGCCGGAGTTGAATCAAAGTTGGCTGTAAAGGAAAGTGTCCTCTTTGTAGAGCCGGAGGAGCTCAGTGGTTCAGTTTGGCTTGTTCTGGCTTCTTTGCATGAACCGGCTTCCCGTTTGGCCCCAAATCTTCAGACTTCTTTCCTTATTCCCCACATTTGACATTCGACGAATGACATAGAAGTCAGCCGCATGGACCGACAGTCTGATCAGCATCGAGGATGAAAGAACCCGCGACACATTTGAGCTCGCAGCTGATCGTCATTTGTATTTTATACATGTTTTTGTTTCTAAGGGCACTGAAATCTCTTGTTGAGCGATGAACATGAGTTTCTACTTCTCACAGCATCTATACGTTTATCCTTGAAGAAGAGTAAACACCAGAATACTTCAAAATTAATATCCGTATTCCCCGAGAATTAAAGACACACCGCTGCCCAAACGTGAGGTTTTATCAGGGGCCATTCTATTTAATATTTTACAGTTAATTCAGTTTCGTATAACGACAGCTTAAATTTAAGTTGACCAAATCTGATGTTTTGTGGCCGATATCGGCCGCAGACTAAATATGTATTTCGCACCAAAGTGTAAACATGTCGGTTTCGGCTGTAGAGTCGTGTCTGATTAAATGTCGCTGTAACAACATCCGCACAGTAGCGCGTTGAGGGTCTGCAATGGAAGCCGCCTGTAACTTAAAGTGACGTGTCACGGTATTTCTGACGGCATCAGTTCCTAATTTGTACAAAGGAATCGAAGAGCTCCGGGTCCCCGAACGAGGATCCAACAGGGACTCCTCTTTCCGTTCAGAGTGTGCATGGCTTCCTCCAGATCGTCGGCCTGTGGCGTTCCCGCTTCTACTCATGTGCTCTCTTTTTTTGACCTGGAACAAGGAAGTGTGTGTTTTTTTTTTTGGAAAGTTGTTTTACATTTTTTTAAGAAGAAAAACAAAACATGAGAGGTGCTGTGTGACTCCCAAGATTGCAAGGCTGCAATTAACAGTTTGTGATACTGGCCTGACTGGTGTAACGACTCCATGCATCTGTGGAGACTTGTCTAAGCCCTCTCTCTCTCTCTCTCTCTCTCTCTCTCATTCTGTCTCCTCCTCCCTTTCCTCGTTTCCTTTCTGTTCCCTTTCAGATGCTCCCAGACTTGAAAGCAGACAACCAGAGACTAAAGGACGAGAACGGAGCGCTCATCCGAGTCATTAGCAAGCTTTCCAAGTAGAACACCCCCCCCCCTAGTCCCCCATGGCAGTGACTAATGGAATTGCACATTTAGTTATTAATTGCAACAGACATCAGAGACGAGACTTTTCTTCTTCTTCTTTTATATCCTCTCAGCTCTTTATCTCCCTTTTGCTCCACCTCCACCATCCACCCACCCCTGCGCCACCGCCTCCACTATTCCCCACTCGACTGTGTGGCTGCTGTCCCCATTGAACCGCTGAGTTTACAGAGCAAAAGGAGAACGCGTTGTGTGGTGAGCATGTGAGCGCATTGTGGGCGGGGACGCCTGCAAACTATTTAACCAATAAGCCTTAGTTGTACATAACGAGAAAACGGAAAGAGAAACACTCGCAGCGCTCTCTCCTCCCCTGTCTCGGCGATCGCCGGAGAACAGATATTATCCAACGCCTGATTTTATTCGTGCCACGATCTCTCTTTTTTCTTTTCTTTCTTGTGTGTGTGTGTGTGTGTTTCTTCTCCCCGTGTTAGTGTTGTGTGCTGTGCAGCCCCCCCCCTCCCCCCGCTTAACCCCCTCAAAGTGCCACTTCTACCCTGATATCAAATCCTTGTGGCCCCCTCATTTATCCATTCATCCCCCCCTCACACGCACATATACACACATGTACACACACCCTCTGTGTCTTCCTCCAAGAGGGAACTTTTTTGTTTGTTTTGAAATCTCGCTTTAGCGAAACGAGGCGGACCTGGTGGAATTTAAGCTTTCACTGTATGTGCAATATGCATTTCTTTTCTTTTTTTTTGTTTTCAAAAAAAAAAAAAAATGCTTTAAAGAGTCATCACATGTAGGATTTGTCACTCTTCCACCGCTTTCATCGCTCACCTTCCTCTTTCTCTCTTTTTTTTTTTTTTTTTTAAGTTTGTAGTGTATTCCGTTTATACTCTGTATTTCTCACTTTGTTTTAGCAGGTACTGAGTGATGCTGTATATACCTGTATGTATTTGTTTGAGACCAGCACATGGCATGCGTTTATGGCTCCCGTCTGTTACTATTAAAAGTATACAAATTCCAGAGGACAAAAAGGTGTGTTTTTAATTATTTTTCTGTTATAGTCTAAAGACATTGGATACAGTGCAGTTGGAGCCTCTCGCTCCGATACGGGACTGTCAGGTGTTCAGCGCTACTTTTTTTTTTTTTTTTTTTTTTCCCAGTTTAAAATAAGTGTTCACATACTTGTGAGATAAAGAAAATAATGACTTCACTACATTTCACTTTCGTTGTGTTCAGTAACTTGGAAGAGTGCTGTTAAATTTGTTTCCTTTTTATTTTTTTTATTTTGTAAACGCTGTAGTATTATTAGAGCCATGGTGTTGTCACAAAAAAAGAAAAATAATATCTTTAGGTATCGCTAACCCAGTCCTTTTTACGAATGTCTACATGCACTGTCGATGCCATGTGAGGAGTCTTTATGTCAGGTTGAAGCATATCACCAACGTCAAATATTCCATGCATCTGAAAACATGTTATGCATTTCAGTGGCCTTTTTAAGGATATTTTAAGTAAAAGAAGTTACAGAAAAAGTCACTGTAGATGGACTGATGACTATCTACTCTGGTTTAGACCTTTTAGTTTGTTTTTTCTTTATTTTATTTCCCGTCATCTTGTAAAATAGGTGTGTGGCTTAATACATGCAAGCTGTGCTGTGACTACCAACCACTGAAGAGTTCATTAAAAATAAACTTGTACATTGGAAAGTTCCCCCGTCTGATTATTCACGTGTGTTTTTACTATTATATGCTCATCTACAATCATTTAATTTGTAAAAATGGATCTAGAAGGTAATGTCTCTGTATCGTATTGTTTTTGATTGGGCTTTGATTTTTATTTCGAGGATGACATCTTCTTCTTTACATGGTATCAGACCGGTTATTATATTATAAAATCAGATTTTATCCTTTTTTGTGGGATATTTTGTCGCAACTGTCTTGTTATTGCTTCCTCTCTCGGCCAGGACTCTAACCCAGGAGGCTTTTCTCGTTTGATAAATGTTAAATAAAATGAGAAAATAAGAACTTCAGAGATTACTCAATACAACGCAGCAAAATATCTTCATAAAACGATAGTATTATCAAAAGTCACTGATTTGTTTCTTTGACGGAAAATAGTTGTGTTTTAAAGTTATGTTTTTGGATTATAAAGAGTAAAGGGGTGTAAAATAATTTAAAAGAACTATTTGGGTGAACTAACCTCTTTTAATGTCATAATCTTTTCATATAAGCCTTTGACACCTACACAATGTATTATCACGGTTTTAATGTGATTTATAAATTACATTTAATTAAATAATACTTTTTTATAATAAAATGCTTTATAATGATTGTATTTGTGAGTGCTTGTAACTATAATTGTACACGTCAGCGCAAAAAGCCGATTCTGTCTTAAATACATTTAAATTTACACTCACCCTCATGTCTCTATCGACGACATGATTAATACCACAATATGAATCATAACTGACGATATTGAGCCTCTCCACCATCACACCAGTAGATGGTGCACACTTTGCAGACTCGCTCTGGTGGACTCTACATTGTTTTAATAGACTTCTCTGATTACAGAGACTCAAACCATTCCCACTCATTAATCGGCTCCATTTGGGATCCCTGGGTGCAGACTGTGTGATTTACATGACGGTGATGAAGACTTTCTCTTCATGTCCGGGATGAAGGCCGCCGATCCTGCCGATGAGGCTCCGCAGGATCATCTCTGGGATCTGCGCTGATTGCTGGAGGGTCTGGCCTCTCTACTTTTCCACTGCCTCAGCACGTTGTCGGGGAGTCTGCTTTGTGTCTGGACGAGCTCCCTCAACCGGCGCGGGCGGAAAAATTAAATAAGAACAACACTTTTAGACAGATTTGTGGCTTAAAGAAAAAATACTGTGGCATGTCAATTGGTTTGATTGAATGCCTTTTTGTGACATTTGGTTGGCTCAAGGGCCAAGAGGACATCTTCAGGCCTCCTAATGGCTAAGGGAATATTAAAGGTCTGTGGAAGATTGTGTTAAAACTGTAACTCCAAACATTTTAGGATGCATAATTTGATGTATTATGTCTGAAATGTAGAATTCCCATTTGAGAAGAAAACGCTAAATGTGATTAAAAATCCAATTTTTTTTTAAATATGTGAATGGAAGTCGAGGCCATTTGGAGAAGGAGTTTCAGTTAATAAAAAATGACTGTGGATAAAGCATCTAATAAAATGTTGATTTTATTCACGAGGAATTGATTTATAATTGATTTATAATTGTTATAGTTTGTTAAAGAAGTACGTGGTTGCAAATTGAATGTGAGCTTTTTGTTTTTTGTGGCTAAATGTGTGTGTGTGTGTGGGGGGGGGGGGGACGACGACGACTGTGTGTGACCATGAGAGAGGCTCCTCCTCCTTGAATAAAACACTAACGTGGAGTCTTGGACAGGATGCAGTTAGAGTCTGTGATGGAGAGGAAAACGAGTCAACGACAAACCCTCGTTCTCGTTTTTCCTCCTCGAGAGCAGACGGAAATGTGCTAACCATGCATCACTGTGACCTGAGTCCACAGATCAGGGTTTGTTTTGAGGAGGGAGAAGGCGCCTCCCTCCCTCCCTCAATCCCTCCCTCCTTCCTTCACCCGAGTTTGTCCTCATTATCTGCACAACGGTGTTGGCACTGGCAGAGATAACGGCCGAAAGCCTCGTCTCCCACTCACCGACGTGGACCTGTGCCTCTTCTGTCTCTTTGTGTTATATGTAGCATGTTTCAAAATATAATTACAAAGTGCTGCACACAAAAAACACATTTAAAAAGTAGCCTGTTTTTTAAAATTTTGGTACAGTTTAAATTTGAGGTACTTTACTTGAGTATTTTTGCATTTCATGCTATACTTGCTGTTTGATACAGTTAAATATGTACATACAAAATGTATGATGAGCGTATAAACTACAACGGTTAAACCCTGCTTACGAATTGCTGCCTCGGGAATAATAATCCAAATAATATAACGTATAATTGGACTGCAATTAAGGGGCACATTTCTCTGAATCTCTCTTTTAATGTTGATACTTTAAGTACATTTTCCAAGTAATGCTACACTGACTTGGACTTAGAGTAGTAATGTGTTGCATACTTCTTCTTTAGAAACCAACATGCACTGAACAAATAAAAGACATTAGAATGAGGAAATAGCATAAATATAACCTAAAATAAAACAAATAAATAGACATAATGATAATATCAAAGATGAAACTTGCTAAAACCATCTCTACCTCCCTCCTCCTATATGCATGTCAATGTGTTCATACACAAATATAATAAGCTGTGTTTTAAGATCGAAGTATCACTGGAAACTCATCTTAAAGTATTCATTAGTTTTGTGTGTACGTGTTTTATTTCTTTATCTTCTCGTATGTCAAGTCATTTGGTGACCCTGCTGTAAAAATGATGAGAGCAAATAAAACACCTGTCAATCTTTATTATCAACCTTCCCTTTAGCCGGAGTGAAGTGTGAACATCCGCGGGAGATGAACAAGGAGGTTCTCCTCGGATCAGAGCTGGTTGGACGAGTCGGCCGGAGCCTCAGGGAGTCGCTCTGTGGGATCTGAGTGGGAGACGATGGCTCGTTGCTCTTTAAACGTGCTACTGTCAAATATACAGGAGAACATTCATAACTGCTGTATACTTTATAATAAATCACCTCGGGACAGATCCTCCTTCAATTGAACAACATCAATACACCTTGCAATGCTTTCACTTTATATACACTGTATACACTTTCATTTATATGTTTTCATGAATAAAGTATGTATATATATATATATATATTTTAACCTGCTGGGAATTCACTTTGATCACTGCCTTGTGTATATATTTGGTTTTCTCTGTATATTTAGCATTTCAGTATTAGTATTTAGATTGTGTTTTATTTGTATCTTTTATTTTGTATTAATTCTCTAATGTGCACCCGCTGCTCTGATCCTGTCTGTACTAATAAGTGCATTTTTGGAAATAACACATGAATGCTAAAAAATACCATCAACGCCTTTAAAAAGTCAAACACAAGCTCTTGTGGGAATATTTAATAAAAAATAAAAATAAATGTCGGGCTGAGTTTCCAGTCGCTTCGGCTTTAGTCGGAAGCGTTCGGGCGTCGTCGGACTCCCCCGGTGCGCCAGAGGGCAGAGCGCCGAGCGCAGCGGTTCCAAAACGCGCGAGACCAGCGCCATTCATCAGAGAGGACCGCGGGCACACCTGGTCGGACAGAGGAGAGCAGCTCAGCGCCAGACACGGCTCCACGCAGGTGAGTTCCCACGCGGCGCGACACTTCGGAGCAACTTTTCAACACTTGTGGAACTTTTAAGTCGAGAGAAGAGCACTGGAGTTGCAACTTTTTCGCGTTTTAAGCTCGCGGCGAACTTTATGAAGATGCTGCTGTTGACGTTTAGATACGCGAAGTGTCACGACGTGTCATTTAGCTATAAACGTCTCGTGGTTTTAACGAAGCACCATTAAAAAAAACACACACACGCGCAGGGTTTAAAGTGTTTCGTGACTTTTATTTCCTTTCCTACTTGTCAGCAGCGCTCGGTACTCACGTGAGGAATGCGGGGCCATTAACTAAGCCGAAACTTCACATCAACTTCAACTTTATTTTCTCAACCTATCAAACACGAAGAGGGCATAATGGCAACCGGCGGATTTAAACCAAACGCCGCGACGGACTTCTTGGAGGAGTGGAAGGCGAAACGGGAGAAAGTGCGCATCAAAATGTTGGGGGACATAGCCGCGGCGACCGGCGCGCCTTTGGTTGCCAGCAACCCGAACAACCACCCCGGTAACCGCCACGCCGAGCTCACCAACAACGGCAGCCCGGACCGGAGCGCCTCCGCCGGGAACTGCCTCCCCCCTCCCTCCGCCGCCTCCTCCAACTCCTCTTCCTCCTACGCGGTGGCTCGCTCTTCCTCCGGCACGGCTTTAAAGAGACCCGAGGAGGAGACGCCCCCCCACCACCACCCTCCTGCCCGCCCTGCTTCGCCCACAGCCGTCACCCCGCCGGGGAGCAGCCCGAAGAAGGCCGCCTCTCAGCCGGAGCCGGCTCCGTGTGACTCCCCGGACTCCGGCCCCATGGCGTGCAACGACAGCGACAAGGGGAGCCCGTCGCCCGGGAAGGTCAAGGAGAAGAACAGCACCGGGCCCAGCACGAAGAAGGGCAAAGGGCAGATCGAGAAGAGGAAGCTGAGGGAGAAGAGGAGATCTACAGGTGTCGTCAGCATACCATCCAGTGAGGTGAGTCAGGCCTGCTTTTTAAATATGTAATGTTTATTCTACCTGCAGGGAAAGCACCTTTTCTCCTCGGGAGTCGAGTCTCCACCAGCCTGCCGGGGGATGAGGTGTTGGGGTCAGGGGGTCAAGCGATGCCACGAGATGGCTGGTGATGAGTTTTACTGGAGCAATATCAATATTTGAAACTATAAACACAACCTAAACTTACCCTGCACATATGTTTAATACAACCCCTTAGATGTTAAGTTAAGAATTTATGCAGTTGGACAAAACAAACTATTTTAATCTTCCATGAATCACTTTTGGAGTAATACTTAGGTTGTTTAGTCTATTGTCACAAACACACTTTTCCAGAGCCTCTGGGGAATCTAAGAACTCTGAGCGATGAAAAACATGAGATGAAGTAAAGCTAACAGTGTCACCAATGATGAATGTGTCTTTATTCATTCATTCATCTTTAATTTACCAGCTCTGTCATTTTATCCGGTGACGTGTACGAAGATGCCGATGCATGTTGTGTTTGTGTCGGCTGATCAAGTCGGACCACTTTTTCTTTATTGATCAGGCCAACAAAAGATAATTACGGTCCATTTACTTGTCAACATCACAGCCAGTTCATATAAATCAAAGTTATTAAAATGGCAAGAAGCCAAACAGTAAACCTGCATTTTGTTAAATATAAAGTTGACTCCATACAGAGTATATCCTTCTCTGGATTAGGTCGGGGGTTATATATTTTCATATGAATATCAATACCAGGGTTAGTTTGTCCTGCCATACTAATTTTGAATGCCTCGGGTTGGAATAATGTCACTGAACATGTTATTTTTACATCGGATTCTGCGTGTCTGACGTCCATCAATAAATAAAATCGAAGAAAAGCTTTCCAAAACTCTCAGAGTTCCTCCCATGTACGTGTCGCTTTTAATTGACCCTCTGTGGCGAGAGAAATTGTAAGCGTCTCTCAGACGTTGGGGAGGGGGAGACGAAACTGAGGGAGGGAGACGAAACTGAGGGAGGGGGAGGGGGAGAGAGAGGGAGGGAGAGAGAGAGAGGCGTTCATGCTTAATTCCTGTATTTGGGACACATGCAGGAGCTCTGATATGAAGCCTTGGCCGCCAACACGCGCTCACGGGGCTGTTCTGTGATTATGTTCACTCACTTTAAAACCTCGTCTGAATATGTTTTCTCATGAAGGTGATGGCGGCGTTGCTCCATAACCACCCTGCCTCCCGTATCGCCTTCTCCTACGACTTGGAGTTTGACCAGTTCTCGTTGCAGTTGGCGCTCCACATCCTGTTCTGAGGTGCTCAGCGGAGCCGCTTGAGAGCTGGTCCCTGGCCAGGCCTTAATGCTGGGCTTCAGCACTCTGGGCTGTGCCAGATATGTTGGGTCGAGCCCGTGGGCAGCTGATTATGGAGTAAAGTGGGCGAGCAGACTGTTATTCGGGGGTTAGGGGATTATCTGATGAAGTGGTTTGCTGATTTGTGCGAGTGAGGCGGAGAGAAAGAACTGGAAGTCCCAACCCGGAGGCCTGTGGTCTCAGGCTATTTGCACAAGTGTCCCGGAGTCGGCTCCTTATCGGCGAGATACAGCGAGCACTTTGACATGTCCACTAGTATCCCGGCTGTGATTGGCCTCTTGGAGTGTCATGTGACAGTCCGAGTTCTGATGGGAGACTCACATTGGAATACTCTGATGGATGGGTATACAGATGTCTAATCATTAATGAACTTAAGTTAATTAATTTAGGAATATGAGGAACAGAAAGAGTAAGAACATTGTCATTTTTTTGGGGACTTTTCGTCAACCAAGCAATTTGACAAGTTATGATGGCCATTTTTCCCTTTTTTCTGACATTTTATTAATCAAAACAATGAATTGACACAATAATCTACAGATTCATCAACAATAAGAATAATTGTGAGTTGCAGTGCAAACATATCCACGTGGTTACAAGTAGATATGTTGCTTTCTGCCTGATAATTTACTTAACTAATGTTTTAATAGTAATGTTGGTCGCCGTAGTGCTGCCCGCTTTTAGTGCAGCGGTCGACTCGTCGGACGCTTTGCTTTCAGTTGACTAATCTCTGTAGTCGGTTAATCGTTCTTCATGCTTTGTTGATGCTGATTGGCGTATTTCCAAAGAACATTTGTGGAGAAACTACATTTTCCAGCTCCGTCGCTCAACTAATCAACAAACTAGTCACCGAAGAATGTCGGTTGGCTAAGAATGTATTTAATGAAATTAATATAACGTGTATTGTTTGGCAGCGCAGCTTTTCTGCAAGCTTTGGAAATCAGAGACAAACATTTTTTTTGAAATGAAGAAAAAAAATCTGCTACAACTGGCGGAACCGGAGATATTCATTCCTTTTTATGTGACGTTCCCCTTTCTGCTGGTGTTGCGTATCAAGAGGACCAAACTATGCAAATGAGGCCTCCCCTCACACAGGCCCTCTTTGTGAGCGTGAGCGGACAGGTGTGAAAAGAGATGCCTGGGACGGTCTCCCCGCTCGCTCGGTGCAGCAGAACAGCTGTTGAGCGTCAGAGTATCGGGGGCCCCACTCTTCTGCCCGTTGAGGCCCCATAAAGAGCCCCCCGCTCTCATGAAGGTGTCTCCTTTCTCTCGCCCGGCCCGCCTGCCTCGAACCAGAGGGCATTGTTGTTGACGCTGACCTTTGACCTTACTCACGACTTGCTTTCGCAACAGACACAGACACAGACAGACAGACAGACAGACAGACAGACACACACACACACAGAGAGAGAGAGAGGTGGGTGTGGGGTCGGTCAAGCTTAGCCGCAACACTCGTATGATAATGTTTTGGGTTGTGATGTCAGCATGTTTTCCCGCCGCATGCTGTCCGGTGGCTCATTGTGCGCTTTCTTTTTTTTGTTACGAGCTCATTGAGTTGCGAGGCCGCGGTCGGACACACAATGGGGAGCGTGAACTCGTGTTTCCCGCGAGCACTCTTGTGATAGGCGGACGTGGCAGACGAGAGGGGTCCTTGTCCAACCGGATCCTTTGTTAATAAGTTTAATGTCACACAAACGTACGTCGACCTCTCAAACACCGCTGACCCGCCTGCCAAAGTCTGCTCAAACACACCGATCTTTTTTTAATTTTAGCTTCTAGCTGCGATCCCGACGTTTCTAAAGAAGCCCCATAACTCGGGAACGGTTTTTAAAATGATGTGAATAGAATGCGAAGGAGTACATTTTATGATAGTGGCGCAGCCATTAGAAACAAGTCGATATGCGATGTGTTACCGTCAGAACGCGTGAACAATTCTGACTTCAACAGCCTCATCGCTGCTTCAGGGAGTGATAACAAGGGGGAAAGAGGAGTTGGTTTGCCAAGTGTGTTCTTCCTTTTAACTCGATTCAAGTGACATTTAAAGCCTACATTACAAAAATAAATAAATTGTAAAGTCATCCTTTTAAAATGACTGATTCATATGCCAAATAAAAGTTACATTGTGTGTGTGTGTGACAGTGACATATCCAATGAGGATGTGTGCATTTTGGCGTCAACCCTTTCATCTGCTCTCTTGGCTGCGCCGACATAAATCGGCAGATGCGTCTTGTTTGTGCACAAATGTGCTGATGCTCCATTTTATTCCGTGGTGAAGCTCAGCGGAGGGTGACGTTGTGCGTTTGAAGGCGGGAGGCAGAGAGGGAGACGTCCGGTTCTGTGTGTTTTGACACTGGTTTAATAAAATGAGCACTGATGTGTGTGTTTCTGTTGCCTCCCTCGGCCCGGTGCGATCTCTATTCCGGTGTCGTCGGCTGACTGACTGCTGCTCATGCGTTTTTGAAGTCTGAATATACAATAGATCGGCAACATATTTGCTCCTTTGTCCATATGTTCAAGCAGATTCCTCTTTTCTGCTCCGACGGCTTCCTGAAGGCGTTGTGTGGAAACTAAAGGTGCATTCTCAACACCCCTTAACATTATTACATGATCTCTGACACGTCCCGACTAATGAATCCCGAGACTCGCTGCCCTCCTAAACATCCTCCCGGTTGTTTGTTTATTGAATGAAAAACAAGTCTCTCCATTCACAGCGGTGCAAAAGAAGGCAGGAATGTTAATTTGCATGTGGTGGAGCTCGTTTGACTTGCTGTTAAAAGCCTCTCCAAACAAGGTCACATCATCACAGTGAATACCACGGGGGTTTTATCATGGACTTAGGTAAGCAAGCAGCTATTTAGGCACGGTGTTGTGTTTCCCTTTGTTTCACTTTAGTCGAACAGCAGAGAAGCCAAACTCTTTAAAAAAAAAAATTAGAGCACATGTTTCTCAAACTGTTTCAGTTTCCCCAAAGCCAAGAAGAACAATTGAGTTTGGTCTACTTCCTGGAGTGAACTCTGGATTGTTTATGAGGGCCACGTTTCAAAGGGGGGGGGGAGGGGGGGAATGGAAGCAAAAGTCCCGTCTGAGCTGCTCTGTGAAATTTTAAGGGAATTCCAAAGAGGGCAAAGAAGGAGGAAGTGTTCTCTGTTTCCCGCGATGAAGTCGTTCCCAGCCCGGGCCCTTTTCCCAGAGAGGTACCTCGGGGGTCTCTCGGCAGCTCGTCGCGCAGCGCCCTCCCAGTGGGCCCGCGGCACGGGGTCTTGTTCGGTTTGTCAGAATGTTCCCGTAAACTTCATCTCCCATTAAAGTGACCCCTGACGAGGTGAGGGGTCCATTAGGCTGTCAGATGGCATCAGATCACTGGATTAGAGCGGAAGGAGGCTGTGAGAAGGAAATATGAAATATATATATATTATATATTATAGAGATAGATTCCAGTAAATGAGGCACACGATGATTTACATCCAGTTGTTTGTTAGACCTCCCAAATAGTTCACACTTCCTCTGTTCTTAGGGTTCAGCATGACATTGTTGTAAAAGGTTTATACGAAGTTTTGATATCAACTTTGGTGAACTTGATTTCAGGAGCAGATGAAAGGCTCCTCTGAATGCTGCTTGGCTTGTTATCGCAACAGTATTTGCGCAAAGTTTAAAAGTCCATTTAAAAAAAAAAAAAAAAAGAGGAAAGAATCCAGGTCACTGCTCTGGAGTCATGGCTGCTCAGGTGCTTCGCGGAACAGAAAGTAGATTATTTCTGAAGAAACGATGCCCAAAAGTAAACCCCATTGAGCAGGAATGATTGATCCTCTGGAATTTACATCATTCATATGTTGTGGGGGGGGGGGGGGGGGCTGCGATGAATGAACCGGTTGAACCCAGTGTGTGAATAATTAACCCAATCCAACCCAAAACTATGTCAAAAGGGAAAAGCCCCGCAGTCGGCTTGTTGTTTTGCTCTGAAAGTTCAAACTCAAAAGATAGTACGCCTTTTGGTCTACTTTATTATTTAGTTATTAGTTTATTCCCCCTCTCAAATGTTCCCACCTCATGACCAGCTTTCACGCTGAGAACATTAGAGATCCTGGGGGGGTGTAGCGGTCACTGACATGCAGTTTATAGCAATGTACTGGGATTTTAATCCCGGTAGTTCATGGGAGGCGTGGCGAGACGAGCGATAAACGCTTTTACACTTCCAGTTTTCGAAATAAGTGTGTGTGTGTGTGCGTGTGTGTGTGGTTGTTGCTGCCGGCAGTCTTGCTAGTTTGACAGCGCGCAGACACACAAACAGCGGGGGTTTGTTAAGCAAGTGAGTTGCAGGTGAGGGTCTGTTGGGATTTTGTGCGTCTGTGATGTGGAAGCGATTTGTCGGACATTCCTGTGTGTGTGTGTGTGTCCGTCTGTGGGGATTTGGTAAGTGGGCCCTAATCAGGCCACTCTGCATGATGAGGCATTTTCGAGCTCGTCTGTTTGTGTTCATTAAAGTAGAATTACTTGGAGACCCGAGTCTCCCCTTTCCCCACTCCGTTCTATTTGAAATTCTTGGACTCGTTGGCCTGTTTTCACTCTTCTGAACGCCGTGATCTGCGAGCCGGAGAGGAATTCAAGATTTATAACGAGGATCTTTCAAAAGCCAGATGTTGTAACTTAAAGAGAAAAAAAAGAAAAGATGAATGAATCGTTTTTTCTTGCAAATGACACGAGAGACAAATGAGAGCGTAGTTGCCCGTTTTATAATCATGAGGAGGTTTTTTTAAATAGAGCCGGGCGACATGTCCATAATCTCCCATCACAATATATAGGTAATTTCATATCGCGATAACACACTGATACATGTTTGCGTGTGAAGATGTAGCATGTTTTCTTGCTAGTGTTTGAAATGGTAAAGTCTATTTTTGGAATCCTCCTGTATCTATTAAATAAGTGAACAAATTTAAAGTACTGAGTGTTTTCTAACCCAATTAAGATTGTTCACGCAAAAAGTGAAATTACAGAGATAAAATGAGATAAATATTTCCATCTGTACACTGTTTTTATGCATGCACACAAATACAGATTAAAAAATAAAATAAATAGTTACATTTCTGAGTTGGTGTGTTTTTGTGATCAGTTTAGACGATATATGAATAAATTCCAATATTTCAATGGAAAGATGATAAAGTACTTTAATTTTCAGTACATATGTGGAGTTCCTGTTTGAAATATTGAACCTCCACCAGGTCGGTCGTTTTCAAGTTTTCCGATGACAGAAAGCGAAGCCTTGAGATGTGTTTCAGTCCAAATCTGACCAATTATGGGTCAATTATCACTTTACGTGTAACGCATGTTGAGGTATATTGTGTATGTATGTGTAATATGACGAGCTGCTATTCATATTTGTGTAACCAAACCTTTTCCTGAGGAAGGATAAATACAACGTGTCTTTCCTCCTGTGGGTCAGGATGAAGGAATGTTTAGGACTAGGATGGAGTAATAATGGCTGGTTAGGATGAGGGAACGTTTAGGACTAGGATGGAGTAATAATGGCTGGTTAGGATGAGGGAACGTTTAGGACTAGGATGGAGTAATAATGGCTGGTTAGGATAAAGGAACGTTTAGGACTAGGATGGAGTAATAATGGCTGGTTAGGATGAGGGTTTTGAGTCTCGCCAGTGTTTTTGCTTCACTTCTTACTTCTTACATCCTGCGGGGGACAAAAAATTAACATTTTCACAAACTGAATTGCAAGAAAAAAATGTCACTACTAAACTGCAGTAGTGCTCTTGGCGCTTGAATGAAAACTAAGAGGATTTAAGGAGGATGAAGATTTATCTGGCACCTCCGACCCAAGTGAAAATATTTTTAGCGCCAGCGGGTTGATTTGATTTTCCTCTTCAGGCGGACTGAATATTAGATACATGGAGAGGATTTAATCACAGCAAGTTCCTCTTCGAAAGGACAACAGAGGTGAGAGCCACCCAGGAATTCAGCCGGAATGAATACGTAGACCTGAGCTGCCAATCGCACGCAGCCTTGATCTCTAAACCCGTCTTCCCAACAAAGGAACCTGCAGCCTGCAGAAGGGCCGGCCTATTGCCAAGCTCTCCTGTTGCTGCGGATGTTTTCGTGATGACTTTGCCCGTTTTGTGGGCGTTCACCAGTAATCAGGTCACCGCGGTCATTGCTCCGGAATGCCCTTCATGTCGTTGGCGACTGATTATAAAACAAACTGTGCGGGTTAGACGTGCGCACGGGGTGGCAGACGGACTGATTTGTTTCTTCTTTTTCCAAGAGTAGTGCCGCTGTCAATGAATTCATCCACGATGCCCGTCACGATCGGGACGGAAGGTCAAGGCGAAGAGCAGGAACGCGACGCTTTAATTTGTGTTGACTCTGATATCTGACCTTCACACGTTGGTCCTGTTTTTTCTGCTTTCTCCCCTCACTTGATCGCAAGCCGCTGCATGATTGATGCTGCTTGGAATTGTTTGCTGAAGTGAAAGTTGAACGGACAGATTCAGAAGCCGAGCGGCCTCGCCCTGTGGCATTCAGCTTCGCCCGTGGCGTCGACGGCCTCCTAAAAGATTCATAGCCAATGAAAGTCCTCAGTTCAGAGTGATGCATTGGATTTTCTTCACAGGATGCTCAACGTCTTTTTTTTTTTTACCATTTGCATTTTTCTCTGGTCCAATTCTCTATATTTCATCCGTCTTCTGGTACTTGGCCTGTGGATGCTTATGGTTTATTTCCCCCTTTCATTCTTTTTTGTTCTCATAAAAAAAGCTCCTCCAGCAGCTCGTCAGTATATCCAACCTCAACCCCTGCTTATGGCCATAATGATTGGTTTGCGCTCAGGCTTTAAGCTCATAAGTAGACATGAGGTGTAGCTGTGTGTGGCCTCTGTGCCCTCTCCTCTCTTTCTCCTCGGCTCTTTTCCGGCATTCAAATGTGAGGCTGTCCAGGGCCGGATGAGCGGCCCGGTGTGACCGGCTCCGTCTGTCCTCGGGGCTGGACTTATCTTCCCCGAGAGGCCACGCAATCGAGTGCAAACAGACGTCGGCCCGCCATCGCGTCGTGTTCGGCGTGTTCTCCTGGGAGTTATTTAGAGACGTCACTGATCGTAGACGGGGTGCTTCTGGAGGAAAGGAATGCACGACAGCTCTATAATATCTGACTTTCGTGTCACCCAGCCAGGCGGGACGTTCACATCCAAACACACCTGCCGTATCACCAAGTAGTTTAGGCTTTGCAGATTGGGCCCATGACAGTCTGGTGAGTTATTGTTGTGCCTCAAAACAACCGAATTTGCAGCAGCGGCAGCAAAAAGAAGAAAGAAAACGACGCTCCAGCTGTCTTTGTGTGAAAGAAAAGAAGATGACGTATTTGTGGCCACACGATTGATTCATATTTATTTTCATGTGGAAAACTGCAGTGATGACTACATTTGACATTCTTTCAGTTTCCCATGTTGTGCATCAAAGGGGACACATTGTGGAGCATGTGCTTGTGCACATACATTTGGGAATCTGGAGGGACACCCAACCCAAAAAACACGGCCAAGTCAGTAGTTTGATGGCTGCCTGCATCAGGAGACATGACTCAACAAGTCATTCATATTTTGCTCGCCTCCATGTCTCTCATGCAGGCTCATTAGAATATATAGTCCTTCACCTGAGCAAGTGAGTGAACAAATACTTCATTGACCTGCATATGTTGCTTTTTAAAGCACGTATTCATCATGGGAGTAGTGTGTGCGTGTCGAGACACTTTCATATGTTGATGATGAAATAAAACTCAATTGCTGGTTTCTTTTCTGGTATAACTCGCTCACTGCCTCCACCAGGACAGAAGGCAGATCCAGCGTGAGAAAAAACAACAACCTCATAATCTGACGAGTCAATGACCGTGTTTACATGCATTCGAATAACTGGCTTAGTCGGACTGAAATCGAATTATCCGTTTCATGTAAACACCTTTGTTCGACTATGTGCGGTCCGACTACGATCCGATTAACACCCCTGGATAACTCGATCCGATTCAATTCAATTCAGTTTATTTGTATAGCCCAATTTCACAAATTACAAATTTGTCTCGAGTGCTTTACAATCTGTACACATAGACATCCCTGCCCCAAAACCTCACATCGGACCAGGAAAAACTCCCAAATAACCCTTCAGGGGGAAAAAAAGGGAAGAAACCTGCAGGAGAGCAACAGAGGAGGATCCCTCTCCAGGATGGACAGAACAATAGATGTAATGTGTACAGAAGGACAGATTTAGAGTTAAAATACATTCAATGAATATGACAGTGTATGAATAGTTCATAGTAGGCATATTCCACGATGGAGACCTCCACGATCCATCAGGCAGATGGCGGTGGGGAGGAGGAGTGGGCGGAGTCTCAACAGTGGGCGGAGTCTCAACAGGACAGTGGCGTAGTCAGGAGCAGGAATTCCACGACCCAGACCTCGATGATCCATCAGGCAGATAGGATCTATGCCGTCTCATAGGGTCCGATGACCCCATGAGACGTGAAGTCAAAAGGACTCCGGGGAGAAAGCAGATTTAGTAACGTGTGATTGAGAGATGAAAATTCATCCTTAAGGAGAGAAAAAAGAGGAGATAGGTGCTCAGTGCATCCTAAACGTCCCCCGGCAGCTATAAGCCTATAGCAGCATATCAAGGGGCTGGACCAGGTGAACCTGATTCAGCCCGAACTATAAGCTCTGTCAAAGAGGAAGGTCTTAAGTCTACTCTTAAACGAGGTGACTGTGTCTGCCTCCCGGACTGAAATTGGAAGCTGGTTCCATAAAAGAGGAGCTTGATAACTAAAGGCTCTGGCTCCCATTCTACTTTTTAAGACTAGGAACTACAAGTAGTCCCGCATCCGGTTGATAATTCGACTATCGCGGCATGTAACGGTGAATTGGATTAGGAACTGGACTTTGCGTCTTTGCGCATGCTTGAGATCCCGCCGGCCTCCTCCCCCCTCCCTCCCATGTCGCGACCCGGAAGTCGAAAGAGACGATAAGTTGTCACTGCCGGGAGCCTGGCCGGCAGAAAACAAACAAACAACGCTATGGAGAACACAAGAGCCACCACACATTTCTGGACCGAAGAGCAGACAGAATTTATGCTTATGTTGTTGTTGTTGGTAGTTGTTGGTAGTGGTGAAGAGGTCAAGCGGAAATGGCTGTATCACCACGAGTTGTAATGAAAACAGCGCCACCTATCGTATCGGATATGACATGCCTTCAAAGGCCAATGATTAGAATTACTCACTGCCATGTATATTGGGATAACAGCAGATCCCCCAAAAGAGAGCAGAGTCCGACTAAAGCAATATTCTAATTATACCATCATGTAAACGCACCGAGTGTCTCCCGTTTACTGGAGCGCAACCGCGTGATCCCGGAGTGACGAGGGGGAATTGGATTTCCTGTTTTCCGTGCTCGTTCTCCTACAGGTGTGCGGTCTCTGCAGCAGACGGTATTTACACGCTGCCTGCCCTTTCCGCGGCACTTTTTTATTTATTTCCAAGCTCGTGTACTTTCGTCCTATCGTGTGCTCGTCAGCTGCCACGACCAACCAGGCACCTTCCACACGGTAGAAGCAGGCCTGAATGGAGAGGCTGCGTGGCGAGCAGGCGGTGACCTCCCTCAGCCCGCGCTGGGAGCTGCTGCTGGGGGAGCTCAGACTGCGCTGAGCATGACTCACGGTCTGGTTTTGCTGTCTGCCAGCGGACACAATGGCCTCCGTACACAATAGTCCGGCCTCTCTCCCGCTGGAATGCAAAACATTCTTCAACAGTTTCCGATACTGTGTATCAGAGTATTGTGTTACTGGAGCAAGCAGGCAAGGTGCCCTTCACAACGCACACACCCCCGACCGACAAACGCACACGGTATCCTTTTTAAAAATATATATTTAAAAAAAGATTGTATCTGGAATCTTTGCGATCAGTCAGTTGATGTTAAAGTTCAGGAGATTAGTTGCTTTGGAACTCCTATAATTAAATGGGAATGCTTTTCTAAAAAAGGCCCACTCCATAACAGGTTTATGATTGTCTGACTTTATTATGGGTTCATAGATAATTCACTAATGCTTTATTAAATAAGTTGTACATCATTACCACAAACAACTATTGGGTTGCAACCGTAGACTGTATGTCACCTGTTGGTTTGTAACTGCTGGTTTAAAGCATCACGTTTGGAAATACGGTTTTGGGTTTCTTGTTTTTTGTAACCATAAGTGACACGAGGGGGCGGGGTTTAGAACAAACAAAAGTTGAATAGGACAATTTCAGGCAAACCATAGGATGTAAAACCGTCAAAATAACGAATGAAACAAACGACTAGAATGTCACATTTTTTTACACATTTTGGAAGGAAACGGGAAGTGTTTCAAAGTGCAGCGCTTCTGACTGGAAGTCGAGCTCCTCCGGGACCTTGCGGCACATTCATGAACATTCTTGATTACTGTGTGAAAGCTGTGGGGGTGTGGCCTAAAGACGCAGGCGGTCGCATGCCGAATGGCAGGCTTGTCCTCGTGTGCTCCGGCCTTCCTGTTCTCAAAGTCTCTCTCGGGGGAGCAAGAGGGAAATGTCTTGGTGTTTAAGAAACAAGCTGCCCTGAAATACCACGAGCGGTAATAACTCCCCTTTTTGCGTCGTCACACAGCACACTCGTTTCCCAGCCGTCTTTATCGCCAGTCCACCCTCCTCCCACTCGCTCAGAGTTAATGGGAGGCATGTCTCTTCTTAAAATAGTGTCCACCCTCCACCCTCCACTTTGAGTCCTTTTTTTGAGTGGAGGACTTAGCACGTCTTCCTGCACAGGAGGGAGGAGGATGAAACTCTGAAGGCCGCAACGCAGCGGCAGGCGTCCCTGTTGTGTTTCTATGACGACGGCGTCTCCTCCGAGTTAATCTCGCCTGCCTCAGTGGAGAATGATTCATAAATGTGTATATATATATATATATTAGGGATCGTTCCAGTGCATGTGCTGTAATGCAAGTGATGTTGACTCCGTCCGATCCCCGTATGAAACGGGAGGTCAATCTTTGGTTTTTTTTCATGTAACTTCCATACTTGAGTAACAACACTTTTTAATTAGGTTATTTTAATCCACATGATGATCTATTACTAAAGTAGTTTTTTGCATAAACCTGACTGAGTTCCTTTTGCACGCAACAAGCGGTAATTGACAGGCGTCGCATGCTTTCATAAGGAAACTTGGCGGAGTAACTTTGTGTGACGATACGTTGTTGTGTTGCTATCCCGTGGTTGTGTGTGTCTCTAAGGAGGAACTGCCTTCACTTTTGTGTTACTTTATTACCTTTTATTACTTTTGTACTTTTTCATTACTTTTTTTACTTTTTATTATTTTTTTAACTTTTTAATTAATTTGGTACTTTTTCATTACTTTACTTTTCATTACTTTTTTACTTTTGTATTACTTTTTTAATTTGCATTCCTTTTTTCTTTCATTACTTTTTTACTTTAGTATTACTTTTTAATTTTTAATTACTTTTTAGTTACCTTTGTATTTTTGTAACTTTTTTACTTTAAATAACTTTTGTACTTTTTTAAATTTTTTCAAACTATTTTAGATTGTGTGTATTTTCATGTAACTTTTGTGGTAAAAAAAAATGTCAGAAGGAACTATTGGCCCCACGGCATCTTTACTTTATCAAATTTAAATCCAATTTAGGACATGCTTCAATGCACATTCTTTTGCTTTGCACTCTGTCTTCATCCATTTTCTCTTCCTCCCTACATAGTCCTCCCCCCCCCCCTTTCCATGCCCAGATAAGCGGTTGGGATTTTTCCAAGGATATCCATTAGCGAAATACTGAACTAATTCCCCCACTCAATCTCTTGCTTTCCCCTCTGTCTTTCCCTCCTCCTCTCGCAGACTCACCGAATATATTGTGTTCTTCTCCTTCTTCTGCTGAGCAACATAAGCCACAGCAGGGCGCGGTAGACTGACTGGATTGGCAGCCGCCATTTCAGCCCAGCGCCGAAAGAAAAGCAGTTAATGCGTCCAGACCCACGGTCCAATTTCCGCCCCCCCCCCCCCGAGTCTCACGAGGAGAGCCGGCGGCCTCGTGAATAACAAACAGAGCTTTGCTCAGGGGAGTGAGTTCACGCCAACTCTCTGCCTCGCCGCCTTCTCACCTTCGATCTCCAGGCTGCTTCTGAAAGCCCCGCCGAGTTTATTGCAAATATCTGGGTTGATCCTCTCTGCGGGCGAGACTTAAGGAAGGGGAGCAGCGGGATGAGCGTAAACCCGCCTGCTACGATGGAGCAGCGACGCAGGCGGGTTCACGCGGCTCGCAGGAGGACGCCGTATTCAAAAGCCCGTCGGCCTCCAGCTGCTGTCCGCTCACACCTTTAAGTTTGGAGGCAGGCCGATATCTGTCCCTTCTGTGGCTACCCCATGTCCTACTGTCTGCATGTCAAAGTGCCCTTGATATAGACACTTAAGAGCACCCCACTGCTCCTCATACTTTGGATATGTTATATGCAGGGGTCAAAGTGTGTGTCTCGTGGGGTCATATAACTATCCACAGCCTCTCTTATTTGTATGTAAATACGGGGATGCAGCGATGCGTTGAATCAGCCCTGTAGAGAGAGCTAGAAGGGATGTGTGTGTGTGTGTGTCATCGGATGGGGTAGAGTGGTGAGGAATGCACTAATCACGTAACTGCCCTGCCCTTGCCAGCCACATTGGCTTTTGTCTGCACTTGGCAACCGTTTCTCTCTCTCTCTCTCCATACAAGACGTCGAGATTCAAAGCAGCGAGACGTGTTTTAGATCCCTCTTAAGATCCCAATCCTGCCCTCTTGTCTCGCTATGACGGGAATGTTGTGACGCAATCAGTAATCCAGGCCGAACTGCACCACGGACGACACTCGCTGGTATTCTTCACGGTGTCTTCTCTCTGCTCTCACAGCCTCCACGACTCACCCGTCCCACATTTTGTTCTCACATCCTCAGATATCCGCAGCGCGCATGTCGTTTCCCCGCAGCGTGTCCTTAAAGTCCTCTGTGTCGACTTCAACATATTTCATGAGACAGTAAACGCCCGTCAACCAATAACTGTCTGCACAGGAGCTGCATGCTTTGCATAAGACGTGTTGTTTCCTCCACCGCGCTGCTCCTGCAGTACGACTATATCGCAGCTCTGTTGCACTCCCATCAGAAAATAAAGTGTGGATCTGGAGATCAAATGGTTTGATCGCTTCGCCTGCAGAGTGCATTTTTTCATTCGGCTAATTTTAAACTTCCCTTTGAGTATTCTGCAGACTATTTTCCATCTGGAAATTACAGATTTTCAACAGAAATTACAGATTTGAGATGCAGCGGCATCGGGTCCACTCGGCTCCCCTCCCCGTCGGCAGATTGTTACCGTGGTGACGGTCAGGAAACCGAGTATTCACCTTATGACGTCGTCCCGATTGATGCACCGGGGGGGATTAGAGTACTCAAGCACGACAGTTTGTCAGAGATTACTCGAAACTCTTTAGAGGGAAGCTGAATGGAGCCGTCTGTATCTCCACCATTTTATTGGAAAAGAAGTGATCGGCGTTGTCGTCTGCTTGAGGCCGGCGCTCCACACGTATCGAGTAACTGCCTCTGCTTCTCTGATTTAAGCCACTCGCCTCCACCGTCGCTCCTAAACGAGCCGCCGCTGGATTTAACCAGCATCTTCATTGCAAGCTCCAAATTGAAAAAGAAAGAGACATAGTAAAAATAATAATAAAAGGCAAATGTGAACTACTGATAACTTAGAAAAAAAATAATATCACGAACATCAAATTATGTATATACATTTTATTTTAAATATCTTTCCTCTTTTGTACTGTGTCTCTTAAAGCAGACTTCACCGCAAAGGTCGAGCAGTCCAAAACACATTTATCTCGCTATTTAGGATTTACCGTGACATTAAAGTTCCCCAGAGAACAGGCGGCCCGTTTACAGCGGTGGTTAACAGTTATTCAAGAGGACTTAAAACACTCAGTTAGCACGACTGTTTGTCTTTCCACTTCCCTGCAGAGCTACTGGACCATTTTAATCGGTCTGCTTTACACCATCTATAAATACACGGAGCCGCTCACAGAGTATAATTTTGTCTTGTGAAACGCAACCACGGGAAATGTCAACAGGCAAAGTGCAAGACGCAACGGCACGTTGAAACCCAACCGAACCGTTCCTCGTCGCTTCAACGCCACAAATGCAATGAAAGGAAAAAAACCTCCAAAAAAGTATTGTAAAGAGTTTGCGCTGCCCAAATCCCAACTGGGATCCGACTGCTGGTCTTGGTTGACCTGCAGTGGTTCCTGCAGTAAATGGACATTCGATATAAGATATCGGCTGTTCATGTCGTGTTTTTGCAGGTTGAAGAACATGCATTGACATTTTTCTGTTCAACGAATGCCAAAATACATTTATCATCCTCCTGGAGGATTGAGCCCTAGTTTTCCGTGACACCGGTAGTTGGCTTTGCATGACTGTTCTAATAGAAGCGTCAACCGTTCCTCCTATTATCATCTCAAAGTACAGTATAGTCAGTTGAAATCATTAATCGCGACGATTTCTGTGTCCAACGTGTCGAAGATCTGTGACATCAAAGCCTTTTTAAGAAGCCTGCCATTTTAATTATTAAAACCACAGCGACATTAAGACCGACCACCAGTTTGTGTTTTGTCTTTGTTGAATTTGATTACGCGCCGTGCTGCAATGTCGCCTTCCTCGGAGCACGCGGAGGAATTTAATTAGAAGTTCCCGTAACTGTGGCGAGTTCTTCTTTCCCCGTTTGATCGTCCCCGCACCGAGCATGTCGGCATGTGTCGTCGACTTGAACCGCACCACGAGGCTCGTCGCGGCTGCTGCAGTCCGCTCTGTTCCAACCGCTGCTCTACGGTTGGAGCTGCAGCGTCGATTGCTCCAGGGAGTTTGGCCTCGAGGAGAGCAGATGGCGGCTTGACGTTTTCTCTCCGTGGCGTTCTCGCCCCTTGAGGGACGAGGGATGGCCTGCATTGGAAAACCAGACCCCCGAAACAGATAATGGCCCCCCTATGGACGCATTAATGCTGGAGACAGAAGAAGAGAGAGAGAGAGACTGTGTACACACCACACACACACACACACACACACACACACACACTGAAGGCTTCCCATATCCAGCTTCTTCTACCCTTATCTTACTGTTGAAGAGCTTCCAGCGATGCTGGACATGTTGTTTTTGGGAGGAGAGGGTTCGCTGTTTCTCGTCTCCAGACTTCATCTGAATTCTGAGCAGCTTTTGAGTTAATTAAATAAAATTTGCTCAAATGTGTCAGTCAGTGCGGTTACATGCAATCGAATTATTGGCTTAGTCGGACTGAAATCGAATTATCCGTTCATGCACCCTTAAGTCGGCTATGATGCGGGTCCGACTGGTCCCGATAACACCCTCGATAGCTCGGTCCGATCCAGTTGATAATTCCTCTCGCGGCATGTAACTCTGAATTGAATTGACACTTGACGCTCTTTTTGCGCAGAGAGATCCTCCTCCGCCCTCCTCCTCCTCCCATGTCGGACCCGAAGTTAAAGCGATAAATTAAATTCTCCGCAAGCGGCGGCGTCTTCTCTCCGTTATCAATTCAGCCAATAGCGCCATTTGCATTTGCTGTACTCCTATTAACACCATGGAAGAATAGCAGAGGGATGTACCGCCTTGCTCTCTGTTCGCCATCTTTCTCGAAATGTTGTTGTTGGTGGTGGTGAAGAGGTCAAGCGGAAATGGCTGTATCACCACGAGTTGTAATGAAAACAGCGCCACCTATCGTATCGGATATGACATGCTTCCCCAATGATTCGAATTACTCACTGCCATGTATATTGGGATAACAGCAGATCCCCCAAAAGATAGCATAGTCCGACTAAAGCAAGATTCGAATTATACCATCATGTAAACGCACTGAGTGTGCATACTAAAGGCCCGATATTGTTATGTCAGAGGAGTAGCTGCTGCTGCTGCTGGACCAGATTTCAAAACGAGCTGTGGGCAGTTAGTTGCGAGACTTGTTCCAGGAAAGTCTCCGAGCCAAAACAAAAATCAACTTTTATGTTCATTTGGAACCGGCTTTCCAAAAGTTATTCCATGAAATAAAAGATAAAAAGGAAGAAATGTACCCATGTGTTTTTACGGCAATACATGGATCAGTGTGATGAACTGTTGAGAGCAATGACTGAGAAGGTGCTGTCTGAAGCCATAGCAAACAAAATGTTATTATTGAATGTTTAGTGTAAGAACGTAATAAATAAATATGAGTTGCTAAAACTCAAAGATTCGTCAACCTGGAAGATTTGATACTGAACGGAAACAAAGCGTGTTTTGAGGCGCCGACGCACACGGCGAGCCCTCTCGCGCCCGGTGGCAGTAACTCACTTTCCTCTCCGCGGTATCTTGACCGTCTCGTGTTTTGATACGTGCCTGCCGAAGCGAGATAAGTCTCATTGTTCTCACGGGGGCAAAGTCCACGCCACGGCGTCCTCCGTCGTTTAGAGCTCTGTTTAAAAAAAAATTCTACTCCCACAAAAAATCTGCAAGTAGGTAGCGAGTCCGGTTTGGCCCGAGTGACTAGTGGCCACACAGGTTTAACGGTTCCACCAGATGCCATGTTTATGTTCGGCAGCTGCACCTTGTGGGGGGGGGGTATTTTCCTAAGTGTCTGCTACTCATCTCTGCTGGCGAGGAGAGCTCTCTCCAAAGAGAGAATGCGGCGCAACCTGCCAAAGCAAAGCCGCAGAAAGTTGATGAGTGTCCCACTGCCGAGGCTCTGGGGATCAACTCGCAGTTCATTGAAATTCCTCTGATATTGGAACCCGGCTCGCTGATGATCCGTTCCTCCAGCAATAGAAACTCCCACGCACCGTCGCTCCCGCGGCACGTTTTCATTTTCGTGGAGAAAAAGCAAACCGCTCGGTGGGGAGGTCACCGTGAGGGGTCAGGGCTCTCGTTTGTATTCCTCCACGTCGTAATGATCTCAAGTCATCGGGTTATTGTTTGCTTTCTGCCGTTATCTTTCTCATATAAACAAGACCCCCGGTTTCGGGGATGAGATTAAGATATAAAATAGATTATTGTGGAGTCATGCAGAGGAATAACTGCTTTTAAGAGCTGCTTGTAAAAGCTCATAAGATTTATAAAGACAAAGAAAAACAGCGGTGAAAGAAGTCTACGAGTAGTAGGAGAAAAGGTACAGAAGTAGGTCGGGCAAGCTATAATATTTAATCTGTAACAGTACCAGCTACGGTTTTGTATATAACATCTTAATTTGCAGTTACTTTAAAAAGTAGGGTCGTCAAAAATGCAATATTCCCATCTCAAAAGTATACAATGAAAATAATAAAGTAAAGCACAAGTACCTCAAATGTTTTAATTATAAGTTGAATACTCGAGGGCCACTCGGGCAGCAGATAAAAGAAACATTGTTACCCGTAGAGATCGAAAGCCTTACTTATTAATAATGTATTTATATAGTTTATATACAGATTATACTCCCAGTCTACACCTTCATTAAAGGTTTATTTTTGGTTCTTTTACTCGTTTTGCCGTTCTTTAACCCTCCTGTTATGTTCGTTTCTTACATACAGCCGTGATGTTCCCGGGTCAATTTGACCCGGTTAATGTTGAATCATCCAAAAGTGGTCAGAAACCAAAAAATTCTAAAAACTATAGTTTGTACATCATCACCAACAACATTACTAACAATTAAATCAGTTTTTAGTGGAATTGAGTTATTTACCCCTCCATAGATCAGAGTTCGATCAGGAGCACTCACTCGTTTTAATGAAAAATACATGTTCAAACAATTTTTTAGGAACATTGAAAGAATCTAAATCTAAATTGCATTAGTCTACCATAACATGTATTTTCTCCTAAATTTTATTTGCATTTTGTAATTTTTTTTTTTCATGGGGTGATGTAGATAAATAGAGATGAGACACCTGTGCTATTCAGGGTCATAATGACCCGCCCACTAAAAATCAAGCCAAATGAGTCATAAAGGATTTGTATTGAAAGTAAACTTTAGTTATGTTTATTTTTAGTGTTAAGATGCATACATTATATGATAAAAGATGACCAAAGGCCAGCACACAGCCATCCTCTTGGTGCATTCGTATGTATCTGCAGAGTGTAATGTTGTAGGACTGCTCAGCAACCATTTTGTATGTTTGGCCCTCCCCTGCTAAGGCGTGCGTGGAGTTTTCCCACAGGGAAAAATAAAGGTTCCCGTCAAAGTAGTATCTGTATTTCTCGCACAGCTGGGGTCGTTAGAAAGAGAATGTGTGTGGGTCTGAGATTGGGATGAGACAGGGTGTGTGTCTCTCCCAGTCAGACAGAAAGTATATTAGAAGAACTATACTACATATTTATTGGTTGTGACATGAAAGAAGCCCTCACAATAGTGTCCCATGTCCAATAAAGGTGTATTTAGGGGGAAAGTTAGAAGATGATAAACATTGTTTCGTCTGTAAGGTGTGTTTCTCATGTAGGGTGATGGGCACACAGCAGGATAGAGATGGTTCCCATAACAACCACCTGATTCTTTTGTTTGAAGTTTGAAATGTGTACAACTTTATATATGGGGTTGTGAACGGGGTGTGTGTGTGCTGATATGTGTGTTTGTGTGTGTGTTGGTGTCTGTGCGCACGTGTGTTAGTGTGAGTGTGTGTGTTGAAACTTGGTGGGAGGGAGTAAGAAAGACTGCCCTCCATTTACAAAGAAAGAAATAGTCTAAACGTGACTCTTCTGATGACTTTTAGCCTTCACTTTCACAGCCGGGTCAGATTGACCCGGGAACATCATCTCTGTTATATAAACCTGCAGGGGGGGGTTGCAAATACATGATATTTTTTTTGTATTTTTTTTAACGTTGATTACACTAAATAAGGTAAGCAGAAGAAGTTTTATACAGAAAGAGTACTTTGAAGTATTTTTCCTAGATTTTCAAACTTTGAAACGGGTCAATTTGACCCGCAACATAACAGGAGGGTTAAAGACACCATTAACTTCTCTTCTCATCTCATCTGCTGAACAGTCATGCGTCGCATTCCCGATCGGCTCAAGTCAGACTTCTGCCTCATGTTGACATCTCACTTTTACAACCCCGGTGTATCAGTCGAGTCCCCGTGAACACCCTGTAATCCTCTCGCTTTACAAAGGGAACACGCTGTAAACGGCGCATGCTTCTCGTCTAAACGGTCCCAAATGGTTTGAGCATGTGTTGTTGCGGTGACGTGATCGCGCCGCTTGCGGGCTCGCAACATGTGCGCAGCTGTTGAACACGGACGCTGAAGGTCGCATCCCTGTTTCACATCTCATTTCGACGCTCTTGCCCACAGTGACGAGGGAACTCTGTGCGCGTAACGACCCTTTTTTTCTTCTTCTTGGATTGCGAATGCTCCTTCGCCGTATCCATCATCCGCTTTCATCCGAAACGGCCTCTCCTCTCAACGGGAGCCGTCGTGAATAGAAATGAAAACGGGGAATGGGATCGCATGGAGAGCAGGCTGGCAGACGTGGGCTTTAAATAGAAGTATTCCCCGTGTTTTTTCCGCTCCTTTGTTTTTCCTCCGAAGCGGCGTCGATCACGGCTACAGTCGCCTCCAGAGGCCTCTCTCCTGCTGCGGCGTGCGGTAGGTCGCCGGCACTCAGCCCTGTGTTTGTTTGGAGGAGCTACCCCGACGGGCTTTAACAGGGCTTAGCTGTGGATTCCACATGTGGGCTCAGCCACGCAGGTCGTCATGCAATGTGAGGCACACATGGGAGCTAAAGACCTGATATTTAGAGGCACTTACAATGTGGCATCGTTTTTCATTGCACATTTCTCATGTGATTATGTTGTTGGGCAAATGTGGGGTTTGGAATGGGTTTGATGCACGCCTGCACGATTTGACGTGGGTACACGGCACTCTGGAATACGAGGTGAGGTGTGTTTGGCTCTTTTACACAGAAATAGTTCAATTCAATTAAATTAAATTTAATTCAGTTTATTTGTATAGCCCAATTTCACAAATTACAAATTTGTCTCGGAGTGCTTTACAATCTGAACACATAGACATCCGTGTCCCAAAACCTCACATCGGATCAGGAAATGGTTAATAGTGTCTATATTTTGTTGAGATTAAACTACAAAGAACAAGAACTAAACATATTGATGTCAGTGTTGTATGTTTCTGTGTGTCAGTACCAGCCGGAGGTTGCTTCGTCACTTTGTCTCTCGAATAGCCCGCTGTAGTCAGTAGATGTTAACATACTCGAAGTAAACAAACTTGTTGCAAAAGTAGAAGTTTCACGGCCCAAAAACTGAAGAAACGGTCCCAAAAACAAAATCTGTCGGTCTTGTCTGGTGACCCGGACGCACGTACACGTCGTGTGCGCTGCGTGTGTGGCCTTTCAAAAGGCCTTTCGGATTCTGCTGCACGCATGTTCTGCAAAAAAAGTCCTCCAAAGTAGCCAAAGTGCACACGATGAATGGAGAGATTATAATATATTGGATTAAATGGATTTCTTTTCAACGGTAATTCCCGGATAACCAACACCCACGTCGGCAAAGTGGGAGTCGCAATGCAGCTCCCGTTTGTTTGAACAACGACAAAGCCTTTTTAAAGCCTTTTTAAAGCCTGAATGTCAGCGTCGCCCAGTAATGCAATGCTTGGGCCAAAGCGTTCACCCTTACTGTACCACCATAGTGCAGACGCCCCCGGGGATCCAAGGAAATGTCTTGTCCTGTGAATAATTAGGCTAACTCGATCCTACAATAAAAAAAGGCGTTTGAACAAATAACACGTACGACTGGTGGATTCATCCCTTTTGTCGTGGAAGGGGCCTATTTAGCTCTAAAGGTGCGTTCACACCAAAAGCGAAACAATTTTTTCGCACGACCGAATCCCATGAAAAGTCAACGTACAGAGGCGTGTGGCTGCGATAGACGCGATATTTTCCCGGGCGGCGCGTTTGGGGCGACGCGTTTACAGCGGCGCAATTTTCGCCCCTAGTTGAAATATTTCAACTTTGAGGCGGTCATCTCGCAACTCGGGCCAATCAGCTCTTGAGTTCCGCTTTCGTAGCGCTGGAAGCGGAAGTCTTTCAGACGTAACAGTAACTTCATCGGTGAAAGTGACCGAGCTGAGTGATCCTACGGGTGATGTCATGAACCCAAACACGAGGGCGTTAGTGGGTGGGATGTTCACAACAAATATAAAGCAGAACCAGTGGTTAGTTATTCTGGTGGATGAAGGAAATGATCACGGTCTTTACGGAGACGAGACACGGAGATAAGCCCCGCCCCTCGCGGAGCGTCTCGACGCTCATGGCTTGAACACGGCGAATGGTCGAGCGAGTAAACTCACGCGTTTTGGGCGACGCGAAAAATGGTTTCGCTTTTGGTGTGAACGCCCCTTTAGAGTCGTCTCCCAGATGGCATGCATTATAAGGAAATTGTAAATTCCCAGACCAGTTTCTTCAGCGTGTCTACAAACAGCCCCCTTATGCTCGTAGCATTCTTTTGTTATAGTTATTACAGCTATGATGATTTCCATTCTTTGACATCAAGGGAAAATCTTCAAAAGATGGAAACAAAAAAAACAAAAGGCGCCAACATGACAAAGAAGGCAATTTATTTCCTTTAAAGCAGCCTAATCCCAGAGCCGGCCCTTGGCAAGATGTATCGTCCACAAATAATTGAATTGTGACCCGTTCCTAAGCTGCTTGCCAGAGGTATTTGTTATGTATCTACGATACGCCGTATCTTTAATTAGGCTGTAAATTCGGCTTAAAAATTCCTCTACATGCCGGACCCTTTTTAATACGATAAAAAGGAAACAATCTCAGGGGGAAATCGTTGCTTTTCGAGCCACTCTCCAGTAATGACTGGATCAAGGCTCTGAGCAAACTGCATCACCCGAGCGCTGTGGCATCTTGAGCAGAACACATTCTTCTTGTTTTTACCGGAAAATTAGTTTTTAATTGCATTCCTGTATCTGGAAGTTTGCTTTAATACGAAGCTCGGACATGAAAATATCACAAACGTGCATATTGTCCATTAAAAGGCGTAATAAATTCAATTATGGAGGTTATTTCTGGTTTGATCCGGTTTGGCAGTGCCACAAGAAGTAGCAAAAGTGTGAGCACTCAGAAGGTCGCAGAGGTGAGTCGATTTGTTCAGGTGATGCAACAAACCTCCTGGCCACCTTACTGATTGTCTACGCGGACGCTTTCCAAACTCTCTGCAAACAGATCTTCAAAGAGACCTCAGCCAAAGGCAGTTTGCGTCGCATTGACTAAAGATGAAAGCGGGTCACGTGACCGTACCGCCTGTGGGAGGGGACAACCACTGTTCGAGAATTTAAAAAAAGCAATAGATATAGATTAGAGAAATAGATTTTGGCACGAAAAGAAATGGACCGGCACATTCCGAAAGGACCGTTCAGCCACGCCGGTGTTTTTTCCAGAATGGTTTTTGGTCTTTCTCCGGTGAGACGGCAGCACCTGTGTTTACCAGGAGATGTGAAACAACCCAGAAACCTTTTATTGCCAGGTGTGTTGTTCAGGTGTTGGATGGTTAAGCACTGCCATCAGGTGCCCTCAGGCTGCTACTGCTCTCCAGCTGCAGGCACGCAAACACACACACACACACACACACACACACACACACACACACACACGCGCACACATGCTGAGGGCGAGGCTGACTTCCCACTTCTGTTCTCTCAGCAGCTGTCTTCATAATCAGTCACTCAGCAGGTACGGGCCATCTCGGTTCTGGCCGTGTGCGCTGTGCAGAAGAGTCTATTATTGCACACGGGCATGTCGTGGGCGTCGTAGGGCTTTGCGTTTCCTTTTGCTCCCGACGGAAGAGGAATTCACTCTTTACTTTTCCACACGGCACTTTGATTGTGTGTCGCTTTACACTCTGGCCTCGGCGGTCGCTCACTCTGGTGCATAATGTGATAATTGGGGGCATCAAACGCAACGCATTCTGAAAGCAGCTGCAGGAAATACTCGCCGTGATGGCTCAAGGGGTTCTGCCAGATACGGTATTTTCTATGCATTTTAATTGACGTGACAAAAATAAAAAATGTGAAACTACACGTAACTTCCAAAAAAAGTTAAATACAACGCAAAGTTCAGCATTTATTTCCATTATAGTCTCTGATGTCGATACAAGAGACTATTACCAATATAATTGGTAATAAAAATATGTAAAAAATACAATTAATTCTGGAGTGTATACTAAACCTTCTACATCTGTAGATATGAGATCGGTGTTCAAATCTCAGTGTTGGGACTTGTTACGGGGAAATGAACATAATCCAGTTCATTTCTGGATAATTAGAAACAGACTCAACTGAGAACCTGACGCCATATCCTCAACACGGCGAGACCAGAACAGCGCCGGGTCAGAGGTCACGTTGGAGTCTGCTGATAAAATACCCGCGAGATAAGAAGTTATTAACTCGGAGGCACAAGATCTCCTTCTTGTCCATCTCTGTCACGAGTGCAAACATGCATGCAGTCGGGACGCACGCCGAACTTATTAAAGAGACGGCCGAGGCTCACAGTTATCGGGGCTTGGTGTTTGATTTCCGAGATATCCAAACGGCAGATCGCAGGTCTGATCAAATCGAGAACAATACCAGTTTTTATGGGCCTTTGTTTCTCAAAAGGTGTTCTGCTTCCAGCTGCAAGAAGACGCCTCCGTTTACACGACACGGCGTCCTCTAGCGATGATAACCACTCTGTCTGCCGATGAAGACCAGGAAATGCAGCTCATTGAATACTTCTTCTCAAACATTTCAAAATTGGATGAACTTTCCTCGATCCCCACGCAGAGGAATACATAATTCTCCTTTTTATTTTATTAGACAGCAGGCAGTGGACGGATGCCAGGGGATCAGTGTAGAGGTGATTTAACACATGGGTCACCAGGATGTGACATTGTACTATTGTTTTTAGAAAACCTAAATAGCCCGAATGCGGAGGAGCAGAAGACGATGGAGGCTGGAGTGTGACACCTGAACTCAGCGGGATGTCTAAACGCCGCTCCTGTGCCCTTTCACTTCCTGGCTTTTCATCCTCCTTTCGCTCCTCTGTGTTATCAGTCTTTCTGAATCCTCGCTGCATTTGGACGATACGCTGTGAGATAGAAAACGACCGGGTGAGTCGGCGGTTCTGTAGAAACATTTCTATCTAGACGAGGGAAGTTTGTGTGTATAGCACATTTCAACAACAAGGCGATTCAAAGTGCTTCACATGAAACAATTAAAAGCATCAAAACATAATGCGAAAGAAAACATTTAGAAACGTTCATTGAAACATTTAAAAAGGGTTAAAAAAAAAAACACTAAATTGAATATCAGTTGCAGTGCCTTAACATTTACTAACATGTTTTACCCTCGGGGTCAATTTGACCCCAGCAATTAAAACCTCCAGAAAATTATTAGAATTAATGTTGTTTCCCAAGTTTAAGTGTGAGGTACTTTATGTTTGTTTGTTGACTACCTAAATAGCCCTTTAAATATATAAAAAAGTTGATATTTCTTATATGTTTGACACAGTGAAAAACAGCCTGGGGTCAAATTGACCCCAAAGAACACCGACATTAAACATTGAATGGGGTCAAATATACCCTAAAGGTAACGGGAGGGTTGAGAAATGAAAATGCAGTCGTGAGAGGCAGAAATAACGCACAATAAAAGTGCAGCAGCTCGGTAGGACGGAAAACATCGAGACAGGAAGGAAGACGTGCGCCCGACAAAACACAGGACCGGTTTGCAGGAACAGGATTCATTACCGGGACGCGGGGCTCTGGGGGGGCCGCCGGGATAAACGCTCCTGCAGCCATCGCCGCCGGCCCGATGCCCCGCCGTCTCGATCCGGCTCGAGTTGCAGCCGACCCGGTCTGCGGCCGGGACGCACAGATGGCAAAACCATCCCGCCTCGCTCCCTCAGCCCGGAGCCGGCGTCCAGGCCGAGGGAGCGAGCGGTCATTACTCAGCGTCGAGCATCAGGAGGATGCGTGTCAGTACGGGGACGTCAGGGCGGCTCAACATGTGTGCTGCTCTGCAGAAAGCAACCGTAGTCGTCATATTTCACACATGTGCTGCTTTCACGAACAGTTATATTCATTTAAACATCGTACGCTATCGAGTTTCCTCCTCGATACACCTTCATTTCGTATTAAGTAGACGGTATTTATACCGTTTTAATGGCCTTGTTTTCCTTTTTGTGTGCGAGTTTTGGCTCAATAAAACCGCATTTTTTTATACCCATATTATTCTCGGCTACCATTGTTTTACAGCCATTACTGTCAGAGTATGAAATTACATTATCACTTGCTTGAGTTTTATAATCCTTCCCAGTGATCATCGGCCGTGTCACATTATTGTCGCACGGTAATGCGCTTAAAGTGCAGATTATAAAAAAAGACTTGTGTAATGATAATGTAGTTTTGACACGTTCACTGTGATGGATTGCACAACTCAGGTTTCGGATGACGGCTGAGAGTCTTTTATTCTGCACTTGCAGTAAGAAATCAAAGCCTTTGTCTAGCCGGAGGACCAGAGCGACGCATCCAGATTTCACTTAATTTAATGACTCGATTCCATGTGAGAAAACATGACGGAACATCTCGACATCTCCGGCAACAGTTTAATAAACTGGAGATGTAATTGTGCCTCGACCTGCTGCTCGGTGACATGGACTTCTAAAACCTCCACTGGGAAGCCAGTGAGCAGCGTTCAAGACGAAGACTTCCAGCACAACAGGAGGAAAAAAAGTTATCCTGCACTCAATTTCCGGGGATGGCAATGTTTATACCTGAAGGGAAAAATAATACAAGAAACAAGAAACAGGAAACAGACATTCTTCTGATTTTATTAACCCTCCTGTTGCCTTAGGGTCAATTTGACCCCATTCAATGTTTAACCCTCATGTTACCTTTATATTTACTGACATCTTTTACCCTTGGGGTCAATTTGACCCCAGCAATTAAAACCTCCAGAAAATTATTAGAATTAATATTGTTTCCCAAGTTTAAGTGTGAGATACTTTATGTTTGTTTGTTGACTACCTAAATAGCCCTTTAAATATATAAAAAAGTTGATATTTCTTATATGTTTGACACAGTGAAAAACAGCCTGGGGTCAAATTGACCCGAAAGAACACCGACATTAAACATTGAATGGGGTCAAATTGACCCGAAGGTAACAGGAGGGTTAACCAAGAGCAAATGTGTTTCACACTTTAAAATTGTCTTTACTCAAATCTTGTTTCTTTAGTATCCTCAGCGAGGTGTCGTGGATGCAAAACTCAGATTCAGCTACAGGATGGAGGTGATTTGTTTTTTGTTTATTTATTTTGCATCTTGAGAGGCAAAATATGGCATTTTCAGTTAATCAAACAGATTTGGCATTTTCCGCGATGCATAAAGTCAACTTAACCACGTAATTACACAATTTTCCTTGATTCTGAATAATTCCTTGGCATTAAATGTAATCCGGTCATGTCATCCACTGGCAGTGTTTAGCCGTTTCACGCCTCCTGTCACGTAACCTCGTGGTTTTGCTGGATGACTCATTAAGTGTTGCTTCCGTGCAGCTTTGGATGTCACCCGTCTTTTGGATTGCGCGGCCCTCGATGAGCCCTCGGGAGCTCATCCACAGCTGGATCCAGGTTGGAATTGATAATCATTGTTTTGCACCCGAGGTTGACGCGTCGCCGTTTTTTTTCCGATCGGCTATTCATCGGCTTAACATTCAGCTCGGTGGAGCTCACACAGCGCCGGTGATGTCGGTAAACGCTCGGTAAACCACACTCTCCTTGAAAGCCCGTCCGTTTGTGCATGCGGAGGGGCCACAGTCACGAGGCCATTATGGTCTGCGGAGGGTCAGAGGCACAGCGTGGGGCTGCGAGTAAGCCGCTTTAAAAAGCAGTGCAGAGATTTATTCGCGGTCTTCTATTGGCCCCTTGAAGAGCCCCTTTGGCCACGGGGCCCGCTGTTCTGCTCCAAGGCGTTGGAAGGATGATTGGCGGTTAGTTGCCCTGGTATTTTGAAACGAGAACACGTCGTAGAATCGCTGCCGATTTTTTAAACTGCCGTTTGCTGCTTCGCCACTTCTTTTCTACATGCCGGCGAACACCGATAGACGGCTCCGTGGTATCGGCCTGCCGAAGCACCGGGCCGCTCCAGTTGCCCTCTTCTCGCCAAGCCAGACGTCTCGGAGCGGAGGGCCGAGTGGGGGCTACGTGGTTTTTCTGTGGAGGTCTACGGTGTTGGAGTGTAAGTCTCCTTCGAACACGTGAGCCCCAGCAGCCAGACTCGAGCCCGGTGGAAAACCGTCGCTTTGTTCCAAACCGACTTTGGAGGTTTTAGACCAGAGAACAAGTTCGGCAAACTTAAAGTGTACAAATGGCCGTTTCCCCACAAACGTATTAGACAGTTAAAGATCTGAGTCCAGCCCTGCTGAGTCTGACCGGCAGGGCCTCAGCTCCGTCCGACGCATCCAGAGGAATGCTGATGCTGCTATCTCTGGGTCAACAATCACAGCCTGACCCCCTGTTTGTTTGCTTTAAAAGCTGAGTTTTTTATTTATTTCACTGCAATAGCCACTGAAAAGCCAACCGGTGTTGAGGCCTGGCTGAGTGCTGATTCAAATTTTAAAGTCTGACTTTGAGTGAATATGGGGGAATATAGGGTCAAGCTAACTAATATTACAAACGCTCAAGATGAGAGAAAGCTGAGGCTTTGTGGCCAGTACAAACTTTGATTCTGGAGTGTTTTGTTCGCCGGTTGACTCGACTCTGTCCCCAAACAACCCCGACTTTGCATCAGATTTTGGAACGCGGGCATGAAAGCAGACTATGGGGATGCATCTTGAGTGGAGTGGTTGTAAACCAGGAAAATGCGCAGATTTACTTTTTGCTGACCAATTGTGTTTTTAAATCTGCTTTTAATGACTTTTTGTATTTTCCTTCCCGTCATAACTTTTCTTCCTCGGATCGTGGAACATAATTACGCCGCCATTTTGACCTCAACTTGACATTGTGATCCATTCTGGTTGAACACATGCTGAGAACAATTAGCTTGGATTGTTACCTTCGCATTGAAAATGCGGAAGGTTATGTTTTGATCGCCGTGTATTTATTTATTTATTTATTTGTATGCGTGTTACTCGCATAACTAAAAAAGTATTAAACCGAATCGCATGAAATTTGGTGGGATGATTGGTTATTATCCGGGGACCATTTGATTAGATTTTGGGATCGATCGGGTCAAAGGTCAAGGTCATGAAAAGGTCAAAATCTTCTTTTTACCATAGTCAATTTCTATCCAATTGGCATGCAACTAATGCCAAAATGTTCATAATTCAATGCCCAATCTTGTAATATGCGAAGGTATGCGCTCTACCGAGTGCCTGTTCTAGTTTTATATATAACGGTGGTGATGGGGGCATCGAGTACCTTCCACTTAGCTTTGCTCGGACAACCCAGTCACATCGCGATATCTTGAAGAATACGTAATTATTTGGGATAAAGGTCCCAGCGGGTGACGGAACATATTAGTCTTCCCTCACAGGATTAAAGGTAATATGTTTCCCACTCATCAGCGAAGGTTCAGTCGCACCTTTTCTGAGGCTGTCGGGTGTTGATGTCTCGCTCCGGCTCAGAGTTGGCGTCCCCCTCCTGGACCTATCGCGTGACCCCGGCCGTCTGCGGTGTCGCACTAATCAGCCAGCAGCTCCGGGGTGGATGTCCTCACTTTGATCTCCGCCATACCCGAGCACAGCGCCGCTCTGATGCCGGAGCTGACGGGCAGCCCTGAGTGACGGACAGTGGGCGTCGGTGTGCCCGCCTCCCCTCTTCTCCAATACATCATCTTAATGAAGCCACTGTGCTGTGGCGAGTGGCAGGTGATTAACACACACACACACAAGTCATTATATGCGAGTGCACCTCCACCGGTGCCCTTTGCTTGTTCAGAGATACATCTGTGGGCTAAGTGGACCGGGGACTGGCAGGCTGACCGGGCCGCATGGATGTTCATACTGGATCTCAAAGAGGGTTTGGGTTCGAGCCGGAAAAAAGAAAAAAAATTCTTTGCATTTTGACAGGACGGGTGGGTGGAGGCGTATTCAACTGGTCGCAATCTGCAACTTCACCACAAGATGCCACTTAATCCCTCACACTGTCCCTTTTAATGCTTCATTTAGAGTTCCATCTTTATTACCTTCGCATTGAAAATGCGGAAGGTAATGTTTTGATCGGCGTGTATTTATTTATTTATTTATTTGTATGCGTGTTACTCGCATAACTCAAAAAGTATTAAACCGATTCGCATGACATTTGGTGGGATGATTGGTTATTATCCGGGGACCATTTGATTAGATTTTGGGATCGATTGGGTCAAAGGTCAAGGTCATGATCTTCTTTTTACCATAGCGCGGTCAATTGTTATCCAATTGGCATGCAACTAATGCCAAAATGTTCATAATTCGATGCCCAATCTTGTGATATGCGAAGCTATGCGCTCTACCGAGTGCCCGTTCTAGTTTCAAATGGATTTGTTCGCCTAAATTCCACCGCAGTTTACATTTGGGTGATGATTTCTTACTGTTTCACATCACTTTGATATTTTCCTTTCATGAAACATTGTGACAGAGGAGAAGAGCTTAAAGCCCGCTGCCTTTTGTTGTGCAGACAAAAGAATCAAACTGCCTTCAGCTCTGGAATAGGTGGCTGAATATGTTCCTCTCCAAAGAAACGGTTTCTAGCTCCAACAGACGTTCCAGTAAACCGAGGAGCTCCGCTGCAGAGGAAGCATCTTAAATTCTTCCCGTGTGGAGTCGTGGACATGGTTCTCCAGGCCGGACCACAATATGTGTTTTACTTGTTTCACTAAAGTAAACACACTCTCGCGAGGCGATGACTCTTCAGTCCTGCTGTAAACAGGAAGCAGAGAGGATTCTGGGGAATCTGGCTGCACGTCTTTCTAATCTCTTAGATTTTTGCCGCGTGCATCGACTTGGGGCTGCATTTTACAGCTTTAACCGGAATTCTAACTCCTTCGGGGTCGGTTCATCAGAGATGAATGTATATTTACTTTATTTCCAGGATAAATAATCATGCAATTTAGCAGTATTTGAGATTTTTGTATATTCATCAATTTAAAAGTAACCGAAAGTGTAATTGAGATTGACAGCAGCCGATTTTACTATGACCCTTTATGGAGGGAAGAAAACTGGTGCAAAATGTTCCCATAACTCAGAAAATGCAGGACACAAAAGGTATGCACTCTGTTAGGCTCCAAATAAAGTGTATTTCTCTTTCACTTTCTTCAAGGCAACACTCTCTGCTGCACACTTCTTTCACAATTGGTCATATCAACTGAAGAGGAGCGTTAGAAGTGGACGCCGTGCTCTGTAGCCGTGTCACTGTTTGTGCTCAGAATGACCCCATCTTGGGTAACTCTTCGTTTTGCACGCGTTGCGGCGAACATATGTGAACACATTCCTCAAAACATTCAAAGTCAAAGCCCCGCTCATTCATCCCTCCACACCTTTCGTCGCTTGTTTCCACGGTCCAAGGTAAGAAATTGGCCCGAAAATTACACTGACTCCTTTTTTTTCTTCTTTTTTGTTTTTATGAATTCAGATGCAAAAACATCCCTTATATGGTTGCACACAGATCCCGCTTTCCCCTTCTTCTTCTTTTTTTTTTTTTAAATAGAAGAAATGCACATCAATTTGGAATACTAGACTCTGGAGGGCAGAACGGGCTGCATCTCTATCCAAAGTAAACTTTCAGATTCCCGATTCCACATTTCAAGCAAGTTTGTGCATCGCGTTGTGGTGAGTCACTGCACAGTTCCCCTTTGTGTTGACACAGACAAACTGCTGTTTACTTTTTAGCTTTTAATCTCCAGAACCTCTGCCCTCTATTTCCCACATGGAGTCGGGTCCTCAACTTGAAGCTGTCGAGTTGGCGACCAGAAGCTGCTGCAAGAAGAAGTTTCACGTTTCAGCACAACATCTCTCTGACATCAGATCGGCTTGATTACCTTTGCATTGAAAATGCGGAAGGTTATGTTTTTATCGCCGTGTATTTATTTATTTATTTGTATGCGTGTTCCTCGCATAACAAAAAAAGTTTTAAACCCAATCGCATGACATTTGGTGGGATGATTGGTTATTATCCGGGGACCATTTGATTCGATTTTGGGATCGATCTGGTCAAAGGTCAAGGTCATGGAAAGGTCAAAATCTTCTTTTTACCATAGCACGGTCAATTTCTATCCAATTGGCATGCAACTAATGCCAAAATGTTCATAATTCAATGCCCAATCTTGTGATATGCGAAGGTGCCCGTTCTAGTTTATTCCAGTGTTTGTTTGCGTTGTTGCATCCACCCCTGTGCGCACATGCATGCTAGAGATGGAGAGAGGGATGGTTGGCAGTGAGTTGCATCAGGAGGAGGAGGAGGAGGCTATGGTTTCACCCACAGTTGGAGTCAAAAAGAAAGGCGCTGCCCCCCCCCCCCCCCCTCTCCAAGGACAACTGATAAACCGTTTGACAGGAAAGGCCTCGCAAATGACTGCATTCCTCGTTGACCTTGTACGGCTATTTTGACTGCTAAAAGGCCTTTTGAGCGGCCGCCTTTGGTTCTCCGCCGCTTCGCTCCAAACGGGAAGGACTGGTTTGCACGGCGACCCCTCTGGGAGTTTGGCCGCGGCCTCGTCGCGTTCCAACCGTCCACCCATCCGAGCGTGGAGCTCCGTTTCCGTCACCGCTCCCCGACGGATGAACTCCGCCGCACAGACGACCGCCGAGCAACGCAAATAGGAAGCCGAGGCTGTGCACATATCTCACGATAAAGCTCGGATTACAAGGAGAGTTGGGAGGTTCTGCCCCCCCCCGACTCGTCTGTTAAAGGGATGTTTGTCTCTTGTTGGGTTTTCAAGTGACATTCCAACGAGTTACCTCTGACTGAACTTCATGGAGGCAGAAGTTTCTCAAAAACCAGAGTTGGGGATTAGAGGAACCTGGCTATGTGTTGCAGAAAGCTGATTTCTCTGCCAGGTTGTACGAGCACGTTTCTAACACGCGTCTGTCTTCTTTCAAGAGCCCGACGAATAAGAAGGTATAGCTGAGGCAGCATTAGTCGTGGGATTAAAGGGGCCTTCAACACACAGCTGTTCATCTCTGTATCCAAAATGCTAAAATCCAATACTGAAGGGCAAATTCACAAAAGGATTTTACAGCGTTTGCGACCCCAAAACCTGCACACAGGGGAAGAAGCACATAGCGTCTCAGTCCATCTGCGCTGTTTGCTTCTATTTAAATGACAAATGTACAACCTGTTTCAAACTTTCTATGCAAATAAGCAGGATTGTAATATCTTCATTAGCTTTTGTTAATCCGAAGTGGAACGCAATTCATGTTGCTATCAGCTCATTTATTTTAACAGTTTGCATGACATTCAGCATACGAGACATTCAGTTTATTTGTATAGTCCAATTTCACAAATTACAAATTTGTCTCGGAGTGCTTTACAATCTGTACACATAGACATCCCTGCCCCAAAACCTCACATCGGATCAGGAAAAACTCCCAAATAACACTTCAGGGGGAAAAAAGGGAAGAAACCTTCAGGAGAGCAACAGAGGAGGATCCCTCTCCTAGGATGGACAGATGCAATAGATGTAATGTGTACAGAAGGACAGATTTAGAGTTAAAATACATTCAATGAATATGACAGAGTGTATGAATAGTTCATAGTAGGCATATTCCACGATGGAGACCTCCACGATCCATCAGGCAGATGGAGGTAGAGAGGAGTGGGCGGAGTCTCAACAGTGGGCGGAGTCTCAACAGGACAGTGGCGTAGTCAGGAGCAGGAATTCCACGACCCAGACCTCGATGATCCATCAGGCAGATAGGATCTATGCCGTCTCATAGGGTCCGATGACCCCATGAGACGTGAAGTCAAAAGGACTCCGGGGAGAAAGCAGAGTTAGTAATGTGTGATTGAGAGATGAAAAACACTCTTAACCCTTGTGTTGCCTTAGGGTCATTTTGACCCGAATCAATGTTTCACCCTCCTGTTACCTTTATATTTACTAACATATTTTACCCTTTGGGTTCAATTTGACGCCAGCAATTAAAACCTCCAGAAAATTATTAGAATTAATATTGTTTTCCAAGTTTAAGTGTGAGGCACTTTATGTTTGTTTGTTGACTACCGAAAGAACACCGACATTAAACATTGAATGGGGTCAAATTAATCCTAAAGCGGGGGGAGGGTGTAATATTGATTCGGGTCAAAATGACCCTAAGGCAACACAAGGGTTAAATAAATGATTCACTAGTTCGTAAGGAAATTAGATGAACGGGATTTTTCTGCACAGCAAATCTTTGCTTTGTCTCATTTCGCAAACGATTGCAGACAATTGTCCCCTCACAACACTTTCCCCCCCGTAACCCGCTCCCTTGTTCACGTAATGGCGTCCTCTGTGGCTGCACTCGCTTCCCCCCCGATGCCGATCTGATCGGATCTATCACTGTCTTCCTCTTCTCGCAGAGCCTGGATGAGCTGGACGACGACAACGCCGGGCAGAAGGACAGGAAGGAGGAGGAGCTGGTGCAGGCCAACACTTTCCAGAACGAGGCCATGACAGCTGACCCTGCCATCGGCCACTTAATGGTAAGAAGCAACGCGACGGGAGGAGGAAGGAAGACTTGCTACATATTGGTTGTGTCTCTCGATAATTCAGCCGCCACTTTAATTCACTGAAGGTTAAATAAACACAAGTGTTCTGAGTCATCCAGCCAGGATCCAAAAAAAGACTGCATGTCTCGACCGGTGTTTTCTCCCATCCAGCCGTGTGATGCTCTGCTTTTCGAGCAGAATATTTGTTCAGATCGATACATCGCTGCTGCCAAACAGAGGCACTGTTGCTCAGGGAGACACCCGGAGAGCTCAGGAGCCGAGTAAAAAAAAAATCTGCGGTGACGCAAAACCCAAAAGGTGTTTTGGTATTTCATCATCACTGTGTGAAATCAGTGAGGGTAAGAATCGCTCTGGAATCCTGTGAAAGCTACTTGGAGAGACTCTTTCTCACAGGTCTGGGGCCCTTTTTTATAATTTTTTGGCCGGTGTCAACCAGAAATTTTCTTTTACGTCAAGCTGGTTGACTAATGAAGTAGTTAATGTTCATGTGACTTTCTAGAGATGTGTTTCGCTTGTATCTAGATGAGCGTTATTGATTCTGTGCAGCGCGAGGGTCAAAGACACGTTCATCAAACTGGGGGTTTGGATCTGCTTTGTGTACAAGGTGTCTGCTTCCTCACCGTGTGAGTCAGGAACTGTTGTCATCTTTCTTTTAATCTTAGCGAGCAACATTGTGCTTATTAGATCAAAAGTTAATCCGTGCAGACAGTCTGCTCTTCCTCCAGATAACCGACACAAATCAGTTGGAAAACAGGAAACCAAATCAGAAATGACACGCTCGTAATTTGAGTCTTTTTATCATGTCTCGAGTAGTAGTTCACATCGAGTGGTGCAGGAGGGCACGACGCACACGCAGGATATGAAAAGCATCCACCTGTGTAACGACGGATAGAGCCCTGTTTGTATTTCTGTAAAACGTCATCTGATTTACATGAACTTTTTTTATTTTTTTAAAGTAAATACTAAATAAATATAAACCTCGCGAGGCTGCGCCCCTCTTGTGGATGTGGCTCAGCGCTGCGGTCCAGATGGATCGGCTGCAATGCGTCAGCGGGCTTATTTGGCTTTTTGGGCTGGACCCGTCTGAGGCTGTTTACACGCCGCGAGGACTTGTGAATGTATATGTACACAAACAACACACACTCACGAGAAGATTGTGACGGCACCTGCTGAGAAGAAGCCCCCGTAGTCACACAAAGGAATATTTTCCCTATTTACATGAGCTAGACTACACACAAACAAACGACAAGCATTTCAAGAGAATCCGTGCGCTGCAGCTTCTACCTGTTGGTCTCTAGAGTCCCGTCATTTAAAGGCGCGGTGTCCCTTAATGCCGGCTGAATCTATTGCCGCTGAAGTTCACATTAGATGTCTCTCTGGTACTCGTATGGAACTGACATTCGTATTCCGCTGCGCCAGCCTGCTCACGAAGAGGGGAATAAAGAGCCGGAGGGCTCCAGTGTGGTCAGTGGATTTACTGCCGAGCTGTCGGTAAGACATCTGTAAAGATGGAGCATCCCAAAGAAATGTGCCGCCCCCCTCGGGCCTCAAGCGGGAGACGAGCAATCGGCGTGTCAGGCCCGTCATGATGTACAGCGCCCAGCCGGGCTGAGCGGGTATCAAGATATCTGGACAGAACGCTTCTCCTTTAGGAATCTTTGTTAACAGCCTCCCCGCAGGTCTCCGAGGATGTTAACAGGAGGAAGACTGAATGGAAACTCCTGGAAGTTTGGCCGTTTTAATTATTCTCCTTTTCCCTGTTTTTTCTTTCTTTCTCGGGACCTGTGCTCCATTTAGATCTGCTTCGAGAGTGCGAGAGAGAGCGAGAGAGAGAGAGAGCTCTGTCTCCAATATGTGCCGGTCAGAGAGGCCCTCTGCAGGCATGTGGTCCTTGTTATCGGGCCTTACACCCCCCCCCCTCTGGTATGTCCTAAGTCCTACAAGAAAACCCGTTCCAGTGATCTAGCCGTCAGAACCATCTGGAACATTCCTCGGGATCATCTGCATTAAATGTGGCGCCAGGTCCACAACAGTTCTGTTGTTCTGCCTCTGCCTCTCAAATGGGAAACACTTACGGCATCCATCGCTTTCTGAGGAGCCTGATTTGCACCGTTCCGACCGGAGCGCCATGCGGTAGATGAGCGCCATGCCCTAGATGAGCGCCATGCGGTAGATGAGCGCCATGCGGTAGATGAGCGCCATGCGGTAGATGAGCGCCATGCGTTAGATGAGCGCCATGCGCTAGATGAGCGCCATGCGGTAGATGAGCGCCATGCGCTAGATGAGCGCCATGCGTTAGATGAGCGCCATGCGGTAGATGAGCGCCATGCGGTAGATGAGCGCCATGCGGTAGATGAGCGCCATGCGCTAGATGAGCGCCATGCGTTAGATGAGCGCCATGCGCTAGATGAGCGCCATGCGGTAGATGAGCGCCATGCCCTAGATGAGCGTCATGCGTTAGATGAGCGCCATGCCCTAGATGAGCGTCATGCGTTAGATGAGCGCCATGCGGTAGATGAGCGTCATGCGGTAGATGAGCGCCATGCGGTAGATGAGCGCCATGCCCTAGATGAGCGCCATGCGGTAGATGAGTCATGCGCTAGATGAGCGCCATGCCCTAGATGAGCGTCATGCGTTAGATGAGCGCCATGCCCTAGATGAGCGCCATGCGGTAGATGAGTCATGCGTTAGATGAGCGCCATGCCCTAGATGAGCGCCATGCGGTAGATGAGCGCCATGCGGTAGATGAGTCATGCGCTAGATGAGCGCCATGCCTTAGATGAGCGCCATGCCTTAGATGAGCGCCATGCGGTAGATGAGCGCCATGCCTTAGATGAGCGCCATGCGCTAGATGAGCGCCATGCGGTAGATGAGCGCCATGCGGTAGATGAGCGCCATGCGGTAGATGAGCGCATGGCGCTTCCAGACTGGAGCCTCTGTAATCGCTGCGAAGCGAATTTCATCTGGTTGCCTGAAACAATATTTGGATCACACTCACTTGTTGATTCAAGATTTGAAGGATTGCTGTTGTCCAAGCCAACTGAACGGCACCAATGTTTATCCGTGACGGGACTTTGAGCTGCAAAAATAGTTTAGGTAGCTGGCGAGGAACTGATAAACATTTTCACAGCGCAACCAGCTCTAATCAAACTTTATTCAGATGCCATTTGAAACCTAAAAAGGAGGGGCTGTTGCATGTTAGGCAGCCTGTTTTTTAAATTAATTATATTACAGGCATTGTGTGGGGCGAGCGTCGCCCTGACTGTCTGCAGCTGTTTCCAGTGTTTTCATCTTCAGACCTGGATGGATGGATGGATGTTGCTATTTTTACATTTATTTCTCCAGCCGACATCAAAGACCGAGACAGACAGTTTTGGTTAGCATGTAAATAAATTAAAAAAGTGTGTGTGAGAACTGCAAAGCATCGCTGCTCCAACAATACAGCGACACGTCACCGTATTTACTCGCCAGAGATCTCTCCCAGGGTCGTTTCCCTTGTCTGCTTATCATGAATTATCATTACGTCAATCATGTGAGCTTCTTCAAAGAGCATCTCTTTCTCCTACTGGAGGCCTCCTGTAGAATCGTGACCTCCATCAGCTTTGTACAGTGTGCTGCACGGGCGGGCAAAGCAAATATCATCTTTAATGGCATTCCTTGACTGATTTCTGCATTTAACGAGCAGTCGACTTAAATCATACTTCACGTCAGGATACCCCCCCCCCCCCCTACACAAAGAAATGCACATTAGGTTGCACCCTGCTGGATGATGATCATCAAGCACTCGTTTTATTGTTGATATTCGTCTCTATTCTCAGGAGCTCTGCAGTCGGGCTCACGGCAGCTGTCGGCGCAGCTCAAGCGCGATGAATAAAGTTGCTTGCGTGGTGCGCAGTGACGAAGTCGCGCATGAATTGCGCCGGCCGCGTCTCGCAGTTTGGCGTCCCCGACGCGAGGCACCGTGAAAAGAGCGGCGAATGAAGTCTGGGAGGTCTTCTGTCAACGCCGTGTGATTTCCTGCTCGGGTTGTCGGAGACGAGGGCGTTGAACCTTTCGTCGTTCCTTGCTGACGGAAGGCACGATGGCCTGCAAGCTGCCGCATACAAGCGTAAACCTTGGTATTAGTGAGGAGTTATACATACACTACCGTTCAAAAGTTTGGGGTCACCCAGACAATTTCGTGTATTCCATGAAAACTCACACTTTTATTTATCAAATGAATTGAACATTTCATAGAACATATAGTCAAGACATTGACAAGGTTAGAAATAATGATTAATATTTGAAGTATTAATTTTGTTCTACAAACTTCAAGCTCAAAGGAAGGCCAGTTGTATAGCTTATATCACCAGCATAACTGTTTTCAGCTGTGCTAACATAATTGCACAAGGGTTTTCTAATCAGATATTAGTCTTCTAAGGCGATTAGCAAACACAATGTACCATTAGAACACTGGAGTGATAGTTGATGGAAATGGGCCTCTATACACCTATGGAGATATTTCATTAGAAACCAGACGTTTCCACCTAGAATAGTCATTTACCACATTAACAATGTATAGTGTGTATTTTTGATTAATGTTATCTTTATTGAAAAAACTGCTTTTCTTTGAAAAATAAAGACATTTCCAAGTGACCCCAAACTTTTGCTGAGATGCAGCGGGTGAAAAACCCTTCTGCTTTCGCTCTCAATTATAATCTCAAGAACTCCTCAGAAGACAAACGGACTCCCGATATTGATGCCAGATCTTATCAAACGGATGTATTAACGTTTTCTTTGGAGATGTGAAGCCAAACGCCTGTTTCCTACATAGTCAGGAAGTGGACTGTGTTCCTGGACAGCACACTGGGTTTCCAGGTCAATTGTATATTCAAATAACTCCTGTTGGTTTATTCAAGTTACACTTGACTGTCGAGGCCACAGCGTAAACACACATTTACATATAGACAGCATTTTCTGTTACTACGCCGGGATCTGTATGGACTGGAGGCCGTTGGAGGCTTACAGTGTCAATATCCATCACACATCGACCGAAATATAGTCTTTCTTCCTCCTTTTCTGTCTCGTCTTTAGATGACTGATTTGGTACCCCATTATCTCATCAATTACTCTGGGAGGAGGAGGAGGAGGAGGAGGAGGAGGATGTCTGAAACGCAGACTGGATCAACGCAAATATCAATCGATGTGAAATCAGGAACTTCTCAATCACACAAAACAAGCAATTTGGAAATTGTCGGGAAATTTAAACGGACGTTTAATAAACTAAAACCCAGCGTGCACAGTCTGGTTCTTCTTTTCCAACTCGGCACACGTGACGAGTTACACCATCTGTCTGCCTTCGACTGAATTCCCGAAAAATCTGACCGGCTACACAACTGGCGTGTGGAGTCCGGGCGTGGCAGCTGGCTGATTTCACCAAATCCTCGAAAAATGTAAATCTCTAAAACAAATTGTGTCAAAGCGCTCCCAAGTCCCAAATCCAGGCGCTTCTCGAACCGGGTGTTGTGTGCAGATGATGTATTATTTAGTAAAGCCACGTCGGGCCTGACGGATTGCAGCAGAGCCACGGCTCCTCGATCAAACCCCGGGACCCTTCACTGCACAGGACCTCAGGAAGGAGGTGATGCGCATTCATCTAACGCGCCTGGGTTTTTTTTCTTTTGAGGGGAAACGCTTTATTAACCGAAGGCTGTTTTATTGGAGCGTCGCTGCAGTACAGATCTAAACAAGCTTTAGATGATACAATAATGGGAAAAAGAGAAGATGAACGCGCACCTCCGTGTTGCAAAACGAGATTGCCTTCTTCGTCTTGGGGCGACAGAGCTCCTGCTGAACTATTAAATGGAACAAAGCTCATCTATAGATCAGCTCATACACATCCTAAAGGCTTTTTATATGAATGTTGCTCCTGATGAATTGATCTGGTCCTGTAGATGGTTTTGTGGCGAGCCAACGCCACCCAGGGCAGATGAACACAACAAACGACACCTGCAAACTAATTCCGATATCCACCGCTTTTCTGAAATTGAACAGCACTTTTCCATTATAAATACGGCGTTTACGGTTTGTGGACTGAAGGTGATTGTTTCCTTTTTTTGTTTCAGGAGACCCCCAGATCTGGGAGCGGCCGCCAGAAGAGGTGAGAATGGTTTTCACATCCCGACCCCGAGAGGAGTTTATCTGCTTCAAGGGAAGGGGACGGCGGCCGGGATGAGAAACGGCACTTTGAGTCATTAACTAGGAGAGCAGAGACGATCCTTTAAAAAAAAAAAAAACTTTTATCTCCCTCGCTGCTGCTCTTTTCCTGCTTTTATGGCTGAAGAAAGATGACTGTCGATGACACCGCTGTGCTGAAAGTAAATAATTAGCTTTGAAACGTTTCTAAACTGCGTGGGTCCCTGCGGTCGAGATTGCTCTGCGAGATTGCGTTTGATGAGGGCTTTCAAACTTCTTCCCAAAGAAACCTCCAAAAAAGAGAGATTGATGTTTGTAGCTCCCGGGCAGAAGGTTTTTCTTTTCATTTCGTTCAATTTACGGTCGATATTTTTTCTTCTTTTTCGTTTTGGCGCAGAGCAAGAACATGTTGGTAAAAATAACTGTTCTTTCATCTGCTTCCATTATATTACAATATTTCTGAAATAATAGTCCAATTTTTGTAGCACTTGAAGAAAAATGTACTTATTGACCAGATTCATCACCACCAAGTGCAGCCGGTAACACGCAGTCAACACTGCTCTGGGGACGTGTGTGTGTGTGTGTGTGTGTGTGTGTGTGTGTGTGTGTCTTCGGCCTCACGCTGTGGGGATGTATTTGTTGTCTCGTTTTGTAATGAAGAGACAACAATGAGAGAGACAAACAAAATGCACTTCATCTTGGCGTACACGGGTAACGACCGATTAAAGGGAATGGTTGGCGTTCTGGAATAATTCACTTTTAGATGAATAATAAAACTGCAGCATTGCTAATAATCCACAATGCTGTGTTCTGTGGCAGCACTGGACAAAGACACGATTTGGAAATATTTCCAAAGCACATACATTTTTTCTTTCTATATAGGATATTCAGAGCATTCACATGTAGAGTAACGTACTGGGAACATTATATTTGGTACAAACGAGTGGTATTTGTCCGTTTGTCTTGCCAGCAGCTCTCATGTCTGTTTCAGCTGTAGAAATGTGCACACGGCCCCTTCAGTCGCACGCACAATAATTTGATTCCCAGGGAGATTTAGTCGAAACCTGGTACAACCTGTTCCTGCTGGGGAGCGGGGCGTGCTGTAGTCGGGGTGCAGAGCCAGCAACTCGTTCCAAAGTTTCCTCGTCGACGATTATCGAAACGAGGGCAATAAGCGAATGAACCGCACGTGAATGTTGTTGCCCGGCTTCCCACCATCATCTGTCTCTGAGTGGTGAGAAGGTGAAGAGGCGATGAGGTTAATGTTTCCGCTCGAGCTACGTGCAAACCCACTTATTTTTTTCTCACCTTAAGAACAGTGACGCACGTGTTCCCTCTGCCATTCTTGAGCCTATTTGAAGTTATTATGTCAATTTGATCTTAATCAGAATCCGTTTTGCACCAAAGTTGTAAAAAACCGCGACGGCTTTTTCTCCATGAATGGAATGAAAGGCGGAGGGGTCGTTAATAATGCACGTCTAATTGAAAGGGCAGACGCAGACGATATGCCCACCTGTTCTTTCGATGATGGATGTTTCATTCCATTGAAGCGTAATCATGTGGGTGTGACTCGTGCCTTAAAGCGGCGCCGGTGTGAAGCCGGTATTGGACTCCTTGAATGGTGGAGATGTGCACAAAATCCTTCTTCGTCACGTGGAGAGGAACGTGAGCGTTGAGAGTTGCATCCTGTCTCGTATTCACGGTCCTGTGTGTGTTCGTTGCAGCTCTGCGGGATCTGAGGAAGAGGTGGGCGGCAACGGCAGACAACGACACAACCGTCACGCCAGAGACGAAGGCGCCGCGGCGCCGGGGACTTTGGAGAAAAGGATGGAGGAGCTGGAGAAGGTACGTCCTCAGACCCCGCCGTTCGTATTACCGTTGGTTACAGTCACGGCTAATACTCATCAGTGGGAACACAGGCCAGTTAAAGTCTTTTATTTTTTTATAACTTTTTATTTTGCATTTTCCACAAACAGATTATTCCTTGACATCGAGGAAAAAAATAAAATAAATAATATATCTACAAAAAAATAAAATCAGCACACATCTAAATCCATCCATATCCACATAAATACCCGCCAAAGATTCCCACCCATCCCCTCCCACATGTTTATACCCTCCAAGAGTAGGACCCAATGAGGAGGGAGGGAAGGGCCAAACAATCAAACTACATACCACCAAATGATAAGCATGGAGTACAAAGTAAAATAACTAAAGAAAGGTAAAAGGCATTAATTATTAATTAATTAAATAGTCTTTTAAAGGAATAGTTTGATATTTTCTCGCCAAGAATTGTATAAGGAGATCAAAACGGAGCTGATGCCAGGAAGAGATTAGATTAGTTCGTCAAGGAAACGGTAAGAAACATTCATCATGACTTTCTTACTGGACCCCTTAAAGCTCACCTTCAAACGCCGAAACGTACCGGATCAATAATACATGCTATAACCGTCTCTTGCTGATCAGCAGCAAAGTAGACAAGAAAAAAACGTGTGTCCAAATCTAAATCGAGCCCGACCGCCACGGAAACGTGCCGGCCCGTCGACGTTCTCTGAGTTCTTTGCGAGCGGCCGGCCCGCGTTCTGACGTTCCGGCTGGAAACTTCCGCTCGGCGCCGGCAGAAATCCTCCTCGGTGTCGTTGAAGCGGCGACCTTTCAGAGTGCAGATTCCCTCCTACGCCGTTACACACTCAGCCCTTCCACGCTGCCACCGTGGGAACTCAACTCGGAATTAAATGTCACTCGGGCAGCTTTTTCGGGGAAAAAAATGTTTTTAAAGTAAGTACTGCTTTGACCTCTGATGTCACCGTGAGGCGCTTCTCTCAGCTGAATGACCAGGAGCACTTACACAATCCCATCTCACACACTTATTTGTGTGCACTGTCTTTAAAGGCGGAGGCGTGGATGTCGAAAAGCCTGTTCACATGAGATTTCTGGGGAATAAATCTCTACGTCCTCTGAGCCTGCAGCACACATCACATGAAAGCCTCACAAGGACAGAGACGTATAGTATGTTGGATCTTAATAAATAAATAAACATTTATATAGAGTATCTCTTCAGCCTGCATTACTGTATTTGTGAAAAAAGCGAATGAGACGTTCAAAGACCTCCACAATCGGTGAGCACATTAATGTGGGCTTCATTAATGCTTTTCTTCTTCTACTGTCTCTGCCTGATTGGTTTCTATGGAAACCGTTTCCATGCTTTTCTGGGAAGTGGGAATTCTGCAGTGATCTTCACTTCAGCCATGAGCACAAAAAGCAGCTTCAACGTGTGAGCGTGTCAAAACATCTGTTTATAGAGACTCTCTGCGTGAGGAACAATATCCACGTGTTTATGTGTTGAACAGGAACACACTGGCTGCCAACCAAGTAACGTTGGAAAGAAACACAAAAGCCCAGCAACAAAATGGAGCCATTGATGCATTGTTCACCGACAATCTGTTATGTTGATTATGATGGATTGCTTGTTTTGAAGAATATGTTAAAAATCTGAAATGATATATTTGACTCAAACTGTCACGCCTCTTAATGTGCCTATGATGCTTTTGGAAGTAAAAGGTTTAATGGAAGCTCAACGTGCCGACAGATTAATACACAGGCCTGACTATTCTCACATTTTGGATACAGCTGTTTACAGTCGTAGCTCATGAGGCCTTCTAATGCCGGACAGTAGTAAAGTCAAGGTTACTTTTATTGTCCCCCTTATAGAAGATACAATGCAAATGTAAGACACTTCCGCATTGGCTTTACTTTTCAGAACGAGAGGTGAGAACAAAGATCATCAGGAGCAGTGTGAGCTTTGACTTCATGTGGCTAATGTGTGTGTGTGTGTGTGTGTGTGTTTGTCTGTGTGGTTTTCAGGAGCTGGCCAGAGAGCGCCAGGAGAACGACCGGTTGCTGAAATCCAACGAGGACCAAGACGACCTCATCGGGAAGCTGAGGGAGGAGATTAACTTGCTGAACAGAGTGAGTCCAGCCTACGTGACTCTCGTCTCTGATGTCTGATATTTCGAGCGTTCCTTTTTGTTTTCTTGTGTGGGCGGCGTGTGTGGGTTGTAAAATCTTCATGGCTACGGGGGATTCTAGCTATTTTTTTGCGGTCTATTAGGGTTTTACTTATGTATGAATGTATCCACAGATGACAGCAGATATTGTATTCAGATGTGTGATGTATGTGAGATTTATATTTAAAAAACTAACTAGTGGTTTAGGACATTTAAACTTTAAAGCTGGTTTTGCATTATCTAAAGTCATATACTTTTTAATTATCCACCAAAAACAAATTTGCTGCCTGGCGGATAAGAATTTTAGACATTATTGTCTGTCTCAAGCATATTTTTTGTCATTTGTCACCATCAATTTTAGGTTTTTGTTTGTCATATTGGAAAAACCCAGCGAATGAAGAGATCAATAAGTAATACCTTGTCAGTGGGCAGCTAAAAACACTCGGGGAAACACGAGACAGTGGACTGAGTTCACAAACCACTCACTGTCTCACTTCCCTAACTCAACGATCACCAGACGACAACATCGCCGTCTTCCACCACTCTGGATTAGTCAATCTGCCTCTGATAGATTACAATCAGACACATTACAGCTGCCTGCAAGCTGTCATTTGTTTTTGAAATTCTATTGGCTCCACCCCCAATACATTGTGGTGGTAGTCCAGCTAGCTGAGTGAGCTTGAACCCACACTGGTTGCAGGTCAGGGGCTTCAGGACGTGTTGCTGTGTTGACCGCTCCAGTTAAACTTTAAACGAGCTTCGATGAACTGAATTTCAATTCAATTCAGTTTATTTGTATAGCCCAATTTCACAAATTACAAATTTGTCTCGGAGTGCTTTACAATCTGTACACATAGACATCCCTGCCCCAAAACCTCACATCGGACCAGGAAAAACTCCCAAATAACCCTTCAGGGGGAAAAAAGGGAAGAAACCTTCAGGAGAGCAACAGAGGAGGATCCCTCTCCAGGATGGACAGATGCAATAGATGTAATGTGTACAGAAGGACAGATTTAGAGTTAAAATACATTCAATGAATATGACAGAGTGTATGAATAGTTCATAGTAGGCGTATTCCACGATTGAGACCTCCACGATCCATCAGGCAGATGGCGGTAGAGAGGAGTGGGCGGAGTCTCAACAGTGGGCGGAGTCTCAACAGGCCAGTGGCGTAGTCGGTCGCAGGAATTCCAAACTGAAGCGTCCCGTTTTCTCCCGTGTGGAAGTCCGATTGTTTTCGTGACTCGTCCTCCAGCTCCTGGCTCGTAATGTCACCTGACTTCCTGCTTTGCTCCCGTCGTAAACAGTTTGGTCGCTCGTTTCCATCGTCACGTCAACACATGTTGTCTTGAGGCGTCACGTGTTGCGCAAGTGCGACCTGTGCACAAGTTCTGAGCTTCGGGCTCAGAGCAGCCGCCAATCACAGCCGTCCATCAGAGCCAGACCACAGAAGATATTCATGTGAGCTGAAGTCTCTTTATATTCAAGCCGCCGGAGGGAACTCTCCCCCCCGAACCCTCGTCGATCTCCCATTCCAGACTTTCGATAATTCCTCCTCGACTCGCAGTTCTTTGCCGCGTCTCTGGGTCACAGAGCAGGTGGTAGATTTAATCTAATTGTGGTATCGTCTCTAAAGGGAAACGTAGCGGGACGGGATAAACCTCGAAGACCTTCGCGTCTCGAATGCTCCGAGGACGGCGATCTCCGCTCGGCCCCCCGCGGAGCCAATCGAATGAAAACGAGCGATCTCGCTCGACGCACACATTCAGCCACGAGCCGAACGAACGTCGCTCGGTTATTATCTTGATCCTCGCATCGCCATGATTCATACCCCACGCGCCATCTCCCCTCAGAGTGCAATATTGCGGAAGGCGTCAGGCGGATAGCGTCCGTTGTGCAGGAAGCTGGTCGTAACACGGGGCCCCTTTCTGTCAGGTGGCGGTCAGCGTGGCGATAGCCATCACACATGTCCCCGAGAGGCTCCCGCAAGGCCTGATGGGAGAGCAGCAGATAGCGGCCGAACCAGTCGGAGGAAGATTGGACCCTCGGTGACTCTCTGAGTTTATTTAGGAGAGAAAGGAAAAGCTTGATGTCGGCCAACTTGCTGTATCTGCCTGTTGATGTTCGCTTTGAAGAGAGAAGTCCCGTCTGAGAGCTCACGGCTTCTGAAGAGTCCTCTCTCTTATCAGGTCTGGCAAGTACTGCCACCCGACTGGGTACCCAGAGGCATCGCAGCAGGGTTGAGAGTACTCTCATGTGACGGTTCTAACCCCGGAGCGGTTCTCTTCTCCTTCTTGTGTCTCGCCCCCCCCCCCAGGACCTGGATGACATCGAAGATGAGAACGAGCAACTCAAGCAGGAGAACAAGACTCTGCTGAAGGTGGTGGGTCAGCTGACGAGGTAGAGCGGCGCCGCCCCCGGGTCACGTCCAGCACCGCGGCCTCGAATCCGTTTGATCGCGTCTCTTTTTTTTCTTCTTCCGAAACCGTAAACCAGCCGTTCAGAGCCGCTCGGCCTTTAATACATTCCACGAGGAGGATTTGTTCCATTTGTTGTGCAAGCTGAGCGGACTCTGCCGTCGTACATATTTAATGTAAATTTATTGTATATAGGGCCATTTAGATTTTTTTTGGGGGTGGGATTTCTGATAAGATTTTAAAAAGTGAAATGAATGTATGTGCTGCACAAACGAGCGCGCACACACACACACCAAAAGGATTTAAAGAAAGTTTAGAGGTTTATAAAACACACACCGCAGCCACCCGGGTCCGATCTATACGACGACGTCCAGACGCGTGACGTGTGTCCGAGGTCCATCAGAGAACTTGAAGCTTCTGTCGACAAACTCTTGGAACTCTGCGGCCGCACCGTCAGCCCGAGTGCCGCGCGAAACATGCGAGGCACGATTCTTCTTTTTGAAAAAAACAGTGCGAGTCTGGCGCCTTGTTGACAACTCTTAGTGCCAGATTCACTTCCCTCTAATCGTTTCCTGTTTTATTTGAATCCCAGTGGGGCTTCTACAAACCTGTATTTCAAATTTAAATGAGACTTTATATGAATTATATGCTTTGCGCATTTCAACGTTAACATCTGCTTGTCCTTAGGGTGAAACACTTGCATATATATATATATCAATATATGTTTTGTGGATGTGGATTTTTTTCTTTTCTTTTTTCATCTCCCTGTAATTCGTTTACAAGTTAACATCTTTGCGATATTTGATAGATGCTCCGCTGCTCTGTTTATGGCGTCTACGATGTGTGGAGTGAGCCGCAGTGCATTTAATGTTCTACACGAGGACCAAATGAACTTCGGGAACACAATGTTTTGATTCTCTTTGGTTTGCTCAAGGGAACCGTCTCGACGGTCGAGGCCCTCTGCTCTCTGTATTTAGATCATTTCATTCCACACGGCGGCCCAATCATCTGCAGGTGGTCGTCGGCCGATGGATAGGAAGCTGCCACGTAATCAACCCCGTCGCGGGCAGACATCACACACACACACACACACACACACGCATCTCTCTCTTTCCATGACATTATGCATGTACAGAAGATGAAGTCATTTAATAAAAGTTTGATTATCTCTCTCCTCAGTCGACTCGCTTGTGTTCATTAAGACTAATTTGATGTGATGATACCGTGCCGCTGAGTCGGTAATGCAATGTGACGGTGGCGGGGGGTTCAGTTCCTCCGCCTAGCTACACACACACACACACACACACACTCGCATTCATACACATTCATGATGATTCAACATGCCAATCACCAACCTGACTGCATACAAGTCACCATCCTTGGACAAAAACATTCTATTGAATGGCATTAAATCCTCCCTGTATCCGGGCGGATGTCAACTGGATCTCCACATAATGGCCTCCCAGCGGAGGGGAGGGGCTGCAGGCTCTCGCCATAATCCCTATTAGCGTGTTTATGAAACGTTGTGGGTTCTGTCATTTGGAAATGTAGAGCAAAGACGCTTCATATCCACGGGATGCTCCTTCGGAACATCGGAGTTCTCCTTCTGGAGTCTCGCAGCCTCGGATGAAAATGTAAATTACAGGTTTATAGGAGTTGTCCCCAAACATCGGGGTCTTTTATGTTTTGATAGTTTGCAATAAAATGCCAACACGTCGTCGACCTTTTGAGATGAGAGGCGGACTGTGTTGTGTGTGGGGGGGGGGGGGGGGGGGGGCATTAGATGGTTCAATGAGGACGCCACGGTCACATTTGTTTGTTATATTCAATTTGACTGTTTTGATGTCGTTAAAAATGAGTACATTTGTAGCTGATTGAAAGAGCGAGTTATACCTTCATGCTGGGAAATTGGACAACGTTATTATAGTTATTTTAATTAAACTTGTGCTGTATTTTTTTTATTTCTTAGACTTTGTGCTCCATTGAAATAAGACAAACTTTAATTGCACAGAAATTAAATTAAATCCGTGAATTTAAAAAATACAAAACACTTTTTGTTATTTTGTTTATTCTCCGTTTGCTGTTTCCCAACTTTTCTTTCAGGAGGAGTGGTACCCTTGGGTGAGTGATTGTTATATAAACAGTCTTTCTCTGGGTGAAGTCTTCCTTTAACTCGGTACCGGGCCCTGAATGTCAGATGTGTTTCCAGTGCCCGAGGTCCACATCTGGAACAACTTCCTGTCCACCAAAACAAACCTCCTGGCTGCAATAACACAAATCATGTGTTTGGCATCGACTCGTTTCCTGACACATTTATATACCTTTTTATTTTATTTTTAGACCAGGGTTACTCTCAACGGACACAGAAAACTCTTCAACGGTGAAAAGATTTCACTGCTAGATGTAACGCACCTGAGAAGAAAACAGCATATCAGCATTTCAACACCTGACTGACATTTATTTTCCTGCAAAATTTGCATTAAAACATGTTCATATTTGACCTTTAGCCCAGTGCAAGCGTGTAGCTGTGGTCACCCGAGCTGTCGATGGAACAGCGGCTCTTTTCTGAGCCACGTTTAAATTAATTTAACAGCCTGGTTTGTTTGTGCTGCACGTCTTCTTTCCACAAAGTGCGTCGGATCCCGAGAGCCGGCACGGAGATGAGAGGCGGGCCTTATCTTGTTGAAGAAAAGCCCGCCATATTTCATTAACGCCGTGCAGCCTATCGCCTCAATCTCCTGGGTCCCTGGTGCAGAGAAGCACTCATCCACACAGAGGATGGCAGGGGTCAGGATGCCAGAGAGAGAGAGAGAGCGGATGGGTCGGAAAGATACTTGACATATTTGTGCAATTTCCTCTGCCGACTCCTTCTGGTCCACTTTATCACAGCAGCTCATTTTCTCAACCACTAGCCTGAAAATGACGGGGTCATCATCTCAAAAACTCAGTGACATTTTAAAGCCGGTATTCAAATTGAAGTGTTCTCGCTGACGGGGAAACGACTGCCTTCAGACCCCCCCCCCCAACTTAATGTCACACTGTACTTCGCCGTCTTTTAAGTTGGTTGGAGACTTCTCGGCGGCCGCGTCGGGGGCAGGAGCCCGCAAGAGTAACAAGACTTCAGACTCTTCCCTCAACACCTGGACCACATGTGGAGCTGCCCTTTTGGTGAAGTGCCACGTACAAAAGTCAACGGGGTACTAACCCAGCTCACAGACCCAGCTCACTCCACTAATGCCATTCCAAATGCGTGACATTTACCCAGTGGCGTAGCTGAGCTCGTCAGGGGGAAATATTAAAGACGATCAAGGAGTCGCCGCACAAGATGCAGCGGGGGCCTCGGCGCTGAGAATCATCTGGATGAAGTGGTGACGTACGCCTTTAAACACATGAATGCAGAAATGATCATGCTATAATATTTATATATATATAATTTATTTATTTATTATATTATTTATATATATGTATATTTAGTTATTTTGTTTTGTGTTTTATATTTATTTTCATTGATGCTCTGATGTGCACCGCTGCTTTGATTTTTGAAATTTCCCCACAGTGGAACAAATAAAGGAATATCATATCATATCACATCATATAATGATCATACTATATTATGAGCCGGGAATTAATAGATTAAAAAGGCTTCATTCGATTAACAACCCATTTAAAAGACTTTTTTTTTACATTTAATGTTGACAAGTGGTTATTACTTTATCCGGCAGCTATTACATCGTCAGCTGTGTGTAAAGCATATCAGAACACTTCCCATCTGTCCCGTTTCATCACAGCAGCTGTCATCTAAAATCACTCTCGGCAAAATGGCTTCTGTGTACCCCTCCATCATAACCCATTATCCTAAAAAAAGAGATGTATTTGAGATTGCTCTACACATCCGTATTCTGCTCTGTCCGTTGGCCGGTTGGCTGTTTCCATCGGTCAGGTCCCGATAACTAAGAATCCTTTTTATTTTCACTCACATATGTGATATATATATGTAATTAGCCAGAAGCGCACTTTGATTTGGACTTCAATATTCATAAATACATGTAGTGCAGGGGGTCTAGACTTTTCACTGCATTGAGAGGAAACAAAACACTTCCAGCTGAATGTCACACAGAAGGAGTGTACAATAGTTTCACAGTGACATGTTTTATTTTGAGGCTCTCTTTGCTTTGTCTTGGATGACTGGTGCTGGTTGGTATGTGTTACTCACTGGCACACGGCTAATAGTCACCACAGGGCCCCCTTGGGAAAGAAAACATGTTGTTGTGGGCCCCCTTTTAGTTTTGGTTTCACACACATTAATTGAGGAATTTATTCAGGATAATGCACCTTGAATTTTTTTAGATCTTCATTTTATCATAAAATCAATGATATAATGAATGTTGGGCTTTCAGGGGCCCAAATGCTCAGCTGGATGTCATTTTCTTTACCACATATTTCCATTGACTATTTGTTCACATTAAAGAAGTTATTTGTCCAAATGTAGGCGCATTGAGGCCAGAAGTATCAACACTTCTGATTACACTTCAAAATCAGACATCAGCACATAAACACGTGCAATCGACTCGTAGATTTGGATAATCTATACAATAAACTCTCAGGCATGTGATTAAGAATTTAGTTAAATGTGCTTTAGTGGAGAGTTGTTATGTCCTAGAATGGGCAGAATAGTAAATACATATTGTTATTGGTACTCTTGGAAGTGGGTGAACTCCTTCGGTGCACAGAGGTCATTTTCCACCATCGTCTCCAATGTCTCACCTCTGAAGGACGACAACGACACATCTACATGCAGAAGCAACAACAGCAGCACAACAGACCTGTTCGACTCTCTCTCTCTCTCTCTCTCTCTCTCTCTCTCTCTCTCTCTCTCTCTCTCTCTCACACACAATACAGCAGAGGATGACAGACTTGAGTGGCTTGTCTCTCTTTTGGGAATTAAGTCATCTGTTTCCGAAGATCTCTTTTTTCCCGGTCCTTCCGGGGGTTGCCATGGCGACGGGATACGACGTGTGTGTGTGCAAAAAATCACAATCAATCTTAAAAAATAATAATAATTTTGCGTCTGGTTATCCAATCAAATTTATCTAAAAAACATGCAACATACACACACACACACACACAATTAAAATAAAACCATCACACTGTGCACAGAATGTCAACATATCGACTGGCTCAATGATGACTCAGCCTTACTACTACACACGTGATGACAAAGTGACGCTCTACATTCGCCCCCCACAGACTCTTAATGGTCGCTGGAAACATTGTCGATGCTCCCGGCGTCATTTATTCAAACTGCTCCATGATAAACAAGCATTTGTGCTCCAGAACCCCCCCCCCCCCAAGGCCATGCCCCACTTCCTCCTCTCCTCCAGCGGGTGGCAGTGTTCCCAGCCTGGAGCCCGTCACGGCTCATAGTATTCGAAGTAAGTCGAGGTTGTCATGGGCATCCAGCTCCTCCTGATGTGTCACTACATATTCCAGCTGTGGAGCTTCGTCTTAATGGACTTCCTCTATACAATCGTGAATAACTGTTACATAACAGCCTGCGTCCTCATGCAAATAGCGATACAACACCCTTTGATCCTGCATGTCCTGTTCTCATAATCTTATTTATGACCAGTCTTAATTTATCACTTGCAGGACGCACACGCTGAAATAAGTCGTTAGTCCAGTTCAGTTGTTGCTATTTCCACATTATTTGTGTGTTATTTGTTTCCATTCGCTCCACATTCGTAAGCCCAAACCTCCAGAGAAGGGGCACGTGCACCTGAACGTTGTTGATGACTCACAAAGTCCACGCCAAGCAGAATAGGAGCATCACCAGCCTCTGAAGGTCACTCTACGCTGTTGCCATGACAGCGCCGGGGCCTCCCCTCCAAGATGGAGTTGCAGTTTGCTTCCGTGTTGTTGTCGTCGCGCGTCGCATGTACGCACCGACAAACGTGAGCATCCCCCTCCCCCCCCCCTCCTCCTCCTTCTCCTCATCAGCACTGCCGAGTCAGCAGGGGAGAGGTGGAGGTGCATGTTCAGACCCGAGCAGAGTCTCATTATGATCCCCGAGGAACACACACACACACACACACAAGCAGGCGGCCCGAGAGTCCAAAATAATCTTTTCTCGGCGCGTAGAAGCCAAATGTGGCCGGAGAGTTTCACCTCTCGGCGCCATCCTGGAATGTGTGAAACAAAGTGTGAAGAGACACTAATCATCCATCTGTCACCTACACTTGCTCTTAAAAAAAAAAGAAGCACTGCAACATCTTCGTCCTCTTCGTCCTTCAAATTCATCCGTCGGCCGCCGGCGCCCCGCAGCGACGCGTCGGTAGAATCCGTGCACGTGGCAGGCGGCTCACAGGTGGGCGACCAGCTGAGGAGGAGTAGTGTGTGTGTGTGTGTGTGGGGGGGGGGGTTCATCCATATATGCATGACTATTTCCATGGCAGCTCACCGGGGAGCTGACTCCATTGGAAATTCTAACATGGCAATTATCTCGCTTCCTTTGGACTCCAGTGAAAGGTGGGCCCCCCTGGAGGCGTCAGGAACCTCCCCCAGGACTTGTTGTTCAGAGAAAGGTTTCTATGTTAATGTTCATGGTTTTTGGGCCATCATCTGCATGGGTTTTTATATATCATACTGCTTTGCATTTTCTAAAGCATGTACATTTTGTGTGCTATGAAAATCAACAGGCGGAGACTTTGACCTTGACCGAGGTCAACGATCCGTCCAATTAACGGGTTGTTGCTTCGATTTGTATTTGTGTGTGGTCACCTTCGCATGGGAAATCACTTTTTTTGGTCAACACATGGTGCATACAGGCACCCACCGGAGCATTACACACACACACACACACACATACACACACACATTCACACACGTCACGCTGAGAGAGCCACCCAGAGGATCATGGGCAGGTGACACGTGGCTGAAAAGGTCATTCTCCACGTGGCGCTACCCATGATGCCATGCTGGGCAGGAATCATCCACTGGGCTCACGATGGTTCTGTATAGATCCAGGAAAGAAAAACAAATCTCTACCTGGCTGGTAGGAAGTGGCCTTCAGGAAGACGTGTGGAATATTTACCTTTCCCCACAAAGAACAGGAAGACCGTCGGCTTCTATTGTCCGTCTTATTGCCTGCGCATTAAGATTGTTTTCCCCAGATACCGGGGATCACCGTGAAAGGATCGCGATGTACTCCGGGTGATCTGAAAATGCAGCTGCCACGTCACATGTTCAAATGTCTGCCAGTAACTGGAACTTTGGCATCCGTCACCGTGAGAAAGGTCATCTTGATCGTGGCATATGGGAGGAGGGAGACGGCGACGGCACAAGGAGGGACTGGAAGAGCATATTCTCCAGTCTAGTTCGCGTAATGGACGGATGCTGCGGGGGGAACGTCGTGAAACACGGCAGCGCTGATGCTTTTTTGAAAACTCCTCTCCATCGCCGTTAGTGATGAGATAAAGAGTGTAGATGGACTTGTAATAACGCTCTCTCGCATGCTCTCTCTCTCTCTTTATCTCTCACCTCAGCCAGATGAAAGACAGCGAGCGCCTCGCCGGGCTTTTGTTGTGCACATTATGTTCCCCTGCAGGGCTCCGCACGGCCACTCCATCACCTGCAACCGCACCTGTTGGCTTTGATCACTGATTATTGTTAAAAAATAGGAACTTGAATACTGTAAAGGCTGAAATAGAGGGATGCCTGGTAGCTAGTTTGGCAGGTTGCCAGATGAATATGACAAGTAGCCCCTCAGATATTTGGTTATTACCTTTGCATTGAAAATGCGGAAGGTTATGTTTTGATCGCCGTGTATTTATTTATTTATTTATGCGTGTTATTCGCATAACAAAAAATGTTTTAAACCGAATCGCATGAAATTTGCTGGGATGATTGGTTATTATCCGGGGAGCATTTGATTCGATTTTGGGATTGATCGGGTCAAAGGTCAAGGTCAAGGTCGTGGATAGGTCAAAATCTTCTTTTTACCATAGCACGGCGAATTTCTATCCAATTGGCATGCAAATAATGCCAACATGTTCATAATTCAATGCCCAATCTTGTGATATGCGAAGGTATGCACTCTACCGAGTGCCCATTGTAGTTTGGGATGTTTTTAGACCAAATCCGAGGCCAAATCTTTTAGATAACATTACGTGGAAATCATTCTTCACCAGTAGAGTCAGTTATAAGGTTTTATAAGCCTTTCGTCACTGGCAAAAAAAGGAATTTGGCAACAAAACACAGTGTTCAATAGACTTTAATGTCATTTTTTAAAAAGTAGTTCATTCTAATTCTAATGCAGCCTTCCTGCTGGCTTCCATCCTCCGCCATGAGCTCACCGTCAATAACTCCACTTCAAGCCATGCCGTCCTGCTTTTAGCAATTCATGCCGAACGATTAACTAAGTGAGTCAACCGCTTCACAACCAAGTTAAGAATATTATCATGAAACGGGTCTAAAAGTTGTCGTCAATACTACTTTTTAGCTCTCATTTTGGTGATTCCTCTGTTTCTATTCTGTAAACTTTGATTGTGCATTTCCTTTAAAACTGGACATTTCTTCCCCCCCAACATACTGTATACAATATATAGTTTAATTTATATAATCCGCATATCCCTCAGACTTAATGCATGTTTAACTAGAATGGGCACTCGGTAGAGCGCATACCTTCGCATTTCACAAGATTGGGCATTGAATTATGAACATTTTGGCATTAGTTGCATGCCAATTGGATACAAATTGACCGTGCTATGGTAAAAAGAAGATTTTGACCTTTTCATGACCTTGACCTTTGACCCGATTGATCCCAAAATCTAATCAAATGGTCCCCGGATAATAACCAATCATTCCACCGAATTTCATGCGATTCGGTTTAATACTTTTTGTGTTATGCGAATAACACGCATACAAATAAATAAATAAATACACGGCGATAAAAACATAACCTTCCGCATTTTCAATGTGAAGGTAATTAAGAGAAATGTGATGTCAGCTCACAGCTTTATGTACGACCTGTTGAGCTTCTGCACTACAGTACTGTTCACACTGCTGCTCTCAAAGCACACGTGCATCTCCTCATCAATCCACACAGCATTTTATCAGAAACATTTGTTCCATTTTTGAGCCTTCATCTGCTGCATGGCTGACGTCAAAGTTTGCTCATCTCATTCTTTTCTTCTCTGTATTTTCAACTCTTATTGTGACCCTGTTTACACCAATTTCACTGGTCACAGAACATCTTCCGAGTCCTTCTCTGGCTCAGGTTCCACCAGTCGGCTCGACCCCTTTGGGACTTTATGTTTATGATCTCACCTTCACGTCGGCGCTGTGTTGGTTGTTGCTTGTTGGAAAGCTGGGAGTGAGTTTGCAGTTTGAATTGCGGCAGTTATTTTAATGTCGGACCGCGGAGCGACAGAGGCCGAGCTTCGGATGACCTCACCTCATCTTCTGTCCTTTCACTTTCCTCTCATCGACTGTTATTCCCTCCCAAGTAAATCCCGCCCGCCACGTCCCAGCGCTCTCTCAAACAGTCGTTTTCGGAATCACAGCTCTTCGATAAAAGCATTTAAAATATTGTCATCTGGAGTTCTGGTGTGCACGTCTGCTCCAGCTGCTTTTTTCTTTAGCCAGTAAATCAAGAAAATGGCAAACATTTGGTATTGATGCGCGTACTCAAAACACATTTACTGTACCTGATTAAAACGTCTGTAATTGAGAGGCATAATGTGATATTTGCGGCTAATTTGGGGATTTAATTTGCAACAGGAGCAATTAATGCACTATCCTAGCTCTCAGTGAACCGCCTCGGGAGCACTGCATAAAAAAGAGCGTGCATCTATTGGAAATGTAAAGCTAATACTAAATGGAATTTCACCAAAATTAGCAAACCCACATACATTAGCATTCGTAAAAACCTTTTTAAATGTGCTTAGTATGCGCTGAGTGGCATTTTATTTCTGGGCGGTTTTATATCGCTAATCAACGTTTCCAGGTTTTTTTTAAACAATTTTTTTTAAAGATTTTTTTTTTATTAACAAAAATGTTGCCCCACAGAACATCCGCAGTGGAATAGCACCTACAGTTTGTTATGCTGAAAACACTACTCTACAAAAGAAAATACACAAATGTATAATCCTGTGGAAATCACCACACAAGGATGATGTTTTTTTTTTTTAACATAAGATGAAAACAAAAATAAAAAATAAGACCAAACAAAACAAAAACATTACACAAAACTTTTTCCCCATCCCACCCCTCCCCTTGTATGGCTCTCAGTTTCCTTTCATTTATACATCTACACAGTCTCTACACAGTTTACCTACACCCATCCGTACACATTTGTATCTACATAAACCAATACAGCACTCACAACAAAATAAAACCCGTTTCCAGGTTTTAAGCAGTTCTCTAAATGTCCTCTTCATGTAATGTCCGTTCTTTGCTGCTGCTGCATCCGTCACTTCCTCACGAGGAAAGAGCTTCAGCAGGAAGTCGCATCCAGAGAGTTGAGCTGGACAAAGAGACGTGATGCTTTACTGTCAACCTGCAGATTCAGCATGGGCACTTCCACTTCCATTACTTTTAAATCATGTTAACTCTCCTGTTGCCTTTAGGGTCAATTTGATCACATTCAATGTTTAACGTCGCTGTTCTTTGGGGTCAATTTGACCCCAGGCTGTTTTTCACTGTGTCAAACATATCAGAAATATCAACTTTTGTATATATTTAAAGGGCTATTTAGGTAGTCAACAAACAAACATAAAGTACCTCACACTTAAACTTGGGAAACAATATTAATTCTAATGATTTTCTGGAGGTTTTAATTGCTGGGGTCAAATTGACCCCGAGGGTAAAATGTGTTAGTAAATGTGAAGGTAACAGGAGGGTTAAGCAGCCAGGGGATAGCAGTGCATGCTGGGAGATGTCTGTATAGGATCCAAGGACTTCTCAGAAGTATAAATCTGTAGGATGAGCTCAGGAGACGTTGCATAATGTCACCGGCTGCAGGCGGAGGATAGCGACAGCGTCCGGTCCCAGTGGGTCCTCGTCTGCTTTTCAAACGATAAGCCTCTGTGGCCACGTGTGAATGGCCGCTATATAAACAGCCTGTTCAAGAGACTAATCAAACTTCTTTTGTATTTTCCTACAACTTAACTTATCTTAAGGCTAAAACAACAGCCGTTTGAGTTGCAGTCAAGTGGAATGCGGCGGTGGGGAAAGCCACTCGACCGTGGGCTGCACTCAGTATGCACTTCCAGCTGACAGGCTGATGAGCCGCAATCAGCCCTCCTGCTCCGACTCGTCCATGCTGTGGCGATGATTGGTGAGTTATCGTGGAGGAATAGTTAGCACGGGCTGCTTTGAAGCTAAATGTGAGAATGTGATTTTTGCTGTATATTTAAAAAAGACGGAAAACATGAACGCAACTTTTGAATGTTAGCGAGTGGAGAGATAATTGTACAATGATACTAAGATTGAAAAGCACATATAGGATAGGATTTGTGACATTTATAGTCACCATCCTATTCTTTATTACAAAAGGTCACACGTGTCACAGACCGTGGTACATAATGGTCAAGACTGTTTGCCGACTTTAGCCGCTTGCCTTATTTTTCGGGTGATTTCCCAGTTTCATTGCACTCTAACATTGTGTGTCAGGATGACGCCGTCATTGTGGCCAAAATATGTTTCAATGGCATTTGAATGTTAGTCTTTGTTTCAAAAAGGCGGCCAGCATCGCAAACTTAATGGCATTTCAGAAACTCAGAGATTTTTACAGCAATTTTCCATTCACCGCTTCGTTGTACCAAATTAAATTTCCTTTATATATATAAATATATATAAATAAAAAGGGCTGAGAGCCCATCTGTTGGAGATGGGCTTAAATGAGTAATGCCTGTAATTTCCATAGAAAAGTACCAGAGCCGAGTCTGTTGTTCTCCTAAAAGCCAGAGACGTAATGTTCAAGTGTTCAGGCTAACAAGGCTCCGCTAATGGCCCCGCCGGTCCGGCATAAGGAGAGGAAGATTGTCTATAGCCAACAGAAAAGGCAGTTTCATGGGACGTATGAATGGAGCACTTCTCTGAACATAATTCAACCAGTGATGCGACACAAACACACAGTACAGGAAGTCGACAACATGACAAGTGCACCGTACATCCTAATGCAGTCGGAAAAAAAAAAGCTATCCATTATGTCTTATATATACACTACCGTTCAAAAGTTTGGGGTCACCCAGACAATTTCGTGTCTTCCATGAAAACTCACACTTTTATTTATCAAATGAATTGAACATTTCATAGAACATATAGTCAAGACATTGACAAGGTTAGAAATAATGATTAATATTTGAAGTATTAATTTTGTTCTACAAACTTCAAGCTCAAAGGAAGGCCAGTTGTATAGCTTACATCACCAGCATAACTGTTTTCAGCTGTGCTAGCATAATTGCACGGGTTTTCTAAGCAGACATTAGTCTTCTAAGGCGATTAGCAAACACAATGTACCATTAGAACACTGGAGTGATCGTTGATGGAAATGGGCCTCTATACACCTCTGGAGATATTTCATTAGAAACCAGACGTTTCCACCTAGAATATTAATTTACCACATTAACAATGTATCGAGTGTATTTTTGATTAATGTTATCTTTATTGAAAAAACAGTGCTTTTCTTTGTGACCCCAAACTTTTGAACGGTAGTGTATATGTATATGACAGAACACCCCTGTATCTCCGTACTTCAAATTGAAAAGGTATCTGACGTATTAAAAGAAAAACTAACTCTTCATGACCAGCCGAGTGTCTTTAATCACAATCACTTCACTGAGCGCACAAATCCAAGACGACGACGGCCGAAGATCCACGATGGCGACGACTAGAATGCTGAACTCGGAGGTTGAAAACTGTAGTCTACAAACCAACGAGTGATGTCACAGCAACTACGCCCACTTCTTACACACAGTCAATGATTGGCAGATTAGCTAGTTTAATCACATCCATATCTTCATCCTCAGCATCAGTATTATAAAGTCAAGATCACGTGATTTATTTCCGGTTGTTGTTTTTTCCTTGCGTGCGCCTGAGCGGTCACATCCTGATGGAGCCGAAGCGGCGTAAATCCTTTCAGGACGCTTTGGGCTGACATGACTCCTGACCTCCTATTTTTTCTGCTCCCGCTGTTGTGACACTCCGTCAACCGCTCGGAGGAAAAAGGACATTTTATGTTACTGCCTTCTTCCGACAGGATGAATTGCTTCTCCTCCTCGTCAAACTTTTATTTGCGGGGGCCACCTTCTTTTTTTTCTTCTTTTCCCATCTTCCTCCGCTCTGTGAAACCGTCACAAAGAAACAATCATCTCTCAGGTGGTCGGGAGGAATGGGTCTTTTGACCACGATTGATAACCGTGGATGATCTGAGATGAACATTACAGTGCCGCCCCACCAGTCGTATCAAGCAAGAAGGCATGAAAAACATTCCCCTTTTTTTTAGAAAGTTGGTGGAAAAGGAGCCCAAATGAGCACATTTCAGCAATAATAGAAGTCTCTGTGTGTTATGTAATGAGCTAAATTATAGATAATACTGCCGAGGAAAATTATAGGCTGTCAGTCGCTCCCGTCCCCATCTCTACTTAACCATCATGTGATCAAATGTTCTGGCCTTGAGAACAGATCTGCTCCCTCCAGGTGTGGATGCATCTCACAGCTCTTTGTTCTGGAGCAGAACTTTGCTGTGGCGCTCCAGTTTATTTAGACTCACGGTGGAATTAAAAACATTAATTGCAGAGTGATATCAGAATTACACTTCCTCCTTTGGACTTGCGGTGCCTCAACGTGTGCATCAAATAGTGTTTCTTTGTTTTTTTGAGTGTGCTTAACTTTCTGAATACATTAAAAGTAGAACCCTGCAATAATAATGGGAATAGTGGCAATTAAATAAGAAGTTTGAAGTGCACCCTTCGCATGCTTCATGGCCGTTGCATACGGTTGCATTATGCATGAATTATTATTCAAACACTTAGAAGTAATTCACCTTAAAGCGGTATACACGCTGTTCTAAATCATCATTTACCGAGGGGATGGTTTCCTCCATCCTTGAGAATTAGCAAATACATAAATATGAATTTCTTTCTCATTGTTTGTGAGTGACTCTCAATCAAGCGTGTGGGTTCCTGTTCACACATTATAAATTGCAGAGCGGGACGGAGTCAGCGGACGCTGTTAACACATTGAACCCTTTTAACGCAAAGTATGAAATCAAATCTTTTTAGCAGTGAATGCTGATTGTCGTCATTCGACACGCTGCAATTACACGTTTAAAAAGACTGCCGGGGACAACAATATGACGGAACGAGGCATTGTGCGACTGCATTCGGAGAACGCTGAGAGTATTTCGCTGAAATCTGTCAAAATTAAAGTCGGTATCTGTTTAAAAATATCTGTTTGTTTTCGTCTCCATCGACTTTCATGCAGCAGGAATCCTCACAGGCTATTTCTGAGTACAATAAAAATGTACATGTAGATGAAAACGTCCAAAATATTGAGGGGGGACGTTACTGAATGCATCGTGAGATCCACAAGATGCTCCTTCAACATGTTGTCCCAGTAGCCTACAGCTGTGAGACTCCACTTGACACGTGACATGCCCGACTAAAAATAACCCTCTCGCCAACACATGATGAGGATGATACCGGGACTAAGAACAGGCCGACTGGAGGCAGATGACATGATGGTAAATCATCAGCGTCTGCGGTGCAACCGACAGAAAGGGGTTTAATCATTTTTAGCCTTGAAATAATATGATATCAGCGAAGCCTGTGACAGAATGAATTGCTCGGTACAGATATCGCTCGGTATCTGTCGAGTGTGCACGCCGCTAATTGACTGGAGGACGGATTAACTCTCCGTAACCTTGGAGGGTAAACAAAGTCAGCTTTTGGCATCTCTGAGGTTTAACTATAAAGATGCAAACACAGCTGTTACCTCTGTGTTTATGTCAATGATCAATTATGACAAAAACACTTAGACTTAGAAAACAACATTTACATTAAAAGTAAAATAATAAAAAATACCTAAATACCTTAAATACCAAAAATAATAACCTAATCTACTTTAATTTCCTTTCTGATTATTGCTGCCTTAAGATTCCTTTTGAAATCACATGTATTTCTTGTTAGAGTCACATATGAGGGGTGCATTGTGTGGATCAGCAACATCTAGAATCTACCAACACCACAGAGATCAGCGAGTCCAGAGGAGTGCATTTAAACTATGCCTCTGCCGCATAATGTGTCATCTGAGGTGAAAATATAAGACTTATGGTTGAAATATTGAAGTTACCGCTTGTGATGCTGAAGCTGTGGCTGCATCATATCCTCTGACAGTGTATGCCGACATCTACGCCATTTCATATACATTTCCACCTGAGATTTATTCGTCCTCTTCATCCCACACTTGAGGTTTTATGAATTTGAACAACACTGTGCCACAGAGATAAAGTGACTGCTTTCTCTTCATGCATTCACAAAACCATCTTATGATGTGTGAGATTGCATCTTTCTAAGACTTAAGGAGCTTCATTTTTCTTGTGAACCATGTCACAGGATATCGATTCCACACGCATTGATTCATTTCATATACGGCAGGATTTGTTGCCCTTGGGTGAGCAGAGAAAAGATGTCACGTAGCACGGGATTGAACCGCCAGGCTACACGGTACCTTCAGGGCACTCTGGAGTCGGCTGCCCTGTCACCTGGGGGCCCGACAGGCCACCCGCCGGCGGGGCTCCTAGAAGTAGCCGATGTGCTCTCGGGGAAACATATATATATATGTATACATATATATGTATATATATATGTATATATATATATACATATATATACATACATATATATACATATATATACATATATATACATACATATATATAGATACATATACATATATATATACATACATACATATATATATATATATATACATATATATACATATATATGCATATACATATTTTTGTGTGTGTGCAAAATGCCACTCAGGAGACATCCATCTCTGTGTGTTCGTGGCACGGAAGATGTTATTGCAGTCAGTGATGCGCTCAGTGCATTTAGAGAATTACCTCACCGTGTCTCAGCTGTAAACTAATCTCCAGAACTCAATTTTGCCATAACAATAGAAACCATTAGCAAGCTCAGTGGTGGGAAAACATCACAGGATGTTTAGCCCCTCGGGATTCTTGGATTAGTTTAGGGTCCAAACTGTTGTCTCAGTCATTTCATAAACATGGTATAACTTCAAATGTTTTTCTCCTAAACTAAAAGTAATGATTGCATATAAGAATCCTAGACTTCACGCCATATGACAGACTTCTAGGACAATTCAGTGAGGCTCGAAGCGGCCGCATCCACCTTATTGAATCGCGGAGGCTACTTTTACTGCGGAGGCAGAGAGAAGAGGACGAATTCCACCGCGGCTCCTGCCAAGCCACATCTGGTTGCCTCCAAAAAACCAGAGTCTAATTTACTGGGAAACAGGCAACTAATGTCCTCTGACAGTAATAACTCACAGGTGAGGAACTGAATGGTGGAAAGGCAGCGAGGAGCCTTTCTATTGATTTCCTTTTCGCCTCAAATAATTGTCATCGCTTCTCACGGCGGTGCGAGGTAAAAAAAAAAGTCAACAAACAAGCTCAGATTTTCTGCAAATGCTAAAAAGTAGCAGGTCCGTAATTTATCCTTCTCGTTACCATGGACACGGGATGTGACTGAAAGCGTTCCATAAGAAAGCGTTGTCATTCGATACTGAACCCGAGCCCATTGTCCCTCTGATTGCCATCTTTTCCATGAACATTTGGTTTGGAGGGTTAGGTGAAATCAATACGAGAAGATTAGTCCGTCAAACAGCATACTAAATATGACTTAGAGCTGTTTACTCACTTTACAGATCTGGGAAGAGAGAGTTTAGGCTCTTAATTTGAATTTCAACAGGCCTATGACCCAGAATGCCTTATCAAAAAGTCCATTGATCATGTTCAGTTTTATCTGCGTCATTTAAAAGCAAAAGACATATTCAAATAAAATATCTTTATGAACAATATCTTTTTTTAGGTTTGTTTTAGTACTTATATTTGTATTTTTTAGAAGCATTTACCCTGCACTTAGTCCTGCTGCTGGTCGTTGATGTGACTTAATGTGCGGCAGCGTTGAGGAGTCGATGACCGTTAGTTATGCATGACATTTTCTCCAGAGTGTGAGTGTGTGATCTTTCACGCCCCGCCCTCTGGCTGACCTGATGGGCAATTTCATCTTATGACATCTTGAGATGTGTAATTTTGGCGGGTGTGGGTGTGTGTGTGTGTGTGTGTGTGGGTGGTTTGCTCATTTCTATGCAGATTTGTTTGACACCCATGTGTCCTGTCACCTCTATTTGTCACCCAACCGCGTCTGCTCCCCCTCGTTCCTCAGCATCATCATCATCATCATCATCATCCGCGGCCGTGTCTAGCCTCGTCATCTAGCCGCGAACAATCAGGCGAGCTGACAGCCGCCCGCCATTTACCCCGACGGGCTTTCCTCCGTACGCCCACGCACGATTTTTGGAAGAGCGGTGCAACTTCTGAGCTCCTCCATCCTCCCCGCGGGGCGGAGAGTGTGAGTGGGTGACGGGTGATGGGGGGGAGTGGGCTTGCAGAGGTGTCACATCATCCATCAGTCTGTCACAGGCTGTCGCCCAGCTTCTCCCAGAGATCTGTAAACACGAGAGCGGAACATCGGGGTTCCCCGGGGGCTCCGTGCGAGACCTTTTCTTTCTATGAATCACACTCCGGAAGAGGGACGCTCGGACCACAGCGGGGGTTTGATCCCCTCAGCCAGGTGTGGGTGACTAATGCTGCTGATGAGCATCCGGCCATGTCAAAGGATATGAACACGATCAAGGGCATTTGTGGCATTTCCTAATGAGGGAATTCCACTTCAACGCCTTGAAAGGAGCAGATTGATTTGAATCCTCTGATGTTCTTTTGGTTTGTTGTTTATTAGGCTGGTTGCTTTAAATAGACTGTAAGTGGTGGACAGTACGTTGTACAATTCGTGTCCTCAATATACATATAAGGACTCTGGAAGAAAAGTTTGTACGTGTTAAAGTGAAAATGAAGAGGGAAGATGAAGAACTTTGGGCTCGAATTGTGTGATCTTGTTCCAGCAGCGGTCGAATGTAACTAAGTACATTTACCCTACTCAAGTTTTGGAGTATTTCCATCGTATGTACTTTTATACTGCTGAAATATTATTCTTTTAACTTCACTATATTTATTTGACAATACTGGTTACTATTCAGGCTACTGCAGATTGAGATTCTAAACACACAATACAAATCAACTAACAAACAATGATGTGTTACTTTAACTTTTTCTCCCTGCAGGGGGGGGGGGGGGGGGGCTGGCTCTGCACAGGTGACAAAGCCGGATCAATGAACCACTCTCACTTTCTGAGCTGAACTCGAGGTCAAAAAGTGGTCACAGCCCACCTGTTGAGATGTGTACAATTAAAACTCAGTGCATCTTTAAACGATGGCGGTACAAATTACAATTTGCCGTAAATTAGGTAAATAATGGGAAAAATAAAAGTAAAGACGCTAGTGAGATGCATTGTATTAATTTGCAGCTATGCTGTAGCTGCTGCCAGATCTCAGTCTGTGAAGTCGTTGACAGCTGATGGCCACGTTTAGAACCATCGCGGCACCCTTTGATCGCTCATTGAGCCGAGCAGTAATCAGTTATCTGCTGTGGGTTGGACGATGGCGCTAGGGACTCAGTCCTTTATTGCCCCTCTAATTATTTTCCCCATCACATGATTAATATTGTCACTTTGATTTTGCTCTGAGCCCATTACACGAGAGACTCGGCGACAGAGGACACTGCTCGTACAGGAAAGGGTCAGCGATGTTCGCTACACCGGCCGTTTCCAGGCCTCGGAGACACCTCTGTCCTTAAGGACGGGAGGACTCTGAGCCAGGCCTGTGGAGCTGGGCCTGTGGACCTGGGACTGTGGAGCTGGGCCTGTGGATCTGGGCCTGTGGAGCTGGGCCTGTGGATCTGGGCCTGTGGAGCTGGGCCTGTGGAGCTGGGCCTGTGGAGCTGGGCCTGTGGACCAGGGACTGTTGACCTGGGACTGTTGACCTGGGCCTGTGGATCTGCGGACCTGGGCCTGTGGATCTGGGCCTGTGGATCTGGGCCTGTGGAGCTGCAGATCTGGGCCTGTGGACCTGGGCCTGTGGACCTGGGCCTGTGGACCTGAGCCTGTGGACCTGGGCCTGTGGAGCTGGGCCTGTGGAGCTAAGCCTGTGGACCTGGGACCGTGGAGCTGTGCCTGTGGACCTGGGCCTGCTGCCTACCAGGTGGGAGGAGGCTCCTGGCTTGAACAGGGCCAGGGCCACGACTGGGGCCAAGCTATTTCTGTATATTATATGACCAGGGAGGATGCAGCTGGTGTTTCTGTTGTCGACAGTGTACCAGTAGACTGCCATTGCAGCCAGTGATCACTGTACAAGCCTTTAGTTATCAAGCTCCTCTTTTATGGAACCAGCTTCCAATTTCAGTCCGGGAGGCAGACACAGTCACCTCCTTTAAGATTAGACTTAAGACCTTCCTCTTTGACAGAGCTTATAGTTAGGGCTGAATCAGGTTCACCTGGTCCAGCCCCTTGATATGCTGCTATAGGCTTATAGCTGCTGGGGGACATTTAGGATGCACTGAGCACCTATCTCTTCTTTTCTCTATTCTTATGGATGAATTTGCATCTCTCAATCACACGTTACTAACTCTGCTTTCTCCCCGGAGTCCTTTTGACTTCACGTCTCATGGGGTCATCGGACCCTATGAGACGGCATAGATCCTATCTGCTGATGGATCATCAAGGTCTGGGTCGTGGAATTCCTGCTTCCGACTACGCCACTGCCCTGTTGAGACTCCGCCCACTGTTGAGACTCCGCCCACTCCTCCTCTCTACCTCCATCTGCCTGATGGATCGTGGAGGTCTCCATCGTGGAATATGCCTACTATGAACTATTCATACACTCTGTCACATTCATTGAATGTATTTTAACTCTAAATCTGTCCTTCTGGTCACATGACATCTATTGCATCTGTCCATCCTGGAGAGGGATCCTCCTCTGTTGCTCTCCTGAAGGTTTCTTCCTTTTTTCCCCCCTGAAGGGTTATTTGGGAGGTTTTCCTGATCCGATGTGAGGTTTTGGGGCAGGGATGTCTATGTGTACAGATTGTAAAGCACTCCGAGACAAATTTGTAATTTGTGAAATTGGGCTATACAAATAAACTGAATTGAATTGAATGTCTGGAGCCTTGACTGGGGACACTCAAGGACATGGTTTCGCTTTGGCTGGCCCAGCTTCATGGTAGACCGATACATTGAGCCCATTTCTGGCACAGTAAACATTGCTCCGTCAATACCGTCGTCTACTGAGAGTTTCTCAGTCTGAGATCATCAATTCCAGTTCAGAGTTCACCCCAGACCTTGTCAGAAGCCGTTGATAAATCAACCTCACTGTGAGGTCCATTTAGTAGCTGATTTGGAGCTTTCAGTCATATCTCATGATCTTCATCAGCATACCTGTGAGCTCATGCGTCACAGAATTGTAAACGCTCAAATGTCCATTTACACTTTTCCTTCAAGGACGTCTATTTGCAGACGAGTCTTCCATTGTTGCTACTTTAAACGGACTATTGATTATTTGATTCTCGTAATAGAAAACCAAGCTGTGCTGGAGAGGAGGGTGACCTTTAAAGGCCGTCTAAAGAGGGATCCCCACAGGGGGCTGCAGCATGTGACTCACAGTGGCCACAGTCAAGCTGTCTTTTCTTGGCTTTGGGAGAAGCTTGACCAGACGGATGTAATAATGTTTTTCAAGAATAAAATATGTTACGTTAACATTGATGTGCACAGAGTCAAACTCAGTGTATCTTTTAGGGCTGCAACTTACAGCCTTTTTGATTATCGATTAATATATCAGTTATTACTTTGAATAATTGATCGTTAATCAGATATAAAGAAAAAGAAAACACAACTTCCGGCATAGGTACTCATTTCCGGCAACTACTTGTACAATGCTGTTCTTTAAACATCTTGCCCATATTAAAAGCAAATGTATTCTCATCAGGAGTTTTCATAGCAGGTCTTTAAAAAAAAAATTCTCAAAACAAAAAACTGTAAATATTAACAAAGAAAAACATAAAATATTGTTATTTAAAAAGTGCATTTAGGAGATTATTTGTTCTCAAAACAAAAAACTGTAAATAATGTAAAAAAAATAATATATATTGTTATTTATAAAGTGCACTTAGGAGCTAATTTGTTCTCAAAACAAAAAGCTGTAAATAATAACAAAGAAAAACAAAATATTGTTATTTATAAAGTGCACTTAGGAGATAATTTGTTCTCAAAACCAAAAGCTCTCCAAATTTAAATTAGCAGAACAACGGTTTTGAAAAAATAAAGAACAACATGCATAACACATGCAGGAATGGCTGCAGGGGACTCACTCACACGTGTTCTCGAGGGACTTCGCGATGCAAAAGATTTCCAGCGTGTCCACGCCGCTCTTCTTGTGAGAGACGCCGTGTTAAGATGGCGTTGAGCCGCCGGGGAGAAGGATGCCGTTCCTAACCCGGCCAATGTGGGATACCTATTCGGCTTTAGCCTTCCACCAATGTAATGGATTTTCTTCTTCCTCACTCGACCGTTTACATCCTCCCCTTCCTCCTCTCCGTGCTCTTCCTCACTGCTCCGGGAACGAGCCGGGGGTGAAACGAAGACTTGCTCAGGTGTCAGAAGCTTCAGAGGGAAGGATCACAGTCATATTGTTATTGTTTGGGGGGGGGGGGGGTCTGAGAAAGTAGTCCCCACCTTCCATGGCTGTTGAAGCTGCTCCAGTGACCTGGAAAGCGATTGGAGAGGCGGCGCTCCGGCTGCTCCACACTCGCCCCGTCACAGTGGAGGTGCTGTAAAGGCTTGTATTACTTCTTTTTTAAAGTTTTTTTATTACTTACTTTTAACAGTATGTATTACTTACTTTTAATGGGCTGTACTGTAGCGTCACATTGTGTGTATTTTATTATCTCCTTACCACATGTACTGTTGTAGTGGGTCTCATCCTGTACTGTGTGTTATTGTTACCTTCGCATTGAAAATGCGGAAGGTTATGTTTTGATCGCCGTGTATTTATTTATTTATTTGTATGCGTGTTATTCGCGTAACAAAAAAAGTTTTAAACCGAATCGCATGAAATTTGGTGGGATGATTGGTTATTATCCGGGGACCATTTGATTAGATTTTGGGATCGATCGGGTCAAAGGTGAAAATCAAGGTCATGAAAAGGTCAAAATCTTCTTTTTACCATAGCTCGGTCAAATATCCAATTGGCATGCAACTAATGCCAACATTTTCATAATTCAATGCCCAATCTTGTGATATGCGAAGGTATACGCTCTACCGAGTGCCCGTTCTTGTTTTATGTGTGTTATTGTTTTATGTTTATTATGGTAGTGGGGGAGGTAGTAGAGCTGAGTGGTAGCGATTCGACTGTGTTGTGAGGGTGTGTGGTGCGGGTGGGATCATGTGCAGTGTGGAAGACCTGTGTGCGAAGTGATGTGTGTCCAGCAGGACAGACAGGTTCAGTTCAGGTAGTAGGTTAGCAAAAGCGATAAGTAGCTGAAGTGGTGTGTAGTGGTGTGTGATGATCCCAACCTGTGAACCTGTGGAGCGAAAGCACGTAAGACGGAAATCGGTTAGAGTTTTGTGTTGGTTGGGGAAGGGAAGGTCTCGGTTATCTTCGTCAACTGGGGAGAGAGGAAAGGAGGAAGAGGGACTCGTGATTGATTTGAGTATCGAAGGAAGAGGATGGGGTCAGGGGTCAGGAACTTGGTGCAAGACGGTCCCGAAAACCAGAACGAACAACGAAACGAGGACAGGATCAGGAGAGGTTAGTAGTGTACATTGCTGGACCGCTCCATGGTTCCGAAGATACGAGAGAGAGAAAGAGGTCGGCTGAGAGGTTCGAGCGGGCTGGGCTGCTGACCCATGACAGCATAGCCTTGCGGTCTCGTGAAACGACCAAGTTTCTTTTTCGCTCACTCGTATCCGCCAATGGCTGTGCTGACGACCCCCCTGTACCTCAGAGAGAGGGGTGCGAGGAAGGAGGAGAGTTACTCGCGATTTTGGTACGACTGGACCAGGGAACGAGTAATAGCGAGGACAGAAAAGAGAGCGTCGAGGGAAGGGATGTAGGGATTAGGGGGGGTGAGGGGAAAGGGATTAGGATCGAGACAGGAGACAGAGGTCGGAGGAAGATGGAGGGAGAGGAGTAAGAGGGGTGGAGAGCATGCATGAAGAGGGGTGGTCGAGGCATGAAGGTAGAGTCCGAGCTGGAGGTCGGATGGGTTGGGAGTCCTGCTGCAGGAACGAGTTGGTCTTCCTGCACGAGTTTGAAGCTGTGTCAAGTTGGTAAGACGGTGCTGGACCCGTCGCAGTTTCGGAATGGCTCCGGGCGGTGCTGGTTTGGGGATGATTGGAGGGAGGAGGGCCCGAGCAGTGGTAGTCGGCGGTGGGGGGCGCAGGGTGCCAGCAACTGCTTGTAAGCAGCAAGCAACGCAGCGAGGCGGCGGCTCTCTGTTCTCCGACTCTATTTCGAGCCCACCGAGCGTCCACGCTGGGCTGGTAGGACTCGGCTGAGGTGGTGAGGAGAGTGCAGGGGAGGGGGAGGAATCGAGGTGGGCCTTCCTCTTTCATTCCATCCTCCCTTGCGATCCGATCGAACCCACTTCGACGACCTCCTCCTCTGGTGGGGCGCGGGCAGCTGCGCGCGTGCGGCTGGTTTCGGCGGCGGGGGAGCAGTCGGCGTGCGTAGGCATTCAGGGGCTGTTCGAGGCCTGTAATGAGGACACCACATAAAGAGGTAAAGAGTCTCGTCATCGTGAACGAAACGCGAAAGACATGGCTGGAAAGGAAAGCATGCGGGGGTATTTATGTTTATCATACGTACATTTGGGGATGAGGAAGAGGGGGAAGGGAAAGGTGCGGGGTTAATAGTGAATAGTGAAGTTCCTTGGCGTTGCTGTCGTTATTGACGCGGGAACCCGGAAAGTGGGTGGTGTTCCGCGTCCGTCAGGCGTTTGGTGTCTAGCTTCAAGAGAGAGAGAGAAAGGGGGAGAGGGAGGAAGGGGGATGGGGGGATGGGGTCGAGGGATGACGGGATGTCGCCACTGACGAAGAGGAGGGCGTGAATAGGTGTGACGGTTTAAGTACGCCGGCTCGAATGATTGGATGGTCTGTCAAGGGACTACAGATGCAAATCAGATGTAGCTACAATCTGGTACAGTGCATCAAATGGTGACATATTCCCTTTTAAATATAGATTTTTTTTAATTGCCACATGCTTCCATCCTTGACAGCTTGCAGCCCCAAAAGCTTCTTCAATACTTGAGTGCCTGCATTGGTTACCAGGGGCAAGGTGTGGCCAGTGCATTGGACAGACGGCCACCAACGCATTGTTTAGCCCCAGCTTCCATATCGACCCCGTTGTCATGCACAATGAAGATAAGTGCGGTCGGGGTCGAGTACAGAACTCGCTGCTGCCTCCTCCAGCCACTCTGCGGTGCCGGCTGCCGTTCGTCCTCCGGCGGCACGGTGAGAAGGCAGACGGACAGCGTCATGTTTCAATCGTCGCCAACGATAAATTCCCTCTAATGCCGGGGGAGGCTTTAGTTTCTCCACTTTCGCTGTGGGTGGCTTCGATGGCACTCTTCACACTTGTCTCCTCGAACCTCTTCTCGGAAAATAGTCCTTGAGGGAAGAGTGTGACTGAGGGAAGAGTGTGACAGAGGTTGAGTGTGAACGGGAATAATTATGTCTGAGTCCTTCGTCCTCCGTCGGTCACGAGCACGTTCAGGATGTACTCGGAGCCGCTGCTTGAAGATCTTCTTCCTCAGCACATCGTCACTTGCTGGGTTGTTTCTTTATGAAGTGAGAGAGACAGTACGGGCGAGCAGAAATACAATCGAAATGTTGTTTTTAAGGCTTTAATGTAAAGTGCTACCGTACCTTTCACAACTTCTCCGCTGTAAAATCACCCTCTGTTCTCTTCTGTAGTCTCATCCTCTGCTATATTTTAAATAAGACCCTTCATTTTTAAGTGATGTTGTCTTTTTATGCAGTTCTCTCGTTCCCCTAATTTAGTTTGTCTGTTGTTCTTTATTTCGTAGTTTTTTATTCCATTTGATTCTCTGTAGAGCACTTTGTCAACCCTCTTTTTAAACAAATAACATAAATAAAGTTATTATTATTTCCTGCTCTTGATTAGTGGTTGCATACCTGTAAGTTCATATTCATATATTAATATATATATCCATGTATTGCCTGGCTGTTACCATACCATGACATAATGCAATACCACCAAGTGAAGCCATGGAAACGGGGTCACACTCACAATACCACCTACAGGTTATTTACAATCAACAGTTAATCCAACACGTCTTTAGACTGTGGGACCAAATTGGAGCCCCTGGAGGAATGATGCATACCCCTTATATACATGTATTTCACAATGAATTTGAAAAAACTCCCATTTATATGACAAAGGGCTCTAATCCCCTTTATGCATACACTCAAAAAAACGATTCAAGCCCTTCTTAGAGGTGACACATTTAAATATTGTTTGATACATTTAAATAAATCAATTACAAAACGAAGATATTGAATGGGTGTAACACAAAATGTATGAATACTTTCATTTATTAGATTTATTTAGGTTTGATGGTGTGCATATCAACTCAAAATAAATGTGTTTCATTGAGGACTACCCTTTGCGCATGCGCCAGCTGAAAATGAGTTGTTTACATGAGGTGAACACACTTTCAGGGCTGTATGGTGGTGTAGTGGCTAGCACTGTTGCCTCAAAGCCAGAGGTCCGTGGGTTCAATTCCCAGTCGGGGCGTTCCTTCTGTGTGGAGTTTGCATATTTTGTTAGTTTATATTTTGAGTTGGACAAACACAAATTAATTTAATTTAATGAATATCGTTATTTTATTTGAGATGTATTTGATACAAATGAGTTGGACTAACTTAATTACATTTTATTGCACTGATGTGCTAAATTTGAGTTGGAGTTGCATATAATTATTGGATGGAAAACCTGCCAACAATTTAATTGAGTTCATCCAATGAGTCATTTCTTTGAGTGTACTTACAGTGAAATGTAAGTACATTCTGAGCTGTTGTGATGACAGTATATTATGTGCTTGAAAACCCTTCATCTCACACGTCCCGTGGACAGTTTTCCAGGGAAAACCCAACCCAGAGATCCATTCACGGGTTCTGCGTGACCTCTGGCTGCCGCTGGTCGCTGCTTGTGTTCAGCTCTCCTGAGCAGCCAATAGGAAACCTAGTTTGCTACCTGAGGCAGCCGCACATGGCGATATCAGCCACTTTCCATATTCATGAATCCTGTGTCACATGATCACTTTGCAGCTCAGCTGGTTCATTTCGTCTCGTTCAATTTGAGGACTTTTAATTCATTAAGATTGAGAGTTTAATGACAATTGCGTTTGAATTGAACGGCGAAAGCGACATCACAACCGTCATTTGCATTCGAAGCTGTTGACATGAAGCTTTAAATAAAAGTGATAAAGCATTAACCAATCATGCGTTTTCCTTTCACCCTGTTTGGCTTTAAAAAAAAATGGCATTAGCCAGTTTACCAATTTAAATAGAGGTTCTGAAAGTAGCTGCGCATATTAAATAAACCCATGTTTAAAGTGGTATGGTTCTGACACAATCAATTCATTCAATGTTATATTTAATTTATTTAGATATTTTTGAACTACATTTTGTGTGCGTTCTCTCTTCATCTCATCTCTCTGTGTTTTCCTTGTGCACGTCATCTGTAAAGCTCTTTGGATCGCAGTCCTTTCATGACACAACTAGCGCTTGAGCAACACTTCAATGGCGGCCCGCGACGTCGCAGCTGGCCGCGCTCTCCCGGTTTTGTTGCCGTGTGAAACAATAATTTCTTTATTTAAATGACAGATCGGCTGTGGTATCTCCGTCGGTTTTGAGGGTCAGCTTGAAAACATATTCAATCGCGCTCATGAAAGATTGCCCTTGCAGGTGTTTGTGTAGCTCAGTCTTCTTCTGGGGAAATCATCTTCCCTTCAAGGAGGATGTTGTGTGTGTGTGTGTTTGTGCATGTGCAGGTCATGGCTTACCATGAACTGACAAACACATGCTCACACACACAGACAAACACAGACACAGACACACACAGACACACACACAGACATGCTCTCAGGGATCCCCAAGATCCGAGGGGAATGGATTTCTTGCGGAAGGGTCGTTGAAGGTGACGCGTGTCCAGAGGGGCTGCGACTCACACACACAGCATGACGATATGTGTAGAGAGGGTCCTCTTGGGTTACCCGCTGTTGCCCAACATCCTTGGCATCCCCCCCCCCCCCACACACTACCCAGCCAATCACAGCCAAGGGCTTAGTGATGCAGTGCCCCTCTCACTGGCGGGATTCCTAGGAACTGCCGCGTGACGATATTCTGGCTCAAATTGCCCAGAGTCCCTCCTCCTCCTCCTCCTCCTCCTCCTCCTCCCTCTCTGCTCCCGCCGCCTGTGTTTGAACAGGAGGTGATCTAGCGCCATCCCCACTGCTCCCACAAGACTGGCTGCATCGACGGCAGACAGGGGCATCATCCAGCCCTCCTTCTCTCCTCCTCCTCCTCCCTCTCTCCTCCATACAAGGCTCCACCTCTCTCACTCTCTCTCTCGTTTCTCTCACACGCGTCATCACAACACACACACACACATACTCTCTCTCCTCAAGACTCCCTTCTCCTACTCCAGATGAGCGCGCCTCCTCGTCAGGGCGAGCAGATTTGGAGCTGAAGGTGTTCTCTCGTTGCCAGGTAAGAGTGCACCTTTCCTTGTTGGGCTCCCCCCAGAAGTTACAGAGAAATGGGGTGTCCCCTTGTCGGTGTGTGGGTGTTTGTGTATCAGTGTCTAGGTCAGTGGGTGCTTTGAGGGTGCCACTGGGGAAGTACACTTTTGTTACAACTCAACAACCCCCCCCCGCTGCGTGTCATCAACATTTTTGGCGCCCGATTTTGCCGCGTCTTTACACCGCCATGTGCACCGCGAAGGCTGTTGGTGTTTGCTGGGAAACTGCTGGAGGTACAGAGGGTGGAGGTATAGAGGGTGGAGCGCAGCTGGCGGCATCACCTCAGCGACAACATATAGAGCATGTCTCCGGTTGCGAGGGGAGACCACGGCGTGGATGTGTGGGCGGACGGAGAGACGGGGAGGGGAGGAGGGGATGGGGGGATGAGGGGGAGGGTTCAGGGGAATGGAGACGGAAGACGAGCAGCTGCTTTCATCCCATGGAAGCTAATCCCTCCGTTTGTTCACCTCTTTCCCATCAGATAGAAACGGGCCGTCTGCTGCTCTGCTACCCGGTCTTTTTTTTTTCCTGCTTCTTTTCTCTCTCCTCCATCCTTCAATTGTGATGGGTTTATCTCGGCCAGGGAAGGAAAGAGGCACGCTATTGATTGGGAAATGAGCCGTAATGCCATTTCACAGGGGAACAAGACATCCCTCTCTGACTGTGACTTTTCTCCTGCATGCTTTTGTTCCCCGTGTGCTGATAATCTATTCCACAAACTCAACAGTGATAAGGAATTCCTCCTCATATATCTTGTCAGTTTATGAATATACACAGTGAGCAGATATAATTGAAAAGCCACTTGAGTTGCATAAGGTGCCCAATATCTCAGCTTTTTTTTTGGTGATTGGTGGGAACCCGCCTCACCCCCTCTTGCTGTAAGGAGGGCTTATCACCGACCACAGGTTCACCGGTAGATAGCCGATTTGCTACTGGAACGGATGGCTCCCGGCTCTCGGCAAACACGTCAAGCATATCCACGGTGATTGTACCGCGTGCTATGCTGACAAATACGGTATCGCAGGGGGAGACGGGCGGCCTATCACCTCTCGCCTGCTCCCGGATTACCTAATATCTCGGGAGGCAGGAGCAGCCAATGCAACAGGAGAGGCGGAAAAGGGAGGAGAGGAGGGGCCGCTCAGGTGTTGCTGTTTAGCCCAGCGCTTGGAATACATTAGCCATGAAGCCTCCCGTGTGTCAGAACTGTTACCAGGTGACGGAGAGAGCGAGGCAACACTCCCCCCCCCCCCCCATCTCAAATCTAGATGGCCCATTTCCCTAGACAGAGCTTATGTTTACATACTCTCTGGGAGAATCTGCAGATGCTCCGTTTCATAAGCGCCAACTGAATCAGACGGGCTGTGCCTGCACTGATGGATGCAGCGTGGACTTGTTGGCTTTTTGAAACGCGTTCAGGGGGATTTAGTTTCTCATTTCTGGGAGTCTTGACTTAGTGTTGGCGTCAGGAAATGTGCGATGAGAGTTTGGGACACAATAATACTGTAAAACACACATGGTCTTATTTATACCTCGCGTGAGAGTCCGGTTGCAGATGTTCACTCCCAAACAGTTCAAGGGCTTGTAACGGAGCTTTTAATAATAGCACAGGCCTAAAGCCCCGAACCAGTGATGTCCAAGCAACGCTAACCTTTTGTTGAGTAATGTTGAGTGAACTTTTTTTGAAAAGCCAAAGGCAAGGATAGAAAGACGTCTGCCGGGCTTCCGTTGCGTTTGCCTGAAGCCTCTCGCTTACGAGCGGTTGATTAAAAGATGGAGGGAAACGAGGGTAACAGAGGCAGCTGGACATGAGGAGTAATGAGTCGGGTGTTTGTGTCTGCTCTGGATAGCAAAACAAAATGGGCGCTATAAATAACATCTCTCCCATGATTTGACCTTGGGTTGCCATTTGGTAGTGGGCGCCGGTGAGGAGGGTTGTGCCCGGATCAGTGACACCGTCACCAGAGACGGACTCATGCTGGTGGTTACGGATGCTTCTGGGCTCGTTTCCCTGCTTGTTTGTCCACGTCCAAGTACCTCATCGTTGTACCATCACAATCAATGGCTATGTAGATAAATAATGTGCTGAGAAATGATGCTACTTTTTTTAAAGTAGGTCAGTCTTGCATAATGAGGTCCTTTGGAGTTGATTATTGATTGACTGGTAATTACTGTGAAGCCACTACCGCTGTTCCACTGCTACAGTAGGTCAAATACATTGATTGAACACTGAACATAAAACCTCCTGCTTCTCACGCTAATGCAGTATGCAAGCCGACTGGCTTGGAGTTGAGAACGAGCAAAAGGCATGACGGTCAATCTAGATCAAATTTTAAACTGCAAAAAAAACAAAAGAATAAGCCTAAAGACAAAAAAAAAAGGAAGGAACAACACAAAAGTTCATACGCATCACTCCTCAAATGTACTTCTGCAATCATTCAAGAATGAATTCTAGCCATATGAACTTGCTCAGTGTTTAGGTTCCTCAAAATAAATATGACGGCACACAGTTTTCTATTAACTTTGTTTGTTTTTGTCATGAAAATCAAATATTGGACATGTGGCGTGGGATCATGGAGTGAGTGCATTGTTGCTAACCACGTCTTCAGTAAATTGGATATAGACTTTTTTTTATTTTTATATCTTCTCCTAAATATTTACTCAATCTTGGACGCACATCTGTTTATGATCCATCTTTTCTGTTTTGAGTTAAGTTCGCTCACTTGAAATGCTTTACAGGTTAAAACACGGGGATGTTGTTGTGAATATATTTCACTCTGACTGGTTTGACCGCTCGAACTCAATTAAATAAACCAAATGCAAGAAAGCTAAACCATTTACCTGAATTGATTTTCCTGACAATGACAGCATATTTTGTTCATCCTGAACCCAGGCATTTCAATCACACTGATCATTTCTGGCCTGAATCTTATTAAGTGCTTCATGCCGAAGCTACTCAAACACTCTTTGGGGAGAATTTAGATCGATTTGTTATTTTTTTTTGCAGTTTTCATTTGCCACTTTTGTCAGAATCAACATAGTGGAAACAAATCAATTTAAAAGTCTAAAATGGCTCCATTTATTTATACAATAAGACTCAGAAGGAAATGGAGAATGATCCCTCATTATCACTTCAGTTTAACATCAGCACCAATGCGTCATTTCTCTACAAAGACCATCCTAGATTCCACCATGTATACAGTAAAAAGACACTAATTAGAGAAGGTGCTACTCCTAGCTGTTGTTGCTGTGGGCTAACGGTACCCGTGTTGCTTTCAAGGCCCGACCCTGATTTTAAGCTTTGACAGGGTGTATAGAGGGCTGCTTGATCTCTGTCGACCCACCGAGATAAGACTCAGATCACATGATCAATCCTCACGCGCATGCTCTCACAAATGCACACTTACACGTTCTCCCACCAGAGCTAAACAGGGCGAGACGCGTACATATTTTTTTCAAAATGATGCCATTAAAGTATAGGCAGTGCCATGGGTTTTTGTACTTGCATCAACATCGTCGACGCAAAGAAAGAAAGGCCACCTGCAAAATGTTATAAACTTTTTTTAATGATTTTTGTTTGGTTCTTGTAATGTTTACGTACCGAGGTGGCTCACACAGATACTGGCCTTGGAAAGATTCAACTTTGTATATTATAGACTGTAGAAGTACGATTTTAGAAATCACTTTCTAAAGAAAATCACCACTAAATTCAGAGGCCAGTGAGGATTCTTGACAATAGTAGTCTTACCGTTGGCATTTGCAATACACGGATGTCACAGCCACAATCACTTGGCACCAAAGATGTCCCCAAAACTTCAAAAAGCATTTCAGAAATGACACTCAAAGCTCTGTCAGCTGGAAAGCTGTTGAATTGAACAAAGCACAAGTGGGACCTCTCCTTCACAACACAACCACGCTTTTATACGGCCGTTTTCATTCGTCCAGAAGAACCAAAAGCATTGTCGGGTCTCACCACAAAAGCTCATTCTTCCAACTCACATGCGACTGCATTTAAAATTCATATTCATCAGCTGCAACTGTTCCCGTTAAGACGCAGAGAAAAATAGGAAAGGATGATCGCCACAGCCTGAACAATGTCTTATGAATCCAGTCAAAAACCAGTCTCTCAGATATGTCCGCCGCCTGCTTTTTTAAACACGCTTGAATGGCTTCGGACTATATTAATGACACAATGTCTTTTATTCAGGTTTTCCTTCCCAAAGAAAGTCTTCATAATAAGTGTGATTCGTTCTGAAATGTACAAAATGTATTTAAGGAAACTTAATTTTCATGGCTTTGTCAGGGATATTTTAATTTGGAGACGTTATCTTGGTGTACATGTATAGCCATGGTGGCAGTGGGGAGGTGTTTCATTGTGAGACTGTCGGTATAAAGACGAGAAAATGATTTTGAGTCTGAGAACTGTAATTTTAAAATCTCTTTTAGGGGGAAATTGCTTTTGCCCTCGTACGATTTTTTAATATCCTGGTTCGTACTCCGGGCTGCTAAAACGTATCATCTACCCGTAGTATTTCTCCTGCAGATGCCCGAAGGCGCTTTATGGGGAAGTTATTAGAGATTAATACCTGTGTGTGTGGGTTTGCCGAGGGACACGAGCCTCTGCCTCTGTGCTCCACGTCTGTCCCCCAGTCTCGCCTCTACATAGTGGGCGAAACATCCTTTTTGCCTAATGAATGATTAATTATTACTGAAGGGCACGCAGCATAAAAAGAAAATGTTTCATGAATCTAATGAGGCATTGAAAAAAAAAAATGGAGAAAAAAAGACCTTTTCTTTTCTGTGCTTACCTGAAAACACTCATGCGCATCCACCCGGCTCTAAAGACACATGGGGGCATTCCATGATGCACCTGCTCGACGTGCTGATAACAAGGCAGAGTCTAAATGTAAAAGAAAATAGAGGAGGACATGCCACCGCACCTCCAGGGTAATGTTAGTAATAACCTCACCGACTGTTCTTCTTTGTGTTGGTGTGTGTACGCTGCACTCCCCTGTTGATCGAGCTGCTTTGTATTGGAGGTGTGATTGTCAGCATTGAGATGAGCCTGGAATCTAAATTACTCGTATCCATTCTTCACCTTATCTCCCATTCGCCAGTTTGTAAGAGTAAAATAGCTCGTTGTTCTTTGCTGGGAATTAAGCCTCACACTGTTTTATCTCAGGCGGGAAAAAAAACTAAAAACTAAAAAAGGCTGATTGCTTGTACAAGCTCACAATCCTCCAGTGGTTCAGTCGTCGGTGTTCCCAGAATACGTCAAGAATATTACCGTGTAAGTTCCCTCTCGGGTCTGCAGGAGTTCACTCGGCCGCCCCTTGTCCGACGCACGAGTCAGAACGCAACACGACACCCGGCAGTGTGTGCAAGATACAGCTGCATGATGGGATAAGAAAAGAAAAAAAAGGAGGGGGAAAAAAAGCAATTAAAATCAGTGTCACCCTGCGCCGCCCGGTTCGTGTCACAAATGACCTTGGCGGATTTTAAAATTATTTCACCGTGTGTAGGGAAGCGTGCATATTTTTCACACATAACTTATGTCGTCTTACCACGCCTGCATTCTGGACTGAGGAGAGCAGCTTCCTCGAGTGAGTTTTTTTTTTTTTACTGCCAATCAAGGTCATCGGATGCTTATTGAAATTCCCAGTGGATGGATTTAAACAGAATAAATGTAAAAGGCACAGAATCAACACAACATCCCCAAATATTTGAGTGTGACTCGACTTTTGGAGGTGATTTCATTATTCCCTTTGATGTACCCCTATCTGGTAAGAGGGGTAAATCCCTGTTCCTGTGTTGGACAGGAACCCCCCCCCCCCACCCCCTCCGACCTTGTCGCAGAGATTGCGAGGGAATGCCTAGGAAAAGAAAAAAAGGCATTCCTCCTCCTTTACTCATCTCTGTCCCCGACAATTCTCCATCAGCGCCGGAGTTCGAGACGGCGCGCGTGTGTGTGTGTGTGTGTGTGCCCGCCGAGATTTGCCGCTGATGCAAACATCCTTGTTTATCGCCATGACAACCCAAGTCTCCAGCCTGCTGTAGGTTGTCATGCCAGCCGCATCCCCCCCCCCCCCGTGCTCTCCCTCACTCATTAGTGCTGTACTGTAGATGGGACACGTGCGCGGCCACGTCTAGTTATCTCCGTGACGTCGCCGCTCCTCGAGGTGGTCCCCTTCCCCCCCCCCCCTCTCCCGAGCGGATACTCAGAAGGCGTTTTTACACCCGTCGACTGCGGGAATGCTTCATCACTTAAGAAGAACTGCCAGGCGGCACGGCCGGAGTCGATCGCTCGGGTAATGGCACCGCCGGCAAAAAAAAAAGCCCACGGCTCAAAGACACGAAGGGATGAAACGGCAAGCGGCCTTGGTTCCCCCCACTCCTCTTGTTTATTCTACAAACCAATTCATTCTTGAAAAATGGAACAGCCCGACACGTTCGGGACTCCCGTGAAGAATGATGATGCAAATATGGAGGCGTATAGGTCTGTGCTGTGCAGAGTTTATTCTCAAAGCCATCCTTTTTCGGGGCAGACAGGAGGAGGGGGGGGGGGGCTTTCTTCCAAAACATGTCCACCCAGTCAGAGGAAAAAACACTCATTACCACAGCGCCGCGGGGCCAACCCGGCCCACTTGGGGATAATAACTAGGCATCTGCTTACATTTGATATAATGCTGGCGTACTGGGTAGTCTGGGGTCTGCGATAGTGGCAGACATTATGGGAGTCTTTTAAGCTCTTTGCCCTTCAGGCTAAAGCATTTGAAGGAACCCCCGCTCTCTTATTTACACCAGAGGGTTTAAACTTACCAACTATTTGAGAGGATGATTGTCCATATTTACTGCTCTGTGGCTAAGACTGTCATGATAATGAGCGACTTTTCTCCCCTCTATTTGATTGGTTGGGCTTGAGGCTCGAGGAGCCATCTTGCCGCAGGTGAAGTTTCAGAGATTACATTCGCCGTTCCTTATCTTCTAAATTAACTCATTACCTTAACATCCTGCTTCCCCTCCCTGGAAACAGATTGGCCTTGAATTTCTAATGAAACATGGCTGTCCCCTCACATCCCATAAGCGCGGCGAGAGATTCAACACGGCCCTTTAACTCTCAGGCCGGCCGTGCCAATGATTTTGACTCCACAGCCAGATGATTAACCTTGGTGGAGGGGGTGGAAAAAATGGTGATGTAACGTAGACCGTAGGTAAGAATAGATTTCCTCTAATGTCTGTCTGTGTCTCCTATCCAAGGAAGTTCTATCAAACTGCCGGCATGATTTTTAGTTTCTTAGTAAAATCATTGAAGCTGCCGGTGGTGCACATTTGAAGAGTTTCCATGATTGTCGGAGTGTATTGTTGCTGTGAGTTTCTCAAGGTAAAACAATGCCGTCGGACCAAGAATTGGTGCAAATGTTGTTCCTCAATCATATCATTTCTGCACTATACTCTAGGTCTCGTCATTCGATACCTATGCGATAACTTAAAATGGCTTAAGAGAGACAATGTGCAAACCACATAAAGTCCACCACGGTGACTCTCTAAATGAAGTTGAATCTGCCCAACTAGGCAACACCTTTCCGTCCTGTCAATCACATCCCTTCCTTGAAGCTTACACTAATTGCGTATGCAAATTGCCTCGCAGATTATGAGTGTGCACCCGCTGTAGGGTTTGGTGATTGCGAGTTGCGATAATCATGGATTTCCTCACATTCATTTCTTACACGTTGTTAATGAAGAAGCAGCCACTTACCAATGTGGATTATGCATGCATTGTGCACTGCAAAACAATTATTATAAAGTATTCCAATTAAAAGTAGTACCTAGGCTGACTCATTGACAAAAAAAGATATATATATAAAAACTCAAAGGAGCTGGACTTGGATCTTAAGGAGTTGTAGCACCGAGGACAGAAGCTGTTTAAAGACTCTGAAACCGGGCGTAGCTTTTCATTACATCACTATTTTAACTTTTTACAAACTTCTGACACTCGCCAGTGTGACGGATAGCCATGTTGCAAAATCACAAAATATAATTCAATTCAAATCAAGATAAGTAAGACAATGACATGTTTGTGATTGGGGTGAACTGGCCCTTTAAGGTCAACATCTCAGTTGTTTTCCTCTTCGGCGCCTGCTACTGGTTGGCTTTAGATTACTTTGGTTTGGTGTCCAGTGTGGACAGAAATACCCAGTGACCACGGGTGTGAGAATGTTCTTGTTATTTGTCCTCAATGCCGGTGGGGGAGCGTGGATATTAAAGAGTTAACTACAATGCAGGGAAACCAAGAACAGGGTACCAAGAACAAAGACATCAGTTGTTGGAGAGCAGCAACACAAGCACCTCAGGGAAAATTAGGATTTAGGAGCCATGTGATCAGTCATGAGGTTCAGAGATTATTTAACGAGCTCAGCAAGCCGACTTACTTTGAAAAGAGCCGGCAACAACAACAAAAACAACAACGATAGCATCGTCATGTGAGCACTGGGATGGCAACACAGAGTTACAAAGCCAAAAGCTTCACCAGGGGGCATCAAAACCGATAACAACAATTACGCCGCGGTCCAAAATCAATGACGCACTTTGTTTGTTCCTCATTTTTGTTGTAGAAGTGTGTGTCCGCAGGGAACAGAATTTACTCTCCAAAAAAAAAATGAAATCCATTTGATTTAAAAAGAGTTTCACGGTGCAGCTTAACGAGCTGTTTTCTGGCGGGAGCACAAGACACCTCGGCTCTTCAGAATAAAAGGTGCTGATCCTATTCAGAGGCAGATACGAACATCCTCGCCTCGCTCAGCGCTGCAGCACTTCTGGACCCGCTCACAGATTACCAGACACTTTGAATCAATACCTCCGGAGTCCTGTGCAGGGGCCGGAGCTGCAGACATCTCTGCACCGGCCCCAGTTGCGGACACCTTTTGGTTTTAACCCAAAAGAAAACTTTCACAAAACCTTTGCGGTCTCATTATGATTACCAGTGGGGAGTCGTTGCTGAGGAGCAGGTGCAATGAGGCATCACAACCACGAGATACTGCTGCAACCTGAAATGAGGCTTGGCGGCCATTGAGAGCCATGGCAGAAGCATCTTCATCGGCCCCTCTGGAAATACCCAGGAGTGTTTTTACGACGTCACAAACCCGACCCGTTTCAGTCCTACGTCAAAAACAAATAAATCGTCAAATCAAACCCCAAAAACACAAATAAATGCCCCAGGTCACAGGCGTGTTGGACAAAAAGAACACACATCTCACAGGAAGATGTGCAATGATCAGTAGCTTTAGAAGAATCCGTCAGAGGGCAATTTCGATGTGCAGAACATCGGCACTAATTAAACGTCTCTCAATGATTAATTTCTTTAATAACTCGTGGACAAGCTGCCGAGCATCAAAAGCCGCGTCGCCGTCAATACGTTAGTTCCTGACGAGCTGTTAGCATCTCTTAATTGGCCTCCGTTCCACATCGGCAGACAGAGATTTTAAGTTTTGAGAACACAAATTGCGTTATAATTTGAAAAGGCAAAATCGAGATACTCTACCTTAATCAACAATTCACTCCAGTTCGGCGGTAACAAATTAATTAAATCAGATATGTTCCGTCTGTCCCAGGGCTGTATCCCGTCAGACTATCAACTTCCTGTTGGGCCTAATTTGCCAAACCCTTTGTTGATATTTGAAGTTATTAAACAGTAAATATACCCTTTGCTTAGAAAACATCATATTCTCGCATCCTTTACTGAACATCCGCGCTAGCTGATTGCCCCCGTCTCTCAGAGGTTTTCCAGAGTATGATGTTGTCCCTCTGTGTTGTGACGGCGTCGCTCTCCGTGTACAGTAAACACAGCCAGTGACTCGTGACTCCATCTCAAGCTCTGGGGTCACTCCGCGCTCACTGGGCGCTCCGTTTACCCCTCAGTCAACCCTCCTATCTCCTGCACTCCTCTTTGTCATGTCTCCCCGTCTCACCGCCGTCCACCAGTCTCTCTCTCCGTGTGTAATACGTAAAGTGATTCAGTGGAAAGCACACGGCCACGGGGCAGTGTCTGTGTCCTTGAATTTGACGGATGTGCTCCAAACGGACGTGTTTAGAGCAGAGAAATAAAGACTCACACCATCTTCCACTGGGCATTATATCATATGCATTTAATCTCTGCTAAAATTATTCTTCACCAACCGGCCTTTGATGTTTATTTGACACTCGTGAGCCTTCGAGGCTTCAGATGTCTTTGAATGGCCAGAACTGCGTTACAATAACAGAAGTAATGCTTATTTAATATCTGGACTCTTCAACATCATTTGGATCATCACAACGACTGAAGAGTTGCAAATCCCTCACATAAAACAAGCCTTTTAAGCCCAGTTTCTTCTATAATCGTATTAAAAACAGGACTCGGTGTTGCTCAACGGCTTAAAAAGGGCAGCGGCTCCCGTAATCTGATACAGCCAGTAAACTAGTCTTTTAAATGTTGAATCGTTATGTAGCTAAATACGCTGGGTCTTGGTGGAGAGCCAGAATGTGGATCCAAATGACTCCTCGTCTGTTGATAAGAATAACTTGATGCTCAGTTTGTCTGTGCGTAGCTGCATTTGTGTCCTTGCAGAAGCTGCACTGCTTTCTCACTTCCTGTGAGGTCGACCTCCACAGGCTCGGACACGCCATCTGTCACGGACACAGCGTGTGTGAATGACATGGTGGGAGGATGTTGGTGAGGATGAAACTCGCTGCTTTAAAATGCCGTCGCACACCGATGTGTTGTCTGTGACTCAGAGTAGGTGACGTTGGGAGGCTGTCCATATAATATATTATTTGCATACAGATGGATCACTCATTAGGGAGAATCTGAAGAAATGTGAGTGGAGATATAATGAATGCAGATGAATCTACTGTATATGGGGCACATGGGGTTGGTTTATAGTTTGATGAGTGGGAAAAACAAAAGGATCTTAACAGCTGAATATATATAGGGGATTTCAGTCTGACGTGTTATTCTCCCCCACCATCATCAAAACGCCAAAGGAGGAATTATCTTTCCGGAAGAAAAAGTCATCCCTTTAGAGGACCAGAGACTCGAAGCCTGGTGGACTGGTGACTATGGGTTAAGAGTGGGCATTATTTCTTTTTAAAAGGCCAAAAAGGTCATGAAGTGCCGACTTTGTCTCTATTTGTGCCTACTATAAACCCTGCTGGTTGCATCTAGCAAGCTCAACTGCAAATGCAACAACTTGTAGGTGCGTATATCTCTGTGACGAGCAGTTTAAAGACATTATCTCTGATATGTGTGCCCTTTAGCAAACAAGACACTTCCCCGCTCACGCAATGCGGCTCACACTGTCCCACAGCGTGCACAACGCCTGAACAATCAGAGAGGTAGGAGCAGGAGTCAGACTCAGCCCCGCGGCCTAATGGACAGCTCCCGCCCTCATCCGCAGCCGCCATTGATGCCGAGCCTCTTCGGAGAGACCGACATCACGGAAAACTTTCCCATTTACTTGTGTCATGAGTGGAGAGCTTAGATAGATCCAGTCGGGCATCGCCCCCCCCCCTCCCCGCCCCTTCAAAAAACATCTGACACACTGACTGATGTGTCTGATGTTTCATATTCAACACGGCTGCATGTGTTTTTGGCACCTGGCTGCCTTCGAAAAGAGAAGGGGAGGGTGTGATGGGGGGGGGGGCGGTCGTGGGTCTCCAGAATGGAGTCACGACTGCTTCATGTTTGCAAACCTAACGGACCACCGCAAGGCCAACATCAAACCAGCAGAACACCTGTTCCCAGACAGAGTTCCTCGCTCAGCCGCTGCTCACATGAAAGGACCGGAAAGTTTTTGACTAGGGGGCGGGGGGGAGGGGGAGGGGGGAATTGCAGCAAAGATCAAAGCCGTGGTGTTGTGTTTAAATGGCGGAACGGAATGGTTTTCAATTGATGAATGTGTTGAGGTCCGTGTGTTGGATGGAGACAGCTCCGGCTGTGATGTTGGGGACATAAGGCCCCTGATTAGGCACCGGAACCGGCATTTGTAGCACATTTTGAGATGGAACTAACAATGTATGTCAACATATTTCCAAAGCAGTCTTTTAATCCTGTCAAGAGTTGGAAAAGTACTGATTTTGTTCTCTTCCATAGAGGCTCAGCCTCAAAGCCCCATGCTGAATTTGAAAGCAATTGAAATGTCAAAATTTCCATGTTCTCACTTACAGAGAGAGACAGACACTGGCTGAAATTCAGGGGCTTGTGTTTGAAGTGTATCCCCCCCAGAGAAAGATGGCCCTCACGCTGTCTTTCATTTGCTTTTTTCCTACTTTGTGAGGATATTAGAAAAGTGAAGAGAACCAAGCACAATATAAACACTGGATTACCACTTCAAAATATCTCCAGCGTGCAGGTGTGAAGGCCAATAAAATGCAAAAGCTAATATTTGCATTGTATCCTCTTGAATAAAAAGGGAATAAAAAACTGTGTGTGTGTGCAGAAAAGTGTGTGCGTATTACTGCATATGGACTGTATCATAAATTATGCATAAATGGTTGCTCAGGGTGCACTCTAAGAGGCTATAAAGGAAGATAGCGCATGGAGATTAAAGTGACTTGCCTTTCAATTATCACACCTCCTGTTAATAAATTCACTCCACCATTTGAAAATTGATTAAATGTCAAAAACAGGATGCAATAATGAGAGATATGCTTTGTGAAAATGCTCTCTTTTATTTAATATCTAGAGGATTGTCCTGAAAAACAAAAAACACATTCATTTCCCCCCAGTGATGAGTTCTTCTGAGAGCGTCAGAGGGTTTTTAAATTGAGCGAAGACAACGCGCCATGAAACGCCACCGCATCAGGCAAGCGCCACTCTGCAAAGGCCGAAACATAACATTTCCCGCCTTCCTCTAACTCACCATAACATTATGTTCCTCCCCCTTTGGTAGAGTCTCCACTGAGGTTAGCAGCCATGGTTGCGCAAATATTCATTAGGCGTAAATACAAAAATCAGAGTGATTCACCTTTCGCCCTATCAATTTGAATGCACAGCATAACTAATGTATTCAGTTAAAGTAATAGGATGGCACCAATGCTGCAGTGGCAACCTTCAACAACGACAACTCCAATAATGGACTGAGCCCCTTTGATTATGAGCATACCCTCCACCTTTATCAGCGGTAATGATTTTTCCAAAACATCAAAGTGTAGAAATACTGTCGGCCGCCCAGTTTTCTCTTCATACTTATTAAGTCTGAACCCAAGATCTTCTTTGTACTTTGTAATATTCGGAAATATGTGAGGATAAAGGCACACGAGATGCATCCACATAAGATTGAGGATGATTGCAGTGTATTTTAAATTGGGATTATGTTGTACAATTCAGTTAGTACATAAAAAGGAGAAAAAACTACTTCGGATATCAATTTCATTATTATAAAATATTATTATTATTCAGCAGTAAAATATATCCCACACCGTACTTTATTTATATTGGTTACAAAAATTCAAGAGACCCTTAAAGAAGAACAATATAAATAATCTGCTTTTAGTAGCATTCTTTGAGAATCTATTCATCGAAGTTTGCACACACGTAGGAATATTGACTTTTCTGGTAAGGAGGAAAACACTTAACAGTTTGTGCATGTCGTCAATGTTGCTAACATTAGATCAATCGCTTATCATCCTGTGTGGCATTTCTTTTTATCAGTCAGAGTTTCCCACTATAAATCCACAACGTCTGTCTTTATAGATAACTCGCTTCTTCAATCGCTGGATGCTGTTGTGCATTTTAAGCAAGTCCAACAAACAACTTTAAACTTACATTCAGTTGATCTCCGGATAGAAAAAACTTATTTTTTCCCCAAAGGGCAGTCCCTACAGTGGTTTTGAAAAAGTGGTCAAGATGTAATTTGGCAAGTTGTTGAAAGGCTCATCCAAGTGGGACAGACCTCGTGGGAATTTCAGCTCAGAGCCGTGAACTCCACGAAACATCACATGTTATCATACTATCGTGCTGACATTTGTCAGCACGATAGTGGCAGCAACGACTTAAAGATTGTAAACAAGACAACCAATAATGCTCACTATGCATTGGTATCAAAATACCCAATACACGTCTCAGATTCCGATAGAATATCAATACCCAAACGGGGTCTATAACGACTTTACTGGTTAGCGATGCGTTGATTTGTTAGCATGTCAGGATCACTACGGCTTAGTTGGCTGAAAAATGGTGGCGCTGCCAAAAAGGGGGAAAAGTGACGTAGTGGAAGATGGAGTGTCCATGAGAAGCTGATGAATTACGCGGCGGAGTTTTTGATTAGCTTTTTATCTGCTCACGGGACCCTAAGGGGGTGGGGGGGGGCGAGATTGATGGGCTGCACCGTGCTGACGTGGTGTTGTTTATTTGGCTGGAATGCAGGAAGAGGAGCAGCGAAGGCCACTTTCAGCACGCTCCGGTGGACTCGCTCGCCGTAGTAATTGTAAAAAAGGAGCTGGAGAGCAGAACAATAGCAAAATAGAAGGCAGATATTTCCCTTTGTGAAATCAAATCCTCCGTCTGTGAGAAAAAAAACAATTATTCCACATTTATTTCCAGTCGGCTGACCTCGAGAGGGCATGGGAGTGTATTAGAGATTTACATTCATGAAGTAGAAATCCTAAAATCGATGCACGAGCACAGTATTGATCTCCCGCATTTAGACCCCACCCACCCCATGTCCAGGTGTTATCTTTGCTGCCATGAAGAGAAGCACTCACACTATGCCTTAAGGTCACCTTGAGGAAAACTGTCTTCATGATATTTAGCTAAGGTTAGCGTTTACGCATGTATATAGTAATGATATTGCAAATGAGAATTCACATTTACCTCATAGGAAGAACATCTTGGAAGAAGTCCCTTTGGAATGACAAACTCTGAAACACTTGAATGAATGTTAAAGGATAAAGTGATAATGCTGTCGTACATGCATAGCTTATGATATGTACTGTACCTTTAAAAATATACCTATCTTGTCGATAACATGTCATGGCCCATGCATACACACACATGTGGTTGCACAAATGAATAAAACATGACTATTTTCAGCACTATTTTGAGTAAACAAAAAAAAAATTGTGTTAACTTAGGTTTAATTGTTTTTAGAGATGTTGAGTTGTTTAGTAACTCTGCAAGTTACAGATAGTAATTATGTTACCTTTGAATAAATCCTTGAACATTTGAGTAGAAAGTGGGATCAGGAATGTAGGTGTGTTGTTTACATGTTTCTGCAGCCGGTGATTTGTGCGTTTGCAACTCTGACAAGCTAAAAATCACAAAATGAGAAAAAAAAACGCTTTCTTTTTTCTTCTTCTTTTAAATGTACCAATATGGCAGAACCACACTCCACCTTGTGGGTGTGCACTCTGACAACATCCATTTCCTTCACTTAGACCTAATGGCCTGGATTGAGCAACAAGCAGGCGTGCTCCAAACACAAGCCAAAGCTAAACAACCATGCGTAAAAAAGCAGAGTATTTCCAAAACGGGAGTCAGTGCATCCAGAGTGTCTGAAACTGTTGGGGCTAATCGGCCTTGATGAAAGTCAGTGTGCAGACCTCATCTCCCCTCATATTTATGGGATGGGAAACCAAAGGGCTCATATGCTGGTAAAGTGGATATGGATGGAAGCTGTCGCAGACACACACACGATGGGCGAGAATCAACCGCTGATCGTTTTAACAATGAACAGCCAACGTAAATCAAGTTTACTGTTGAAAAGGCATCCTGTAAAAAAGAAAAAAAGTGAATTATTTTGACCAAGCTGACTTGCAGAGAGGCATTTAATCTGTGCACGTGTTTACTGCAGCTAGCAACGCCAGTATCTTCCCCGGAGTCTGTGGCCTTCGGGTGCGACTAAACAACACCAGCATTTATTGAAGCGGTGTGTGGCAGCTGTCTCCAATTTGGCCTCGGCTGCTGGCTGGTTGGTAATCGGTCAGCTGCTCTGACTGATTGGCAATCAGTCAGCAGCCGATGCTGCTCATATAAAAGTACAGCAGAGCTGGAGTTGGAAAGAAGAGTGAGCAGAGGCGCTGTCGTGCGGGCTGTTGGAGTGAAATAAAGTGTATTACTGAATCGGACCATGGTGTTGGTGGCAAATCCTTGGTGCTTTAGGGGGAAACCCACGGGTGACGCCCTCGTTGCTGTTGATTCATGTTCAAAACCGTTCCTGTTTACCGTGCCCCCGTTGTGGTTTTCGGTCGTGCCGACGACGCCCGCGGATTCATCGTAGACGAGTTTCAGCCGCGTCGGGAGGCGTGTGCCCGCTGGACGGCTAAACTGATATTCGTGCCAATGGAAAAATCTGCTTTTGAATTGGCTACAGGATTGACTATTTGACTTCACCATCATCACAGATGGAGCTGTACACCTGGAGCCTTTTGATTTTTTTCATAGGTACTGCTGAAAGTCGGCATTGCTAAATCTCACTTTAATGAAACAACATACAATCCGAGCCATATAATTGACATTAGCGTGTTTCTCAGAGGACTTATGGTCCAGCTTGCGCATCCGCTCCCCTTTCCAGAGAGAGGGGTGTCTGTGGTGTATCCAGAAGAGCATATTTACCATCTTAGTCTAGACGGCAGCTGTGTTTGGTGAGCTGAAGTCAATGGCTAACACCTAAGCTGTGGAATCTAGTGTACCCACAGCCTTTGAACAGCTCCACAAAAATCTTCCTTGAACTCGCTTTTATAACCTTTTCCCACCACAGCCTTGCATTTATACGCAAATGAGTATTAGTCAAGTGTCAGCCTTAAAAAATGATGACGTGTTCCTGCACTTTTATGTTATATTACGCTTCGCTTTTTGGTTTCCATCTCCTACAGACAAACTATGCTGCTCTTAATCAAGTGACACTGAGGGAGAATCTGCAGTTTTTTGCTTTAAAAAATGACTTATTTTTTTCATTCCGCTGAAAGCTTCCTAGATATGTCGTACTTCAATTTCTTTGAAATGCTGCAGCTCATTTATCACCACAGGCTGCTCTGTGTGCCGTGATTTTTTAAACGTTTATCCTGAATAAGAAAGCTATGCAGTCTTATCTTTTTTGCAGAAAATATGAAAACATTATTGTGGCAGCTGTCCCCAATCTGGGCTCGGCTGCTGGCTGGTTGACAATCAGTCAGCTGCTCTGACTGAGTGGCAATCAGTCAGCAGCCGATGCTGCTTGTATAAAAGGGCAGCAGAGCTGGAGGGAAGGAAGAAGTGAGCAGAGGCACAGTGTTGCGGTCTGCTCGGTGTGTGTTTTGCGAAATAAAAGATGTCAATGAGCGAAACCTCTTGGTGCCTGGCTGGTCCTTGGTGCGGGTGGGGGAAACCCACGGGTAGCGGCATGAGTCGTGCTACAGTGGGGCCCCCGGGAACCCAGCGCCTGGAAGGGATGCGGCCAGATCCAGAAGAGGAGCTGATGAACAGCTTGGGGCAGATGCTGGCCCGTATCGAGGAGATGCGGCGGGCAGAGGCGGAAGAGAACCGCCGGTTCCTCAAGGCCCTTCTGGACCCGCCGGCTCTGCGGCTGAACCCCGTTCCCCAGGAGACGTCGGAGCTGCCGACCTCCGAGGTCCAGGACCCGTCGGAGCTGCCGACCTCCGTGGTCCAGGACCCGTCGGAGCTCATGACCCCCGAGGTCCAGGACCCGTCGGAGCTGCCGACCCCCGTCCCCCAGGAGCCGTCGGAACTGCCGACCTCCGAGCCCCAGGACCCGTCGGACCCGTCGAACCCCGAGGTCCAGGACCCGTCGGAGCTGCCGAGCCCAGGAGCCGTCGGAGCTGCCGACCCCGGAGCCCCAGTACCCGTCGGAATATAATAACCTAATAAACTATTCACCAAACAGCATACTGTTGACAAACTCTTGGATAACTACACTATTAATGTTTAACTGAAAAGGGTGTTGATGCACACATAATAGCAGGCCGGGTTAGATGCATCGGCTGGTAATAAGTCAGATTACCGTGTTTTCACCGCCTGTAGAACATGTCTGATAATTCAAAGAGTGGTCAAGCACTTAACCGGTTTCTGGTCATTTCTTATGACGGCTGCCCAGACCTGTCAGCGTCTATAACCCTTGCGCTCCTCCGTGATGTCCATTCGACTCCTGGGAGGAGGTTTGGCAGAGGGGGGGTGGTGATGCCATGAGATTGGAGGTGGTTCCAGCTCACCACAGGCAAGTCTTCCTCCACCCAGCCCCCTGCTCTTCTTTTGGCTCCAAAACCAGCAGGAAAAAAAAGGTCAACGCATCTTCTGCTGCCTGCCACGTTATTTGCCCTTTTTTTGCTCGCCAAGATCCCCCATTGACCTCCAGTCAGGTCCCCTTCTCCCTCTCGGCTGAACTCGGGTGGCACTCCTGCAAAACAAGATTTAAGCTGTGTCCTTGCTTTGTTCGCTTCCTTTTTAAACAGCTATGAACCACCAGAGGTCGATTTTATTTTCTTCCATTTCAAACAGTCATTATGTGCCTCTGGCTTCTATCGAGATTATAGACAGTGTTGCTGGACCACAGAAAATAGATTAATTACTTCTGATGTCGTCCTCTCATTTCCTGGGTTTTCATTAGCCGTGCCACCCTGCTCTCTTTATCCAGTATCTCTGTTCCATTCTCTCGTGTGCTGTATTTTCCAGGCTATGATATTTATACAGGGACCTGAACAATGAATGCATGAAAGCAATGCTGTCCAGTGAAAATCACGTATCTCCGAAATATCAGCTTTTTATGAGCTAAGAAAAAGAAACCGTCTTTTTTTGCTTTTTCTTTCAATCAAGGAATAATTTTATATAAACCAGTTTATTTATGAAAATCACCACATTTGGAAATAGGTTTTTAGTCTTGAAACAAATCCAGGTAAAAGACAACGTCCCTTTTGTATCCTCCTTTACTATATGTGTATGGAATTTAATATCGTAGATATATGTATATGAAATTTAAATAGAAGCAGCCAAGTTCAAAAAGTATTTTAAAGTGTTTTGTGCAACAACGAAAAGACAACAAAACAATACAAGTACAAACCCTATTTGTTGGACTTTCAGTGTACATTGCAGATTTCGTACCTTCATTGGCTCTTTACTAAGTCTCACATGTCTTCCCACCCCCAATCGTCAGCAGAGGTTTTTTTTCCCCGTCTCTCATTGTCATTTAGTTATTTATCCATCTGCTGACAGACACTCCTAGGGATTATTCATAATGAAGAATTAATTTTTTTATTGTAGATGACTTGGCTGCACAGTGGGGAGTACAGTAAGTATCATGCATAGATAATGCAGTCAGGTGTGAGCTATATATATATACTTCAAATGTATATAGCACTTTTCCAGACACTCAAAGACACTTTATATAAGGCATAAACAAACGGAACAAAAGTAAATAGAAAGATGAGGAACAAACAAAACAAACAAAAAAACTACACGGAACGAGTCATGTAGTGGAGGGGAGGGGGGAGGGGTTAGCAGGTGAAGGAGAGTTTGAAGAGGTGGGTTTTGAGGGCTTGCCTGAAAGATGATAGGGTGGGAGCCTGACGGATGGGGAGGGGCTTCCAGATGGAGGGGGGGTGGTGCAGCAGCTGAGAAGGCCCTGTCACCCCAAGTCTGACGCTTAAATTATATATATATATACTAGCGTTCAAAAGTTTGGGGTCATCCAGACAATTGTGTCTTCCATGAAAACTCACTTTTATTTATCAAATGAATTGAAAATTGAATAGAAAATATAGTCAAGAGTCTTGACACACATGAAAAATTAGAGGGAACATTGGTCAAGACATTGACAAGGTTAGAAATAATGATTAATATTTGAAGTATTAATTTTGTTCTTCAAACTTCAAGCTCAAAGGAAGGCCAGTTGTATAGCTTATATCACCAGCATATGTAACGACTCGTGTGTAGACCCAAATGCTATGGAGGACTCAAAATGACTTAAGTATAAATAAATAAATAAATAAATGCATGAATAAATACAAGAATAAATGAATAAATGCTTAAATAAATGTATAAATACAGAAATAAATACAAGAATAAATGTATAAATACAGAAATAAATACAGCAATTAATATATATAAGTTATAACTCAACAGGACATCATTAAATAAATGTATTTCTACATTTCTGTATTTCTTCATTTATTTATATCTCTATTTATGTGTCCACACGTATTTCTTCATTTATTTATGTGTGACATTTACGTGTCCGTATATTCAAATGAGCTGGGCGGTCCGAACCTCATTGTTGAACAGGATTAGCAAGACAGAAGCAATCGATCCCTAGCACTTGGATCTGTAGACGAACAGCGTTTATTATGCATTCTTGTCTGTACATTCTAAATACTACTGTTGAGTCACGGAATGTAATTTAAGGATGTTTTCAGCCGAGAAGTTAGTTGTTTAAGCATCAAATCTGTGGTCGGTTTATCGAGATTCAGTCTAATAAGGATATGCGACGGAGATTTGAGGTCCGGACCAGTGAGCTCCGGGCGGTCAGCGCGCAGCCGCCGAGAAAGCCTGATCTCGGCAGGACTTTTGAAATGCTCCGCTGGCTCTGACGTCTCTAAACATGAGATATAATTAGGTTTTGAGGATCTAAAGAGCACAACGAGTTTATTATTTACTAAAAGATAACGTTACGTCAATTTGACTGAGGGTTAAGATTCATAACTTCATATTGTAGCGACCCTGGGTCAGGAAAGCTACGAGACGTTGTATATTTATTATCGTTTATTCGTAGCCTACGCCAAACAACAGTGAACACCGCAACACATTCTACTCCACTGTAAATTATTTTACAGTGAATAATTCATGCGCAAGAACAGTTGATGTGGTGACGTCACAAGACCAGAAAGACCGTCAGTCTGGACTCCCAAAACCAGACTCCAAAAGTCTGTACTCAGTGTTCTTGGAATTGATAACTGAAGTCAAAAAGCTGTCTAGGCTAACTTCTGCTAACGGTGAGCTGAGTCAACTTCAGCGTCATGTGCCAGGCAGAAATAGTAGAGCACAACACACCAGGTGCATCACACTCCTGTGACCAATCATGCTTTAGACAGAGAGCTCATTTGAATATACGGACACGTAAATGTCACACATAAATAAATGAAGAAATACGTGTGGACACATAAATAGAGAAATAAATAAATGAAGAAATACAGAAATGCAGAAATATATTTATTTAATGATGTCTTGTTGATTTATAACTTATATTTATTCATTCCTGTATTTATTTATTTATTTATACATTGATTTAAGCATTTATTTATTCATTTATACATTTATTTAAGCATTTATTTATTTATTCTTGTATTTATTCATGCATTCATTTATTTATTTATTTATACTTAAGTCATTTTAAGTCCTCCATAAAATGCACCCTCGACTCCAGGGATCCTTCGAACTTATATTCCACACTCTGGAAACGGCAGGCAGAGTATCAACAGGACGAAGGGCTGGTAGGTTCTCGGGGAGTTGGACTAGCAGGTTAACAAGGGACAGGAAATCCGTCTAGAAACGAGTGCTGGAGAGTCTGGCAGTGTGTGTGTGTGTGTGTGTGTGTGTGTGTGTGTGTGTGTGTGTGTGTGTGTGTGTGTGTGTGTGTGTGTGTGTGTGTGTGTGTGTGTGTGTGTGTGTGTGTGTGTGTGTGTGTGTGTGTGTGTGTGTGTGTGTGTGTGTGTGTGTGTGGGGGGCAGGAGACTATATAGGGATTTGATTAGTGATCAAAGACAGGTGTGTGAACAGGTGGAGGAAGTCAGACTGACGAGGTGGGAGTGACTGAACCACAGAGTGAGGAGCTGAACTGTGACAGGTGTGTGAACAGGTGAAGAGAGTTAGACTGACGACGGGGAGTGAAGAGGGTGTGGAGCTGAAACTGTGACAGCATAACTGTTTTCAGCTGTGCTAGCATAATTGCACAAGGGTTTTCTAATCAGATATTAGTCTTCTAAGGCGATTAGCAAACACAATGTACCATAAGAACACTGGAGTGATAGTTGATGGAAATGGTCCTCTATACACCTATGGAGATATTTCATTAGAAACCAGACGTTTCCACCTAGAATAGTCATTTACCACATTAACAATGTATGGTGTGTATTTTTGATTAATGTTATCTTTATTGAAAAAACAGTGCTTTTCTTTGAAAAATAAAGACATTTCTAAGTGACCCCAAACTTTTGAACGGTAGTGGATATATATCCTTTCTCACCACCACCGTCCATCCCACCTCATGGCAACACATCTCTTCTCTCTACCGCCCAAAGTAGAGGGGAGATAAGAGGACAACGAGCGTCTGTATTTCATGATTGGCTGAAGTGAGATCATCATGTTGACACCTTTGTCAGAACCTTCCGGAGAACAAAGGAAAATCTGACTTTTACTGTGTAACCCTGAGAAACTCAGGCTCACATTACACTTGGCCTTCGTGGGTGAAGTCTGGTTGTTTCCCATCCAGGCGGCTGGACGCCGGCCGCCTGGAGGAACTAAACCTTTTAAGTGTTCTCTGTCACTTTACATTTCCAGCCTTGTTGTAACATTGCAGGCTGCAGAGCAAAGGACACGGCAGAACATTAGCTGTACTGGAAGCAGAGCGCCTTCGGGCTACAACTCGGTTCAAACAGCGGACTACCAGCTCCACAAACTGGAAAAGTTATGTCAAAGGAAAAGTTCTGCTGCACTTTTTATGAGACCTTGGTTACCACACACAATATTGAATATCTGTTACATTTCTCATGTTTATGTCTGTGTTGGTTGTGTTACCTTTTTGAAAAAAAGGATGTGAAGTGATATTTAAAACCCTTTCGGAGAGCAGTGAAGCAGGATTATGTAAAAAAAGGAGATTGACATCTCAAAGTATGAAATGTACCAGTATGTATCAGTAACTGCTGTCGGCAATGAGTCAGGTTGAAGACATATACACAATTACACCTACTTTAGGTGTGTTAATGACAGACTGTGGTGTGTGTGTGTGTGTCTGTGAGAATGTGTGTGGCCAAAGGCGTTATTTAGGCTAAGATATACATCGAGCTGACGTGCATGCACCGATGTATTCTGTACAGGTTTGTTGTGTCCCAGGAAAACGAACGTATGAATATGAATTTATTTCGGTTACTAAGGACCGCTCCTTCACATTGCTCCCCTCCCATCCACACATCTCCTTCCTCCACCTTCTCACTGGTGTCGCAGTGCAATCTTCTCATGCAAATATCCTGGGGAGGAGGGTGGGCAGTTGCTGTGGCCAACTTGGGAACGTAAATTACATTTGCATGTGATTTGAGGGGAACTCGGGGCTCAGTGGGAGCCGCTTTGCAGGAATAACAAGTCAGAAGACGGGCTTGATTGCACTCTTCTCTTGACTGACTTTAAGGTTTCTCTCTCTGTTTTTGCTTCATGGTTTGGAGTAAATTGGTCACATTTTCACACTCAGTTGCTAGTTTCTAAGCATTACCGAGCTAAAAATAAAACTAATAAATTTAAATAGGAGAAGGCGATATATTCTACCGTGCGTGATTATGTTCCTTTTCTTGTAAATAAATGCTGATTTCACTTAAGTCATTTTTGGAGGCAGTAGATTTTTAGAGCATGTTGACTTGCATTGCAGTCTGTCGTTCCTTATATTTCATCTACCTTCATGACTATGTAATTTAAACACTACAGCCTTTAAGAAGGAATAATGTATGAATTTAATGCTATGTTTTATTCATACAATACATATCAATTTGATTATAATGCCATAGTTGAAACAATTCCTTACTTTATTGAATATACAGATGTAGCAAATATTGCCTTTTGATTTAGTTTATGTATTAATTTATGTAAAATTGTCAAATATTACCATATTCTCAGGGGAGACTGTTTAAAGAGTCTTTTAAAATGTATTCTCTGAGACATTTGTAATGTGGATTGTCCGTCAACATGAAAAATAATCGTCCAAATATTTTACAACGAAACTTTAAATGCAATCTCATTCAGTGGTATATTATTAGTTTGCCCCATCACATACAGGACTGTCTCAGAAAATTAGAATATTGTGATGAAGTTCTTTATTTTCTGTAATGCAATTAAAAAAACAAAAATGTCATGCATTCTGGATTCATTACAAATCAACTGAAATATTGCAAGCCTTTTATTCTGATTTATTGCTGATTAAGGCTTACAGCTTAAGAAAACTCAAATATCCTATCTCTAAATATTAGAATATCATGAAAAAGTATACTAGTAGGGTATTAAACAAATCACTTGAATTGTCTAATTAACTCGAAACACCTGCAAGGGTTTCCTGAGCCTTGACAAACACTCAGCTGTTATAAATCTTTTTTTTAACTTGGTCTGAGGAAATATAAAAATTTTATGAGATAGGATTTTAGAGTTTTCTTAAGCTGTAAGCCATAATCAGCAATATTAAAAGAATAAAAGGCTTGCAATATTTCAGTTGATTTGTAATGAATCCAGAATGCATGACATTTTTGTTTTTTTAATTGCATTACAGAAAATAAAGAACTTTATCACAATATTCTAATTTTCTGAGACAGTCCTGTACATGCCACAGCAGCAGTCCTGTCCAGCAGTTCCCATGATGCAACAGGCCACTTTATGTAACACATCTCTGCAGGAACTGGAGCAGAAAACCAGACAAGCCAATCAGAGGACTCCCTCCGCCCATCCCCTGATAGCTCATCCCCCTTTCTATTTAAATAAAATCGTCTATGCAGAAAGCATAATCAGAAGAGTAATTCAACTTTCCGAGCAGTGGCTGGTTACGTTTTCATTAGTCCCAAATTAGTAATCAATATGTGATTCTCCTGGAGAGGAGTTTGTTATACTGCTGGTAATTGCTTCTTATAATATGCAGAAATGCAAATGGTAAAAGGATCGGTTCAGAAGTTGCATGCCGAGACTGAGGATGACAATGGAAGCTTTTGTTCGCCAAGCTTTGAGAATGACTGCAGAGTGGCGCCAGGGAATTACAGTCCTCATTTTGGTATCTCTAACGGACATTAAGTTCCAATTAAAAGAGGAAATGGAGCGTCCTGAAATCAGAGGATTGACTGACAATGATCACATGCACGACATATTGCCAAAGCTGAACCAATTTAATAGCCCACTTCTACATTAGCATCCAAATGTACCATCCGCGGTAATCACAAGAGTTTTGCATATACTAATCTGTTGTTATGCTCTATTAATTACTACATTTAAGTATAAAGTAGTGTTAGCTATGTTGCTTTTATTTGCTTTATATCACATCTTACGAATGCTCGGTCTCTTAGACAGGTGGATGTTACTCCCCTATGTCCTCACATGGCAAATAGCCGTTTCCTTGTTTATTATTGCTCCGAATTTAGCATCTTTAAGTTTAAATAATGAATGATTTGATGATGCCTCTGGGGTCGGGGAGTCGAGACTACAAGTGCTCTTTCACAATACTTTTCACTGTTGAATAGGTTGCTGATTGGAAAGTCGACAGAGGCTGCACTTAACCCTCCTGTTATGTTGGTTTCTTAGGTACAGCCATGTTCCGGGTCAATGTGACCCAGTGAATGTTGAATCATACAAAAGTTGTCAGAAACCAATAAATCCTATAAACTATAGTTCGTATCTCATCACCAACACCATTGGTAACAATTCAATTAGTTTTTTGTGGAATTGAGTTATTCACCCCTCCATTGATCAGATTTCAATCAGGACAACTGACTTGTTTTAATGAAAAATACATCTTCAAACAATTTTTTAGGTACATTGGAAAAATATAAATAGCATACGTCTACCATGACATTTATTTTGTAATTTTCTTTTTTTCATGGGGTGATGTAGATAAATAGAGATGAGACACCTGTGCTGGCCAGGGTCATATTGACCCGCTCACAACAAATCAAATAAAGGATTTGTATTGAAAGTAAACTTTAGTTCTGTTTATTTATAGCGTTAAGATGCATACATTATATTATAGAAGATGACCAAAGGCCAGCACACAGTCATCCTCTTGGTGCAGTCGTATGTATCTGCAGAGTGTAATGTTGTAGGACTTCTCAGCAACCATTTTGTATGTTTGGCCCCTCCCCTGATAAAAGTGTGCGTGGAGTTTTCCGTCAAAATAATATCTGTATTTCTCGCACAGGTGGGTCGTTAGAAAGAGAGAGTGTGCGTCTGAGATTGTGATGAAACGGGGTGTGTGTGACGCTGTGTATGTGTGTGTGACGCTGTCAGACAGTCTATTAGAAGTCCTTTAGGACCATATTTATGAGGAGAGACGTGAAAGAAACCCTTACTTTAGTGTCCCATATCCAATAAAGGTGTATTTAGGGGGAACGTCTGAAGATGAGAAATATTGTTTACTCTGTAAAGTGTGCTTCTCATGTGTGGTGATGGACACATCAGGATAGAGATGGTTCCCATAACAACCACCTGGTTCTTTTGTTTGACGTTTGAAATGTGTACAACTTTATATATGGGGCTTTGAACAGGTGTGTGTGTGTGTGTGTGTGTGTGTGTGAAATGTGGTGAAACATGGTGGAGGGAGTAAGAAAGACTGTCTCACAACTTGACACTTCTGACCACTCATTGCCTCCACTTTCACATCATCTCTGTAATATAAACCAGGGGGGGGAGGGGGGTGTGCAAATACATTATATTTGTATTTATTTATTTTTTACATTGGCTACACTAAATAAGTTAAGCAGAAGCAGTTTAAAGTAATAACAAATATTTTTCCTTTAATTTACTAGCAACTTGACCCGCAACATAACAGGAGGGTTAACCACGCTGGGAGCTCATTTTCTCATTTGAGCAGGTTTGATTAGCTGTTATGTTATTCTGAGAAGGTCTGAATCTCAGGCAATATGATGCAATGATAAAAAAAATAAAAATCAATAGGTCAAATTAGCATGTCATTTTCCGCAAAAAGCAGCACGACGCTCTTTATTCACGAACTCCATCGCGGCCTTTGAGGAAAGCTGAAAGGTGTCGAGGTTCTCTCGTTCCGCTTTCAACGTGTTCAAATCTTGACGGAGGATCTCGTGTAATGCGGCCCACGCTTTCCGTCTCCACACTGAGCCTCATCTGCAGCCCACTGCTCAGGTAATTAAGGATAATGGACATGAGCCATGGAGGTTTGTGTCCCTTCTGCCAGAACGGAAAAAAAAGAAAAGCTGATTAACCGGAGCACGCTGTGACAGAGAGACGACGTCGGTGGTGTGACCAATCAGACGGACTGGACTTTTCCTCTTGCGTCATAACTCCCTGGACCTTAATCTGCAAACTTCCCTGTATCCATCCCCGTAGGAGGCACTATTGTCTTCTTAGGCCGGTGGATTGCTGGCTCACAGAATTTGGCCTTTCATCCATGGAAACACATTCACTGAGACTATGCTAACTTTGATTGCATCCTATTAACCTATAACAGCGGCTCCCCCCTGCTTCATTAATTCAAAGCGCTGTTCTTTTCATAAGAAGTAGATGTTTGACAAATCGCGGTTGAGATTTTCAGGGAACTTGGACATTTTTTTGGGGCTCAGGTCGACATGCTGGACGCTGTGCTCCCACTTCTTCACGAAAGATAAAGGTCATTTAAAAAGGTTGAATTCGCATGACTCATAGAATACTGAAAATGCCAATGTGATGCGACACAGCCGGATCCTGCGTGCATCCTGCTGGCTTCCCCGCTGTCATAGACCGGAGGTTGGACATAGGCTCGTCCCTGGCAACTGCTGCTGGACTCGGACCACATACTGCACAGGGCTCAACAATAAGAAAAGTCCACTTGATTCTCTCCAAAAGATTATTAAAGGCAATGCTGAAGCGCAACCGAGCATTTAAATTATCATGGAAATGGACTTTAGTGGTGGAGTGAAAGGAGGTGGGTGAGACTCTATATTCATTCATGTCAATTAAGATTAAACATGACAATTAAATTTTTTTGTTGTTGTTGTCATTTGATAACTATGCAACGAATTCCCTTCAGGCAAGTATGACATAAAACATTAAAGTTGAATTCTGCTGAAAATAATTGACAACATAATTGACAAGGTGAGCGATGGTCGTCTTCACAGCGTCAACATTCCCGCTGTGAAGACGCCGCTCACGTTGTAGTTATTATGGTTGCAGTCAGTCATCTCCACTCTGCCTTTTTATGAAATGTCTGATGATTTAATGCAGATATTATCCCAATAGACACATTTACATGCAGCATTCACGCGACATTGAAGCTGCGGTACACGTCTGGTTTTTCCGGGATACACAGTCTGCCATCAACATGTGATTGTGTAGCGTCGTAGTTTCACAGCAGCCGTTTTGACATGTCGTAGAAAGGCTAAAACACAACAACTGATCAAATGCATTATTGTTCCAGTGAGCCAGCATGCACAACTCCATGTCCCATAATTAATGTTATTAATCACACTGTGCTATGACAGACGTTGACAAGGGCCTGCAGGGCAGTGCTTAAAGTGTGTGTTTGTGAGTGGGTGGGGGAGAGAGATATTCAGGTATCACGATACAATAATCTTTTTGTCAATACCAAAAAGCTAGATGTCACAAATTGTGTATATGAGCGGGTGTTAAGAAGCTAAACGGGGATAATTCCCTTGCTCTGATAACATCTCCTTCAAACGACTGTTTTTTATTACAAGATTAAATAAATAAAAAACTAACAATATAGCTCTCCTCCTTTCTGATTTACATTTTTCTCCTATAAGAAATATGGTTGAAATTTGTGTCAACATTTCTTAAAACCAGTGGCGGCTGGTGAATTTTTTAGTGGGGGGGGGCGCAGTTTAAATAGCACTCAACAATGAGAAGAAAAGAGGTTTTGAGTAGAATATTGTAAAAAACAAAGCTTTATTTCAAGAACACAGCGTGCTCAACACTGTCCAATAACAACTATCAACACACTGTGACTTTGGGCATGAGAGGTTCAGAGCAGCTTGAAGGAACATTGGGCTGGGTTTCAGAGGTTTACAAAATAAAAGAGCTTCACCCTCACATGAAAGAGGTTCAGAGCAGAATAGAGTCAGAAAGAGATCACATGTTACATTGGGTGACAGAGCAGACCCACTACTGTAAAGACAAGTAGCCTCCTCTCTTTAAAGTTGGCAAACTTATCAATAACTCTCTGGTTAAAGTCAATCATGTCTGTAACCAGCCTGTTTCATTATTCTTGAGGGAATGTGTCTGTTTTTCAGAACTTCTTCGTTGTGTTTCGATGCCAGTTCGGTCTCCTACTGCTCTGCATGAAGCTAACTCGCTAACAGCTGTTAGCGAGTTAGCTCCATGCTCTTAGCTAGATAACTGCGGCAAGATTCGTGCTTTACACTTGTCTGAAGCTCTGTAGATCCCTCACCCCGTTGTAGTCCAGAGAGTTTCAGTCCCAGGCAGTGGTGTAGTGGGGATTTTTTTACTGGGGGGACGCTATTTTAATTAGGTCATCCCAAACAATGCCACATAAGTGCGCACGCGTGCAGTGCAATCACAAAACGGGCAGACAGGTCTACAGAAACCACCGGTATGCCTAGTCCTACTTTAGTTGCTGCAAAAAATCTGTGTTACTCACCGTTGAAATCATTCAGAGGAAACGCCACAGTGGGTCTGGATCCTTGCCAGATTCGGCTGCAGCCTGTCGTGACCTCTTGTCTTCAGCTGAGCGATGTCGTCTCAGCCAAGTTGTTACATATCCTGTCGGATCCCACTGGGTCAGAGGTGGACCATGTAGCTTTATGAACATCAAGGTGGATACCCGTTCAACCAGCAACCTGTTGCGCGTTGGGGTGATGATCAGATTCATCTGGCTGAATCCCTTTCACATTCTGCCGTGCTGCATGGTATCAGTCTAGTGCAGTTCATCAAGGGCCTGAGCTCGGCAGGTGTAGCATCGTCTACAGTGCTCTCCACAAAGTCTCGGAATGCATTTATTGCACTTACAGTCGGCAGCCTGAATCGTTGGCACAGTTCACTCACTTGCACCTCTCCGTAGCCAGGCGGCATGTTCTGAGCTGGTGGCCAGTTGTCGCGTTCCAGGACTTTCAGTTGAGCGAGCAAGTGAACATAGTCTGTGTCCGACTGGGCCTGCGAGGCTGCTCCACGAGATGATGCAGTAGTGAACATTCTATGGCTAAGGTTGTTGCTTAGACTCCGGAGAAATTGTTGACGATTGATGGTGACGATTTTGAGTTGTCTGTGAGCACAACTGTGCCCAGTCTGCCTTCTGATATGGCATTTTCAGCTGCAAGGACCTTGGTCCCAGGTCGCTCCCCCAGTCCATTGATAAAACGAATGCTCCGGTGGATCAGTTTGTCGGCGTAGGCTACTGATGTCGTGCGCTTTTGCAAACATTCTGACAACAGGGCTAACTCATTCAGTGTATCACACATGAGCGCTAAATCTAAAAGGAACTGCTTTGAAGTCAGCCGCTTTAACAGACCTTCATACAGCTTTCGATCGTTTGCTGATCGTTTCTCATCTGTCTTCGCAAAGCTAAAGTGTGCACATAGTGACTCGAAGTTATTCCAAACAGCGGATACTGTGCGATAGGAGCTGGCCACCCATCTCGTGCTCAACACACGGCCTATTTTTCCTATTTGTTTATGCAAATCAGCAGCACACTCAGCCAACTCTCTCTGGTTTAGGGGTGATCTGCTGTACAAAGTGTATAACTTGTCCATAAATGCCTGGAAATGATTCACACCACTCACGTCAGACACCGTGTCCCCACAGCCAGCACTAAACGATGGTTCAGGCAATGCCAGGTGATTATATTGGGGTACAGTTCCGAAAGCTGTTTGGCTACACCTGCTTTCCGTCCCAACATCACGCTCGCTCCATCACTTGCAAATGAAATTAAATGCTTCTTCAAGTAAGCGTCATCGAAGCCATGTCCTTGGAGGCATTTCAGCAAGTGCTGCATGATTGTGTCGGCTCTCTGGTCTGGAAGTTCGATCAAATCCAGAAACATAAAATGTGGTTCACAGCTCTTGTCCGTTTCACATTTGAGGTAGACAATCATGGTCGTTTTGCATCCCAGACTCGTTGACTCATCTATAAGAATCGAAACTTTACCTTCGATAGCTTGGATTCTTTGGCATGCTTTTTTACGCATCTCTGAACTTATATGGTCCACTATCTGTGATGCACTGTACCTGGAGTGCAAACCGATGCCTATGTCAACCCCATTTTCGTGTTGCAACTCCAGTAAATGGTCTGTCGTTCTGTGCCAAGTAATAAGCAGACCGGAATACAGCACATGTAGCTTTCAGCTTTGATGCATTCATGTTGTCACAGACCTTCTCAAGTGTCTCCTTTTTGGCGTTCTCTTGAATCCGCTGCGCAGTGGTGTGTCCATTTGATTCTTTGTGTTTGATGATTTTTTTTCTGAGGGACGTTAACATTCCGCTCTTGTCTTTTCCACTGTAAGTGACGGTGTAGGAACGCCATTCATCCGCCAATCTTGATCCTTGTGTTTTGAAAACGGATAAATCCGAAATTGATGTACATACTTTGCAGCCCAGTTTTCCAGCTTTGCAATCTATCCATGGGTATGCGTCTTGTTTCCTCCGCCACATCTCCTCCGTCCATATATCTGGGAAAGGTGAGCTTGAGCTAGAGCTAGCCAGGGGAACGTTGCTAGCGCAGTTAACGTTGCTAGCATTATCCACGTCTTCAGGCGGCTCTTCTGGTGATGTAGTAGCAGCTTCACTTGTAGCTGCTTCGGTGCTGCTAGCCTCTTTCTTCTTCTGAATTAAATTCTTTTTAGAAAAGAAGTCGTGCAAAGAACGCGGCGGGATCGCGTCAGTGACATTGACACTGTCATCACATCAAAGTTTGAGGAGCTGTCCAGATGCTGAAAGAGCGCCACCAGGCCAGGCATAAATTATGCCGTTCATTCCATTTAATTATATTCACGTACAGTATGTAGACACATATATTAATAATTAGATGGTCATCCGCCCCTCCCAAAAACGTGAGTTATTAAAAACGGAACGTTATCATATTGTTATGCAACAATCGTGCATTTATTTGGTTTCATAATCCCGAAACGTTTTTGTTGAAAAAATACCACCCGGAATCGCTGTTTTTGCAGGACTCTGGCGCAGCGCCGTCTGCTTTTTGCATCACGAGCGTGATGACGAATCATAATAGAAATAGTTTTTATTTTTTATTATAATTACTGTGAAATGTATTATGTTGTCATTATGACAACACATACACACTTGCAACTGATAACACTGGCAATGATTTTTATATTTATTAGACTATTTAAAAAAAAAAAAAAAAAATCATGCTCCAAATAAGTGGGGGTACGGCGTACCCCCGCGTCCAACGCCCACTACACCACTGGTCCCAGGACTTTGGAACAACAGACAGGGGGAACAAAAAACGAATTACTCATGGAGCATTCAGCTAACCAGCTCCGGTTAGCATATCGGCTAGAGGAGAATCTCCGGGTGTACGTCCTCCCGCGGTCAGCGATTTGCTGCTGAATTTTTAATTCCGGATGTTCGGGTCCCAACTCTTTCAGCCTCTTCTTGTCAATATCTGACCGTCGATTGAAAGGTCTTTCGCGTAGAGATACCACAGAGTTTTCAGTCACCGACGCCATGCTAACAACAAGCTTCTGCTAGCTATGTTGCTCGCGTACCTGCGTGGAGGTGGAGGTGGAGCTCCCTGGCAGGGTTGCCAGGTCTGTGAGATAAAACCAGCCCAAAAACCAGCCGAATATCAGAACTCAAAATATGCCCGTGCCAAACCATATACACTGCTTTTAAAGTCCAACAGCATTGCTATCATTGCCAACTGTATTGTAATATCTACAAAGTAACAACATATGTTTAGTTTGCCAGCATTAAAAGCAGTTTTCCCTCAAGTTATTTCACCTAGGTCCTAAAATGGCCTTGTGTAATTAGATACAGTATATTATCATAAATAAAATGTGTGTACGTGCTGATCTGGAGTCAGTTTGGTAGGATTTGGGTATGAATAAATTATTTCATTTAAAATATGGATTTTTATTTAAAGATATTCATGTAATTTGCATGCAAAATAGGTCTACCGAACCAAGGACAAAAAATTCAACCCACGCAACACTTCAAAAGTGGCCCGATTCCGCAGGAAAACCGCGGACCTGGCAACACTGCTCTATGGGCTGAGGGAACATACGGGTCTCTGATCTGCCGAATAATCCAATCGCGTGCACATTTGTGCGCACCAAGATTCAGTTTCATCCGCCAATGTGAAGCCGGTCATTGCCAAAACGACTGAAATGTTGTATCGATGCCGTACACACACGTTAGACCAGCGCCTCGAAAAAGGGGAGGGGCTTCTCTCCGTGATAATGGCGATATATTATATTTTTTCACATTAACTTAAGTGGTTGTTGACAGGGGCTTACGGTCTCCCACACACATTTAGCGCGTCAACACGGTATATTTACTATTTAAATGATTTGGCATATAATGTTTTTTGACAGGATTTTTTTTTTTCTACTTTTTTTTTCATCTCCAAATTTTAAGAGGGGCGGCGCACTAGCGCCCCCTATGGACGAACCGCCACTGCTTAAAACTCATGTGAAAACACGTTTTCAAAAAGCCACTTTTTTGTATTGAATCTGTAAAACTAAAAACACTTAAAATAGCCGAACTCATGCCATTAAAAACAATTCTTTCAATTCTCATCTGCAGTGGTTAAATTATTTGTTCTGAATTCTAGGTGAGCGCTCCCTCCCCAGAGGTTTCCTGTATCGTCTGCAGCGGGACTAATTCAATTTGTCTGTCCACCGCTGCCAGCTTCACGTCCCAGTCAAACCATGCCCTCAAACAAACTTGATTAAAACAGTATAATATATGTGGCTGCTAGATGATGCAGGTTGTATCCTGATGTACAAGAGTACCTTTGTTTATCCATTTAAATACTGACAGCGGGCCAAAAATAAGCTTGTAGGGCACTCAGGCCCACAGACAGCCACCTCAATGACAATACCCTTGTTGTTGTTAACATGGAAAACCTGTTGCTTTCTGTATGAAAGGCAGCAAAGGTCTGGTGTGTTATGCACTACACTTCAAACTCATCGGCTGACCTACTTTTGTTCGGAACCTGACATTTATTTGGCCTTTTTAATCAAACATCACAATGATCTTTACCCAACCCTATGATATCAACCTCAACCATAGTTTATTTTCCATAAAAATGATCTTTAATTATAACAGATAGTTGAGAAAGGGACAGTTATTGAATGTATTCCGGGTTTAATCAGATATCAGCCAATGTCTTTATCAGACCTTGAATATGACCTAAAACTTTTAACTATTTTTGTTTATTCATGTACATTTTGCTGCAAAAGGTCTGCAGATTGTGTTATTTATCGATTAAAAGAAAGTCTTGTCACAAAGGGACCAATAACTCCTTAACCTTCATAAGGCAAGAGCCAATTGGTCTGTGTGACTGACCGCACTTAACTTAGTACCTAGAAACCCTTTCTGTTCGTCTGAAGGGTCGTATCAAAGCGACTGTTAGGTTATGACTGAGCGTACACTTGACAGCTTCCTCACATTCAAGCTGCCTCATTTGTGAATGCGCTGAGGGTGGAGAGGAAAGGAATAAATGTTCGCCGAACACAATGAGGTTTTATCGTCTGGTGTGGAAAACCAAATTTCATGGGAGCTCATTAGACGGGCCTCCTCAAAGATTACAAAAGAAAGCATTGGAGAGTAGGATGAGCCCAACAATTTGATTTTCTCTACTCATTTAACTGCAAAATACCCAGCACTCAATCTGAAACTAATGAACTGGATCTTGATGTGGTTGAGATCAAAGGAAATGACGGCAACAAAAAGGCAAATGCACCTTTTTTAAAGAGTATTGGTCTTGAAATGAAAATAAATAAGCACTATTTGGGACAATCTAAACAAGTGTGTGTGTGCATGTAATTCAGGTGTTGTGTGCTTATTGGTTCACGCGTTCGTTACTTCGAGACTGGATTACTGCAACTCCTTATTATCAGGCTGCTCTAATAAATCTCTTAGGTCCCTCCAGTTGATCCAGAATGCTGCAGCTCGTGTTCTCACTAAAACTAAGAAAAGAGATCACATCACTCCTGCACTAGCTGCTCTGCACTGGCTCCCAGTAAAATCAAGAATCACTTTTTAAATTCTTCTCTTAACGTACAAAGCCTTGATTGGTGATGCACCATCATATCTTAAGGAGCTTGTAGTACCATATTGCCCCACTAGAGAGCTACGCTCACTAAATGCGGGACTACTTGTAGTTCCTAGAGTCTTAAAAAGTAGAATGGGAGCCAGAGCCTTTAGTTATCAAGCTCCTCTTTTATGGAACCAGCTTCCAATTTCAGTCCGGGAGGCAGACACAGTCACCTCGTTTAACCCTTGTGTTGCCTTAGGGTCATTTTGACCCGAATCAATATTACACCCTCCCCCTGCCTTTGGGTCATTTTGACCCGATTCAATGTTTCACCCTCCTGTTACCTTTATATTTACTAACATATTTTACCCTTTGGGTTCAATTTGACGCCAGCAATTAAAACCTCCAGAAAATTATTAGAATTAATATTATTTTCCAAGTTTAAGTGTGAGGCACTTTATGTTTGTTTGTTGACTACCGAAAGAACACCGACATTAAACATTGAATGGGGTCAAATTAATCCTAAAGCGGGGGGAGGGTGTAATATTGATTCGGGTCAAAATGACCCGAAGGCAACACAAGGGTTAAGAGTAGACTTAAGACTTTCCTCTTTGACAGAGCTTATAGTTAGGGCTGAATCAGGTTCACCTGGTCCAGCCCCTTGATATGCTGCTATAGGCTTATAGCTGCCGGGGGACGTTTAGGATGCACTGAGTACCTATCTCCTCTTTTTTCTCTCCTTAAGGATGAATTTTCATCTCTCAATCACACGTTACTAACTCTGCTTTCTCCCCGGAGTCCTTTTGACTTCACGTCTCATGGGGTCATCGGACCCTATGAGACGGCATAGATCCTATCTGCCTGATGGATCATCGAGGTCTGGGTCGTGGAATTCCTGCTCCTGACTACGCCACTGTCCTGTTGAGACTCCGCCCACTGTTCAGACTCCGCCCACTCCTCCTCCCCACCGCCATCTGCCTGATGGATCGTGGAGGTCTCCATCGTGGAATATGCCTACTATGAACTATTCATACACTCTGTCATATTCATTGAATGTATTTTAACTCTAAATCTGTCCTTCTGTACACATTACATCTATTGTTCTGTCCATCCTGGAGAGGGATCCTCCTCTGTTGCTCTCCTGAAGGTTTCTTCCCTTTTTTCCCCCTGAAGGGTTATTTGAGAGTTTTTCCTGGTCCGATGTGAGGTTTTGGGGCAGGGATGTCTATGTGTACAGATTGTAAAGCACTCCGAGACAAATTTGTAATTTGTGAAATTGGGCTATACAAATAAACTGAATTGAATTGAATTATCATAAGGTCACACTTGCTCATTTCAAACACTAAAAGTTTCCTGCAGAAGTGGTTCAATTCTCCAGCTCCATTTTCTTCTTACGTTCCCCTTAATCATAAAAAAATGGCAAATAGGCATATCTGTCACTAATAAAACAGTAAAGTGATATGTGAGTAACCTCATTATATGGGTATAGAAAATTCAAACACACCCTGCCTGTTGTTGAATTTTACATTATTCTTTTTCCGTAGATACTGGCTATAATCGCATTATATAATATTTTCCGCAGCCGTAATGGAGTTTGATGGAAGGAAATGTCAAGGCAATCTGAAATGTCGGAAGTCAAACTTTTTTGGTGTCAAGTGATTAAAGGCTTCATTCGCCACCCTGGGCTTTCCACTTATATTCAGCAACATAAATGGTACATTCCACTTCCTCCAGCAACCAAGAATAGACCTGAATACAATGCCTTGAAAAGACACGACTGGGTTTAAGTGTGAGGCATAGCTTGTGCTTTTTCTGGACTGGAATTTAAATAAAACACAGCTCTCTACACCCTCCAGTTTAATTAACTAGTAACTAAATGAAACAAATTCAAGGGAGGAACATAGTCAAATAAAGTAGACACAGTTTTTAAATTGTAATCCTTAATCTATTGAATGATGGTAAATTGCTTTTGAATCCTTTTCAATAAGCCCAGTCAGTGGATACGTGTCTCATTTAAACCAGTCTACAATTGGGGGCGGGCAAATTCCGATGTCCTTGTTTGTATTGCACTTGGAAAGTAGAAGCTAGTTAGCGTAGTTTGCTAACGTTCGTACCGATTGTCATTCCACGTGTCGGTCATGGCGTATTGTCCCAGGGTTACTAAATATCTGTGTTTCATTCATTGGTCCTGTGGTGATATGACCGTCAAGACTCACAGCAAATAGGTACCCACAATAAAACTTACATTTCCTCCTATTGGAAATCACAATTTTAATCAAATTAGTACACACATCCAAACACCAATCACATATGGATTTTCTTGCCAAAGAAAGGGAATTAAAATTTCAGTTTAATTTGTGAATATTCCTCAGAACATCCAAACAATGGTAAATGGTAAAGGAATATACTTGTAAAGCGCTTTTGTAGACTTTCGACCACTCAATGCTTTAACACTATGACATCATTCACCCATTTACACCCATTCATACACTGATGGGAGGGGCTAAGGCCCACCTGCACATCAGCAGTAACTAACATTCACACACCGTAGACACAGCTCTGGCAGCACTTTGGGGTTAAGTATCTTGTCCAAGGTCACATCGACGTGGGCTACCGGGGATCGGTCAATCAGTGCATCGAACCGCCGATCCTCTGATTGAAGGACGACCCTGCACACTACTGAGCCACAGTCGCAACTAGTGATGTAATGCAAAATGTCCAAGGCTGACATTTTAAGTACTCCTAAAGCTGACAAATAGCTGAATAAACTTGTTTCTACACTCTGTATATTGAGGTTCACCAGAGCAGTGGTGTCAGGTGTTGGAGTTCCTTTCCCAAACTGTCCCTGAAGAGATTTAATTCTTAGCGGAGGTCTAACTTCGGGTTCATACATCTCATCCCTCCGATTCTCATCAGTGGAGCACACTAATAAGTGTTGCCCAGTGGTGTATAGTAACGAAGTAGAAGTACTTCGTTACTTTACTTAAGTAGTTTTTTTGGGTATCTGTACTTTATTTTACTACTTATATTTCTGTTTACTTTTACTTTTACTTCACTACATTTTGCAATGAAAACTTGTACTTTTACTCCGATACATTTCCCCTGAAACAGTATCGTTATTCGTTACTACGGAAAAAATAATCATGAGAAACATCGGGGACTGCGTGGAACACACCGCAGCGCACCTGAACGCAGCACGAACACCAGGTTGGGGATCAGTGGTCCTTGCCGCGTGTTTTCTATTCCCAGTGATGCCCAGGATGCGAGCGAGCGGCTACAGATACAACTCATTTCATGTGGAGCAGCAATGGAAGCTACTCGAACAACCACGGGGACCAAGATCAACGTCCGTGGCCATATTTGGGCGAACTCTTTTCTTTTGTCGGAGTGAAAGTTTCTTCCTACCGGATGAAGTGCCTCTTATGCCGACCGAAAGCTACGGAGATATTGGCCTTCAAAAACACACCATCCAACCTCAGGAAACACATTGAGGTAAATTAAGATTAATCCCATGAGCCGCAACGTTAATGTTTAGTTTTGATAATCATCATAAACCTGTTAAGATATCTAGCAGTGTTGCCCACAGGATTGTAGTAAGTTATATCTTTGGCAGGAGAGGGGAAGACAGGTGTCTGATTGTCCTACGCATGTTGTATGTTAGGCTAACGTTCGCTAGCTATCGTCAATTAAATGAGACAATTAGCGTGAGTGCAGCAGACGGATCGCTAGCGAGTTAATGAGCTGAAGAAGTGTTGACAGTTGTGATAATTTGTTGATTTGAGTCGTCTTGGCTATAATATAATGCTAATCATTACAGCATTGTTAGTATTATTTGTATTAATATTATAAGAGTGACGGTCCAGTAATGCCGAGGATATTGATTTGGGACTGTTGTTGTGTTTAACTACAGAGATACAAGTACATATTCACAAATCAACTCTGGATGCACGGACAGTGCATGAAACTAAATGTATAAACCTCAAATTAAAACAAACTATTTTGTACTAAACTTTAGGTTGGGGTCATGACATGTTATTAATTCTATCATGTATATAATACCCTCACTTTATTTCAGGAATGGACTACATCAAGCAGCACATGGAAGAACCCTCCCTGCAGCTAGGTGATGCCACCAGGTCCAGTTCATCTGATGAAGAGGACTTCTTCTTCGTCATCTCAAGCCCGTGACAGCAGCAAACGGCTGGATGGAGACGTGACCTGTTCAGCAGATCATTGACTTGCTGAAATGCTTCCCAACTGTGTTCAGGCTGTCTGTGAAGCTAGACACACTCTACCTGCATCAGGGCCTGTGAAGCTAGACACACTCTACCTGCACCATGTGAACGGCTCTTCAGCATCGCAGGACTCGTCTTCAGCCCCAGAAGAGCCACACTGACATCTGGCCATTTTGAAAATCAACTTCTTTTGAAGATGAACAAGAATTTGTTCAGTTTCAAGTGATGATTCTAGTTGTTACTTTTGGTTCTGCTTTTTTCTGTGTTAATCGTGTTTTTATATTTTAGTAATTTCATAGTATTCATATATTGCTAAGTTCATCCTAGCTCATACTCCTTGTTCATGGCGGCCACAGCACCCAAACAAATAAACTTCATAATTCTCAAAATTCTGACCCTTTGTTTTTTTTATTAGCAGCATTTACTTTTACTTTTACTTTCAATACTTAAGTACATTTAATATCAGAAAATTACTTTTGATACTTAAGTACAAAAAAATCAGATACTTTAATACTTTTACTCAAGTAGTATTCTCATAGGTGACTTTTACTTTTACTTGAGTAATTTTCCAGTCAAGTATCTTTACTTTTACTCAAGTATGACTTTTGGGTACTTTATACACCACTGGTGTTGACTAGCAACCATTAAAACAGGGCTGGTGAAGTCAAAAAGACTCCTCCTTGGCGAGATCTTTTTTCTTTTCTTCTCATCTTGCTATTCATGCGCCATATGCATGCAGTAACAACGTCCGTTTTCACTGTGACATCAGAGAGGTAGTTCCCATTCTGCAAAGACATCATTACATGGCATTACAAGTAGCTCCCATTTTGAAGCTCTAATGCCACGTCTTTAATGCATGGTTGATTTGGAGAGAGACTACTTGAAGTGAAGCTGGTAACTTAGAAACAAACAAAAAATGGTTTACATATCTGTATGGATTTCGAAATCTGCCTCGCTTTTTGCTAAAAGGATCTTGCAAAAATGAATCCGTCGGCAAAGAGACAGGCCTGAGGGCTGGACAGAGTGTATATGTTTGTAAATGAGGACTATAATGTGGCACTTAAGTCCTTCACAGGATCGCTCTCACTGAAATTGTGGTGTGTAGCATCCCAATTACCGAGCATTCAAATATCAAGGGGCAAAAGACCGATTTCCGCAGATATCCGTCGAGGCGAACGAGAAAAATGACGCTCAATTTCGCCTCAATGGCAAACGCTCCGAATTCGCTTTGCACCTGTGGAAGCCAAATAATGCAATTTGATTGCATGATTATCCAGAGTGCAGACTCTTGAGTGCCGCCATTCAGTTTGATTGTGTTACATGAGGGGATTGAATCCTGATCAAACCTAAGCAGACAGGAGGGAGAGGTCAAACAGTCTCTCATCCACTTTCTAGATTGGCTCATATTCTGTGTCAATCTCGGAAATATCTCATCAGCAACCGGGTTTTCCTCGCTGTCGCAACATCCAAAAAAGGTATAGTAGTTGTCTTTAAACAAAAGACAGATTATCTCTCATGGGATTGCGCTATGGATCTAGGTTCAACCCCCCCAAGGGCATTGCCTTCATCGGCTTACGCAGACTGGCTGAAGCTCAAGATGCTCCATTTCAAATTAAACAGTGTTTGATTGATGTTCGGCACCAAAGTGGGTCATCCTGACCGGGGCGAGCCTGGCAGTACGCCGCGCATGGTCATGGTTGTCTCCTTCAATAAACAATGTGAGGCTTCAAGTTATGCAAAGTCTGCTTACCTTTTCAACTGCCGCATTAAGGAGTCGTGTGTCTCAGGGAGCGAGACACTTGCTGTTTTTCCCTCTTCCGCAGATACTGAGCAGAAAAAAGAAGAAGAGTAAAGGCTTCTCCGTTCAAGGGCAAAGCGCAGGAGAGTGCCAGTGCTGCGTCACCGTCACGCAGGGAGACCATCTGAATGTTATTATGCCGTCGGATTTGAGTGCCAGCTTCAAGGGCATTTTATTCCACACAGGCAGCTATTGAAGTTCTTTGTAGCGCTCATTGAGACCCAAACCAACTTTCATTTACTGAGGAAAGAAGCACTTCACTGTATTTACTCAACCCTTGATAGGTTCACTTCATTTACTTAACGCTCAAATTCGATCCATTCAGCTGGACTGCAGCTTCATCATGATGAGGATGTCTGTGGCTTCAAGGTAAATCGCTGTGTTCCGGCTCCAGAGGAAAACATAAAAAAAGTCTTGCCTCAGTACTGCTCAGTAAATCTGAGCCCTTGTGACCAATTACAGATACACTAAAAATAACAAAATGTTCCCGATTGTTTTCAGGGGGTCAGATTCTATTTGAGTTTTGCTTATCGACTTGTGTTCCACCAACACGCCGAGCTGGTATTGGCTTGAGATGTAAACATACGTCAGCCAGAGAAACTTATCCCCATAATAATCAAACATATCCTCTCCTTCTAAACAATCAAACTGAAGCCGTGGATGCGCCCCCGTGGATACGCCCGTTTCGTATATTCCTGTCACATATTCATTTTTTTCATTCGCATGCATTCAGTTCCAATTGTTCCTCTTGCACATTCATCTATGTAAATGAGAAAAAAAATGCAATTTATTGTTAAATGTCATACAGTTTAGTCAGATGACAAAGAGATATGTCTGGCAGCATAATTAGTAGGCAACGCGTACGGTCTCCCCCCCACCCACCCTTTCCAGCATCTGTAGCGGCTCGATTATCCAGTGTTTTGATGTCATGAGAGAGAAATGTTGACGGACAGGCCCGGCCCGGCCGGAGCAACGGATCAAACAGTCGCAGACAGCAGAGATCCATTCTTTCTCATTTGCAAAAAAAACACTAGAAACACAAAGCTTTTCATTATTCTAGCAACTGATGGGGAGAAATGAGTTTGGCCGGCCGGTTTCATCCGGTTTCACTGTCGATGAGGAGATGGAGTTTGAGGACTAAAACCTTCACAGGTGCGCCCCCCCCCCCAAAAATAATATAAGGTTCTAAAACAGGTTATTTATCCTAAATATCTCGAGAGAAAAAAAGAAGTTAAATCTATTCACAACAAGAGAAAATGAAAGTTGTAAGCATAGATCTTTAAGTGCTTCACCGGGAGCCCCTCTTGTTAATCATTACCCCTGTGTTTCTGTTTACAAGCAGCAGGAGACCTCCTGGGTCCACTGGTTTTACATAAACGTTCATGTAGCCCGGGAGGGATTCAGATGTCTCGTCTCTCGGTGCCGATTGGGTCTCTCTCTTTGCTAAGGTTGACGTACACTATCTTCTTTAATCAGTTGCCAGTTCTGATGCATCACAGCCTAACCGCCTACTTTGGCCAGATGGCGTTTTGAATAATGGAAAACGTGCTCGACCTTCATTGACCACATCTTGCTTTATAGTTGTGAAGTTTTAAGCCGTCCTTCGGTTGTTTCTCGAAAGCTGGAGTACATTAGGATGTACACAGTTTGCTGCAAAATGTAACTTGTCGTTTGTGAAATATTTATTTTAAAAAGTCTGAATGTTCTGCGTGATTATTAAAATACTAAGCAATACACATGTACTGTAACTCTTAGTTGAGACAGCGTACTATTGTTGCAGTAAAGTGAGACGAGCAGCGTAAAGCTGCAGTGGTTCACTAATTTGATGCCTTTCTGTTTTTCACAAGGTTGGATTTTCCAAGAAATATGGAGACAACTTATTTTTACATGTTGACCTTCATGAGGATGAACAGACAACATGTTATAATAATAAATTCAATGCATGATTCCTGACTGTCCTCCTTTTTCCTTGCACTATGTAAGTAAACAACGTTGTGCCAGAAAACAGAGTAAAAGGACGAGTATGAAATCGCTTGTTCATGTTATCACTTGTTTTTATGTACCTGTATTCGCAACCGCTACGTCAGCAGAAACAAAATCCACAATCGCTTTTCCTGGAGAAGAGGCGTTAACTCCAGATGTCACTCCTTACAAAACAAGCCATAACTCCTGTATGATATGTAAATCACTCAAAAACTGGGAGGATACCAGAGGGTCTCTTACGCCAGTCTCAGCACATCCCACTACAATACAAGTGCGCTCGTGCAAAGGTTTGACAGAATGAAGGTCGATTCATCTTTTGGCTGTTTACTAACAGCCTGGTTGTTTCCCTTCTGCCAAATTATTTTAGCTAAATTCAAACTTGCCATGAACCTGACTGTTGTCAAGGCTGCCTGTCTGGTGGGAAGGAAGTCACCAGCATGAGGGAAAACAATGGCAGTGGCTCCATCCTGCCTTCAAAGGCTACCGAGAGGATGACATGAGATCTACACAATGATGAAGGCTCTGCTTCCCAGGGGTAATATCTCCGTACCGGATATTGGCTTTGTGTCCCCGCCGCTAAACAGAAGGGTAACCACTGTTTCTTAAACATCGGTCCCGTCAGCTTCTTATTAAAAAGATGTTGAGATCTAAACAACAATACGAGCCCAAGCTTAATATCGTGTTTTTGTATTTTGTTCACGAGACTGTCCTTCCTAATCCATATGAGCTTTGCAGTGTTGTCACATGGGAACATTTTGTTTTTGTCTAGAGGAGCGAGATAAATGGGATGGTCAGTAGTTTCTTGGTTTCAGATATTTGAATCTAGGAAGATTGCGATAGTCAGAGCATTCGTTATGTTGAACAAATGCAAAAAGCTGCATTAGTAAAATGTTTGGTTTCCGAAAAAGATCTTAAAGTCTTATTTTGTGGTTGTTATCTCCTGTTAATATGCATATTTCAATTTGTGCATCAAAAAAAAGTGGAGAACAGACTTAGTTTACTCTTTGAATATAAATGGTCATGTGTATAAAACATGTAAATATTGCAGGTCAACCAACACATCCAGTCATTGTTAGTGATGAGGAGGCTGTAACCTTCCTCAAACTAACACATACATTTTGCATCATGGTCGTGACTGGAAAAAAATGTCAGTTCATAATATACAACTTTTATATTATGATAAATAATGTAAGGAACAGTTGATATGAAAAAAGGCCTGAAAGAAAGACAACAAGGACGTCACATGAAGCGACGATGCCACTCTGGTCTGACTCGGTCCCTCTGCTGCTGATGAGAGCGGCTCATTGTTATCGTGCCACATGTTGGCACGGTAATAATATTTGAGCTCCCCTCCAGCAGGCTCCCATGATGCATGTGTCCTTTGAAGGCAGGACAGCCGCCTCTACTGTAAAAATAGTCATGTCTTAAGAACCTTTTCAACTCGCTTATTGGGTGTCAATGATTTAAAGGGTCTGACTGGGGGGCCCCGGGCACTTGAAGCCTATTCTTTGACTATACAGCCCCTCCAATGGGCAGACGGTGAGGCGTTTTTTTCTTTTTTAAACCCTCATGACTGTTGCACAATCATGAAACACCTCTTCAATGAAAGCACAGAGTTGGCTTTCAAAGCCCTCGTGCTGTCGACTGGTAAATATCAGCCTCTAATTAGTGCCGGTTTCTATCTTTACCAGAGCTGGTCTGCCATTAGCAATCAATAGATAGCATAAAGCGTCCTCTGTCCTCTCTCTCTTCCAACTCTTTCCATCCAGAGTAGAATTCATCAGTAAATATTGGGAAATGTTGTTTTTATCCACATGTTGGCAGGAAATACATTTTTACTTGCACTAAAGTTATCCTCATTACATAACAGTTACCTCTTATTCAGGATTAAATTAAATATAGATTTAAGTCAAGCAAGTGATTTGAAAATGTTTTGCAAAGTTGTTTATGTATTTCTGCTTTATGGCGTGCCATCTGCCGCCTGCAAATGAGACCACCAATTTCTGTCACCAATTATTGAGTGATTAAGACTTATTAACATTTTTAAATAGAGGATGGAAGTTGGGTTAGAGACATTTTTTCATAATAGACACCTGATTGTGCGCTGTGTAATTATTTCCTCCCACTTTCACACCAACTGTGTTAAATAGATACTGTGGGCCGAATACATTTTTGTAAAGTGAAAAAATGCATAATAAGAGAAAAAGAAAGGTAATCGTCATCTACAAAGTCCCATCTGTCGTATGAATGAGATTATGCTGGTATTTGATTGATAAGATTACCTCTGTTCTCTCTTGGTGCCACTATTATTTTCTTAACAAAGGAACGCAGAGACTTTGGCTTTATTAAATAAATGCAAAAACCCCCGAGTTATTTTGAGTCGTAGACACCCGTTATGACGGCCATCTATAATATCAATGTGATGTGGAAAGAAATGTCAGCGGGGCCGTGTTGAGGTCGTGTTTTTTTCTATTATAATAATGTCACAATTGCAAAGGATGAAAAGAGTCCTTTGTATAACAAATGATGGATTTCATAATGAATAGTTTAATTACAGCATTATCTGCTATCATGCCACCTCTCTGGAGAATCATCCTACTTCTTTTCACTTGATAGTGGACATTAGGAAATTTGAAAAAAACAAACACTTATTTTCTTCATGGACTCATTTGGCACATTTAATTACATGATACCAAACAATGTCTTGAATATACGGGTTGTATTGTGTGCATGCTTATATCTTGGTGTAATTAATGTCTTTAAATCAGATTTTTTTTAATGCTCATGGATGCTGACACCAAACCTTTTATTTTTCAGAGAACTGCCAGTTTGGATAGGAAAACAAGAAAGGAAGAAACCCCTCTCGCTGAAGATAATGTAAGTGTCTATCATATGACCCGTTTATGTATTGGACAGTACAATGTTGGTCATTTACAGCACACATTCACACATTCCAACATACCCCCAATTGTGTAATTTCTAAAAAACGCCTAATTATATTTACTGAAAAGGACATCTTACCCTCCTGTTCCCCCCCCATGCCACACACACACCCACATACATACACTCACACTTTATCAATCAAATTAGTACACCCAACTGGGAGACAGGATGCCTGATGGCCTCTGGTCTCATTTGAGATGCAGACATTGTCCTGTTGCTTCCTTTAATGAGATCTGGAGGCGTGCAATCTAATATTCACCACTGAGGCTCCAACATGGCCCCCGAGCCTGAAGCCCAGAAGGCTGTGAGCTAATTCAATGGAGTGAATCAGCTGTGATCAGAAGGACTGGAGTGGACAGTCAGTGAAGAGGATGAGAGGCATCAGCCCTTTTATACACATGATGGTCCATATTTGTGTTTATTATATATTTGGTAGACTGGACCAAAAATCAACACAGGTTAAGGAAACAAAGAGGATATAAAGCCACATATACATAAAACAATAGGCCAGCGTTGGTTTCCCCAGAACACACTGGGATACCTGGTCTCACTACATTGAGACCTGTGAGACAGAAGCTCAAAGAGTTGCTAGAGGTCAGAAGATAAGGTCATGTGGGCATTTACAAATGCATATATGTGCTACAGTGCTTGGTTTTGATGAATAGGTGGCATCAAGGTATGCAGGTAGCCATGCATCTGCATTAGAGGTGATGGCACTTAAATATTGAATCGGGTCAAAATGACCCGAAGGCAACACAAGGGTTAAACTGCTTCTAAGAAGAGTCTTCAAGGTGGTCCAACATCAACAATGTGGCAACAGTTAATGCACCTAATTGACTCCACATATCACCTTAACCAATAAGATTAATTATGCCTTCAGAACTGCCTACTTACTCCAATTCATCTTTATTTTGTTTAGCCTTCCCTTTCATTTGGGAATAGCGGGATTTCAGCTACTTTGATGGCGTACATCCTTAGATTTGAAGCAGTTGGAGAGGTTGCTTTTGGTTCCTGGTTAGATTTTACAGAAATTACTAATCAACACTGGTTTGACGTAGTGGGGCACCCACTCCTCTTGATGATGACGCTTCCTATGTCTGTCCCAGCTGTCAACCAGTGATTGATGCACTGTGCATCTCCCACCATCACTTGCCAGTGCTCACTGTTGTTTACACCTCATACCTGATCTCACACCCAGAGATGTGCCAGCCACCTCCATTAGCAAGCATATCAATCATCCTTCATGCCATTTGATTGGGTTAATATCTCAGTGTATATGGTTCCACATTTAGCCACATTTAACTCCTTTAAACTGGCTTCATGTTCAGCAACCACGGATAACCCCCGGAATGAATGTACCACTAATCCCCTGGGTTCCCTGTGGTCCACAATAACAACAAAACGACCAGAAATGCTTTGGCTAAAGTATTCATGTGAATAGAAGTAAAACCTTAAGTGCTCCCAGAATCACAATTTTGCAAATCAAATTTGTCATCGCTTATTGTAAATATAATGATGGGGACATTTAAAAAAGAGAAGGAACAAAAGCTCCATTCAGTTATGCGTCAGTGTTGTGGCAGTAGTTTTAGTAAGCGTCTGCTAATTTGCGAGTGTTTCATAGTTTGACCCAGAAAGCTCTGTAACCTCTTGACATTAACGGTGTGCAGAAAACAGAGACAAGTTGTTTGCTGAATCACTTTAAAATTCACATGGAAAACTAACAAATGGCTGCAGTAAGCGTGTGGTGGTCGTCATTATCATGTACGAATGGCTGAGGTGGAAAATGGACGAGTTTTATCATTCTAGTTTTGCTGTTGCTACAGTGGCCTTATTTTTTTATTGTCCGATTTAATTTTCAAGCTCATACTTAACTTAAAAATGGGCCGAACTAAGTAAAATATAGATGAAAGTATCAGAATGTATTCTGGAGTTTAAGTGAAATTTAGTCAAAGCAGACATTTAAAACAATATTTCACCATTACTAGCTTCATAAGAACAACAATATTACACATAACGTACTGGATCTCTATTGGTCTTTTGAAATCCCCTTCTCCACCATCGAGGTTAGTCTTCAGCCACGTTTCCTTTTCAGGAGGCGACAAGCAGACCTTCATGTTTCCCATTTATTTTAATCTATCTGTGCTGCTATTTAATTTCCTGCCTTGCTCACTGAATCGATGTGTGCATGCTATTCAACCAGTGTGGGGTGACACCAGGCAGACAGCGTCATAATCCACATGAATGCAAAACCAAATATGTATTAAAATTAATTCATCCATATTTTCGACAATAAACATAATCCAGGGAAACTGGAAATTAGCTAGTGAAGTTAATTTAGCAAGGTTCAAACATTGGGTTTGTGTTGAAATGGAAAAGATGGGATGCATATTAATCTGCATAACTTTGCAAGGTTGTGTCTGGATCTGATTTTATTTAAATGAATTGAGAACAACTTGTTTTCAAAGGGCAATAAATGCAAGCAGTTAGATAATAATTCAAAAGAGGATTCATATTGCAAACAACTTGCTGTGTAAATGTAGAGTGGATGAATATATACATGATCAGAGAATGACATCACACTGCTTCTCTGCACGTTTCCCATCTGGCATTGTTTGCATTTTGTTAATGCCAGTGCAGTAATCACAGAAGAGAGTGACGAATACTTTGTCGAATACCATAATGAATGGAACCAATGATTGGAGCAACACAAATAAAACAAAAGTTGTGATGAACCGTCATTTCACTTTTTAAGAAGACCTTCATGGATTTCAAATTTCGAGGATCCAATGTTCTGGCCTAATACCCGGTCCATCCCCTGCAAATATACTAACATGTGGTTGTGTGCCATGTAGCTGAATGTAATGCATGTAAAATACATGTAAATAGAGCAACTAAAATAGGCCACACACTGCATACTTTCGTATTTCCTTGCGCTTGGTGTGCCATGTTCAGAACAATCTGCTCAGTGGTTCTGGCGTGTGCTCGAGGCTGCCAGGCAGTGTTTAGTAACCATCAGACGGGCTGGCTAGTCTACATCCAGGGCTCTCAAGTGTCACGCATTGAGTGTGAGACTCACGCATTTCGGTCTGAAGTCACGCACTCCCGCCACACATCGTATTTCTCACGCTGAAAAAAACTCTTGGCTATTTAATGTTTTAACCCTCCTGTTATGTTGCGGGTCAAATTGACCCGTTTCAAAGTTTGAAAATCTAGGAAAAATACTTCTAAGTACTCTTTCTGTATAAAACTTCTTCTGCTTACCTTATTTAGTGTAATCAACGTAAAAAGAAATACCAACAAAAATCATGTATTTGCAACCCCCCCCCTGCAGGTTTATATAACAGAGATGATGTTCCCGGGTCAATTTGACCCGGCTGTGAAAGTGAAGGCTAAAAGTCATCAGAAGAGTCACGTTTAGACTATTTCTTTCTTTGTAAATGTAGGACAGTCTTTCTTACTCCCTACCACCAAGTTTCAACACACACACTTGCACCAACACACACACACACCAACACACACACACACACACTAACACACGTGCGCACAGACACCAACACACACACAAACACACATATCAGCACACACACAAACACACATATCAGCACACACACACCCCGTTCACAACCCCATATATAAAGTTGTACACATTTCAAACTTCAAACAAAAGAATCAGGTGGTTGTTATGGGAACCATCTCTATCCTGCTGTGTGCCCATCACCCTACATGAGAAGCACACTTTACAGATGAAACAATGTTCATCATCTTCTAACTTTCCCCCTAAATACACCTTTATTGTAAGTCGCTTTGGATAAAAGCGTCAGCTAAATGACATATAATGTAATGTAATATTGGACATGGGACACTAATGTGAGGGTTTCTTTCATGTCACAACTAATACATATGTAGTAGGCCTATAGTACTTCTAATATACTGTCTGTCTGACTGGGAGAGACACACACCCTGTCTCATCCCAATCTCAGACCCACACACATTCTCTTTCTAACGACCCCACCTGTGCGAGAAATACAGATACTATTTTGACGGGAACCTTTATTTTTCCCTGTGGGAAAACTCCACGCACGCCTTAGCAGGGGAGGGGCCAAACATACAAAATGGTTGCTGAGCAGTCCTACAACATTACACTCTGCAGGTACATATGACTTCACCAAGAGGATGACTATGTGCTGGCTTTTGGTCATCTTTTATCATATATGTTATGCATCTTAACACTAAAAATAAACATAACTAACGTTTACTTTCAATACAAATCCTTTATGACTCATTTGGCTTGATTTTTAGTGGGCGGGTCATTATGACCCTGAACAGCACAGGTGCCTCATCTCTATTTATCTACATCACCCCATGAAAAGAAAAAAAATTACAAAATGCAAATTAAATTTAAGAGAAAATACATGTTATGGTAGACTAATGCAATTTAGATTTAGATTCTTTCAATGTTCCTAAAAAATTGTTTGAACATGTATTTTTCATTAAAACGAGTGAGTGCTCCTGATTGAACTCTGATCTATGGAGGGGTGAATAACTCAATTCCACTAAAAACTGATTTAATTGTTAGTAATGTTGTTGGTGATGATGTACAAACTATAGTTTTTAGAATTTTTTGGTTTCTGACCACTTTTGGATGATTCAACATTAACCGGGTCAAATTGACCCGGGAACATCACGGCTGTATGTAAGAAACGAACATAACAGGAGGGTTAATGTGCCGCAGCGCGCAAACATGAGCTGGCCGCGCTGCCCTCACCGTGGAGGAATCAAGCGCTCCCCTGGAGTTCTGCTGTGAGGAGCCATTATCAGCCAATCAATAAAAAGAAATGGGCTCCACAACAGCCAATCAGAAAAAAACCCGTATCTGTTGTATCTGGGTACGATTTAATCCAGCAACCAATGAAAACAAAGCATCCTGGAATTGCGTGCGACTGACTGATATCAGAAAATTTCGTTCTGGGGGGGGTGGGTACTGATGGAAATGTCACTCTTGTCTGTCTTCAAAACTTGAGAGCCCTGCTACATCTGTGCAGCTATATGATCCTTACACGGTGAGAGAGAAATAGAACATAACATTACCCTCAGGAGAAGCTTAAGAGAAGACAATGCATGGGGGAAGATGTACTGGCATGTTCAAAATGGCCACAGGGAAGCCATTTCCCACAAAGCACCAATTCCCCTGGCTCCGTGGTGTCGATCTGTCCTTTGTGAGTCAAAGCGTCCGAGACACGGGCTGGAGGAGATATGACGAACACAAAAGACAGACCCCGTTTTGCTTCTCTCCCATGAGAGGAGAATGTGTGGCTCATTGCTAATGTATGAGCTTAGCTCTCCAAGTTACTCCCGGTCTCTTTGATGAGCCGTCACTCATTATTTACAAATCATGAGCAGACCTCCAATTCAACTGTTAGTCTTGCTTTGATAATAAGGAACAGTGAAACAATAAACGTGAAAATCTGATTATCATCTGCCTATGATGAACAGCAGGCTAAATTAATTTTAATGTCTTATTTAGATTAATACGTCAACCATAAAATAAGACTAACTTGGAGGCATGCAGGTATCGTTCAAAACATAAAAAGAGAGATGATTAATTAGAGACTTCTTATCCCAATCCAGTCTGGCTCTAACACAAAAAATCAGTTTGTACTTTGTTGTTAAAGCAGCATCTCATCCTCGTATGGTAGCGATGGGCCTCCGTGATGACAGAGCTTCAGTTCTCCCTCACAACATCTTCCATTGTCACATTGACAGGTCACATTTCACCAGCAGAGATCATTCCATTGTCGAAAAGGAGAGTGCGTTTTGGAAAATACAATCTTCCCGAAAAAGGCAAATCGGAGCAGAGACGTGTACCCTTCCATCGCTCTCCTGAATGCTAGCTTCACGGCTGCTGTGAGCTTCAACCGGACCAAACGAGATAAAAAGGTTTAATATATCAATTAATATATAGGTCCTACGATCAACGATTCAATATCATCGATGCACAAAAACGAAACAGCGATCATCTAAGCGTCCAAGTGCAACGGTTTCCTCCAGAGCCCTTCACAAAAAGTGTCATCTCATATTTTTGTTATTCTTTTGGTGACTTTTGTGATGAAACTTGTGATTTACATATACACCACTACTAACTCCCAGTCAGACATTATTATTGCCGTCATATTGAAACCTCATTGGTAACGCAGAGAGACTGCCTTTAAGAAATGCGTTTCTGCACTTCAGGATACAATAATCAAACAGCGGTCCTCATCATCTCCGACAAAGAATATATATTTTTGGTGTCTGGTTTTGCTTGTTAGCATGTCATCTTAAAAACATGTTCATAGATGTTTATTGAAAAGTTAGGCAGTGAGCCAAAGGTTTTGGTGTGGATCCAGGGATTTTCAGCAATTTGAGATAAGGCTCTTGTAAATGTTTGATGCACTTATTTAACGAATAAAGACCTGGCACACACACCCATGAGTGTCACTGTGTGGAATATCCCAATTGAAAATCTTTTTAGGCTTTAGTTCAAATTAAACTAACAGTCTGCAAAAGTCCAGGACTGTGTAGCTTTTCTGGATGTTCGCACTCTTTGTGGACTGCTTTATAGATATTGTTGAAGAATGTAAGTTGTACAGTTGAAGCTATGGGAAAGTTAACGGGTGATCATGTTTTTCACGATATGAGTCTTGGCATTCATCATTTGTACCTGAAATGACAAAACATCAAATAATACCACGGTGTCTTTTTGCATTTCTCATGGAAGTTGGCATTGATGTCCAGAGGCCGCTTTAAATACAGCAACCAATCTTTAAAATTGGTTGTTTAGCCATGCGGTTATAAAGAAATAACATCCCATGGGGGGGTCTTATCCTCAGCCGCAAAAATACAATCTAAATCAAATACAGAAAACACCGAAAATGACTGTCAGGTGATACCCAGCAGCTTCTTGTATTAAAAAAACAAACTCCAACAATAAAATGAAGCAACACGGACCGATGTTCATATTTAACTATCTGACAAAAACAAAATCAAAAACAGTTGGAAGACAATAGTCTGTCCACTTAACGGGCGTCTTGTGAGCGATTGTACGAACCCTGATTTGCTTTCAAATGAGCCAAAGACAAAAGTGCAACAAAATAAACTGTTACATTACTACTTGATGATTGAGAGCCAGATAACTTGTGAGAAGAGGAAAATAAAAGCGCTCCACAGCCTCAACCCACTCCGCCCCTTTGCTGGCAGGAAGATACAAATCGTCTCATGTTGCAAAAGGTGGCAGAAAAGACGGCCGGCGTCATATTAACAGGATCAAAGCTGCAAACATCGAAATATATTCCTCGACTTGCAATATCTGGGTCAGGCAAGCTTCTGAAAACTGCTCGTAGAACGGCTTCTGATGACTCATTGCGTTGCCTGAGCCCAAAGCACTTTCAAACCGAGTCAATGTCAATACCAAGCAACATTTGTTTGGTGTAGCGCCACAGGAAGGCTAACACATCTGAGTTTGGGGAAATGTAATACTGTTCGAGTGGTTTCCTGTAGGTAAAAGCTCTGGGTTTAATCCCCATCTCCACTCCTCAGGGAGTGTGGCTGGTGCTTTTCTTCCCGTCGTGGGGGGATTAAGCTATGGCTTGTTAAATATTCAAAGACAAGAAGAAGAAGGCCTCTCTCAGCACCTGAAGAACAAAGAGAGATGGCACATTCAGAACAGATGAGCACAAACAAAACACTCTTCTTCTTTCAGGTCTAGTTTTCCGTTTTAAAACAGGATTGTTTCCCCATTTTCTTCTTCACCTAATCCAATAAGAAGCTTATCCTTCATATTAGATTGTGAGCTAAACTCTTTTCAAATACTAAATGGTTATTGTTTGAAATTATTTTCAGCAGATTGTTCTCAGACAGCATTCAGAGCTATGCCAGCAAAAATTGCGCATGACGTATAGATCCGACAAAATCCACTCGCACCTTACACACGTAATTATAAAAGGATGCAGAGAAACAACGTTTTTCAAAATGTATTTGTAATGCCACGTATTTAAGAAACGCAACATCCATAGTTATTTTAACCTAAACGTCATATTTTCCTAATCTAGTTCCGATCTAGTTTGGTGCCCTAAATTTAGCCAACTTGTGTTCTAAAGACACACGTATATTTAAAAAAAAAGTCTGTACGGTGATATTCTTCTTCTACGCTTCTTTTTCAAGTTCAGGGTTATGTACTTTTCCTCCCGTCTTCCTGTGCCACCGAAGTTCATCCAAAATGTAAGCCTCCTCCTGCCTCCAGGCTGCTTTCAATTGGACCACTAATGGCTTGATGGGCTGACTCTGGAGCGATTTAGTGGCCACTCATCGGTACTGCGCTCCATGCCCATTGCTCTTCCTCAGCGATGTATAACGACAGACGCCAAGGCTAGCGTAATTGCGCGGAATTGTGTGTTTAGCAAACTTAATCTGGGAGGGAAATATTTGAACAGACCACAGGGGTGAACTCCATCAGACTGATGATGTCTGTTCAGCTGGTGACTTTACATATGAGAGCAACAACTCTAAGTAAGACTAGTAAATACTATTATCAGTTTTGGGCATGGGCTTTCTGATTTGACCGCTTTTCGCTGCATCTGATTTTTATTCATGATCAACTCCTCTTAGGTGTTTGCATCCCATAAAGGCTGTTTCTTTACACCCAGATGTTTAATTACTTTGATATTTTGGTGAATCGTGAAATGGATAATTTACTCTCGCGCAAAATTATTTCATTATTTTTTTATTATTTCATTATTTTTTAATTATTGCTCTCAATGTGCACCAGATTGATGCAGTAAATAAAAAAAATAAAGAAATGTTGCTGGATCTTTCCAATGTAAATAAATAAAAGTTTACAACAAATCTTTCACTCAACATTGACTAAAAGAAGCAGCCCCTTTTTCTCATTATGGGAGCATCATCTCACTCCAGGCCAGTGGTTATTTTTTTCAAATTTTGTTTTAAGTTTGTTGTTTGTTTGTTTTTTGAATGTCCACTTTGGCACAAATCGGTGACTTACATTGATTTACAATACATTCATCTAAAATAGCAGAACCTTGAGTCATAGGGCATACAAGGTCAGTCTAACATACAACAACATTTGGTTAGAAGCTAGTAATTACTAATCATTTTATTTTCCTTTTGAAAAAAGTAGAAGGATAGAGCTGTATTCATTATGAGGAATTCACAAATGCACAGCAACAAATTTAAAAAAAGTTTCTTTTCATCTTTTGATCTTTCATATTTCATTTGGGAAAGTCGTGACTTTAATATTCTGATGTGAAATATTTTTTTATTAAAAGACCGAACAAATGTAATTGTAATATCATTATAGGTAATTCCTTCTTGTTTAATACCGTATGTCTCTGTATAGTTCCACAACCGGCACTTAAAAAACTTATCCCAGCACCATTCATTGAATAAGGTAATGAAGTTGTCACCCAGAAAGGAATAAAGAAGTTTGATTTCACACACGAGGTGGCCTCAGACGTAGTGCTGAGCCTCAGAAAGGACAATTAATTCCTCCGCTTAGCTGTTGGAAACCTGAGCCAAAACACCCAGATGCTTATTTAATGCTCCTCTGGCGCACAGTCAGCCATAAATTGAACACGTAAGTATAATTTGCGGGGTCTGTATGTTGTGTTCAAACATGGGTGAACCTTCTGCCTGCATGTCTTCATCAACGCTCCCCCACTTCCGAGAGAATTGGTAATTCCTCCCCCTTGTGCCCGATGTAGTTGTTCCCATAAAGGATGTTGGCGTCACTCTATCCTCCGTGCACTCTCTCTCTGTTGGGACCGTGTTACAAACACTATTTGGTTAATGAGTAACTTCACCGTCAGCGCTACGTCAAAGTAGGCATGCAGTGGAGTTGCTAGGTAACGAAACGCCTTCCCAAGACTGTGCTGTTATTTCTGAAAACCACGTCAGGTTTTTTCGCTCCTCCAAGAATAAACGCTGTGTTCGAGAGTTACTTTTGTCAGACGGATAATATGACGCTTGGTGCTAAAGTAAATCAAAAAATATCTTCACCTCCCAAGTTGTGCAGGAAAGCAGAAGAACTTCTATTAATTCTCAAACATGCAGAAGAATATGTCAAGAAATGGAAATCTTCTGCAGATTTCAGCAAATAAAACTCATATAAAACTCTTGAAAGTGAAACAGTTGAACATCAGGTACACTTATCTTTTTTTTCTGCAGCCCTGTGAGCGTAATAAAAAAGCCTGCAAGATGCTAATACCATAACCCAAAGCGGAAATGACACATGCACCTTCATTTCTAGAACACATTCTAGAGTGCTTTTGCCACCAGAGCATAAAAGCACCAATGCCATGTCCAACTACAGTAATTGTCACAGTGGGGGTCAACTTGACACAAATCTTGATCCTTTCAGACTTGCTCTTTCTGCTCATAGTAAAACTGTCTCCACCTAAGTAATCTTAAAAAAAAGAAGAAAATTACAGCATTTACACTTTTTTCTTCTTCTTTTTTTCGTTGCAAGTTCCCAAGCACCACATGTCCATGTGCACTTAAAGTTGAAAAAGCAGCGGCCGTCTTTCAGTGCATCTACTCCTGGTAATAGCAGAGAGGCAGCAGGAGCAAATAAAAGCCCAGTTGGGCCCCTGAAAGGTAAGCGAGAGTAGCCAGAAAATGGACCCGCTTTGCCCCTAGACTCCGGCTTTTTATAGGCCGAGACCCGCTTTGATCATCTACTGGAAAGCCCAAGCTGGAGTGGTGAAGTAAAGGCACTGTGGTGGCAATCTTTTCATGATTCTGAAGCATTATGCTTCATTTTGTGGCCCCGTGCATTAAAAATAGATGAATAATGGAGGCCAAAGGCAACAGAGAGGCCTCTTTTAAATATTTGAAGAAGTTGCTTTCAATTCCATGCACTCTATAAAATATGAGCTCTTTGATATCCATGAGTCGAAAACATAGATTTCTCTCTGGGATCATTTAATGCAACGATTCTCACAGGTTTGTTATATTAACATCCATTTTTAATGCTGAAACACTGAAAATGAAAGTTGTTTTGACTGCTGTCTTCTTCGGTGTGTGAAGGTTTTGGCGAAGATTACAACCCGTCACACGTTTTGAACAAATGAATGTCAGGATGGGAAGGAAAAGAGTTTCTATGAGTCAGCAAATGGATTTAATCACCTCCGCTCGCATGATACTCTCAACCCCCCCCAAAAAAAAAAAAAAACTACAAGTAGCTCCCATTACGCAGTTGCATCCGGCTCTTTGGCTGCTGTCACCATGGAGACTCCCCCCCCCCCCACCCCCCCATCCTAGTTTAGTTAGCCTGCCCTTCCGGGCTCATGAGCATGAATGCAGTTCATACAGTGAACCGACACACCTGCTAACACATTAACGTGCCGCTGCGATAAAGTCGAGGAAGGTAGAATACGCGATGACTTCGGACGGTCATCAGGACATCTCCCGTATTAAAAGCCTCGTGGGCTGTAAAACGACTCGCACTGCACGGTTGTTCAGACTCGATGTACAGTGTGCGTGAAGGTCAGTCAAGCTTTATTAATGTAGCGCCTTTCATGCAATTGCAGTGTAGAAGGATTTATATTGAAAGAGCCAAATCAATTAGACGTGAAGAAAATTATACAGGTGAAAATGTACCGTTTAATTACACTACCAAATGTTTATAGTTTTGTTTAATAAGTAAACATTGCATCAACAATGTTTATTTTGTTGTGGCTTCACGTTCAGGTGAGAATGTTTTTTGATGGAAATAGAGTTAAGTTTCGCTTGTTTAACAGAAATACCTCTTGAATCATGAGCTCTGCTTTACTTTATTTCCAAAATGTGTATTTTTTACAGTGTAAATTTACAAATTGTCTGATGAATCGCACCTCGTTATGGTTAGTCATGTATTTCTAACATGCTTTTGAGTGACTTTTGTTATTGGTAAAAAAAAAGGGAACAATTATGTAACCAAATTTAAGAGGAAACAACCAAACTCACTTTCAACTTTAATTTCATGTGAATGATGCACCTCCCAGGCTGTACGGCGCGCTAAACATTGTTTCTCTGTATTCTCATGACACCTCTGCATATCTTGAGTGCAGTGGTAGAGGTTCAGATAATCCTAGATCTCATCGAGCATCTTTTTTTAGTATACATCCAGGTTTCTACTCACACATTGACCCTTAAGGGTCCCCGGTTACTGTGTGATGCATCAGGGCATGAATAACAATCATCTTACCTCCGGTAGCTGTACGAGTATCGCCTCCAGTGGATGGATTAACCATTGTGGGGAAATCACAGAGATTGAGATAGGAATCAGCCACCCTCAGTCAAGATGGAGCCCGCTCTCAAATGGCGGTCTGCCAACCAAATGCATCGCTATCTCTCTTGTTCCAGCGGTTGCACAGCTGACCGGACACATGTCAACATCCATCATGATCACACCTGACCTCAACTGCTCCGGTCGGTGACCGATGCTTATTTAAAGCGAGTAGTGACACTGTCAACATTGCTTGAGCGAGCATTGGCACGTATGAGGGCCATGTACGTGGACATATTCCCTGGTTTGAGGAACAGGATTATTTGAGCTTTGACTATCTGTTGCACCATCAGACAGAAACCTTTGACTTTATTGTATTGAGGATAACACAATGTTCTTCAGCTTGTGTCATTCTTTGATACCATCTTTCAATCCTTTTTACTACAATTTAGGCTCCTGAAACGTTGTGTTGTTAATCTTCAGTCGGCCGTGATGTTGAAGAATGTTGGTGATGAAAAGATCTCCGCGGACACTATATTGTTGCTGATATAATGCAGTTTTATTACAGAAAGAAAACGGGTCTAATTACGAGCGTACTGCTTACAGCCCGGGTGATTTCAGAAGGTCCAGAAAATCCACACAAATGCCTTTGTGTTACCTCTTTTAAGGAAGCAGGAGGGGGCGTTCTGCTCCAACCTTGGGGTCGACTCACGTCATTCCATGAGGGCCTCCTAAAGTTAGCCATCTGGTCCAACTCTAAACAAGGGCATCCTTTACCATGAAAACCTAGTGGGCCTCTGAGCCCAGATCTATATTTATGGCTGTACATTTAAGAGCTGTAATGCAAAATACGCCACAGTTGCTCTTATCGAATGCATTTGATGATTGCAGCCAGGTTAAGAACAGTTTATATTGAGCCAATCCCACACATACACCAGAGTTCTCACGGTCATAAAATAACTGGAACGTTTTTTTAAAGTATACATTGTTTTGGTTTTCCGAAATTCCCAAAACATAAAAAATATCTTTCACGTACTAATTTGAGTCAATACACATTGGCGTATTCTGCTAGATGGCGCCGGGAATGTGCAGGAACGAGCGTGGAAAAAACATTTATTTTAATACATATGCTGAAATGTCCCTTTGGCCTTGCATATACTTGGAAAAACAGCAAGAGCTTTCATTTCGGTCTTGTTTTGGTCCAGTTGCCTGTCAAAAATGTCTTTTTTTCTTTCTTTTTTTTAAGTGCGCAACCATTGCTTCTCTAACACACGAGTGAAATAGTCCGAAACTAAGGCACCATGTCCAGTAGTTTGATTCAAAGTTTGTGTACACCCAGTTTTCAGTTTAAAAAAAACGTTTTAATCGTCTCAGATACCTGAAAGCTGCATCTCATCTCCAAAGTTTCCCGTCCCCACTGACAGTAAGTCACCCCTAAAGTACCTTGACAGGAGCCGTAAACAAGCCTGCCTCCGATCATCAGCGTAATCGTGTTTGCTCAGAGGGCAGCGTCTGCAGGACAGCACGCTGCCACGGGAATAAAGCCTCACGCTGGAGATATTGTGATCCCTTGTTTCCATGTCTTTAAAAGGAGTGGCCCTGCTGCCGAGCATGTGTGCACACACATCTGTGTAACGTCACTGGAGATGAAGGATGACCTGGAAAGATGCGTCACGGCAACACGGCATATACCGACGCTATAAAAACGGCTATTTACCTTCGCATTGAAAATGCGGAAGGTTATGTTTTGATCGCCGTGTATTTATTTATTTGTATGCGTGTTATTCGCATAACAAAAAAAGTTTTAAACCGAATCGCATGAAATTTGGTGGGATGATTGGTTATTATCCGGGGACCATTTGATTCGATTTTGGGATCAATCGGGTCAAAGGTCAAGGTCATGAAAAGGTCAAAATCTTCTTTTTACCATAGCGCGGTCAATTTTTATCCAATTGGCATGCAACTAATGCCAAAATGTTCATAATTCAATGCCCAATCTTGTGATATGCGAAGGTATGCGCTGTACCAAGTGCCCATTCTAGTTGTGAATGTTTTCCTTTTAAAGAAGTCGACCAATCCAGACAGCTTTAAAGTGGCCTTTAGCTTGAACTGACTAAAGTTACCTTAGTCTAAACTAACCCCTGACTGCTGTAATTTAAAACAACTGCCTACACATGTGTGTGTGTGTGGGGAGGGTAACATTCAAAGTGATCTCTGCGGTTCATAATTACTCTCCCAGTGAGCAGCCATCAAAAGCAGAAGGATTGCAATTGTGTCACGACAGAATAACGCATCCACCAACGCCACAGCTGCTGCAATCTGCCTTTTCTCCGTTACCCAGGTGCAGCGTTTCTCCCCCCAAAAGACTGGATTCAAACTCTTTGGTGTGAAGAACAGCAGATGGGGCGTCGTGGCGGTGGATCGTGGGGTACGAGTCACACGGAGCTTGCAAAGATAGAACTGTGAGGATGATTAAAACCCAAGTTTCAGTGTCAGGTTATTACAGCTTTACTCGGTGTCATGCGTTTTCATTTCTTATTCGCTCTTCTGTCGGTTGAGCGAATATGGCATCGCGTATTCATAATTCAGCGTCTCCTCAGCGAAGCGAGGTATTGACAGCACAACAATGTTTCTGGGGTGATTGCAAAGGGTGAAGGGACGCATATGACGAAAAACCAGGAGGAAGATATCAAGACGGGAGTGAAAATGAAACAACGGCGTGCAGGGCGTTGGTGTCAGACGTCTCATTTCACAACAGTGTGTTCCTCCCCACCTGAAAACTTCCGTCTGTCACTAGAGGCAGATTGTGCACCAGCAGTGGAGTTCAAGCTTCAAATATTGTCACTGCTTGACGAGTGGAAGTTTCTTCCTCGGAGTAGATGTTAAGGTGCGTTCACACCAAAAGCAAAACTATTTTTTTGCGCGACCAAATCCCATGAAAAGTCAACGTACAGACGCGTGTGGCTGCGATAGACGCAATATTTTCCCGGGCGGCGCGTTTGGGGCGTTTGGGGCGACGCGATGTAGGCAACGCGTTTTCAGCTAAATATTTCAACTTTGAGGCGTTCATCTCGCAACTCGGGCCAATCAGCTCTTGAGTTCCGCTCTCGAAGCGCTGGAAGCGGAAGTCTTTCAGACGTAACAGTAACTTCATCGGTGAAAGTGACCGAGCTGAGTGATCCTACGGGTGATGTCATGAACCCAAACACGAGGGCGTTAGTGGGTGGGATGTCCACAACAAGTATCAAGCAGAACTAGTGGTTAGTTCTTCATGGTGGATGAAGGAAATGATAACGGTCTTTACGGAGACGAGACACGGAGATAAGCCCCGCCCCTCGCGGAGCGTCTCGACGCTCATGGCGAGAACACGGCGAATGGTCGAGCGAGTAAACTCACGCGTTTTGGGCGACGCGAAAAATAGTTTAGCTTTTGGTGTGAACGCCCCTTTAGTCCTGGTGGATGGATGCACAAAGAGCGTTGCCCTCTGTAGCTGCTCGGTGCAGCGTGGCCGTTGTGAGGCATGAGGGGGAAACACAGTTGCTAAGCATTTCTGTGGCATTACGTTTGTAGAAGGAGAAATACGGGCGGTGTGTCAAAGCACAAAGGATTCAGCTTTACCCTCCTCATTCATGAACATATGTTCTAGTACTAAAGAGGCTTTTAGTTATTTGACCTTAAAGGGTACCTGTAGTGCAAAACAACAACGTGCTACATCCATTCGGCGCATCAAATAAATCATATTTACCCACAAGTCACGCATAGCCCGAGGATTTACATTTCTTTGTCAACATTCCGAGTCCGTGAACGCTTCAGGGCGCAGCCATTTTGCTAGTTATTTACTCATGTCAAAGCTAACTATGACGTTGAGTCGTTGAAAGGAATTCAGCCAATCCGGAGTATGCAGGCAAATGTTAGGCCTCTCGCTTATGGGAGAATAAAGGTGAATATATTCAGAATATTAGTAATAATCACACCAACTCTGGTGATCGCAAATTAGCCTACATGAAACAACTGGCAAACTTACCGATTTGACAGCTCTCCCTCGGGTGCAGGCCCCCGAACATGTCGGCCGATCATTGCATCAATGAAAGACATCTCCAGCGCTGGCTTATGCGCGATGTAGCTATCAAGCTCACTCTTTGTGTGAAGCAGATGAGGTCTAATGACACTATATCATCGGACATAAGTTCGTGCTCTTTACAACAAATGCACTCTATGTCTGTTTTCTGTGGCACACATTTCCCACAACTGCACCAAACGTCCGCCGACTTGCGTGCACGGTCCGCACGGTGAAGCATCTGGACCGCGGTCCTTCGGCATCAACTTCATCAGAATCATCGCTATCATCGCTGTCACAATTCACTAAATGGGATAGTCTGCTTTTAAAGGTTCAAACAAGTATCCAGTTGCTGAATCAGACAATCTTTCATCGTCCATATTATCAATCTCTCAGCATTTGTTTGCGAGCGCTCGACGTTGTTTATATTGGTATCTGAACACATCCGCTGTGGCTGGCCGTCGATCTCTCAACGATTTGACGTCACACCACCCGCGACATATTCAAGCTCCAGTGCAATGTCGCATGTCGGAGTTGAGGACTTTGAACAGCCTAAACTACGTATTGTTATTGAATACTGGACCGTCAGTGCATGAATAACCTTTAGAAACACATTATTTTTTGATCTGGCTACATATTCGCTTTCACTACAGGTACCCTTTAAGGATTTTCATGCTGCAATTTTTTTCCGTCAAGCAAAACCAAATATCTTTCAAGGATACTGGACCTTTTTTTCGTAGCTTTTAAAGAGTGCTGCTTTGACAGTAAGGGCGTCTTTGCCTATATCTCATTCAGACTACACACAATAAATTTTTAAAAGTGTAACCGTTGCTACGTTTGCGCCTAGTTCCACGTTTTCAAACCCCGGAAACAAATTTCGAAATTGCTGCTGACCCCGTTTTAGTTCCCTGGGATTGCATGTTAGGCTCTTGTTATTTCTGAAACGGTGCTAAAACGCTTGTGTGCACAGAGATGATTTCGTTTAAGAAACGTATTAGTGTGGATATCGCCTCAGTCATAGAAGTCATTAGACTTTAATGGCCTTGCACAGGCGGCTATTAATACTGCAGCCTTCCTGCAATACTTTTTAAAGTAATTTATATCACAGTAGGCCTATGCATCTTTTGCCCTCTATATGAGACATTATTGAGCAATTCACTTCCTAATCTGATTAATTTCTGGCAGTAGGAAACAGAGTCTCTGTAGACACCACATATTGAAGATAGTCAACATAAATATAACTTCAATATAAATTCAATTCAGTTTATTTTATATTGCCCAAAATCATAAATTACGAATTTGCCTCAGCGGGCTTTACAATCCGTACACATACGACATCCCCCTCCCAGGACCTCACATTGGATCAGGAAATAAAGTGTTATCATATCAGTTTCTCAAGGAGGAAACCCATGCATCTTCAAGTCTGTTTGGCCATGCTAGTTGGGATGTGTATTTAAATGTATGTAACAGATTAATGTATTTAAAAGCTCATCAGATGCCAATAAACTGCTCTACTGTTTATTATATTCAGACAGTGGCTACTATTGTATTTGCTCATACGGATTATTATCACAGCCACCGCCATCAGACCACAGGCTGGTGCAAAGCACATGTTGGTGTTCAGAGTTCCGTGTGGAAAGTGGCACACATATTTTTGTGCCTCACGACCCAGCTGACATATCAGGGGCTGTGCGTTCTGCCCCGCTGCCTGTCAGAGAGGAGAAACACTCTTTTGATTGGCAGGTTAAACACTTCAAGGTCAGCTTGCTTCACAGCTCCCCCTCTGATTGTAGATTACTGTGGGAATATCTCCTCTGTGGAGTTTCTCCCCCCCCCCCCCCCCCCCACACACACCTCCCCTGCAGACTGGTTCTCAGTCCACACTCATATCTAAAGATTGTGTCCTTGCCTCCTCATCTCGTCGTTACACAAGCTACTGCACAGGTTGTTGAGCATGGAGATTGTGTTGAGATGTTGCATTTCCCAGCTCTGGAATTAATATCATTTCTCCGAGTGATATGGGTTGGGGCAAGGGGTATGAGATGTGGTTGCATGATTGCAGCCGGCCCAACATTTGGTTGGGATTAATACTCTTTACTTGAAATACATCTTTTAAATTGTTCTCGACACAAAATCCATTCAAATAATTCACGCTTGAAGCCAGTAAATGATTGAAACTACCTGGACTACTATGTCAGCGTCTTGTTTGGAGGATTGAGACATGAGCTACAGTCTTATTTATCCAGGTAAATGTAGAAGTGGATTAATACCGTCCATACCGAGAGATATTACAATTACGAGTCCCACTGTTTTGTGGTAAAAAGCGATGAGCAGAAGGATTGGAGGAGAAAATGTGAAAACACAGCAGGAAACAGGAACTGTGTTCTATGAAGCCTCACAAAAGGACTTGTGCAGATGGCTGCTTAAAGCCACAAAGGCAAACACTGAGTAGCGACTAATATCACAATGACATGCTCATTGTGCTCCGATCATGCTATTTGTTATGCATGCATATTTAGCAGCTCACTTCAAATGATGACGCATCATTGATTTGTGCACACGATCGTAATGGGACTCGCCATCAGCGCAGCCGGCACTCTGCACAGGCAATTTACATGTGAGAACAGTGAGAGTGTGGAGAGCGGTCCATCAGTGCCCCATGGGTGCCAATATACAACTAATATATGAAGTTATTAAGAAAAATGCATCTCAAAATCAAGGAAACATTATTACAAGTTATTCCTATATGGCGAACACTTAAATGCCACTTTATGCAACTGGATAAATGCAACCATTAGGTGACATAGATGTATCCTATACTAGCACATATTTAATAATAATTGGAGTTATTTTGAACTCGTATTTTGATGCATGAAATACACTGAAATAAATATGTCTAGTGCGATATTAAATGTAACGTATTAACCTTTCCACTTTGTCATTTATTGACCTTTTATCCCAAGCCACTAGTATATGCCATAGATTTACAATGAATAACAACAAGGTGTTTCATAAATCAATGGACGTATTTCTGTTATATATTTGTTGTGTTATTCATAGACCCAAGATTATGATATATGAATTTTGGTATATTTTGTAGAGCAATGGCATTGGGTCTTAATTATAATAAATTTGCTGTGGAAATTCATTGTCTACAGAGGATGGTTCATAGTAATGTGGGTCACTTACTAACCTTTCTTATACCCAATCAGTTCCACTTTAACCAAAGATGTCTCATGGACAGATTGCTATGAAATTTATTTTGCTAACACCTCCATGCTTATTTTTCTCAGATCAAACTGTCACATTTGTAGAAAAAGTAACAACTGCATAAGCAATCGACTTTCAGGACATGCTGTTCACTCAAACTTTCATTGTGTTTCTAGACACGGAGCTGATTATGTGCTAGTGTTGCTGCCCTGAGCTGGGAAGTCATTGTCCCGGTTGCATTCATTTTATGTTTAAATCTATTTATTTGTGTACAAGCTAATGCAAATCCTCACATTTGAGATGTGTCAGTCAACTAATCAATGAAGTGACAATTCATTTCTAAACCTGTGCAATTTGACCCCATTTAAAGGACTTATTCATCAGCCTTGTGAAAGCAACGGACAGCAGGGGTGGTGGGTGTAGACGGCGCCCAGACCCCCGACATTACCCACCAGGGCTGGACTGGAAACCCTCCCACACCTCCACCTCAGGCAGCATCTGTTGGGAGGAGATCCCCAGCTGCTCTGCACACTGGTTTTCCAAAACATGGCTGGTGTCTCCGGGCAGTTCCGTGAATAAGGCCAATTGTCTGTGAAAACAGTCCATTGATAATGGATATCTGCCACCACTGAACTGCACAGGTTACTGAGCTGATGGAACAATCAACAGGAGCCAAAGATATTGCTGTATTTATCTCTTCCCGGATACAGCTGTTTAAGCCCATTGTGCACGCTGAATAATCAAAGAATTAGAATGCAAAGGAGGTTTATTGTCTTGGTATGCAAGATGTTTTTTCTAAGGAACCCATGGAAGGCACACCAGGAGCTTGCAGTGAGAGCTAGTATGAGATAGATTGTTGTTGTTTTTGTATTCATTCGTACAAAAATGTTTCATTCTCTAGATCCGAGTGGCTGCCGGTGAGAGCGGAGGAAGCATTTAAAGAGACACTGCAGCAGGCGTTGTACAGCTAAAGGTTAGTCTCTATTCCTTCTAGCCATCAGAAACACAAAGCACTAAACATATATTTGTACTGAAATGTAAACAGTGGTAGGACTCCCATTGAGTGTCATTGACAAGCTGTTATTTGTGCTTTGCTCCTGCAGAGTTTCTTTTATTTTCCACATCTCCTTAAATTCACAGTCTTTTTTGTGATTAAAGTCGGGTTATAATAATGTTTTATGCTATGCTTTAATGTATTTCATATTGTTCTATATTTACTCCTATTTCTTGCTGTTACACACTAGTTTAAAGCCTTTTGTATTGTTGTTTCAAGATTTTATCTTCATGTTTTATATTTCATTGAGAATTTGAATGCACTGTTAAAAGTATCAGTCCCTGTGGACTGTCATTTTGACATATTTGTGGTTGCATTAGAACATTATATTATATCTATAATAAGGATATATTCTTTAGCTGGTTGCCATGGGTATGGACGATGGTGCGTTATAATAACTCGCTCACATTCCACTTGGATACAAATGGAACATCATGTGTTCGAGTGAACTTACTAAAGTTGCTTACTTGCATATTTTGCTGGTTTGACCAAAGCTTGTTTGACTGGAACATCCTCAGCCCAAACTCAGAAGTGTACAGGAGGAGGCTGACGCTGTGAATATATGAATACAAAATTAGCAAGTCTGCGTTGACCCTCGAGGACAATGCTCCTGCTTGGTGGACACATTATGGACGTGCCCACTGTTTAGATGCAGCGTGCGGAAAACCAGCGAGCTGTCAGTTATGAAGATTACCCTCAGGCAAACAGAGCTGCGTCGATGGATTACTCATGGGTCCGATACTTTTGTTGAATAATATCTTATGGATTTTACCTCATCTCAGAGGGGGAAGGAATCAGAAGCAGTCTGACCACTCGGTCCACCTGTCATCGCTTTATCAGAACACATGGAAATGAAGAAAGAATCATTTGTCGTCCGGGAATCTGATGCCAACTGTTTCTGAATACTAAGTACAGAGGAAGACTTCAGGCTTTGTTTGTCAGCGCTGCACATGCCCACATCAATATTAATATAAAAATGTGTTGAAGTCACATTTTCAGTGTTAGAACAAGTGACTCTCTTCCTACCCTGTATTTATGGCCAATGGGTTGTATTACTGAGTAAAACACGTGTTTCATTATTTCCCACACATTCCCAAAATCATACAGTTCAGAACCATTTAATATACACTACCGTTCAAAAGTTTAGGGTCACTTAGAAATGTCTTTATTTTTCAAAGAAAAGCACTGTTTTTTCAATAAAGATAACATTAATCAAAAATACCCACTATACATTGTTAATGTGGTAAATGACTATTCTAGGTGGAAACGTCTGGTTTCTAATGAAATATCTCCATAGGTGTATAGAGGCCCATTTCCATCAACGATCATTCCAGTGTTCTAATGGTACATTGTGTTTGCTAATCGCCTTAGAAGACTAATATCTGATTAGAAAACCCTTGTGCAATTATGTTAGCACAGCTGAAAACAGTTATGCTGGTGATATAAGCTATACAACTGGCCTTCCTTTGAGCTTGAAGTTTGAAGAACAAAATTAATACTTCAAATATTAATCATTATTTCTAACCTTGTCAATGTCTTGACTATATTTTCAATTCAATTTTCAATTCATTTGATAAATAAAAGTGAGTTTTCATGGAAGACACGAAATTGTCTGGATGACCCCAAACTTTTGAACGGTAGTGTATATAATTAGAGATTTGGGCTTTTTTTTGCGCCTTAAACTTGCATTCTGTCTAATGTCCATCAGGGCGCAACGACTCTAGATGCAGAAAGATGTCTGATCATATTTCTCATTTTATTTATGACCTCATTTATTACCACATTGTAAACATGAGTTGAAGGTCTCAATTGCTGCCTTCAAGTCTTCTTAAATACAGCATGACGGTCATTCAGTAAATGATGGTCCCCTTTAGAGTCCGACGGTACAACCAAGATGGCGATGGCCAGAATGCCGAAATCAAGGCTTCAAAAAGGCTGTCCACGAACAAATGGGTGACATCACAGTGACTGAAATGACCAGATCCCATTTATTCTGTAAAATCTATCGAGCGCTAATTAATCCAAAATAGAGTTGATTATTCGATGCATAGAAATTGTACTGGCAGCTATTGTAATTAAAGAATTGTCTTTGGGTTTCTCAGTTCATAAATGGCAAGAATATTGCTGTTGTGGCTTCTCAGGCGTATAATTTTGTGTTTTTGACTGTTGCTCAGACGAAACAAAACATTTGAATCGGTCAACGCTGGAAATGAATCATAAGATTCATCAATATTCAAAATAGTCCTTCCAAAATCCCGTAGTAGTGGGCTGGTGAACTAAACGGATGCACGCAATACTTCTCACATGCATGAACTAAAACTGTAGTCACTAATTTAGCTAAATATTAATTACAGCTCGCTTGAATCATTAATTCAACCAACAAGTTTACACAACAAGAGTCAAATTTAAAATGCAGGAACACATAAAACTAACTTGCTACATGGACAGTGACTTTAATAATGTTAACTTTGGCATTTGTGTTTGTATTTCACCTGCTTGGTTCAGTTGTTTTTGATAGATTCAAACACCTTCCTCTCGCACCACTCTTCTCTGTTGTCTGTATCCATCCGCCGATGCTGGTTCAGGCAGGGTTCAGTGGCTATTTACTGAAGCATTGTGAGTGATTCTGGCCTTGTTAAATCCTATTTTGTTGGGTGAGCGTGGAGCTCAGCCTCCGCCGGGCCCGCGAAGGTGGAGGACGAAGCCGGCGTGCCGACTGGGGACCCAAAGAACAGGACAATTCTTCATCCTTATTGCCGGTGACATATCCAAAGTGGCGGAGTGCCGTCCACGGAGAGACAGAGGAAGGGAGAGAGAGAGAGAGAGAGGTAGAAAAAGTGAGAGGGATGCTCGGATGGACTGGGAGGAGTGTGTCTCCACTTCCGCCTTCTGTAGTCCTGAGCAGGGCCCCAATTTTCTTTGCTTAAACAATGCAATTCGCCAGCGTTCACCGGGGCAGACAAGGTTAAACTATCGGCTCCCAGGGTTCTCGTCTCTCTCTCCTCCGCCTTCGGGCGTGTTAGTTTAGCCAGAGAACAAATGAGAACAAAGAGTGTGTTAGTGTTTGACTTACTCCATGACACGGGACTAAATGAAGACGTTAAACACGCCTTCTACCCCTCGTCTTTCACCATGGGCTAATTACTCTTGGAGATCTCATATTTGTTGAAACCATCATTTTAAATCGCATGTGAATCATTTGTCTCTACAGTACACGTGTGATTACAAAAAAATATTCGAGCGAAAATTGTATTTTGATTGGGACAGATTTGTGTTGAAACACAATTTGTGCCAATCAAATGTTGTAATTTTAGCTTGATTTCAGTTTTTTGGTGTGATTACTTGTTCTTCTACTCCCCTAATTTCATGCCCTGATTCACATCCTTCGTGGATTTGGAAATCATAATTTACATAGTCCATTTAATTTAAAAATGCTGAAGAGTGTATTCTCTTGATGGGACTTGATTACACAAGAGCGTGAGATCTGTTCTGTCACGTGCTGATGGAGCGCCATGAAGGACACCGTCAAGGTGACTTCCTGGGGTTTCAAATAGGGGGGTGGGGTCCATCTTAGGGGGTTTGGAGAGCCTACCTAACTGAGACATTTTTATCACAGAGGTCCCCCCAGCCCCTCTTTTGCTTTCATTCTCACGGGTTGTGATTAGGATCTCGTGTTGTAATTATTGCTGTGTGAGGCGGCCTAATTCTGCAACGTGGATAGCATCGCACCCGCCGGGTTGCCGTAGGAGGCGTCTGGCAGCAGCTCCTCATGTCCTCTACGTGTTCCGGTGGGCTGCAGACGACGGTAATGGCAATGATCTGCGATACGTGACTGTTGGTGGACTTGCTTCTGGAGAGCTGCCAATTCAACCGTCTCCACCACCACCCCCCTCCCAGTAATCGCAAGAAGTGGAAAAGATGCTGGGAAAAAAAGGAGAACCCTAGGGTGTCTGGGATTTTTAACACCTGATGGACAATAAGTGCATCAATCTTCCTCTGCAGTCCCAGGAAACGTATGGCTGGCCACCTTTTCCCACCCCAAACACAGGTGCTTGACAGGCAGCGTCTATTCTGCTGAATGAGCAATAGTGCTGCCGTGTACTATAATACCTGTTGGCACCGAAAGGCGGAGATCTAACCACCAGACTGCGTTCAGCATGCAGACAGAGCACAACTCCAGCAAAATAACTTGTGTCAGTATTCATTTCTCAAAAGAAATGTTTAACAAAAAGACTAAGACTAACACCCAATAGGAATTTAGGAATATATACCTTAAATATTAGGTCATGCCTCTCAAATGTGATTTGCTGCTTTTCTTAGTTTCATAGTATAGTAACACAACTCTACACGTTCATATTTTTTATGATTTTGCCTCAATGATAGCATCACAACTCTGCAAAATGCAGACACGACAAGGTCGTTTTGAAGGTCGCATTAACAGATGGGTGTGGTTCGACCAAGGGCTCCAAAAGTAAGAAGGGTGTGTGTGGGGGGGGGGGGGGGGTGACGTCTTGAAATGTGTTTCAGTGAGGCTGCTGTCACTGGCTAAGATTGTAGGTCTGTGTTTAAGCATGATCGACTACTGCAACTCCCACCTGGCTGGTCTACCTGCTAAGGCCATCCGACAATATCTGGATTAAAACACAGTTTTGCACTTCAATGGCACTTAAATAGCTCTTATTATGGTACTTTTGTAGTTCGACTATGTTGAGGAAATGTTACTTTCTGTATTCTTGTTGTTCTTAGTTTGTACTCTCGGTTGATGCACTTATTGTAAGTCGCTTTGGATAAAAGCGTCTGCTAAATGACATGTGATGTAATGTAATGATGTGATTTGGTTGAGTGTGTGTCAGTGAATCCACATTCACATGTCGCTGTGCATTTGCGTTTGCATGGACGCGAGCTTTGGAATGTAACATTCCTGCTGCAGCACTGAACTCACAGCGACACAACACGAGTTGAGAAATATATTAATTTAAAATATGAATAAGCTTCAGAGGCACCAAAACACATTGAACTAGAATGGGCACTCGGTAGAGCGCATACCTTCGCATATCACAAGATTGGGCATTGAATTATGAACATTTTGGCATTAGTTGCATGCCAATTGGATAAAAATGTACCGTGCTATGGTAAAAAGAAGATGTTGACCTTTCCATGACCTTGACTTTGACCTTTGACCCGATTGATCCCAAAATGTAATCAAATGGTCCCCGGATAATAACCAATCATCCCACCAAATGTCATGCGATTCAAGAAGATTCTGACCTTTTTATGACCTTGACCTTGACCTTTGACCCGATCGATCCCAACATCTAATCAAATGGTCCCCGGATAATAACCAATCATCCCACCAAATGTCATGCGATTCAAGAAGATGTTGACCTTTCCATGACCTTGACTTTGACCTTTGACCCGATCGATCCCAAAATCGAACCAAATGGTCCCCGGATAATAACCAATCATCCCACCAAATTTCATGCGATTCGGTTTAAAACTTTTTTTGTTATGTGAATAACACGCATACAAATAAATAAATAAATAAATACACGGCATTCAATGCGAAGGTAATGAAGAGCGTTATGTGTATTGCAATGGGTTCTAAGTATTTAAGTATCATGTCGGACATTTTTTTCTTCTCCTCGGGAACTGAGACTGTGCAATGAAGGTAAAAGTCCATTTGGGAGTTGTTGTTGTTGTTGTTGTTGCCGTGTTTATATGTCAGTTCGAGCAGAGTCGCGAGTGCTTCCAAGGTGGGTCGTGACTTCCCTGCCTGCATGGGAGCTGCTGCTACTCCCACGCAGTGCTCTCTCTCTGTGCCTCTGATTTCTCTCCCTCCGAAATCAGCGGGTTTTTAACCTCGACGCATTTCTCACTTAACTACAAATCGACTCGGAGTCGCAACTTTGATCCATAAAAGGGACCGTAAGTTAACCGCCTGATTGATCGCTAACGGAAGTTCCACATCGTCTCAATCACACCGCTTAGAAACCGCGCTGCTGTTGATACATTTCTAGGATAGCGTAATGCTGACAACATGCTGTGACATAGTGTACACCTTCTCCCTCCCACAACACAGTCATGCCACTATCAAATCCAATATGTCGAACGATGATGCCGTGAGACTTAAATCATACAGAAATAAACCACATATTTACCTTGGACATGATGTATAATGTGTGTGTGTGATACCCGCCCAGGTGTTTAATATACAGTGCGTCCGGAAAGTATTCACAGCGCTTCACTTTTTCCACATTTTGTTATGTTACAGCCTTATTCCAAAATGGATTAAATTCATTATTTTCCTCAACATTCTACACACAACAACCCATAATGACAAAGTGAAAACTGTTTTTTGCTAATTTTTGCAAATCTGTTAAAAATAAAGAACGAAAACATAACATGTACATAAGTATTCACAGCCTTTGCCATGACACTCAAAATTGAGCTCAGGTGCATCCTGTTTCCACTGATCATCCTTGAGATGTTTGATTGGAGTCCACCTGTGCTAAATTCAGTTGATTGGACATGATTGAGAAAGGCACACACCTGTCGATATAAGGTATCACAGTTGACAGTGCATATCAGAGCATAAACCAAGCCATGAAGTTCAAGGAATTATCTATAGACCTCCGAGACAGAATTGTATCGAGGCACAGATCTGGCGAAGGGTACAGAAAGATGTCTGCAGCATTGAAAGTCCCAATGAGCACAGTGGCCTCCATCATCTGGAAATGGAAGAAGTTTGGAATCACCAGGACTCTTCCTAGAGTTGGCCGCCCAGCCAGACTGAGCGATCGGGGGAGAAGGGCCTTAGTCAGGGAGGTGACCAGGAACCCGATGGTCACTCTGACAGAGCTCCAGCGTTGTTCTATGAAGAGAGGAGAACCTTCCAGAAGGACAACCATCTCTGCAGCACTCCACAAATCAGGCCTGTTTGGTAGAGTGGCCAGATGGAAGCCACTCCTCAGTAAAAAGCACATGACAGCCTGCCTAGAGTTTGCAAAAAAGCACCTGAAGGACTCTCAGACCATGAGAAACAAAATTCTCTGGCCTGATGAAACAAAGATTGAACTCTTTGGCCTGAATGCCAAGCGTCATGTCTGGAGGAAACCAGGCACTGCTCATCACCTGGCCAATACCATCCCTACAGTGAAGCATGGTGGTGGCAGCATCATGCTGTGGGGATGTTTTTCAGCGGGAGGAACTGGGAGACCAGTCAGGATTGAGGGAAAGATGAATGCAGCAATGTACAGAGACATCCTGGATGAAAACATGCTCCAAAGCGCTCTGGACCTCAGACTGGGGCGACGGTTCATCTTCCAACAGGACAACGCCCCGAAGCACACAGCCAAGATAACAAAGGAGTGGCTTCGGGACAACTCTGTGAATGTCCTTCAGTGGCCCAGCCAGAGCCCTGACTTGAACCCGATTGAACATCTCTGGAGAGATCTGAAAATGGCTGTGCACCGACGCTCCCCATCCAACCTGATGGAACTTGACAGGTTCTGCAAAGAAGAATGGGAGAAACTGCCCAGAAATAGGTGTGCCACGCTTGTGGAATCATACCCAAGAAGACTTGAGGCTGTAATTGCTGCCAAAGGTGCTTCAACAAAGTATTGAGCAAAGGCTGTGAATACTTATGTACATGTTATGTTTTCGTTCTTTATTTTTAATAAATGTGCAAACATTTGCAAAAAACAGTTTTCACTTTGTCATTATGGGTTGTTGTGTGTAGAATGTTGAGGAAAATAATGAATTTAATCCATTTTGGAATAAGGCTGTAACATGAAAAAGTGAAGTGCTGTGAATACTTTCCGGATGCACTGTACATGCCAAATTTCAGCATATTCTGAAATGTCATTCTCATTGACCTTGGAGGATCTGTGTGGCTGTAACGGGGTTACCAAGGTAATTTAATTACCACACCCTCCACAGGCATGGGTGATTACTGCTCTCTAAATCCCCACTAATCCTCCTTCTGTGTCGCCGACACAGGCATCCCGACCCAAACCGGGGCCCCTTTAAAAACACACACACACACTTTTCCCTTTCTGCACGAATAGATGCTCCTTGGTGGTGATTTGCGGACGATGTGTACTCTCCACACTGTGCTGTGAGTGTCTCTCTCAGTGCAAAAGGGCTCTAGTCATCAGTCCCGCTGAATTCCTTTCACGTTGCTTTCCCCTCCTCGTGGGTGTAAGTCAAGGGGACTCTCGGGTCAAAAAGGCCACTCATCTGTCCATGAGACCGTCGTCATTATCGCTGCTGGGATGAGTAAGACGTGACCTCTGAGCGCAGCAGCGCCTGGTGACTGAAGATTCAAAGAGAAGGAGATAAAGGCTGATAGGCTTTCTCCAGTAAACAGCTGGAGTGATGAGTCGACCGTCGGCTGGGTTTGTATTCAGATGGAAGTAATAAACAGAGAAATAAGCTAACTTATGTTGCAAGTGTGTCCCATACTTTTTAAAAGGTTATTGTAGGGCTGGGTATCATTTAACAAAATTACAATACCAGAACCATAAAAGTAACACGGATACCAATAGAAGACTTCATCCACTACCAATCATGTGAATGACAGCAATGATTGTTTACACTAGATGTCCGTTGTCAGAGCATCATTTAACACACCAGCAAGATTTTCCATGACATCAACAGCCCAGCATGATCATTTAAATGACAAGATGATAATATTAAGCATTTCATAAATAAGTGTTCATCTGGAAGTGGTCAAATCAATCAAAAACATGTGTGTTGCACTAATGAAGAGTTTTACATACTCAAAACCTCCGTTATGGTTCTTTTTTAAGCAACATTTTAACTCACAGGAGTTTAAAAATTTGAAAAACAAGCATCTCCTCTGTCGTCCTCTGCCCAACTTGTAACCTAAGAGACCAGCTAGACATGTGTGTGACATCAGTGACATCAGTGACATTGGCAAGTGTGAGTGACCCCAACAGGTGTTGTGTGTTTAACTGTGTGTGTACTGCACGCCCGTGTGGGAGTTTGTGTACAGTATCCGCAGCATGCATGTGACTGAGTGAGAGATGCCGGGTGTTGGTGAAAGGAGCACCTGTGTGTATTGAAAAGAGTGCTCTGAATCGCTCCATATTTGAAGAGCCACTTATCCACTGATAAAGCTGTAAGTGATTCGTGGCAGCTTCCTGCCTGCAGTAGAGAGAGAGAGAGAGAGAGAGAGATTAAATGAGAGCATCAGCTGTAATTAGGGCTACTTTCCTTCGTTTGGAAGTGCATGTGTCTGTCTTAGAGAATTAGCACTGGATGCCCTGGTGGGCCCAAGCAATACAACGTGAATGAAATCAAGTTTGATTTTATACAACCTGACACCACCAAAAGGCAGGAGCATATCTGCAGGCGTTGACGTGGAGGACCCTGGATGCCAATTTTATGGAATCAAAGTGCTGCCAAGCGTGCTGTTTGCAGAGGGGTGGCAGCATTTTTATGGCAAGCACACCATGACTACATCAACGAATCCTCACACAACAGTTTGCATGATCTCTTACCAAAAGTAACTTGTAATTTTTCGTGCATTGTCCTGCGAAGTTCAATAACTCATGGTCTGCTGGCGTGAAAGGTCACTGTTTGTTGGACTCCCAGCAGCCCCGTGTGGTATTTCGCTGTCTACTCCCTCTCACATGATCACATGGATTATATATACGGAATAATTTCATGGGATATCGACAAATTAATGTGCATTATATTTCAGCGGTATAGCTACGAATGCTGGATCAGACCAGACAGAAAATATCAACCTATACTAATCGATCTTATTACAGTATCAGGCGGACATTTTGTCTTTCTCGTCTTTGAAGTAAGATCACGTCCAACACTCGTGACCAATCACTTCAGCTCATTTAATACTCTGTAAAAGCAAAGGAGTCCCGTTTCCCACAAGGAAAACTACATTGAGGGTAGCAAGTGCAAAAAATGCTGCCGTGGACAGAAAATGTCTCTTTTACAATCAAATTAATTTTTGTAGGAATTCGGTCAGCTTGATTTTTATGCATGTTAGAAATTCTAAAAGAGTTCATTGTTAATATGTTATTGTTTCAAGTACCAGCCGTTTTGTGTGTAATAGGTGAAGTCAAGAGAGAGGTCGTCCGTAGATGGTTTCGTTACATCGAAGAGTTTAAAAAGCTTCACTTCCTGTCTCTTAGTGTTTGAATAAGACCCATTGTTTGCAGTGTAGAAAGGTGACCGTTCAAATGCTCCTGACATTTGAGGAATTGTCCTTTTTGTTCAGCTCTGTCCCTTTTTTTTATTTCACTGCCCTTTTTCCTCTAAATGCCATTTCCCCCTTTGTGTTCCTCTCTCACCCTGTTGATCCCTCTTCTTCCCTCTTCCTCTCGTGTTCCATGTAGGTTCACATCTGACAGGCTCCAGGTTTAAAAGATGCAACTTTTTTTCGAAGGTCTTCTGTTGAGTTGACGTGGGCGTTAAAGTAGAAACTGCACTTTGAAGTGGTTCCACTTTTGGTTCAAATGAAGAAAGGTTTTGACAGCAAGTGCTGATTTAAAACTGCTTTTTGGTCATTATGTCCAATTTCAACATTCCTTTCTCAATGAATTGATAATTTGATCTATAATTGTTTTTGTCCCTGTCTCTATATTATGCAATCCATTTTAAAGCAATTTTGTAAGTCCATGTGGGACTTCGTACTTTGCTTTTAAAAGGCCCATTTTCTATTTGAACTAACTCAAAACCCGTTTTTTTTATTACAAATTCAACACCAGTATCCAGCGTTTGTTCTCCAGAATAGATACCAAATAAAGTGAGAATGTAATGGATTCTGAATACAATATGCGCCACCATTTCCATTTTATTGAGGAAATATTCTTTCCAGCAGAAAACTGGAGGTTTTTCACAGAAGGAATCTTCTTCTCTTTCTTTTTAAGTCGTTTCTTCAACACACACAGATGAGAGGGACACATTTCAAATAGGGCAGTCAATCTGAGACCCAGTTCAGTCTTTAGCAATAAGGAGCTGTTTATGTTTTCCTGTTCAGAGAGCGATCTACAAATCAACAGTGTGTATGCTCTCTCAGAAAAATAGTTGTCTTCTGCAGAGCAGGGATGTGTGTGTGTGTGTAGCTTTGTTGGGATAGACCGCTGATATTCGTCATAGCATGGCGGCTGGCAGCACCATCGCACTATTTTTCTCCCGCTCATTAAGGTGGAACTTTAACAACGTGGGCCACAAATCTGCACCGGCCACATCGCCTCAGCCGGCATCGATCCCCTCGCAGACGCACAGCAGACAGACACACACACACACATAACACACACAGAGCCAGTGAAGAACAGTATGAACAGAGGAGCAAGCTGTGCAGTGTCCAGGCAGTGTGTCAGTTGGTAATCATTAACACAGACTCCATGTTTGCTTTCCCTCGGTCCCAAATGTCTGTTAGCTTTATTGCGTGTGTGTGTGTGTGTGTGTGTTGTCAACAAGGCCGTGTGTCTCAATGTGCTTGATCAGCCCGTGCACTTTATTTACACACTCGGTCTCTCCATGGATTATGTGTGCTGCAGACTTCCTGTTTTCCAGCAGCTCACAAATGGGTATAAAAGAACTATATATTGTAGAGAAGAACAATTTGCCAAAGACCTTTTGACTTTGCTCATAATTAATACACGGACAAAACAAGCAAACGCTCCGGAGGTAAATCCAAGGTTTTCCCGAGAAGAGGATTGATTGGTTCCTGAAATGTGTGTGTGTGTGTGTGTGTGTGTGCGCCTGGAATGTAGAGTAGAGAGGACAAACAACCAGTACAAGCACCAATTTAAATGCATACCTTTTTCTTGTTCTTTGTTTCTTTTGTAATGGCAAAAGTTTGATGTTGCAGGTGGCATACGTCGCCTGTATTTATCGATCCACCAGCATAGTATCAGGCCAGACGTGTTCCTGACTAAAGCGTTGCCACTCCGCCTCCATGCTTCCACTACTTTAAGTCCCTGGCTTCGCCCATAATGAACCAGGTATGTGATGTGCATCTTCCATGCCACAGGACATGTATCGCAGCGCTGATTGTGACACAAATAACTCAATGTGTGTTCACCAAAGCACAAATACCGGACAGCTAAACAAAGAAAGTATTTATTTTGAATCAGTGTTTGCCGGAAATGATGCTTTTATCGCAAACTCAAAGTTATTACAAGTCTAAATGAAATAGATTTCATTTAATATCGAAGATAGTTGAAATATAGGTGTACTGTGCATTTACAAAGAAAAAAGATGAAGTGTTCAGAGGAGAATTGAAAAGAGATTGAAATTGCCAAGACCATCATTTTATATTTTGATTACAATGATTTACTGCGGTACGGATACATAACGAGAGACACACCAGCAAAGATGCACAGGCTGAAATACCTGGTTGGACAAACGTTGGCAGTAGACTAAAGAACCTCAGCATATCATGCCAATAAAGCACCATTTAACAAATAATTCATTTTGTACTGCTGCTCCAATTTGTTCCTTTTGAATATGTCCCCCCCCCACACACACACACCTCCTTGTGGGAGATCCAAGCGCCACATGTGGTCGTGCCGAGCGTCGGATGGGACGGCGGTGTCGTTAATCTTCAGTCGGCCGTGATGTTGAAGAATGTTGGTGATGAAAAGATCTCCGTGGACACTGTCTTGTTGCCGATATAATGCAGTTTTATTACAGAAAGAAAACAGGTCTAATTACGAGCGTACTGCTTACAGCCCGGGTGATTTCAGAAGGTCCAGAAAATCCACACAAATACCCTTGTGTTACCTCTTTTAAGGAAGCAGGAGGGGGCGTTCTGCTCCAACCTTGGGGTCGACTCACGTCATTCCATAAGGGCCTCCTAAAGTTAGACATCTGGTCCAACTCTAAACAAGGGCATCCTTTACCATGAAAACCTAGTGGGCCTCTGAGCCCAGATCTATATTTATAGCTGTACATTTAAGAGCTGTAATGCAAAATACAGTACAGCGGGCAGCTCCTTGAGGCGGAGTATTAGCACACGCCCAATCCGGGAATGCCCTTGACTGGCCGTCTGAGGGATGGCACGTGAGCCGCATCAAATGCCTGGTGGAGGGATGGGAAAAGGTGGGGGAGAGACAGAAAGATGCAAGGAGAGAGGGGATGAATACGCAGGAATAAGTGGCAATGAGTGGCGGTTATGGCTTTAAAAAAAAAAGGGTTGGAGTCAGAACTGTAAACATGTGCAGCTTCAATGCCTCATTATTCATCCATCACACCATCCGAGGCTCTTTGTCTTGTACTCCGAGGGAAAGCATGAAACGCTCCAGGAAAACAGGGAATAAGTTTGTTGGTAGTGTGTGGAAATGCACGTCTCATACTACCTCCAGCTGATTATTTGTTTTCACGCAGCAGAAGGTGTGAGTGGGTGGCCGGGGGGAGGGGACGATAGAGAGGGGACGAGTGTGTGCTGTATTTTTCTGACGGAAGGAAGAGAAAGCGAAGGGAGAGACGGAGAGCGAGAGGAGGGGGCTGGAGGAGGTGGGCGGGAGGAGAGAGGAGAGGAGGTGAGTGTGTCACAGACAGAGAGAGAGAGAGAGAGAGACAGAGAGAGAGAGAGAGACAGAGAGAGAGAGAGAAACAGAGAGAGGGGAGGAAAAGCGAGCTGCTCGCTTGCCGGAGCTGTTGACTTGGTATTGGAGTGTGTGGTCGAGAGTGCTTCCAGAGCCGCTGTGTGTTTGTGTATGTGTGTGTGAGAAAGTGCAGATCCCTCAGCGAACGCAGAACTTGTGTCTGACCCCCCCCCCCCCCCCCCTCATCCCCCTTTCTTCCTTCCTGGGATTGTAAAGAGGAGCCAGGGACAGCGTGCTGCCAGGTAAGAGGCAAACACACAACACATGGGAAGGCAATGTGGGGATGGCGGTAGCACGCTTTTACATTACATTTATGTTTTTGAATACATGCTGGTATTGGTGTGTGAACGTGTGTGAGTGTGTGTGTGTGACAGCACACACGGTTCGCCGGACGCTTGTATTGTAATTGTGACTGGAAGAGTCAGGTCGTATATAGAGCGGGAGGATGAGGAGGATGAAGATGAGGAGATGTAGTGTCTTTTGGACTTCAGTTCATCCAGGGTGACACATGTCAGGGCATGTCACATCTGCAATGACGGCAATTCATCAAGTTTTTTTTTCTTCACAAGATTACACGCTACGTGGAGAAACTGGAAAGAGTGGAGAGACTTTTCCGTCCATCTCACTTTCTTTGTTTTGCCACAGTTCCTTTCGCCCCTCACACAAACATCTCCACACATATAAATTCATTTCCCCCCCCTGATTATTCGGTCTGTGGCTTCATGTTTTGTCGTCTCTTGAAAACTGGTCCCAGTCGAGGTTTTGCGATCCGTGGCAGTGGTGACAGGCGGGGGACAAGCAGCCTGCCGGGGAGACTCAGACTCAGCCCGACATCGTGGCTCTGGCGTCCTCGTAGTACGAGAGGAGGCAGCTGTTCCCTCGCAGGAAGGAGAACCCCGCCGTGTTTTTCCCCCGCATGCTGTGTGCATATCACGATGGCGTGGCCTCCTCACCCACAGGTCATTTAATGAGGAGTTACACTGCAATCTAAGCACTGCTCGGCCCCTCCTGCTGTTTGTCATCATGGTTTCCTATCTCTCTCTATTCTCTCTACTCTCATTATTCCAGATTTTAACTGAACTTTGAGTCGATCTCCATCTTTCCTCCATTCATGCATGCTGATGTACAGTACGACTATTAAACAAAGCCAGAGGCCGAACAAAAGCGCCTCCATTTTTTACACAAATTGAACTATTCTCTGTATTTTTCTTCTTCTTCTCTCATTTAGAAACATAAAAGAGGTTCCTGTCTATTTGATTCCATTGTCTCAGTTGGATTTCAGTTCTATTTTGACTTCATTTTTCCCCGACCACCTTGCAAGTCCTTTATTCTCCCGCAAGGTCCATTAAACTCCTCTCACATCCAGTGGCGATTTCTTTTTGTAATGCTCTGTCGAAAAAGGATTTGCACATCCCGTAGTGGACCCGAACAATCTGCTCACCTTTCATCGTGTTGCCATTGTTACCCGCAGATTTATGTTCTCTTTTCTCTTGAGAACGAACAATTAAATCCTTTTTCTCGTGACATATTGCGCCCACTGGCATTGTCATGTGGCTCAATAACTACCGAGTGTGTGTCTGTGGCGTCTGATGCGTATCCAGCTGCGAGATCTCCCGTTGCATCAATACTTAATGAGCATCTCATTCACACAATGTTGTTGTTTATCTAGCGGCTGTAAAGCCTTGACTAACACGTGCTGGACTTGAAGCCTAAACACAGCTCGGCCTGTGGAGGATTGGGATCGAGGCAACGCCGTGACCTTCACACAACCTTGCAGTGTTACAGTGAGTGTTGAGTTACTATTTAAAGGAGGTTGTGACATTTAGAGAGCACTGACTTGTCTCATGTATGTTATGGAAGAGAGAGAGAGAGAGAGAGCGAAAACATAAAAGTGTGATGGATAAGACGAAATGTATGTAAAAAACTAAAAGTATAAAGCAACGTGTACGTGTGTTGCTGTGTGCGAGGCTTCTGACCGGATCACTCCCTCCGTGGAAGTCACAGTTCGCCTGCCCGGAGCGCCGGGTGACTCTTTTCGGTCCACTGGATGCAGTCCGCTCCCTCTGTGACTCATTACTTCCCTCCTCTCTGATTGGCTGGCTTTTCTACTCGAGGGAAAGTCAGGACCGGGAGAGGAGACGGCCTCTCGTGAGCCGTTCTTTTCACACAGCATCTCACCGGATGCACTTTCACGATGCATTGGACTACATGTAAAAAAAAAATGCGGGCTTTCAGTAGAGATAGAGAGGACGGGGGCATGTTTTGGATTGTTGAAATATATATAGGACCCGCAAAAATAAGCATTTCCAAGATCATTCTCCTCGAAACACACAACACTCCAACCAGCACCTTAGCACTCTCATGTTTTCATTTCCATCTTCGAGATGTATCGAGGCCTCTCATCCCTTTGTAGATGACGCCGTCACATGTGACAGCTGTGAAGCAAACTGGGCGTGGAGCTCCCTGCCTGCTGAGACGCCGGCTTGTTTGCCTCCTTCAGACGGACCCAATCTGCTCCACCCAGTAACTCAGCCAGCGAAAAAGAAAAAAAAATCCTATTTTTTCCCCTTCTGTGGGCACAGCTCTGCGCTTAGGTCGTGCAGCGCTGATTCAGAACCACGGACAGCAGCTCGCGGTCAGGGGCAGAGGAGGGTGACATGTCAGCACCACCTCTTGTGGACAGTAAACCATAAAATGACAGTCAGGCAGGAATGGAGGCTTCAGGAACGACAGCACATATAATGAGAGACCTACCGCTCCCGTCACGTCAAAGGAGGCACTAGCTGGAGGATATTGCCCTGTTTGTAAAATTATTCATCTGGTGATTGAATATCATGTGGGGGCTGGCAGGTTTTACATTCTGGTTGCTGAAAATGCGGTCACAGCCAAGATTTAATATTCATTACCTTTAAATCGATTAGTGCTCAGTCCTTCCCCAGGTGCAGCCCGGCTAAATATTAACAACAGTTGCTAAATTAGTTTTTTTTTGTTACCACAATGCATGCAGATCAGTGGAGCCTTTCATCTTTGTTTGCTTGCAGTCAGGGAGACGCATGATGCACTTTCATGTGGCTGCGTAGCTTCGTGCCCTCGGGAAGAGCCAACGACATGTCAGGCAACGAGCTGCTTGAATTTGAATTGATGAAAGACGGTCTGTTTTTTTAAAATTTGGGTTGGTTGGGTTTGGCCAACATTATAATATATCTGTAATAACAACACATCAGACTTTAATGTGGGGCCCGAACAATAAGAACAAGATGTCAGACACAAGGCTGCGGTTGCAAATCCGCCACTTTCATGAAATTAATTAGATGTATCTTGCATCTTGTGTGTGGTAACAGGAAACACGGTAAGTGGGTTTTTGCGAAATCAAAAACGTGAAAAAAAGAGTCGTGTGGATGAAAGCTCACTGCGGTTTGCTCTCTGAGCTTCACGGGAAACGTCGGACGCAGCCTCTCGGCACACTAAGAGAAGTTGGAAAGATAAGAGCCGCTTCTGTTCATGCAATTACCCTGTCTCACTCGCACACACACACACACACACACACACACACACACAAAAATGCAAATACGGGCTTGGCATGACATTGATTTCGTGCCTCGTTGCATGTCCTCCAAGTACAGATGAGCTCCAGCCTTGCTGACAGAAACAATACAAGTCTGGCCCTCAAGGCTTCTGTTATCACCAGTGGTCAGTAAACCACCCGTCACTTCTCTCTCTCTCTCTCTCGCTCTCTCTTGACTGAACCCCCATACGCATGTCCCCCTAATTGAGACAGCTAATAACTGAGCCGGGTCATTTGTATATGTATGCATTTGCATAATTGAATAGGCACGAGTTAAGTGTTTTTTTTTCTCCCGCTGGTGCGTTAATAACACGGGTCAGGGAAAAAGAGGCGAACGCGTGCGCGGCTGTTCTTGTTGTTTCTTCGTGAACTGGGGGGGCACCCGCCCGTTCGGCCCACTCCTCTCTGCTCTTCGTCAACTGTCGGCCCCATAAAAGCTAAAGCCGGGGGTCATCTTTTCTCTCAGTTGCGACGTCCTTGTCTCTTGAAAGCGCGCGGCAGGTTGGAGAGAACCAGACAGCCGGTCCAGTTCATTTACTTGTGTCAAACCGGTGGTGCTGCAGGTCACGCGGGTGCTCTTGCCCTCTGACCTGACGTAGTCGGTTCCTCCTCGAGCCTCCCCCCACCCACTCCGTTAATAATACCCAGGTTCTCAGCAGAGGAGCCGTGATGTCGGGCAACAGAAACACTGACGGCAGGAGGTGCGGCGCATGAAGAGAGAGTTGACCCGAATTGAGCTTAAAGTGATGAAAAAGGGATGAGGATGGAGCGAGGATGGAGCGAGGATGTATTTTTCCATCTCGGTACGCCGCTGCTGTTCGTCCTCGTCGCTGCACCGTGTAAATCGGCGCGCTGTCGGCCGCGAAAAAACATGAGCTGCTTTTTTATCACTCCATCTCTGAACTCCACAGAAGGCTGCAGATTCACCAGAGACCTCGATCCACGCAGTGGAGAGAAGGGCAAAGGTAGAAGGAAAGCGGAGAGTAGCACACCTCAAACATATATAATTGTTGCATAGCAACAACCTTCTGGTTTTCAGTAATTGAAGCACCAAGCAAAGAGAACAAATAGAGATACAAGAAAATATCCTCTGTTTTTTTAGCTGTGCCATGGTCAGAGAATATGAATGTATCCGATCTTTGAAATCAGCGATGGAAAATTGTTACCCTTCAAACCCGATTGAAGCTCAAGGGAGAGAGGAAGATGATGATCAGAACAGATTGTGAATGTTTTATACAGAGGAAAGTGCACATTTACATAAAAGCATGTTAGGATAAACTTGTTGTAACATGTGTCATATTGTGAAAGCAGCAAGAGAAATATACATCCATTCCCACTTTATTTTTAACAGACAGCAAGTACAATAAAAGGTTACACTAAACCCTATGACCATTGTTATATTCAGCACCGCTCCGGATTTTTCAGTCTTTTTATTTAAAAGTTAATGAACATTCATATTCATAATGTGTCTAGTATATAAACATAAGGATTGCGCTGAATAGATCTTCCCCATTATTTTCCATAATGTTTGAGACGCTATGGGCTCGATATCCGAGATCGGCCCGTTACCGGTACATTGCTAAACCACCAGAACATGGTGTGCTCTGTGCAGGAAGCGCATCTGCATATCAGAGCGTATGGAAAATTAAATATTTTGAAACAGAAAGAAATGCAATGCCAGTTTCCGGCAACCAACGAGGTGGAATCAGATGATAAAACAAGTAAATTCATTATGTAACACTTATATTAATAATGTATTTGTTAACTTATCCCACCTTCTCTTCCGTTGGTTGTTGTTAATCAAAGCCTCAGATTTCCAGACACCATCGATTAAAACAACTCCGTGGTCCAAACATTGGATTTCCAGCGGTTCCCTTTTTCCCTTCACCAAGGTCAGAGGCTGTAACCTTCCAGTCAATCACGCTTTACTGCAATTAGGCGTTGACAGGTTCTCTTCAGAATCCGGCATTTTCACCAAACTCTTTCCTTTGATGCATCGACATGTCTTGAAGGGGAGCGGGCTGCAGTAAATAGAGGGTCATCACTGATCTTACGGGTCTACTTTGGAGTACACTATCAGGCCCCGCCACCGAGGAGGTCCACAATGGGTCGACACAGATTGCAAAATAAACGCTGCCTTCAGGTGTACAATTGAGAGTTATGTTGCTGTGACAGAGTAGAAAAGGAGCGGCATCGCGGATACATTTCACGGCCGACGTTCCCTGCTGAGTGCAGAGGAGGAGTATCGAGAGGCAAGTGAAGGTCACCGCAAAGGGCGTCTGCGTTAACGTTAATGCTCCTTTTCCCAGCATTCCTTTGGTGAAAATGTTCACAGAAAGGTGTGAAAAGCCTTCAAATACATTTAGAGCATTAGCATTTCCCTCCGTAGGCAGTACAGTAGTACTTACTTTTCACTTATTTCCTTCTTCATCTCTTTATCTCTTAACATCTCCACACAGTTTCACATCCCCTGCTCTCAGATCAGAGGGAAAAGGTGGAGGTGCGTCGGGTGTAGCGATGTGCGAGATCTCTGTGATTTACCGCAGCTCGTGCATTTTTCATCTGCTACCAAAAGTCGTGACTGAATTTCATTTGGAGGGAACGAGTTCCCGGAACGTTAAAGCCAAATGAACAAAATCCGCTCTTCTGCACTCTCGTCGGTTACCTGAAGGCATCGCGGCATGAACCCCGCTTGACGTCTGGCGTTGAACAGCCTCTGCCGTCTCTCACGAGGCGGCTCGCTAATGAAAGGAAAGAAACGTCGAGATTGAAGGAAGTTTAGAGGCAACGTTGTGGGAGGCTTTGTAAACAAGGTTTCTGTTAAATTATGTTACACACACACACACACACACACACACGCAAACAGAGAGAAAGAGACACTAATTTACAGTTTCCACCAATAGTCATTGCATGGTCCCAAGTTCACCCTCTGGCCTGAAGTGTCTTTCGGGAGTGATTGCCAACATGAACCATTTCACTACCTTCAGAGGGGAAATTTCACTAATAAATTGCTTTCGGTCGGCAGCGGCTGGTGTTTTGCATTTTGTTCCATAGCGCATGATGGAAGAAACATTTCTGTTCATGCCTGGGTAATGCCGATTATTGTTGCGACTTCACTTTACACACCGAGTATTCTTTACATCGTTTATCTCTCGATGGCTCATTCAGGATTTCATTTAGTGCTCATCCATTTGAACTGAAATTTATTCAAAACTGCTTTGCAAACATTTGGCTGGTTCCAGAGTCTCAATTGCAATGTTTTTTTCTTTGATTTTCAAATTGAATATCGTTGGGTCGTAGAAAACACATGATTTGTCACATTGAACTCTGGACTGGACTTCTGATTGAATATATGAATACCGGGGGAGATTTTCCTTCTCAAGATAAACATGGGCCTTTTAGTTTATTTGCATCCCTTGCATACACATTCCTGCTGCCAAAAAATCTTTCAGAAGAACAAAATGTGTATTAATCCAATGAAAAGAGTCCCCGTGAGTAAAAACAACAGCAACCAGTGCCTGAGCCTTTCTTCCAAAATGGAAGTCTGTATCTTTGTGATCGTTTTGAAAAATGTCATCGGGAGGAAAGAGCGGTGTTCAGGGAAGTCAAAAAGTACCGAGAGTTTGACAAACACTTTGTTGGAATTTGGTCTTTTCATTTTTTCATGGGATTTTTTTTGAAAGGAAGAAAAATATTGCCTGCCAGACTCGGTCTTCAGAAGTCCCCGTCGCAGATCAAATCCTTCCATTCACAGGTGATTTCCTTTTTGAGTTTTAATTGTTGTTTATCGCGACAGCACAAATTGTTATTACGTCCAATGCGTCAGTCCAGCAGATGGAAACGGCTGCACTGCGACCTGATTTTAAAGTAATTACATTCTTCAAATCTGTTTTGCAAACAATTGCGGCAAATTGATCGTGTATCATAAGTGACAAAAATTAGAGGGGTAAAAAAAGGTGGAGCAGGTCGGTGTTTAACAACGGCTCGTGTAATTGGAAACAAAATGGGATGTCAGTCATATTATTCATTCCATGTTCCCTGCATCGTGACAAGGAGGTGTAGCTCGTGCTGGAGCTGAAGGTTTAAGAGCTTTTAGTGAGCTGAAATACACCTCTCTCCCCTGAATGCACAATTCAGATCAGTGACAGTGTCTTACCTCAGGTTCTCTCCTGTGCACTTCCTCTTACCCCCACCTGGCTTTTCCCCTCTCGTCCATCAATCAATCCAACACACATCACGCTCTAGTAAGCTTGACTGGCACTAAGGAGGAAGTCTAACCTTGGAGCACAGCGTGTGTGGTGCCAGCCAGTTCATATACATATATAAATATATATATATAAATATATATATATATATAAATAAAATTAAAAATAGAAATATATATATATATTGAAATAAATAAATATATATATATATATATTGAAATAAATAAATATATATATATATATATAAATAAATACATATATTTATGTATATATTAACACATAAATAAAATAAAAAAATATAAATATATATATTTTTTTTATTTATTTTTTATTTTTTTATTTATGTGTTAATATATTTATATATATATATATGTATTTATTTATTTATAGATATATATACAATCCTCACATTTCTGCTCTCAACAAAGAAATGTAGCTCTAGCTGGTCAGATCACACACCGAGATGCCGGCTGATCTTTGGTTCTCAGTCATTAATTGCTCCCTACGACTTCAGCTCCAACTCCTTCACAATTAAGGCCATGAGGCCAGTGAAGGGCGCTCTCTTATCAGGTCATTTGGCTTTCTAAACGCCCACCTGTTCTGTGCCTTCACTGCTCGCCGTATTGGTGTATTGATCCCCCTGCATCGATCACATTCACGACTATCTGTTTGTCCCAGAGCATCCAGAGAATACCCTATCATGTCTTTGTGCACATTATTAATACCACTCTGTGTCTGAGCCGCATCCTCTTTTGTGTCCACATGATGAGCGGTGACAGCGCTCGTGTCTTTTGTTGGGCGCACCGCCGTGTTTACCAGAGTGAGTTGGGAGCTTGTTTGCGGCCCCCATAGCGGCGCCCTGCAGGCGGATTCAGGGTCGAGGGTTCGGGGGTCGACCCCGAGTCTCATTTCCACGAATGACTCTCTGGACATTCACTTCCCCTGATGATTGAAGGCATCATGTTAGGACTACTATAACTCAAAAGTACCATCAACACGGTGGAAATAAAAACCAGACGGTTTCCATCGTCTGTACGTTTCATCGTATGAGTGAACCAGGAATGTCTTGAGAGGGTAAAGAACAGGATGGCCGTCCACATTCATGAACTGTCTGCGACAGGCTCTAATTAAGTCTCAAGCCACGCCGGTTTATAATTACACCTGCTTTGTTAAGAAAATGGCACAGGAAGGAGGAGTAGATGACGCGTGACAGGAAGAAGACAAAGAGCGAGACGGAGAGGTGTGAAACAAAGTTTTCAGGATGAGAAGCTTTGTGCGGCGCGAGCTGGCAGATGGCAGACCGTCTCCTGGTGTGGAGGCACTCCGGTTTCTCCTCTCTACCGCTATGTTTATTTATTGTTCCTTCATCTCGGCCCTCAACTACTTGAACAATATATGCCGATCCCATTGTGGCACAAAGTTTCGTTTTCTTTCACTTAACAGTCAGTTTTTTGGGCAGTATGAATGAAACATTTTTTTATATATATTACATAATATGTATACAGAAAAATGTGCTTGTAATTTGTAATGTTCACAAAAGTTAAAAAAAAGAAGGATTAACCGATAAATCGACAACACCAATACAAGTCGACATATGATTCAGAACTGTTACCCAGCTTTACAGCGTCTATATCTACAAGTCATTAATCCTAAATGATAAGGCAATAACAAATAGAAATTCCATATCATTGGAAAATAAATAGCTTTTGTTCTTACTCTTTGTTGTCATAGACATGCTGTGTTTGCAGAAGTCTATATTTCCACTAATTTGGCTAAAATATGCTTAATTCTAAGAAGATTCTCACTGTTTTGTGTTCTATGTGGCATGAGTTGCTGATAAGAGCTTCACAAAGGGTCCCGCCACACATGAATCTGTGTGTGGTCGGTCCTACAGTACGTCCTCACTGCGACAGCTGTTACTGCCTGTTCTTTCCTAAATGTTCCAAAGACATTAATAGGCATAGAGACATTTGAATGCACAAAAAGATTATCAGGAAATGTCTGGCAAGCTGTTACTTCCACCTGTAGGCTGCTTCAAACAGATCAGAATTTAAATTGTATGAACATTTTTGTCTAGGAGCTTAGTTATTTATATTATTACACTAACCCATTTAAAGCCGATGAACATAAGTCAAAATCACTTTTAAAACTCTTTAAGATAGATTCATCCTCAGTGTATGAGTTGCTTTCAATGAGATCAATTTGATGCTTTGTGTCAAAACATATTTATACATTGTGAGACGTGACAAAGTCCTGTTTTTTTGTTTGTTTTATAAGGACAGGTTGCATATCACGCGGGCCGGCTATAAAAACAAAACATGGTCAGATGCTTGAGAATGTGTCGCACAGCAAAGACGAAATTTGTCACGTCTTTATTTTTAAAGGGAGCTGAAATTTCACACTAATTCCCAATGTTCTAGGATGTGTAAGGGGTGGCTTAACACCATGCGCCATCCTCGGTTTCCATGACGACTGTGATCCCTGTATGATAATCGGATTCCCACTATAGCTGTGAAAAACACTCATTCCTGCCCGATCCAAGACAAATTATCACACTGAAACCGCAGCGAGGAATCCGCCTGAGTGACGATGAACTCGAGGGAAGAAATGCCCGGTGTCGGACCACGGTGCGTCGAGTCCTAACTATTGCAGGAGCAAGGAAAGTTATGGGATGGTGCAGGAGCTGAGCCACTGGTGGAGGAGGTGTTAGCAGCAGTGGCTGAACAACCCATTTAGTTTTTTACATTTAGCACTTTGGAGTTAGAGGAAGAAGAGCATAACAAATAAAGCATTATTAACTCGCTGTGGAGTAAGAAGAAGCGCAGGAAGCCACGTGTTTTCATCTTGTTCCTTTTTTGGGATATTTTGAATGCCTTTATTACCTTCGCATTGAAAATGCGGAAGGTTATGTTTTGATCGCCGTGTATTTATTTATTCATTTATTTATTTAATTATTTGTATGCGTGTTATTCACATAACAAAAACAGTTTTAAACCGAATCGCATGAAATTTGGTGGGATGATTGGTTATTATCCGGGGACCATTTGATTAGATTTTGGGATCGATCGGGTCAAAGGTCAAGGTCATGAAAAGGTCAACATCTTCTTGAATCGCATGAAATTTGGTGGGATGATTGGTTATTATCCGGGGACCATTTGATTAGATTTTGGGATCAATCGGGTCAAAGGTCAAGGTCAAGGTCATGGATAGGTCAAAATCTTCTTTTTACCATAGCACGGTCAATTTATATCCAATTGGCATGCAACTAATGCCAAAATGTTCATAATTCAATGCCCAATCTTGTGATATGTGAAGGTATGCGCTCTACCGAGTGCCCATTCTAGTTTATTAGTGAGAAGAGAGAGAAATTCAATGTTCAATTCAGTTTATTTTGTCCAGCCCAAAATCACAAAACTTTTTCAGTCCAAAAGGTACGTTATCAGATAAAAACTGCCTTTTTATATTTTGAGGGGAAAATATATTTTCTCACAGATTACGTTTGTTTCCGACCCATCAGAAATACATTTATTATCAAAGTCAGCTGAATCATTCATGGAGGAGGTGGATGGACAGGTTCACTTTGGAGACCCACGACGGGCGTGGTCTCGTTGTTGCGTCCAGACCAGAATTTGATTGACAGCTTTAAAACCAGCATGAACTGCATACATGCATAACAACAGCATTGTGAAAATAAATACACCACGGACGACACAAAGAGGGCAAGATTATGCTTAACAAAAAGAGCATCCCGCTAAATCTGATAATATTTGTTCCATGAGCATTGTTACCCACACAATCAATAAGTAACAGACATCTGCGGTTTCAGTTCTGCGGTTTAAATTGCACTTATTTCTTGTTTCCAGGCGCTGAATTTCTTTTCTTTCTTTTTCTGTCCGCCGCAGCTGAGAGAGGGAGAAGCTCGACTGCATTCTCTCTTCTCACTGGCACAATCTTAGCCTTTCACATTTATCTCCAGCCCCGAGTATGACAACTACAGATCCCCCCTCTCCTTTGCACATGACAAATGACCTTATTACTGCGAAGGACCATTCAAAATAGGCTCACGTCAGCCGTGGCGAAGCGCTTCCGAGAAAAAAATACAGGCCGCCGTTTCCCGGGGAAACCATCAAAAGCACATTTTAGAGAGCAAACGAGGGTTGGAGCTGGTTCGGGGCTTTCAACACACATCAAGAGGCTCATCCAGAACCACCGGTGGACTAAGCAGCAGTGTCAGGTTCAGTGTAATTGAATACAATCCAGACGTTTAGAGAAGAGCACCTTCTGCCGGGGCCGACTTGCTGCTGAGGACACATTTGTTTCACCATAATGAAGTTTATCTGTGTACTGATGGAGATGCGCCTGGAGGGCAGCGCTCCTGTGGTTTACAGTGCGAGTGTGTGTGTGCGTATGTGTGTGTGTGGTCATGGCACAAAGCGGGCAACAAGTGGTTTTCCTCGGCCTGAGGCCCTCTGCGTGATCTACACATCGCTATGAATTGCCGCGTTCAATAATTCACGTCGGCAGCCGCCGAGCGCGAGCGGCAGAGATGTTGATGCCGGCGAGCCAAACCGTTTGAAGCCAGGTGAAGCAGCCGCCGCAGTTCTGTTAGCACTCCTGAGTTCATTTTTAAGAAGAAAGTTGTCATCACGTTGACCTCGCCGTTCCAAAAGGTCACAGCTGTTACAGTCCTTTCTCTTTTTTTTAAAATGAGCTCATTGATTTGGACCCGCTGAGAACCGTCATGGCTAATGAGCCCCAATATGCTTCAGTGTCCAATCACAAACCATCAAGCCTGATTCATAATGGCAGACCTTAATAGCATGACTGATAGGCTAATAGACCAATCACATTGGTGTCAGTCATCCAAAAGAAGCTCGCCCTTTACAGTGGATTCAATTGATTTGCATAAGTCATGACACACTCTGTTGTTGTATTGTTGCAAACTGGATCAGATGTGTTTAGTTTTTACTTTTTATACATTTTCTACAAAGAAAACGCAACGGGATATTTTAAGTTTCACAAGATAAAAGGGGAACATATTTTATCAAATGAAATTTTAAAATATATTTTCTTCCGAGGAATAAGAAACAGTAATTGAGAGATACGAGATAAGTAGGAAGAAGGAGAAACCATTTCTGTAAACTGGATTACCTCAAATAAAACAGGGTAAAATTCACCTTGTGTGGTTAATTTAAAAGATTCAAGTACAACATGGATGACTGAAGTGCACGTGTGTGTGTGTGTGTGTCAAACACTCATTTTGGTGTCTCTCGCTCTCTCAGCCTCCTCATCATTATTTGTTGTGAGGCTCAAATCAAGGAGGAGCCTCGCGCCTTTCCCTTTTTAAAATGGCGGAAGCAGCATCGTCCATCATCCACATCCCTCGTCTGTCTCCCTTCTCACCGTGCCGGTCACAGCTGTGCTTGTACAAAATGTCTGGTAGATATAAAGAAAATAAAACAGCGAGTAAACATCCTGGATGTTCTAGACCGTCACTTTTGTATTAGAGGATTTAATCCGGGCAAACTTGTGACTCTTCAACAAGTTATTTACGCCGAATTGTGTCCCTCGGGTGAGCCGCGCTTCTCACTCGATGTTTATGCAGGTTGTTGCTGACGGCCGACATGTAGAGCTGGCAGTTGGTTTCCCTTTGCCTGATCAGTCGGGACTGTTGGCCCACAGCTGAAGGTCAGACCAGGACAGCCTCTCACACACACACACGAAAAATCAGGCCAATTTAGGGGGAGATTGATGTAGCAACCAGCAGACATCTGGCGGGAGCTGGAGGATGCTCAGAGTAGTCCAATTAGATTTAAATTCAGGACATTTGAGTGTAAAACTTATCCTAAAATCTGATGATCCTATATGTGCATATGGGTCAAATCTCGTGAACTCGATTTCTCAGGAAAGCCTTCAGGGAATTTCTTCAAAACCTCCACTGGGACTCTTGGATAAATGAATTAATTCTTGGTGCTCAGAGGTCACTGTGACCTCACAACACACGTGTTTGACTACGACCGTTTCACTCTGGTGTTAAGTAGGATGAAAATGTGTGGTGACATTTTTGGACGGACGTGGACGTAAACTGATATTTGTCTCGTTAGTGGAGCCGTGCAACTGAGTTACTGTAGATATTAAATCACATTTATTCAGTAAGTACGTAGGAACGCCTGAAGGGGATTTTTATCAGATTTGGAAGGATGTACTGATCATAGTCGTGGTATCTGGTGAGCTCCTTGAGCCGGTTGCATCAGATTTGTTTAATGAAACTTGAACTCAAAGACGAACTGATTCAATTTTAGTGGTCAAAGGTCAAGGTCATGACTCAACAATATCATGGATGTGAGTTGAAACTTGCCTTGTCGGCGGAGGCATAGGACCCCAAGGTGGTATTTCCAGTTTCCTTTTCTCTTGAGATTTCAACGGTGATTTTCGAGATCATCTCATCACAACAAGTAAAGCCATGCTGTCTGTTTTAGCGATTTACATTTTTTAAATTCCAGCTTCATTTCTCAAAGCCACGGCAGCTTGCATGTGGGGTAAGAGGGCCGTCCTGCAACCGCAGGGTTGTGGGTTGTGGGTTCGATCCCCGCTCTCCCCATTAGTTGCAAGTCGAAGTGTCCTTGAGCAAGGCACTGAACCCCCAGTTGCTTCCCGGGCGCTTCACTGCAGCCCACTGCTCCTTAATAACTAAGGATGGGTTAAATGCAGAGAACTAATTTCCCCTTGGGGATTAATAAAAGTGTATATTCTATTCTATTCTAAACAAGAAGCCCAGAGTCATGGCAACACTTTTGAACATTTCCTCCCCGGCTAGCAAAGCAAAGATTTTCCCTTTTTTGTTTTCAAAGCTCGGCGTGAGAGCTTTACGAAATTGTGTCTCGGCCAAGCTCTTTAACAGAGACAAAGTGGTTGTCATTTTTTCCAAACACCACCTAATTCCCTGAAATGTCACACGAAACCCATTCAGCTGGTGCTGAATGGAAGCGACATGCTGCTGCTTCCCTTTTGGGGATTCCCCATTTTAAGATTGATCCCTCGGCTTGACTTCGGTTTATTTTTTTCCCCCACGTGATAAAACCAGAAAGGTTAAATTCGGTTGCACAAGTTCATAAATGGACTCTTTTACCTTTACTGGTTTAGTGTGAAGCACCGCAGCAGTGAGTCACAGAGCAACGACTCCTCACAAGCTGCTCTTACTTATTATTTAAATTTGAATCCAGATATCGTCTCTGACATCTTTTAGTTCTGAATGTTTCTCTGTTTTGTTTTATGGAGGAAAGTCATTTCTGAACAAGTGTGGATATTTCTCCCTCGTGGGAAAACTAACAGCTTGTTCAGTCAAGGGTTATCAGCTGCAGATGGCCGAAGACAATCAACATGATCAAACATGGGGGTGGGTATTTTGAGGCAGCATGTCTTAAACCAAGTCCTAGTACGATGCGGCGCTGCCCTTTTTGCGATATTTCCTCGGTTTCTCTCCAGTTTGACCTATTTCAACACGTATGATGGAATATCCCTCGTTCCTAGCAGCAGAGGCACAGCTTCTCTTCAAACTATAAACAATCTAACTTGTGTAATGAGACGTGTGGGATGCCTCTCGCTATTAATGGCTCCTATAAATCACCTGTTTATCTGCGCTCACGGCGAATACCGGGTTCCAGCCTTTCTTTCCAGCCAACTGCAAGCGACGCTGGTCGGTATAATCTAGATTAATCCTGTTTACCTCAGGGCGGTCATTGTCGAGAACGACCCCTGTAATTTTTGGCTGACAATTTCTTGGAGTTGAGAGCTCGAACCTTCGATCTCGCTCTTTTCTTCTAAAGGGGCGTTCACACCAAAAGCGAAACTATTTTTCGCTTCGCCCAAAACGCGTGAGTTTACTCGCTCGACCATTCGCCGTGTTCAAGCCATAAGCGTTGAGACGCTGCGCGAAGGGCGGGGCTTATCTCCGTGTCTTGTCTCCGTAAAGACAGTTATCATCTCCTCCATCCACCAGAATAACTAACCACTAGTTCTGCTTTATATTTGTTGTGAACATCCCACACACTAACGCCCTCGTGTTTGGGTTCATGACATCACCCGTAGGCTCACTCAGCTCGGTCACTTTCACCGATGAAGTTACTCTTACGTCTGAAAGCCTTCCACTTCCAGCGCTACGAGAGCGGAACTCAAGAGCTGATTGGCCCGAGTTGCGAGATGACTGCCTCAAAGTTGAAATATATCAACTCGGGGCGAAAATTGTGCCGCTGAAAACGCGTCGCTGTAAACGCGTCGCCCACATCGCGTCGCCCCAAACGCCCCAAACACGCCGCCCGGGAAAATATCGCGTCTATTGCAGCCACACGCGTCTGTATGTTGACTTTTCATGGGATTCGGTCGCGCGAAAAAATAGTTTCGCTTTTGGTGTGAACGCACCTTTAAGGTCACGAGCGTTTTTTGTTTAAAGAAACAGCGACGCATTTCTTCCGGATGGTTTAATACGAGAAACACATGTATTTCGGAGGATTACAATGAGTGATTATCGGTGTTGTTGTCATTCAAAGGAGAGCGAAACTCTTTGCATTTCATACATGACGACAGAGGCAAAGATAGGATAGCGTGTCGCTTATTCTGACAAATCACGGTGAATAGCGCTGCAGGCTCCCCGCCGCGGCTCATGCATTTGCGTAGTGATCATGCCGGAGAGAGCGTCCCACTCCAGCTACAAAGCCGCCTGATTGTGCGGTCCTCAGCATCACCGGAGAGAGCTTGTGGCCGGCTTTACTTCAGTTGGAAGTCTTTTGTCCGTAGATAATAACGTAGCATTTATTCTTATATAATTGTCCACTTGTGTGCCATGTCGAGCGATTAGCTTAAAGGTTGTTTGATGTTCCTGAATAGGCATTCTGGATGTTTTTCTGTTGTGTGAGTGTGTGTATAAAAAAACGTGTTTTATACATCAGCTGCAAAGCGTATGGTTCCAGTCATAAAATACTTTTTTGCTGGATATAAGAGGTGATTCATCTCTATGATCACGGCGCAGTCAGAACTAAATGCAGCGGTTTCATTTATTCAATTTAGCTCATCATACTCGCTCCGTTCCTATTTTCTACTTAATATATCAAACGGATTCCGAATAAAACTGATTAAAGAGATATTTTATGATATAATGTGAAAGTCATTATGAGTCCTTAAAGAGGCTATTCTATGAACTATATAATATAAAAGATTTGAATCTCTACTCATTTAACAACGAGAAATGGTTTATAATGTTACTTTAAGCCTGAAGGTCACAGTATTTTCTTCAACATTTACAACCCAAACTACAAAGGAAAGAGAAAGAAGTATGCAGAAAAAACGGGAATACAACTGTAAAATCTCAAATGGAGCCCAGTAATAGAGCAATTTCAGCTCTGCCTGGAGCGCTGCCTTTATTCATGCACTCTGGTCTTTTCCTCTTTGGCCAGATTGCACAGAAAAAAATCCCCCCCCCCCCCCCCCCCTACACACACACACTCCCTGGCAGGATAAAATGAAAGAAGATAGCCGAGGCTTCTGGATAGGCGCAGCAGCGAGGAGGCTAATGGACTGTCTGCGTGCCCGGCTCCCTCCCCGCTCATTCGGCGGCGGCCCAGGTAGCCGCGCCTCACTCCAAGGTCACAGGGGGTAACGTATGGGCCCCCGCTTACAGACTTTGGGTCCCCTCTATGGTGGAGCAGGGCAGATCCAATCACGGGGAGGTCTGAGATAATAGGCGCTAGTCATCCGGCTGCACACATGGAGAGTTAGAGTAGGAGGACAAAAGAGAGCTGGAGCCTTCAGAGCGTGGCAGGGGAATACGTTGTGTTGTTGGAACAAAACTTTGGGAAAAATGTCAGAAAAAGAAATATATATTTATTTATGTATTCATGCTGTTGTCTCTATGTGTAACCAAACATAACAAATATTTTATTCCAGCAACGAGTGTTGATACCTCGTCAGTGCCGACATCTCTCAGCAGAGAGTTTTTATTATGATAATTATTTCTACCATTACGTGATTCAATAACTCCTGTTCATGGTGTCTGGGCAGATATTAGTGCTCGTTATAAAAGTTCTGGAAAGCCCGGTCTCTCATTGTTTATTGCTGTAATATGTATTAGTTCCTGCAAAGACGCATTGTTTCTGGCTCTCCCATTTGAAACTCTCCTATTAATTCCTTCTTGATTAAAGTCAATGATTTTTTTGATTGATTTTTTTGATTGATTGAATTTATTTGTCGTTTGCCAGAGTACAGGTACAAAAGCATCGAAATTGCAAGAAAGGGTGGATGAAAGATTACAGCATAACATGAGGGAAGAAGGCGAGAAAAAAACACCAACCCCCCGACTATGCCCCGAGAGGGGTACAGTGTGGGAGCAGGAAAAAAACACCTTAGCACATAAGCACATACATTTTAGACATGACTTGCAACGAGTAGGAAGGGGAGGGAGGTAATCCAACAACTGGGTGATCTAAGCCCATCCATTGGGGGCAGAAGGTAACCAGCACCGACAAGCAGCCAGCCGGTCCGGCGCCAGTTCACAGCGCCAGCCACAGCCCCGTCCGGTCACACTGCGGGTCAGAAGCAGCTGAAGGCGTGGGATGGGGGCAGGGGGGTAGTGAATGCAAATCAGTATATTGAAAGTTTGTGTGTGCGTGGTCTGGTATGTCGTCCTCCCCCAGGCCACAACAGACAGAGTTCACAGTCCGCAAGATGGTCGTTGCCATGGAGATAGCCTTGAAAGGTCCTGGGAGAAAACAACCACAGGTGTCTGTGGATAGGGGAAGGAATGAGAGAGGTTCTCACTTCAGCGATCTTCAGGAGTTGTTGTTCCAGTAACGGCCTTGGCCAAGGCCCGTTCTGGTTGAGGAGCCGAAAGCAGATAAGATTGGGATTGTTTGGTCTTCCAGCAGCTACATCCAATTTGCGCACCTACTATTCCACCACTTTCCTCCCATTTCAAATCGATCCAATTTCGTCGGGCAGCCTTAGGGGGCTTTTAACGGCTGTCACCGTTTCCTTAATTTTCCGATAAACCAGGGCAACGCCAAATCCAAACAGCAGAAATCCTGTAATCATAGTTCCGAATAGGTAGATGTCATCTACGTCCTCCACGGAAAGGGCTGCTAGGCACACGACACGTCCATCGTGTAACCAGCTGCAACGTCCCGGCAGGACGGGCAGGTTCCCCCGAACCCAAGCTTCTCGTCGAGAAGACGGTGTCAATTGCGTTGAGAGACCAGTTGATCAGATGATCAGTTGATCGGTCCATGGTTTTTAGTTCGAAGAGCGATGAGGAGAGAGTCTCTCAAGTATAAAACAAGACAAGACATGACGAGAGAAGCCAAGCAGGGAAGGGAAGGTCATGGGGAGGAGAGGGAGAGAAAATGCGACCGCCTTCGAAGAGAGCCAAAGAAGGAATGAGACATATCGGAGGACACTGGATCTGTTCGTTTCATATTTTGTTATTTGTTTTTAGTTTGTTGCATCCCCAGTGAGACCAGGCATCTCAGGGAGTCTCAGTACGGAGCCCGATAATCCTTTAAGACTGGAAAACTGTAAGAAATATGAAATACACAAAATGCAGAAGGCAAGAGATGCCATGGTCATAAAGAAACCGGAGCGGGATGAGCTGTTGCGGTGGAAATCGATGAACACGGCAACGTGCAGCGGGGAGAAGCAGCGAGGCAGAATGTGATTATGGATTTGATCTTTATTTAACCAGGAACTCTCTTTTAGTTTCTAGAAACACGGCCGGCGTGAGAACACACACAGTCGGCTCAAAGCAAGGACGTGTAGCTCAACACGACATGAATCATATTAAATACATTATATCCTGGCTTATTTAAAAACGATTCCAGTTAAAGATGACGTTTTGAATGCAGTGTTTGAAGTGTGGTTCAATGAAATCTGTCTTGTGGATTATTCCAAGATGGGGGTGTTTTATATATATATTGCTTTGTTAAAATAGACCCTGGTGACATAAGAATAGACTATGGGGACTAATTAAGAACGCCTCACTGTCTTCATTAACCCTGTAAGACCCCTCGTTGTAATATTACGTCACTTTTATCTCTCTAAAAAACACATTTGCAAAAACGTTTTTTGGGGAAAGACCATATTTACATAGTCAATGGGTCCTATTGTCTTGCCTTGCAATGCCATTGGATTGTAAATGTGTATATAGGTGTGGCCATAAGGCCATGAAATCACTCTACCTGCAAACTTTTCCGGAAGCACATCTCCTTGTTTCATTCAACTGGATATATCAACATTGAAGTAAGTAAATTCCATGAAATATTTTTTTTGGTGATTGTTAGAATATGTAGTTCATGTAAATACTAAGTTATTGTGGAATTAATGCATCACATTAGATTTTCAGCTTGTTATGTCATTGTTGTAATTTTACAACGTTGGGTGAAAATGGTAGCTAAAATAGCATGTGCACCTTGCACACTACATGGAGACATTCCACTTCTCGGATGTTCAGATACAGGATAAATATAATGTATTTGATGATTCACACTTTACAAAAGGGTTATTTGTTATAATTTTAAGTTTAGACCATATTTGAATAATTCCAAATGGGTTAGGGTAACCCAAACCCTATGTTATTTCTATGTTCGCAGTGAGATATAGTCAACTGTTTTTTTTATCTGGACTTTGTTGGTTTGCCCAAATATCTCCTTGCCAGATAATGTGTGTAGAATGCTTTGGAGGATGGTTGTTCAGGGACAAGTTGTAAATGTTTTGGAATGTGGGAGTTGCATGTATTTTGCATTGGTCAGGGAGAGGGTAAATGTTTTGGAATGTGGGGGTTTCATTTATAATGCATTGTTCAGGGAGAGGTGTAAATGTTCTGGAATATGGTGGTTGCATTTATAATGCATTGTTCAGGGAGAGGTGTAAATGTTCTGGAATATGGTGGTTGCATTTATAATGCATGTTCAGGGAGAGGTGTAAATGTTCTGGAATATGGGGATGTAAGAGTTCTGGGGGGGTTGTATTTTCCTTTTGTAAATGTAAGTAGAGAGCACATTAGGCTAGCCAGACAGTATTGTGTGCCATCAGTGGAGTGTATTGCCTGAATAGGATTAATTTGCATTGGAATTAGTTATACTTGAACATTCTCTAACTATTGTTTCCATTTCAGAATGCCACCAGCAAGGAGAGCAAATGCTGAAATTCTGCTACCAACTAGGCCCAACGTTGCAATATTACAACGTTTCCCTAAAAACTTACAAAAACATTTTTTTTTTATGAATCCTTCATTATCTGCATCAGAAGACTCTTACAACATCATCTGACTTAAAAAAAAAAAGATTTAGATATTATTTCTATGCTTGGGTCTTACAGGGTTAAATGTCAAGATGCTCGTCTAAGTCTGGTAAATTAAAGAATAATTCATTTCAAGACTTTGAGGTGTAGAAATGTGTGTGAAAGAACTCCTACGCGAGTGAGTTGGGGGGGGATCAGCGGTGAGGTTGTTGCTGCTGTGTGCGTCGACCATCACCACTGGGCCCCCGGAGGTTGGCTCTGTGCAGCATCGGTCCGCCGGCCTCCTCTCTGTCTGATTGGATCGGGCCCCAATTGAACGACGCGGCGGTCTGCCGGTGCCCAGTGGAGGCCGACTGACATTAAACTCGTGCCAAACTGGCACTACACTGAGACGTCTCACTGGGAAAATGTCCCTCCAATCCAAACCCCACCTCTCAAATCTCCTGCTGTTTACCAAAAATACGAATTATCACAGCAGCACATCCTGCCTCCAAGCCGTCACGTCTCGTAATTTGAATTATCAAATGGCACTCATGCTTAGTTAATTACATTTAAATTTCCAAGTCCTGATTTCTTAATAAGACGTTGAGAAAAATCAGGCCGAAACTGACAGGGTGGGTCACAGCTAAACCCATTTGACTGCTTTTGCTTACGCTTCATTTGCTCATCAGGGCATTCGTGGATTTGCAGCCCCCTCCGGACCTCCTGTTTGTGTTATTGTTTATGTGAGTTTTTTCCCTCCTGGCCAGCTGCAGCGCTTTCCCAACCAGAATTCGTGAAATGAAGAGCATCCGTGTCGGCTGTTGCAGGGGACGGATGTCAGGGGGGGGGGGGGGGGGGGGGGACGCACACTGGAGCTGGCGAGCCCTGACATGCCATCCATCCTCTATAAGAAGAAAGTAATTGGTCTCCTAATTGCTCTCGGAGGCATGTTTCACCGACCGAGCCAGTTCCCGGGCCTGCCTTCAGCTTCGGTACAAGTCCAGTGTCAGCCCTGTGTGATCTGACCTGAACACGAAACAGCTCTTTCTTCTTCCTCTGGCTTCCTCCTTCCTCTTTATTCCCCTCCATTATACCCGCCCTGTGTCTGCAGCTCTGTTTATCTCCCTCAGGGGGCACTCTCTTCTCCAAACACCCCGGTCAGTGAGCTGCTAAATCTGACTTGAATCAATTGGAGTTAAATTTCTTCCGACGATTTAAGCGTCGTCACCGAAGACACACCTTCAGGATCCTGTCTTCAGCCTTCCTGTCTCTTTAAACTACTTACGAAATACATTAAATGATCTCTGATAAAACTTGTCTTATCATCTTCCCGGTGTAATGAGAGCTGAAATCCAACAGGAAGATGACAATATGTCATGCAGAGCACAGTTATGGTGATATCTCTCTTCAGGCTTTTGAATTTGTGGGCGATTTAAGGTTAATAGGTGGTTAGGAAGATAACATTTTAAAGTTTTGCTTCAGAGCAACAAAAAAAAAGAAGGTCCATGTGAAGAACAGCAACGTTTCCTTTTACAATGCGGCTGCTCATTGTGTTCTGGATAAAAGGCCTAAGTGTTTGCAGCATCTGTTAGTCATCTCATAGCTCGAGTCATCGTCCTCTGTGAAAGCCTTTGAGCTGCATCTGAACGAGCGAACCTCTCATTTGAATCCGATGGGGAAAGAAGAAGAACGAGGAAAAAAAAAAGTGTTGATGGAGTGACTATAAATGGGGGATCGGTGAAGTCGGAAGGCTCAGTGACTCACGAGGAGCCGTGGCGAAGGAGCTTTACACGGGGTCGGGGAGATGTGGAATCGAGACGTGCAGTGAGAGTGGATGTGTTTGAGGTTTTGGTCCTGGACCTGATCCTCTGACAGTTTGGTGTGTCAGATGCAAAGTTGTGCAGATTGGAGTTTACTTCCCGAGCTTCTCTGGAGGCAGAAATAATCTCAAGCGTTGTGTAACTGAGCTGGCAGAGCCGACTTCGAACGAGATGGCCGCTGAAACGTTCCCCTCTGATCTTCGTTTATTGTGTCCGAGAATGCCTTGAAAAATGGACCGCTCATATATAATTGGATGATAAATATATTTATTGAAGGTGTGGTTGATTGCTACTGGATAATGTAGATTACCCGTTAATAAAAGTGAAAAAAGAACTGCCTAGACAAGAGTCTAATCAGATTTGATTGACAGTAGCGTAGCAAGATACGTAATAATTTGGATTTCGGTATTGCTAAACTGTGATTGGATAAGAAAAGTATTTGACACACCCTTTTTTTCATTTGATCCCAGCGAGAAAAACAGTAAAGACTAATGCAGAACTTTGCAGAGAACTGCAGATAAAGTAATTATGACTATTTCATTACATTCACCACACCTCCTCACCGCTCACTGTGTGCAGGGAAAACTAAGCTGGAAATAAATGAAATAGTAATTCAGTTCCAGTCTGTTTTTAGTTCATTCTTTAGTTCTGAGTAGCTCATCCTGTTTCCTATAAAGCATGACGTGCCTCTTCAGCACCACGGACAGCTCCCATCACGGCGCTCATTGTATCGACACGCTCAGATTACTCAATGAAAAATAAGTTTACCTCAATTATAAAGAGGCAGTCTTGACTTAAAATAAAATACACCCCCACAGACCTCATTAATTTTAATCACAGGACCACACAGTACCCAAAACTCACCGGAGCGTCGAATGGACATGGCAGCGCGAATGGCTTGGCCACAGCCAGCAGTGGTAATTACCATGTGGGCTGTGGGAAGTGTGGGAGGCGAGGAGGGTTCTCCGTCGTTGCCCGGAGGTACGACGACAGCAGATGTTTTGTTTTCAAGCCGTGTGTCTGCCAATACTGGGAGCATCATGATTATGAATATGTCGAGACCAGTAAGTTGGGGGAAGAGGTCGGAGGTCGGGCAGCGATACATTACCTTCTAATGTATTTTTGATATGCCTCCGTCTGTCCATCCGTCTCATTATTGTGAACAACAGGAGCACCTTCAGGAGGTTTCTTCATTTGGCACAACAATGAACTGATTAGATTCGTCAGAGGCCTCTGTGACCTCCAAAAACACCTTGTTGGCCATAACTCAATAATTAATACACTAATTGAGATGAAGTGCAACATTTTCGACAGGCACGAATGTAAACGTCTACAGAAAACACTTTTGAATGTAAAATCACGGGCAATTATTGGACTGATTGATGACAACACTATTTAAAGATCGATCAGTAATTGCCTTAAATCATTTCTGAAGTTTGAGCTCTTAAAATGTCAGGATTTGCTGGTTTCATGGGTGTTAAAAAAACACTATAAATTGGTTTCGCTTGTTCAAAACAAGCTTTTTATTAAATATATCAACATGGACTGTTTTGACAGTTTTTACCAGTTATTAAAAAAATAAATCATTGGTGCCAGCTTGAGTTATTTTCTCCTCTCAGTAAAAACCATACAGCAACAACTGCATAGGACACCTCGGTAAGCATGGAGGCAGTGAACCTATTGTCCCATTTCTACCCTCTGTTTACTGCCACACATCCATCTCTCTATCGCACAGCAGACTGTAGTATCTAAGAGCAATTTCAACCCAATTTGGTGGGCTGTCATGATACTGATGCCAATCTGGAGACTTGAAAATCAGAAATCTCTTTGATGGTATCACGTTTGCCTGTCAAGTGTGTGGCTTATGGCTTCCAGAGCTAAAACCCAACATCACCTCTGCTTGTACCCCTCATCTGAGCGATGAGGATGAGATATATCGAAGCAATAGAAATAAATGTGTGAGAGACACATCTGTCTCTTTTCCCTCCTCGTTCCTCTTCCCGCTCTTTCTTTCTCGCTGTGCCACTGGAGCTTGTTCTCGGCGATAACGGCCGCATGCAAATGAGAGTCGCAGGGAAAAAAAATCGTAACTCACGCTAGACGCCCGATCGCGGCAAACGATAAGCTGAAAGATTGTTGACCAAAATGCCCGTTTATTTCAATGTCAACCCTCACAATGTTATCTATCAAGCTGTCACCGCTGTCAATGAGCTCCGTCTCACTCTTCACGGCATCGCGGCGTTTGATTTAGGGAGGCCGTTGTGTTAAATGACGGTGCCGGTATAAGATCCCAATCTGATGGCTCACTCTCAATGATGGAAAACGATAGCATCTTTTATTTTGCTGCCTCTCCAGAAGGTCACATTTATATTCACTAGATATTCATCAGGTACCTACGTGTTTTTTTAACTTTGTGCCGCTGGGAAGGAAAAATATGAAGAGCGAGATTATCATGTGTGAGAATTATTGAGCTAGTTGGACGTTGGCCTGCATGCTGCTTTCCAAACAAAGTGCGTGGGTGGAAACGCTGTGAGAGGCTGTCGGCACCTTTTAATGGACGTACGCGGAGAAAGGGAAAGCATCAACGTGTGCGATGGACACAGACACAATGAGGAGACGCGTGGATTTAGGGAAAAGTCACAATGCCGATGTGAACGCGTCGCATCCCGATCGTCTCATTGGGTGCCGCCGCTCTCCACCGTTATTTCTAAAGCCGAATTTTTTTTGTCACCTTCCGTTCACGCGCTCGCATCGCACCTTTATGGGATTAAGAACCTGTCAGATTTGTGTGGAAGTGTGAGAGCGTGTATTAAAAAAATGAGGGGTTTGGAAATCCTGTGACTCAGATGTGAAATCAGACCACCGATCTGACGCAAGTGTCAATTTGATTCAGGAAGTGGGTGTTTGGGGATTTATTCCGTTGCTCAGGCGAATGCTGATGTTTGGCACCTGAAATTCTCCCCTAACTCAAATGGATTCTGATGTATCATCTCTTGAAACTCACAAGGTCCGTGTCCGTGCAACTCAACGTAATTCAGCTGGAAGAGAACCGCCTCGTCTTAATCGCACCGCTTAGCCGGAAAAAACAACTTATTTTTGCATTTGTAATCACTTGAAAAAGTGATAAATATGACGACACGGCGCATATTCATCGACTCAGTCACCGGGTTCCTCTTTTTGAGCCGGTCCACGGCGACATCATCAGTAAACTGCACACACTCCACTATCTAAACAGAATTAAAAAGGTCAACTGACAAGTGTCTGGAAAGAGCACTTGAAGGTCCGTCTGTTGGAGAACAGCTGCGGGGACGTGACGTCTTTTTGACGTAGAACAATTAAGAAGAAGAAAAAAAAGGCCACGACAACAGACGGGGATGTGCGGCGGCGCCATCTGTAACCAAAGAAACGACAAACAGGGGAACAAGAAAGAACAGATTACTTCCTCTTGGTGGAGATTTACGCAAAAGAGAGCGACCTACACCTGAGGTGATTATGACCTCTTGGTATTCTGAAAAGAGTTGCCGCCTCAGCGCAATAATTACCATTTCAGATTATTTGCCTTGATAAACCGTGTCAGTTGTGATATCTGTGGCTGAGCCCTGCGGGGGAGAGAGGTGTGAAGGAGTGGGCGAGAAGAAGAAGAAGAAGAAGAAGAAGAGTGGAAGCAAAATAAAATCAAAGCAGCAAGGCACATATTCCATTGTGTTCCTGAGATAAAGCACTCCAAAACATTCATGTCATTCTAATCACCATTTGATATTTTGATATTCGATTATTTTAGGTTAGCAGCAGAGTCCTAAATCTTAAAGCGTGTATTGTGCTCGATGGCATGAAGTACTCCTCTGTGACTGTGGAGTATATCCATTGCCCCGCTTCAGGGTTAGTCTCGCTCCTTGAACACGACGACCTCGTCTCTCACTATGTGCCTCTCCCAGTCCGCCTCAGAGCCGGTGGTTGCCGGGCAGATTTCCCTGAAGCGTGACCCTGCAGGCAGGAAGTGGTTGAGCTCCTAGCCTCCCTTTTTATCTGTGTGACTCTATACCAGTAGTCCCACCATGGCCCCTGGCCTGGCCTCCCACTTCAGCCTGATGCCAACAGACAGGACCCCCCAGGCTCTACTGTATTCGCCCCGACCCCTCCGGCCTCGCAGCCAGCTAAGCACGCAACCAGGGCTACGGGTTGCTAAATGTTATTTTTAAGTCCTCTAAACTGTATCTGCCAACGTAATATAAAACAGAACAACTTAGCCGGCCAACTGAAGTGTTTGATCCTTGTTAAATAAAGACTGGGGCCGAGAAACAGTCGACCATTACAGCAGTTACTGCGCGAGTCATTTGTGAGTCATGGATCTTTGATGGCCCCTCCGAAGATAAACGCTCAGATACAAAAGAGAGAGCCTGACCATTTTTTTAATACACTTCTCTGGTATTGATGTGCCAACTTTTCAGATGATTGTTGAAGTTTTTGTTTAAACTGATTCCCTTAAGTCTTTCTCTGATGTGATTTTTTAAATTCCTAATTCACGGGTAGTGTCGTACTCCTCACACGAGGACAGTCCTCAGGTTGGAGCACACCTGTTGAGCATTCATGGGGTTCTTTTGTCCCTCAATGCTCTGAAGGAGATGAAATGTCGGAACCTAGTTGAACCAATCAATCTTTTGCTTGTGCATCGCGGCCACGAGTGTGAGAGTGCTCTCCTCTACACTTCTATATGTCTTCATAGCTGCCATCTGTTAACACCAAAGTGTCAGAGTTGTAACTAAGAGACTCATAGACTTAAATACCCATTCATTCGTCATGATTAGAAGTCAGCAATGTTGCATTTAAAGGTACCAGTGATTTGCAGGCGATAAACACATTTCATTATTTCTGAATTCTTCACAATAATAGTCCTCCTGTTATTGTTGCTGCTTACTTTTCATTCCTGCGGTATACCTCAACTTGTTTTATTGGAGAATACTGTTGAATAAAGCTTTTTTTCTTCGTGAACACATTGTACTACACAGTAAAAGTTCCTTGTCTTTCTCTTTGAAGCAGCAAAATCACAACATGTCGGGTTAACACGACCCAAACAGCGGGTCTAAGCTGTGCTCCAACTCAAAAGTGGAAGATGATGTGATCCAGGCACGTGCACAGATAGAGCCCTAGTGGTGCTCAAGCACCAGCCCTTTTGCCCTGGATGAGAAAAGTGCCCTTTTTGCTGGAGCCCACTTTTTTCATTCATCCGTATTTAAGAATAAAATTTACTCTCTCTGTCATCAAGTCCCCCCAAATGTGTTGTAATATCCGACGGGGCATTTACTTGAGTTCTTGTGAGAATTTCTCCCCGACATGCTCCGCGGCGCTCACAAGCCCCCTCTCCTCCTCCTCCTCCTCCTCCTCCACTTCCTCCTCCGCGCAGTGCTCCTCGCGCCACCAAACGGGTGCCCCTCCTTCTCCTCTGACCCGCAGCATCAGACACACAGGTCATGACGGTGTTTGTCCCCTGACGTTGTTTTGGACAACATTAGCGCTGCTGAAAACATGACGTCAAAACTGGTCCGACGTTTCCAAAAAAAATAAACAAACAAAAACTCACGAAATCCGTGATTTCAAAGCCTTGCAGCTGTTTACTTAGTTATGTTTAGAGAATAGAGAGAGGGAGAGAGAGAGAAGAGAGAAGAGAGGGAGAGAGAGGGAGAGAGAGAGAGAGAGGGAAGAGAGAGAGAGAGAATTCTTATTCCGTTCTATTCAACAGGGGCTAGTCTAGGATTTGCGTGGCCAGACTGAAAAAAAAATCATAATGCCTCTCTGGTATTGTTCAGAGGTCCGCGCCAAATGTGGAGGCGGCCGTATCCGGCCCGCGGGCCTTAGTTTGAGGACCACTGCTCTTGGCTGTTAATGTCTATCAATATCGCTCATTTTGAAAATGACGTCAGAGGGCAATACGGATCCGTATCAGACCGGCGAGGAGGGCAATACGTGGCTGGCATGACGACCCATTAGCCAATCAGAACGCTTGTACTGTTGTTGCTATATAATAATTCATCTTTATTCATAAAGAAAATGTAAGCTGTCTGATGCAGCCAGAGGAAACGCAGGTCGAGGACAGCATCGTCAGTGTAATGCTGCTTATGCTTTAATTCTGTCAGAATTTATTTTTGGCATTGGGTGCCCTTTTTTTGGTTTGAGCACCTGCCCCCCAAAATGTCTGTGCACGTGCCTGATGTGAGTCGTACGTTTGACTAATGGTCTGGATCGTGCCCCCGACGCTGTCCACACCTCGCTGAAATCTTCTCTCGATGCGAGCGAGAAGCGATCTCCGGAGCTCACAGACGTGACAGTTTATACGTCCAGACGTGATTGAATGGCGCAAATCACATCGACAAAGAGTAGAGTGGTGTAACCTTGACCGTTGACGCTCAAACTAAAATCCAGATATCCTCTCATAAAGACCACAATGGTTTCACTATTCAAATCATGGCGACATCATTTAAAGCCGGATTTAGCATCTGAATGTTCAACCTCACCGGGTCTCTCTCCACCCTCCTCTCTACCCCCCAGTCTGTGCTTCAGCCTCTGAAAGACCCATGTGCCAGTGGGTGGTCCTCCAGGCGATGTTTGTCGTATAAATACACTGAACCATCGGCACACGGCAGCGTGTCAGACCTCCGCTGTGTGAGGAGCAAGGGGAGATGATAAGAGCTGCTGAGATCCTTCTCTCTGGCAAACAACAAGGCTACTTTTTTTTTTCTTACTTCCCTCACTGCTTTGGAAGCAGTAATTGAAAATGGGGTAATCTTTGTGGCTTAATAGAGCTGTCCTGCCCTCGCTGCAAAGCGGGGTTAATAACTTTTTCCAGTTCCATTACCCCGTAGGATTGGCTTCAGGTGAGTAAAGAGGCTGCACTGGAAAAGGGGAAGTGGCCACGAGGGGCCCCCTCTTATCTGTGTTCACTGCAGGAAGCTCACCCAACAATCATTTACGTGACTTATTATATACAAAGGACACTCCGCCCCTGTGTGTGTGTGTGTGTGTGTGTGTGTAGGTGTGTGTGAGCACAATGTCTGGAAGCGCTGCCCTGTCGAGAATGACTGTCCGACAGATTGTGGTGAAGACTTAGCTGACAGCCAGTAATTAACGTCCCAGTTCACTAATTTCTGTCCTCCTCCAAACACTTTCAAAAAGTGTAGGTGCATCGTTAGGCGTTCTGCCTGCAACAGTACTGGAGGCTGTTTTCTTAGAAGTTTATTGGGCTAAATTGATTTGATATTTGACGTGGGAATGGTTTGAGTTTGACGTTGTGTCATGAGAGGCTGGAGCTGCGTTTTTTTTTTTAAACGCTGAATAAGACATTTTTAAGTGATCACAATTGTTCCAAATGACCTTTGATGAACTGAAAAGCCACCGTGGAAGGTATAATTTTAATGATAACACAAACGACTCGCAGACCGCACAACGCCCTGTTAGCGCCCTGTCATCACAAGGTGACCACGCCCTGATACAGCATATGGTCTATTTGACTCTAAATGGGACCATCGTTTCCTGAATGAACATCATGATGTATTAAAAAAGACTTTAAATTAAAGATTGAGGCCTTAATATCATGTTTACAATGTTTAATGAGGGAATAAATCAAGTCATTTTCTCATAGTCTTCTATACAATCTGACTTATTTAAGCTTTTCCTACATAGATGCCCAAACTGACTCTTAAAAATACATTTATATGCACAAGTTCACCAGCTCTTGGCTCATACTGTACTGAAGGTCTCACAGGAAATGCATGGTTGCTCTCTGAAGAAACCAATTATGAAAAACTAACCAGACATGAAAGAAGAGACTCAAACCCTTTGTATTATTATTTAACTATTTCAAAAGTAAAGTGAAGAGTTTTTTTTGATTTTATTTCGATTGTGTCCATATTCTTGTCAGAGTGCAGAATGTGAAATACAGCATTGAACAGATTGAAATTCAAAAGCTGCCATTAATAGATGTCATTGATGACTAAGACCAAGCCTGCATGGCGTTTGTTCTTCTTCATGTTTAATTGATCCCACGAGACAGAAAAATAGTTTAATAGAGATCACATGAATCATATCTGTTGGAAAATGAAAAGGTCTATAAAGCATTTCATTACTTTTGAATGTATTATTCATGTGTTATTAAGTCGTCTTAATTCATGAATATCTATTGAATATCTCCCAAGTTCAATACTTAATGGTAATTGTTTGATCAGAATCAGGTTTGCCACACTTTATTATGCATGCAGACACAAGCTTCAATTCGCTTCCAGTTCATTTGTGTAATTTATTGCAATGACACAGTTGGCGTTCCCTTCGGATCAAAGAAGTGTCCTTGCTCTGATTATCTGTGTGTAAATGTCTTCCCGACGATTACTTTAAACATCAGGAATTCCCAAGCTTTCCACCTGGGAATGGTTTAACATCTCTTTGCAAGTGTTCTCCGGTAAATAGTTAAGTGTCTGGAAGCACATGATATGACTTCATTAGCATGTCATTGTGATGAAGGGATTATGAACCACTGGTTCTGGATTCAAGTCCATTGTGTGCTCTTATTTCTTGTTTACTTGTTGACTCAAAGCACGTCCCGGTTGATCCTACATGTGAGTCTCACAACCGCCTTTGATTCGTCTCCTCCTATTTAAAAAGTTAAAACGTTGAGTCCATTTGAATCAATGGCTGTCTCTAAATGAGTTTTGAAGGTTGGCTTTTGAATGGTGACGTCGCCTTTTGCAATTTTAAATCGTTCCATTTTTACTCCAATATCACAAACGCAGATTTGACAGGAAGATTAAATAAAACGTGGACCCTGACTCGATGATTTGAGAGCAGCGTTGTGACAGTGGATGTTTCAGCTTATCTTTTGTTTATTTGAGTTTTTCGGGATATTATATTCATCCTTATTATTTGTATTTATTCATTAAAAAAAATATACTGACTCTTTCACTTAAAGAACCAATTTCTGTACCGGCAGATAAATGTTTTAAACACATGCTTCTATTTGATCCTAATTTTGATTTAGGATTAAACATGGCGACTGAACGATCGTCGTCATGTCGTACATGTAGATGATGAGCTTTCTCATATTGGCTTTTAATGCTTTTTACTGTGGCTTCTCTGCATGTGTGTGTTAATGTGATTATAATTAGGTTGACATATAACAACTGTCACATCATTTTGTTACGATTAGCAGATAATTCTTGATAAAATGGGTTTAATTTGTGATTTACTGGGTGATTAACTTATGAAACCCAATAAAATGACAAGAGGGTTGTGTTATTGGCAAAAGGCCGCCCATGTGCCTCGCTCTCCTTACTCTACCACACGGCCGAGCTGCAATCTGTAAAAATATATATTGAATTTGATGATGAAATGGAGGCATTACTCCGGAGGTGAGGCTGACTTTTTGGCAGCTTTATCAATTCGTCTAACAGCGTGAACCCGGCACACGCTGAGAGAGCCAGGCCCAAACTGGACCCAGTGGGGGGCAGAGCGATCCACATGATCCCAACACGGTACCCCAATCTGGACCCAATACATCTATAGCTATTAATCTATAGCTATTAATCGAGCCATTGTCATGGTCATGTTATTATTTCTAGAAATGCCCAGATTGGGAAGAGAAAAAAAAATCCATTAGTGATGGGGGTAAAAAAACAACAACATTAAAGCATGATAGAGGAGATAGCAGGAAGGGGAGACGGAGGTAGAGAGCGAAGGAGCGAGGGAGCTGACCCAGTTAGAGGGGGAGAGAGAGAAAGATGGAGAGAGAGAGCGAGAGAGAGAAGTGATTGGAGGGAGCTGAGTGCCAGCCTCGCTATACTGCATTGGGGACCTGCTGGGCCATCTGGCGGTCCTGTAATTGGGTTGGGGTTTTGCACCTGAGCAGCACACCTCCAAAGAGATGGTGGGAGCGCAAGAAAAGAAAGAAACAAGAAACAAGCGGCGTCGTGGAGGTGGGGATGACAGTTGACAACAGGTTACATGTAGATCAATTCATGCCCTAGTTTCTCCTCAATTTACATTAATCTTTTTGGATCAAATTAGCCGGTATTGCTCAAAGGTTACAATATGGGAAGATCCAATGTCATCGGATTTAAAAGGACATGCTGCAGTCTGACTGTGAGAGGAAGGTGTGGTGGCCATTTTGTGCCACAGCGACACTATTTAAAGCTGTCGTCTAAGTGGGTTATAATAGTGACCGGGCAGATATTGACACCTGTGTTGCAATGAATATTCAGTATGGTTGCAGTGAAAGAAAGAAAGAAAGGGAACTAGTCAACAAGGCTCTCAGGTTTTCCATAAACTCTTCACGCCTGCTGCGAGGTACTGCAGACAACGAAGATCACACGGAAGTTGTCATCTTATCCTTTGAATGGGCAAGTAGTCATTAAGGTGCAAATATGAGCTGAATTAATGTTTCATTTTTTGCCAGTGATGCGAGGCCTGTCGAGAGAGGCATAACACGCCTCGCGGGCGGTCCTCCCCACACATACGGCTCACATTTGGAAGTCTCTCCCGTTTGACATTTTCCCATTCGGAGCTTGAGAAGCAGCTTCAGCCTCCCATAATCCAACGGAGGAATTTGACGTGATTCTAAAAGCGTTGAGCATTATTTAATTCTTCAGACGCACGTCTCCATTTGAAAGGGCTCCAATTCACAGGAATGCTGTCATTTGCAAGAACACGTGCATCCACAGCCTGCTGAATTCTTCCCGGCAATTATTCTCACTCCAAAAAATGTCGCGCCCCTCTTGTACACGAGCGTGGGGAAACCATCGTCTTTACATTATTTTTGTGTTGCTCTCTTAACCCTCCTGTTTCCTTAGGGTCAATTTGACCCCATTCAATGTTTAACCCTCCTGTTACCTTTATATTTACTGACATATTTTATCCTTGGGGTCAATTTGACCCCAGCAATTAAAACCTCCAGAAAATTATTAGAATTAATATTGTTTTCCAAGTTTAAGTGTGAGGTACTTTATGTTTGTTTGTTTGTTGACTACCTAAATAGCCCTTTAAATATATAAAAAAGTTGATATTTACCTTCGCATTGAAAATGCGGAAGGTTATGTTTTGATCGCCGTGTATTTATTTATTTATTTGTATGCGTGTTATGCGCATAACGAAAAAAGTTTTAAACCGAATCGCATGAAATTTGGTGGGATGATTGGTTATTATCCAGGGACCATTTGATTAGATTTTGGGATCGATCGGGTCAAAGGTCAAGGTCATGGATAGGTCAAAATCTTCTTTTTACCATAGCGCGGTCAATTTCTATCCAATTGGCATGCAACTAATGCCAACATGTTCATAATTCAATGCCCAATCTTGTGATATGCGAAGGTATGCGCTCTACCGAGTGCCCATTCTAGTTCTTATATGTTTGACACAGTGAAAAACAGCCTGGGGTCAAATTGACCCGAAAGAACACCGACATTAAACATTGAATGGGATCAAATTGACCCTAAGGTTACAGGAGGGTTAAACATTGAATGGGGTCAAATTGACCCTAAGGCAACAGGAGGGTTAAACAAGACATGAGCTCGCTTGGAGATATTGAGCGAAAGCCTATGTGCGAGCCTCCCCCCCCCCCCCCCACACACCCCTGTCACAGCATGATCAATTATGTTTCTATAGAGAAAGCCTCCCACATGCACTCTGCGGAGCATCATTGTGCTCCCTAAAAGTCCCTCGCCCGTGTTGAAGTATCTCTGCCGCTGCCTCTCAATGGCTCAGCGCCCACACCAACCTTGTAGCGTTTCAAAGGGAGACCGAGGGGCGGCTGAGTGAACATGGACATGCGTAGGTGTCCACGCGACAACAAAAGGGGACGAGAGGGCCGAGCGAACCGATGGCCGCTTCCTCCACAGCGGCAGACGTTTCATTACAAACTCTTCACGTAAAGTTCAATTCTCTCTCGCTCGGATTATAGTTCTTTTTTAAACGGGTTGCTGCATTTTTTTTGCAGCTAACTACATGACACGTCTTGAAAAAACGCCCGTTTCTGGAAAAGATGATATTAAACACGTGTTAGTGAGGTGTTAAAAGTCACAGCTGGAGTATTCATAGATGTCATGCTCTTGCAGTATTTAGAGAAGCAGCAGAACCCGAGGAACAGGAAGTGATCCTGAAGACCGTCAGAAGGGCTTTTATTCAAATACAAAACAAGCATCACAATTACAAAGTACCGTGGTGAAAATATAAATAACATGATATATATTAAAGGATACTTGGGTGGCACCAAATGTACACAATTGAAGCAATGGAAAATTCAAGGACATGAAAACTGAATAAGGAGATGAATGCCTATATCGACTATATCTGGATTAAAATACAGATTAGCACTTCAGTGGCACTTAAATAGCTCTTATTATGGTACTTTTGTAGTTCGACTATGTTGAGGAAATGTTACTTTCTGTATTCTTGTTGTTCTTAGTTTGTACTCTAGGTTGAATGCACTTATTGTCAGTCGCTTTGGATAAAAGCGTCTGCTAAATGACATGTGATGTAATGTAATGAATGCCAATTATCGACCACTACTTACATGAAGGATAATTAAACGAGGCCGTGTATCACTGTCGTTCTCCACTGGTTTATTAATGTGTCTGTATGGTTTGGAGAAGATGGAATAGGACAAATAGTGCAGACAAGTTGATGTGTTGAGCTTCAGGGAACATTGTGGTGCTAATTGCATGAAATGACATGTCTTGGTCATTAAGATTACAACCATAATATCTACAGATCTTCCAGGCAAAGCCTCAAACTCGTCCTTTTTAAAAGGGATTGAGTTTGTTTACCTGTTGTTTTAGCCTATGAGCTCCTTATCACGTCAATTGTGTAAATACCGTTGGCATTACATAATTACATGTCGTCGTTCAACATGTAACAATTAGCAATTAAGTGTGGTTGCAGATGGTTCAGGCAAAACAATGAACTTTCCTCCTGAAACAGTGATCCGTACCGCCGTTGCTTCCCGGCTACTGCTAGCGACCGTGCAAATGATTTACAGTGTTACGACATCACTGTCTTTTTTTATCTTGCAGTCATTTGTTTCTCTTGGCAACAGCCGCCTCCGACGGTCCTTTCCATTGCCAATGATATTGTGTATACACGTGTGTTCATTCATGAAGTTTACATTAACATTCTGAAGTGTTTCTCGTCTCTTCATGTTTCATCACTGTGTAAACGCTGTATTTCTGCAAAGATAAAGCTGCACTGACATCATTGTTACTAATTATTTATCCTATTTATAGGATTAGATGCGTGTCATCCTAATATATCCAACAACTCGTTGTGAACTCCAAATGTCAACATCTATTTAAATTTGTATGATTTAATGAAATATTCGGCTTCAATCCGTATCTGTTGAACGAAGCTCTTTGTTTCTTCAATAAATGATTCCTCATTTAAAAAATGTAAATGATTTGTAGGGATTTGAAATATGATGACAGGCATACAATGGAAGCTCCAGTGAAGCTCTGAATGTTTACAGAAACATGATATTTGGTCCCTGAGTATCTCCAGCTACTCATGGAGCAACGTTTCTCTTTTGAGTCAAAACGTTATCGCCAAAATCATCTATACTGCCGCACCTCAGATGTTACGCCCCTCTGCACATGTGACCTGTCCAACCAGTTCGAGTGGCTAAGGCTGAGCCAGGTTATGATGCTGAACTAGCCTGGTGCGAAAACAAAGTGTTCTTGAAAAAGATTTGGTGCAGATGCTCGGATTATTTGTTGTCTTCCCTGCCGCCAACAAGTCTAACCTGGAGGATGGGGATTTGATCAAAATCTCTCAAATGATGGAGCTGCTTGTCTGCTTGTTGACGATCCCATGGTTTTCTTAGAGTAAAGACATATGAATCTCAAGGTTCAAGGTTTTTTTATTTGCCATCTGTGCCTAGACCAACAGTCGAGACACATTGGCATAGTTTTGCAGGGCTCTCCAAGTAAACAGAGGTACAAACACACTATAATAATAAGAAGAAGAAGAAGAAAAAATATAAAAACACACTTGTGACAGGTTTGTATCCGTCACCAGTCCAGCTGATGACAATCAGACACCGTTCCCTGAACCACACCCCCGCTCCACCCACTCTGCAGCCGAGCCTAAACACACCCCGCTGCCACAACACTGTACAAAAACTGGTTATTATATATCAACTTTTCCACTAAGGAAACCAAGAAAGATAAAGGGAGATAGAGATAGAGGGAGATATTTAGATTTCAAATTACATAAAATTTGATTTTGTTCATCCCCAGGGGGACATTTTTGGTTGCAGCAGCAAAACATTTTTTAAATGAATAAAATAAAATAGCAGCACATATTACCTTTTGAAACATTTAAATAATAAAGGAAATGAAAATATAAAAATGAAAGTGTATACAGTGTCTCTAAAGTATAAAGTGACAGCGGTGCAAGATTACTGATGATCAGTTTGAGGAGGATTTGAGATATAAGTGCATGAATCACTCTTTCTCGATCAGCTGATATGAAATGAATAATTTTTTATACATACGCTACACAGTGGCACCATTAGATCATAGTTTGATATTTTCTCCTTTGAATTATTGTGACGCTTTTAATCAGCACATCAGCTTTGTGTAGATGAATTCAGGAGAATGAAAACTCCCAAAGGACATTTCCAGATGCAGCCGAGCTGTATCTGACGGCCGCATATAGGAAAGAGACTTCATGTTTTCATATTTCTGCTGTGATTCAGACAAAATTGCCTCGCTGCTTTTTGAAAACCTCATTTTATACATTCGGAGAGACATGAATTGGATTTCCGCTCTCCGAAGCTTTCTTTTCTTTGGTGTCTTTAAAGATAATGTGAGCATGATTTGCCACCACATTTTGAGCCCAGCTCTTTGAGGTTTAGAAACAGATATCATTAGAGGCCTTTCTGAGGATAACATTTAGATTTTTCAATTTCATAGAACCCTTTAAAAGAGTTTTTTGTTTGCGCCAGTGAAATACTCCTCGTGAAACAATGCTATGATTGGAAAATGCAAGTTTAATGAGCACTGCACCAACCTCCATTGTGTGTACTGGTGGAAAAACTTTCATATGCCATTATCCTCTTTGATTGCGATGGTGACGGAGACAAATTACAACCTGCACTTAAAGAGTGGACAATAAATAGTTCTTGGTTGCAGTAGATTCGTCATCATGGTACTCAATAGTACACAGAACTGGAAAAACAAAGAAAGAGGCCAGTGTTTTCCTAAAAAATACTTAATTTTCATACGAACTACATATTGTAAGGATACTGTATATATTGTCAGCATGAAAGGCGTCGCTAATATATAGATGTGACAAGTGTGTCGCTGTCACTAGTAGGTTCCCCCCCTAAAGCACCAATAAGCCACAGCAGCCAGAGGGATATTCGGTAATCGTGTTTATTCCGAACGCAGACTGTGTCTCTGCTCTGCATGTCCCTCTCCCGTCTTCAGTCCATCCAGCTCCTTTTGAAGACACAGCCTCGCAGATACACAGACACAGATTGTCATCAGCTGGTCTGATTGTCATCAGACCAGCTGATGACAATCAGACACCGTTCCCTGAACCACACCCCCGCTCCACCCACTCTGCAGCCGAGCCTTAACACCCCCCGCTGCCACAATAGACTTTTTCCCTCAGTTTGCTTTACTCTTGTTTTATAGAGCTAAAACAAAAAAAGGAACGATAAGTTGATAAACCATTAAGCTTTTTAATAATCTTTTCAGGCAACATCACAACACATTTACTGGTTCCAGCTTCTCACGTGTGAAGTTTTGCTGCTTTTTTTTGTCATATATAATAGAAGATTAAATCTCTTTCGGTTTTGGACCGCTGGTCAGACAAATCAAAAAACATGAAGCCGTGAGCTCTTGGAAATGGACGAAAAAAATACTTTAAAAACATAAAAACCTAATTGACCTGAACGGCTAATAACTATGTGTTTGTACAACAATCAAAAGACATGTACTGGATGGAGTACACACTGACTGGTGGTACTCCTGTACCTTAACCCTCCTGTTACCTTAGGGTCAATTTGACCCCATTCAATGTTTAACCCTCCTGTTACCTTAGGGTCAATTTGACCCCATTCAATGTTTAATGTCGGTGTTCTTTCGGGTCAATTTGACCCCAGGCTGTTTTTCACTGTGTCAAACATATAAGAAATATCTACTTTTTTATATATTTAAAGGGCTATTTCGGTAGTCAACAAACAAACATAAAGTACCTCACACTTAAACTTGGAAAACAATATTAATTCTAATAATTTTCTGGAGGTTTTAATTGCTGGGGTCAAATTGACCCCAAGGGTAAAATATGTCAGTAAATATAAAGGGAACAGGAGGGTTAAACATTGAATGGGGTCAAATTGACCCTACGGCAACAGGAGGGTTAAAGTGAGTCTTTAGTGTTAAAGTAAGATAATGTATGAGACTCATTTTCATGAAATATTCTTGAAACTTCATTTCAACCTCCCACAGTGAAAGTGATGCTCTATAAAGGACATTAAAGCGTTGCACGTGCATGGACACATGACTATTCACACATAAAGTACACACACACACACACACACACACACACACTCAGGTTAACATGAATGACACTGTTTCCTCCCGCTCACAAAAGAGCTAAATGCTAAGTCAACACACCTGTTGTGCACAAAGAGCACGGCGTGCTAAGATAGTGTGTGAGCAATCTTCCGTGCTCCGCGACATTATTTACTGTACTTGTTTCGCTTGACTTCTAAAAAGCCCCGAATTTAAATTAAGCCAGTAGCAGTAGACTCGAGATTCACCGCCCCGTGTTGTACGAGAGTAATAAATAACCATGTTATCTCTGCTGTGTGATGCTAATCTGGAGTTTAAGCAATGAGTGAGTAGCTTTGTTCTGAATTCAGCGCGCTGGCCAATTCATCCTGGACCAGAGCTGATGTTTACTCAGGCTGAGCCAGCAGCTGCTCACACAGTCTGCGTCGGCTCAGTCAGCCGACAAGGCGAGCGCCTCTGACACGCATCTGTCACAGCAGGGGGGAGAAGAAAAAATATATACTAATCTGACCCACTTTGTTTTTGTCTTTCTCTTCCTTCACTCGTGCAGCATCTGCCTGGCCGCCCAAGCGTCGTCACGATGACCGAGAGTCGAAGGGAAGCGTTGGCGGCGGCGGCGGCCGAGCCCACCACCACCTTCTCCTCCACGGCCGGCTCCAACACCACCAACGTGGCCGGCACGGGCGCCGGAGAGAAGGACGAGGCCTTCTCCAAGCTGAAGGACAAGTTCATGAACGAGCTGAACAAAATACCGTGTAAGTAGGTTTGCAGTGATTTCTCAGTGGGTCATTTGGAGAGATGAAACGGGAAGAGCAACTTCTTTGATCGTCAAGTTTATTCATTTAAATTATTTATTTTTAGTAAAAAAAATGCCTAAATTATTCATCGCTCCAGTCTTTCTTTCTTTTTTCTCTCTCCCTGAGACTCAATCATAAAATAATACATAAAAGATGAAACAATTATGGGGATCCATTTTCCAGGTCTGTTATTGATTGTTTTCTTTTCTCTGTTTATGACTTTAGACTATTACATTTTTTTAAATCTGTAATAACAGGTTTTAATATCACGTGCACTCTTAATAAAAGCTACATGTGTGTTTTGTGTTAGTAATCTATGTAAATGAGAACTCACCCAGAAGAAAACCATCTTGCTTTCTGTCCTTCAGACATGTTGTTGGTTTAAACTGGTATTGTAAGAACTCAAGTGGATCGGCACTGACATCACAGCCATTATTAACCATCCCAAAAAGCCCCATAATAGAAAAGTCACACATTTCAAGCACATTTATCTAAAACAGAAATTCATGAATACATTGAATATTTAAAAAATATCTAATAAAGAGTGAAAAAAGCACTGGTTTACAGGCTTGACACCTTTTCATGAAGGCTGTTTTTTCAGTCGCTGTGCCTCTACATGTGACGTGTCCATTACACTCATTCAATCCATTCAGTGTGACCCTCGTGGAGCCATGACTCAAAAATGTTTAGATGTGTGTGAACGTTTGCTTATGACGCACAAGAAAACGTCAGAGCTGAACACATTCAATCAATCAAACTTTTATTACAGACTCATGGTCCAGATAGCACAAAACATTCAAATAGAATAAAATACACACAAAACCACAAGTAAAAAACTAAAATCAAAGAACTACACATGCTTTATGAAAAAACAGCTGTACCGGTGTCTCGGCAAAGAAACAAATGACACCATCAGTGATGGAGAGGCAGCATGAACACAATCCTCATTTAACAGAGGACGGTTTATTTGCACTAGGTTTTTATATTTCTAAAATAAAATACCTTATTTATATTCCAATAACCCGTGGTTCAGCTTCATTGTCCATGTGTGCTTAACCAGCTCATTGTGATTGATGGGAAATGAGAAAACATTTTGACTTTGATGGTGTGTACTGTTGGAGAGGTCGCTGTCCCCTCTGTATCAGTGCTATTTAGCCCAAGCCTGACAACCTTCTCCCATCATCTAGAGAAGAACAAGAGTCATTACTTCTTCTACATTCTGACATGGTTTATCTTCTTTTATACCTTGGGCCGAAAAAAAGAAATCTGTCCGGCATAGAGATTTTTTTAATGACTGTTTTCTCACCTCAGCTGCTGGCCGATGGCTCGAGCATAAATTAAAAAAACAGCATTTCTACATTTACTGAGCTTTCTTTTATCAGTCTTTCAAGGAAAAGTCATAAAAATAGGTTTCGCATGCATATTTCATCCTGTTATCTCCAACTTCTGCATTCCAGTTTGGTGAGGGATGTCGCTTACGAGACAGTTTTGTCTATTTAACTTTAAATGATAAAATATACACCAGGAAAAAAACAGTTTTATTTCTTCTGGCTTAAGATACAAAATAATAAAAGTAAAGAAGGTCTGCTAAACTAAGACAACATTACGGGGTCATTCATTCAATACATCCACAAAATCCAACCATAAGGGCTGTACAGAATATAATATCGGGGGCACCACCGAATCCTCACAAACTAAATTAAATAACATTTTGAAGAAGTAGAGAAAAGCTCCCACGACAGCGATGGAAATCAGAGAAAATAAATGGTAATTCAAATATATCAACACGATTGTGTGTACAACAATTACTTTAACACAAAAGCAGCCATCTAATCAATTTGTGAATGATCCATCCACGTTCCAACAGAAACATGAGCACACACACTCAAACAAACACACACACACACACACTGAGGTCGGACTTTATAATCACTCATATTGTGACTGTCGAGCAGAGAGGTTGCCTCAAAGGAAACCAGCGTATCGAATTTCTTCATACGTTATTTAAACACCAGAGGCTTTACTCCCCGATAACAATGAACCTCTGAGCAGAGACGCTGTTTGATCCACGACTGTTGGTTCCACCAGACATTACTCCAAATAAAACAAACAAGCCATGGACATTTCAGCGAAATAAATATGTTTTTGTTTGTTTTAATCAGCGACTTTCTGCTTTTAGGCAGCCAAAGGCACTCACCAACATTTGAATAGCTCCAAAAAGGTTTAATTAAAAGATATATATATATATATAATTTGTTCCCTCTAGGGGACCAATCTGTCATAATTAATAAATGTTCTCTTTTTTTCTTTGAAAAGATTCCGACAACATTTCAGCTCATTTGAAGTTTATTTGCTGCGTCTCACCAACACACATAAACTTCTTCTTGTGCACTCTGGGACTGATCTTTCTGACTTTTTTTTACTTTTGCTGGATGGCGGACACATAGTTGCAGCTAAAAATCTAGTCAAATAAGAAAGAGCTGAAAGAAAAACCCGAAGAGATACATCAGAGCTTCGATGTGTCTCCACTTGACTTTGTGGCTCCTCACAGGCGGCAGAGTTTGGGAAAGTGAGATTACGCTGGTGGATCAGCAGAGCCGATCGTCTCCGCCCGCCTGCTGCTATGGCGATGAGCCAACGGCCGCCCGGCGTCTGCCCTCATTTTTGCAAAAAAGGTTTCCCTGCCGTGAGACACCGTTAGGTGCCCGTCAAACCCGAGCCAGATCAGTCTCCACCCGAGTGGACCGATGGGGAACAGATCCTCCATCTTCCCAGAGCTCGTGTCAGCACTCGAGGGTCACGTACGTGTTATGAGTCTCTGTTGCCGGAGCTTTAGTTAACACCGCGCCTTGATTCGGCTGTTCTTCCTCCTCTGGACACTCAGAAATAGCTGGGAATGACCAATAGTTTGTGTTTTGTTGTTGTACAGTGATGAAGACTATTGTAATATCAACAAATCGAATGGAAATATTTTAATTAGGAATGTAATGGAGATTTATTCAATTGTTCATCCTCCTTATGCTGGAGCCAGAAGAAAATGCTAGTGATCATCAAACTCCGTAGGATTCATCCTCCAGGTACCAACAATGTCTGGACAATATTTAATGGCAATCCAATAGTCGTGAAGATATTTAAGTCGAGTGTAGCTTAAAACAATCCCGCTGACTAAAAGTATAGATTGAGAAGGAAAAGCGTGTGTAACAGTGGAAGTGAGGTGAGATTAAGGCCAGAGGGTGGCGCTTATATTTGGTGTTGCCCAAGGTCAAATGGCCAAATGAGCTGAATCAAAGGTGGAATGTTTTCTCTACAGTATATATTCCGTGTGAACTCGGTTTACGGGCAGAGCGGTCCACTTTAAACTGCTCCACGCTTCTTTGTGCCCCAAAAGATGACAGTGGGTGCTCTCCTATATCTGGTGTCATCTGTTGCTGTAAATCCACTGTTAATGCAGTCAGTGTCCCTTCAACTCAGGATTTCTTGCTGATGCGTCTCCATGTTCCGATAATAATCTCAACAACGGACCGGGCAGAAATAGAAATAATCTCATCCAAATCAGAGAGATCTTTATGGAGGACAGATAGATAGGCGGATCATGATACTCACGAGACGCTTCCTGCTGCAGGACCGGGCGTTGCTCTCGTAAGCGTAACACGATTTAACGCCAAGGTTAATTGACCAACAGAATCCTGCCACGTTGGATTAGTGTGGGCTGCTGGAAGTGGATATATAATGCAAATGCAATATTACACACGCGCTTAAATGCATCCATCAAACTCTATCCAGTTCATAAAAGCTTTTCGTCAAGTGTAAAGTATATATATATTTGTGGATAATGATTCCTTCTGTACACATGACATCTATTGTTCTGTCCATCCTGGAGAGGGATCCTCCTCTGTTGCTCTCCTGAAGGTTTCTTCTCTTTTTTCCCCCTGAAGGGTTATTTGGGAGTTTTTCCTGATCCGATGTGAGGTTTTGGGGCAGGGATGTCTATGTGTACAGATTGTAAAGCACTCTGAGACAAATTTGTAATTTATGAAAATGGGCTATACAAATAAACTGAATTGAATTGAATTAAATATATATCTATATATATATATAGATATATATTTAAGCAGAGACGTCTCATGGCGCTGGCATCCATCTTCATGGCATTCATTTTTTTTAAAGTATCCATCAATGTAAGAGACAAGCTGATCCCAGTCGATATGAATTAATACTTACTAATGGATGGAGGTAGATGATGGAGATGTTTTTTTATCCTGTCAGCTCCTTAATGACTCTTCATCGATGTCAGATACAATAAATTCACAGCAGACATGAAGACTTCTTTAGTTTGGCCGTAATGCTCTGACATGGTCATTTTTCTAGTTGAATCTAATTAACTTAAAATACTAAAAAAGGATAATTCATATTTGAGTTTTTGCCGTCATTTCTATTAAATGTATTTCATGTGACGTTGACCAAAATATTGTATGAATGACTCATAGACCGACATGTTTAATATTACTGTCCTTTCTTTTACTGTATGACTATTGCGTGACTTTCAGATTATCTGTATTCTTTTTTTTTTAAGGACACAAAATGTCACAAAGTGAAACTTGGCTTTTTGCTTTATGTTGATAAAAAAACAGATTTGTTCAGCTCTTGTCAGAGAAACCAAAACCAGAACTGACTAAATCAGTTGTGCCTGAGGGTTTGTGGTAAATTATATTTTCCATTCTACTGAATATAGATATAGCATTAGGCAGGAAGATTTATTCTTCTCATGGAATACCAGGAACCACTAAAACGTTATACAGAGAATAACGTTGAGCTTTGAGGAACAGCAGATGTGGATTTCATCATGCGCATCCCTCCCATTAGAGAAACTCCATTTTCCTTGACATGAACAAGAGATAAGAGCTGCGAGTTGAAGTGCAGCGCACACACTGCCAATACTCCCTCTCGCCCTCTCTTTCTCTCTCTTTCTCATTTAAGAGAAGACACTAACACAATGTAGTTAATCAGAGGATGATTTTATTGCATTTTGAGACTCAGGTTTCGCTAATGAAGGAGCACAGAAGTGCCTTTCACTGAAAGACGCTCGCGTAATGAATAAGATAAGTCCGCGTTCATGCACTGATTTCCTCGGCTAAATGACATTCCATCAGACATCGGGAGCTTTGATGAAATGCCAGCATGAGAGCCGAGTGACGTGAGCATTCTAAGGGGTTATGGAAGATGTACGTTAATTAAAGCTTCTATTTGGGTCAAAAAAACAACTCAGTTTCAGGTGATTGTTATTCATTAAAGGGCCGTCTGCCTACGTCACCTTGTCACCTGACATGTGCCGCAGTCTGCTCAGAGGGATAAGACACAAATGCTCCCGTTTGGTCCAAGGTTAGAGGAGTCTGGTGTTCCTTCCTCAAAGTTCAGCAGGATCTTCCGAAAAGGTTCTGGCTTCATCTCCAGTCATAAGTCTCTGAGCATAATATATGGCACTACCATCTAATAATGGTTTATAAGTTGTAACAATGGCTTCATTAACAGTTAATACACCATTAAGTTCAGCTTTATGAGTCAGTTATAAGCATTAACAAAAAAAAAATCTAGATCTAGAAAACATCTGCACAGCATCTGGAATAATATACCATTATTAACAAAATGTTAAAATGTAAAAGATCTATAAATTGATTACTAACATATAGAACTTCATAACAACTAAAAGATAAACCCTGTAATGTGTACATTCTCATGGGTCTTACCTTCTATTGTAATAAACAATAGGTTGCAGTTATGAATGTGATTAGGTGGTTGACAAAAGGGTTTTAATCTTCCTCCTTTGCAGTTTCATATGTTGGAAATCTATGAAACATTGGTACCGGTAAATATGGTACTAACCATTAAAAGCGCTATTACTTCTAAACCCGTTATATATTGTGTCTAATTAAAAAGTGGCAGCACAAATCTACGTATATTTAATCATTTGGCTTTGACCCGTCCTCAGAAACTCTCCCGACTCTCAGTTTCTTCTGGGTATAGTTTTGTGTTCGTAAAGGAGATGGTGTCAGTTTTGGATGGCTCGCTGTAAACAAGGCCCGTCCAGTGTCACCTCCATCAGCACACGGCTCCGGGGCGAGGCCAGAGCTGGAGATCCTTCAGTTATTTCAGAGCATCGCTCACTGTTTTTCCTTGGGGGAGAGTGCTTATTGATTTTGTCAACAGAGCATCGATTTCCCTCTTCTCTCTCCCCTCGGACCTCGCCCGAAGAAACCACAGCTGAATGCTGGCGAGAAAAAAACAACCCTAGAGTGATAGACTGTAATGTACTTTCCTGTTTTGATGGGTCTTTTTTAAGTTTTTTGTTTTTTTAGATAGTCTTCAAAGGACTTATTTCTTCTCTTGGTTTGTTGGATTTGTAAACACTGTTGGGCTGCTTCCTAAAATACACCACGACGACAACTACATGTTGTCTTTCTCAGGAAAAAGATGGATAGTTTATATTGTATGGTGGCCTTGAGAAGCAGGTGACAAGGAAACAAATTCAGTGTTCTATTTTCTAAGTCTGATTGAAATAGTTTACACTCTCGTGTTTCATGAATTTTCCAGGATAATCTTTTTATTTCCTCAATGCTTGAAAACTAAGTGAAAACTAAGTTTTGACATTCTCCATGCACACGTAACACAATTTACATATACTGTGTGTTAGCAAGTAATATGCTTTAAGACTCACATGAAAGGAAACTATGTTGGGAATAGTATAGTGCTGCACGTGTGCCTCTTGTGGCCAAAATGAGTATTACAATGAGCCTCCAACAACCACAAATAATATGCAAATTGCACTTCTTTTCACATGGAAAAGTAACAGCAAGAAAACTTAGAAAAATAAAAACTTTTTTTTAATCTTTAAACTTTTAATATTTGAAATATGAAGAAAAGAGATTATTATGAAAAAAATATTCTGTCAAATACTTTTTCACCATGTCTACAGCAGATACAAGAATATTGATGATACTTACTTATTTAAAAATGTCTTTCTTCCCATGTGCCTCTCCTCGTCTGGTCATCAAAAGCTTTCCCTATTTCCTTTCAAAAGAGTAAGTTCTGATAAAAACACAAAAAATGATCCCCCAAAATGTGCTCATGTGTTTGTTATTCCTGTCTATTAAGATGAAGGGTGGGCTGCCAGGTGTTTGGTACTGCTGAGTAGAATAAAGGAGCAGCGATTACGACGCTGAAGGGAGAAGTCTGTTGCGAGGTCTCTCATTATTTACCAGCCCATCTGGACTGTATGTCTTCTCTCTGCTACCTAAAACAACCCACTCCTCCTTCCATCATCGTGTGTGTGTGTGTGTGTGTGTGTGTGTGTGTGTGTGTGTGTGTGTGTGTGTGTGTGTGTGTGTGTGTGTGTGTGTGTGTGTGTGTGTGTGTGTGTGTGTGTGTGTGTGTGTGTGTGTGTGTGTGTATACACTGAGGCTGTGTGCATGCATCAGGGAGCACTAACTGTCCGCTGATTACAGTTGAGAAAGGTGTCACTGTGTTGTTGAGCTGAGTGTCTGTCAGTCTGCCGGTTGTCCAGTTTCCCCAGTCGGGTCCACACAGTGAGGCAACAGCATTAATGGAGGATTAGAGAAATGTAATTATTATTTAGCTGAGCTGCGTATCTCCAGGTCTTGAAAAGGTCTTAAAAAGCATTGATTTTAGTTTCCTCCTCGGCATGACCTTGAAAAAGATGTCCAGCTTGTCCTGGGAGTCAAAAAAATAATAAGAATGGAGCCTGGATTAAAAAAACTTTAATTATTGTGAAACTCCTGTCTTATATCATATCTTTATCTTTAATGTTTATGGGCAATCTCATCATTAAGGATGACTTTATTTTGGATTGTTTGTTTTTCAGCAAACAAAGATGTGTGTCCCTGTGATGCAATGAAAATACTTGTTTTTTTAATTAAATGTATGATAAAGTGAGTCCAGGATGTTTTAATCATATTTTTATGCTGTTTTGGTAACTATTTGGGCCAAAATAATCATAAAATGATAATGACATTCTCTCCCATGTCTACCTTGTTGTTTTCATCACAAGTACTTTCGAATGAAACGGAATCATATGCTGCAAAATAACAGCTTCAACCCCTCCCGTTGTGTTGACTATTTGCTTTTCACAATAAAAGCCCTAGATGTCCGTTATGTAACCGGTTCAACACAGGCTAATTCACTCACAGCCTTTGTTCTAAAAGGTAACTTAATAATAGAGCTACAACATCTTAGGATACACAGACAGTTTGGCTCAGACAGTTTTCTCCCTCCGCAAATTCAGTCGAACCGTTAAATGAAAAGGCGTTCAAATCACATCACTGTCAGGATGAAAAGTTTTAATATAAATATTTGCAGGCAAGTATTTCACATTTTGCCCCAGGTGTGTAAAGGCTTTAAGGCTCTGTGTGTATATCCTATCCAACTATTGTGTCTGCCGTGTAAGTTAATACACTGAGATGGAGATGAATTTAGAGGATAGGGGTTTACTGTCCTGATGTGCATTAAAACCACACATGTGACTGCTGTGATGAAGTTAAAGGTTCAAACAAGCCCAGACTTTGTGTCCAATCATAACTTTTGTAAAAAAACAAACACACATCATAGATTAATGAAAATGTCTCTCCAACCTTCCAGCAAGAAACTGCACCATCAAGGGAGAGCTGTTGGCCCTCGGCATAAACACATCACGATAAAGTGACATTGTAAAAGAAGACTTCTACTTCTGGATTTTGTTTTAAGACTCTTTGATGCTGTTGAAGGTTTAAAAAAACACAAAAACAACTTGGCTCAGCTGGAGGGCATAAAATATATATTTTGACAGGACATGATTACTGGGAAATTGGTAATAGGCCTTTGGAGTTAAACAATTTAAATTAAAGAAACCCTCTTGCTCTCGTTCTCCAACTTCCACTGGCACTAAACTCTAAATGTTCCGGTTTAATTAAACCAATGAGATTAGGCTTTTTGGTCGTCTGTAATAAATTCAAAGCCTCACATCGCAACACAAAGGACTAATTCCATCGTGTTTTTAAAGGTGATGCGGCGGCAGAGCGCGTGTGAACGATGTGTGTCAAAGGCCTCGTGAATCTGTCTGATTTGACTGCATCATCGGCTCGTCACGGCCGCCCCGTCGCTTAATGCCTCTCCGTCCCGACTCAAGTCCTGTGTTGCCAGTGATTGCTGTGAAAGTGTCAGCTGTCCGAGAATCTTTTGTTTAAATGGCAAGTGGAAAATGACAACATCTGTTACCTCCACTAAATTGGCGGAAGCTGTTCCGTCGGGGTGTTGTCCGGCTGGTCAGGGCCGATCGTTAAAGAGTCTGCCACCTCTTGATGGACCCAGGCGCCGACTTTGGTGCTGATCTAGTGTCCCATTCTTATTCTTTTTTTAGTCTGCTACTGCTGTCGGGTGTTTTGCACATAAGAATTTCACAAACCGATTATACTTGTATAAAAGGGGATGTGACAATAAAAACTTGAAACTTGAAACTTGAAACACATTTTTATCTCACCTCAGTCAGTTGCTATAACCAATTATTATATTTTTTTGCACAGATATGCTGTTTTCATCTATTTTTACCATAAAAAGTTCTCATCCAAACTCTCTCTCCCACTCGGTGTCTCCCACAGTGCCGTCATGGGCCGTCGGCTCCATCGCCTTCGTGGCCATCATCCTGGTGTTGGCGTGCTGCTTCTGCGTCTGCAAAAAATGGATATTCAAGAAGAAAAACAAAAAGAAGGGCAAAGACAAGGGCAAAAACGCCATCAACATGATGGACGTCCAGGACGGAGCCAAGACCGAGGTAAAGACTTTGAACTTTTGTCGCTGAGCATCCAGAAACTTATCCTCTCATAATGCGCCTAACGCCAAAACTTTTAGATTTTACTCGATCGTGCACGATGTTACGCTAGTAGAAATATACCGAATATACATCATGAATGTTTAGTGTTTCAAGTTCCGTTAAGTTTAACATTATATATTATTTTTATATGTGTAGTGCCTCTATTTATCACCGATTTGATTGATCGCATTTGCAGTTGCATCAACACGTGAAGGTGTGTTTTCACCAATGATGTTGCTGCAAATTTCAAGATTAAAAAAACTATTTTTTGTATGCAATTGCTGTTACTGTATGTATTTTGTATGTCTTATGTATTAATGGTTGCCAAAGATATACATGCAGTATTACTTACCATGATATTCCACCGCTTATTTTAGAAATTAGAATTCAGTATAATTACAGGAGAGTTAACGGAAGCCATTTAAACGGCTTCAGATTGAAGAGAGAGGGTTTCAATCGCTCTCTTTTTCTCCTACTTTGCATTCCTGTGAGTGTTCCTTTTGGTCATAAGAGGACCTGCTCACATGTTGAAGAGTGTGAGTAACGTTTTGCCGTGTGTAATGAAGTGGTATCCACCCAGAGAAATGACATCACCAAATGATAAACAAATGGGAGGGGGAAGTCATTAAACCAGTGCAGACACTTCAAATGGTGTCAGCGCACTAAGTGCACATCATTATACCGCCGTCCTCCGTGGAATCATGCACAGAGTGTGTTCAATTTGCACACCTCTGCTATTAGAGGTGAATCCGAATCGTAGACGGACACCACTGGCATAGTTTTATTACTTCATTACTTATCGTGGAAGAAAGCATGAATTAAGATGTGGATGATAAATACTCATTTATTTTCTAAGGTGGCAGAGAGCAGCTTTAACAGCGAGCAATGTCTCTCAGACAGCACATCTTGTGCATGTTAGAGAAAAAAGATTTCACATTAATTTCCCATATTCTTGCGCGCATCCATTTTTATGTTTTTTCAAATAGCCATGAATCAAAATAAAAGACCCCGTAAATCGGACGACCCCTTATAACTTAAGCTCTGATATCGGTGAATCTGCCACTTCCGAGGCAAGCGGTCATTTCTCCTGGTGTGCCCTAGACTCTGGTGTGTTAACTCCTGTGTGCGGTTGTTTTAATTTGTGTTTCTTCCTTCTATGTCCTCCTTATCTGTGTTGTGTCTGATGACTGTTCGGGATGGTCACTGGCGGTAGGTTCCAAATTGCTGTTGGATCTTCTTAAGCCTGCTGCTCTGATGTTTTATTTTTCATTTTTATGGCCTCTTGACAACAACTTACTGCCATAGAACCAAATATATGTAACTATGCATACAGTACATGTATATATGCTGTATATATGTGTGTATAACCTGCATACACACATATATATGTATGAAAGAAAACACTGGGTGCACATTGACAAGGTTGAACCATGCTGATTTCTGAGCTGAAGTCTCCTGCCTTTTGAATCTTTTAATTTAATTTAAAACAAGTGGTGGGCGAGCAGACGTAGAAGGATTGAGAGGCTCTACAAGTAAATGCTCTTTTGAAACTGGGAATGAAAAGGACGTTTTTTTTTCTCACATGCAATAGAATTTGCATTCACGTCTGTCAACCCAGGTGAAACGGATCGTACTTTTCCTGGAAGCGCAGGAATTGGATTTAAATCATAAAGTCATATAAATTCACGCCTTTGATAAATTAGCGGATTTTATTTCCTCAATCATTCTACCTGCTCTACTTTTAGCTTTTCTTATGTTTTAAAAAAAACGTTCAAAAAATGATACTCTCAATTGATATTTACCCCCAAAAGGCAAAGACCAAAGTGGCTCAGCGTGAACATTTAAAAAAAATGTAAATCAGTGTTGTTCAACCTTTTTGCTTTCACATGAGCAACTTGACAAAATAATAGGAGCAGACCCCCGATATACAACCCCCTTTTTACCAACACCTACCCACCCACTGCTGGCATGATGCTTCTAGCTACCACCGACGTAGGGGTTCACGTAAGAGCATTCGGGGCTATGGTGACAATGCGACTGTGTGTCTTGAGGGCGTGAGCAGACTCGGGGAATGAAGAGCACTGGTTTGTAGCACAGAGAATGCTCTGCATGCCTAATGAAAAAGAGACATCTTGGAAGGCATCTTTTTGACGCTGAATGAATGCCCTTGAGAGCTAGTCTTTGCCTCTTCAATCGCATGTTGGTCCTATAAGAAACTCCCCCGCCCCCACCAGCACCCCTTCTCTCCTCCCCACAACACAAATGCCTCCCCCATGCTACTTCCCTCTCAGTGCCAGGCTAGCGATAGGGCAACTTCTCACTCCCCCGCCACTTCAGACTCTTCCCAATTGATATGTGTTTTTGCCAGAGACTTTATCTGCCCGAAATAACATCAAGGGAATTGTCTTACTGTGATCTTTTCTGGAAGCATCCCTCTCTCTCTCTTCCAACTTTCCTCTCTCTGTGTCTCTATGGGCTGTACCTGAGTCGGAATTTATTGGGCTATTCGTAAAGACTATCTGGCAACCAGTAAATCCAGTGGCATGAGTTTCAGTGATGGTTTTGACCACATTGACATGTCAGATGCGGCCTGCCATAGTGTCATAATGATCATGATTTAACATTTCTCAATGGGTGGGGTGTCCGTGCTATCTGCCCGAGATATTCACTTGTGCATGGGGAAGATCCCATCATGGGACCCTCTCCCCCAGGGACGCTGGACCTCACCGTGGACCGTGCTCCACGACTGTCTCTCTGGGTTAAGCTTGGAAAGGCCCGGGCTGAACGAGGCTCGCGGTTACGGACGCGTGATGATGTCAGCAAACCCACCCATCTCAAAAAATTTACTTGTGACCTTTTTTTGCAGCGTAATCATCATTCATATCTATATAATCGATGTGTTCACGTTTAGATTGTTTACAAGAGCACAAAGTTCTTCATAGATACAGTATGTATATATATATATATATATATTCAAATTTTTAAAAAAATGTCTCGACTCGAATTTAAAGATGCCTGAGGGGTCACATATAGTGGATTTGACTCCTCAACTTTTAGGGAGCAGCCCTTCTTTCCCATCCCCTCTCGCTCCTCTTATGCCTGCACATTGCTCTTATCTCTGGCGACATCATCTGATCTTTCCCCCCTTTAGACAGAAACACCCAGAGATTGATAGAAAGCATCTTCAGGGGACCAGGCCCGGCGCTTTAGTGCATCATAGAGCATGTCCTGGTGTTAACTGCTATGGTGTTTTAGTGCTTGCTTTCCTCGTTTCCTCCCCCTCCCCCCTTATCGCACCATAAAACAAGTGGCAGCTTTTACAGGAGTAGGTCCACCGGCAGGACCCGGGCGGGTGAACGGCCGGCCGGGTGCTAGCACCAGCGACAAACAGGCGACACTGACTCTTGGTGGGTGTCTCCTTCAGGCCTTGAAGGATGAGGAGGATGCGGAGACAGGGCTGACTGAAATGGAGAAAGAGGAAGAGCCCAAGGAGGACCAGAAACTGGGCAAATTACAATACTCCCTGGATTACAATTTCACCGAGAATACGGTAAGGGTCTGTTCTCCGAATCTCTCTGTGTGTGTCGTTGTTGCGAAAGCTCTTCCTTCGTAAGTATGGTCACACCCAACTTCTGAGGGGGTCCAACTTTTCATCCCCCCACAGATTAAACAGGACCCAACCCAGGTTTTGCACAACATTCTCCATTTGCCGCGTCACCGCTGAAGCTTGAGAGCAATCGGACAGGGATATCACGGTGGTCAAGTCCGTTCATTCGCTACGGAGCCTTGTGAAAGATACAGTCGGCTATTGGGATTTAGTTAGTCTCTGAATGTGGTTCTTTCTTTCTACTTGATTGAAAACAGCCGCTGCAGAAACATATGTGCTTTATTTATTTTTTCCAGCAGGCTGAGTTTTTAAAAAAAATAGAAGAAAGAAAAAAAGAATGAAATGAGGAAGCACATCAACTTCCTGCCGCCAGATGTTGTGTGACAGATAATAGACACGGTGCGTGAACACAGCGCTGTCCCTCACTGGGCTAGCTAACTCCCCATTATGAACAGAACTGACAGCCAGAGATTAGACAGGTAAACAGCTCCTGTACACACACCGAGTCACACACTGGCATCGGAACATCTCCCTTACAATAACAAAGAGACTTTTCTCATGTTTGTGTCCCCTTCAATCATCAATAATTATTAGCATTTTGACTTTTGAGTCAATAATTAGTGTTCAGTCAGCCAAGCCCTGATTTATTTATTTTTAGAGGGAACAGTATTGACTCATTTCATGAAAGGGGATATTACGTATACAATATTACATTTCACAGAGGGATTTGTCATCTCGTGGGAGTTAATGACAGGCCTCTCCATAAGGTTCTTCATTACTCCTGTAATGGGCTCCACGGTGGAGCTAAAGTGTAATGAATGGGCGACAGTCTCCCCACTTTGTGACAGTGACCGCACATGACTCATCGCCGCTCATCTGACACACTTTCAGCTCGGTGACGGACACCGTGGCCTTCGGGAAGTGTTTATTTTTCTTCCTCTGGCTTTGAGTGCCGTTGCAATCAATGTGAGCGCCACGGAACTGCTGCAGGAGAACCGACATGGGGGGGGTCGGGATAGGTTCCTTTTCCTGGAGTCCTGAATATGTGGCAGCTGTTAAAGAGAGTATATTTACAGAGAGCAGCGATTGTCTAACCGTGGGATCATTTGCAGTCAGAGATGATATCCGATCACAACTGAGGCGTGGAGATGGCACTTTTCCGTGCATCCCTTACTTTTTTGACGAGATTACCGTTGATTGTTCAAGCCCAATGTCGCTAGAGATTATGTTGGCATTGGACGATTCTACAGCACGCGATTTAAGGACAGAGGATGTCTGAAATACTCAAATGTGATGTCCGACCACATAGAAAGGATCGACTCAAAGAGACGTCATTTGTCCATGACTGCACCGCCAACGCAGAAAGTAGTCTTCCCTTAATGTGGTCGGGTTGAGTGTTGCATGTTTAACTCTCATCACAGACCAATACTTTTTGACCCTATGACGGATATTTCTATAACCGTAGGGGAGAGTTTTAGTTACTTAACCCTCCTGTTACCTTTCGGGTCAATTTGACCCCATTCAATGTTTAACGTCGGTGTTCTTTGTGGTCAATTTGACCCGAGGCTGTTTTTCACTGCGTCAAACATATAAGAAATATCAACTTTTTTATATATTTAAAGGGCTATTTAGGTAGTCAACAAACAAACATAAAGTACCTCACACTTAAACTTGGGAAACAATATTAATTCTAATAATTTTCTGGAGGTTTTAATTGCTGGGGTCAAATTGACCCCGAGGGTAAAATATGTTAGTAAATGTAAAGGTAACAGGAGGGTTAACTAAAACTTCATGTGGAGGCTAATTGGCGTCGTCTATTCTGTAGTTGCAAGGCACAGATGTGGAACTAAATCAGATTTTAACATGTAACAGGAAGTCAAAAATGTGAACATGATCTCCAGGGATTTGCTCTGTCTGCATTGGGGAGTGATATTCAGTATCTAACTCCTAATTTAGGAACTGAACCAGATTTGTATCGAGCTAGATCTTAACATATGATATGTCAACACGAATGTACTTTGTCATACCAATTTACTTTTAAACGCCTCGTTTAAGATGCGGCCGTAAGCACAATTAACTTCCCCTCGATGGCCTAAGAGATCTGCCGCTAAATGTTCCATCGTGCCAAGACAAGAGCGGGAAACATATTAATGTCAGGTCCTCATGGAGAAGAGCTCCAGCTCTGTTTCACCACCACCGTCTGCTTCCTCTTGGTGGTGATGACTCTGAGTTTATGAGGCAAAAGGTTTTGTAAAAGATCCAAATCACTCGGGGAGCGGCGATGCGGCGGCGTCAGGCAAATGCACAGCAAATTAACCACAAAGAGCCGCCTCAGCACAGCAGGAGGGGAATCATCATGCCATTCCTACTTTCAACACCATTACCATATTCATGTGCAGGTCAAGACCAGCCCTATTGTCATGCATCCAGTCAGAGTATGTGCATTCAAACTCATTATTAAGAAAGGATGCATTTAAAAACATTCACGTTTTCTTTTTTTCTGCCCACTTGACGGTTCATTTCTGAAATAAATCGTTAAATAGTACACATGAACTGGAGTATTGGTCCTATTTTGAAGTGTGTGTATGTGTGTGAAGTGGTCACAGCAGAGCCAGGATGCATTTGGGACAAAGCCGCCCCGAGATGAGCTGCCAAGAGGCTGAATCCCCATCCTGGAGCCACGGCCTCACTGAACCGAATCACAGACAAACAGGGACGGGTTGAGACCAGCAGCCCTCTGTCCGCCGCGATAGGGACTAAGTCTTTAGTTAAACCCACACGCCCACACAGATGTGCAAACATTTTGTCTATTCAGTGTTTCTCTCAAAGGAGCGATGGTCATTAGTCAGGTGTGAGAAATAAATGGTGGCATAATTAGTGCTAAAAAAGAGCGTTGGTTGATGAGTAGCTCTACAGAGTTGTGAAGCTGGAGGAGAGTGTTTTTGTTCAGCTAAAAGTGCACCACATGTCCATACATAATTTCCAGTCTTTCCCATGACTCATTTTTGAAAGATAATTAGGATGTAAAAAGGAATATATGAAAAGCTCCAATGACTCACAGCTGGAGCCGAATGTGAGAAAAGAAAATGATGGTTTACGCATAATTCAACTTGCGGGAGCGGCGCGCTCTGCTTGGTTTGTTTTTGATTAAAAGGTTTGTGAGTTGGGGATTGGAGCGCCGGCCGAGTGGTCACACAACAGGAGGGAGGACACACAATACGACACATCGACATCTACTGCCGCTCCCTTGCTCTTATCGCTCGCCTGAAGCACCAGCGCCTCTCCCAGTAAAGAGGGCGAGACATGCTGTGTCTGCCACTGACTGCCGGTGATGGACGGCTGGAAATCAGAAGGACAGCATGCGAGGATGAAATTGCTCCACTCAAAATCCGAGTGCCACTCCACAGCGTTTCACTGCAAAACATGTTTACGTTTAGGTTTGGGTAATTGACAGCTGGAATGAGTGTGACTCTTTTGTTTTGTTTTATTTCGAGTGATCACGATGAGCCTCGGAAAGTTATATTTATGTCAAGGGGGTCCATTGACATCGGGACAGAATCTCATCTCGGTGTGTTTTCCAGGTAACGTCAAGAAAATGTTGTGCATAACCTGGGGAGCAGCGAATAAAACGAGTCCATACTCTCCATGATGATCTCGTCTTGTGTGTGTGTGTGTGTGTGTGTGTGTGGGTGTCACTTCATCTCATTAAGACATTTTTTTCCCTTACTGGAATCTCGCCAACATCCAATGCAGATCAGCACATTATCATGCATACTGTACATACTATTATATGTCTATTACATATAATAGTACTGAGACAAATACTGTGTATTAAATAAAACATTCCACCTATTTGTAATGATGGCATTGAGATTGGTTTGCTCCTCAAACACAGAGATAAAGAGCAAGGTCACGCAACGTACATTTAGCTCACTGGCGTTTTTCGTTATGTAAACAAAAGAATGTGTCACGCAGAAATAATCTCATTCGTCAAATTAATGCGTGGCAGCAAATAGCGGGAGCTTGTTTTTTCAAGCAATCAAAGCGTATATAAGTCTTTGGTTTCCAGCCTGCGACACTGTTTGCACTTCATAGTGTTGGTTACTTGCCTTATGGCGTTTACCAACTGCAGCTAACTGTCATTGTTTCCTACTTTTTTTCTATTTACCACTGTGTCGCCGGCGGCGCCGCTCACTGGGCTAATGCAGCTGCCGACAGCTGCAGAGCTCCGTGGCCGAGTGCCCTGGTCAGCCTGCAGATGGCTGCTTGATGGCTGCCTGATAGGAAGTTGATTGAGTGACTGTCTGGGCCTCCCGAGAGGACTTTGAGTTTTAGACTCTGACTGGCAGGTCAATCAGCCTCCCGGGCCCTCCATTGTGGTTTTCAATTATCGGCCTTATGTGAAGAGAAACATTCCTCTCATTCCTACTCCAACACATCCTGACCTTTACGAACTTCTCAGCCACTGCCAGGCCGTGCAGACATAACCTTCTAATAATGCGGACATATCCCAGATATAGAATGACACTGAATCATCTTAAAGCCCCCCCCCCCCTATGAAAGATTGATTGCTCGTGATTTTAAAAAGACAATTAAAAACCTCCTGTTTCTCGACATTTCTTTAACAAGATAAGCTTCTGCAAGGATGTTAGTGGGATGGAGGTGGAAGTCATGTTCATTCGGTTGAGTGGAAACAATTTTTTACATGCCGTCTCTCACTTTTCTTTGACCCCTTGGTGACCCCTCTTTTAGCTCATGGTTGGGATCATCCAGGCCGCAGAGCTGCCGGCTATGGACATGGGTGGCACGTCCGACCCATACGTGAAGGTCTACCTGCTGCCTGACAAGAAGAAGAAGTTTGAGACCAAGGTCCACAGGAAGACCCTCAATCCCGTCTTCAATGAGCAGTTCATTTTCAAGGTACACTTCAGAGCTTGGCTGCTCATTTCAAGCCACTTTTTTTTTGGAGCTGGAGATCTTTTGGTTCCACTGACAGTCTGATTTGCATGCAACCATGAATACTGGAAAGGTGTGGAGACAGTAACCAGCTGGCACATTAACACGCTCCTGACAGAATATATTTCACCCCCTCACACACACACACACACACACACACACACAGAGGCTCAATGTGATTTGGATTAATACGGGCAGATGCACCGCTACACCCTGGACTGCCTCGGCCATAATAGATGCATGGGTGCAGCTCAGCAGTGGGGAAAAAAAGTTGCGTTATTCATCCGACAGTGAAGAGCGCAGGTGTTTGGTGTTCAGTTAAGCGTCATGTTATGTGATATCCATTTCAATACTGAGTTTAGTTTTTCTGTAATACTTCATTCCTAAACTTTGAGAGAAAAAAAGAAGATGTCTTGAATCAGGTAGCTCACGGTGTAGTTTCTTTACGTTGGTCATATAGCGGCATCAGTATTCAGTTGAGAATGTTTCATAACCAGTTAAAAAGTTCCATGTAATAACTTCTAATGATTTTTTTATATCAAAGCTCCCCCTTTCTCCTATTTCTTTGCACCATAACACATTTGGAGTCAGACGAAGCAGCAGGGCAGCGGACTCTCCAACAGTAACTCCCGCCCGTGTTGAAATGGGTCACATGTGTCCGTGTTTCTTTCTGAGCCGTTACTCCATTCCTCAGGTTCCCTACGTGGAGCTCGGTGGGAAGACACTGATAATGACGGTGTACGACTTCGACCGCTTCTCCAAACACGACGCCATCGGCGACATCAAGGTGCCCATGAACAAGGTGGACTTCAGCCACGTGACGGAGGAGTGGCGGGATCTGCTGAGCGCTGAGAAGGAGGAGGTGAGACTCGTGAAAACCTGTGCAGTTGGACACACGCGCCCGAAAGTTCAATCACTCGTGAGAAAATGAGAAATGAGAAGGTTTGAAATGATTTTCTGACACCTGTCTGGTGCCTCAGGGCTCACAGTTGCAGATCTGGTAGCTTCTGTTTTTTAATAATAAGAGGTTTTTTTATGGCAGCTTGCATAAGTGATAACAAAATGATTGTTGTAGCTGTGTGAAGCAAGTTGTGCCTGGAGAACACAACGGTGGTGCCGTGGCTGAATTAATCCATCTCTCCTGGAAATGTCACTTAATCAGATGTCCACGCTTCCCCTTCAATTAATAGAAGTGTGACTTCCCAGGCAGCAGTTCAGGAAATTCAATTTTCATGGTAAATGTCATGGCATACAGCATGTGTTGAATGGCTGGTGATGTTGTTTGAGTTGAAGGGCATCACGATACCTCTTAGCGTTTGGCTTCACAGCTGTACTTGACAATTTTATTTAAGGTTTGAGACGCTTTGCTGTTTACCTACCGATGAAAAAGTATTGAAATGTTCTACTGTTACACTTATTAATGTAATGTTAAAATCATGAAGCGGCTGTGAACTACCGGTCATTAGGAATGCATGGAAGTAACAACATTGTCCAGAGATTATGTGCCTCTCCAGACACTCCGTTGTCTTGGCAGTACAGAGATTATTGCTGTTGATGATTGCAAGATTAAATATAATATATATGTAAGTATGTTTTGAGTAGGCGTTCAGGTTAAAAGAAACCCTTATTTGTAGAGATGCACCGATCAGGTTTTTGGTGCCGATCACCGATCACTGAAATCAGTATCTGCCGATCCGATAATACCGATCACCGATCACGGTGTTGATTGAAGCATTCTATTTATTGTGTAGCATTATTGCCTAGGACTATGAGGAAATACATATATAAAGCACCTCAAACATTAAAGAAATTACAGATTTCTTTAAACATTTAGGACTTTTACTTTGAAAAATGTCCTAATTGATACATTAAAATTGTTTGATTGCTATTGTAGGGGATTTCAGATATGTATGGAACACATCTGCATTATTCATTTCCTGGAACTCTTGGGGAAATCTATTTACAGGACTTTTTTTAACATACAAAAGTCTGACTTATTTTTATAAACTCTTCCTTGGTACAGTAAAAATATTTTAATGTTAGCATAATTTAAGCTAAATCTCAGAAAAGATCTATAAAGATACAAAATCAGTTCATTGTTTACTTTTATATGTTCGGGTATGATTTGTCGACATCTTATTTTGATAAACGGATGTTGTTTCACGTGGTTCTTTCCGCTAACTTTGCAAAATCGGATGTTGTCACTTAAATCCTTCCGCTAACTTTATCAAAACCCTCGCGCGATCCCGATCGAATGCGTTTTTCAATTCAATTCAGTTTATTTGTATAGCCCAATTTCACAAATTACAAATTTGTCTCGGAGTGCTTTACAATCTGTACATATAGACATCCCTGTCCCAAAACCTTGCATCGGATCAGGAAAAACTCCCAAATAACCCTTCAGGGGGAAAAAAAGGGAAGAAACCTTCAGGAGAGCAACAGAGGAGGATCCCTCTCCAGGATGGACAGAACAATAGATGTAATGTGTACAGAAGGACAGATTTAGAGTTAAAACACATTCAATGAATATGACAGAGTGTATACGTATATGTATATGTTTACCGTCAACATCAGTCTATAGGGGCTCAGACATGTGAGAGTCGGCTGAGTTGACCCAGTGATTCAACTCGGGGGACGGGGACGCCGCTCGGTGGTGAGGATCCCCTCGTGGACCTCTCACTCTGCGGCCCTCGCCGGGCGCATCGTCTCCGTTGCGGTGCGCGGCGATTGAAACGTCTGATAGTTCTCGCAGATGTTACGTCATCTGATCGGCCGTTTTGATCGGCCATTTTGAGAACGCCGATCAAAACCGATAATGGGAATATCGGCCGATATGGATCGGCGCCGATTAGATCGGTGCATCCTTACTTATTTGTTCTTTTACAAGAGTTACAAGAAATAGTCAAAGCACATAACTTACACCAAACTGGCTAAAACTGGCTTGTCGCAACCGTCTTTGTACTGAACCCAGCTGATTGAGATTTAGATTTATTTAAGACATGTAACAATGAAGTACAAATGAATAAATAGTTAACCTAATCAACATCATTTATTTCTGTCTGATGATATATTGTGCATCATACCTGTAAGTTATTGGTCTTCAGTTCATCCATTAGAAATGGATTAAAAATAGCATCTTTGATGTATTACAAAACTGGTCTTAAGTTCAACCAGATCCATGAACTTTTCACTTTTCACTTTTCACTTTGCTTTTTATACGAGTTTCTCTCTCACGTCCACACAGTATTTCATAAACAGTAATAAGATATAGAATAATCCAAAGGGAGTGATGCTTTATGACCCGGAATGTATGAAACGGAACGGACAACAGATCTAAATGTCGACGGGGTGATGAATGGGAAAGATGTCATGGCTTTATTAGAGTGTCACAAGAAAAGAGATTACAAGACAAGAGGGGGACCACAAATGTGGAATAACACATTGTGGACGTTGCTGTTCACAATCAGCTCCCTAAAGCTTAAAGGTCAACCTAAAAATAGATACCTCTGCGGGATACTGGATGAGGAAAAATCACTCTCGCTGAGTTGTTCACAAAACTCACAGTTATGTGCAACGTGTGATTGGAGGTCATTTGTCAAAAAGCCAGAAAGCCACTGGTGTTAAAATAAACCTCTGAAAGGAGGAAGCATATCAGTCCGGTTTCAGGTGTAAGTCTTTACACATGTAATACACAAGGTATCACACTCTCCTTTACTTTGAAAGTCATCTATGAAGTAGCAAGTTCCAAGAATAGCCCTTGAAGTTGACCTTTTTCTGTTCATAGAAAATATTTTCAACACACTTGACCCTGCGTGAAGAAATGGGTTTTAAGTTGATGAAAGACTCCTGAAAAAAAAGGTTAATATTCAGGCCCAATTTGCCTATTTTTCTGCTTAAACGGCCACGCGTGACGCAGGTGTGACCCGAGGGAGAGCGGGTCGACTGCGTCTGCTCCGAGTGTTGATGAGAGGTTTGGCGTAGATGAGTCACGCTCTGCTCGCCGTGTGTGTGACAGGGAGACTGTTTGTGATGCTAAAATGTGCGAACCAGTGAAGTGATTGCAGTCAGAACTCCTCCAGCAGAGCGATGAGTGGCAATCCAAAGTGGGGGCCAAAAATAGTCAAACGCATTCAAACCGCAGCAAGACCCACAATCCATTGCAAACGATTGACAATACGTTGGGACTTATTGTGAAGCTGATCGGCAATGAGATGCAGAGCGGCGTATGATTCATCGCCTATAATAATAATAATACATTTATTTTATAAGGCGCCTTTCAAGGCACTCAAGGTATGACATACTTTGTTTGTTTTTTCCCACTTGTGATCTATATTGATGAATATCTTGACTTATTATATTATTTAGGTACTTTAATTGGAATTAAATTAAGTTGATTGATATTATTTTTATATTTTTTAACTAAATTCTGGATTTTCTCATTAAACACATCATTTGATATTACAAACCTTCTACAGCTAAGTTTCGAAAATATGGCTTGAAGTGTGTCTGTTGTGCTAATTTTTTGTCTGTACTTTGAAATGTGTATACTATGTTATTTTATTTATATTAATACAACAACAGCTTGATTACATGCTGGCAAACCGTGTTAACAGTGTGACCTGCAGACTGCTTTCAAATATATTAACATATATTTATCTCCAAAACATAATATCTTAATTTTCTTATTATTATTTTAATGTGATCTGCATGTTCTGGACTGTTATGTAGATCAACATGTCTACTAACTACTGCTTATATTAGACATGCACTGCTCACTATGTGTTAATGATGTCATGACAATAGTACAGTAAAGTTTCTATTTAATATATTGTATCTGAAGTCAATTCAAATTAAAAATGGAAATGTTTCTGCCTGAATAAACATTTATTTTGCTCTCCAAGTAGCACATGCTCACTCCAAATAGGACTTACTCATATTCTATACTAAATTGTTTTTTTGTTTAACATGTCACTGAATTGCTTGTGCTTTTCTACACTAGAAGGCATAACGTGTTTGCACTTCAAAGCAATTACAAGAAAATAATTCTGTCACTAATGTAAAGTGTCTGCATATAAACACACTTGTTAAAGTGGACTGTGTAATTACTGTGAACAACTCAATAACCCAGTGTCAGTGGACTCTACACTGACCTTTTATAACATCACTTCTCACATTGAAACGTCTGGCACTTGCTTTAAATGTTCATTAAAAAAATCCTTACAAGTTTTCCTCTCTGTTTGTGGAGGGCAGAACCAAATAAACAACACGTCCAGCATGGGAAAAAAAATAAAAAAAGGCAAACTAGAGCTTCATATTCGGTTGGAGGGAAATTGACGACCTATTTATAGTGAGCATCTGCTGTGAGCGTGTGATGCAGTGAATGTGGATTAATTGGTTGCTGTTAAAACTCACCTCTACGATGCTTCTGTTTGTCCAAAAGCAAGAGAAGCTGGGCGATATCTGCTTCTCTCTGAGATACGTTCCCACCGCCGGCAAGTTGACCGTGGTCATCCTCGAGGCCAAAAACCTGAAGAAAATGGACGTGGGAGGCTTGTCAGGTGAGAACAATTCCGACAGTGTGTCTGATTTTCCCTCCGGCAGGCCCTTTGTCTGTAATTATACATGCACTGCAGCACACTTTCTCCCTCCCAGGTTTTCTTCTTCTTTTCTTTTCTTTTTTAACAACCACCCAAACGCATCCCTGGTCACGATGACATTTGTCAAAGAAAAACACGACTTTCGCTTTAAAAAATAAAATTGTACAACTTCTGTACAGATGTAAAGGAATATGTGAGATGCAAGTGACGCAAATATTGTTATGCATGACCCGCAGTGTGTGTGTGGCTGTCGAGATCATTCAACAAGTGGTTGTTGTTGTTGTTGTTGTTGTTGTACTTATTTCGGGCACAATAAACTGAAGTGCACCACATGGAGTGTTCTCAACAGGACTAAAAGCATTCATATTTTTTCATGTTTTTATTTACATAAGCTGCTAACATAATATATGTGCATTGTGTACCGAGTGCATGGATGGATTCAAACTCAAGTGGAAGATCATATCAATGTTTTTAGGCCTATTTTGAAAATATAAAATGAGTATTTCAAAGACAAATACTTCCTGAAAATGTATGTTTTCACCTTTTTATAAGTCATAAACACTGGAGATAAAAAACAAAAATATGAAAAAGGAAGACCAAAATATTTTTATGTGATGATCTCGACAGCCTAGCAAAATAAATTCACCCTGCAAACCTGTTTCAAAGATAAAAAATAAAATAAAAATTCCACAAGGATAGAAAAAAAACTATTGACATCAGACTTAAAAGATGAATCCCAGAATTCGTATTTCCTCCCTTTCCTCTCGGGGATTCTAAAAGATGTTCAGATGGAGAAGACGCTGCACTGTTCATATTTAATGTTGTGTAAAACGACCACGAATGATGACGGCACGCAGAAAAGAATGAACCCTACTCCTACTGTGATGTAGCTCCAACAGTAAACCCATGTAGCATTAAGATCAATAGATGGCATTTATCACAATGCAGTCGAGTCTGAATCGCGGGTCTGATGTCATGGTAACAGAATGTGCCACTTGCGTGGGCGGGAGAGGGGTGGGAAGTCATCGCACATGCAAACACCCACAGGTTCATGACCACGACACAGACTCAGTTTCCATCAGCAATGTTTCATTAAGGGAGAAAAAGAAAAGAAAAAGGTTGGTAGATTGACCACCGCTGTCCCGGGATGATCACAAATTCACCCCATGAAGGTTTAAATGTCGTCTGAAGTGCAAATGAAGGAATCTCAATTGTCCAATGTGAGAACATGTTCATAGCAGAGCCAGCTGTGTGCGTATTACAGCTTCACGTCACATCTTGCACTGGATTTTGGAAACCAAGACAGCTTACAGTTCAGCACGTTCTCACTCTCAGCTCGACATGTGCCGACGCACTAATGCCAGTTTTGTAACCAGCATATTATTTTATGTAACAAACATATTTAAACCCAAAACAAGGTATTTCCCAAAACCTAACCGAGGAGTTTTGTTGCATAAAAAACTAAGTAAACCGACGTTGGAAGTTTATTTCGATAAAAGACTGTATCCATATACAGAGCAGACACTCTATGTTTCCTGTGAACACAGTGATTTATTTTGAAATCCACCGTGCATGTAATGAGCATGCATGTAACCTATGGTGTCATGGTTTGAAGTGTGTGACAAACATATTTAAACCCAACACAAGCGATCTCCCTAAACCTAACCAAGTAGTTTTGTTGCATAAAAAAACTAAATAAACCAACGTTGGAAGTTTATTTTGAAAAAAGACTGGAATAATGTACCAAACAGACACACAATGTTTCCTGTGAACACAGAGATTTATTTTGAAATCCACCGTGCATGTAATGAGCATGCATGTAACCTATGGTGTCATAGTTTGAAGTGTGTGACAAACATATTTAAACCCAACACAAGCGATCTCCCTCAACCTAACCGAGTAGTTTTGTTGCATAAAAAAACTAAATAAACCAACGTTGGAAGTTTATTTTGAAAAAAGACTGGAATAATGTACCAAACAGACCCGCTATGTTTCCTGTGAACGCAGAGATTTATTTTGAAAAGCCACTGTGCATGTAATGAGCATGCATGTTACCTATGGTGTCATAGCTTAAAGTGTAGGACACTGACCGAGTGAAGGATGTGTAAAGAATGTGTTGGATTGTTGCATTTTCTCTCAAGATGAGGGTTCTCCCCAAAAGTACAGCTCCTTGTTTTCCTCATCCTTTCTGTCTCGTGTGTAGAAACATGCAATTAAATTGTAAGATTGCTGTCATTACAAAAGGCACCTTTAAGATTCACCACAAAGAAAATCCAGCATTATAACTATATTGATCCGTTACACAAGCCGTGTAATTATCTGTGCAAAGGCACGTTGGTCATCGTTTGAAAACAAATACACTGATTTGACTTGACGTGATAAAAAGAAACATCTTCTGGTCCTTTTTGATGAACATGAGACACGCTCACACTCGCATGCAGAGCGCCACGTGCACACACTCGAGCACACAGATCTCACATTAACTCTCACCTTGTGACTATTTGCATCGGTGGGATCGTCGGCACACGGAGACAAAACACTCTGACACAAGTGTTAATCCGTTCACTTTGAAGGCCACGTTTCTCTTTTACAGAGGAACCAAATAGCAGGGAAGCCAGACAGGTTGACACCCAGACTCAACATGACTCAACTAAACTCATCCAATAATTATATGCAATAATTATATTAAACTCAACTCTCTGCACAATAAAAAAAATTCAAAGTAATATACAATAAGTTAGTCCAACTCATCAAATATCAAATACATCTAAAATAAATAAAAAAATTAATTTAAATTAAATATTTTGTGTTGTCCAACAAAAAATATAAACCTAAATGCACAAAGAAAAGAGAGACAACTCACACTGGAAGCCCCAACAGAATTGAACCCACGGACCTCTGGCTTTGTATGACACTAGCCAGCCCACACACCACTGACCACACCTGACAGTCCACCTTGTACAACTGATTTTCTGGCTGATGCTGCGCAAAGGTCCTCAATGAAACAACATTATTTTTGGTGTTGATATGCACACACTAACATATAAAAATCTAATAAATGAATAAATCAAACAAATTTTTACTAATTACACCCATATATATAAACATCTATTTTTGTAATTGATTTATTTAAATGTATCAATAAATATTTAATGTGTCACCTCGAAGAAGGGGCTTGAATCGTTTTTGTGTAACCTAAAATAAAATAAATAAATAAAAATATATTCATACATTTATTACACATTCAAAAAAAAAATATCTTCGTTTGTAATTGATTTATTTAAATGTATCAAACAATATTTAAATGTGTCACCTCTAAGAAGGGCTTGAATCGTTTTTTTGAGTGTGTGCTGTATGTCACATTTAATTGGAGCATGTTTCACCCGTCTGTGGGTTTCCGGGTGAACTATTAGCAAACAGTAAAGATCTCGGCGCGTGTTTCTAATTGCACACGACCAGAATACATAGTCTAAATTGCAGTTTTGTGTTTTGATTTTTCGTTAATCGCGACTGCTTCTCTGCTTCGAGAATGGACTTTAAAGTGTAGCAGACGGATGAAATAATGGGCAGGTCTGTTATTACAATAATTAGCCTCCATCCACAGGGCGTCTCAGCCAGAGTTTAAGGAGGAGGACAAGTAATTGATGGCCCGGGATCAGCCTTCTCCTCTGTTGTCATCCTGTTTACCGTGCCTAATTACGGCTCACAGAGGAAGATGTGGGTATTATCATTAACCAATGTATAATCTGAAATAATTATTTTGATTGGCTCCTCGTGAAACATCCCTCCACGTTGCGTCGCACTCCAAAACTTTTTAAATCATTTTTTTGTTGTTGTTAAGTACTCTTGATTTCTTTGGCGCTCCCCGTGATTGTTGCTTCAGTGCGATGAAACACCGAGCACCATACTCTTTAGCTGTCGTCTCAAAATAATCGCAGTCTCGTTGCGGACAAGTTGATTTCCTCTCTCTTATCTCTCTGCTGTAGCCGACACCGCGGTACTGCCTCCTTACAACACGGACAAAACGTGTCATTTTGTAACTATTTCAGTTCTCGCCTGTTTGAAACGGTTCATTTAGGGTACTCCGAGCTCCGGTGATCGGACACGAAAGGTTAAGTGTCTGGAAGCGACTCAGAATGATGCACATGCGGGTTTATAGAAGCAGCGGCAGCAAAATAGTTCCCAGAGGACCGTGAGGCCGCCACATGACCAGGTAATGGCCCCCCGTGGGGGGCAGGATGTCAGAGCACACAGGCGCCGGCATTGGCGGTAATGAAGCCGCGCTGCCCCCGACCCCGGTGCTCCCGTTCACCGCCAGGCCTCTCGGCTGGAGGGTTTATTTGTTTTGTTCTTGTGGCTGGTTGAACCCAGTCAGGGAAACAACGGGCCTAAGGGATCATTAAGATGATGAACGGCCCCCTGAGAGAAGGAAGCGATTTGAAAGTGATTCGGTAATGCAAAAGTTATTTTATCAGCGTCTATTTCGGTGCTTTCAGATCATTAAAATTCTCATCGTACAGTGAGATAAAACCGATAAAGTTATTATTGTTGGAGATTTTAATATCCATGTGGATGTTGATAATGATTGCCTTAGTGCTGCATTCATCTCCTTGTTGGACTCGATTGGCTTCTGTCAGAGAGTACAGAAACCCACTCACAGCTTTGGCCACACGCTTGATCTTGTTCTTACTTATGGCGTTGACATTGAGCATTTGAACGTCTTCCCACAGAATCCTCTTCTGTCAGACCACAACCTCATAACTTTTGAATTTATACTACCGGAGTGTACTCCGTTAGTCAAAAGTTTCTACACTAGATGTCTAACTGATAGTGCTGTAGCTAAATTTAAAGAAGCGATTCCTTCTGTATTTGATTCGATACCACGTCTCAATATAACAGAGGACTCCTGGTCTAACTTTAGTCCGTCCCAGATTGATCATCTTGTTGACAGTGCCATAGGCTCTCTGAGAATGACACTGGACTCGATAGCCCCTCTGAAGAAGAAGACAGTGAGGAAGAGGAGGTTTGCTCCCTGGTATAACCCTCAGACCCGCAAACTGAAGCAAACGTCACGAAAGCTTGAACGCATATGGCGTTCAACTAATCTCGAAGAATCCCGCTTAGTTTGGCGAGATAGTCTTAAAACATATAAGAAGGCCCTCCGTAATGCCAGAGCAGCCTATTACTCATCAATAATAGAACAAAATAAAAACAACCCCAGGTTTCTCTTCAGCACTGTAGCCAGGCTGACAGAGAGTCACAGCTCTGTGGAGCCGAGCATTCCTATAAACCTTAGTGGTAATGACTTTATGAACTTCTTTAATGAAAAGATTTTAACTATTAGGGACAAGATTAATAATCTCTTGCCCATAACCAGTGCCAATCTGTTCTCAAGTGGAATGGCCTTGGAAACCGCTGTATGCCCTGGTGTATATTTGGAGGGATTTTCTCCTATCAACCGTGACCAATTATTTTCAACGGTTTAATAGTTTATTTGAGAAATTTCAATCAGGATTTAGAAAACACCACAGCACCGAGACGGCACTGGTGAAAATTACAAATGACCTCTTAATGGCAGCAGATAAAGGACTCCTCTCTATCCTGGTCTTGTTAGACCTTAGTGCTGCATTCGACACCATTGACCATGACATCCTGTTACAGAGACTGGAGCAGTCGATTGGCATTTCAGGCACGGCACTAATTTGGTTTAAATCCTATTTATCAGATCGATCTCAGTTTGTATTTGTAAACGATGACGCCTCGATAACCACCAACGTTAATCACGGAGTTCCACAAGGTTCTGTGCTTGGACCAATTTTATTTACCTTATACATGCTTCCTTTGGGCAATATTATCAGGAAACACTCCATAAACTTTCATTGTTATGCAGATGACACTCAACTATATTTATCGATAAAACCAGAGGAGAGCAACCAACTCTGTAAAGTTCAAGCATGTCTTAAAGACATAAAACATGGATGACCTGCATCTTCTTGATGTTAAACTCAGACAAAACCAAGTAATTTTAATCGGCCCTGAGCACCTCAGAGATCAATTATCTGGTGATGTGGATTCTGTAGACGGCATTGCCCTGGCATCCAACACCACTGTAAAGAATCTTGGCGTTATCTTTGATCGGGACTTGTCCTTTAACTCCCACGTAAAGCAAATCTCAAGGACTGCATTCTTTCATCTACGTAATATTTCAAAAATCAGGCACATCTTGTCTCAAAAGATGCAGAAAAATTGGTTCACGCGTTCGTTACTTCGAGACTGGATTACTGCAACTCCTTATTAGCAGGCTGCTCTAATAAATCTCTTAGGTCCCTCCAGTTGATCCAGAATGCTGCAGCTCGTGTTCTCACTAAAACTAAGAAAAGAGATCACATCACTCCTGCACTAGCTGCTCTGCACTGGCTCCCAGTAAAATCAAGAATCACTTTTAAAATTCTTCTCTTAACCTACAAAGCCTTGATTGGTGATGCTCCATCATATCTTAAGGAGCTTGTCGTACCATATTGGCCCACTAGAGAGCTACGCTCACTAAATGCGGGACTACTTGTAGTTCCTAGAGTCTTAAAAAGTAGAATGGGAGCCAGAGCCTTTAGTTATCAAGCTCCTCTTTTATGGAACCAGCTTCCAATTTCAGTCCGGGAGGCAGACACAGTCACCTCGTTTAAGAGTAGACTTAAGACCTTCCTCTTTGACAGAGCTTATAGTTAGGGCTGAATCAGGTTTGCCCTGGTCCAGCCCCTTGATATGCTGCTATAGGCTTATAGCTGCCGGGGACGTTTTAGGATGCACTGAGTACCTATCTCCTCTTTTTTCTCTCCTTAAGGATGAATTTTCATCTCTCAATCAGACGTTACTAACTCTGCTTTCTCCCCGGAAGTCCTTTTGACTTTACGTCTCATGGGGTCATCGGACCCTATGAGACGGCATAGATCCTATCTACCTGATGGATCGTCTGGGTCGTGGAATTCCTGCTCATGACTACGCCACTGTCCTGTTGAGACTCCGCCCACTCCTCCTCCCCACCGCCATCTGCCTGATGGATCGTGGAGGTCTCCATCGTGGAATATGCCTACTATGAACTATTCATACACTCTGTCATATTCATTGAATGTATTTTAACTCTAAATCTGTCCTTCTGTACACATTACATCTATTGCATCTGTCCATCCTAGGAGAGGGATCCTCCTCTGTTGCTCTCCTCCAGGTTTCTTCCCTTTTTTTCCCCCTGAAGGGTTATTTGGGAGTTTTTCCTGGTCCGATGTGAGGTTTTGGGGCAGGGATGTCTATGTGTACAGATTGTAAAGCACTCCGAGACAAATTTGTAATTTGTGAAATTGGGCTATACAAATAAACTGAATTGAATTGAATTGAATTGAATTGAGACATTGTTCACGTCCGAGCTGCACTGTAAACGCGCGTGTGTGTGTGTGTGTGTGGTGCATGTGTGCCATTCACCGCTGAGTTGTGTGTGTCAAACTAAACCGACAGTCACCTCTGGATTCACCCACCGTGGCAAATCCACAATGATGGGTGGAAAGCTAAGATGACAGCCGGGCTATATTTAACCCGGCTCGTATCGGTGTTCATTTGGCACAACTCTGCCAGCGCCCGCAGCGGCCACACTCGACGAACAACGGAAGATAAAATATGTGTGGCAGAATCACCTTATTAGTTTGGTGATGTGTGTATAGGTGAACGTGATATCGTGAAGCCGGCACTGTGAGAGGCACTGCCCTCGCTACAATGATCCAAATGAGTCACAGCTGACAATTATTCACAGCGTGAAGCACAAACTATAAGTAAGCGCTTTAGAATTAGACAGCTTTAGGAGCTCAGAGCTCATCACTCAGTGTGTTTACATGATGGTATAATTCTAATCTTGCTTTAGTCGGACTATGCTATCTTTTGGGGGATCTGCTATTATCCCAATATACATGGCAGTGAGTAATTCGAATCATTGGCCGAAAGCATGTCATATCCGATACGATAGGTGGCGCTGTTTTCATTACAACTCGTGGTGATACAGTCATTTCCGCTTGACATCTTCACCACTACCAACAACAACCAACAACCAACAACAACAACATCAACATAAGCATAAATTCTGTCTGCTCTTCGGTCCAGAAATGTGTGGTGGCTCTTGTGTTCTCCATAGCGTTGTTTGTTTGTTTTCTGCCGGCCAGGCTCCCGGCAGTGACAACTTATCGTCTCTTTCGACTTCCGGGTCACGACATGGGAGGGAGGGGGGAGGAGGGCGGCGGGATCTCAAGCATGCGCAAAGACGCAAAGTCCAGTTCCTAATCCAATCCACCGTCACATAGTCGAATTATCAACCGGATTGGATCGAGTTATCCAGGGGTGTTAATCGGATCGTAGTCGGACCGCACATAGTCGAACAAAGGTGTTTACATGAAACGGATAATTCGATTTCAGTCCGACTAAGCCAGTTATTCGAATGCATGTAAACACGGTCAGTTATCCAGAAAGCTGCTTCCAGCCTCAAATGTATGGCCCATAAAACCATTGGCCGAGATCCGGGACTCAGATGAAATAACTCAGGGTTGCGTAGTCGAGTCTCTTTGCCGTGCACATTATGCGAGGAAGCGCCGTTGTATCAGGAGCGCTGCCATTCATCCATGAAATGGTACAGATTACATCCCTCTGGGATAAGGCGGTAGAAGGGGCCGGATATGAGGTACGGCGAGTCTCCCAAAACTCAATAATGCCGAACGCTCATCTGCTGGGCAGAAAGATAAGAGCGTCTGGATAACAGTGATGTGGCGCCACAGGTGCCTTTTTATTTGTATTGTATCTTACATAATCCCATTTGGCTGTCGTATTGTGTTTATTCAGGCCCAATTGCCAAAATGAGAGGATACATGACATGTACTGAACATCATTGCTGTCATTGTTGTTGCAGTATTCAGCATATAGTATAGTTGCTCAATTACGATGGCATGACCCGCCCTGCTTTGCCTCTGATTGGCTGGTACTCCATGCCTCCGTTTGTTGTCTGGTTAGATTCAGGCATGAGGACTGAGCTTGGTTAACGTTCAGTAAAAAGTACGTTAAATGTATTTATTTGGCACTTTTTACAGACATAAGTTGTGAAGTGCTTGACAGGAGTAGAAAAACTAAATTAACAAAATATGACTATACAAAGGGCCAATAAAATACAATATGTTTTTCAACACAAGAGACATTTAAGAAGGCACAGTAAAATAGAGTTTTAAAAAATAGTCCATAGAGCATACATTTGACTGAAATGCCAGTGTAAACAGGTGTGTCTTGTTGATATTTTGAAATGGTTCTTTTAAATGTGTCTTTTTTTCTCAAGCAGAAATCCTCCAGAGCTCTTTTATAGACTCGCATTGCTCTTTACCATTTCTCCGCTTTGGTGTTTGACTTTCTTTAGACCTTTGTGACAGAGACAGACGTCTGCCTACGCAAGATTAGTTTGAAATGAGCAGAAAAAAAGCAATTTTATTGCTATTAGCAATGAAAGCCCACCGTGGCTGATCAGACAAAGGAAACCTGCAGAAATTTCACTCGTGCATATAATCCAACGGTGATAAATGAGACAGTAATGACAAATGATTTGTGCGAGTTCAATGCAGAAACACTACAGAATCACAGTGATAATTGTACAATTATAACTTGAGTCTGCAAGATTTACAAAGTTAAGGCTTTCTGGTTTATATTTTGAGTATTCAGATAAAATAAATGTCTGAAGGGCTAATATGAAGGCTAGTTTGAAACGTACTAGTTAAAAAAAAAATTATATATACATATATATATATATATGAATAAATTCTACAACAATTATTCAATAAAAATAATTCTAATAATAATAGTTATATTATAAAGAATACAGATAAATGGCAAAAAGGAGCAACACATGTTAAAATGCATTCAGAAAAATTTCTCCAATGATCCATTCTATGAAGTTATCAGTTATTCTTGTTTTGTAGAGATTATTATACTCCACCAAAAATAGATGTCATACTTAAAAAAAGAAAGTAGTATCCAAGCCCTTATGTGTAGCTGAGCTTTTCAAACTTTTAAATAACCTTTACCTCCTCAACCCAATGGCTATTTAAAGGGAGGGAGATAATCCATTCCATATCATTGGAAGTCTGTCTGGGTAAAAGCTAGAGCTTTGGTCTGAATTCAGATATCTATTTGAAAACTGCCAGACTTGGTTTGGGGTCTTTGGCCGTATCACACAATGTACAAGAGAGTTTCACAGACTTTGTCCAAAAGGGTCTCTTTTCCTGGACAAGCCCAAACGACTGAATAAGGGTGACTGGGTCCAAGTCGCACCGTTGAGAGGTTGGGTGAAATCCTGCATGGAGGTGGTCAACCTCACATCCGGACAGATTGTCTGACACATATGGAGGTTGTGCGGATGTTTACAACAGACGATTTCCAGATTTCATCTCAGATTCTCTCTACAAAGTCATGTGCCCTTTTTTAATGTAAGGCAAGAACACCTTCAGTAAAATATCATAAATCTGAGCTTTCTTCAAATTGATAGGTAGCAAACCAACATACTATTGGATGTATTTTGACAACACACATGCAACCGTCAGACACCGTTTTACTCCTCCCAGCACTCCATCTCCTCTCAGCAGGAGAGTAATAATGGACTGTTATGAACCTGCTACCTTTTCCCTAGTGTCTCTGTCATCTATTTAGTCGTCTCTGTCTTCTATTTAGTCTCCTTCCTCTTACTCTCTTTGTTTGTCTCTATACATGCATGTCAGCTGCGCTGGACGAACAACTCTCCAATCAGGTCCTTATCCCCCTAAATTGGATCAAAGATTAAAGGAGATTAAGCTTGTTCAGTATTTGCTGTTGCTAGAAATCCCTCAATCTCCCAGCTTAATACATAGATCTATGCAAGTGCAGCTCACACATGACAAAAATATTGAATGTTTTAAAGTCTATGCGCATATGTGATCCAGAGATAAATACAGATGATCAGAGCAAAGCAGTCTTTCAACAACTAATTACAAGCTCTGACTTCAAAGCTCCGAGGTTCAGTCGCGAGAGATAATAATGTGAGCCTCAGAAGAGAGGCGGCCTCATTAGCATCTCTGAGATTGTTGTTGTTTGTTTCTTTCTCAAGCAGCGTGTTGGCTTAAAGGACAAATGACACAAAGTGGTTTTCAACAGTTTCCCCTCGACAGCTTGTATCGTCGTCATGATTGTGGACCGAGATCAGAGATCATTAGGCTCCATTATGCGGTCGATGCAAATGTAACCAGAATGTTCCATCAATCAGGTCGTCATTTCTCACACTGCAAAGCACGGCATGTGTTTTATGTGTTCATTTATTTTGGTCTAATTTCTTTATTCATAACGATCGATAGTCCGTTTGGGTGTTTTTTGTCGTTTTAAAGAGTTCCTTCACATTTCTGTTATAAAAATGCTCGGAATGATTATTAATATACATATTAAAGACTAAAAGCCATGGCTTATAGTCATGTCAATCTACCACACGGCCAACACATTCTTTAAGTCTACACATATCTGTCATGGAATAACAATCACAGACATAAAGTTAGCAGATTACTTCATTAAGTCGACTGTAACTTAGCTCCACGTAGAATAGGAGAAGATAAAGTCTTCATTCAAATGGAATCTGGCAGACGGCCAACTGGATATAATTTTTGTGGAAGAGAGCAGGACAGTAAATATCTTTACTTTGGACGGCTGGAATAAGGTTGTTTAAGTTTTTTCCCGTCCTCATCAATTCTGTCCATTCACTCTCTGTAGCGTGTAAATGATTGTAGAACTGTTCATTTCCCCCTTTCTAAATTAATAAGGCCCAATAAACCGCAGCGATAGATTGGATTTAGTGGAGAGAAAATGTGAGCGAATAAGAAACATTGCATATTCTTTGTGAGCTGCAGTTATTATTGAATCCTCATTCTTCTTTTGGATCATATTTGTTAGCCTCAGAATATTACAGTGGAAGTTATTCCATTCTTCGGCTGCCCATACTTTGGACCGATTAGGATTGCGTTGTACAAATTGAACAGCCTCACCTTGTCCCTTGTGATTGCCCAATTAAATCCCAAACGAAATGGTATTTCTTTCACAATTTCTAAAAGGCGATAGCAGCCTGGCCCGCTTTTTCCATTTCCCCTCAGAGCCCAAACAACGACACGAACTCTCCTCGTCTCCAATTTATTTATGATGACAATTTGTAGAATGTAAACAAATCGGGAGGGGTAGCGTCGAGTCATAAACGAAAGCGATGGGCGGCTTGCTGATTTTCCCGACACACACTGATTGCCCAGAGAGTGGATGAGGGGGGGATGAAGCGGGCCACTTGGTTTCCACTTGAGAGAGCATTCGGACAATGAGGCTCTTGAGTTGCGAAGGTTAATTGAGTGATGGAAACAAACAGGACTGTCATCGCCATGCTTTATTTATAACCATGTTTAACGCCATCAAAGATGCTGGTTCTGTAGGTTTGAATATTATTATTTTTCCTTTGAAGCTGCTATAATCACTATTCTTTTATTATCAGAGTTTTTACTGACAGCTTCCAGGTGTGGATGTGTAACTCTGTGCATGTTAGCGGGACGTTCCTGAAAGAGAGAGCATTGTTTTTGAGTGAAACTCATGAATATTTTTATTTGAACAATGTATAAAGTGTTGCTCGTAATGATGAGCTCACAGAGAGTAATCCAGAAATGGCCTTCCCCTTAGCTCTACGGTGATGTATTCACCTCATTCTATGGTTTTATGGCCTGCAGCAGGCAGCAGAGACCTCTGATAAATACACTACTAGACCTTCCCAGCACCAAATGGCAGTGATACAAAGTTAACGACTAGCTGGGGAACATAGTTGAGCATTTGGCAGAAAAGAGCCAGAGATTTCCCTGAGGAGCTGGTGGAGACCAACAACAGAGCTGAAAATGCATCCGGACTCAGGAGGCCAGAAACACGTCCTCAAATGAATGCTGATGTTGCTGTTGGTTGTGTGAATAAGCCACGTTTGCACGAAAAACTCGAAAAGTTATACAATTCCAATATTTGAATTTAAATTGAGTATTAAAAAAGAGGGCGTTGGTAGCCGAGTGGTTACAGCGCATGTCATAAACCACTACATCCTGGGGCATGTTCCGGCCTTGGGACCTTTGTTTCATGTCATACCATTGTCTCTCTCTCTCTCTGTCTCTCTCTCTCTCTCTCTCTCTCTCTCTCTCTATCTATCTATCAATTTTGTATTACAGACTCAAGGCCCATATCTCTCACTCTCTCTCTCTCTCTCTCTCTCTCTCTCTCTCTCACGCTCTCTCTCTCGCTCTCTCTCGCTCTCTCGCTCTCTCGCTCTCTCTCGCTCTCTCGCTCTCTCTCTCTCTCTCTCTCTCTCCCTTTCCTATTTCCACACTTTCGTCTGTGAAGTAAACAGAAAAATGCTCTAAAGTTTAAAATGGTACTTTTTACCTTGTCACTGCAGATCCGTATGCGAAGATCCACCTGATGCAAAACGGCAAGAGGCTGAAGAAGAAGAAGACGACAATCAAGAAGAACACCCTCAACCCGTACTACAACGAGTCCTTTAGCTTTGAAGTCCCTTTTGAACAAATCCAGGTACGCTCTCATCCATTCACACAGCAGTTTTATATAACATACATTCTCATAACTCGGAAACCTCTGTAAGGTAATGTGCTTTACTGCAGAGACGCATTGAGCTGTAAGAACCAACACACATTCGGTTGCATAGAAATAATTGTGTTAAAAAATTTAAGTTCATGGTCATTTCCCAAATAATCAGTTTAGAGGCTTTTCATCATAACAGAATAAATAGAGGAATCTCATTTTAAATCAGCCTTGGTTTCTCTATTTAACAAGCCAATTGCTCGGTGGATGTTATTCTATGCACCACGTACTGTACCTCGGTGCTATTACAATCATTATTATGCTTTATAAAGTGACCTCATGTAGAAGGAGTCAAGCATTCATTTTCTTCCAGAACATTACAATGGATAATAATGGATAATGAATGCACACACTTTGCCAGAAGGGAAAAGCAACACACCACCGTATCTCTTCATGCAAGACAGTCATTGAATCAAATTGATGAAGTCTGCCGCGTCTTGGTGAAGAGGAGCTGAGCCGAAAGGCAACACTCTCGATTTACTGGTCGGTCTACGTTCCAACCCTCACCTATGGTCACAAACTTATGGTCAGGAACTTTGGGTCGTGACCGAAAGATCAGGGTCGCGACTCGCGGATACAAGCGGCCAAAATGAGTTTCCTCAGCCGTAGTACGGAGCTCGGACGTCAGGAGGGAGCTTGCAGTCGAGCCGCTACTCCTTCGCGTCGAAAGGAGTCAGCTGAGGTGGGTCGCGTATCTAATTCGGATGCCCTTTTAGAGGTTTACCAGGCACGTCCAGCTGGGAGGACAGGGATTACATCTCCCGGCTGGTCTGGGAACGCCTCGGGAGCCCCCAGAATGAGCTGGGAAATGTTGCGGGTGAGAGGGAAGTCCGGGTCAGCCTGTTGGGTCTGCTGCCCCCGCGACCCGACCCCGGACTAAATGGATGAGAATGGATGGATGATTAAGTTTGTCATAGCTCACAAATCACGGGTTTGGGTCTAAGAGCCTCCGTTTTAATTTTAACTGTATTGAACCCAATCAAACTCAGCCCTTATTTAGTCGTGCTGATACCATTATTCAGGCTACATTTACATGTATTATCTCATCAGGTCAGGTTAAATAAGTATGAGTGCCATTGATTACATCATGAACTTGTATTTGGTTAAGTGTATTGACTGCTCTCCTTAAAGCCAGGCAACATTGTCTGAGTTTAAAACATACTCGATTGACCGACTGGACTGTTAAAATCAACTCCTTCAAGGGTTGTAGTAAATGTTTCTCTGATTGACTATCAGCTCTGTCAGCCTCTGGCTACGTTGCATCTGATTTTAAATAAAGACACTTCGAGCTGTGGTGACCTTTAATGACAGAGATACTCCCACAATATCACCTTCATGTTGGAGGGAAAACGAATACAGTCCAATTCCATTTTCCTCATTCTGTATCACAAATTAATGCTTAGAAAAAGCTGAAAAATAACCGTTTTTATCTGCAGAGGCGTTTGTGGATCTGCAGTTGAACTTGACCTCAGGACTATTTGTGCAATTAATCAATTAATTAAAAGCTTTTAATTGTTTTCAGAGATTTTCTGGGAATTACAATTCATGTTTTTAATTGGTCTATTCCACTAGCAGTAGGTGCATTATTGACTTTGGCAGTTCCACATCATCCTTAGTAAATATAAACACACACACACACACCAATAGCTTTGCAGAACTCAGTGGCAACATTTAGATACATTTTCTCCATGTAAACAAATTAAAACTGACACTTCTGAATTGTTAATAGATGACTTAAATGTGAAACTTAACCCTTGTGTTGCCTTCGGGTCAATTTGACCCGATTCAATGTTTCACCCTCCTGTCGCCTTCGGGTCAATATGACCCGATTCAATGTTTAACCCTCCTGTTACCTTTATATTTACTAACATATTTTACCCTTGAGGTCAATATGACCCCAGCTATTAAAATCTCCAGAAAATTATTAGAATTAATATTGTTTTCCAAGTTTAAGTGTGAGGTACTTTATGTTTGTTTGTTGACTCCCGAAAGAACACCGACATTAAACATTGAATCGGGTCAAATTGACCCGAAGGCGACAGGAGGGTTAAATATTGAATCGGGTCTAAATGACCCGAAGGCAACACAAGGGTTAAAATGTATACAATGAAATATGAATTGATATAACACGATTGTCAACCCAAAGCCAATTCACAATGTTTAGATCATATCATACATTAAATACAAAGTGCAGTACATTAGAAACAAAGTACAAACTACGATTAAAACCTTTCTGAATATTATATTACATTTCTGGCTCTGACCAGAGTGGAAAAAAATTTCACAATCCAAGAATTTGTGTCTCATTTGTTTTATTCGTATAGAAACATAAATGCAAAAATAACAATGTATGGTTTCAGGGGAAGTTACATGCAGGATATGGGTCTTGGTGAACAACATCAGACATCAGAGTTTTGTCATCACAGTTACCAAATTAACAGGTTTTGTATGATCAAGTTTGTAGATGAATCTACTGTATTCGACTAAAACCGGTGTGCACTACCTGGCAAACCCACATTGTAGGCAGCCACTAACCAGATTGATAAACCCTTGTTCATGAGATACAGTAGGTATCAATTCAAAAAGCTTATTTCCTAAAATATTGAGGTGTTGGTGAAGTAGTTGATATTCCATAATGTGATTATTATTGCTGAACCCATGACAGCAAGAATCAGCAAAGCAATACTGACTGAGTGATGAACAACAACATAGTCGGCTAATTTTGAATATAAGAAAGCCGTGATTCAATTTGCAAATTGATGGTGAACTGGCCCCTTGAAGACCAACTAACCCCAAGCAGCCATGTGGGAACCTTGTTCAGTATTTCATTACATGGTGTATTAGACATGCTCTTTTACAGCAGTGGCTCTGAGCTCATGCAAGTGTGCCAGTGGATCGAAATTTAATCAGGGCTCTTTGTGCACTAATTCATATTCTCAGCCAGAGATTATTGCCCAGGTTACTCCTCTGTGCAGCGTCCCTTTGAATGAACGTAGGCCACGGCTGAGTCTGAGACCCCTGAGTAATCAAACGCTCTGCTGTGTTTGGCTCTGGAAATAACCAAGGCCTGGTCCGTTGCATTAGTGTGTGATGGAGCACCTCCTTCTTTGGATTAATGTACTAACCAGCAGTTCTTCATTCATTCATTAGTTTCTGTTCTACAGTAACTGATGTGTTGGTGCAAACTTTGCTTTGTTTACCAGGACTTTTAAATAATCTCATCTACCCACTCAGGATCCAGTAGATATGTATGTGAAAATGTTCATTTGTACAAACCTTGAGGCTTTTCACATTTCCTGTTTGTTTGGAATACATTGAAACCCCTCTTTAGCATTTGCTGTTCACTTAAACCTAAAGTAAAACATTAAAAACGTTAACAAACAACAATTGTTCTGAGAAATGCAGTGCAGACACAAAGTAACAGTGAGTGTGTAGGATAAAAGACAAAGGAAATTGCACAGATTGTCATTTATATTGTGTTTTAGAGCACAGAGACCAGCCTGTGTGATGTATGACGGTGATATCTTTTCACTACAGTTTATCAGATCTTGTGATATTTGTGTAGGGGACCATAAAATGTCTGTTGTACTGGAAACTGCTGCTGTCTTGATTTTATTTCACTGGGTTTATTAATGCTCTGATGCAGCACAGCTCATGTCAGTCGACACAAATCTAATACACATAATAATAAACCAACAATAAATAAATGTTCTAAACAAATCTTACAAAGGGCTTTAAACCGTAGGAAGAGAAATAAGACACAGTTATGTCAACGAGATACAATACAGAATAAAAACAGTAAACATTTATGTTGTAAATTCTGACAACAAAATTATACAATTATGACCAATCTCACCAGAAGGTTTATTTAGTGATATTTAGTCTAGTACATAATCTTCACCATCAGACACTGACTTCACACGGTGGAGTTTCTTTGTGTGATAAAAGCTACCACACCTGTTCAGAGATCGGCATTAACCGCCCGTGTGCTGACGACCCCTTGATTTACACGTTTTCTACTTCCCGCCTGCTTTCCCCTTTTCTACAGAAAGTGCAAGTTGTTATAACTGTTCTGGACTATGACAAGATTGGCAAGAACGATGCTATCGGCAAGGTGTTTGTGGGCCTCAACAGCTCGGGGACGGAGCTCCGCCACTGGTCCGACATGCTGGCCAACCCCAGAAGACCCATCGCCCAGTGGCATGTGCTGAAGCCGGAGGAAGAGGTGGACTCTCAGCTCTCCACCAAGAAATAGGCAGGGCCCTTTCAGCACCTGCCTTGTAGTACTCTTTAGCCAGTTTGTGTAAATACCTCAGTGATATATGGGTCCATCCATGTTCCCCTTACCTCTCCCCCTCCCCTCTCTTTACCCGGCCTCTCAGTCTCACTCGGCTTCACCGCTCCTAATATCACAAACAATCCTAATTGTTTAAACTTCCCGCGATCTCTATACCCTTCTACTTTTCCCCCCCTATCAAATTCTCTACTTCTTGCTTTCTCTTTTCTTTTCTTTTCTTCTTGGTTCCTCTCTGATTCAGTAGTTGGGGTTTTCCATCTCTGTGCCCTTCAACGCCCCAACCAAATGCCCCCTTATTTTAAGCAATATGATCTGTATAGATAGCGCATGACTGAAAGAGTTTATTGTACCACAGTTGTATATATAAGTATGCAGGCAAAAATTATTTCTAGTTTATGTGTTTGTATGTTGTTACCCGTTTCCTAATCTGTGTATATCTTGATGTTTTTATTAAGATGTTCTATTTTAAATGATGTAAATGCAGATATAGAGGAAAGCCAATATTATATATCCCAGGATTAAAAATTCTACCTTATTACCTTATTGCATTCCAGAAAAAAAGGAGAATTCCAACCTGCAAGACACTATTGGAAATATATTCACATTATAAAGGACAATATCTGGCTTCAAGTTTAGCAAAGTATCATCACGGAAAAGATAGATGAATATACACTCCAAACTCCAAAATACAAGGCTATTAACTACTATGATTCTGAGGGGGGAAATGATGCTTCTGGAAATTATACAAGCACATGATTTCTTACAATGTTTTGTACTTATTTCTCAATCAGAGGACCTATATGTTTAGCACAGTTAGCAGAAACAATAGTTAATGCAAACCACTTCGCATTTATTTTATCCTTATTTGGCAGAATAAGTGAAACAGGTCCTCGTTTTATAGGCCATTGTTCACTTAAACCGGCTTGTTTTCTTTTTGCAAAAAAGAGAAAATACTGCCTCCAAATAAAGACTTATTTCTTAACCTTTAAAAAATCCAACCCCATGTGAAAAAAGCACCAAGCTGTAGCCATTGTGTCCTTAAAGCTCGTTTAACAATATATTTTGTTGACTGTTTACTTTGAACAGCCTTGTCGTTGTTGGAAGTACAGCGCATTTAGGCCGGGGTCCGATCTTCGAGAGGAAGTGAGGAAGAAGAAAAAAGAGTTGGGACTCTGGTTTTCAGAAGACTATTTTTTAGAGCAATTCAACGTCTTGACTATTTTTCGTAAACTGCATGATTTTTTTTACAATCTTTACTAAAGGCTGGGACCAGGGGGAGATCTACTGACACCAGGGGCTGTCTCTTCTGATACAATCCCCTTGCCTTCAATCAGAGGAGAGGAAAGAAAAACACAGAGTAATGTCTAAACGTTGGGTCGATGTATATCATTATACTGACCGAGTTCTAAACACTGCCATTTTCAGAGGTGACTTATATAAAGAGCCTCTCTTCATGCACACTCCCACTTGCTCGTGGTTGTAGCTTTGGTTTATCGGGAACGATGTCTTTGGCTGCAATGGTGCCCTGAATCGCAGTCTTTGCTTTGAGTTGCCTTCTCACAGTGACAATAGAGCTAGCCATGTTTTACTGCCAATTGTAACTGTTATGTGGCTGCTGTTTTGCACTGGATGTATTTGAAGTAGCTTGTTGACGACTTTTAAAAACAATTGTTGGGATAATTGTTGAGCTGGCTTTATTTCAGGACACCCGCCAGGGGGAGCCAGAAAACGAAAAAGAAAAGAAAGCAATGATGACAAACCACGTTTTCAGTTTAGTTTTCTCGTTGGCGCGAGGCGACACCGAGAGATCGCGAAATAACCGTAAAGTTAATGGTCTGCGTAGACTCCATCGTGTCCTTTACTTCGGGTCCAATTAGCAAAGGAACGAGTTTGAATCCATGAAAACCATGAAGTCTCTTATCTTGGAGGAACCTCTTGCATATACTCGATGCTTTAGCTACAGGAGGACTTTCTAAATGTTTTCAATGTTATTGTGTAGTTGATAGCACTATTATAAAAAAAGCTACTTGTCATTCCATAGGAGTCTCTGAGGACTGCTTTGTGTATCACTGTGACTGCCGTGTGTGCTTAAAGATGTAGAGTTATCAGTAGCTAGCGAAACCAGTCGGTTCTGTTGTGATGTCGTAGCGTTGACTGCCATTTTCCCTTCTACACGCAGAGAGAGAGAAAGAAAAGGCGGAAAGAAAAGGCAGAAAGACATTTTATCTGGGCGCGAGTGGGTCGTTTCACACAGCATTTTGTTGAGCACTGTGCAATACTTGTATGTTCATTCCCGAGTGTTAACGTGGATGGTGTTGCCCGAGGAGAAAAAAAAAGATTCTAACCCTTGTGGACCACTCCCGTCCAGAGAGATGTTCCTCCTTTCCAGTGAAATGGTTTGGACACAGCACACGTAGGTACAGCTGACAGGTTGGAGAAACCTTTCGACCTCTGTTTAGGGTTCCCTCCCCTTTTTCGCAGGTTCTTCTTTTTTTCTTCTTTTTCTTGCACACAGGTCCAGCATCAGAAGTTTCAGGGAGTATTAGTTAAATACCAAACAAGGCTCTACATTTAAATATCCCCTGTGTATATATTTAGATATTTGTGTCAAGAAATGTATATCTAGAATAAATATAAAGTATCAAAATATCATTTGATCCATCCATCGTCCATATACTATATCTCATCGTCATAATTTTCATTTTCATAACGGACTTTTTTTTTTCATTTGTTAACTGCCCTATTGATTCAAAATCCTCTTTTATATTTGAGATGAAAACTCTGAATGTACAGTATGGACTGTGTTGTTGTCGATTACTTTCAACGTGAGATTAGGTGTTCTTTGCACATTTGTTGGAAACAAAATGTCCCTTTGTTTATATTTTTTCAACTAGTGGGAATTTATTTCACAACCTTTTGGGGTCAAATCCCTCCTGACTGATTGCATTCCAAAATCACTGAATATACTTTAAGACAGCTGCACTCCCAGCCCCTCTTCAAGCGGGGGATGATTTTAATTTGACATGTTTTACATTTGTGAATTCCAGTACAGCTTCAGATTTAAATGAAAACAATGGATTAAAGTACAAGGTAAAGGCTTTATTAAAAAAAATAGCCTTAGCAATTTGATATTTACTATCCGATCAAAGCTGAAAGAAAATCTGAATTACAACAGAAATGAAATATGTATCGGGGAATTCAGTGACAGGCAGCATTGCGGAACCCATCGAATTGTGATGTGTGTGTGTGTGTGTGTTTGGAGGGGAACACACAAAGCCTTTTTACCTGCAACGCAATGCTCCTCTTGTTGTGATTTCCTACCAAAGTATGCATGCATAATCAAAGACCCAAAATTCTCCTCTTGTAAAAACCAAGCTCTCTGTGTGACAAGGAACTATAGATTCCCTCCAGTGGCTCCGACAAAAGGCCACACTGACCTTTCAAAAACAAAAGCTGTGTAAAGTATTAGAATCTGATGCTGTAGAAAGATCCTAGTTGCCTTTGTGTACATCAACTGCCTGCTTGAGTATTTTGTGTGTGGACATTTTTCTCTGTAATCTCGTAGAACTGTTTGGGGTGTTTTTTCCTGCCATATCGCTCGCGGTGACGGCGAGCCGCCGACGGTTATATTTGCTGTGTATACCTTCATTTTTGACGAGGTGTTTTACAGTTTTGTTTCACTTTTGTGTAGTGATTCACTCTGTGGAGTTTTCTGACTGTTGTTATATAACTTCATATACACAAATGATCAATAAAAATGTTTTATTTCCTGTTGATACAGAAGCCAATCATGTCGTATACTTTCATTTATGTGTCTCCAAAAGTGTTCACGGAAGTAGTCGTGACTGCTTCTAAGCTTTAATAACAAAAGCAGGCTGTATAACGTCCACTACAGTGCTCGTTTTGATTGGCAGAAGAAGAATGAGTCACTGGACCTGAACGCACATCCCTTCACATCCAGAAGTGTGACAAATTCCACTTATAATGGTGTTTGCTTCGAAACACTTTGGCTGTGAATCATCATCTGGGCCTGTTAACCAGGTCACTACTGCCATCTAGAGGACATAACGCAGCACGCCACCGTGTATGAGCACAACAATAACACAACAAAGTGTTTTGTTTTCCATTTGGATTTATGCAAAGATCAATTTCTATTAGGGAATATTCACTGATGTTGAGAGCCAGAAAACAGGGACAGGTTTGTCCTCCCACCAAATGCATGATGTCACATTGATTTGAACCACAGATTGAATTTGATTACGAGAGCCCGCTGGGGTTGTAGATTTATAGATCGCAGGCTGTTGTTGTCTCTCATTTGAAGACCCATCAGTAAATAATGTAATTTAACCCCTTAAAAACCCAGTTTTCCTTTATTTAACCTTTAACAAGTGTTTAAAAAAGTGTATAATAAAATATTCTTTATCTGATTCTTTGTTGAAGCTAAATTATGTGAGTGAAATATTCAAAACCCAAGAAGTCTTGATTGTATGGCTACACCATTCCATCAAATGGAAATATAGGCTATATTGCATAATTTTAAACACATTTCTCCAAAATGAGCCTGACAGATTTGGTTTCTCTGGAAATAATATGAATAAAGTTCTGTTTTAACATTTGTCCGCACATAATGAGTTTACACCAATTGTCCTGCCAGTGGGAGTAACACTGCTTATGTAATAGAGAGCAAACTATAGTAAAGTAAAGTTTTGTCAAAAATCATATTTTTTGTTTAATTTCTGACATAAACTTCTTGTGAAAAGGAACTAATTGTGTCTAAATGGTGGCTCAGCTTTGGCATTAGTTATCAACATATCTTTCTCATTATTTTGCCAATGGGAGACATTATTTAAAACATCTATTGCTTGACATGTAGAGGGAATGTTTCAAGATTCACGATAAACCTTTTTGACCTTGTAATGGGAACATGTCTCAGTCACAAAAGAAATAATCTCAAAATAATAACACAAGATCACCGTGTGGCCAAAGCTGTGTGAGTGGTTTTCTACTCTCTGACATTCCCGAGGCGGGGCGCCATTACCCACCACCGCGTTATAATCTGACTGTATCTCCGCTTATCGTAGCGGGTGCAGGGGTGTGTGGAAGAAAAAGGAAACTGGTGGTGAAGTGGTTGGTGCACAGCGGGCTTCTGTGTAGACTTACGACTCCTGCGAACAGAACAGGTTCAACAACCTCAAAAACAAGATGCAGATATGAAGCACTTATATAAATAATATGTGTCTGAGTGCTCCACTGCTATGAGAAAATATAATATTACAAGGTTAGACTTGAGAGGCGTATTACCTTTAATCATAGCAGTAGGGCATTCAAACACAAATACGATTTATATTTCATATATTTTTTTAATAAAAGTCAACAATTCCTCACGTACTTATGCCAATTGTTAATTTCGGACTTTTATTCTGAAATTCCAAGCGTTTACTTTATTATTATATTAGTTGTATTCTGAAAATCCAGGTAGAAGTGACGATTAGGCTTCCGCTTCAACAAGCTAGCGAGAACTAGCGGTTATCATACCGGAAGTTGTATTTTTCCGTTATGACATATGACATGTCCGAATTTTTTTCGGCGATATTAATACTGAACCAGCATCTTATTTCTCATTCACTATAGTTTGAGGTTTTAGTGGCTTCTTGGGTGTAATTTGAAGAAATGTACGCATTTTTATTTCACGAATTAATGCTTTTATTCTTTTAAACAGTTGCCGGATGTGTATATATGCGCAAGCTAACCTTAACTTGACAGCCTTCCATGACTGACAGCTCTCGCACCGCCGTCGCAGTTGCAGTAAACTCATCTGGCGTTGCCTCCTGCGTTGTCAAGCAACCTGTACAGATAAAAGACTGACAGAAAATGCTGTCCTACATCATTGGTGTGAGTACAACTTAACGAGAAGTAACCCGTTGTGTCTCAGTTAAGCTAATTCCACTGCGTTAGGCGAGACTACATTAGCCTTCATGTATCTCTTAAGTTATTTTCCATATCCAAGTTGTTCGGGCCCTTTGCCAAAGACTGACTCATTTCTCCTGTTCCGAATGACTCAACTCGAGCTAGACAACGCCTCTCAGACGGCTCAAATGTTAGCTAGCTAATGCTAGCTAGTGCTCTGACTCATTCTCTCGTCTATGCGTTTTTATTTTGACCTTTTTTCTGTTCGCAGTTGATCCGAGGCGGCGTCGATAGCATCATCAACTTGATCTTCAGACTACTCTTCTCTAAGAAGAGGCTGGCCCTCACTTTAGAGGACCCCACCATCAAGTATGCCCTGCGACTGTTGGACAAACAGGTAACCAGGTTGAATATAATTGTATAAAACCTGTACAAATAACAATATTTGTGTAAATAAAGTCGTGCCACTGCTGAAAATCGTGTTTGCAAACGCATCAGGTGCGTTCAGGTACCACCTTTTTTTACTTTGCATTGACATTGGCTTTTTACAATACAGCTTTTTTTTTTCCTTTTTTTTTCTGTTTCATGTTTTTTTTGTGTGCAGATTGTCAGCCATGACACACGGAAGTTCCGCTTCGCGCTGCCCACCCCTGAACACATCCTTGGTCTCCCCATCGGTTAGTATGTGCACTCATTCACTCAATGTCCAGAATTAAAGTATATTCTGGACACGAGCAAGTCGTTATGAGAAGTGTTTTCTAAGGGTTAAGTTTGTTAAATGATCCAAAAACTCAAAAATCAAGTAGCGTGTACAAGAACACAACGACGAGACGTACTGCGGAGGAATTAAACGGGTAAACGAAGAAGGTCGTGTAGTCTCTGCAACCATCACGAGAGCTGAGGACGCTTGTCGTTGTTCTGTGCGTTCCTCTCCAGGGCAGCATATCTATTTGTCTGCGAGAATAGACGGGAAGCTGGTCGTCCGGCCGTACACGCCGGTGTCCAGTGATGACGACAAAGGCTATGTGGACTTGGTGGTGAAGGTACAGCCAGCAGAAACGTTGATTCTTTTATGTAGAGGTGTTGGTTTTATTTTCCTCAACCACTTTCTTCTGCTCTCCCATGTCAACAGATTTACTTTAAAGAAGTCAATCCTAGTTTCCCAGAGGGAGGGAAGATGAGTCAGTTCATGGAGAGCCTCCGGATCAACGACACTATTGATTTCAGAGGGCCCAGCGGTCTTATTGTTTACAAAGGCAAAGGTGAGCGTCGTGACCTCGCGTCCTAATCCAGTGGGTGACCAGAGGTTCAGTTTTGCTGCTGGATCTGACATCGTAACTCGTTTTCCTTCACAGGCGTCTTTGCCATCCAGCAAGATAAAAAGTCCCCGGCTGACACGCAGACGGCGAAACATGTTGGCATGATTGCCGGAGGAACAGGTGAGGGGCGCTCCGCTCTAAAAGGGTCACGATCAGCTTCTCTTCATCCTTTAATGTCCCTTGAATCTCAATCGTCTCCGTCGACCCTCGTCCGTTCTTTGTGTGGCTCGATTGCCATGTTGGATGTTTTTTTGTTGTTTTTTAAAAATGTTTTATTTAATAAGGGACAGTGCACATTGATAAAAAACATTGCAGTAAATGTGCCAGTTAGCCAAGAGGCTATTTTTCATCTGTAGTCCCAATGTTGCTGATGTTAAGAACAAACCTAAAAACATAAGATTACAAATACAATCTACAGATAAAGCAAATAAAATAAGGGAGAACAATGTTAAAATGGACAGAATAAAAACATAATGTCAGAGATACAACGTAAAAGCATACAGACTAAATGTGATATATAACTGCAAACAGGTGAACGACAAGAGAAGACACGCTGGTGGAGTAAACGGCCGACCAGCAAGTCAAGACACACAGAGACCGGACAACAGACAGACAAAATGGAAGTCCAACCTGGACAGATTTTAATTCTCTCCATCGGGTTCTCACTTGAAATTTTCTCGCTGTATTACAGACGCTTGTTTCTACCCAGAACACAGGAAGTCTCGCTGGAAATGGCGCTTAAATACAATTTTTTTTTTTGCCTTGTGCATTCCTTTTTTATCATGATTATCGCATTAATCAATTCTCTGTACTCCAATGACCCTTTATTTTTAGAGTCTTATCTTATTTACTGGTTTTGAAGTGCTGACGGTTGGCTCAGTCATATCTGATTACATCACATGTCATTTAGCAGACACTTTTATCCAAAGCGACTTACAATAAGTGCATCAACCAAGAGTACAAACTCGGAACGACAAGAATACAGAAAGTAACATAGTCGAACTACAAAAGTACCATAAGTAAGAGCTATTTAAGTGCCACTCTGTTGTTTTAATCCAGATAGTCGGAAAAGATGTGTTTTTAGTTTCCGGCGAACACCAACACACACGCGCGTACGTATTGATGCTTATTGTAGAGCCACATATGTTCTTTAGAGAAACTCTTTGCAGTAATACATTTAGTCTGTGTTGTAACCAAGGGACACGTGCATGACTACATACTTTCTATTGTTTGTGTATTAAAGGTGATTCTTCTGTCTCCTCCCAGGCATCACGCCCATGCTGCAGCTCATCACCGCGGTGATGAAGGACCCACAGGACCGGACGGTGTGTTACCTGCTGTTTGCCAACCAGGTCGGTTTCACCAGATGAAGTATTGTGTAAACATTTGTTTTCCTTTTGGGTGGTTGATGCTAAAGCGGAGGTGGAACTTTGTTCTTCCCGTCCTATCGCAGACTGAGAAGGACATCTTGTTGCGCCCGGAGTTGGAGGAGCTCCAGGTCAACAACCCGGACCGGTTCAAGCTGTGGCTCACGCTGGACCGAGCACCCGAAGGTGAGCGTTCTGCTCCCGCAGTCTGAGAACGGCTTTTGTTCGTCTCCCTGACGTCCAGTGTATCGAACGCTATCGTGCAGCGCGAGTATCGGTAAACGGGAAGTTGAGTTTCTTGTTATCGCTTGTCCACCATCGATTCGTTTATACCCGAGATGATGTTATTACCTTCGCATTGAAAATGCGGACGGTAATGTTTTGATCGCCGTGTATTTGTGTGCGTGTTATTCGCATAAGTAAAAAAAAAAAAAAGTATTAAACGGAATCGCATGAAATTATTGGTTGTTATCCGGGATCGATCGGGTCAAAATCTTCTTTCTTCCATAGTGCGGTCATTCATATCCAATTGGCATGCAACTAATGCCTAAATGTTCATAATTCAATGCTCAATCTTGAGATATGCGCTCTACCGAGTGCTGCTTCTAGTTTCCCTTGTATTTATATTCAGGGCTGCAACTAATGCACATTTGTATAATTGATTTCAGCTGGAAATGTAATTTGCTCAGTAAAATGTCAGAATGTGTAAATATCAAAAGTTCAAAAATAATTTTTGCCAGTTTTTTGTTGTTGTGGATAAGTCTGAGAAATTGTGTCCGAACACCTTTTTTCTGCCCGTCAGACTGGGAGTACAGCCAAGGCTTCATCGGTGAAGACATGGTGAGGGAGCACCTGCCGCCCCCGGGCAACGACAGCATCGTCCTGATGTGCGGACCGCCGCCGATGATCGAGTTCGCCTGCAACCCCAACCTGGACAAAGTCGGCCACGCCAGCGAGCGCCGGTTCACCTTCTAGATGGCGCTCTGCTATATTCACGACCCTGAGAGCACTAAAGCACCTAGTGTTGCAAATGGGTATTGCACTTTGTAAACAATATTTTTCAGAGTGCCTTAACACTTGACACGCTCTTTTTATGCATTGCAATCACGAGCTTCGTTTATAAACGGAAATGTATTTAATCCAATGTTGCTGTTTGCATATGCGTTTGTTCAGTCCCGCCCCCTCGTGTCACGTCAATATTTTCTCTGTGATTGTGATTCACACAAAGTCTGACAGCAGCAGCTACTTGTTTGGATATGCAAGATGAAAAATAAAAACATCGCTCCTGATTCTTGTCTGCCTTCAAATCTCCATAAATGTATTTTAGTGGTTTCTACTCAAAATTAAGATGAGGAAAAATGCATTTTTAAAAACTTATTACAAACAATTTTAAAAACACTTTGGTTTTCAGTCATGCAGTTTCTTTTATAGTTAGTTTGACCTTTTTTGGAAAAATGCTTTCATGCCAAGAGGATCAATAACACTTGTTAGTATAGAGCTAAAGCTAGGAGTTTATTAGCTTTAAGGATGCACTCTAACATGCTTCCCATTTGGATTATAGAAAGTGAATTGGGGAGCTTTAGAGCCAGGCCTCTTTATGCTTAGCTTAAAGCACAAGTGGTATCAAAACTAAAGCTTTTACCATATTTCTCACATCCTCTAGCCCTGCAGCTTTGGTTTAATTCATTTTGGTTTTTAGATGTCTCGACCCCAACACAAAGGTGAAGGAAATAACGTGCGGTACTCGCAGCATTAAAACAGTAACGATGTGTTCTGGGGTTCCTGCCTGATGCACAGTATAATTTTCAGAAGAAAATGGCAATAGAAACAGTCTAAGAGTCTGAAGAGTGTAAGGACACTGGAGGATACGCTGCTATTAAACAAAGTATTTTCAATGCTGTGAGCGCCACAGTGTATCGATACCACTCGAAGTAAATGTGAGTATGGTTGCTGTAATTTTATTGAAATGATCTTAAAGCAGCTTTACGTAACATTAAAAAATGAATCGGACTGCAGCCGAGTACACGGAAACTTACTGCACTCAAAAGAAATTCACAAATGAGTAGGATTACCTCGCTGATTGCTGAAAATACAAATGTTTCAATAATAAAAGGTACATTATTGCAATAACAATTTTCAGTTCATGCATAGGACAGCTTTAATAAATATTCTGTGGCTGTAAAACACAGGTTGGTGGTTGGCACAGTTTGTTCCGTTTCTCTTCTTCTCCATCAAACCCCGGCGTTGTGGTCGGTTTCTGCCGCGTCATCGGAAATCTCCAGAAAAGTCTCGTCTTCCTTCAGCATGCTCTGAAACCGAGAGAAGCGGAGAGAGAAGTCAAAAAGGTGAACTCGACTCTTTCGTGACTCGGGTTCGTAAACATACTCGTTGTCGGTCTTCTACCCCATAAATGTCAGGAGTCATGCGGGAGAAGGTCAGTGTGTCACCGTTAGATTGTTGATTTCCTCAGAAAACGCTCCGATCTGTCTCACGGTGCCTTCGGAGTCTTCCATCTGCCGGAGGAGAGAAACACAAAGAGGGTCGAGCTGCAGGCCGATCGGAGGACACGCGTCGAAGGAAACGCCTCCGTTACCTGTTCCAGGTGGTCGAGGTGCTCCTCGTAGAGGACGCCCGCCTGGAAGCTGCTGCTCTTGGGCATCTCCACGTTCATGGGGCAGACGTACTCGTCGGCGTCGTCGTGACGCTTCTTCCTCAAAGTGCCGAAACCCCCGAATGACAAGCGTCGGGGCTGCGGCGGGGAAAGGAGACGATGTTCAGTATCCGGCACGAGTTATGAAGATGGAGCCTTTAGCTTAGCGTGAAGACTGGAAACAGCTCTTCTTTCTGAATATATATATAACATATATATATTATATATATATATAACATATATATATATATATAAATATTATATTTTATATAAATATTATACATATATATATATATAAATATTATACATATAATATATATAAATATTATACATATAATATATTATATATATATATATATATATATATTATATAAGAGCTTTAGAGGAGCCGGTTGGCAGATATTGATCCCTTTGGACAGGATCATGTCGGTTGCTCTTCCCAAAATGTTGAATTTCTTTCTGATATTTTTTAAACAATATTAAATCAAACAATATTAGTTGAGTTTTGAAAGAAAATAAGATTGTTTAAGGCATGAAAGTGGTGAAGATTTGTTGCATTGTCGAGTTTTTTTGTTCAAGCCGTTTAGTTTAAATCAAGCGGCTCCTGATGTAAGATATCAAACAAGCCAACAACGCTCCCCAGTAAAAGAACAACATCATTCTAATTGTAATGACACGCAATTAGTTCAGTGTGGAAAATGGACAAAAGGAAAACCAGCTGATCCCAGAGTCGACGGGTAGCTACCTTGACCTTGGCGATGGCGGTGAGGACGACGTAGTCGGGGTTCTCCAGACAGTCCTGTTTGAGCCGCTGCGCCTCGGAGCCGACGAGCAGCTGGAAATGTGTCGCCAGGTGGCGCCTCAGCAGCGTCTTGTTGGGAGGGATGTTGAGCAGGAGGGCGAGCGCTTCCACGTTGAAGTGCGGCTCCAACACCTTCAGACATGGGAGGAAACATCCCGGTGAGGGGTCACAGAGGACAACGACGTGTTGGCTGCAAGGTTGCATTCCTGTAATATGTACGTCAATAACAAAACAGCATTTCAAGCATTTTTTTCCATTTTTTACAAATTATTTCAAGATGATCTTTCGTCTAATCCGGATGCTCTCACCATCAGTCCTCCATGAACACCGCTGCCCCTCAGATTGGGAGCGTATTCGGCCAAATCCACGGAGCGCAGCCACTCCATCACTCGGTGGTTGGTCCACTGGGAGACCTCCGCTGGGGTCATGTTGTTCTGGACAACGACGACAACATACTTTTAAATCAAAGAGAAAACCAAAAGCTTTCGGGGGGCAGAAACCGACAAAGCGGCTTTAGAACCAAAGGGGTAAGGGTTATTGTGGGCCGTGACTTCCTGTGTGATACCTCGTCAGAGGGCCGTCGCCTGAGGCAGTTGGGTTCGTAGCAGTTGAGGCGGAGGACCTGAATGGCCCTCTTGATGCTGAGGTGATGGAGAACACTGCCCACCTTCAGAGACAGCAAGTCCTCCTGGGAAACCGCCACGGGGTCAAACAACCACAGAAGTCATTCAGCCAGAACATTAAAGAAGTGTTAGGAACTGGGTGTCACATGAATGTTTAAAGGAGTTTTCAACCCACCACCGTCATGTAGTGCAGCATGCATCCGTCCACACGAGCCTCGTCAAAGTGACTCTTGTACTGCGGCAGGCCGATGTCGTCCAGCCACCCTGAAGCGATTTTTTTGGGGGGATTTACAAAGCTGTGGGGGGGGGAATACAGACGTTTGTATTTAGAGAGGCGGCGTCGCACTCACGGGTCACCCAGTTGTGGTCCAGTCTGCCCTTCAGGTCGTCGTCCTCGGACCCGAGAGCCTGCAGAGCCAGCTGCAGCTTCTTCCTGTGGAGCGGATGCTTCATGCACAACTCCTGGTCCGGTGAACACAGGAAGGGGAAACACAACGTCAGGAGGCTAAAAGAGTATTCGTGTCACTGTCGATTATTTTCTTGAGTAAATGGATTTTGAAAAAAAAATGTCACGTATTGTTTTCTGAAAAGCCCAAGATGACCTTCTCAAATACCTCGCTTTGCCCACAACTCAAATATATTCCCTATACTGCCACAATAAAAAAACACACATTTAAGAAACTGGAATCTGATCATTTTGTGTTCAAAAATGACAGAAATTGATTAATAAAGTAATAAATCCTTGCCACTCTGATATAGTGTTCCCTAAATATCAGAGTATGTTAACAGTAAGTTTTAAATGTCTAAACTTGGGCTTGGGAATCTAAAAATAATGTGATTTCAATTGTAAAAAAAACTACAATCTGTGTGTTTTCAATAAATCTTTGTCCTCATATTGATTGCAGTGTAACATTAATGGTGATGCTGTAATGTTTGATGATAAATAAAACGACATGTTGCTGTGACAAAAACCGTCCTACCTTCTCCAGGTCGTGTTGCGATGCTCTGAGGAGCGTCTGGCCCGACTTGATCCAGCTCTGGCCCTGAGCGATGTACAGGCCGAGGCCCAGCTGATGCAGCCACGCACACACTTCATCTCGACTCCACTGCGCGAAGGGAACGTCGACCACGCTGGCGGAGGGAATATCGGTCACAATAAAATCAGCCGGTGCGACTTCGACATTGGCAACCGTGGCCGTTTAAGAACCGCGTTGACGCCTACTTGTGCTTGGAGTCACGTGACCAGCCAAGTCGAGGGCCGGCCGTGGCTCTGACTCCTCCCCTCCTGAACTCCATCTCCGATGCTTCATCGTCGAGGTTGAAGGAGCTGGAGTGGCTCCTCTTTAGTCTGAAGGAGTATCACATTATGAACTAGAACGGGCACTCGGTAGAGCGCATACCTTCGCATATCACAAGGTTGGGCATTGAATTATGAACATTTTGGCATTAGTTGCATGCCAATTGGATAGAAATTGACCCGAAGAAGATTTTGACCTTTTCATGACCTTGACCTTTGACTTGATCAATCCCAAAATCTAATCAAATGGTCCCCGGATAATAACCAATCATCCCACCAAATTGCATGCGATTCAAGAAGATGTAGAACTTTTTCATGACCTTGACCTTTGACCTTTGACTCGATCAATCCCAAAATCTAATCAAATGGTCCCCGGATAATAACCAATCATCCCACCAAATTTCATGCGATTCGGTTTAATACTTTTTGACTTTTGCGAATAACACGCACGCACGCATACAAATACACGGCGATCAAAACATTACCTTCCGCATTTTCAATGCGAAGGTAATCAGCAAAGACTTTCATATTACGCTGACGCAGCCCCGAATCTTACCTGCCAAAGAATTTCCTGAAGCCTTTGGACTTCTTTTTGGTTTCCGGCGAGGACGGCAGCTGGGCTCCGTCGTGAGATTTCCTCGGCGCGACGCCGGCCAAGTCCAGGTGATCTGTGCCCTTACGTTCCGCCTCAGCTGTAAAAGAAGGGATAACGCCCACGTTACCGTGACGAACCTCAACACAGCTGCATCGGATTAGAGTTTAGAGCACGACAACTACAGAGGCGCCACTACCACCCCATGTTAAACTACGGAATAAGGAGTTTAAGTATTACCCATGCAAAAGAGTAGTAAAGGACTACGAGACAACTCAGATTCTCTCATTTACAGCTTCACTACTTCACTGGAGAGTACCAACAGAACGTCTTCTTTGCAGATGGGTTAAAGTCATGGATAAGGGACAGCTGGATGATTCAGAGAGATCACGGACAGAAATACCTCAAACCAGAGAATGGAACTCTAGAAACGAGTTAGAGTAGTTATTCTCTACTTTTCTTGTTAAATAGTATATAATTTGAACTTTTAAAGCCTATAAATATGAGTCAAATTTGCATTATTTTTTGCAACTGTGACAAGATGGTCACGAGTCAGAAAGTTTGGGAACCACTGATTGAAAGAGAAGTGGACTTCAGAGCATGATGATCTCAGGCTTTATTCACATCCAGCTGTGTCATCCAGAGCGGCCATACTGCAGGCCAACGAGGCCACTCCGCTCTACTGTACCTAACGCAGGTGCACTGGCACTCCGGGTGCGATCTTCACAATTTACAGAGAGAGAAACACGAGATTACAGAGATCAGTCACGGTACACGAAAAGACGCATCTCAGAATATGGAGAAAAATGTGATGCGGTTTTTTTTTTCCGAGGACGGCCCAGCTAGGAGGAGCTCAGACTCACCCAGGTTCGGAGAGCTGGCCATCTGCTTGCCTCCACGCAGCTTGAAGAAGCCACGGCCGAAAGAAGAACGGGCCTTCTTGGTCCCGAAACTCCCGTCGCCGGCTCTGGAAGGAGACGAGGAACCGGGTCCTGCTTTATTTTTGGCCTGTTAAAAAGAAGGAAAATACAGGAGCGTAGAGAACTTAGGGTATGAACAAAGATGAACTATGTGTAATACAATGTAGTTACACTATTTGACCACTAGGTGTCAGCGCAGGACAATCTCATACAGTGAGTCGCAGGTCTCATCAGAGGCGGTCTGCTTGTACCTGATCGCTGCTGCTCACAGTGCCTGAGCTGCCTGGCTGTGGGACGTCTGATAGACTGAAACAACAACAACAACAACAAGTATTTGAGTGTTTAAAGCTTAAAGAGTTCAGAAATATCATCATCAAGTCCTCCATTATTTCGACAACTCTGCTGGGCCGCATGATGACAGCAGAGATATTATATACGGCAGCTACATCAGCAAGAGGGTCAAAGTTCAAGGCGCTTGACGCAGCAGTATGTCCCAATTGTGTGCATGCTACATGTAACAGTATTTACCTTTTAAGGGCTTAAAGTAAAAAATAAATAGTACGCAGTTTGTTGCCGGTACTAGGCCGGGACTCATGTCATCATTGCTTTTCTCTATTGCGACACAGAGTCCGGTGACTTCACATAGCCACGCCCACCTTCAACCCGCACAGAGCCAGCATGTAGGCACGAGCGGTATTGGAGTAACTCTTATTTAAATTAACTTTAAATATCCAGCAAATCTCTCCGCCCACACACCGTAATCTGACTAAATCTGATCAAACTGTTCAAGACACGCTTTGGTCTTTTAGAAATGTGTGTGAGCAAACTGTAGAGGGATCCAAAGCGTCTGCGAGGATTCATTCATTTATTTCAGTGTATCTAGTTTCCAATACAGCAGAGGCAAAGAGGGTTTATTCACACAAAGGATCCATAATTAGATGTGTTTTACCTTCCGGACGCCTGTAACTGTTGTTCCCTGTCCAGGTCATTCATTTCAGAGAGCACTGCTATACACGGAATGGACTGGCACCACAGAGAGAGACACGGTTAATTCAGCATGTTCCTCCTCAAACAGAAGCTCTGCATGGAGGCTGAAATTGGGCTTTTTTAAAAGGAAGTGTCCAGTCTGGGTTCCATCCTGTGTTTACCTCGCCAGAGCTTCTTCCTGCCTCCCCTTCCAACGCCGCCGTCACCTGATCCACCTCCATGGATACGGAAACCGAGGGATCGTCTGGGATGTCGTCGTAGTCGTCTTCATTAAACCTCTCTGAGGGAGGACGGTGGGGACACTCATCAGGATGTTCAGTTTATCTTTTATTTCCTTTGACATTTATCCACCATTTCAGGCTGCCATATAAACCGTCATGATATAAACTAAATGCATATTTAAAGTTACAGGAACGGAGGTTCTTTCTTCTTCTTTTTCTGGGTATAAAACCTTTAATGTAAAATGCTCTCATTGTTTCAGATATAAACGGACGTCTCTAGACTACATTACTTGTTTACAATAATAAAGTTTATTATGACTAAAATGATGCTCTCCTGCATTCATTGCACTTTTTGTTTTCCAGCTGCTATTTGTCAAATCTTGAGGAAATGAGAGCTGCAGACTTTTTTTTGATGACAATGAGTTGCTGTCTGGCAGAATTTAATAATTAATAATAAGCAGTTGAACTTAAAGGCAAACGGTTATTTAAGTTCAGTGATGATAAAGTTATAACTCGGTGATGCATCAGCAAACTAAGAGAGATGTTGAGGCCCGAAAACATTGACTTGTCATTGATGAAGTGGCATTAATGCAAATATGGAGGTGTATAAATACAGAGTAACATTAAACTGACTGACTGACCTTTGACCTGCTCCGGCTCTTTCTTGCACTTAGTGAGCGACTCCTCCAGCTCCTTTATCCGCTGCTCCTGTAGATAAAACACGCACGGCGTTCCAGTTACGACGACTTCCAACCAATCAGAGCGACTGCTGAGGACCACGGCGGCGCTTCTCACTGTACCTTCACGTCGTTGGTCGACGCCAGGGACTCCAACACCATCTTCATCTTCATCACTTCAGTATCTGGAAGAAGTAACACACACACACACACACACTTTATACTTTCCCCCCTGGTTGTGAAACCAGCCATCCGACTGGGGCTCAGTGTGCTGGTCAGCTCTGGTTTCAGAAGTTGCTGCAACAAACTCTTGTTTTTTACCAATAAGCACAACTTATCAAAAACACAGACTTTCTGCGTGTTTTACCGGAAACTCTGTACAATTAAACCTGTGCTCACGACTTGCTAATCCAACCCAAATCATGTTTATCTGCAGGAGAAAAACCTTGTGTGACCTGTGAAGTGTGTGTACCACAGTAGAACTCGTCCCTACATTGAGGTAGATGAGTAGAGTTGGGGTTGGACACCAACATTAAGGAGATTCGGGGGAGGAGGATAATATTCCAAGAAAAAGATTAGAGTCGTGCATATCAGAAATAAAAAGGATTAGTCTCTGAGATGTGGGTAGAGTGTGAATACAAACTTGAAATAAACTCAAATATTCTCTAAGATTATAAATTAAAGTCACAAATGTCGCCATCGGCACATTATTGTTCTCAAAGTAAGGATGTTCTCAGAGATATACCAAAGATATATACAGTATGTGCATTTTCTTTCATATTTTTTTAATTTAGGTTTTCTCAATGTTCTCTTTCAGTGCTGCAGAGTCATGGTGGCTTGACCCACTTTGGTTTAACATCAGTGCTCATGAGTGTCTCACAAAACTTCCAAATAGAAAATAACTCTTTTCTATGTTGAAGTGATTTCCAAAAATCCTATTTTGTCAAGTTGTGTTTTTTCTCCCAACAGGAGACATCTGACCCAGTCAGGGGCCGGAGCTTTGCAGATTTGATCTTGTTAGTGAACTCACAACCAGTGTCTGTACAGCTGGGAGACAAAATAAAGCCCATCAGATTAGCCTGTCCGACACGTGTTTACAGCAGACAAGTGGAAGAGACTCCCTTCATTTGACTCACGGCATTCCACCGGAGTGGATTAGATAAAGCAGCGGGGGGAGGGAGGAGTCAAACGGTCAGATACGCTCGGTATGGAGCCGACAGACAGATAAGGAGTACAAAACCAAAAGGGCCTCAAATCGCTTCATTAGTATAGTTCGGACTGTCCAGGAAATGCAAGATAGTGAAAAAATAATTGATGGGGAAATCCAGATGGAAGCAAAGCAGCCATTATTAGTTCAGCCAGGAAGCTGGAGGGGGGCTCTGGTGTTGTTGGAATGTGAAATGTCTATTTGTCTAATCCCTGCAAACCCTTTTTTTTGGAAATATTAGACTCCGTGAAGCTCCCGGACATTAATCCAAACGGCCCCCACCTCTCTCTCCTCCTCCCTCAGCTCTGCTGTGGCTCTCCCCCCTCAGTCTGCTCTCGTCCTTCAGCCTCCTCAGGTCCTCCTCCCGCTCCTCCAGCTGCCTCTGCAGAAGCTGCAGCTCCTCCTACAAAACCAGAGGAGACGGAAAGTCATCATTCTGGGATTCTCCTCACTGTGTGTGTGTGTGTGTGTGTGTGTGTGTGTGAATGAAACTTGGGGAGACACATACAATCAGAATAACTTTTGAATTGCTCATTTTTTACCCCCATTTACAAGCTTTGAGCGGCCGAATGCATATTCAGCCATGACCAACACTCATCATACAATACATCATCACTAATGACTATTCTTGGATTGTCAAATTCATTCTTTAGTTAATAAAATGCGTCTGAAAAAAAAAGTTGAAGAAATAAGCGCACATCACAAGTTCAGTGAGTCCAAAGGTCTTGAGATGGTTTGTTTTGACATAAAAAACAGACACAAATCTTGAGATTTAAGAAGGTAGAACAATAATGTTTTTGTTAACTTAATACATTTTAATAAATGAATTAAAACGAAGAACCTTCGGCGACACAGAAGATATTTTATATTTGTTTACATACAACATCAGTACTCCAGGTGAGTGAACTGGTGTGTCCCTTGAACGCAACATGAGGCAGTCAGTCGTCTCTGTGCTCTATTTAAGGCATTGTGATTGGTTGTGACACGACTCAGTGGAAGCTCTTACTGTCCACTAACCTGTGGACACACTGATAAGCTGGACATGCATCTAAAACTACCACAACAAGTCTCATCAAAAGCGGATTCAAATAACAACCTGATGGAAATGTATTGAAATTAAGACGACGCACTCGACAAGAAGCCTGGAAAGATATGCCATAAAAGACTAAAATGCTGACTGTTTGTAAACAGTATGATTGTGTAAATATGCCGTTTCAGTCCTAAGGTGCGATAAAAAAAAATACATTAAAAAAAAAGAGCTAAAAAGAGGATTTAAATAAAGTAGAAATCCTGAAAGCGGTCCAGGTGAAAGCACTTACAGCGAGTGTGGAGAAAGTCAGGGAAGCAGTGTGCAGCAGGTTTAGAGGATCTTAAGGGCCAGAAAGGAAGAAGAGGACAGGCTGGGGGTCAAACCTCGTTCACCTCGTCTCCAGCGAACCGGACGCTTGGCGGGTTAAGCATGTTGCACAGAGATGTTAAAATCACAGGAGAAAAAGGGGGAAAGGGAGCAGAGAATAGATGTCACGGGGAGGGGGGGGGGGATCACAGGGTTTTGAACATGTAATGAAGCGTTTCGAGAGTTGGTTCTGATCCGCGAGCTGCAGCTTCAGCACCACTCACCTGGGTGACGGCGAGCTTCTCCTCACACTGCAGTCGCTCGGTCTCGATGTCGGTCACCCTGAACCGCAGGTCCGTCACTTCCTGGTGCAAGCCCTGGGGAGGAGAGAGAGAACTCCCGTTACCCGTGAGACTCGGGAGAGGAACCGGCACTCGGGGAGGTTCATGGAGACGTTGTGGGAGAGAGGTCAGCGGGAGAATTCCTGCCAAGCGTCCCATCGGAGAGAGAATTCATTCGAGAAGCTAAAATTCACAAATAAAGACGAATCCCACCGTAAAAAAAAAGTGAAACGTCACAGTCAATTATTGTGAAACTGCCTATTTTTCTTAAATACATCAACGACACTGTCGCAGCGTTGGACTGCAGGGCCGATAAAACACACACACACACACACACTTTAAGGGGGAAAAAAAGAAAAGTGGAGGTACTTTTGCAGGAAGTGTCGTATTATGTGTCAGTAAGGGATATAAAGTGGAAAAACGCATGAAATTGCTCAGGAAAAAACATAATGACACAATATTACACTATTATTTCTTCACAAAATGGCAAAATCAGGTGTATGACAGAAACAGAAATATATGAAGCCTCCATGTGAAAGACATGCCGTGTTCTTCGTCACTTGATTTAAAGCTTCGAGGGGAAGATGGAGACAAAAACAAAGACACGCAGTTGCATTCAACTCCCTTCAGACGCCGACTGTCTGGAAACACAAGACTCCCCAAATATTTGTCCCGGCTAGTGGGACAGAGTGTGTGGAAACTATAAATCCCACAACCTTTTAGCCCCGTAGAGAGGGGAGAAAGGGGGGATGGGGGTGGGGCTCTGGCAGGAAACAGCTGCTGGCTGGAGCACACGAGGTGTTTAAGCCCCTTCTGTAACCCTTAAAGAAGTTCACCCTGCACACCACATGACACATCCAGTCGAGTGAGACGGACCTTTGTGACTTTAAAACAGGGACTGGAGGGGGGGGGTCACGCATTGGCATGGGGGTGGGGGTGGGGGGCATGAAGCAAGCTGCAGGTGCAGAACTTCGTACCTCCTTGTCCCTGTGGTCTCTCTCCACGGCCGTCAGCTTCAGCCTCAGACTGGACACCTCGGCCATCAGCTCCAGCTCGTGGGTCTCCAGCGCCGTCCGCGTCAGCAGCTCCTGTGGGGCAAGGCGTACACTTGGCAAAAGCTGCATTTAGATGAGTGGAGAGGGTGAACATTTTGGAAATGGAGCGGGATGGCAGTCAACGTCGTGGTAACTTTCCTAAAAGGTCTTCCTTACCTGTTGCAGCGACTCCTCCGTGGAGTTGAGTTTCTGCCGATGATGATCCAGGCAGGTGTCCAGGTCCCGAATCTTTTCCCCTTGCACCTCTACCTGGTCTGTGAGAACACTTACCTGGACCGGGGAGAGACGTTGGTATTAATCAGACACCGGTCCTTCAACATGATCCTCAGGAATATAGATTGTCTCGTAAAATACGTCAGAAAGCTGATCTGTACCCAAATATAAATACTGAAAAAACAGTTCAATGACTGATGGCAGAAGGTTTATTAAAAATGTTTTAAAAAGTGCGATTTCAAGTAATATTACTAAAAAAGCTCAAATCAACAGTTTATTATACAAAAGCGGTATTATCTGTGTATCCAGAGCCTAAAACCACACCATTGCACATGTTTCTTTTTCACCAATACCTTGTAATCTTGCTAAAAACAACAGTTCCCAGCTGTTTACATTTTTTTTTTTTTATAATCATTTTAATCATCAAAAAGCTATGTAATTGTTGTGACCTGTTTAGAGATGCACATGTTCAGGATGAAGGAATGACGGAGAGGCCGAGTGCCACAGACAGGTCAGGTTGTTGTTTTCATGGGATTCCTTCACACAGAGACTAACAGAGGAATGCCTTGACCTTTATTGTGATCAAATTGCTGGAGAACCATCTTTAGGTAGAATGTCACCCTTTAATTAAAAAAGTACAGCCAAACCTAAAGCAAGACTAATGAATAACCATTAGTTCTGCTTCTCAAAATACATAAAAAGGTACACATTGGTGAAGACTGCACCCCATTTGGTCTTGAAAGCTTCTATAAGAAAATATGTTCAGTCTTTATCAATTTGTTTTGAACTCATGCTTTATAAAAAAAAGGTCACACGTTGATAATACGGATCATTTTCCACCGAACTTTCAGGCAAATCTCTTGTAAACGACAAACGGACAAGGCAACACGTGGCACTGAGAACGTGGTCATTTCTCAACGGGCAGCAGCGTAAAAAGAACAAATACGACTTCACTGCCGAATCAAGAGCAATTATTGTGCTGCGCCGCAGCTCCAATGAAGAGTGGCGCTCACTAACCTGGAGAACAAGACACTCGTTGTCACTCTCCAGCCGCGACAGGCGCTCTTGGTAGACGGCTGCCGGGCCGTGGCCGTTGGTCTGGAACGACAAACAAGTGGGTGTGTCGATTTGTGCCACCTGAACAAATAGTGTCGCACGACTTTCAGAAGGTTCACCGGCATTATTTGATTTCGAGTCGAGAGCTTGTGGAAGAAGACGGCGGTCGGGGGTGGAGGGTGGAGGGGGGGGGGGGGGGCTCTGGCTGTCATGTTGAAATACGGTTCTGGCTGCCGAGTCCAATTTTGAAATACATGGATTTTCTAATGGGTGCATATCCCTGAAGTGGATAACGATATAACCTCCTTGACAATGAACTCACATGGGGGGGGTTTTTTCTCCGTGAAGAAAAAAAAATAAACAGAAATGCAAGTGGAGTTTTCAGGAGAAACGTGCGTTCTCACATCAAAAGGATCTGAAGATGTAATCAAAAGCAAACGGGCCTCATCTCTCCAGCTCACGCGTGCAGAGCCGAGGCCCGCGAGGGAAGACAAACAAGAGCCAACGAGAGTTTGTAAGATGGAAACTATGTGCAGCAGGAGCCCTATAGAAACCCCATCATTCATAAAGAATGTCATAGCAGCACTTTTACAATAAACACGGCAGCGTGGGCCACGGAGCACGGTCAATACCTCTCAATACACACCGACAGTATTATGGGATTAAGGTCACTGCCTTGTGTGTATATTTTGTTTCCTCTGTATATTTAGTATTAAGTATTGTGTTTTATTTTTTACAAATTATTAATGCTCTAATGTGTACCCGCTGCTGTGATCCTGTGGGACTAATAAAGGAATATTTAATCGAATCTAATTTAATTATATGCTGCAACAAACAAAAATAGTTTGAAATGACAGAGCTGCTAAAAAACGTTGCAAGAGCAGCATCTGCAAACACGCGCACACACACACACACACACTCGACAGTATAAGATAAAAAGTGCTGACTCACACAAAAGTGACATCACTTGGTTTTAAATAACTGTTGAACAGAGGTGTCAACGTTAGCTCTGAAGTGTATCATGTGATATTTATGTAAGATATTAAAATAACACCAGAATTCCTCCGACCAGTGTGTGTGTCAATATGAAAGGTTGGATAGAAACCAGCGGGACCTGCTAACTTTGTAATGACAAGGGAGACGAGCGTATTTATTAAGTTTGAATATAGTAAGAATGTAAACATTATTTAGACCGCTCGCCTGTTTGAATTAATTGCCATTACAATAAATAAGCCAACGGTTATTTGTAAGCGAGGTTCTTTTTGAAAGAATGTCCGTCTTGTGTTGAAGTAACATTGTGTCCTCACTGCGCTGTAAATCGGCCTTAAGGTGATTCATTCACGTGTTTGTGTTCACTTATGGACGGTGGTCCGCTTGTGAGCAGAGCTGTTATCGTTGCAACTAAGATGCTGAAGTCTTTGTGCCGTAATAAATCGCATCTGGCTCTCAAGTGGACACGGGATGCTTGAAATGACAACTCAACGTCCCCCAGAGTGAGAAAAGCTCCAGTCGACACACACGTTGTATATCCTGCATGCAGCAAACACCACGCGTTAAACAGCCTCTTATAAATTGACTTGTTGTCACGGCGCTATTAGAGTGGACCCAATAGCACGACTCAGACAGGAGTAACAAAGAATACTGTCTTTGGTTGGAAAAAGGCTGGGTCAAAACCGGGAGATCAGTCGAAGAAGCAAACAAGTCCAAAAAGGGGCGGGGCAGAGAATCAGAGGTCAGGGCAGGCAGGCAGGGTCAGAACAGGCAGGTCAGGAATATACTCTAATAACGCTGGAGAACTTGGCACGAAAACACAAGACAATCTGGCAGAGGACAAGTGGAAGTGAGGGAGCTAAATAGTGAGGGACTAATGAGGGGATGGGCTGCAGGTGAGAAGGGCGTGAGGACCAGGTGAAGGGAATGAGGGACTAACGAGGTGATCAGAGGCAGGTGAGGGGAGTTGGACTGACGAGATGGTGTGACAGGATGAAAACAACTATGACAAAAAGGAAGGCGTGGAGCTAAACTGTTACACTTGTTACCAATCGGCCCTGCAGCCACTCGGCCAGCCCGTCCGCGGTGGAATCCGGGATCTGGCACCGCAGGTTGTCCCTCTCCTCGATGTCCATGAGCTCCAGCACCCCCCGCAGGTCCTCCAGCAGGTGCAGCACCCGCAGGCCGCCCAAGAACGGCGAGGTGGGCGACTGGCAGTCGTACAGCCCGTTGGAGTAGTCCATGGCCTTGGAGCCTGCGGACGGCGAGAGGGGTGGGATGACGATGAGAAATCGGGGGTGTTCGGAAAACAGCTTCTTATTACATATACTAGTTATTGTTCAATCAATAATCAAAGTCATCAAAATGGCATTAAAAAAAAAAATCAGATTTATAGACAGACGATTGATGGGATACACAGACAAAACAATATCTAATTTATGACTTATTCACTTGTTTGTGGAGCATTGCAGTCGTTGCGATAATCATTGCTGTTTATTCACTTATTCAAAAAAGTGTTTTCACTAAAGTATTTCTATGAACTTCCTCTGAGAACACTCTGTTCTTCACTGAAGACGTTGAGCAATCATTTCACTCCTACAGAAGTGTTTTCTTTTTATTTAACAGCATAACTAACTGTACTTAGGTACTTAATGGTATTCTGTCCACCCCTTTATAAACACACACACACACACACACACTAGGGCTTTTATCAAACATCATGTGATGCAGCATCACCAATTAAATCTCCTCCCGTATCTGTGGAAACCACATTCTCAGGTTCTTCATGGGAGGCAGAGGCAGCGGCGTATTGCCTGATCTCAAGTGCATCGCGTTCCCACCGCGCGCCGCCGCCTGCGCCTCAACATCTGCCATCGGCCTTGAATGTCGGCCATAATGAAAAGGCGAAGAGGGGGGGGGGGGGGCTAAATAAGTAAATACACAACAACAACAAAGAGCACGGCTTCCCCGCAGTATAGCGAGGGGAGTGGGGCTCGACGACGGCCGTGGTTTCTGAGGAAACGGTGGGCGCTGGTGGGTGGGTGGGGGGGGGGGGGGATGTCATGTGATCAGGCCGCTTCGCTCCCACTGGAAAGGTCAGCGGTATAATTACACACATCAGTGGAAAAAGAAAAAAAAAGAAGTGGGGACTGTGAAAGCGAGGCCTGCTCCGCTCATCTGCAGAGACGCCGCAAAGTTGCAGAGCGGGAGTTTAGATTCCAAACTCGCGGAGCCTGAATGATCATTAGTTTCCGTCACTGCGGGGACGACGGAAACTTTCTTTTTCGTTTTCTCACACTGGAGGAACGCAGTGGAAGGCAGAAAGGGCCGGCGGTCCAGCAGCACACATTCAGCATTATTGTATACGTGTACGTATATTCAGAAGGGAATTACATCAACAGTAGGTAGGAGTGGAAGGAGAAGGGCACATTGTGTTACCGGCCGATGGACGTAGAATTCCCAGCATGCAATTCAATGGTTTCCAGATGTGGCCGGACCCCATAGTACGCATGCCCACTTAAAACAGAGCTACGCTCTTATAGTGGTTACCTGCTATGATCCCATCCATTTGCTCCAAGGCTGCTGCCAACATATCGCTGGCGTCGGACATCATCTTGTGCTCAATTAAATCTGGGAAAAAAAGAGGAAGAAGAATTTTAAGTTTGTGAAAGAAGTCTAAATAGATTTTTTTAAATGCATCTGCTGAAAGAGGGTCGTGTGATTGGATCAAAACTGCATAACAACCACTTGAAGAGGATCTTGTGATGAGATTATCTCGTGAATTAAATTACATCAATGAGAAGCAAATCAAAGAGCACAAGAGCTCGCGTTAATAAAACAGTCGATAACCTCTTCAGATAAATATCCAGTGATTGCTGCCAATAATGACAGCACTATCCAGATTCTGAACTGTGAGGAGTGTCTACTTTTCTTTATTTTATAAAAGAGGAAACCTAATAGTCTTGCACTGTTTATAGAACAAAAGTTTAAGATGCAAACGAGGGGTTAGAGGAGATTGTGATCGTCAGCAGTTTACAGATATTTTAGAGACAAGACAGTTTGCTGATTCAACAAGAAAACTCATCAGATTAATCAATAGTTAATGTCATCATTTGCTTGCGCAAAGTTCAAAGCATTGCTTTAACGAAGTTAAAACTAAACCTCCCAGCAAGTTTTTGCATGACCATTTGAAAAACAAAATAAGTGTCATCACTAATTCGGTTATGAGACAAGCTCCAATTCTTCCTTTTCAAATGGCTGCTGTATCAAATTACAGGCTCCCCGAGAGACAAAAAACAAAGCCGGGACTTATTAGCCAGTAAGCCGTATTTCCGGCGGTCAGGAGGGCTCCCATCTGGAATAGTGGCCCTATTCTACCAGGGGGTCTCAGGCCTCGTAGCATCGGCATGCTCGGCATCTCAAGCATCCATAACAGCGTGGTACAGTGTTGACCGCTGTATTCAAAACACGCATCGCCCGCTCCTCCACTTGCACACATCACTTCAAACCAAACGAGAGTTCAGATGGCGTACGGTGCGTCCAGAGCGGAACTAAAGCCATCGACATTAAAACAGTGGCTCCGGTTGTTCAGAGGTCTCATCGGGGTCACACCAAGCAGGGGACAACATGGGCATTTAGAGTGTAATTAAACCAATGGGCTCACTACCAGCTGGGGGCTGTGAGAACAAGGGGGCTTTAAGTGCTTCATTGCTACCCCACCCCACAGAAAGGAAAGCAAGTCTCTTCCCTCACACACGGTGCTTTTGTATCCGTCCCATTCTATAAATGTTACATTAGGATTCATTATGAATCAAATGTGCGTGACGTATACGAGCGCGTGAAGCATTTTGAGTCATCTGAAAGGACAAAACAGGACTTTAGGTCAATAATTATAAAGCCAGAAGATGACAAATGGCATGAAGAGAGAAACACCAGAGTGTGCTATGTTGTGCTCTCTTCTGGTCACATCTGCATCCGACAGACGGAGAGGAAAGTCATAAAAACTCATCCCAGAGTGCGTATTGGGGCGTATTCTGCTTCCAAAAAAACATAAAAACTTGCATCATGGGTTTTTTGAGAAATCCACTCCAGTGGAAAACAGATATTCACCTCAGCCGACGCACAATATAGGATTTAAAGTTTCATTTATGCCGGAGACTAATAATAATCCAGGAATTACTCTTGCTCCTGTGCTGGTCGTGTGGCAGAAAACGGCACCGACACTCGCTACGTCAACAACTGTGTCCATTCTTTCGACTCATGAAAACGAGGCCCTTTAAAACGCCAGGCTGACATATTTTCCACTTCTTTTTTTGCATCAGTGATGAACCGGTCATCCGTGAAGAATCTTCTGACCAAAAACCTCAAGAGAGAAGCCCACAGAAGAGGGCCCATCTCCCTAGACGTAATGTAATGATGATTGATAAGGCAACTGTGGAGGAGTGAGCGCGACACACATTCCTGAGCAGGTTAGTTTTCCCAAAAGCCAAACACTGACGCCTGGTACTGACATCCCCGCTGACCTCTCTTGACACCCCCCCCCATGCATCACACAAAACCCCAAGGACTTGATTCAAGCTGGTGGTGGTAACCCTACAAAATAAGAGACTACAAATGACTATGAATTGACCGTATTAACAAATATCTCCCGAGTAGCCAAAGCCTGATGCAACCTTTGGCTCTGTGCCATCGAGCTCCATTACCTGGACACGTTGCACTGGGTGACATGTTGCTTCATAACCACGGACCCTTTTTGTTTGACTCATCATCCTGCTGCTGTTAATTACACACCAAAGCACAACATGTGTATTAATCCTCCGCAGAAACTGATCTCCAATAAATGCATTATGTCCTCCTGTTTGAGTAAAGTCTGCCTACATACACTTTCTATAAAATAAACTATTAAACTGTGACCCGTTTTTCACGATTTGCATCTTCACTCAGAAATTAACGGGATTGTGTGAATATTTCGAGATAAATGAACACATTAAAGAGAATAACAGCAAAAGTATCTTTTAACTTGAACGATACGGGGGTTGTAGACATCTGCTTTAGGTCAATTTATTCTGGCATTGCCCACTCACGGTAAAACTTCTCATTCGCTAACCTCATCCGACAAGAATGTTCTGCAATAGACGAGAATAAGAACTCGGATAAAACCAGTGACAGCTTCATCAAATGTACTTCTTCGCCCATGACGTTGGACTCATTGCGCAATCTGAAAGCACTTTTATTGAGGCGTGCTGCTCACAATTCACTTATCCTCCACGGGTCGTTGACACAGACTTGTGTAAAAAGGATCAAATGCGATCCATCTAAAAGTAACATTTCCACGTTTATTTTTATAGAATATAAATGTGTCTGAAAATTGAACTCGACTATGATGTAAGGTGGTTTTAACACCAACCAGATGTAGACGGGGCGGTATGGAGGGGGAGGGGCATTGCCTCTGCAAAGAAAATATACTGGGATTACTATGACCCTATGTTGAGTGGTCGGACCCTAACACACACACACACACACACACACACACAAGCCTCTGCTGGTGCCTCACACACTCCAATAGCTTCCTCCCAGCTGTGGTACAGATGTGTATTTCCCAATTCAACTGGCTCAGAATAGTAATGGAAGAAGCATGAGTAGTTGTAGTAACTGCTCTCAGTTTGGTGGGTCACATTGTTGCTTGTTGGATAAAAGGTAAAATTAGGTTGCATTCTTTGGGAATCTGTCAGTTTAATTAATTAGTATTCAACTAATTGCGAGTCTTCTACTTTTTATTTTAGTTGGCTTAAGTCATATTTTCTGAAAGAACTCAAACTCTTCCTTTCAACTGTAATCTTTCTTTAAATGTTAATAAAAGTCTCACGTATAATCCAGAGTGGCAAGAGACGATTATTTTCATTTTTAATCAATTTGAGAAATTATTTTCTTGATGAATAAATTCGTAGTTTGGCTGATAAACTGAGAATCCAATGCCAACGTGTCCTTTGTTTGTACATCATCAGCAGATTGTCCGATGAAAGTCATGAAGACCTTGATTAAAAACAGAACGAGTTCTGATACAAAGACATCATTCATAATACAGCAGAATCTTATCCTGCTGGGTTATGAAATATACAGCGTGCTTCTGTTACTGCCACTACTCTCAAACCATTGGCCTCCATTGGCATTGGATTAAAGTACTATTTGATCCTTTACGCAATAACAATAACAATGTATAACACCAAATGTACAGTTTCCAGAAATGTACATAGCCTCATACTCTTTTGAAAAATACGTTTTTACCCTAAAGAAGTGTTCCTGAATGAATAAAACAACTAATTAACTGAAGTATTTGTGGCACTCAGGCTTGGTAGCCGTCAGGCCGCCCCCTCTCCAACTCGATTAGTCTCATTGGTCGTTTGGTCTCAGTCAACTAAGATATATTTTGTCGGGTTAGTTTGGTTTGTATGCTTTTTTCATACTGAATGACTTATTTTAAAGAAACTCCTGAACACATCACGCTCGTACACACAAGATTTAAAGAGAAACTCAGATTTTCAGATCAATTAGTTAACAAAATCGTTGCGAGTTAGTCAACTCTGATTTGCTTTGGTTGAGGACAACCCTGGTGTCAGTGATATTGCCACAGCTGCTGATTATTCTCATTTGTAGTTATTAATAAAATGCCAGATCTAAAGCTTCCAATGTCTTATTTCGTCCGCTCAACTGGCAAAAAACTAAATATATTCATTGTGCTATCATATGAGACCAAAAATATACAGCCAGGTCTCCCATTGAAGAAGTCAAAAGCAAAAAAGGTTTTTAGAAACCAGTGATCAAAATAGTTGTCGACCAATTATTCGACCAATTGGTTCCGCTCTAACCATAATCAGCTGCAGTCCAACAGTAGTAGTTAAAGAAGTCCTTGAAGGTAACGCGACCTGTGGGAGTCTATCCCACGTGGAAGCCACCCACCAGTCCAACACCCGGCCTTTGTTTACCGTTGCCCCTGAGAGATGGTTGAGTGGACTTTAAGTTCGGGCTGCTGTGAGGTCAGACTATTTGACAGAAGCGAGCAGCCGCTACCCCGCACAAACAACTCTTTGTCTTCCAAAGACTCACATAATATCACAAGTCTCAAGTTATAGCAGTGTGTTTTTGTGTGTGTGTTTTTTTCATGGGGCCCTCAACTCACTGTCAGAAATCACATATGAAAACAAAACGCTGGCGGAAAGTGCCGCGAGCGAGAGCAACTGAGTAAGAAATCACAGCGCGCCAAGAGAAATGGACTTTCGCTGCTTTTGTCATGGAGGACTTTAGCGGAGGAGCGGCCCTTCCCGAGTGTGAAGTCTTATTTAGGGCATAATGTCGCAGCTGCTGCTGTAAAAGGAGAATCACACCAGAGGTAAACTACCGCAAAGCTAAAGGAGGTAGCCCCGCTGCAGACCAGCATAAACACAGGAGGCATGCCGGCACTCAGGATGACCGTCACTCAGTCCTGTCAGGAAGCGTTTCCTGCGGCGCACACACACACACACACACACTGGAGAAACCTCTTCCTCTTCCTCTTCCTCTTCCCAGCACTGCTTGCATTAACTAATCTAAAAAGCTGAAATACTGAAAATAAAGCCACTTTACTTGCAGCTCATATATAAATAAGACTGGGTCCTTTAAATATATTCACGTGGGACAAATGGTTTTTAACTTAATTCGAGATTTTAATGAAATTGTCAGAAGCGTGTTAAACATCTCAATACATCATGCGACTTTAAAGAGACACCGCACTTCTTTCAACGATACACCACCACAAGAGAAATGTACCAAGAATGCGAGGAATGCAAATGTATCGGCACGCGGCTACAAGAAAAAATTACAATCTAAGGACTAGGAAACATTTGGGCCCGTGCCATGCTGCTCTTACTGCAGGCCAGGTGCACGGCGAATACCAATAACACCAACTAGGGCCACTGGTGGACTTTGCCTCCTCTTAACAGAGCAATGGATAAAACGCCTGTTGCCTGGGAAAACCAGATGCCCGGTGCCAGGATGTGAAATGTGATGTTTGTTAATATGCCAACACGTCCAGAGGAGCATCAGATAAGAGCGTTATGTAGTGTGGCGACATACAAATATGGTTATTGTCAGAGAAGGAAATCAAATCCTTTGTTATGCTTTACGGTTCTCTGCCGCGAAGCCAAGACATCATCAGGCGTGGAGAGGAGGGCTGCCAGCATGTCATGCAGCGCCTCGGGAGGGAGGTTCTTCCTGAACAACTTGAAACTACAAAGGTTTACCCAAACAAAGGCTGCAGGAGTCTGAGATTGGTAGTGAAAGAAGTTGACACCGGACCAGAGGCGGCTTTAAAGTGTCGGCTGCCTTGTCTACAGTAGATGTGGCTGGGAGCCAAAACTGGAGGTTCACCGTTGTGATGCATAATTTGGATTGCACATTAAAATGGACATGAGATGTATGAATTTGATTTGGTTGAATAAAAAATAAAAATAAGTTACATTTTTTTAAAGTAAAGCGTAATTCGACAAAAAATTTACCAAATCTGAGGAATTATTATTATCTTTGTTTAAACTTTTTCTTTTTTTTGTTCTTCTTCTTCTCTGTGGCTGCTATTTGTCATGAAATATAAAATAAAAAGTGGGTTGTTAATGTGAAAGCAATAGTGATGCAGCTGTTTGCCTTTATTGACTAGTGTACCGGTTCTGCAGTGAACACAGCCATAAAATAACAATAAAAGCCCCGCAGGATTTAACTTATTTCTTCTAATGCCAGAGCAAAGAAATGTTATTATATCGATAATAGAAATGACGCTAAACTATCGACCACATAGACTACACTCGAATCTCTGTACCACAAATACCAGTAATAGTGTGAGCAACGTTACCGTTCTAACATAAATAAATAACCTAGATGACGTTAAAGTAACCGAAGTATTACAAACAAGGAAAAAAAGGAGCTGTGCGCTAAATTCGACGTAACTTTACGATAATTAAAATGAGTTTAACCCCAAACTAACTGTGTACACGTCGGTTTAACTTACAGTTTTCGATCAATAAATGAAAGAGAAGGGATCCCTGCAGTCTCCGGCGGCTTTACTCCCAAACACTGTTCACAGAAGCTTCATGGTTGTGTCGTTTCACCGACCCATTTCTCTGAGAACTGAAGTTTTCATCCAGACCGTGGGGATCCAAACTAAAATAGACATTTCGAGCGGAGTCAAGCTAAACAGGCAGCAAGGGCGCGACCGGAAACGAGGCCTTCAAAATAAAAGCGTAAACGACGTCAATAGATTTAGGCAAGGGACATATATTCGTAAACCCTGACCTCATTTATACATACTTAATTATTTAATACTTTGTATCCATACTAAGGCCACACAGCCTGTGATGATAACACACACTAAATACAAATTTGATAACACAAACCTATGAGTCAAGTCAACTGTATTATTGATACAGGATGAAATCAGAAGTTTGTCCTGAAGTACGATACTGTACAACATACAATATATTGAAATGTTATATTTACAGCCTAACTTTCAATATATTTTCTCTGCTATTTATTTGTCATTGGCAATAATGTCTGCGGTATCATTGTTTCCCTGGCATATGGACCTGAAACTGGAGTCTTTCTTAGCTCTTATAATATTTTTGGGATCAAATGTAAGCTTTGCTCATGCTGTTAATTAACAGAATTTCTGATAACTTAAGGTTATCACAATACTTAGTTTATGCAGACAGTGTGGTTCAAAAGCATGAATGTGTTTCCACATTAATTTCTGTAATTGTATAGCTTTTTCCCATACTTATTTGTTGTAAACACATTGAAAGAAAAAGGATTAGCTCTGGAAATATGGGCTTTTTTCCTTGAAGTGAGGAATATTTCTCACACTTTTGTATTGCGTATTAAGTGAATGAACAGTTTAAAATTAAGATCTGCATTATTTTGAAAGAACATAACGGAAACAATATGGGTTAACATTGCCCATGCGTTTAACACCAACAAAAAAAGAGGCGTCTACGCATGTTAATATTGACAATTTACTTACTTTAGCAACAGTTTGATCAGAGAGTGAAATCACCTAATTGAACTGCAGTCATATCTCAGTTGCTTTAGTGCTTTTCATTTTTGAATTAGGGTGATTTTCTCCACATTTGAATATTACGGTTTGATCTAATTTCTTGTTGAAGAAAAAATAATGGCTTTAATTGGAGGCACTTCATTATTACTCTAAATGAAACAAGTTCCTAATTGTCTCCAATTGTAAGTAGGTACGCACGTAATAAAAGTAACCAATTTCTGTTTAAAAAATAAATATATATCCTAAATTAACTGTCTTTAAAACAATTAAAATCAGTAGTTGGATAATCTGACAATAAGAGCACTTTTTTAGACAACATAAACACATTTTTTTAGACAACACTCTGGGTGCCACTAAAATCGTATCTTATCACGTCTTCAATGCAACAAAGACGAACAAGACAGGATATTAAATTCTGCCAACAAAAGAAAATACAGGACAGAATATAAACATATCGGAAGGCAGAAGGCGTTTCACTGTGAAACCGAGCAGACTGACTTAACTGCACAATAAGGGACAACAGTCACAGCCTTTTACATTCACATTAACTCTCAGAAGATAGCTGCTTATCCAGGTCATCAGATGGAGATTTAGGATCCTGCGATAATGGACTAAATCTGTTTTCAAGTTGTCATTTATGGGGGAATCCTTAAAGGAAGGAGTGCCCCACCACCACCCGCCATCTTTTACCCCCAAAGAAGCTGCAAACATTGAAAGGTATATGGCATTCTTGATGTAGCAGAAGCTATATAGTCTTTTTCGGATACCACGGACCGGCGTATTTTATATCAAGTGTTTCTTTGTTCACACACATTAATGTTAATTTTTAAATTTCTTAAACATCTGTAGGAGACGAAGTTGCAGGCTGAATGGGCAAAGGCTGGACGTTATATAACTGAAACAAATCATGGACATAAGCAACAAAAAAAAGAATTACTTAATTAATGAGTGCCTGACATTTTTAGTGTTTTGATGTTGATGTTTTAATCGTTAATTTTTGTTTGTTTGTTACTATGTTCTTTATTATGTGTCTGTCCTATTTAATAAATGGAAATACTGTTTTAAAAACCTTACCTATCAACCTGACATTGTCAAATATACCAGTATATACAGCATTATTAGGCTGCAGACCAGCATACCAGCACCAAAACACAACTTATGCTGGTGTTGCTGGTGACCAGTTGTACTGGTCTATGCTGGTTTTTCTAGCAGGGCAGTCCATGGTTAGTTACCTGAAACCTCCTTTCAAGAGCAGTACTCATAATAAATGTAAAAATACAGGACGAGAGTCGATTGGGACTGTGACGCTAACATGTCAGTAGTTAGTGAAGCCTGGTGGAGATTTTTTAAAAAGAACATTTTATTTGATTAATGAAATGGAAGCAAATTTAATTGGAAACATAAGGGTGTGGTTTAGACTAGCCGGAGATACTGCACCGAGGATTACAACAGGATAAACATTTAACTGGCTGTACTGACAAGAGTCCATTGGGACTTGTGAGCGTGATCTGTGCTCAGCTGCAGGGGAGAGATCTGTGGGAGTGGATCAGAGGAACAGTGCCAGAGTTAATTGGCACAGCTGTAACCTGTTGCTAATTATCCCTTATTCCTTTAAACAGTAGGAGGCTGGAGTTCCGGTGGCCGGCGGTGAGTCACCAGCCTGGGAGAGTCGGACTGCAGGAGGAACACCGGCCTGCAGGAGAGAGCGCACAAAGTACTCCGGTTTTCCCCACATGAAGTGAATATAAACTTCATTCACTTAATCGAAGGCCACATTTACACATAGCCGGGTATTTACAGAAACGAATATTTCTGCCCCTCCGTTTTCAAAAATAACGTCGTACACACAAGGTCGTTTTCAAAAAAGTTTCTGTTTATATGAACCCGCATAAATACGCCCCCGGGCGCCATCATAACTATGCCAAACCTGTAGTCGGCAGTGTAACGAGAAGGATAAAGACATGCACACCAATCAGAATTCTCAAAACCAACAACAACTACGAAAAACACGATCAACTTCCTTTTCCTTTAGAGAGTAAATATGGAGCGAGGTTCATTTGTATGGTCAGACAGCGAAGTGGAGCTGCTGCTTCGAGTCGCCTTAGATTATAAGGCAAATAAAGCACTCGATAATGTGGATTGGGAATCATGCCAAACTAAATATAGGGATATGTTGGCATTGTTCTTAGAACAGTACCCGTCCGAGACCTCCGAGGAGTATCCTTATGTCAAGGAGGAAATAACTCGGGCGCACCTGACAACGAAAATGAAGGCAGTCAGAGGAAAGCACCGGAATGCAGTCGACACTGGACGTAGGAGCGGCCAAACTAACTGTAAACATAGGACGCTCACATGAAGTGAAGCATTTTTAGTCGCATACTGTGACGTTTGACAACCTAAAACTCTGTTTGACCTAGTTCACACGCAAACACAAAAACTGAGTTTTCAGAAATCTCCACTTTGGCTGGAGTTTTTAGAAATGATCGTTTTCCGGGATAAAACCTCCGTTTTTGTGTAAATGAAAGGCCAAAACGCATGAAAATATATGCATTTTCCCATCGTGTAAACGGGGTCTAAGAGAGAAAAAAGCTCTCCAACTATGATAAGTCGTCGTCCACACAGACATACATTTGTAAATATTAGTTTTTGACTTAAGTTTTGCTTATGAACTGATTTCACATTTCAAGTTCAAAAAAGTGACCAAAGCACTTTCACTATCGCGTTACAATTATCGTCATGACCCAAGGTTTGGAGTGTTTAGCTAACAGTACTCGTTTACTTCTATAAGATTCCGTGACATCACCACATTCATTTTTGGGACTTTTCTTCTCATAGAGAAGCTGTTGCTGGTTTAAGCCAATAGCCCATTTAGCCTATATATGATATGATATTTGATACCGGGCTGCACATTGGTGTAGTTGCTAGCACTGTCGCCTCACAGCAAGACGGCCCCGGGTTCGGATCCCAGTCCAGACAGTCCTTCTGGGTGGAGTTAGGATATTCTCCCTGTGTCACCTGTGTTTCCTCCAGGTTTTCTGGCTTCTTCCCATAGTCCAAAGACATGCAGGTTTATTGGACTCTAAAATTGTCCGTAGATGTGAATTTTTTCAGTTGCCTCAGGAAGTACATCCTCTGCTGAGCCTTCTGAGTCAGGGAGCTGATGTTCAGCTCTTGAGGTCCTCGGTTACGGTGGAGTCCAGGAAACGGAAGGACTCCACAACGTTGACGGGAGAGTCACATAGGGTGATGGGGGGGCTGGTGGGGCTGCATTCTGGTCCATTGTCTTTTAAATCTACAATAGAACTCATTCAGCTTGTCTGCCAGGCAGAGGTCATTCATGGAGTTCATGAGACCTCTCCAGACAGAAGCAGAGTCACTTACTGAGAGCTGGTGTCGCAGTTTCTCAGAGTACAGTTGTTTAACATCTCTCAAAAACTTGCTAAATCTGTCTTTTGCCTCTTTGTACAAGTCCTTGTCCCCACTTCTAAATGCCTTCTGCGTTGTGCGGTAATCCAGGGTTGTCAGGGTAGGTTCTGGTTGGAACACGGCTGCCCTCACAGAAGCTGATGTATGGAATTACAGCCTCTCTGTACTCTTCCACACTGTTGCTAGCAGTCCTGAAGACAAGATGAGTGTGCACTTCAAAGATCTCCAGGGTTGAGTGTGTAATAGTATGCAATCATACTTTGCCAAAGAAAGATTGAAACGTTCTGGTGATGAGTCGATGGGGACTGTAAGTGTCATGTGGAAGGCAGACAGAGCCTGCAGCGTCCTCTTGTTTGTTTTTTACACGTTACAGGTACCGGACTTTATTTTGAGAGATTCTCATGGAACCTGTGGTGCATAAATAGAAAAGAAAGGAAGCGGAGTAAACAAGGAGGTGTCAAACTACGCCTGAGGAAACAGCGGCTCACCCGGATTCCTCTGCCCTCGGTGATCATGGGGAACGTCCAGTCCCCGAGGAACAAAGTGGACGAACTACAGGGATATGGTCGTTTGCAGAAGGACTTCAGAGACTGCTGCGTCATGGCCTTCACTGAGACATGGCTCACTGAGCGCAACCAGGACGCCGACCTGTTCATCGACGGTTTTGGAGCCCCACTTTGTTTGGACCGTAAGGCTAAAGTGACGAGGAAAACTCTAGGTGGTGGGGTATGTTTATTTGTGAAACAATACTGCAGCTCTGTGACTGTCAGGGAACGCAACTGTATCGTTGCGCCTGTTCTACCTGCCCCGCAAGTTTCCACAACTTTTTAAACCAACAGTGTATATCCACCCGGAGGCAAATGCCGCCTCTGCCTCCAGCATTGTATTTGATGTGCAAAAACTGCAGATGACTTCACCTGATGCACTAAACTTTATTCTTGGGAGATTTTAACCATGTATCCTTTAAAAAGAAACTTAGAAACTTTGATCAATATGTCTCCTGTCCAACCAGGCGGGATAAGACAGAAGACCTTTGTCATGGGTCAGTAAAGAAGGCTTCTAAATCACTTCCACTGCCCCTAGCAGATTATAACTGTGTGCATCTACTGCCCACATGTATAACGGTGTTAAAGAGAGAGGAAGCATAGACGAGGGACATAAAAGACTGGACAGAGGAAGCTGTGCGTTGCCTGCAGGAATGTTATGACTGCACTGCTGTTCATCAACATCCCTGGGCACAGGAATGAAAAACAACCCTCGGACATAGCAGGTCACACAAGGACCTGCGCAACAAAGGCAACACAATGGAAATTACATTACGACAATCGCATTGTCACCTGACGTCGGTGTTCTACGGCTAAGGCCTCCATTTAGCTTAGATAGCTGTAAGGGTTTTAAGTTTAATTCTAGGATGCCTTTTTTCCATAATAAATTTGGAAATAATTTTATCCAGGAATTTCAATCGAAAAGAATCTGAAATAAGTAGGAAAGTCTGGTGTGAACAATCATGTGAATACTTTCAACATGACCGAGCAGGGACCATCGTTCCAGGTCACGAGTAATGCACTAAATTATTCTACTATAATTGGCCTCATACAAATTCTGTAAGGATGGGAGGATGTATATGCCAAGGTATATTATACTGTCTCTTTTGGCCATTTAAATCCACTTTGAAGTTTTAAACTTCTTGAGACGTTACCGTTGACATCCATTGCTTCTTCCCCCCCCCCCCCCCCCCCCCCACATTGAGTAGTGTCCATACTGTGAGATGAGTTCCTTTTTAGATGTGGTACTGTTGATGCAGGTTTCCATCAGATATAATTATGCATCATCAGCGTGAAGAGATTTGTTCTGCTCTTCTTTATGTGTTACAGTTCCTTTTTATTTTGTTATCATCTCTGATGAGCTGGGCCAAGGGACCGATACTAACTGCAAACAGCAGAGGTGATAAAAGGCAGCCTTTTCTGCAGCCACGTTCCAATGTTAATCTTTGTGATCTATATCCATTAACTTTAACAGCTGCCTGCGGTGATGAGTATAATTCATCTATCCAATTTCAAAAGTAGGGTCCACATTTTAATCGTTTTAGTGTTTGGAATAAATATCGCCGTGATACGTAATGAAATACCTTTTGAGGATCAAGGGACATAATCACTGCTTCTGCTTTTATTTCTTTTTGATGGGATATTATGTTTAATCGCCATAGCATCTTCCAGTGATGAATCCCGTCTGATCAGGATGGATGATTTAAGTGATTATATTATTAACTCTTCGAGCTATAATTGCTTTTAGAATGGACAGGTCCCCGTTAAACCGTGATATTAATATATAACAGTGGCACTCTGGGGTCGTTATCTTCTTTATGAATTACCACGATAGTTGCCTCAGTCCAAGACGGTGCAATAGTTTTAGATTCTAATGCGTGGTGGTATGCGAAGCACTGCAGCACTAAAGAAATGGTATTTTATAAAACATAGTTTGGGAACAAAGACCATGCTACGAACTGAACTGGACTCCAAGGGGGGGGGGGGGGGGTTATCTTGTTGCTGATTGCGGCAGACGGCCCTCAATTACAAATCTCCCTATAGAGTCCAAGTGCCAAAGACTTAGAGACTTTATCATGACATATAACCTGTTAATAATAAATAATGATCCTTTCTTTATTGGATGTCCCAATGGATGAGTTGTGGCTTAAAAATCTCCAGCAATATGTTTATGACTGTGTATCAAAAATGGTGACCGAGGCAGATAACAGCTGCAGCTGTTAAGTGAACACAGCTAGGGAAACCAGTCGGGGTGTAACGCAACAGTGTCAGAAGTGTCACGAACAAGGAAAAATGAGAGCCGCTAAACCCGCCGTAACGTAAGTGGGGAGATAAGTGAGGTCGGTTCACAGAAGACTTAGTGGAGCTCGACGAAAGTGGACAGTGCGTGGGTGGGCGGCTCGGAACCACTTGACAGCAAATCACATTTCAAAGGTTGCGAATTAAAAACCTTATACTTAGCAAGAAAGGTCAGTCATCTTGGGTACATTTGATAAAAATGTTTTTTTTCACAAACAAATAACTGTAATTCCTCTAATTAATATTGTCTCTCAGTCGCTCTGTTCTCCAACAGTTGGAGGTTTATGTTGGTGGGTGGGGGTGGGGGGGGATATAAAAACACAGACCAGCAGGTGGAGTTAGAGGTGTGCTCGTGATCTCTGGAGGAACTCAACCTTATGAAGGAGCCTGGACTACTTATGATACAAGTGTGTGTAGACATGACATAAGACTACCCCTGAAGGGATTGTGTCTCCATGACTGCGGAGTCTGGAGGAAACGCTGCATGACATTGTTTCATGTGATGACGGTGTGCGCTTCATCAGCACTAACTTGCTGAGGAGCAAAGGGATGTCATTTTCTGTGACATCTAAGCTTTTTCTGTATGATAGCTGACATGTCTTCTCTTTCATGCATCAGTCCCATGGCTGCATTTGAGGGTCACTGTACGGTGCATACAGTGACAGGTGGTGAAGATCATCTTCATAATGGAAATCATGACAGTTTGTGGATGTAAGGTCGCCGTGAAACAGTGAATAATTAACAGTTTGTGTTCATAAATCATATCTAAATATTAACCAATACTTATTGCCACTCAAAGTAGCACTCTCTTTTTCCCCAACTCTGAGCACACTGTTGATGTCAGGTATTGGAACATCAGGAATTGCTGTGGCTTCAACAAACATAATGATAATATAACTGTGATATTGACAAATGTGTATTTTACATGAATTGTTTGCTGCTGTCTTACACCAAATCTACTTAATAATGTCAGCTTTCATCCCAATAACTAATGCATCAAAAAAATCTATACTTTTATAGATTTTGCAAACCTCAAAGGAAATCTAAGTGAATGAATATTGCATCCGGCAGGTCGTGAGACATAGCACACTAAGAGTTATATCAACGGGAAAGTCACCCCAAATTCCTGAATACATATTCTTCTACTTATAAATATTATATTATTCTCTATAGAAAATCATGAATCGATAAATGAGCCAACGAAAAGGAGAAGGGTAAATGCCTTGAACCCAAAACACTTAAAGCTTCAAGTGTACTTAGTTGGAGATTTAAGCGAAAAAATATTTGTATTCGTTCTATATACACAATATGTTTTCCTTTAATTGCAGCCTCTGCATCTCTGGAAACATCTGCATCAATATGTCTGCTGTATGTTAGCTGCTCAGATAAAGCATTGCTCTCAGCCTCAAAGGAAAGCATCCCTCTGCTCCTCATCATATAACATTACAGCGGTAAAAGTCATGTTTTACAACCTCCTCTCATCTTTTTCTTTTGAGCACAGCACTTACTGCTGATGAAATGCTCTGGTTGATTGGCGTCATGAAACGTTTGAGGCGAAATGAATGCTGCTGAAAGCTTTACCTCTGTGTTATTCTGGCTTCACAGAGGTTCTTGCCCATCTAGAACCATCTCCGGAGACAATGTCCCAGAGCATCCTTTCACACAGCATGATTTTAGTGGCCATGGCAACCTTTCTGCTTTTTAAGTATTCTATACAACCCTGTAAAAAAAAAGTGTATTTCTTTGCACGGCGGGCGAGCCAGAAGCAACTCCAAGCCAACACGGCTGCATTTTTGTCATGCTGTCCCGGTTAAAGCCGGAGCACGGAGTTCCGTGGCGATGTCAAGTGCTCTTGTTGGTGCACGATAATGGATTGTGGAAACACTCCAGTTTCCTAAAATATGAAGCAGGGCAAATCCTAATTCATATCTGAGTCACCTGCCAGTCCTAAATGCTGCATTCAAACCTCCACGTGGCGAGTTGTGTCAGAAATAGAGCTCCCAGTGTGATTTTTTTCTTCTTTCTCCATTAGCTCTGCCACAACTTTCCGTGCACGCTATCAAGAAAAACATCTCCGAGAGTCTAATAATCAATACCTTTTGAGGATCAAGGGACATAATCACTGCTTCTGCTTTTATTTCTTTTTGATGGGATATTATGTTTAATCGCCATAGCATCTTCCAGTGATGAATCCCGTCTGATCAGGATGGATGATTTAAGTGATTATATTATTAACTCTTCGAGCTATAATTGCTTTTAGAATGGACAGGTCCCCGTTAAACCGTGATATTAATATATAACAGTGGCACTCTGGGGTCGTTATCTTCTTTATGAATTACCACGATAGTTGCCTCAGTCCAAGACGGTGCAATAGTTTTAGATTCTAATGCGTGGTGGTATGCGAAGCACTGCAGCACTAAAGAAATGGTATTTTATAAAACATAGTTTGGGAACAAAGACCATGCTACGAACTGAACTGGACTCCAAGGGGGGGGGGGGGGGGTTATCTTGTTGCTGATTGCGGCAGACGGCCCTCAATTACAAATCTCCCTATAGAGTCCAAGTGCCAAAGACTTAGAGACTTTATCATGACATATAACCTGTTAATAATAAATAATGATCCTTTCTTTATTGGATGTCCCAATGGATGAGTTGTGGCTTAAAAATCTCCAGCAATATGTTTATGACTGTGTATCAAAATGGTGACCGAGGCAGATAACAGCTGCAGCTGTTAAGTGAACACAGCTAGGGAAACCAGTCGGGGTGTAACGCAACAGTGTCAGAAGTGTCACGAACAAGGAAAAATGAGAGCCGCTAAACCCGCCGTAACGTAAGTGGGGAGATAAGTGAGGTCGGTTCACAGAAGACTTAGTGGAGCTCGACGAAAGTGGACAGTGCGTGGGTGGGCGGCTCGGAACCACTTGACAGCAAATCACATTTCAAAGGTTGCGAATTAAAAACCTTATACTTAGCAAGAAAGGTCAGTCATCTTGGGTACATTTGATAAAAATGTTTTTTTTCACAAACAAATAACTGTAATTCCTCTAATTAATATTGTCTCTCAGTCGCTCTGTTCTCCAACAGTTGGAGGTTTATGTTGGTGGGTGGGGGTGGGGGGGGATATAAAAACACAGACCAGCAGGTGGAGTTAGAGGTGTGCTCGTGATCTCTGGAGGAACTCAACCTTATGAAGGAGCCTGGACTACTTATGATACAAGTGTGTGTAGACATGACATAAGACTACCCCTGAAGGGATTGTGTCTCCATGACTGCGGAGTCTGGAGGAAACGCTGCATGACATTGTTTCATGTGATGACGGTGCGCTTCATCAGCACTAACTTGTTGAGGAGCAAAGGGATGTCATTTTCGTGACATCTAAGCTTTTTCTGTATGATAGCTGACATGTCTTCTTTCATGCATCAGTCCCATGGCTGCATTTGAGGGTCACTGTACGGTGCATACAGTGACATGTGGTGAAGATCATCTTCATAATGGAAATCATGACAGTTTGTGGATGTAAGGTCGCCGTGAAACAGTGAATAATTAACAGTTTGTGTTCATAAATCATATCTAAATATTAACCAATACTTATTCCCACTCAAAGTAGCACTCTCTTTTTCCCCAACTCTGAGCACACTGTTGATGTCAGGTATTGGAACATCAGGAATTGCTGTGGCTTCAACAAACATAATGATAATATAACTGTGATATTGACAAATGTGTATTTTACATGAATTGTTTGCTGCTGTCTTACACCAAATCTACTTAATAATGTCAGCTTTCATCCCAATAACTAATGCATCAAAAAAATCTATACTTTTATAGATTTTGCAAACCTCAAAGGAAATCTAAGTGAATGAATATTGCATCCGGCAGGTCGTGAGACATAGCACACTAAGAGTTATATCAACGGGAAAGTCACCCCAAATTCCTGAATACATATTCTTCTACTTATAAATATTATATTATTCTCTATAGAAAATCATGAATCGATAAATGAGCCAACGAAAAGGAGAAGGGTAAATGCCTTGAACCCAAAACACTTAAAGCTTCAAGTGTACTTAGTTGGAGATTTAAGCGAAAAAATATGTTTATTCGTTCTATATACACAATATGTTTTCCTTTAATTGCAGCCTCTGCATCTCTGGAAACATCTGCATCAATATGTCTGCTGTATGTTAGCTGCTCAGATAAAGCATTGCTCTCAGCCTCAAAGGAAAGCATCCCTCTGCTCCTCATCATATAACATTACAGCGGTAAAAGTCATGTTTTACAACCTCCTCTCATCTTTTTCTTTTGAGTACAGCACTTACTGCTGATGAAATGCTCTGGTTGATTAGCGTCATGAAACGTTTGAGGCGAAATGAATGCTGCTGAAAGCTTTACCTCTGTGTTATTCTGGCTTCACAGAGGTTCTTGCCCATCTAGAACCATCTCCGGAGACAATGTCCCAGAGCATCCTTTCACACAGCATGATTTTAGTGGCCATGGCAACCTTTCTGCTTTTTAAGTATTCTATACAACCCTGTAAAAAAAAAGTGTATTTCTTTGCACGGCGGGCGAGCCAGAAGCAACCCAAGCCAACACGGCTGCATTTTTGTCATGCTGTCCCGGTTAAAGCCGGAGCACGGAGTTCCGTGGCGATGTCAAGTGCTCTTGTTGGTGCACGATAATGGATTGTGGAAACACTCCAGTTTCCTAAAATATGAAGCAGGGCAAATCCTAATTCATATCTGAGTCACCTGCCAGTCCTAAATGCTGCATTCAAACCTCCACGTGGCGAGTTCTGTCAGAAATAGAGCTCCCAGTGTGATTTTTTTCTTCTTTCTCCATTAGCTCTGCCACAACTTTCCGTGCACGCTATCAAGAAAAACATCTCCGAGAGTTTAATAATCAATACTGAAAACAATAATTTGCATGGGCGATTTTTTTTTCTCCACAGAGATGTACTTTTTGGATAAATGTCAATATTTCCTAGCACGCCGTCATGTGAATGTTGAAGGACAGCTGCAGAAAGACAGTCCAGTCCGTGAGGAAGTCTAATAAAGACAAAAGCCTGAATAAACTGCATAAGCACACAAACTGTAAATCCAGATTCTACCTTTTTTACACAGTAATTGCCTCTTCGTCGTCCTCTTTGTTGTTTGCTACTGCTACAGCTCTCGCTATCCTTTTATGTGACGCCTTACATTTTATTTCCACCGCTGTCTCTTCTATCTGGAGGAAAATGTAATGAAACAACAAAAACTATCCGTCGTGTCACATCGTTGCACGCGGCAGTTTAAAAAACGCTTTCTACGCCGGCTATTCATTCTTTTTTTGTTCACTTCTTTTTTATTGCAACACTAACACATTACAGAGATAACACAGCACGTCTCCCATTACACTTTGATTGTTGAACACAGCTACTCCTCAACCCTGTCATCCAGACTTAGCGGGTTGTGTCCTCGAGGGGAAATATGAGAATCATCATTTCGAAGAGGAACGGCTCAATCCTTTGGTTCATTATTACATTCATACTGTACATTCATTCTTTCTTTGTACTCGTCATGTATTCATATTAAACATTGTAACAAGATCCCTTTTTTATTATTGACTTTTATATATACTATTATATATTTCTGATATTTATCTTTTTATTTATTCGACATATGCAAGACCTGGACATAGTTGTTGTGACGTCACCCATTGGTTCGGCGTTTTAAAGCCTCGAGTTGAGCATTTTGGCTGTCGCCATCTTGTTTTTTTGCAACCAGTAAATGGAAGGGTCTTTGCTAGGCCCCGCCTTCAAGCAAACCCTCCATTATGGTCTATTTTACTTGAAATGGAACAATAGTCTACGATATAAACATGCCGTATAACTGAAGACTTGAGAATGCACGAATGACACCATACACTCATGTTTAGAAGGTTTACTGAGGGACTAAATCAAGTGAGAAGTAAAAGTAAAAGTATACAATCGGACCTCTTCACCATACTTTGAAAGTCAATTGAGAGGATTGACTTAATTTTTTAGAACCGGAGGTTGCCGCCTTCTTATATATTGTAGCATTATGCACATAATTCAAATTGTACATGGTCCTTTATTTCTATTTTTTTTAAATATATTTCTCATTCTTAATATGTAAGAGAAACTGTAACTTATCAATTGAGTGAAATGGGCAATATGGGTCAGGTACCGATTGTATTGGTCTAATCCTCTGTATCAGGTACGCTCTATGACTGATTGATTCTGCGCATCTCATTATTTGTAAAACACACAATCAATGTTGACTGAAGACCAACAAATGCTGAACCTCTGCTCAGACTCTCAAGCCACAAGAGCTTCTTCGTCGTGAGTGAACCTGCAGAAACTGAAGTGCAGCCGAATTGATTCAAACTCTTGACTGTCGCCGAGCGTGCACGATTCCCCGAGATCAAGTTTGCAAGGATGACTGATCCCTTCATTAGCCGAGAGCTGAGGGAAGAGAGGCTGAGACGATTATGTTTCAACATTCAGCTCCCCGCTGATGAGAGCCGGGAGATCACATTCCTTTGTTATTACTTTATTTCTTATGTAACACACCTGACAGGATGATCATTAATGGGATGGGAGCTCAGGTTACAGGACTCCCCCACTCGACGACAGGTTCAAATCCATGGTATTCATCACAGCACACGCTCACCTTCGCCTCCCTCTGCAACAAACTTTGTACCCAGACCTTCATCATTCCTCTATTCCTCTCTTTGCACATTTCGCCCAGCGCCTGGCAGATGTTGCTTTCACAGAGATGGACAAAGTGAATGTACATGTTAATCTTATATGCTACGCTTGACAACGGATTTGCATACCGCGACGAGAGACGAGCAGACCGTGACGTCGCAACTGACTGCAGGCAGCGAGCTCCTAGTTTCGATTCCAATAAAAAGAGTCATCCAGCCCTGCCCGCGTGTCACCTCTGCCTCTTCAAGTTTACATTGTAACACCAAAGAAAGGAACACAACACAAATAGCTTTGTCCGGCATCCCAAAATAAACCGACGAAGAGCCAATTTATATGTTCCTCTCCGGTGTGGAGATAAGCCACGCCGACACGAAGAGGTCGAGAGAGAGGGAGATACAAATGAGCTGCAAAGTGCAGATGACTTTCGACTTGACGTTAGCTCAACCGCGTTTAGATTGAGAGAATAAAAGGAGGGCAGAATATCAACCTGTGAGACAATACTGAGCACTTTGATGTGGTGTCACTGTTATAAGGCAGATAAAGAGCCAATTACCTTCTACCAATCTCAGTAAGTATGAAATGTAAGCGTCTGAGTCTCTTATTTAGGGTAATGACAAAAGACGGAGGTAGCGTGAGCTTCACGGACGAGGTCATATTTAAATGTATTTTTCAAGTTACGGTTAGTCACGTTAATCAAAGCTATCGCCTAACAATGATTTAGCTTCTTATTGGTTAACAATTATCTTGTAAACTGGCTACTTGGGGAAACAGTCCGTTCTTACAACTCCAGTCTCACTTCTAGGTTGCTAATCAGACTGGAAACAATAAGCAGCTCACGGAAAAGTAAGTCGTTTACACTTTAGCAGAAATACAGCCTTTAATGCCCAGAGTTGTGCGTCGCCTGGCGGATATCAGATGGGTTCAGAGGTTGTGTTGGAAGTGACTGACTGTTTGATTAAGAAGCTGAATGTTTTTCCCCAAAATGTACCTGCCACCACAGAGCTGGTGACAAAGTATATGGCAGTGAGAAAAGCTGTCTTCAGTGGACAGGTGGAGAGGGGGGTGACTTTACACCAGGAGGCCGGTGTTTATTTTCAGAAAGTAATTTTGTGAGGTGATATTTTGCCCAAAGCTAAGTTAAAACACTTATTTTCAGCCTTGCCGTTTTTCCTCAACCTAATGTGCGTTTCAAAGTCGTGCTGAGCGACACGTAAGTGGAAAGTCTGTGTACACAAATCAAAAGTTTACACTTCTGGGGACTATTTCACAATTTGCTGTGAGCCTGGGTTGTACATTTACATCGCTACTGTCGACATAACAATAACAATGTGTAAAAGTACAAGTGGAGCAACACAATACACAATAGTCATACTAGTGTGTGTCCACACTAAGCAGCAGGCGAGGGGCACAGCACGGATGCAAACACGCATATCTACTATGAAATGTGACAAACATAACCTCATATTAATGAGACACCTGTTGACATTACTCATTTCTAACTCATAGAGCAACTTCATGATGTTGAGGTTTAAAAAATGACACATTCCTTGAGAAGAAGATGATGTTCATTTATTTATTTTCCCTTTTTTCGAACACATAATTTGACAATTTACAATGACGACCTGGCAAAAAAGGCAACAACAGGAGGCAAGTCATTACAAAACATGATAAAACATAGATACTTCAGACTATGGTAATACGTGTACTACCTGGTTCAGTCACTCACTAATTGGACATTTTCCCGAGACAAAAGCATCTGCTGGGTTTATCTCCTGCCAGGAGGAGCGCAGGGAAACCTAGCAACAGGCTGCGGCAGAGCGAGCTCGTCTCTGCTGCTCTCAGATGATTAAGGAACAGACATCGTCACACTCACATGCTTTGAACATGTGCACGAGCATCACTTACCCCTCTCTTACCACTTGGGTAGGCAGGACACACGGTAAGCATATTACACACCACATTGACTTGAAGCCCACTTTGACACATCAATCATTCCAATACAACAACAACAACAACAACAACAACAACAAACCCAGGCGACATATTTTGGCAATGTTAATGTTTTCTGTGACACTGTGTGGGTTGGATGAGCCTGGCAAAGCCAAGCGCATACAATCAAAAGGCACACAATCAAATTGTTCATCTGTTAAACTGTGTCCTTTTGCGGTTGAAATTTAAATATGCAATTTCCGAAGCCATTTTGTTTGTTGGTGGTGTGAAGCGTTTAACGCTCCAGTCCCTTGTTCGAAATCACATCCTGGACGGAGGCAGATAAAACATGATGTTTGCTTCTCGCTTCTTGGCAAGCACAGTGAGGTTCTCTGAGGTGATCCTGGGACATGATTTGACAGGTTTAGAAGAAAAGAGCAGATCAGAAATGTAGTATTGCACTTGCATAAAGATGGGACGGGAGGGTGACAAATCCTGACTTTTATCCAAAAACGCTTAAACCTATATGTTTCCCCATAATGAAATGCTAGGTCATCTTTATTTAACCCTGAGTGAATTGGCAATTTAAGTTTGTTTCAAACTTAAGAAAGCTAGAAGGTGTTATGTATTCACAGTCTTAAGTAAAGAAGCTAAAGTATTTTGAATGAGTAAAGCTTCTGCACAAGCATATGATTGTGTTTTACAAAGAAAGGTTTTACTCAAGGTGCATTTTTGGGAAGCACTGATTACACAATGTGTTTTAGTAGATTAAGTGTTGCTGTAAAGAAAAGGAAAAGGAACTTTCATGAGGATCAAGGCAGGATGCCACCAACAACACTGGGGAAAATGGACTGTAAACAAGAAAAAGATGAGTAATGTTCTCAGCTGACCTGAAAATAATTGCTAAAAAATTGTAAGGAGCGATTCATCAATTAAATATTAAATCTATTAATTTACTATATATTTTATTTTCTTTATCTCTATTTATTTTCTTTTTTATTATTCTTTTCATTTTTATTCAACTTTTTCTTTTTGTCATTTACAATGTTTTGTTGTATTCTTTTTTTGTTCAGTGAAACTGAAAAAAAATCAATACAAAAAAGAGGAATTTTCATTTAGTGTTGTATTTGGTGGCCCCTGTGGACAAAACTGGTCGTGTCTCCGAGAGCCAGAGTCCCTTTAGTAAACCTCATCTCACTGCGGCTGCCCTGCCCCCCTCAGTCCACATTCTGGATCTGACGTTTCTTACGAAATCCAAGGTAACACGGCGTGAGTAAACAAGCTGTCATGTTGTGGGTGAAATATTGCTTTTAGTGGGAACACGAGTTAGTGAAAAAAACATCTCTGAGTAATAAATGTGAATCGAAACGTGTTTATGCTTATTGCCGTTCCCCACATGCTATTCTATTTCTGCTTGTTTGCATACTGGTCCCAGTAAATCTACACCCACATCACACTGTGTGAATAATGGATTTGGCCGAGAATGAAGACGTCAGATGTTGTCAGTGGCTGTGCCAGAAGGGGGCGGGATTTAGCAAAGTATGAAGAGTGATCACACGCAGGGAATATTAACCACCCTGATCACAAAGCAAATTCTGATTTAATCTACAGTCCACTGCTAATTTCCTGTAAATTAAGGCTACAGCACTAACTATGAAGTATGACTGAGGCAATTAGATCCCTTTTTTAAAGAAGCCTGCCGAGAGCGAAATAATGTATGAAGATGCTATCAAAGACGACAAAAAAAAAATGTATATGAACATCTTCAAATGTGTGAATGATGCGATGAGAGAGTGTGAGTGGGCGATGTGGAGAGGAGACTCTCGGTGTGGTTTAAACCTGATCCAATTCACTGAATAAACTGTAGCATAATACGCGAGATGTGGATGAAGTGATATCCCCACTTCACTCTCTGGACGCCCAACAAAACGAAATCATCCCGTCCTCTCCCTCCCTCTGACTGATGAGATGTGGCAAGTTTCTGTCATAAATGTAATTATGTTGGTATTGAGCCTCCACTCCGCTTTCTGTCCGACTATAGGAGATCGCATTACCGCAAGACTTTGTCCTTCTGCCGACAAGAGTCACTTCATATGTTGTGTGCATGTGCGTTCACACCTTGCGCATGTAATTGCAGCAAATACGCCAACTTGAAGGTGAATGTCACATTTAGCGACGGAGTAATCGATGAAACTCCCCCGCCCTGACTCTGCTGATGCACCGTTATGTGTTTATTATATAACGCTGAGAAAATGAACTTAGTTTAAGCCACCGTGCACCTTCGTGGCTCACGATAGATATACAAGAAGTATGTTTGACAGCTTAAAGCTCCTCTAATCAATATTTTTTTTAGATTAACAATAGTTGTTTGTAAAAGTGTGACAAACCCTCAGAATCACTTGACTCTGCAGTTCCCCTCGGCTCCACTGAGCATTTAGAATCTTGAATTAATCTCATTAATCAGGTTTCAGCAGGTTTAAAAATGAATAATTCAATGATGTAAAGTTGATGTTTAATGATTACAGCTGTGTTATTCGCCTATAGTACAACAGTGTTCATGTTGCTGCTGTTTATATTCCTCTTAATGCAAATACATACAAATGCACTGCATGAATGCACTACTGCTTTTGTTTTTGTTTATTTATTTTGTATCATGTTTTTTTCTTGTGTAGCACAAATGGACAACAGCTGCATTACAATGACAATACATGATCCTCAAATTAATATTTCTAGATAATAAATGCATCTAATACCTACATATACACCCATAGTATAAGAAAGAGAGCCATCTCCAGACTTTGCAGGTCGATGTAGATTTGGAGGCTTTTTAAACTGTCTGGCAATAAGCTCATTATTCCATTAAAGACACTTGTTGAACACCACAGAGATGATACATGTGAACAGTTGATTTAAACCCTTGGTGTGGGCGTTCCTCGGAGTCTCCTCTGTTTTAAATCTCCTGCAGGCTAAGCTCTCTCCGAATGACTGGGATAAACCCACGTGTACAGTAAACACCACCTCTGCGTTCCATTGTGAGCATATTGTCTCATTTACCGAGGGGATGAAGAGATAATAATAGCTTTGACCGTATAAAATGTGTTTCTTTTGAAACCAACTAACCTTTTACAAACCAACAAAACATAACGTTAAATATCTCATATTTTCCTTTCTGGTGATTTCTGAGGAATAAATCCTCAGTTACATTTCATTGACACTTGTATTCAAAGCAATTTACAATCATACACACAGCGACAGGGAGCAATTCAGGGTTAAGCGTCTTACCAAAGGACTATGACTACAGAAAATAAACATAACCTGCAGGTTAGTTCTTTCAATTCTGACAATAAATGTGATGTCATACATTAAGAAATGGAAGTCGTACATCATTGTACAAGTTCTGAGTTAATTGGATGTCTGAACACACTTACAGAATATATTAATCCCCATGATGTGAATAGAAAACATGCACATTTGTAGTAGTAGTTCCTCTATCTCGTCATAGATAATAATCATTTGATGACAGCTCAACATTTTGGGACATTTGCACATTAGATGAGAAGATCAATACCACTCTGTTAATAAAGCTACAGTCAGCAGACAGTTGGATTAGCATTAAGACTGGAAACTGCTAGCCCAACATCCAATAGCATAACATCTACATACTAGCAACAAGCAGAAAACCAGGTTAACCCTTTATAGGTTCATAATCAACGAAATTACTATATTTGGTTCCTTTCGCATTTGAAGTAAAACAAAATCCAACAAGTTTATATATAAAAAGATACAAGAAATACAAATACAAGGTGAAATGAACATGTATTTCATAAGATTATAACATCACCTTTAGAAGATTGCTGGTACTGGAACAGTCAACATACATCAACACCATTAGGCCACTTGTTCGTGGTAACCGATGTTTATGCACAGGTGGACCTCTAGCAGACCCTGCAAACCACATTTGATCTCATTATGTTGGCTTTCCTGCTGCAGTACGTCAGGTACCTGATCAGCTGATGCCACTCGTACAAAGTGATTTTATTCAACAAGTTTCCTCTGAAAGAACTCCAGTGGTTTATTTACATGAGTGCGGTGCAATGTCGCCGAGTGTCTTTTTAGTTAGTCGGGCTTCGTACTGTCCGCTGAGTTTTCAGACATGAAACACAGACTGGTCTCTCCTCGTCTGCGGTTGATTTTCTTTTCCCTCCTGCCAAATGTTTCTCCGTCGTCACACTACTAAGCCACACGTGAGTCGCAAAAGAGCTTGGAACCTGTTAACGGCGTAATCGTAACGTAAATAAGTAGACGTACTTTTGTAACATGTGAAGTTCTCCGCACCGCCCCTGTAATACCTCGGCACCCCACAGTTTGAGAACCACTGCCTTACGCTAATCACAAACAAGCAACAGCAACAACAAAAGAGCCCTGAAATTCAGCGAAACACCAATTACAACAGAAAGGTCAGCCGTCGTCTGGGCGGCTCGCTTCACCAGATCGCTGTGTCGGAAGAATAGCTGCATGATTCCTGCTGATGTTCTCATGTAGCCAGTGTGATTTATGTAATTTCAGAGCCAGGCTCCTTTCAGCCATTCAAACAAGACCCAAGCAGTCTATTGTGCTGTTCAAGATTTGAATGGCCTCCTGTTAATCAGAAAGGACTTCTTTATGGTTTCTATTCAATTAATACAATTCAAAGAAATCCCCTCCTTTGTTGTCAAAATATTCAGATCTCGTACCACTCTGTCTAAAACCAACTCAAAGAATCTAGCAACACGTTCTCTACCGCCTTAAGGAATCGGCCTCCGGTTCACCGTGTCGGTCCAGTGGCAGCCTGTCAATGACCTGCTGAGGCTCCCTTGGGCTTTTGCATTTATAGCAGCTTTAGTTCTGAGACGGCAGATACAGCCGGGTGAACAACAGGTCCACCTGTTGACACGTAGCAAAGAAAACACACGTTGAGGTATTTTGAATATAGTTTTTTTTTCTGTTGACTTTGACTCCTTCCCCACATGTTATAAAAGCTGGATTTATTATTTTTTTCCTCGTCACCCTCAGAGTTATCAAACGCAGCGGTCACAGAAACAGCCTCCTTGGCGGCTTTTCATGGGGATGGATAAAAGGTTGTTTTTGTACACACAAATATGAGAACGTCTTGTTTCTTTTCCAACGTGACTACTTCGACATTTACTGTAAGCTTGTTGCACAGCATCTTACCGACACATCGATACGGAGGAGAGTGCCTACATGTCGAGAGAAGGTTTTTATTTGCAGAAATATGATCGTATCTGCTGTCTCTGTCTGAGTTGTGAATAAAATGTAACACCATGTATTTTTTCCCCATGAACCCTCAGCAGACAGCTTTTAAAGTTCAGCTCTAGCACGCTATTTCCTGATGTCTGGCGCACACACGCACACACACACACACACACACACACACATCTGACAACAGTACACTCACATACACACTTTCCAAATTCGATTTTATCAACATGTTTGATTCCTGTGCCTAATCCAATGTGAATGATTTGAAAGCCAAAACCCTGAAATCAATTTTATTTAGCAAACCGACAAAAATAGACACAAATGTGCATTTTCTGATTCGGTCAACGTGTCCTTTTCCTGTCTGCAGCTCTACTGACATTATTAAATCGATGCAAAATGACATGAAAAATAAACAATCAAAATTACTGAACAAACGCCAAATTAATCTTGTGGTTCTAACCTCAAAAACAAACCTTCAACTTCTCAATTTTTCAAGCGAAGCATGGACAAGAAAGTGCTTAAAATGCCCAGAAAAATGTAAACATCACCATCTACCATTGAGGAAACTCCAGCTGCTGACACAGATCTAGTGATGCAACCCACAGCTCCACAACAGCAACCAAATGGACAAGATTAAACTGTTTTATCATCAACAACTTTACGATCAGAGAAATATCAAGCTTATTAAATTAAAGATTGACTGCGAGTAGGAAACGTCATGCACACAGTGGACTACGCGATCAAATTAAAGGCCCAACAATCCACCTGAACGTCCTCAAGAAGAGGTTTTGCTGTACGATAACAACATTTTCTAACAAGAGACAGCGTATTTATAAAATATAAACAACAAAAGTCCCTTCAATAATTCTAATGCACAGATACTACAAAAAAAATTCATTAGCTAAATTAAAAGTTGTATTCCAAGAGGAAACAATTTATTGATAATGGAAGGCACGAGCGACGCAGTTTTATCATCAACATGCAATTTATGGACTTTAAATATATAAATGCTTCCCTCTTGCAGCCATTTCTTAAACTGACTCCCACTGCATGTTTTTTTCCTTTACTTCTCCGGCACTAATTCGCTTAATTTGCTGGACATTAATATAGTTTCATAACTTGTCAACACAGATATGCGCGCCTCGCTTCCGCTAATTTGATTCTGCAGCATGTACTTTGTTACATTTAGCTCGCCCGCAATTACTCCCATAACCTCAATAATGTATCGGCCTCCGGGGTTTACCGGGCGGCGAGCGCCAGCGCTACTTCTTTAGCAATTAATACACGCAGGAGAAGCTGCGACTGAAGTTTTTGTTTGCTGGCAATGGTGTTGGTAAAGGGCGGGGGGGAGGGGGGGGCACAGACAGGAAGAAAGAACAGCGGAGCCCAGACACCTTAATTAGCTAGACAACCCACCTCGTGTCCCTCGAAATGTGCTCTCGGCTTCTGATGAAGGGGGGAGTCGGGCTGTGGAGGCCGTGATGGATTTGGGAAGGCCGAAAAAAAGGGAAAGGGAGCGGCGGACCTCCAGTAATTGTATCGACGGTGAGCTCCTGTTGATTTGTTTCCAGCTGGCAGGAGACAAGAAGGCAGAGGACGCCGCTTTTCTCTTTCCACCTTTCGTCCTACGATTAAAGTGTCATCATCATCAAATGACTCATGGCTGAGTACATTAAGTGCATCTGTATTTTTGTCAACTTTTTTTTCAACATTTTTTTTCTGAACTTTGACTTATAATGGAGTATCTTTTTCCCAAACTGAAATGAAGGCAACAATGAGAGGCATAACCGTTTAGCTACATTTCATCATCACTGTTGTCAGCAGACGTATTCGCAGTGAAGTGTGAGTTTGCTGATAATGAGCAGATACAAAAATACCTTTCAGGGATGCAGTTTACTCCTCGTCTCTTCATCGGCAACTTTGTCGCAGCCCGGCTTAAGAAAAAGAGTGTTAAAACAACAAGTAACAGAAAAAGTGAAGCGTACTCAACAGATTTTTATAGAAAAATGCATTCGAAGTGCGTTCAAGGATCCTGAAAACAAGTTCTCCTCTGTGCTGACATTTTACATGTTCTGGCCCCCTTGGTGAAAAAGGCACATAGTAAATGGAACTGACGGTGAGTGTGAATCACATCTTGCGTTTCTCGTGCAACTTCCCACGCATGGAGCACTGTGACATGACATAGAAACACATCACAGCTCCAGACGGCTGTCTGACATCCATCGAGGTCACTGCAGCCCAGGGGAGGATTGCATCTTTTTCTTGTTGACCGGCCTCTCAGAGTAAATATTCTGAATGAATAAATAAGGTTTAACTTAAATCAAGTTTTTACATCAGTCATGTTGAATTTATAGAAAACGTGCTGATGTCAAAGCAGGTAAAATGTGTTGAAATATCATCGCAGTCCCACCAGGAGCCCGACTAATAGTTCACAGTACACAATAGAGTGGGCAGAAAAATACAACCACTGACATCTTATTAGTTTTTAATTATAAAGTCTCTGTCTGTGCGTTTGTATTGCTCAGGAACGGACATTATTAGACAAAACATCCTATTTAAGAAGACTTAATCATTCTTGACTTTGCGACATGGATTATCTGAGATTAATGAGCCGAGCTGAGAATCCCACCAGCCAGGACTCCGCTGCTAATCAATGAGTTTCTGGCTGTGGTAAGAAATCAACAGTGCAATTAATCCCATCAGAGCGGGTTGGCACTCGCATGAATTCATTCTCATTCTCAACAAGCTCAAGATATGATTGCACGAAGAAAAAGGAAAATACAATTTCAATACAAAAGAAGTAAATTGACAGTATTGTGTATTTTTCTAAATTAGCCATTCACTAGATTTTTCCTTTAACAAATGAAGGTATTTAATTAAATATGGAATTAATGTTTGTCAAATGGATATCAAGTCGTGAGTTGATCACAGGTACCGACCATTAGCAACACATGCAGACACATTTACTTCGACAGCAGCCACTGAATATTGGGTTTCTGAGCGTTTCATTCGGATCTTTCTTCGAAGTTGCATTTCCTTTACCGAACATCACCTTTACCTGACGATCGACGCTCCACCGTCGGCCTCCTCGATAGCTCGACGCGGCTGTCCTCCTCCTTCATGATGAGGTGGAATCGGATCGCTGTAGACGGGAAAGAGGGGGAGGAAGTGAGTCGGAGGACGTGGAGCTGCTTGGCCTCACACCTTGACTGCACTGCACCACGCCGATGGAGGACATAACTCACCTCGGCAAAGTGGAGACGGACCCCTGCTGCACGGACTTATTGCAGCTTGTTCTCCTGCAGCGGGGAATAAAAGCAAGAAGCAGGTTGTCATCCAAATCTTCTCATACGGCAAAATCACAGATTCATACGAATTAAAAACATTCGGTGGAGTGATGGAGGCTAAAAGCCGAAGTGGAGCTTACTTTGAGGTATTCTTTGAGACACTTTCTCACACAGCAGCCAGGCTTGAAGTCCAACATCAGGCTGAGATCATCCTCACCTAAACCCGGACATGTGATGTAACTCCATGGATGAATCACTAAATGAACTGTGCACACACAACAGGTGGTGTAATGTGCAGTGTTCACGTCTTTGAATACATTATCATTTTGCTTTATAGTGACAGAATCCAGGTCGTTGGGATCTTTCTATAAAGACGTTTTGTGGAGCCGTTTATGGTTTAACTACGAATGCAGTCTTGACAATAAAATTCACGTCAAAATCACCCTGAATACAGCCGTCGCCACCAAATATTCACAGTTTAGATTTATTTGAAAGCCCCGACCGTCGTGGGTGTGAATTGATTTTGTCTGTCATGTTGCATCTCACTGCGAGCGAGCCCTCCGCCATGTTCTTCCCGCCCGGGTTTCCAGATGGCCCTCGTGGCTGCGACCCTGTCACTACCGATTTCCTGTATTCAGATTCACGCGCCGCGTACGTCCGTCGTTCCCTTTAGCCGCGGCGAGATGATGCTTACGTAACGCAACATGCGACGCATGAACCTCGTGCGCCGCACTCTCCCTGAGAGAAATCTATTTCCCCCCCTCGCCACCAGTCGGTTCTCGGCCTTCCCTTTTTTTTCCCCGACAGCTCGATCCTTTTCCTTTCTTCTCTGTGCCGGCGTGCGTTCACCTGGGCAGCGGGAGTCCTTTCATGGTTGCTAACTAGCGCGGCTATAAGCCGGCCCACGATCCAGCAGAGTGTGAGCATGATACACAAAAGGAGCCGGAATGGCTGCTTCTATCGGTTTTTTTAAAACGCTACTTTGCATCACATTTAGCACAACGTGAGCAGTGTGCAGTCCGCTGGGTGAATTATGTCCACAAATAAAAAGTGTTGAAAGCATTCACGGGGTCAATCCAAGAGAAGGCCACGATCTCCTGTCAAACACATGCCAGCCGGCTTTACGCTGCACGTCTCCACCGTGCTAATTTGACATGCATGCGACATGAGCATGACGACCATTCCAGTGCGCTTCGCTGCACAAAGTTAAGGGGGGGGGGGAATCTATTAACCTTAAAGGCAGCAGGAGAACCACCCAGCAAGCCAGGGAGGTGAGCAATGCACTTGGATATAAAGGTTAGGAGAGATGTAGAGGGGGGGGGGGGGGGGAGGCGTTTGCATCCTCATCATCCGCGTTTGAATTGTTGGAGATAATGGAGCAACGCTTCAGTCGAAGGAAACGACAGCTGGACACTGAGAACGTCTTTCCTTTGATTCAGAGAACATGTGATTCCACTTTTCTTATTTCCACAGTGTGTTTCATGGCAGAGGTGTCGGCGTCGCCTGAATTTAATGAGCGCCTTCGCAAACGGCGGGAAAAGAATGATTCGATTTTTTATGAAATTGGCCAGTTTTGAGCTTCAGGGAAGATGAGCTGCATCACACCGCCACATATATAATAATTGAGAAGGGGGTTGCTTTTATTTTGTAAAAATGGAGATTTGTCGGCGCTCTCCTATGTTACCGGTTTGACCCGTCCGGCCATCATAAGTTCTCTTCCTCACTGTTCATACGACGTCGCTACAGCTCTGAGCACATTCACGGGAAAGCATTTGATTTGCTTGTCCACTAAGATCCTAGTTTCTGTTTCTGACCACGTGGTGATGAGACGCCACGAGACGCTTGTGTTGATGGGATGGGGCTCGGTGCTTGTTCCACCGTGCTTCAACTCCACCACCAGGACCACTGAGGAGGAGCAGAGAATAATGACCGCTGTCCAATCGGCCTGTCTCCTAATCAACACCCTTCGTATCCCTCGGCAGCTTTTGAGCTTTGAAATAATAAACCTCGTGTAAAAAATACATTGTACGTGAGGATCTTTAGGAATGACAACGGCCGTGCAAGTAGATGCTGCGGCCAATAGAATGTATGTGTTTTTCCTGGAGTACTAATGGCATTGTGGAATAAATTCATCAACACATTGGAAAAGGGAGCATGGGGATTTAGTGGCGCGGACTTTGAGATGACCACCGCCGACCAACCAGACAGACCTGCCAGACCTAACTGCCCCCCAGGGAGGAGAGCCTCGATGGAAGCTAAGCTAACCCAGCTATAGGACCGAGAGCGACTCCCCTATCGTTGCATCCCAGATCAAGCTCTTTGAAATAAGTTTTTTTTGAGAAATCATAGGTTAGGGCACTTATAGGCTAGATAGCTTCAGCCTTGACCCTTTCGGTCAGCCACTTTCTTCTTTTGTTGAATTCTGATTGTTGTCTATTTTGCTGATCGAAATAAACTAAACTCAAGCTGCAGCACTGCGGTGGAACGAGAGGAGGTGGACTCTGTGTTTCCATCCAGGCACAGTCAAAGTTGATGGACAATGTTTTCCTCATGTTAATTACCTTCGCATTGAAAATGCGGAAGGTTATGTTTTGATCGCCGTGTATTTATTTATTTATTTGTATGCGTATTATTTGCATAACACAAGAAGTATTAAACCGAATCGCATGAAATTCGGTGGGATGATTGGTTATTATCCGGGGACCATTTGATTAGATTTTGGGATCGATCGGGTCAAATGTCAATGTCAAGGTCATGAAAAGGTCAACATCTTCTTTTTACCATAGCGCGGTCAATTTTTATCCAATTGGCATGCAACTAATGCCAAAATGTTCATAATTCAATGCCCAATCTTGTGATATGCGAAGGTATGCACTCTACCGAGTGCCCATTCTAGTTCTTTAATGTGAAGATGCCGGCCGCATTATTTGCCCAGATATTTTTTTTATTTTTTTTTACGGATGCACGACATGGAGGCTGTTTTTGTTGTTTGTCAAGTTGTTTTTCGTTGCGCATCCGTGTGTTGAATAATGACAGTAAACGATCCTTGAATGTGATTTATTTCGTCATTCAGCTTGACTTAGCGATGTCTTTTGCCCTTGGATGAATTTATTACTGACTCTCACACTCAAGGACAAATTACTAGACGCAACAGTGCAAAAACAAATAATTTGGCGACAAGAAGACGAAGATAAACCATGTCAAGATATGGACATATACTATATTGAGCTGGCACCAGCTAAAAGAGCCTTGCAGGTGCTTCATATACATGCTGTCAAAAATCAAATACCAACTGCAGATTCTGAGCATGAAAACCTTAAGCCGGGAACAAATCAGGGAAAGCTTCTCGCACATGAAAGTGAACACAACAAAGATGTGACCAAAGACAGCTTTTTTTCCATTACAGGGTCAACAGAACTCTTTCAGAGCGAGAACACATGTAGGATCCCGAGCAGAGCATACGACTGCAGCCTCGATAATTATTGTTTTTCATGAACATCGCCAATGCAGAGTAAAAGCATCTGGGAGAAAGGGACAGCCATCTGCTTCGTGTTTGTAATAATCCATCAGTGTGTGCAGATCAATGTGGCGGTTTGAATAAATTAAAACGGGGTCAAGATGCTTAAAATTAAACATGTATACCGATTTGTAATCCCTCTTCCAAATGGCACAGCTGCTGTATGTCTGAGTGGGTACAGATTCATCTTTTCAAAGTCAGGAGTGCAGGGAAAGTAAAGTTTTATTCAAATCTAGTGTGTGCTGTACATTACAATAGGAGAACCTGTCTATGCCGATGGTTATTTCTAGGTCCAACTACAGAGGCCACGGGCAAAGACATTGTCATTTTCAGCATCTAATGAGGTGAGTAAATGCCTTGATCCTCTGTGGACCCCGCGCCCTGAGCCGGAATTAAAGATTTTATGAGATATTTAATTGATAGCTCTGCATAGCTATCTGACTAGAACTCACACACGCAGGCGAGCAAGGCTTTAAATGTCATTTATTCACGCTTTTATGACACACTGTGTGCAGCGGTGTGTAAACCTGGAACCATTACCGACCACTGATGGCGGGAAAAGTAATCAGAAAGACCGTTTTTGAAACCATCATTTCAGTTAATGCCTCACAGAAAGGCTTCGTGGGTTTTGAAGGGGGAGGAGCACTTTGCGGGATGAAGGTAAAATTCAAAGAAAGCATTCGGTCAGAGTCTGAAAGTGTCGTATTCATAGCCAGACCGAGAGAAACATTTATATTCAACCTGTTACTTCACAAATAGATTTCTTTTATCTTTTATTTTTATTTTTTACTTCACTTGCAAAAAATACAGTCGGAATTTGTAGAACGCAGATCTGCCACGTGGCTCCAGATCGGACTGGTGTACATATATGAGGTGAATGCATTGAGTGTGAGAAAGTGAAGCAAAGTGGGTATTTATCCCCACGGACGCAGTCCACTGTTCATTAATGCTCTCAACAGCATAATGGAACTCTTCTGTGGGGATTACACTTGATGGGCTCGTGGGCTGGACTCAAATTTCATACTATTCGCACCAATAATGGAGATTGTCTTGATGCATCGTTCTTTCTGTATGGGTTACGGAAAGGGGAAAAGCTTTTTTGTAGTTATTCTTCATAATAACTCTCTAGACCCTGCTGCAGTCAAATTAGAAGTTTTCTAAAGGGACCCTTTGGCGCTCAGGAATAATATCACTTTTACCACAATGACCACCAAAATCAGCAAAACATGAAATGATACTTTAAGATTATAAAAATGTACCTTCACCGAGGCGAGACGGATCCTTTCTATCCATGACCTATTTTTTCTGGGACAGAAGATTGCTTTTTACACGTTGGAGTGACACATGTTCCAATGTGACAACCTGAAGCAAACTTTTCATATCCAACGAGTTACATCACGTTTTCATTGTCGGCCAAACTGAGGATCGAAGGATTGGCCAAACCAGATTCACCCCTTCTCGATTGGATGTCTCATCCAACCAGTCAAGTTGCAGTTTACATCCAAAATCGTAACACTTTCTATCCTTTTTAGATATGTGTGTGAAATTGTCATATTCTAGCAATCATGACCTTTGACCACCAAATTATAATCATCTGAGTGCTGACTGGCAATGGCTGTCGCAGAGGCATATGGAGTGGTAAATCGGAGTTGGTCATGAAGGACGGTCAGTTTGAATTACTTTTAAAACAGCAAGGACCCTAAAAGTCTGAAAGTGAAATAAACAAGAACCTGACGACCCGCAGCACTGGGTTTCACATCCCTGCCCCGTCCATTCCCCCAGACCATTAACCCCCGTCCGATAACGCCGGGGAGATAGACCGAGACTGAAGCGTGTCTCTGTTAGTCCTGATTGCTCAACAGTGTTATCCCTTCCTCCTGCTTTGGCCTTTTGTCCCAGGTGATGAGCCGCTTCTCCCCATAGCCACGCAATCTCTGTAGGCTTCGCGATACAGAGGGAGCAAGACGGCCCGATAGGATCAAGACGGTCCGATAGGATCAAGGCGGTCCAATAGGACCGACGCCGTCGGCCTGCGGGACGCCCGGGCCGGAGGAAAGACAGGTTGTTTAATCAGGTGAGTCCTTTATCGGGTCGTTTCTCTGTGACTCAACAAGTGATGTAAATATGGAGCAGATAGACTTTCTAATTGCAATACTGTAACGGGTAATTGTTTTAGACAGGGTCACAAAACAGAGGTTAATTATATCATACAAATAAAGATTTTGTATTATATATATTGTGTTCTTTGCTCGATTGACGATAAAAAACTTTGTTTTTGTTCAAGACTTTATTGTGAAAATAGAGCTGCAAAATAAAAAAAAGATGGAATTCATGATTTAAATGCATATTAAATCAACCTAAAAATTGCTTGGTTTATTAATTTTTATTTTTTTTTATTTGCAAAAGAAAAACAAAAGTCGGATCAATCAACCGCAGTCGTTGCAGGATTTATGGAGGGAAAGAGGAAGATGTTTATCACAGCAGGTGCTGCACTCTGCACAACAGGTGTTGCGTAACACAGCCTCAACGCCCTTATGTAACCGCCGCTGTTCATCTCAGCCTTGTAATTATAACAACCCAGCCAACGGTGTTCCTTCAAAAGCTCCTTTAATCACCTTGGAACCAAAAGAAGAAGAAGAAGAAAAAAAACATTGCTAAAGAAGAAGACGACGACCCTCGGGTGGGCGAGGGTTTAAGAATAGGTCATCCAGCGTGTTGTCAGAGATAGCTGATGGGGTGGCGGTATCTCTCCAGCCCTGTTTGTTTGCGCGTCCGCGCTGTCGATATCTGTCAAATGTACCTGAGGATTCTAATAAAGTCCGCGAAGGCCTTGGGACTTTATCGAGGATTATGTGTTCCTGTCTCGTCTGCTCTCCTCCCTTGAGATTTGTTCTCAGCTATTTCTGGAATGAGCACATCCAACAAGTGAACAATTTATTTTCATGTCCCTACACAACCACCCCCGATTCTCTCCCTCTTTTTTTGGGAGATTATCAGATCAAGTTGTTCATCTTCTGAAATGTCTACAATGTGACTCATGTCATAATTGAAATAAAAAAATTCAAAAAGTCATGACACCGCTGAGTCATCTCCGGCGTTTTTTATATTTAGCAGCAGCTCACAGCATCAATGTTTACTCAAACTGATCCTAATTCATTCCACATAATGTATGAGAGTGCGTTTAAATGACTGTAACTGTCTTTAAAAAGAAGAAGGAGGCGGGCGGGAGAGATACAATTAATGCTTATAATATGTTGGCTGTTGTGAGGTTAGTATCACTTCCTTTTAGCTTGCCAACGCTTCATTTTCCAGAGGATCCAACAGAGTTCGAGAGTCGGCGGACACAGGCGGTAAATTGGGTTTAATTATAGCTCTGCTAGAAAGTGCGTGTGTGTGTGTGTGTGTGTGTGTGTGGGGAGGGTGGGTCTCTTCGGTCCATCCCAGTAACTGTCGAACATCCAGGTAACCATGACAACAGCTTAATCAAAGACCAGCACCACTGAATCGTGGCTGCAAGCACTGGCGTAATCTCTGGACAACCGAAGTGGAGATAACCACAGATGCAATGTGTGTTGTTGTTTTTTACAAATGGTCGCTAATAAAGATGCTAAAGTTTTCACTTTGTTCATTATTTACCATAAATGGACTGACGAAACAAGCTAAAGTGCGAAAAGTCGTAATTTTTTTCCTTTCAAAACTGCAGTGAACAAAAACGCTCTTTCTTTACGACGAGTTAAGTGAAAAACACATGAATAGCCACTTCAAACTCGCTGCAGGGCATTTAATCAGCGAGGTACGACTGCAGACGGCACATTGATTCTCATGATCACATGGGACCTCAGGTCAGACGTTGCCATTTCTATAACTGAATGTACAGTAAATCAGTCCGAGAAGATTAAAAGCAAAGGAAAGGCTCGAAGTGGAGACCATGAATTACAATATGAACACAAAATACCCAAAAATGTACCGAGGTGATAAATCAAGTGAGAAGTGGAGTCATTTTCTCACAGACTTCTATACAACCAGTCTTCTTTTTGCTAACCAGAGGAGTCGCCCCCTAATGGCCTGAAGAGAGAATGCAAGATGAAAGCGCTTCTACGTTGGCTTTACTATTCAGAACGAGAGGTAACGCAAAGGCAACTGTTCTTATCGTTGAGCCCAGCACACATACTGTAGGACAAGCCACATTAAAGTAACGGAAAGTGATCATCAGAAGGATATTTAATGGGAAAAGAAACTGTTTATATCATGGCTGCACACTCTTTGCCACTTTCTTTTAACCCTCCTGTTACCTTTAGGGTCAATTTGACCCCATTCAATGTTTAATGTCGGTGTTCTTTGGGGTCAATTTGACTCCAGGCTGTTTTTCACTGTGTCAAACATATAAGAAATATCAACTTTTTTATATATTTAAAGGGCTATTTAGGTAGTCAACAAACAAACATAAAGTACCTCACAATTAAACTTGGGAAACAATATTAATTCTAATAATTTTCTGGAGGTTTTAATTGCTGGGGTCAAATTGACCCCGAGGGTAAAATATGTTAGTAAATGTAAAGGTAACAGGAGGGTGAAAGGTTAATAAATTAATAATAGATGCAAGCGGAGGAGTTATCTCACATAAGCAAACATGAGTACAGATTTTGGAGGGAAGTGCTTTTACCTTAAAGAATCAGAGCAGCTGTCTGAATGCCGCAGGATTCGCTGCTGAAGGTTCGTCTTCATGCAAAAGGGACAAGATGGAGGAGACAACAGGGAGTCCATCAGTGTCAAATCTCCTGTGCAGCTATTTAATCATTTAAAAACAGGATACAAATGAATGGGCACATTTCGTGGTTGAGGTCACACACACACAGGGGTACAAGATATGTGTTTTTGTTGCATGAGAATAGCTTCTTGAATGTTGGATTTACAGGCGTCAGTGGGTGAAGTGGCTACTGAAGTGGTTTTGAAATAGCAAATTAATCAAATAACCTCTGAATGAGAAGATTATTTAAAACTGTTCAGCGACCGCGTCACCTTTCATTTTTGCGACAAAAATGCTGTGCTACGCAGACGATGATAAATTCCTCATCCGGTAATGATTCTAATTGGCGGCGTGCAATCCAGGTGGCCCTGGTGGCCCCCGGCTCCGCTGTTAATGCGAATCAACTGTGACTGTAGTGAGCAGCCTCTGCTGAAGATAATGACTTCACCTGAGGGGCCCGGAGTGGCATCGAGGCAGAGGTAATCGTTCTGGACATCCCAGTGAGACGCTCTCAGGGTGGGCAGTTGACACACACCCTGGGGTTGTGTGTGTGTGTGTGTGTGTGTTCTCCATTGGGAAACAGAGCTAATGACACCGAAGTAATTCACACTGGGGTTCAATATAAAATGGACCTCTATAAAAAAAAAAAAGCTTTTTATTTTCCATCAATCGATTTAAGTAAGTAAGGCTGAGTTAGTCATCAGTGTAGCGAGATGTAGGAAACAATTTCACTCAACTTTGATGCAAAGTGGACTTTAAACATTGGGCTAGCAGGGTGCTTTACGGTTTAAAAATATATATATATATATATATGTATGCCACATTAATACCTGGTCACATGCATCAAACAAATAGGGGGCAACATGTTTACCTCATCTAATAGTCCATAATTACATTTAAGGTCAACGGTTATGAACAAATAAATACAACATGTGAAGAAAACGCACAATTCAACAACACTGAAACTCTTATGAGCAGGTGAAAATAACACTTTTATATTATATTGGAGTTTACGTGAGACATGTGCATGTTTACTGGGGCATTAACTGACAGATTCATCAACGTTACGCTACTCAGGTTGGACCCCCTGCCTCTCGAGGGATCAGTGTAATTACGACTCTGCACTCAAAGAAATGACTCATTGGATGAACTCAATTAAATTGTTGGCAGGTTTTCCATCCAATAATTATATGCAACTCCAACTCAAATTTAGCACATCAGTGCAATACAATGTAATTAAGTTAGTCCAACTCATTTGTATCAAATACATCTAAAATAAAATAACGATATTCATTCAATTAAATTAATTTGTGTTTGTCCAACTCAAAAAATAAACTAACTAACTAACTAAGAAAATATGCAAACTCCACACAGAAGGATCACCCCGACTGGGAATTGAACCCACAGCCCTCTGGCTTTGAGGCGACGGTGCTAGCCACTACACCACCGTACAGCCCTGACAGTGTCTTCACCGTGTAAACAACTGATTTTCAGCTGGCGCATGCGCAAAGGGTAGTCCTCAATGAAACACATTTATTTTGAGTTGATATGCACACCATCTAACCTAAATAAATCTAATAAATGAAAGAATTCATACATTTTGTGTTCCACCCATGAAATATAAATATCTATTTTTGTAATTGATTTATTTAAATGTATCAAACAATATTTAAATGTGTCACCTCGAAGAAGGGCTTGAATCGTTTTTGTGAGTGTAACCTAAATAAATCTAATAGATGAAAGTATTCATACATTTTGTGTTACACCCATTCAAAATAAATATCTTCGTTTTGTAATTGATTTATTTAAATGTATCAAACAATATTTAAATGTGTCACCTCTAAGAAGGGCTTGAATCGTTTTTTTTAGTGTGTAGAATCTAGAGTCGCGCTCGCAGCTCTTTGAAGCTGCACTGTTGTGCTTGTGGCTGAATGCTAACGGCTGCATGCTAACAATGCTCACAATGACGTCATCCTGATGTTTACCAGGTATACTTTACCATAATAAACCATTGTCAACATCTCAGTTCACTGATAAGATTGTGGTGGCCATATCTTGTAATCTGCTGCGATAAAAATACATCATATACAAAGAAGAGTGGATGTAAATAGTCGCATGCTAGAAATACCTAATGATCAAATAAAAAAAATAAAAAGAAGCTCGACTCTGTGGTGACACGTAATGTAACATAATTCACCTTTAGGAATAGTGTTGCCACACGGACTGATTAAGTGGTAACACAGGGGTTGAGGCATGTCATTCCTGCTAACTCGCTATGCTAGGCAGTTGTGTTGTTAAGGTTCTCTGCCTGGATGGATATTAAAGATTGGAATTCGATCCTGAATACTCCGCCTCCGACTCCGTATCTCCGGTACTACAGTGGTGACCCTGACGTTTCTAGGAAAGTTTCCAGAAACTTAGTGAACATGGCAGAGCGTGATGTTTATGTAAAGTTGCCGGAGTTTTGGGAGCATGCGGCGGAGGCATGGTTTGCCCACGTGAGGCACACTTCGCCTGCCGTCAGGTCCGTGACGGGGACGCAAAATACTACCTAGTGGTAACGGCGCTGGGAAGTTCCACATCGTCCAGGTTGGTGGGATTCATCGCTGCTCCCCGCCACAGGGCAAATACGAGGCGATTAAAGAGCTCCTCCTTAAGACATTTAGCTTATCTGCTAAGGAGAGAGCACGCCAGATTCTTGACATTCAGAGCCTGGGGGACAGCAGACCGTCTCATCTCATGGAGAAAATGCTGAATCTGCTCGGGGGGGAAGATCCCCAGATATTGTTCATGGAGGTTTTCCTGCGCCGCTTGCCACCCCGGGTCCGGACGGCGCTGGCCAACACGGCCATCACAGACCCCCGCGCCTTGGCTGAGGAGGCGGACCGCTTTTTCCTGGCGGCACGAGAGCCAGAGGCGGAGGCGTTAGCTGTGACGCTCGGCGGCCCGTTTACAGGCAGGACGGCGTGGCGGAGGCCGGAGGCGCCTATGTCTAATCAGCGTGGAGACACCGGACAGTGCTTTTACCACGCACGTTTCGGGACAAAGGCAAAGAAGTGCATCGCTCCATGCAGCTACAAACCTCCGGGAAACGGAGGGGCCCACGCTCAGTAGTGGCCGTGAGCGTGGGCGGCACGGGCAGGCTCCTTTTTATCAACGACAGCATTTCGAAGACCCTTTTTCTGTGTGACACGGGCGCCCAGCGGAGTGTAGTTCCTGCGTCGAGGGAAGACGTCGCTCGTGGAGAGCATGGTCCGCGGTTGACGACGGCTAATGGCGCCCCCATTCGCACATACGGCGTGCGGCCTATGTGTTTGTGCATCGGGGGTCAGCGTTTCAGCTGGGAGTTTGTGACAGCGGACATTTCTTTTCCCCTGCTTGGGGCAGATTTTTTTTGTGCCCATGGACTGTTAGTGGACGTTAAAAATAAACGCTTGGTTGACGCCTTGACGTTTTCCTCCCTGGTGTGCACACTCGGCAGCGCAGCGTACGACGGACTGTCGAGCTCGCTGTCAGGGTCAGACATTTTCTTAAACTTTTGGCTGAGTTTCCAGACCTGTCGTTACCCACCTTTTCTGCACTCACTACCAAGCATGGCGTGGAGCACCACGTCACGACGGAGGGTCCTCCTGTTCACGCCAGGGCCCGGCGGTTGAACCCTGCTAAGCTGGGTGTGGCGAGGGCGGAGTTTCCGACTATGGAGCGCCTGGGCATCGTCCGCCGCGCCGACAGCCCTTGGGCCTCTCCGCTGCACGTCGTTCCCAAGCCGAACGGCGGATTCCGCCCGTGCGGGACTATCGCCGGCTCAACGACGCCACTACGCCCGACCGCTATCCGGTGCCGCACATACAAGACTTTTCGGCGCATCTGGCCGGCGCAAAGGTGTTTTCCAAAGTGGACCTGGTGCGTGGATACCACCAGGTGCCCATGCACCTCTAGACATTCCCAAGACGGCGGTGATTACGCCTTTTGGGCTTTGAGTTCTTGCGGATGCCTTTTGGGCTCAAAAACGCCGCTCAGACATTCCAGCGCCTGATGGATTCTGTGCTACGGGACCTGCCGTTCGTGTTTGTGTACCTGGACGACATACTCGTCGCCAGCGCTTCAGTGGAAGAGCACCTGTCCCACCTCCGTGCCCTTTTCACGCGGCTCAGCGATCATGGATTAATCATTAATCCTGCAAAGTGCCAGTTCGGGCTGTCTGCCATTGACTTCCTCGGACACCGCGTCACAGACGGCGGGGCGACACCCCTGCCGGCGAAGGTGGAGGCTGTCGCGGCTTTTCCTCGCCCGCTCACAGTCCGGTCGCTACGGGAGTTCCTGGGGATGGTGACTTTCTATCACCGTTTTATCGCCCGAGCTGCCCACATCATGCGGCCGCTGTATGAGGCTTTGAAAGGCAAGACCCCCGTCCAGGCGATCGACTGGACGGTGGAAACGGAGGGGGCTTTTACTGAGGTCAAGGCCGCGTTGGCGCAGGCGGCTTTGTTGGCACACCCATCACCCACGGCACCCATCTCTATCACTACAGATGCGTCGGACTACGCGGTCGGCGCGGTGCACGAACAGTGGGTGGAGGGCGCTTGGCAACCGCTCGCCTTTTTCAGCCGCCAACTTACGCCCAGAGAACGCAGGTACAGCGCTTTTGACCGTGAACTCATGGGTCTTTATTTGGCCGTGCGGCACTTCCGTTTCTTGCTGGAGGGCCGTGAGTTCACGGCGTTTGTCGACCACAGCCGCTCACCTTCGCCATGTCGAAGGTGGCGGAGCCTTGGTCGGCGCCAGCAGCGGCAGATCTCATACATTTCAGAGTTTACCACGGACATTAAGCATGTGGCTGGCAAGTCAAACCTGGTGGCTGATTGCCTCTCCAGGGTCGTCATCGGGGCCGTCCAGTTGGGCCTGGATTATACGCGCATGGCGGCGGACCAGGTCGCTGACCCTGGCGTCCAGGCTCTGAAGTTGGAGAGCACTGGATTGCGCTTGGAGGACGTGGTGTTCGGCGACGCGGACATCACTCTGCTTTGTGACGTTTCTACGGGCCTGTCGCGGCCTGTCGTCCCCGCCTGCTGGAGGCGCTCGGTGTTTGAGGCAGTGCACGGCCTATCGCACCCCGGCGTTAAGCCTTCAGTGCGTTTGGTGGCCACAAAGTTCGTCTGGCATGGACTTAAAAAAGACGTGAGGACTTGGGCAGGGGAGTGCGTGGCTTGTCAACGCTTAAGGTGCACCGCCACACGAAGGCCCCTTTGGAGCGTTTCCTGGTGCCGGAGAGGAGGTTTGACCATGTGAACATTGATTTAGTTGGTCCGTTGCCTCCCTCTCAGGGTTTCTCATACCTCCTCACTATGGTGGACAGGACGACTCGTTGGCCGGAGGCGGTTCCGCTCGGGTCGACGTCGGCCGCTGACGTTGCCCGAGCTTTCATTGCAACGTGGGTGTGTCGTTTTGGCACCCCATCAGACATTTCCTCGGACAGGGGCTCGCAGTTCACGTCCGAGCTCTGGAACGCGGTGGCTGGCGGTCTGGGGGTTAAGCTGCACAGGACTACCGCTTACCACCCTCAGGCTAACGGCCTCTGTGAGCGCTTCCATCGCTCCATGAAGGCGGCCCTTAAGGCCAGCCTTACGGACGGCAACTGGGTCGACAAGCTGCCCTGGGTGATGCTGGGGTTGCGTACCGCGCCCAAGGAGGATCTGCAGTGCTCTACGGCGGAGATGGTTTACGGTCAGCCGCTGAGGGTTCCAGGGGATTTCCTCCCGAAGGCGTCGGCTCCCTGGTCGGCGAGGGCCCAGCGGGCTTTCTTGCTGGACGCGGCGGAGGCTTTCGCCCCGGTACCTACTACTCAGCACGGTACTCCGGGGGTTCAGGTGCCCACGGATCTACGCTCGGCTGGGCACGTTTTTATCCGCCACGACGCACACAGAGGTCCCCTGCAGCCTCCTTATGATGGACCTTTCAGGGTCTTGGCGCACGGGGATAAGCACCTGGTGGTCGACCTGGGTGGCAAGGCGGAGCACATCTCGGTCGATCGGGTGAAGGCTGCTCATTTGGACTTGGGCCAACCGGTGGTGCTCGCTAGGCCGCCGAGAAGGGCCGCCCCAGCTTTGACTCCTGTCACGGGTGCTAGACCTGTTGTTCCGGTCCCTCCTCTTACGTGGACCGCACAGGAAGGAGTCGCTTTACCAACTCCAGTTATTAGGAGTCGTTGTGGTCGGCGTGTTGTTCCTCCCCGCCACGCAGATTTTGTTTATGTGTGAATTCTGGGGGGGCTTGTGTGGTGACACGTAATGTAACATAATTCACCTTTAGGAATAGTGTTGCCACACGGACTGATTAAGTGGTAACACAGGGGTTGAGGCATGTCATTCCTGCTAACTCGCTATGCTAGGCAGTTGTGTTGTTAAGGTTCTCTGCCTGGATGGATATTAAAGATTGGAATTCGATCCTGAATACTCCGCCTCCGACTCCGTATCTCCGGTACTACAACTCCATCTTTTTATTGCACAAATTAAATAAATGAAATTGGATCCTGTGTGTGTGTGTGTGTGTGTGTCTCTCTCTCTACAGAGACCTGCTGTGACTCACGCGTCGGTAGGCATTAATGTGCAATGTATTTTTGTAAACTCACATTATTTATATGGAAATATACAGGGAAATATCTTTCCTCCAGAGTCACAGGTGGAGCCGACGGTGCAGAGGGAGCACAGCGGTGAAAGACTGCCGTGGATGTGGGCTCAAACCTGGCAGTTAACCTTTCAATGTCCTAATTAAACCAAAGAGCCATTCGGTAATCGCCGATTAAATCAGACGTGCTGCATGAGCGGTGGGAGGAAAGATGTCTTTTTAGCAGGTTGAACGCAAATCTGATTATCGGTTTTGTTTCTTCAAATATGAAATGCATTTAATTGTCTTTTGCAACATATTCCGTGATGTTGTGTGTCAACAGCTGAAACCCGAAATATTCTCTTTTCCATCATGTAATACAACGCATAACAACCAGCGGTGGAGGGAGTACTCAAATCCTTGATGTCCTCCCGACTAAGGAAAAGTACATTAGTATTATTGACAAAAGAATGTACTTTAGGTTGCAAAAGAACAAGTACTACGGCACATGTCCTGGCTCACGACGACGTTTTGTGGGCGTTTATAGCGATGCGTCTCAGTGTGATGGGCCCCTTAAATATGTATTATTTCTGTGGGTCAGATATGAATTTTAGTGCTTTAATTTTCCCAACTCTGGCTAGAACAATGTGTATGAAAACAGCTTTATTACATACATGTAAGATCCTAAAGTTGTAGTTGGGGAATGTGTTGCCAGTTTTAGATACTTTGTAGCAGTCTAGTACCGACTGACTGACTGTCACCCCTCCTCCCTCCTCCCTCCTCCTTTCCCTCCTCCACACGTCACTTTAACATGCACTTTAACTAAAACACACTTCTGATTCTACTCTATCGAATCATGAAAGCAAATCACATTTTGTCTCTGTAAAAAGTAAATATAAGCATGAAGTTTTAAAAAAGAGTAAAAATAACTATTTTCTTCTGAGGTGTAGCGGAGCAGAAGTATAAAGCAGCATAGCTTGGAAATACTCAAGTAAAGTAATATTCTGTCAAAATTGTACATAAGTTTGCTTCAGTATACAGTAAAAAAAAGTCCCTCTGCAGGAATAATAAAGTATCTATCTATCTATCCATGTATCCATCTATCCATCTATCTATCTATCCATCTTTCCATCTATCCATCCATCTATCTATCCATCTATCTTTCCATCTTATACATCTATCCATCTATCAATATATCTAACCAGCCATCAATCCATCCATCTAACCATCTATCTATCTCTATCCATCTATATATCTATCCATCTATCAATATATCTATCTAGCCATCTATCATCTAACATCTACCTATCCATCTATCTATCCATCTATCTATCTATCTATCTATCTATCCATCTATCTATCTATCCATCTATCAATCCACCTATCTATCTATCCATGTATCCATCCATCTATCTATCAATATATCTATCTATCCATCTATCCATATATCTATCCACCTATCTATATATCCATGTATCCATCCATGTATCTATCAATCTATCTGAGTAAATGTGCTTCGTTACATTCCTCCATGAAACAATAAAGCATCATGGAGAGGTCGGATAAATATTCCCTCCCACACTTGACCATGTTCCGCTGTTCACAGCAGCTATAATCAATACTTCCATATTAACAAAGTGAAGATGGGCCACCAGCTTCACATCGCTCTATGGAGTGGCTTAAGTGCCTATTTCCATTTGAGTTTAGACCACCGCATTACAACATGTTGTTTCAGCCTTGTATGAAAGCCGTTAAACGTACATAAACTTCACTTCCAGATTGAGACGAAGCGCTTCACTCCTCCGGCATCGTGTTGTTTAAACAGCTCAGTGGCTTCTCATTTAAAACGAAATGTATCGACCGGGTCGGCACCGCTCTCTGGTAATGTGTAAACATAAAGGAAAATAATCCCCTCGTCGTGTTGCTAAAGGCTTTTTTATATCCACCAAACGCCACTCGCTGCCATCGAATCGCGGCTCCAGATACTTCAAGCGCTGTGAGGATAATTAATAATCTTCTTTTTGCCGCCGCGTCCTGTTGAGCAACAAATAAATCCAGCTTCACACGTCGCGTCCATTGACACAGGAAGGGGCCAATTAAGAAACGCTGAAAACAAACATCACACTGAACCGACACAACTGTATGAAAAAAAAACTAAGTGTTTTTGTGCTCCCCGCACATCAGTGTGCTCGACGTCCGGGATACTCTCTTCGCCGAGTTGTGCGGAGGCGATCAGATTTCTGATTATGCTCCCACTGTCTCCGAAATCAATCAATCAATTGCGGCTGCAATTTTCGGTGTTGTGCTCGCTGTTGCTTTTGTTTCAGGCAGCGGCGGAGCAGCGCGTCGGAAGACACCCATGTTCCACCCGCTCATGAATGTTAATGATGAAATCACTTCGTACCGGCGGGCTCCTTAATGTCAGGCTCACTAAAATATCGCAACGGCGTCGTAGCACCGAGGACGATGAACAGCTTTCTTTGAATGCGACGTCCGATTGGTCGGTTTCTTCCGCCATCTTGTATTCAACGCCCGTATCTGCCGCACAACCTATGAGCCGCGTGAATGTCCGTATGGTACCGATAGTTGTGGCCAACGAGAGGAAATAAAAATAGCCGAGAGTCTTCGACATCCACGGCACACTTGGACGGCATTTTGCTGAGGTGGAAAAGCAAGTGCATTGTGGGTGATTAGATAAGCGGTTCTCTTGAGACTAAACGATCTCGAGGTGTTTCCTCTCATATTTGCTCAGCTCGGTATAACTTGGACCGTTCCCCCCGTTGTGCAAGCAGAAGACTCTGAACATGATGTCCCTCTCGGTCACTTCCACACGGCCGTCCTGGTGGCCGACTCCTCTGACATTTACCTCGACACTTGACATTCTCTGACTCCGTCCTCGCGCAATGATGCAAATGCAAATATGTCTCTATGCCGGCAGCATCACCGAGTGAAATATTGTCCGCCGTGTTCTGACCCCGCGCGGGATTTTGAGTTCGGGGCTCATTGAAAGCGTCGACAGAATTTGGAAAGTAATTTTCCAAAACGTGCTCCACATTGGAGGATAACTATTCATACTTTTGATGATGAATAAAACAATGAATCATAAATATATATAGAAAATAATTGATACATATACACGCTGATGATACAATCATCAATATTAAGTCATACTAATTCTAAACTCTGTGTTTTGATTTATTTTATCTCTGAATATTTGTACAAGATCACTTCGTCTCTCAGGGACTAAATATTGAACTAATTGTCCAAGTACGTGTATCTAAGCAGTCATCGGCCCCTGGAAGGATAGAGGATGTTGCCGGTATCTGATTTCAGATCCAGATGAATAACATTTTACAGGAATGGAAGAATACTTTTCTTACAGACAAATCGAAACATCACCTGGACGTTTTTCACAATTTACTGACAAAAAATCGAGAAAAAGTTCATATCCAGCTGTCAAAATAATCACAATATTTCCCTAAACTTCAGTATGTAGTTTTAGTTACCAAAATTCAAAGAGATATTAATCATAAATTAACGCGGCTGATCTGTCATCAATCATGATAATTACGTTCTAAATGTATGCAGAGTATAAAGATCCTAAAATAAGAACAAACCGGAACATTTTACCATAGTTTATCTTGATCGAACTGGTTATGAGAACATTTTAACATAAATCATTCCAGGCGGGATAATTCACATTCACGTTCAATAGTTCACGTGACAAAGAGGCTCAGTTGGTGTTTCACATTTTCTGCTTCTTTCCCTTATACCAACGGGGAAATCGGCACAGCGTGGGCAGTCATTACTGTTGTGTTTATAACTATTACCTTAATCACACACTCGCCTTCATCATCGCCACTCCTTCCTTTCAGCCTTCACATTAGTACCCTTTAATAATATATCTACACAACTTTACAAAAGGCATTTTAAAGACGAGTTAATTTTCCGCCAAGCGGACTACACCAAAAGCACATTGTGTATTTATCTTCACAATGAAACTCCGGACATAAACAACAGGATGTTAACTCGGACACAAAGCCAATTTCCGAGACATTTCGGCGACAATATATGTAGCGTTGTCTAGGAGATGGCCTCTTCTGGATTCACGTCGCAGTCGGGAATAAACCACCGATGGAAAGAAAACACTTTTACAAAAGCGGTTGAAAAAAGGTCAAAGCAAAGTTCTGCATGGAGTCGGTTTGGAATGTTTAAGATATCCATGACTGCAAAATGCCGCAAGTGGCTTCCAATCAGATGGTTATTGTCCTTTGCGCATTCATATTAAAAGATTACATTATCGTCCACACGGACCGGACCGCCAAACTGCTAGGCTGTATGCACATCGGCATATCAATTGCACGTTATTGAATCTAATCTGCCGAGCCAACTCCAATCAGTATACAGCAGGTAATTACTTTGCCCTTCTGTTGGGTTAATTCCCAATTCTGTAGGTCTGCCAAACAGCCCTCTGGTTTTGGCTTTGGGATGTGGGAACGGTGCTCAACAAAAATTTGGGGGAAATGTTGGGAGAGTGCATGGGAACCATTTTGAATATTAGCATGACAACATAATAAGAAACAAACCGCACAACATGTGTGGCAATGTGGCTCTTAGCTTTAGAGATATTTCAGGTATTTCACTCTACATCACAAATGTCCAGCCCATGGTGGCGATATAGGACAAAACAGGATCGAAAAAGTCATTAGGATTCATCTTCTGGAGACCATGAACGTCCCTATGGCTAGCTGAGAAACAAAGGTATAAAATAATTCCTTTGAAAATATGTTTTTCTTGTAATTACTCGTAATGTCCAGGATTCATTACATGTATTGCACAACAACAAAAGAATAAGTAGATGTAATGTATTCGGTCGTGCAAAGTGAGTTCACATGGTGATCGGAAAGCTGCAGAAAGACTATCCTAATCATATGCTTTGACATTAATTTCAAAATATTCAAGTCATAAATATAGCACTTTGTATGCATGGTCAACAGCATGGACTCACTGCATTTCCATTTGTTGTGCATTTATGAGGCGGAATTATCACCCGTTTTGTTCTACATTAGCTTTACAAATGCAAAATCATGAGCCGGCAAAGTATGAGGACATGAATAATAACAATTTATTGCAAAAACAAGGAAAAATGTGTGGAAACACAGATGCTCATGTGGTGCTGAGTGTAATGTGAAAACAGTTTTTTTTCTTGGCTCCTTTGAGTTAGTAAGAATCTCTTTCAATGCAGCTGTTGTTCTTGTTCTCTTTTTTCACCGAAATTTCCAGTTTCCCTTGGCTACAGTTTGGTGCCCCCCCCCCCCTCCCCCCATTGCTATTGATTGTAAGGTAAATAAATGATAGAAGCACAGCGTGACAATACAAAGAATAAGTGCACTACAGAGGAGGCAACCATGGCGCCTATATAGTGTCAAAAGATCCTTGAACTTTATGAATGCTTGTCCTGTTTTATGCAGCAGTGTCTGCATGTATATGTCCTGTGGTTGAGAATAAAGTAAATGTAGTTTTATATGGTCACATGAACATCAACGTATCTGTTGGTTTCTTGTATATTGTTCTTTTGAGAAGCAAAATAGACATTTTAGTCCTCTCCCTTTAAATATATTATTAAAGCATCCTGAAATAATGGCATGCAATATAAATAATTCGCCCATTTATTATATGTTAAATGTTATTTTCATGATGTTAGTGTAATTAAAAATAAGAGCTAATCCTTCAATTAATGTTATTGTTTAAACTAAGATCATTGTATTAGTGGTCTCTGTGGTTATGTGCAATAAAGAAATAGTATGAGCTATATAACTGTGAAAGATTACACATGCTGTTAGCTTAAAATGCGCCAAATAGGTAATAATTGGTTTTAAATCATCGAGATTGAATAATTAATTTAGACATGTAATAACAACAGCTTTGCATCCTGATGTCTTAGTTGTCTTATACAATATTTACGATTTTAAATGTGTCGAAGATATCAAATGTGCATATGAAAGTACATCATTAACATACATAAGCATACATCCATACACTTTATATATGCTTTAAATATCATTTAGATATAATTCTAAAGCAATGCACCATGTATCTAACAGTTTTTTAAGACACCTGTTGAAACCACATCATGCCATATTATGAATATTCAAAGCCATGTTTCGTAAAGCTGTGGTCACGTGGCTCTTTGACATCGGATCGATTCGGTTATTTAGGGATCTTATGGCCAATTGGGCACCACTTGAGTCACAGGGAATAACAAAAGTACTGGAATCTAATATCTTCATGGTGAATTTTTTGTTGTTGAAATTCATCCATCCATCTATGATCCCTCACCGATTATCTCGTCAGGGAGACGTTGACCAGCCGTGGAGGACTCTGGAATCTATGGAACCAGCATGTGTTGTACGGAAGGCGGGGACACACACACACACGGGGGTCGCCAGTCCCTCAGGAGGAACTCTAGTCGTTTCGAGAACAAACAGTTCCCTGACTGGCACCCACCAACAGGACTCACTCGCACATCTTTGCGCATCGCTATTGGACGCCGCCAAGGGTTGGACTTGGACCACAGTGCCGACACAGTCGCTCCTCGTTACGCGCTGGATATGGATCAGGACGCCGCGCGCCTCTCTGCTCTCTCCCGCGGACGGGCTGCACTCTGCGGCGAATAATATCCATATATATATATACAGCCCAAATGAACCACCGCCCTCCCGGCTCCCCCGGCGTGCAATGGCTTAACAGGGGAGACATGAGTCTCCGGAAGGAGGACAGCATCACCTTGTGCCAAAGGGCTCTCCAAATCATTACGGACCTTTGTCTCACGGGACACGTCGACCCGGAGAAATGTTCGGACATATTTCCCCTGGAGAGCAACATACCAGGTAAAGGACATGCAGGTAAATGCCCCCCTTCTCCTAAAAAAAGTATTTATTTTCTTCCTCCAATTCCTTCAGTTATACACTCGCGTGTGTCTGCGTCGTAGAGAGGAATTGACTTGTTGCAGCATTTGAAAGAAAATAAAGAACACATCTCTCACTTGGTATAATATCAAATCTAATAGATAATAGCTCTTATAGCTGTCTGCGTTGTATCGCGTTGAACTGTTGCGAAAGTCTTTCTCCACCTGTTACGCATCTCGCTGCGGCTCAGTCCAGACTGGTGGAATAACAACAGGTGGAACACAGACATTTGGCCATCTGAAAGGCTTTGCAATCTGGGTAATTTACTCGGTGTCGGTTTGATTCACACGTTTTGAAAAGCTGTATTCAGCCTCACTGCATATTATGAAACAACAATACACAGTGCAAAGTTTAAATATCCACAAGAAAAGGAAAAGTCATGTGATTCTCTTCATGTTGTGGTGCATACATTACTTTATATTGTCCTGCTTTATCAAACAGGTGCATATGCTGCCCCTTCTTTCTTACAGCTGGCTTTCTCTCCTTTTTTTCCTCTTTCTCCCTTGCATGTGTGTCCGTCATATTCTGTCTCCCTCCCTCGCTTGCTTGTCCTTCTCCTCCATATGTGTCTCTGTTCTCCTCTATGGGTCTCTCCATTGTTACATCTAGACATCTCTATTAGTCTCCTTGCTGTGGTCGTGGGTTTCTGTGGCCTCGCCCTGTTGGTAGTCTCTCTCTTTGTCTTTTGGAAGCTGTGCTGGCCTATTTGGAGGAGCAAGGCTCTGTCGGCGCACGCCGAAAATGGCCTCCACGTGGGTTTCCCCGAGGCGCCGCCGCCGCCGCCCGCGCCGCACCCCGGCTCACCGCCGGTCCCCAAGTGCAAAGCGGCGGAGTTGGAGAAGAAGCGCCCGCTGGAAGTGAAGCCGAACGGACGGAGCACCGTCAAGCTCCTGGAGGCGGCCATGAAGATCAGCCAGACGTCTCCGGACATCCCCGCCGAGGTGCAAACGGCCCTGAGGGAGAAGCTCAGCCAGCAGGCGAAGATCCAGAGGCAGACCACGGAGCCCACCTCCTCCTCCAGGTACCGTACACAAACCATCCGATTAGCATGCACACATCTGGTGCTTACAATTACGACACAAATGGCTGGTTGGTCCTCCCCTCCCCCAGCACAATGCAAAGTCCTGACACATGTGACACGTTCCTTGAGGTGGTTTGGCACGTGTCATGCAGAGAGCAGCGTGGGCTATATCCTCTGACCTTGAAACGCCGGCACGTGTTGAATTGTGTGTCTCTTGCACTGTCTGACCAGAAGAAAAAGGATTTTAGGGTTAAAAAAACAACAAAAAGAACAATCTCCTCCTGAAGGCCCATCAGCCAGCCAGTAAATCTCCTCGTCGCTGTTCAAACCCTGTAATCTCTCTTCATTCTATATGTGCGGAGTCGGGGTTGTGCGGCGACGGCGGTAAGCGACCACAGTAATTAAAACGACCGGCTCACGCTCCTCTTTGTTTCTCCAGCACTGTGTTTAAACTAGATCGTCCGTAATTAGCGCCGCTGTGGGCTGGAAGCTGTCATGGCGGATTGGTTGTTGGTTCTTCTGGTGAGGCGCGCCAGTCAGCTGCGCTCAGTTTCTCAGAGGAAGCCATTATTGACAATTGCTTCGGTTTGTCGTGCGGCTCGTTTATTCAATTACATTGAGACGGCGGTCTTCATGAATTACACACCCACGAGAGATGCAGAAAGGCCAGGTTATAGATTCCAATGCCCACTTTCTTAATCCTTCCGCCTACTCTTTTGGCGGTAATTCACGATTATCGCTGATTGTTTCCTTTTTAAATGACAAAAACACCTACAATATGCTCTCAGCTCGAGCCCAAACACCAGCCAGTGCCAAATATTAGCTTAAAGGGCAAGTGTGTAGGATTTAGAAGGATTCACCTTCAGAAATATACTGTACGATAACGAATAACAATAATGAAAACTATGAATCGTCGCGTTTTCATTAGCTTAAAGTGAGCCCTTCACATCCATCCATTGTACCGTGTCGCACTGCCATGTTTTAAATCAGACACTCAGTGCGTTTACATGATGGTATAATTCGAATCTTGCTTTAGTCGGACTATGCTATCTTTTGGGGGATCTGCTGTTATCCCAATATAAATGGCAGTGAGTAATTCGAATCATTGGCCGAAAGCATGTGATATCCGATACGATAGGTGGCGCTGTTTTCATTACAACTCGTGGTGATACAGCCATTTCCGCTTGACCTCTTCACCACCACCAACAACAACATTTCGAGAAAGATGGCGAACAGAGAGCAAGGCGAAGCTACATCCCTCTACTATTCTTCCATGGTGTTAATAGGAGTACAGCGAATGCAAATGGCGCTATTGGCTGAGTTGATAACGGAGAGAAGACGCCGTCGCCGAAGGTACATGGAGAATTTAATTTATCGTCTCTTTCGACTTCCGGGTCACGACATGGGAGGGAGGGAGGGGAGGAGGGCGGCGGGATCTCGAGCATGCGCAAAGACGCAAAGTCCAGTTCCGAATCGAATTCACCGTTACATGCCGCGGGAGTCAAATTATCAACTGGATCGGATCGAGCTATCCAGGGGTGTTAATCGGATCGAAGTCGGACTGCACATAGTCCGACAAAGGTGTTTACATGAAACGGATAATTCGATTTCAGTCCGACTAAGCCAATAATTAGATTGCATGTAAACGCACTGATTGTCTCTAGAGTGAGCCTACCATGTCTTCTACGTTACCTGAATGTCACTGTAGTTCTCTGACATGAATCTGTGGGAACCTGAGTTGCAGAGGTCAGAGCGCCCAATGCTGCCGTCTGACTCCCTTTGCTCCGAAAGTCGTGTAATTATGACGTGAACGGCCTCCGAGTGAGGCAAAGGGCGTTATGACGACTGTGCATTTCTGATTAGTCTATTTATTAGCAAGTACAGACAGTTTAATTTACAGGCAGGACATTAAGACAACGATTGGGCTGTAATTAAGGACATTTTTTAGGACAAGGGAAAAAATGTACTATTTATTATCACCTACAGTCCTACACAGTGGGGGCATTATTATCATGATGGAAGATTCTTACCTAGCATGTCCGAACATGATTATATGTGTTGATATAATACATAAATAAAGAGAATTCATATATCAAGCAATTACAAATAAATATATATATATATATATATATATATTGGAAATTGCTAATAAACCTATGTGTTTGTAACTTTCTGATTGTTAGGAATATAAACTTGCATTACCTACAACTTCTTTGTTTATGTTCATGACATTTAGAACTAAAATAAGAGTGTTAGCTCTGGTGTGAGTAGTGGATTTAGTGTAACTAACCTTGAGTGTTTTAAAAGGATATTAAAAGACGATAACTACAAAATACAAATAGTTACGAGTATTCTCTGTCCAGTTAGTATTCAATGTGTTTCGCATTATTTTTTAAACTTTAGGTTTGTTTTCGCTCTTCGGCGACAGGTTGCCTTCTAATTTATTTACAATAGTCAAGTGTCGAGTATCACCTGTTCCGCGGTGATTCCGGTGTCGCATCATTTGTGCCACGGCTGTCAGAACGCCGTGATTTGTCTTACTGTCAGAAAGGAGGAGGGCCAGTTGCTAGGTGACGAGATTTGCGAGCCAAACACAGCCGTCAGGGTTTTCTTTTCATCAAAAGATGTTAACTTAAAAGACATTTGCCGCATTCAGGTGCTATGTCTCCCCCCCCCTTCCCGCCACCAACTAAAACCCATGGTCAGTGGTGACAAAAGAGGAAGAAAATGAGGCCACTTGTGATGTTAGTCTGGGACTACTTTCAGGGTAAAAAACACCTATGTTCAGTAAAAAGAGAGAGAGGATGCTGAGTTTACTCTGTCGTCAGGCAGTGTCCTTGTTGTACTCGAAAGGACAGATTTGAGGCAAATTAAGATCTACCTCAAAGGAAGTGTTGTCTTGTTGTTTAATGAATATGTCTGCTTTTTTACCTGAAGATCTAGGACCCTCTTTTGAGCATCAATGTCTCAATGCATGCTCCATGATCACCTCATTATTATGCATGTTGCTTTTCAGATAATAACCCTCTCCTGACAAACCATAAGCCATCCTCATAGCAAAGCCACTCATACGTAACACTGACACTTGAGACATTTACCCAATGCCCTTTACCCTTTTCCAACAGGCACAATTCATTCCGCCGCCACCTGCCTCGTCAGATGAATGTCACCAGCGTTGACTTCAACATGGATACGGTGCCTCTCCGCCAATCTTCCACAGTGAGCATTGGAAGAATAAAGCCGGAACTCTACAAGCAGAAATCTGTGGACTCAGAGGATGGAACCAGAGAGCCCGTGGAGACTTGCGGAAAGCTCAGCTTCTCGCTGTGTTACGACCACGAGGAGCAATCTCTGGTGGTGAGAATCCTCAGAGCCTTGGAGCTGCCTGCCAAAGACTTCACGGGCACCTCCGACCCGTACGTTAAGATCTACCTGCTGCCGGAGAGGAAGAAGAAGTTCCAGACTCGCGTCCACCGCAAGAATCTGAACCCCATGTTCGACGAGACCTTCTGTTTCCCCGTGGTGTACGATGAGATTTGCAACCGCAAGCTGCACTTCAGCGTCTACGACTTCGACCGCTTCACCAGCCACGATATGATCGGCGAGGTGGTGGTGGACAACCTCTTTGAACTCTCCGATCTTTCCCGGGAGGCCGTGGTGTGGAAAGATATTCATGCAGCGACTACAGTGAGTTGGTCGTTCACACGTACACACAAAACTCTACATACGTGGACATCGTTGCTACGTAAGAAACGTTGCACGTCTTTGCCGTCAAAGAGTCAACAGGGAAATTCGTACTATTTTTAGGAAAGGTCTAAACATTGCACATTGCAGTATTGCACTGAATCACTTCTAATAATCAGAATTTATCAACAGCGTTCCATGAACATGGGCGGTGGAACGCATTGCATAATTAAAAGGCTTTGGGAAATGCATTTTACACCCACACACATTTTCCAGAAACTGCTGGGTACTCCTCAGAGATATATATATAGCAACAGAAGTAAATGAGGTTAACTGCCACACACATACTCTCAAGCCTTTAAGTATTTACACAAACAATATTGAGATGTTTCTCTCAGACAGTATAAAGTGGTTATTTAGCCCAGAATGCATTTTAGTCCTACATTATCACAGTTTACTCAGGTGCCTCTGCCTCGGCGATCAAAACATTACCTTCGCATTGAGTATTTATTTATTTATTTGTTTGCGTGTTACTCGCATAACTCAAAAAGTATTAAACCGAATCGCATGAAATTTGGTGGGATGATTGGTTATTATCCGGGGACCATTTCATTAGATTTTGGGATCGATCGGGTCAAAGGTCAAGGTCATGAAAAGGTCAAAATCTTCTTTTTATCCAATTGGCATGCAACTAATGCCAAAATGTTCATAATTCAATGCTCAATCTTGTGATATGCGAAGGTATGCGCTCTACCGAGTGCCTGTTCTAGTTATACTGATGCATTTGATTGATATGAATAGTCACCATTTATATTTCCATGTGCCAATAACTACAATAATATGAAGACGTGGTAACCGTGTGATTGACAGGTCGCTACCACAACGGTATCCCGCCTGTACGTTGTCCGTGTTTTAGTCTTGCAACTTGAACCCCTCAAAACATTTTTCTTTCTGTCAGAAAAGCACTCGCTCGGTGCTTGTAAGCGCTTCATACCAGAGTTTCACTAAAGAGGCAATGAGAGCGTTCTTTTTTAATGTTTCTATGACAATCAATATCTTCTACCACGACTCTAACCACCGTCAGAGGACAGACTCGCACTGTGTTCGACCCTTTTATTTTTGGACATTGAACCAAACGCAGGATACCTAATTGGTTTTGCAGGAGCAAAGTTTTGGACAAATGAAAATGTATCCTCCTGCTGTCATGAATGTCGGTGCAATATTTCATGGCAAACCAATATATTGTATGTTTGGACCAAAATAGTAAACCACATGTAGCTAACAAAATACTTTATTTACTGACCTGTTTACTCCTTCAAAAGCTTGAAAATGCACGTCTTTTTTCTTGTCTCCAGGAGAGTATTGACCTGGGAGAGATCATGTACTCGTTGTGCTACCTCCCCACAGCAGGAAGAATGACCCTAACAGTCATCAAGTGCAGAAACCTTAAAGCCATGGACATCACAGGCTCATCAGGTAACTTGACAGCGAATTTGATGTGGCGAATAAGATTCAATTCAATTCAATTCAATTCAGTTTATTTGTACAGCCCAATTTCACAAATTACAAATTTGTCTCGGAGTGCTTTACAATCTGTACACATAGACATCCCTGTCCCAAAACCTCACATCGGATCAGGAAAAACTCCCAAATAACCCTTCAGGGGGGAAAAAGGGAAGAAATCTTCAGGAGAGCAACAGAGGAGGATCCCTCTCCAGGATGGACAGGTGCAATAGATGTCATGTGTACAGAAGGACAGATTTAGAGTTAAAATACATTCAATGAATATGACAGAGTGTTTGAATAGTTGGTAGTAGGCATATTCCACGATGGAGACCTCCACGATCCATCAGGTAGATGGAGGTAGAGAGGAGGAGTGGGCGGAGTCTCAACAGTGGGCGGAGTCTCAACAGGGCAGTGGCGTAGTTGGTAGCAGGAATTCCACGACCCAGACCTCGATGATCCAAGATGTAGCTCACATGCTGAGGCATGAATCAAACTTAGCTGAAACAAGACAGCGGCTGGCCACTTAAGATGGGAAATGGAAAAGAGAAAGTAATGGGGCCGTAGAGGACGAATTATTAAAATTATATAATAGTACAAGCTGTCAGCATACGTCTGTCAGATGTGCTTTCCACTGTGAAAAAGGAAACCTTTTGTATTTTGTGAAGCTTCAGCACACCTGAGTGTGAAAAGACATGTGAATAGAACATCTTAGAATAGTTTCCGTTTAATGTTTTGTTCCGTAAGTTTTGGTTGACATCATCATCATATGACAGTAAACATGTCTCCCAGACCCTTACGTGAAGGTTTACCTGATATGTGATGGACGGAGGTTAAAGAAGCGAAAATCAACCACCAAGAAGAGCACCCTCAATCCAGTGTACAACGAGGCCATCATCTTCGACATTCCCCCGGAGAACGTGGAACAAGTCAGTCTGTCCATCATGGTGATGGATTATGATCGGTGAGTCGAGCCGTCACCAGATACTTGTCCTACGGTGCAGGATAATGTGCTGTCTCCAAGTCAAGAATTGGGGACTTTGGAGCGCAACTTTGTGCCTGTTGCTGGACGACGAGAAGATGGTGCATCCAAAATGTGTCTTCACCAGTGGCGGCTGGTGAATTTTTTTTGGGGGGGGGGCGCAGTGGTTTAAATAGCACTCAACAATGAGAAGAAAAGAGGTTTTGAGTAGAATATTGTAAAAAACAACGCTTTATTTCAAGAAAACTCCGTGCTCAACACTGTCCAATAACAACTATCAACACACTGTAACTTTGGGCATGAGAGGTTCAGAGCAGCTTTAAGGAACATTGGGCTGGGTTTCAGAGGTTTGCAAAATAAAAGAGTTTCACCCTCACATGAAAGAGGTTCAGAGCAGAATAGAGTCAGAAAGAGATCGAAGAAAAATTAAGAAAGACAAGATGAAGATTACAGCATAACATAAGAAGAAAAAGAAGACCACCCACGACTATCCCCCGAGAGCCACAGTGGGAGGGAGAAAAAAACACCTGAGCACAGCACATACCATATTTTAGTGATGAGCACATTTACATAGAGGGGGGAGGTAGGAAGGGAAAACAAAGGTAATAAGCCCATCCATTGGGGGCAGGGGCAGGCAGAACACCAGCAGCAAGCAGCAGCCAGGGGCGGCAGCAACACAGCGCCAGCAGCCAGCCCCAGCGCCGTCACTGGGGGTAAAAGGGGGTAAAGCGGATGGGGGGAGGGGGATGGGGGCAAATCAGTATTAATGAGTATTATTGAAAGTGTGTCAGGGTATGTATTCCTCCGTCCCCCACAACAGACAGACAGAGTCAGTCCAAGCAGAGATAGTCGATGGTGATTGCCATGGAATGAAAGGTCAGGAACCAACAAAAACAGGTGAGGGTGATAGGGAATGGGAAGGGAATGACTTCTTCAGGCAGGGTTGTGTTGTTCCAGTGTTCCAGTAGGCCAAGGCAACTGCTTGGTTGAGGGAGGAGCGAGAGATAAAAGATTGGGATTGTTTGTCTGCCAGCCTGCTATGATGCTTTTATCTGGCGCACCACCACCATTTTCAAATCATTCCAATTTCTCCATCCCGTCTTTCGGGCTTTTAGGGGCTTTTTAAGCGCCTGCTTTTTCCTTTCCTCAATTTTTCACCAAAAATCCAAAAAAACCCAAACAGCAGAAATCCCAATCATAGTCGGATAGGGTAGTCCTAGATGAAGGCTACGAGGCACACGGTTAGGCACGGCCATCACATCGATACCGACCGGCAGGCGCAGCAGCAACGACGGGCAGAAGCTTCTCCAACCCAAGCTTCTCGTAAGAAGAGTATGTTGAGAGACTGAGAGAGAGACCAGATGATCAGATGTTGATGGGTCCATGGTTTGGTTTAGAGAGAAGATGAGAGAGAAGAAAGGCAAAAAAAGACAAGACATGACGAGAGAGGCCAAGCAGGAAGAAGGGGAGGAGGGAGGAGAGAGAAAAAATCGACATCAAGAGAGCCACACATGTTACATTGGGTGACAGAGCAGACCCACTACTGTAAAGAAAAGTAGCCTCCTCTCTTTAAAGTTGGCAAACTTCTCCATAACTCTCTGGTTAAAGTCAATCATGTCTGTAACGAGCCTGTTTCCATTATTCTTGAGGGAATGTGTCTGTTTTTCAGAACTTCTTCGTTGTGTTTTCGATGCCAGTTGGGTCTCCTTCTGCTGCTCTGCTCTGCAAACAGGGTTAGCTTCATGCTGTTAGCGAGTTAGCTCCATACTCTTAGCTAGATAACTGCGGCAAGATTTGTGCTTTACACTTGTCTGAAGCTCTTTAGATCCCTCCCCCCGTTGTAGTCCAGAGAGTTTCAGTCCCAGGACTTTGGAACAACAGACAGGGGAAACTAAACAGCGCATTACTCACTGAGCCTCCAGCTAACAGCTCCGTTAGCAACCTGCTCGTGTAGCTCCGTGGAGCTCTCTGGGCTGAGGGAACGATACCGGTCTCTGATCTGCCGAATAGTCCAATCACGTGAAATAATAAAACGATGTCATTGGCCAATGAGCGCACATTTTTGTGCCCCAAGAGTCACGTTTCATCCGCCAATGAGAAGCCGTCCTTGCCGAAACGACCGTGAAATGTTTGCTCGCTGCCGCACACACACGTTGGGCCGGAGCCCCGAAAATGGGGCGGGGCTTCTCTCCGTGATAATGAGTGGCGATATATTATATTTTGTCACATTAACTTAAGTGGTTGTTGACAGGCTGACGGTCTCCCACACACATTTAGCGCGTCAACACGGTATATTTACTATTTAAATGATTTGGTATATAATGTTTTTTGACAGGATGTATTTATTTTATTTCTTCTTCTTTTTTTTTTTCATCTCAAAATGTTAAGAGGGGCGGCGCCCTAGCGCCCTCTATGGACGAACCGCCACTGGTCTTCACGTGTGTTTCACTACTTACAGAGTTGGACACAATGAGGTGATCGGCGTGTGCCGCACCGGGCCAGATGTCGAGGGTCTTGGTCGAGATCACTGGAACGAAATGTTGGCTTACCCGCGGAAGCCCATCACTCATTGGCACGCTCTGGGAGAGGTATAGACACTCGTCTTTTGTCCCTGATTACTTAAATAACTCCTATTTACAGAGATCCTGAATGGGACTTTGTCATATTCTGTGTGCTTGAGCTTCCTGATATATTTCATTCATGTAGATTACATTATTATTATCAACACACTTAATCAATGTCCCTGTATTTGTTTTGTATATTACAAAACGGCAGGAAAATCTAATGAAAAAATTATTAAGAGTTAAACGTTCTCAAATTCATGTCATACAAGTGCCATTTGCTTTGCAGATTTTCTTTCACAGTTTTGTTTAGATTCTTTTTAAATATTTCAACATTTTTGAGAGATGCATTTTTTGCAAGCAGCTGTTTTTCTTCTGATTTAGAAATACTGAAATTACATTCTAGACAGACCTCCTTTACGGACATTAGAAGAAACAAGTGTTTGGTACATGGGGACAAAAAAGTCCATACAATATTACAAAAACTATTTTCGGCCAATTTACATTTTCATTCAAAAATTACGATATTTGTCTGTAAAAATCATAAAGAATATAAATGATAAACTTGAAGGAATATATTTGGGACATTTCTTCACTGTCTTGCAAGGAGTCATTTAAGAAGATCTACATCAACTCAATCTCTGCATTCAGCCAGCTAAGTTTGGTTTAAGGTGCTTTCCAACAACTCAAATAATGTCTTGCTTACATGTTTCATGCATGTCCATTTAACTCATGTCACACTTAAAAAGAGATATTTTATTATCAAGTACTGAAAGACATCATCTCAGACGCAAACAAAACAGTTTGCTAGCTAGTAAGATAATTTCACAGTTGCTGGAAGGCCAACTGTGCCCCTCCTGCCCCCCCCTGTAATGTATTTCATATTGTACATGTTATCAATGTTTCTTCCTCTTTTGCCCCACCCACTTACCATCCGACGAATAGGAAAACACAGGTGATTACCCGTTTTCAGTGGTAAATCTACTTCATTAGCTTTGGTGAAAAAGGAAAACTGTGATCATAAGCAAAAACAGTGTCCTCTGTAGCTCATGTCAAAATATTGTTCTGTAATAAACACTCATTGCATATGGACAGTGAGGGTGTCCAGACCAGTGGACGAGCATTTAACGCCCGCTCCCAAGCTATATAGGAAGTTTAAAATGGAAGCTGTGTCTTATGCTATATTTTGATAAGAAGCACACAAACAGAAGAGGATCTTTGTTGCCCGAGTGGTTTCATCGGTATCTAACAGCCTCGTTTTTGAAGGTGACGATCTCATTTTTCTTATCCAACAAAGTCTTTTTTTCCCTCTGCTGTGCAAAATGCTGGAATCTGTCACAATAGCCAAACAGAGAGTGTTGTTCCTAAAGAGAGCTTCATTTTTTGACAGTCAACTTTCAGGTCTACAAGGGGATTGGGATGCTTAAAATGTAACACCGCATATTGAATCATGGCTTACCACTCATACATCGTAACAGAGTTACACTCTTGTCTTGTTAAAATATGAAGTAACATCACCAACATATGCACATACGCACAAGTAAGTAAGTTTATAACCGATGTGGATGACGGACATAAGAGTGAAGTAAATATATTAGAAGTCGCTACGAATCAAAGTCAAATACAAAGCCACGATCTGGATCGGCTGCCTAATGTGACCGGACCCAGCTGTGTCAATGCAACTTCTTTTTTCCCCCTTTTTTTTGCCTATGATCACAGTCCACCCTGAGGCCTCTATAATGTGTCGTGTTTTGTGATATCTTACCTTGCAGTTGCCTGGAAGAGCATCAAGCTTTGAGAGTCACGGTTCGTGTCCTTCACCCAAACAGCCTCAGACGCCCTGAGGATGGCAGGTGGCGTGGTAACACCGACCCTGTAAACAACAGGTGTTTGTTTAGAGTTGCTAAATTCTCCTGTGAGCACGTTGTACGAGACATCATTTCTTATGTATGTTTCTAAAAACAAGTTTGCATTACAATCCTTCTCGTTTGTTTATTCAAACTCGGGTCCTTCAAGTGCTCGTCAGAGCTGGTTTTTTTCGGGGTTTTTTCACACATCTGCTTTGAAGTTCTCCGAAAGGCTTTACATAAACACAGACCACATGAATTGTAGCCATTCACTGCGAGAAGTCATCGAGGAGTCACTCGCAGCTGCATCGCCCTTTTTAAGATTTTGAAAAAGAAAAAGAAAAAAGTTCCCCCTGGCCCTAGAGCTCCGGAGTGAGGTAGCATTCCCCTTTCTAAATGGCAGGAAGTTCAAGGGCTACGCTGCTCGACGCCATGAAAACATTGACTTGATGAAAAACATTCAATGAATCCAGTGAGTCTCAATCCAGGTATTTGCTTAAGAATGCAGGTACATGAGTGTTTACAAGGGCTGGGTAAAATCTGTCTTGAAATTCTTCAGTCACAAACGTTACGGTTGTATAAAACCAGCTGTTAATCGTCCACCGTCACCTGCAGACGTCAGAAAAGTCACCCGGACTCTCAGATGTAGAGACGGTGTAGCAGATACATGTAGCAAACTAGAAAAGTCCATCTATGGTCACATTGTAAAAAAAAAAAAAAAAGGAAACTTCATGTGTAAATCCGTGCAAACCATTTTGTAATCGGTGTCCTACATTCTAGCGTAAGTACGCAAAGTTTGTACATTTAAGGTGCTCGTCATTTGTAGCTAAGATTTGGTGCTATAGCTAAAAGGGGGAGGCAATAGTATCACGATACTTAATTCACGATACAATCTTAAACATTACGCGTGCGATTTGTGAAATAGCATCTATTGCGCTATATTGTTTTTAAATTTTAAAGCAGACGGACTTACTAAGAACTCTCCATCTTTGTTCCCCTCTGACTTTATCCATCATGACCGCACCAAGAAGAACCATTTAGAGCAGTGGTTCTCAACCTTTTTTGAGGTATGTAACCCCTGTGAAATATTTGTTTTAGCCGAGCACCCCGTGACCAGTGCAAAGCATTTTGGGTTGAAAAAGAAATGTAATACGCAGCATTTTGCAATAATATATCATTTATAACAATTCAGTTTATGAACTTACACTTGTATTTTATTGAATATTTATTAAATGAGTATTTTCAAATATATTTTAATACAATTTTACGTACCCCCAAGGGTACACGTACCCCCATTTGAGAACCACTGATTTAGAGGACTCAAAAGCATTTGTTACCAAAAGTATTCATTTGTATTGGCAACATTAAATGTTATATAATGAAAGGTTGCATGAGTGTATTTAATATTCCTAATTTTGTTTTACACCACTCCTACTAGCTAATCTCAACAAGCGTTAGAAGGCAACTCGAACACTCGGCTTTCATCAGTAGCTCAGATTTGCACGTCAAGTTTCTTTTTTCTACCATGTGACCCCAGAGAGGCTTAATAGCAAACATTCACAGAAAGATAAACAAAACATCAACATGTGTTTTGTAATCATTTAATATATTTCAAATATGACAATTTCATATGTATTTTTGTACACACCAGATCATTTTCAGCATATCATTTTACATTAAAATAGCAGCACTTAGACATGTGTTGGTCATTTGTATTACGCCTATAAGTGCATTAAATGTAATTAAACTGTTGTTTAAACTGCAAATGTCCCTCTTGATAATGCACGTGCCAATGATTCAGAAACTAGTGTCCAATCATAGCTTAAAAAGCATAACTAGTCACGGCAAGCCTGTCAAGCTTTATTTTGTTCCTCTCCAAAATAATCAATACAAGACCAAAAAAGTAAACAATGGATTTAACAGTGTGTTTATCAGTTCTAACTTGAGCTGCAAACGTAGAATGTAATTATGCATGTTCCCTGAGCATACTTATAGAAACAGAAATACGACTTCTAGACTAAAATTACAAGAACAAAAAAGTTAAAAGAGTAAAAAGTCAAATTCTGAAGCTAAAGTTAGCTTAATTAGTGAGCTAGCTAATAAAATCTACCCGCTAGAAACCCAAGGTTTCTTTTGTCGACCTCTGACTTATTGTTTTGAAAATGCCAAAGTACCGTGTTTAAATTGGTAAATCGGCCACCATTGTTACTGTAAACAATGTGCCGTCTAAAAAGGGAAAGCTTAACAGGCTGCGGAATATTTACTTAGGGGGCGGAGCTTAGCTTGTATGCTCAATTGGCCAAATAGCATTAATGCTGGAAAATATTCAATAAAGAGTTGCTGTGGTGAACAATTTTCATGCAGCTCGGACTGGTCTCGAAGGATACAGTCATGTGACGCAGAGCAGGCATATTGCATGAGTGTAGTATAAACGGTCTGCTAATTGTTAGTTTAGTGGACAGTATGCAGTACATACTTATTGAGTACATGGTATCAATACGCAAGTATGCAATTTTGAACACACACTTTATTACACAACATATTTCTCTCACCAGTTACAAAATCAGGGAAATATAATCCATAAAACATTTGCAACTGTTACATTTTTTTATTTTTTATACATAAAGCCATAGAAAATTAAGTTCAATGCATCTGACTCGAAACATTGACTCGTCTTCGTTTCATGTGAGTAATAAGAAAATAAATAAAAAAACATAGCAAAGAGAAAAAAAGGCAATGTACTGTTATCTTACTTGCACATGGATATACTTGTGCTTTTATCCCCTTGCACTTCCCTCAATAATAAAAATAAATATTTTAAATTGTAGCATGCCTCTCACCTCTTTAAAAAACACACCTATTGAGGGAAAAATGTAAGAAATTAATATGTTAGAGTATTCAAATAAAAAAATATATGTAAATAGTATTCTTGTCAATGGCACTGTTTGTATTCAAGAAGTTGTTGTGAATTTATGGAGATAGAAACATCACAATGTATTTCTATTGTTCTGTGATAATCTGAACAGCTCAGACTTGTAATTGAGTGAAATTTATACACGTGTAATACTTGTGAACAATAAATCAAACTGGAGACCCAGTGAAGCCAACTCTACCTTAATATTCCATGTTTAGCAGTATCGAGCTTTATTCTGTAAGTGTTTGCATATTGGTTGATTCTACATCGAGCAAGAACAACTGCAACTGCTGTCATGATGTGTACAGTTTGTGATAACTTTTGTAACACTTTAAAGTGAACATTTGGAATATGATTTATTGTATCTGTTTCATATGTATTTTAACTAAATAAATTTAAAAAATGAAGAGTTACAGCAGGTCTTTCTCTTTGTCTGGTAATGACCAGCATTAATAAAAAGAATACTACATTATTATTCTCCTACCTTTGGCATTTGGTCCATCTCAAACTTAACTCTGACGAAATAAATCAACTTTTATGGGGTTTTATGTCAAAGTACCACGTCAGATGGATATCTACCAGTGGACCAGACAGTACAATTTGAGCGCTGTGTCATTTATGTCAAGATAAAATGTGGATTATTTTGTTAACGTTAACAACATATCACATGGACCTTCACATGGAACACACTCTTTGAGCATGTTGCCCTTTGACACACACTGGACTGGTCATCCCGACCGAGGAAGTTAGATTAGGCAGAATATGCTGATCTAAGTTAATTTGTTGTACCTTGAGTACAACTCGTTTGTGTTAACCTTTCGCTGATGTCTCAGCAATTGAGTTGAACCTAATTGACGCTTCGCTAAGCCCCGCCCCCCCGCTGCTCCTCCGTGAAGCGGTCCGAGCCAACGTCATCATGGAGCCCACACTGCCACTCACTGAACTCCCTGAAAAGACATGATCACATTTTGGGGAAAAACAAAAAAGCAATTTCAGAGAGAAGCAGACAGATGGATATACAATGTGCATTTGAAGGACAGAGCAGTGAAAACAGGCTTAAAAGATAAAGATACAAGCTAAAGTTACAGATCTCATTGTAAAAGTGAACCACCACATCGAGACAGAAGACGGGTTGCTCTTTATTATTCACTGTTACATCTATTAAAAAGCAAAACAAGAGCATGTAGACATGGACGCGGACGCCTTGATTTAAGATTGTTACGAAGCAAAATGCAATTATTGAGTGTTTAGTACTGCTAAAGTGAGTTTATATAAACCTATGTCACACACGTATTGTTTTGCTGGTGCTGCTTTTGTCTGATGCAGCCCATCGTGAGTCGCCTCTCACCATGCTGTCAACACAATCATGTGGATCATTTCTAAAGTGTTGTCTGTATTGACAACGGCACAATTACCCGACTAGACAAGAGAGGCTTTGAACTCTTCTGAATTGCATGAAATCAAACAGTACAAAGAGAACATTTCTTGTTTGCTGTTCCCAAAAAACGCAGAGCATTTAAGTGGGATACAATACATCTACACTTTCATAAAAAAAGGCCCTTTTCCAAACCACCTGTTGCTATAATCGTCTGACACCCCACTGCATCCATCAACCTTGTATGACACTCGAGCTCAAGCAAATACAAGGCCACCCGAGTTTGTGAAATGCTTTTAAGACGCTCGTCCGATAGACGCTTCCCTCTTTCTCATCTCGCATCCGTTTGATAGCAAAAGATCAAGAGAACATTTTGATCTTTCTCTCTCGTGCAGCGTGGCACGACTTCCTTTTGCATTAGTTTCCCTGGCAATGAAAAGCTGCCCACTCGCCATGCACTAAACCTATATTTAGAGTGGAGTTGTATCTCTGCCTGGAAAGGGCGAAGAGCTCCACGTGGTGATGCATGTAATTAAAGCTTTGTCATTTCCTGAATGCTTGTTTGAGCTGGGTGTTTAACACCAGTGCTCTATGGAGACTTAGAAGGAGATTGGACCGGCCTCGTGGCTCAACAATGCACCTGCAGGATTAGTCACAATTTGGGGAGGGGAGAAGGGGGGGGGGGGCTGTGATTGATCATCCCAGTTTCAAATTGGCAACAGAGAAGATGTAAAATAAAGAGGAGAGCTTCTTTCAAATTCTACTCTTTGAAGACATGTCTTGTTTTTGAATGATGTGCAACTTTAATTTGCCATCACTAGCTTATCAAAGAGCCACGGTAATGCTAGTATGATTGGACCGGTTCATTTAATCAGATTCTTTATTAAGATTTGCTTGTAGATATTAAGGCCAGGGCATGTTTATATATCTGTCTGGCATCACCTAAGCTTGTATTGACCTCATTTCACAGCTAAATATACTAGTACGCATACAAAGGTCTGCTTTAGTACAGCCTATGTTGGATACGGTGGGTCAAAGGTCTACTCATTAATGCAGAGACAGCAGGTACTAGTTTTATTCTCAGTACAATTTCAGTGAAAGGGGCAACTGAACAGTTGTGTAATGCCACCCATTACTGCCTATCAGCCGTTTTAATAGCCGTCAATGTCCCCATTCAATTATTATTTCTTTTTTGAATCAGGGCTCTCAGGCACATGTTTGTGCTTAGAGTGCACCTGTTAAAAACTGGATTACGTCATTCAAAATATAGAAATTCCTAGAGTAGAAAATAACATTTCCAGAAAACATCATAAATGATTATATATTATTCCATCTCAGCACGAACACGAAGTTAGCTAATCTTCAATTATATTCAAAACGAGAGATGAATTAATAATTCCCCCTGACATCCTGCAACAGCCATACGAAGCCTCGTGGTTGCGTCATGATTTCTGATTATTCTGACCGATGTGACATTAACATTCCTCTCTTGTCCTAAAGGTGGACTGCAGAGCGGAGAGGGTCGGTAATATTCTTCCAAAACATTTGGGATATTTTTGTCGAATATCTCATTACCTCCTGAGAGCATTTAATTAAAATAACTAAACAAATCTTTTTTTTTCTTTGTGACATCTCTGGCTGTCAGATCCAAACATTTAATTTGTCCCGCATGTCGTGGTTGGACGGGCCACCTGCTTGTCACCTGTCACCAGAGTCTTCCACAAGCTGCTCGCTCTACAGCTGTGAGTACATGCAATAGGATGTTCATTGTTTACGTTCATAGGATATTTTTGTGGCTTTGAAGTGAGGCCTAAAAAGACGGGCTGTCAGTCTTGCTAACTTGACTACTTATTTTTGCAAGAATGATGGACTTCTGGAGTTAATGTTGCTCGCTACTTTCATTGGAAACGAATCGTCGACACTGAGCTGCGTTTTTCGCTTGGATGACTTTCAAAACATTGCGTACTTTTGCGAGATTTTCAAGATAACCAACCCTCGTTTTAACCCTTGTGTTGCCTTCGGGTCAATTTGACCCGATTCAATGTTTCACCCTCCTGTCGCCTTCGGGTCAATATGACCCGATTCAATGTTTAACCCTCCTGTTACCTTTATATTTACTAACATATTTTACCCTTGAGGTCAATATGACCCCAGCTATTAAAATCTCCAGAAAATTATTAGAATTAATATTGTTTTCCAAGTTTAAGTGTGAGGTACTTTATGTTTGTTTGTTGACTCCCGAAAGAACACCGACATTAAACATTGAATCGGGTCAAATTGACCCGAAGGCGACAGGAGGGTTAAATATTGAATCGGGTCAAAATGACCCGAAGGCAACACAAGGGTTAAGGATGTTTAGCAGATTTTAAACAATTAGCATGAGGCATTTAAGGTGGAATGGCTGTGTGTCTGTCCTTTGCTTTAAAAGTTATCTGTATTTCTCAGTATAAAACACCCAGCAGGCAGTGAGTATAATCGATTAACGCATTTTAATATATTTTTAAAAGGAATGAGAACAAAACTGAAAGCTGTTAACTGTCAAGCTATCACCTAACATAGAGGAGATGACGCCCACTAAATGAAGCATTAGCAGAGGTGACAAGGAGGTATTGACGTGAGCAACTATAAATAAATGCTTCATCCCTAGAGGGTCAGAATGCTCCCTCATTCTACTTCAACTGATTGGCCTTGACAGAAACATCAACCTCATGACTAAACGTGATGTGGATTCATTACCAAAGAGAGTGAATGTATCATAGAAGATAGAAGACAGCAAAAGACCGAGACCTCAGTCTAGAGGGCTCTTGTGGACCGGCTGTACTCCCGGAAGGGCGTCACGTATAAATAAGATGGGTTTGTTTCTTGCCTAAATGCACCTTAGGAGTTGTAGTTATCGCGCCGTTTTAATGTTCAAATGTTACATGTTTACCAGAATCACATATTTTCTTTGGCAGCTGTTCATTGTTTGCACTGACGATTTAATCTGCAGAGTTCTGTGTCCATCCAAGACAAAGAGTGTCATCTTACAGTTTCTTTGGAGAACATAGACATGTAGTCTTCATAGATAAAGGAGTCTGAGAGTGGACAGGAAGATGTGTTAGTTCTCCAAAGTCTCATTAGTCACTCAAGGATATTTTCAATTCAACTCCTTTCCAAAAATACTTTCCACTTTCCAAAAGGACGGGAGGGTCAACAAATAAAGTACAGAGGTTTTTATCTCGCTGTCGAAATCCTGGAGACACACAAAAGCTTTTGCTGCATTTGAGAAGCGAAAGCAATGTTTTCTCACACTTGTTTGAGAGAGAAATCCTCTTGCTAACCATCCAAATGTTTCGTCCACTCCAGATTCTAAGAAAACGAATCCCAGAGATCACCCTCTCACTACCAGAGATAAATACGTAAGGCCTCTTTAAAGATGTTCAATCTCGTGCTCCGGGTTTTCAAAGTTAGTCTCAAGGGTGGTAATTAAGACCCCACGAGCACCGCCGAGACGGGAAACAAGAGGCTTCACTGTGGCTCCAACAGGTGTGAGCGCCTGGAAAAGACGTGCTAATAACAGGTTGCGTGAGCGAACGGCCCAATTCAGCCGCTCTGCTGATTTAACATGGCGGGCAGAGGTGGAGGCAGTCGGCATGAATCACCCCGAGAGATGCAGAGGACAGAGTGGAAGGACGTGCGATTGCATCTAAATGCAGCCGTTCGTCAAATGCCTCTCATGCCGTCACAGGTGTGACTCATCCAGCGGTGTCATGCGATTCATAACCGGTGACACATCCGACGTCCAAATAAACAAACAAACAAACAGGTGGGCCCTGTACGCAGAGGGAAACACATAATTACGCCTTCAGATTCCAGATCAATGACTACATACGTATTAAGTTGACTAATCAGAAATGATGCCTTCAGGTTTTATTATTACTATTGAGCAAGTGCAATCACCGGCATGCTTCTAATTTGCAACTATTTTACAAAGACATGGGTGGCACATTCCCATGTCGCCATGCTGCAAACGAGTTTAAGAGACCAACATACTGAATGATTACGAGAGCACAGATTGATTGGCTGCTGATTGAAATCAGAAGGTTTTCAGCTAATCGGCCGATCAGTCTCACATTTCAGGTTTTTTTTAAGTAATAAGTGGAATCAGCCTTTTTTATATTCTAATGATTTCCCATCATGCTGCCCAGAACTTTAATGGAGACTGCATTGACTTGCATTATGGTACGTTTATGCTTTACTCAATAAAATTTGTTTTTTGAAGGTAAATCATGATGCGAATATGATACACATTTAAATTTGATCTTGTAAAATCTTGATGTAGAATTGTATAATTAAAACTATAATGCTTTTTTAAAATTAGAATACAAAACTCTATGTATTTCCTCATCATTTCAATAGTGCTTTCATGCAAATAAGCTCTATAGATGACAAAAACAAAGTAGAAAGATAACATACATATTTTGACAGTTTAGACTGACTTCAAGACGGTTAAAAATGTATTTTGGGATGGTGGGGAAAAAAGTTATTCTTAAGACTTGAGCGGCCAAGAACATTTCAATCAGTGCATCCCTAATAATCACTGCAGCTGTTTATCAGTATTAAACAGTCAATCCACACTGGAGCTCTTTGTCCTTCACGAGTCCAGCTACCACCATTTTCCTGATAATGATTTGACAGTGCGACCGAAAGCTGGAAACATCAAATTAACTTCTTTTTTTTTTAAAGGAGAAGTTGTTAAAGCATTTTAAAAAGCTATCAGTCAATGCCGCCATTTATTATCAAGAGTGAATCTCAGTGTTGGATCATCTAGATTATTCTTTTCCTCGACCTGATGTTGAAGCTGTACGTACGTGACTCTCTCACAACTCTATTTATGGTAAAGTCGTGATTTTTCAGCTCTTGGAGATGCATCACATCCCCACGCCGGTGTGTTAGTCCAAAGCCTGTGCCAACAGCAGCCGGCACATGCGTGATGTCAGCGTTGCTTTTAAATTGATTTTTCTTCTTCTTTCATGAATGAACAGCCGGAGCTCCGACACTCCAGTGATGACTCGTGTTTTTTGACCAGCGTCCTCACAATGTGTTGCCTTCAGGAAGCTGTTTGGCAACTGCATCACTTTGTACTATTATAGAGCTTCCCCCGCGATACATGAACAATAGTGACGCACACACTCCGTAACTCGAAATGACTCACTCACTGGCCCTGTGAGCCGGACAATCCTTCGCAATACATTTGATTTGCCCACACTTTACATGAGTAATATCACTAAATACCAGCAGGAACATGATCCAAGAGCTGCAATCTTCTTCTTGATAGAAAGAATTATGGTATTTTTGTCTGTACTCTGCCTACTAACTGATGTTAGACAGTGCAGTGAGCCAATCGTGGCCCCGACAAGCGATCCAAAGATGATTACACAGGATGATTACCTATCAGAAAAGTCTATATTCTGATAAAACAACTGTAAAGATGTTTTTAAATTTTTCATTATTTTATGTAAGGAATTGTGGAACGGTTGAATATGCGAAGCAGGGAAGTCAAGCATGGGTAAACAACGTCCTCTGCATGTCATCGCTGCATCACAAGGCCTGCTGCATCACGAGGCCTGCTGCATCACGAGGCCTGCTGCATCACAGCCATCACTTAAAGGGAAGATGAGAGTTTTTTGCACTTTTGTGTCTCTTCATCACACCCCGGTACATGAAAGCCTTTATGATGAAGCTCATGAATAACCATTTTTATGGGAATTAACTCCAAACAGGCTCTAGAAACTACATGTCACGACAACATGTATACATGTATGAATGGAAACAGAGGGTATGTTAAAAACGCACACATCACATTACCTCAAATGAAAATGTACGTTCAATTCGGTACGAATATTTGAGACAAAATTCATATTTGACACCAACTGTGCTAAATGTGGCACTCAGAGTGACTTCCTCTTACACACATGCCTTTCAGCACTGTGATGAAGCAACAACAAAAATACTTGAAAATGGATTTCAAGAACCTGCAATTATCACGTCTTTTTTTTCAACAACGATTTCTCTCTTTCGAAATATTGGGAAAACAAAATAATTTTTGGGCATTAGTTGAAATCACTTGGAAGTTGAGGGTGCGGTTTAGTATCACAGTAATTTTTGATCGTCTGTTAGTGTTATCATATCTACCAGAGTGACGATGCATTCCAGTAGTGACGTTGTGGACTCAAGAACTTACTCTCAGAGGGTTGCAATGAGGCGCTGACACGATGCATGGCGACATCAAATCTTTATAAGGCCAGAGGGATTTGGGCTTGAATACTTGCAGGAGATTGATGCTCCGTCGGCTAGGCGACGGCTGCTTTATACCTCTGGCTGCCACCAACTCCCACCTCAATTTGAAGGAGGTTGGAAATAAGCCCAAACATCGCTGTCTCCGGGGCAATCTTAAGACATTCAGAGAGCCGGAGCCAGAGCATTTCTCTGAGCTGGCATCCTGTGTGTGTTTATAGTACGGCAACACATCGGCGTCTGTTTGCCAGAAAGAAACCACCTGTTAACGCATCAAAAAAAGAAAAAGGCCTTAAATATGATTTTTATAGTTTTAGATTCTAATCGGACCTGTGAATTTAATTTAATAAAGTGCTGTGTCATATAATTGACCTCTTGGGTTTAATCATGATTATTACTTGAGTACCCAATTATCTGCCTAATTAACAATATAACAAAGTATTATATTAATGACATCACTTTTTGAAGTGTTTAATGTGGATATAAATAAACTAATCAATAATGAAAATACTAAATACTTTCGTTTTTAACAACGGGTTGTATTTTCATGATTTCATCATCTGCAAAGCACAGCGGTCAAGAAATCCAGAGGAGAACAGAGTATTTGTACATCAAATGGAAATAATCAAGTATTTAAAAACAACCCACTGCTACCTGAATCCATGACCACTGCAATAATGTGCTCTTGTTGTTTTAACCAAGTTCATCCCATCATAAAAACAAAAGTTTGATATAAACGGAGGTTAACTGCACTGAAACAGGATAACAACTCAAATGTGTTACATTTCATAAATGTGGAAAATAAATTAAGCAGGCAGGAGTGAAAATATGTGTTAGATCTCCCATGGTACTTAACAACAGGCGTACTGTAATTTAAATCTCATTAAAGAAAATCATTAATAATTAAAAAGACCCATGTTCGACTACATCACGCAGGCTCATGAGAGCCATTGTGTTGCATACTATGGAGTTGAATACACACTGAGGCATTATGGGAAAGTCAGAAATCATGGCTGAATCAAGAAAAGCCACATTGTGTTTTAGCCTCCATGGTAACACATTTACATGCGGGAATTCGAATCAATCACCGGTTTATTTTCATCTTTAAAGTCGTAAATGTGTTCATACTGTTTATTCCGCTGGGTGAGAATCAACTAATTAAACCACAGATGGAAAAGATTGTAACCAAGGAGTCGACTGCCAGCTTTTTCCCTTTAAAATAGTGTTTGTTTCTGCTGTAACATAAAGAAATTATGTGAACAGAAAAAGTAAACGCAGTTAAATAAATGCAAATAAAGGTAAAGACTAACAAGTCCCAAGTCAAGACCCAAGTCAAATCCTAATCTTTGAGTTTAGAGTCCTAAACAAGTCCTAATGCACCTTGTAACAGTTGTAATTTTCCACCCACCTGATTTGCATACCGCAATACACCTGCATGACATTAATTCAAATACAAATATCCTTTTGGACAACTGAACCGCGCATTCGCGATCAGAGTTGAAAGTGTTGCTGGAAACTGTCAATCATTGTGCAGCGTTCACATGATTCTCTAGTCTCTGCTGGGTACTAATGAGCAGACAAGCACCCCCCCCCTCAGTGAGCCTGCGGCCGCGGCTCCTGGTGCAGACACTCACACGGTTCCAACTCATGTGCATCACCATGAAGTGCATTTCAATCCCAAATTGGATTACAGAGCAGTAGTAGGTGCATAACCTGAATCAACATCCATTAGCAGCTTGTCGACAAATTAACGTGAGAGTTTTGGGAACATCGTGTTCCCCCGGTGCAACATGGGTAGTCAATCGATGCACTGGTATGTCATGACGGTGTCAAGTATAGTTTCATCATTGCAGTGGGCGCCTTGAGGCTGGATGAGAGGGGGGGGGGGGGGCATCTACAGTCTGAGTGACAATCAAAACCCCCATAGGGGAGAGAAATGTCTAAATACCTTAGTCAAACATATTGTGTGTTTCAGTGCAGTTTAGTGTCTCACTGTTGGTAAAGTGAGTCTTTTCCATTGAAAAAGTCAGTCTGAATGTTTTCAAATACATGAACTCAGACAAAGATAATAATCTTTGTATGCAGATACAATACATTTGGACTTTCTGGAATTAAGTGCCTTCCAATTTGTTCAAAATCAAATATAACGACATGAAGTACAGAATCTAGGCTTCCGAAGTTAATCTTGATCATTTATTGAATACAAATGTATTGCATGCATACACATTCAGTTATGTAATGTACTTTTTTGTGTGTAATAAAAGTGTTTGCTTCAAACTGTTTCTCTAGTGCCACCTAGTGGAAATAACATGTTAGTGCTACACACTTTGACTTTCATATGACCGACAGCAGGACGGTATTTTAAGAACTACAATGGAAAAAAAGTGAAATACTAGATATTCATGGTCATGAACTCTAAAACAATTTCAAAGATTTAAATAATTTTGAATCCAAACATAAGGTTCAGAACATGAAACAATTGATAAATCATAAAGAATTGGCCATGTGGGATGTGAGGATGCTTGCAACATACATAAATCAAATAAACTATGTTTATCTAGTGGCCTATCATTTGCTGCAGATTCCTTATTTATTTATTCATTTACTTCAGACTCATGAGTGCATATAGCAACAAACACAAACACAATATATATAATACCCAGCTATAATGATTGCAGTTAAAAAGTCACTTGTGGTTATTAAGAACATACAGACGCTTGTTCCAATGTTTCCAGAAACAAGAAAAATACTTCGTATCACTCTGTGTTGGCTCAGTTAAAGCTTTTATAATCACATTTCCTGAGTCATTTTATCGACATTTAAATGTATATATAAAATTCCTCAATACAGCGTGGGAAGTTGGAATATTACGAGTCAGAAACATATGACTTGAGCAAAATTCTGAAAGCATCACTAAATGCCACCTGAATCTTTTTCATTGTTGTTTTATTATAACTGCACCACAGGTGGGAGGAGTCGAGTACACTCAAAAAAACGATTCAAGCCCTTCTTTGAGGTGACACATTTAAATATTGTTTGATACATTTAAATAAATCAATTACAAAACGAAGATATTTATATTGAATGGGTGTAACACAAAATGTAGGAATACTTTCATTTATTAGATTTATTTAGGTTAGATGGTGTGCATATCAACTCAAAATAAATGTGTTTCATTGAGGACTACCCTTTGCGCATGCGCCAGCTGAAAATCAGTTGTTTGCATGAGGTGAAAACACTTTCAGGGCTGTACGGTGGTGTAGTGGCTAGCACCGTCGCCTCAAAGCCAAAGGTCTGTGGGTTCAATTCCCAGTAGGGGCGTTCCTTCTGTGTGTAGTTTGCATATTTTTTTAGTTAGTTAGTTTATATTTTGAGTTGGACAAACACAAATTAATTTAATTTAATGAACATCGTTATTTTATTTTAGATGTATTTGATACAAATGAGTTGGACTAACTTAATTACATTTTATTGCACTGATGTGCTAAATTTGAGTTGGAGTTGCATATAATTATTGGATGGAAAACCTGCCAACAATTTAATTGAGTTCATCCAATGAGTCATTTCTTTGAGTGTAGGCTGTATGGAGAGCAGTTTTAAGATCTTCTGTATATGACATTTACGTGCCAGCTTTACTATATTGGCTTTTGCATAAAGTTTCCAACACTGCCGCTGCACATCGTCGTCATCACTTAGGTCGTTCCTGATGACCCAAATCTCAAAGTGCACCACATTAAGCTCCTGGTCTCCCATACAGGGAATGTAGCTTCTGATCCTCCTTGGTTTTAGCTATCATTATAACACTATTTTTAAAGTTGAATGTGATATCATAGTGCACACCATACCTCTTTTTCCCAACCAAACATCCTGTATTACACTCTTTTAACGTTTTTAGAAAGGTCATCCATTAAAAAGAGCAGGTGCCAGTATTCATCTTGTCTGGCGCCATTGGTCACTAGGAAGGGTGCAGATACACGTGCAATTTGACAAACAATTTAGAATGATTTATTCGATCAAAAACTTGTGATGCATCCAGTGTTGTGCACCGACAGATATGCTAGAGAGGTTCATGTCATTTATGTTCGCTTTCTCTCATTCAGGCTTCCTGATTGTTTTCACCTGTCATCACACCTGTCTCCTATGCTCATCAGTGTCAGCCCCGCCCCTGATTGGTCCCACCTGTGTCTTGTTACCATGTGCTTAAATTCCCCTGTCTCCCAGTGTTCCTTGTCAGTTCGTCTGGTCTTTTGCCATGATCAGGTCGGGTTATGTTATGCTCTTGAAAAGTTTTGATCCTCACTACGTGGCGCTTTCATTTGTTCACTGCAGAACCGAAAAATAAAGTACTTACAAATACTTTATCTCTGTCTCCCGGCTCGTGCAATTGGGTCCTACTTCCTAAGTGTCTGAGGTCGTAACAGAACGAACTGACCACATTATGGACCCAGCCGACCCAAGAACGCTTCACGCCGCTCTGTCGGTACAGGGCGTGACGATTTTTCATCACGAGGAAAAACTGGACAAAGTCAGCCGGGAAATACAAGAGCTGAGAGGACGCCAGGCTGGGGTTCAGGAAGAATTATCTACACAGATGCAACAACTGGTTGCCCAAATGAATAATTTTTTCACTCATCAACAGACTGCTCCTCCGGTGACGTCATCCACAGCTGAGAATTTGCCTATCAATACTCCAGCTGACGACCCAGGTCAGGCTGTTTCCTCCCCATTACGGCTGGCTCTTCCGGAGAGATTTTCCGGAGACTCTTCGAATTGCAGAGCCTTTCTGGTACAGTGTGATCTGCATTTTCAACACAACCCAGCAGCTTTTTATCTGAGCATGGTAAAGTGGCGTTTATTGTGTCTCATTTAACGGGAAGAGCTGCAGCCTGGGCTACTGCAGAATGGTCTAGAGACACCGAACTATGTTACTCATTGGCCGATTTCATAGAGACTATGAGGCGCATTTTGACCACTCATCGCCTGCTACGGAGGCCAGCAGAAGACTGTTTCAAATACGTCAGCTCAACCGTCAGGTGGTTGATTATGCCATCGAGTTTCGTACAGCAGCATCGGACAGCGGATGGAATGTTCCGGCTCTTCGTGACGCCTTCATGACAGGACTTTCGGAACCGATAAAGGACCAGCTGGCTCCACTGGAGACACCCCGGATCTGGAATCCTCATCGCTGTGGCCATCCGGATCGATAACCGTCTTGGGAAAGAGAGAGGAGCGTCGACGCAACCGAGATGTTATTCCCAGCTTCCAGAATTCGCCTCGGAGGGTCGCCGCCAGCGGAGGATTTCCAGCTCATGTTACCGGACCATCAGAGGACTACACTTCCGAATGACTCCGGTGAACCCATGCAGCTTGGAAGAACCAGGCTTTCTCTGGAGGAGAGGCAGCGCCGTCTGGGAGGTTGCTGTTTCTACTGCGGCCAGCCGGGTCATCAACTCGCCGTGCCGGGAAAGATCGTGCTCACCAGTCAAAAGGAGAGCGCTGGTGAGCAAGTTTCCCGCAGACTTCCCTCCTCGACCTGTTACTCAGGTAGACATTTGTATTAACAATCAGACCATTGACCAGGGTGTGTTAATAGACTCAGGGGCTGACGAAAGCCTTATAGACTGGGGCCTAGTCAAACAGCTAAAGATAAAAACTGTCCCGCTATCTCATCCTGTTAGTGCCAGTGCCTTAGACGGCCGCTTGTTGTTCACAGTTACCCATTGCACTGAGCCCATACGGATTACTATAAATAAGGACCATACCGAGAGCATGCAATTTCATATTTTTGAGTCGAATCAGTACCCGATTATTTTGGGGTTTCCTTGGCTGAAGATCCACAATCCTCACATAGACTGGCCTTCAGGAAAGTTAAGGAATGGGGAGAGGATTGTAAGGGCAGGTGTAAACTTTCGCAACCTGTTAATGCACCAACAGACTCTAGTAGGATCATTATAGATCACCCTGACTATCCTGATCTACAGAAGGTACCTTCCTGTTACCATGATTTAAAAGAAGCTTTTAACAAGTCTAAAGCCTTGTCGCTACCTCCTCACCGAGATTTTGACTATCCCATTGATCTCGTCGGAGCCCCCATTCCCAAGGGAGACTTTACTCGATTTCGAGACCTGAGAGAACAGCAATGGATGAATACATCTCCTCTTCACTCAAATCAGGGATTATCCGTCCTTCATCGTCTCCAGCCGGGCGGGATTCTTTGTGGAAAGAAAGACGGGTCTCTGAGACCTTGCATAGACTACAGTCCACTAAATGACATTACGGTGAAGAACCGCTATCCTCTGCCACTCATGTCATCTGCTTTTGAACTGCTTCAAACGGCCAAGATATTCACCAAGTTGGATTTAAGAAATGCATATCACTTGGTTAGAATAAAACAAGGGGATGAGTGGAAGACTGGATTCAACACTCAGAATGGTCACTATGAGTACTTGGTAATGCCTTTTGGACTGTGCAATGCACCGCTGTTTTCAAGCTTTTGTGAATGAGGTTTTATGGAATTCTTGAATATTTCAGTGTTTGTGTATCTGGATGACATACTGATTTTCTCCCCAGACGCTAAATCTCACGTTAACCATGTCCGCCAAGTTTTGCAGAAACTACTGGATAATCAGCTATATGTCAAGGCAGAGAAGTGCGAGTTCCACACAGAAGAGGTGTCTTTCTTAGGATACATAGTCTCACCTAATCATATCCAAATGGATCCTGCGAAAGTCAGTGCAGTATCCCAGTGGCCACACCAGACTCCAGGAAAAAGGTTCAGCAGTTCCTAGGATTTGCTAACTTCTATAGGAAGTTTATTAGGAATTTCAGTTCTGTTGCTGCTCCTCTGCATGTTCTGACTTCTCCTAAGGTTCCCTTCAAGTGGACCCCCCAGGCGGATCTTGCTTTTAAACTTCTCAGAGATAGATTCACATCAGCTCCCATACTCACCATTCCAGATCCCCAGCGCCAGTTTATGGTCGAGGTGGATGCTTCCAATGAGGGAATTGGAGGAGTACTGTCTCAACGTTCTGCAGAAGACAACAAGATGCATCCATGTGCTTACCTGTCGCGGAAGTTGACAACGGCAGAGCGGAATTATGACGTGGGAAACAAGGAATTGTTAGCTGTAAAAGCTGCCCTCGAGGAATGGAGACACTGGCTAGAGGGTGCAGAGCAACCGTTTTTAGTCTGGACAGATCACAAGAATCTAGAATATATAAGAAAGGCTAAGCGTCTCAACTCCCGTCAGGCCAGGTGGACACTTTTCTTTAGTAGATTCAACTTCACACTCTCTTTTCGTCCCGGGTCTCAGAATCAAAACCCGATGCTTTGTCTCGTCTTTACGATCCCGAACCACTTGCGGTAGAGCCCAAGACCATCCTTCCACTTAACCGGGTGATCGGAGCCTTTTCCTGGCAAGTGGAGTCAGACGTTAAAGAGGCAAATGTCATGAATCCAGCGCCTAGCGAGTGTCCCAACAATCTGCTGTTTGTTCCTGAGGCTCTTCACTCCAAGGTCATCCACTGGGCTCACTCATCTGTGCTTTCGTGCCATCCGGGAGTAGCAAGAACAATGTTCAGGATTCAACAACGTTTCTGGTGGCCATCCATGAAGAAAAATGTGGCCGAGTATGTAGCGGCTTGTCCGGTGTGTGCGTGTAATAAGACCTCATCTCAAGTTAAGATGGGCTTGCTCCAGCCGCTGCCGATTCCCCATCGTCCTTGGTCACACATTTCGATGGATTTTGTGACAGGATTTCCCTCATCCAGAGGCAAGACTACGGTTCTAACAGTGGTTGATCGATTTTCAAAGATGGCTCACTTCATCCCATTGACCAAGCTTCCCTCTGCCAAAGTCACCGCAGAGGTCATGATGAATCACGTGTTCAGGATCCATGGATTCCCTAATGACATTGTTTCCGACAGGGGTCCACAATTCATTTCCGCCTTCTGGAAAGAGTTTTGTCGACTCATAGGTGCCACCGTCAGCCTGTCATCAGGATATCACCCTCAGTCAAATGGACAGTCGGAGCGTCTGAACCAAGAACTAGAGACTACGCTACGTTGTCTCGTCTCCCGGAACCAGACCACCTGGAGTGACCACCTCACATGGGTCGAGGTTGCCCACAATACCCTTCCTACGGCGGCCACAGGTCTCTCTCCATTCCATTGTGTCAATGGTTTCCAGCCTCCACTTTTCCCTAACAACGAGGAAGAGGTGAGGGTTCCATCGGCACATGCCATGATCAGACGTTGTCGCAGAGTTTGGGCTGGTGCTCGCCAGTCTCTTCTCCAGTTCAGCTCGGATGAAGGCTGTTGCGGACGTTCATCGCAGGGTCGCTCCTCCTACAGTCCAGGCCAAAGGTTTGGCTCTCTACCAAAGACTTACCACTCCATGTCGCCTCAAAGAAACTGGCTCCGAGATTTGTGGGTCCGTTTCCAGTGTCCAGAGTCATCAACCCGGCGTCGACGCTTGCAACTCCCAGGACCTTGAGAGTGCACCCAACGTTTCACGTTAGTAAGATCAAGCCGGTGTGTGAGAGCACACTTGTTCCCGCCTCAAGCCCCTCCACCGCCCCAGTTCTTTGAAGGGGTGGCGTTTACAAGGTCCGTAAGCTACTGGAGGTCCGTAATAGGGGAGGGCAAGCAATTCCTGGTAGACTGGAAGGGTTACGGTCCTGAGGCTAGAAGCTGGATAGCTGCTTCATTTATCGTAGACAAGACTCTTATCCACGACTTTTACAATCAGCCTGGGCCATCAGGAGTTGGCCCTAGAGGGGGGGGTACTGTTGTGCACCGACAGATATGCTAGAGAGGTTCATGTCATTTATGTTCGCTTTCTCTCATTCAGGCTTCCTGATTGTTTTCACCTGTCATCACACCTGTCTCCTATGCTCATCAGTGTCAGCCCCGCCCCTGATTGGTCCCACCTGTGTCTTGTTACCATGTGCTTAAATTACCCTGTCTCCCAGTGTTCCTTGTCAGTTCGTCTGGTCTTTTGCCATGATCAGGTCGGGTTATGTTATGCTCTTGAAAAGTTTTTGATCCCTCACTACGTGAGCGCTTTCATTTTGTTCACTGCAGAACCGAAAAATAAAGTACTTACAAATACTTTATCTCTGTCTCCCGGGTCGTGCAATTGGGTCCTACTTCCTAAGTGTCTGAGGTCGTAACATCCAGTAAACACGTGTGGTTATATCTCCGGTATTTACGAACAACTTCCTTCAGTGCATATATACTGTATAAGTCCTATGTTTACTTGTAAAACCAGATGTCAGCGGCATCTTAATGGCTACCTTAACTTCTTTCCAGAAATCAAAGACATTATTCTGTAGAAACTTTTTTGGCCATGGAGTTTGTCCTCGTGGCCTAGCACAGCATATTGAAATATGTATTGTGTTCACACGCTGGACCATGTCTTGCTTTAAGATTCCTTATTGAATTGATGAAAACAAATATTGAATAAAATCCGATGAAGGAAGTTTGATTTGAATCATTGTTTACCAGCCAGAGAGCAGTGTGTGCATTGAGGGCAAACACAGCCATAACTTAGCCATTAATGATCCAACCGATGTTGAGTTTCAGATCAATTATTTGAATTATCTCCTAATTATTCCATTCAAAGTCTGAGGTTTGATTTTTTTTCTGTTATTGCAAGAGAAAGAAATGGAAACCCGAGTCTTGCTAATTACGGTTGCATCAATCCCCACTTTGCTGCTCACTCTGCGGGCTCTTCGGGTCGCGACCTGTCGGTCAACAGTTGGGGCTTTTTTGATAGAAATACCAGAGGTCTAAATTAGTCTCCTCAAAAAGTCACCTGTTCGTAACACAGCTGTTCCTACGTGACGTAATTCAATGAAGTATACCAACAACAACAAAAACAAAAACAACAATACAAAGTTAACATTTCTATTTTGAGAGCTGCACCCTTTTTCAAAAACGATGACACGTTTGCAGAGGTTTATTGGGTATAAATAGAAGAGCAGAGTAAACTGCATTCCTTGAGTGAGAATGACATGGATTTCAAAAGTGGGCGTCAAAAATATTACATTTTGTTTTAAAGACTTTTAAACTCTTTGATCACACATTTGAGAAAATATGACAACACCACCACACATCCGGTTTAATAAAGTCTCCAACGAAACCACGAGTGAACACCGACAACATTAAGAGCAATCAGATATTTCAAGATGTTATGGATTAACTTTCATGATTTCCGTCACACACACAAACACACACACACACACACACACACATGTTGCCATGACGTAAGTGTTGTGATATACAGTCCAGTTGCGCCTGAGCTCACTTCCAGGAGCCGGACTTGCCCTTGGCCCCGCGGGAAGTCTTGGATGCTTTGGAGCCCCTCTGGTGGTCGCTGACTCGGTTCCGCAGCACGTAGATGTCGTACTTCTGCCTCTTCAGCTTCTCGGCCATCTCAAACTTCTGCGCGTGCAGCTGGTGGAGCCACTGCCACAGCCCCTGCGCCTTGTCCGCCAGCTTCTCCTGGTTCAGGTGGTCGATGTTGAGCGGCTTCCGGCGCTCCATCAGCGCCTTCTTCTTCTCCTCGCGCGCGGTCAGCTTCTTGCCCTTCTTCTGGTCCACCTTCTGCAGGTATCCGCCGAACGACTTGTTGGTGAAGGTCTTCTTCTTCTTCGCCTCCTCGTCCGCGCGCAACTTCGCCGACTCCTCCTCGCGCCTCGCCCTCTCCTCGGCCAGACGCGTTTGGCGCTCGCGCTCCTGCTCGGCGCGCACGCGCTGCTGCTCCGCTCGGTCGGAGCGGCGGTTCTCGATGCGGCTGCGCAGCGCCACCAGCTCTTCCTCCTCCTTGTGGCGCGTGGAGAAGTGCGACTCGATCAGCGTCTGTAGGTCGTTGAAATCCTTCTCCAGGCGCTTCCGGTGCAGGTCGTCGAAATCCACCTTCTCGCCATCGGGGAGCTTCGGAGGAGCGATATTTGGCACATAAATGGTCTTGGGCCGCCACTTGGAGTCCTCCTCCTCTACCTGCTTTTCTGTCTTCTCCTCTTCCTCCTCCTCTGGCTCCTGCTCCTCTTCATTTTCTTCCTCTTCTTCTTCCTCCTGCTCGTACTCCTCCACTATTTCCTCAGTGTCTGACATGATGGACATAAAGCTGGGAAGAGATGACTTGGGCCAGCAGCTTGAGGGGGTTTTAAGGGGTTTGCCATTTCTACCATGTGACCTCCGAGGTCTCCAGAGTGGGGGTCAGCAGCAGGGTGGACGTTGAGACAGATGGAGTATATAGTCTATTTTCTCCTCACCAAACCTTAACCCTCCCCCCTCCTGGTCTGACCCTGCAGAGCCTCCTCATTCCTTTGTAAGGGCAAGATGATGAGAGACTATTTCAGATACACAACAGATGCACACACACACACACACACACACATACACACACTCGTGTTTTCCAGTCCCACGTAGCAAACACGCAGTGTCTCCCGGAAACAAATGACACCCATACTTGTAAAAAGGCCCTATGAGGCCTCTGACGCTGAGAGGAGACAGTGACGTGGAGGCTGAGGATGAATGGAGAACGACGCACTTCAACTATAGTCTGCAGATATTTCACGCGGTGCAGTTTGGGGTACTTGCTAATCCGCCGTGATGGTTTAAAAGCCACCGGGTGCTTGGAGGAGTTCCATTAGAGCACATTGCGATCTCTTTAAGTGCATCAGAGCCGGTGAGGATTTTAGTTACGGGAAGTTACAGCTGTCACATTCTCCAAAATGAGCCAGTGCCTTGACAAAGTAACAAAGTAACATGTTATATATGTGGTTCAAAGAAACAACCTTATAAAGAGGATATTTGTCTTAATTATGTGTCTGTTTTATGTCTGTCTGTGTTTATATATATATATATATATACAAATGTCTCTATATATATATACAGACATAAAACAGACAAATAATATATATATAAATATATATATAAATAAATAATATATTTTTATATATATAAAGTTTTTGTTTTAGCAATCAGTCAGTGAATGTAAATATTGGTATTTGTGTTGTAGATGAGGTGCACATTATCTCCAGGGGGTTCGGTTCCAGTCTTAAAATACGTCCTCTGGGAATCCGAGTGAGGATGGGTTAATTGTGGCCTTCAAAGACGTCCCTTGTCTCGGCCCAGAGTGGACTGAACCCCATGGAACATGCCAATGCACAACAGCAGGTGGTCCCAATAAACTTGGTTGCTGGTGGCGGGGGACAACTGTGTCCATCAGCGAAGAGAGGCAACAAAGGCTATAAATACAGCCACATCCTGTTGCTGTTTAACGCAGTCCGCAATAAACAAATAGAGTGATGCAGGGAAACGAAATGCACATTTAAAAACAAAAAAGTGCTGCAGAAGTTGACGTCTCCATCAAGATGAAGAAATGATTAGAAAACAAAATGGGGAAATCTACAATAGGATCTGATAAATAAACAATGTAAGAGTACTTTACAGTATATTTGGTATTTAAGTGTCAATCTTTGTAGTAAATTCAACCTTTTATTAAATTGTAAATGGCAAATGGACTTTTATTTGTGTAGCGCTTCTCGACATATCAGACTTCATTGACACATTCATACACTGATGATTTGGGGTCAAGTGTCGTGCCCACAACGACTGGATGAGCGGGGGATCAAACCCTCAACAACCCACTCCATCACTGAGGCCCAACACAGGAAGTCTGTGTTTCATGGAAAGAACCAGTTCTGCTCAGACATGCAGGCAACATGGGGAAACAGGGACCTCATCTGGTCAATACTTGCAGAACAGTGAAGTTTATTTCCACCAGTTTACAGAAAACGTGTAAAATATGTAATGTGGCACTGAAAACTAAGTCTGGAGACGTTCATTTGAGTTCTGTTAGTTGTGTTGATGAGTTTTCTTAAATATATCCGCTCCATTCATATTGGCATAAATAAGTATTAGGCTACTTATTATTTAGGTTTGGGAACTTTATTTTGCATTTATAATGTTGTTTCACAAACAATCTCAAAATTAACCTCCAACGTTTACCCTCCAGAACATTCATATGTAATAAATTCTTTAAAATGTAAAATTAAATTATAATATGGGGAGAAATGCTGCTTGGAGCCTACTTTTTTTATTTCTACGCCCACACAACCTAGTTGTGAAAGTCAGATTGAACTGTAATTGTATTTATTTTATATTTACAAACCAAAATAAACTGATTCTTCCAATTTGATTGAAAATACATTTTGGAAAAAAGTTCCGCATTGAAGAATCATTTTTGAACACCACTTTTGGCTCCCGCTGCTTTCCTCACAGACGCCGCTTCAAACGTAAAATGGAGGTAGAAGAACTGTCGCAAAACCTACCACAAAGCAGGTCTGAAGTGTCGTGCAATAGCCCCTGATCTTCGGCGCGTGAAACCCCGTTCGTTCTCTCCGTACGGCACCCTAGCTGAAGACGGTATGTTTGTCAGCCCGATCCGAATATAGAGTAGAAAGTATACGTATTCACTGGTTTCTAGAATAACGCTGGTTGTTTGTGTGCTTCAGAAACATGCCAGCCAAAGGTCCTTTGCAGTCGGTCCAGGTCTTCGGACGTAAAGTAAGTAAAATAAAGAGTGTATTCCACATGTGATGTTGCTAAAGTAGCTAACGTGGTGCGTTGGTGTGTCGCTTTAACACCGTGTTACGGAGGCCTGTGTTTCTGTAGACGTGACGAAAAATTGGGTGAAGCTCTATTAATGTTGTACGTGACCATAAAGCACATGTGAGATCATGATGTGTTTGCTGGATTAAGAACCGGCCGGTTTAGCTACCTAGCGTCACCGGATCGGAGCTGTGGTTTATAGCTAGCCTGGTAGCTCGCACTGATTGTGCTATAGCTACTCTAACATGTCACCGTTAATTTAACTACAAGTCTACAAACAAAACAACACATTTTGACTTAATTTACAAACCCAGCAACCCAAATACATCGACGTCACGTGGCTTGTTCACCTCTTAAACCTAATGTGTGTATTGTAACGGGACGCTACGAGGGTTTTAACGTAATACACGTGCAGGTTAACCGCTACATGCATTTAACTTGCAGTTGTCTTTAACGTGATCTGACGCCTTTCTCATAGAAAACCGCCACAGCAGTTGCTCACTGCAAGAGGGGCAATGGCCTGATCAAGGTGAACGGCAGACCCCTGGACATGATCGAGCCTGCCACCCTCCAGTACAAGGTGAGACCCGATGAGAGGGTTAACCTCAGGGTACACATGGCTGATGGAGAGCAACGCATTCAACATGATGGGGACAGGTCCATGAGCAAAGCAGCATGACATGGGTGCCAGTTGTGACCTGTACCCAACACGATGCATGTTAAGAATATACAAAGTGGTCTTTTTTTGCCTTTGGCCTAGCAACAATTTATTATTTGTATTGTAGATGATGGCATAAGTCCTGCAGTCCTTTGACTCTCGTAGGGATATTATATTGCTACAGAACACAGCATATTTTTTTAAGCAGCTTGTACTTTTAGTATTCTGCAAAATCACACATTCACACAGATCCTGGTCAATATGATTGTTTATCTTTTTTCTTTCTTAAATACATGGTTATAAATGATGTGTTCTTGTAGCTCCTGGAGCCAGTGCTGTTGCTGGGCAAGGAGCGTTTTGCTGGAGTTGACATCAGAGTCAGAGTGAAGGGTGGTGGACGTGTGGCACAGATCTATGGTAAAGCAGGGGTTATTATTTTTCTCAATGATTTGCTTGTCCCTTCATATTTATCCATCTTCAAAAAGTGTGACGATTTTCTGACATTTAATGTTGTTGTCTTCCAGCTATCCGTCAGGCCATCTCCAAATCCCTGGTTGCCTACTACCAGAAGTGTGAGTATTACATTGATTGCTGTTATGGTTTCAACCAAATCGAGCGTGGAAACGCATTTTTTGTTGTTTTATTTTTTATTTTACAGAACATTTTATTTCAGGTTGGCATATTTCTATTTGTGTAAACATGCTTTGCAAAAAAAGTGGTCCCCTGTAAGGTGATACGTTCACTAATAGTATCATTCATACATGGACATAAACTGATGCCACAGATCTGAGGACATCCTGGAGAGCTTAAAGTTTGTTAAATCAGGATATTTAAAATATGACTCGGGATATATTTCTAAAGCTTCATCATCAAAATTCACTTACAAAACCATCACGTCTCGGTTTGTGCTGTATTAAAGGTTTCAGCTGTGCTGAGCTTTAATGTTGAATCACAGGGAAGTTGTTTTGCATGTCATTTCAACACCACGGTGGGGACAGAAATCACTTCATTGATTGGTAGTCACGTTGTGTGTGTGTGGAACTTGAGCTGTCAATTTGTATCTTCATTAGTTTATTTTGTCATGTTTTTTGAGCAAATGACAAACAGTAGAAACTGACTTTGTTGTTCTAATATAAACCATCTGATCAGGGGATGCTTTCTTTTCACACTGTTTTCTTTAAGTTCTTGTAGCGTTACAAACGGTCCTTTGGGCGTGAACACCTGAAGTGACAGTGCAGTGTTTATTATACTTATGGTATTTTGTATTCCAACACTTGGATGGAGAATAACTCTTGAGTGTGCGTGTCCTTCTGCAGATGTGGACGAGGCGTCCAAGAAGGAGATCAAAGACATCCTGATCCAGTACGACAGGACCCTGCTGGTTGCCGATCCTCGTCGCTGCGAGTCCAAGAAGTTCGGTGGACCCGGAGCTCGTGCCCGCTACCAGAAGTCCTACCGTTAATCCCCCTGTACATTTTCTTAATAAATTGGAGGAACAAAACAAATGTCTTTTTTATTATTCATAATAATGTACAGACATCTTGCATCTGCTCCTTGGTGTTCAATGAGGGAAGTGAGTAAAGTTTGAAATGGCTCGCTTCAAAAGTACAACACATTTTGGAGTTATTTGTCCTGTTGACGGTACAGGAGTACATGTGTCTCAGATGTGAACCGTGATGGTTTTTCTTATGAATATATTAATTTACAGCATGAATTCATAAAGCATAATTCACTGTGGCTGAGGGAGGCCAAGGCTAACGGACTGTTTGATCTTGACCTCTGGACGAGGACCAGAGAAAGTTACAAGTGAATTCACAAATGAACAGTTCTGTACTGGCGGGTGTTAAGAGAGTTCTGTAAAACGTTCCACAGCATTAGGAATAATTAAACGGGTGTTACTCATCCCGCCAGGCACGTGCACAGATAGAGCCCTAGTGGTGCTCAAGCACCTGCCCTTTTGCCCTGGATGAGAAAAGTGCCCTTTCTGCTGGAGCCACATTTTTTCTTCATTGTCAGTATTTAAGAAATAAAGTTACTCTGTCAAGTTCCCCCAAATGTGTATGGATGTCTGTCGGGGCCCTCCCTCCTCCACTTAGAGCGCAGTAAATGCAAGAAAAAACAACACTTGTAATAACTATACTTACTAATTGAGAATGAGGTCATGCCAGGAAATATCAGACTTCCGTGAAAACGTTATAATGCCTCAGTCTGATATTTCACGGCATGACCTCACTCTGGGTTAGTAAGTAGTTATTACAAGTGTTGTTTTTTCTTGCATTTACTCTTTTCATCCGAGCGGTCGAGGTTAGTAAGTCGTTTATTATATGGCATTTTTTCGCTCCTAATGTTTTGTAAATAAAAACAAATTGTAATATGTCATTTTGTTCAGCTCTCATGTCTTCTCACGACACGATGTGTTTCAGGTGTTTCCTAGCAACCAATTACTAAACTTCAAGTTACAATGATCAATAGAAAAATCATTTTGCCGATGGGTGCCCTTTTGGGGGGGTTTGAGCACCTGCCCCCCAAAATGTCTGCATGTGCCTGTATATATATATGTATATTTATAAATATATATATATATATATATACATAGGCACGTGCACAGATAGAGCCCTCATGGTGCTCAAGCACGTGCCCCTTTTCCCATGATGAGAAAAGTGCCCTTTCTGTATTCATGTCAAATACACATTATTGTGGTCGTCATGCTCCGGTTTATTTTTTCTGTTTTTTAGATGTGAGACGGGAGCTGTTCTTCCAGAAAGCCCGTCGGCCCAAAGATGAACGTTACGATTAAAGTCTCCGTTTGATTCCTTCTACAGGTTGGAACCGACATGCCACGTTCAACGAGTCCAGAAGGCCGAGCCCTGAGTCCGGCTGCTGGGAGGCGAGGAGCTTCCAGACGGACTCTCCAGGAGCTGCTGGACGAGGTGCCGGCTCATGTCTCCTGTCCTCAGCCTCCAGAGGACGTCCATTCATGCTGCCGAGGTCCAGCGGTTGTGGAGACGTCCTCCTCCATGTTGTCTGTTCTTTGGTTTTGTTTCAATGTTCTCCATCCAGTTAGGAGTTTGGTATAAAAGCATCATTTCATATACTGCCGGGTTCTGTTACTTCCTCTCCTATTTTCTATTTTTGTCAATGAAAATCTTGTAAATAGAAATGATGCATTGCTTTAGTTGGATTATTTAGAGCAGGGGTCTCAGACTCGCGGCCCACGGGCCAATTGCGGCCCGCGGAACGATATTTTGTGGCCCCTTGCCTGAAATCAAAGCTTGGTGTTAGTGCGGCCTGCGCGTTTTTTTCTCACATGCATCTGGGCGTTTTTTTTTTTTTAAACTTGTGGGCTACCATAGCTCAGGCTCGTGACAACAACGCGAATTAGCAATTGGTCACTTGTAACATATTTCGGGACTGTCACCCAGTGCTATACGGTTTTTTTCACCCAGCCCCAGTCATGTCTTTTTCTAAACCTGCTGTGAAGAGAAAAGTTGGCGATGAGCACAGACAATTTCAGGAGAAGTGGGAGACGGAATATTTTTTTGTTGAGCACAGGGGCATCCCAACGTGTCTAATATGCACGGATAAAGTTGCGGTGCACAAGGAGTATAATATCAGACGGCATTACTCAACTAAACATGCTGAGGAGTATGCAAAATACCTGGGAGATGAGCGAGAGGACCGGGTCGCCAGACTTAAAACATGTCTACTGAGGCAACAAGATTTTTTTCAAGAAAGCAAGCAAAGAGAGTGATGCGGCTGTCAAAGCTAGTTACGTGGTGAGTGAGATGATCGCTAAGGCAGGAAAGCCATTCAAAGACGGCGAGTTCATCAAACAGTGCATGTTACAGGCTGCAAGTATAGTCTGCCCGGGAAAAGGGACAGTTTAGTAATATTAGCATTTCAGCCAACACAGTGGCAGAGCGCATTTCTGACATGTCAGGAAACATTTACGATCAACTGCGTGAGAAAGCTAAACATTTCCATTCATTCTCACTCGCTCTTGATGAGAGCACAGACGTCACTGACACTGCGCAGCTCGCAATATATGTCCGTGGTGTTGATGATAATTTTGAAGTGACGGAGGAGTTGCTCACAATGATTCCAATGCATGGCCAGACCACCGGTCAGGAAATATTCCGCCAGCTGTGTGATTCCATTGTGGATGCCGGCTTACTATGGAAGCGTTTTGCTGGAATAACAACTGACGGAGCGCCATCAATGACAGGGAGGAAAAATGGACTGGTGGCACTTGTTAAAAAAAACTGGAAGAGGAGGGTGTGGAAGAGGCCATTACTCTGCACTGCATTATCCACCAGCAGGCCCTTTGCAGCAAATGCCTGAAGTTTGACAATGTGATGTTTGACGTTGTGAAATTCATCAACCATATCAGATCCAGGGGTTTAAAGCACCGGCAGTTTCACGCTTTTTTGGAGGAAATAGATTCAGCATATGAGGACGTGCTCTACTTCACCGAGGTACATTGGCTTAGTAGGGGGAAGGTATTGAAGAGGTTTTTTGAGTTGAGAGCAGAAGTGAAAGCCTTCATGGAGAAGGATGGGATGACTGTTCCTGTACTAAGTGATCCCAAATGGCTAATGGACTTAGCTTTTCTGGTTGACATCACACAGGAGCTGAATGTACTTAATAAGAAGTTACAAGGCCAGGGCCAGCTTGTAAGTGCTGCATATGACAATGTCAGAGCATTCTCCACAAAAATTGTATTATGGAAAGCCCAGCTTTCCCAGACAAACCTCTGCCATTTCCCAGCATGCAAGGCACTCATGGTTTCAGGCACAACATTCAGTGGTGAGAAGTATGCTGATACCATTGGAAAGCTACAGGATGAATTTGACAACAGGTTTGCAGACTTCAAGACACACAGAGCCACTTTTCAAATTCTTGCTGACCCTTCTCTTTCGATGTGGAAGATGCCCCCTGTGCTTCAGATGGAGCTAATTGACCTGCAGTGCAATTCTGAACTCAAAGCCAAGTTCAGAGAGGTGAGTGGAAAAACAGACAAGCTTGGACAATTTTTGAGAGAATTGCCCCCCACCTTCCCTGAGCTTTCCAGGATGTTTAAGCGGATCATGTGCCTTTTTGGCAGCACCTATGTGTGAAAAGCTCTTCTCCACAATGAACTTTAATAAGTCAAAGTTCAGGTCCAAACTTAAAGATGACCATCTTAAAGCCATACTGAGGGTCTCAGTTGCTTCCTCCCTCAAGCCAAATGTGGATCAGCTGTGTGAGAGGAAGCGCTGCCAAGTCTCTGGCAGCAAGGAGTAGGAGGAAGTAAGTTAAGCTTATGTTCTGAAGAACCGTTCTTCTTCTGCACGTTCTGACTTATTATTAGTAAAGATTGAGAAGATTGGATCAGTTGTCAGTTTTTTTTGGAATACTTGAAACCCTTTTTTTGTGGAATACTTGATGCGGCCCAGCTTCACCCAGAGTCTACCTCCAGCGGCCCCCAGGTAAGTTGAGTTTGAGACCCCTGGGTTATGTGCTTCATTGCAAACTTCATAGAAATGAACCATGTTGTTTGTTTAAGTGCTTTGAAGCTGGTTGCAAACAGACCTTTGTACAAACGTGTTTTGCAGCTGTCACAAAGCTGAACATTCTTAGAGGACAGTTGGAGGGCTGCTCAGAAGACGTGAAAGACATGGTGCACCTTCTTCTCTCCTATTTTGATGAAAAGGAGGAGAACCTCTTCCACTATGTCGAAGAATCATGTCTGGCAGACGAAGTAGTAGTGGAAAGCTTGCCTGTCACACCATGCATCATTGTATGTGATAAGTTGAGATTCAGTTTTACTGAAGAAACCTCTAATATAAGGAAATATTGCATAACATACATAGTCTTGTTATGAAGTGCGATTGTGTTTCTTCCCCATCCAGTGGTATTGTCTTCTACATAAGAGTGTAATAGATCCTTTAAGTTAGACCTGTCAGCTTCTTTCCTGAAGCTTTACACTGACTCTTCTGCTGCAAAATAAATGAAATGGACCAGCAATCTTGAGCTGAAAAAAGTTTAGAAGAATACACATTTGTTCATTCGGTTATTGTTATTTATTTTTCAAAGCCTTTTACCAGCCCAGAATGGTGTTGTTGGCTAGCCGCGGCCCACACTTTGGGAATGGCTGTTCTAGGTCATTGAAGCTCAGTTTAACACCAGAAGGCAGTGAATGTTTCTCTGCTCGAGGACCAGGGTTGCCAGGTCTGTGTGACAAAACCAGCCCAATGGCCAATCAAAACCAGCCCAAAACCAGCCCAAAAACCAGCCCAATATCAGAACTCAAAATATGCCCGTGCCAAACCATATACACTGCTTTTAAAGTCCATGTCCATGTGTGTACGTGCTGATCTGGAGTCAGTTTTGTAGGATTTGGGTATAAATAAATTATTCCATTTAAAATATGGATTTTTATTTAAAGATATTCATGTAATTTGCATGCAAAATAGGTCTACCCGAACCAGCGGACAAGAAATTCAACCCACGGCAACACTTGAAAAGTAGCCCAATTCCGCGGGAAAACCGCGGACCTGGCAACACTGTCGAGGACTGCATCAATCTAACTTTGCCTTTGTTTCTGTTTTGAGGCTGCAGAGAGGATCCTCCCAATCCACAGTGAAGATGGTCAACATGCGAGTCCTCAAGCAGAACTTCCTGAACAGCTCAGCTTCCTGAACTGTGTGTCCGTGTTATGATCAAGTGGCTAATCTTTTCATGTTTATTCATGATATACCTTCATGTCCACATGCTGTTTCTTCAAGATCTCAACAATGCCTTGTGAGTATACGGTTAAGTTATTGGATCAGTGCAACCTGTTTATCAACGATGGTCTGTATCTTGATTTACAATAGGCATTATTTGATATTTCCATTGTAATTTACAATAAGTGAATGTTGACTGTAAAATCTATGCCAACCAATTGTAATACGTTGTACCATATTTTTTGCAACGGAACTTGGGCAACTGCTGGCCATTTACTTTGAACTTGGTAATAAAATACCGTAACTCATACAGTTGTACTGTGTTTATCTCTGAGAAAGACTGTAATTAGGTTTACAGTATAACTGCTGTTTTTTCAAAACATACCGTAATGTATTATACGTTGTCATTTTACTTTTTACGGTGAATTTCTGGCAACCATAGCTGCCGGTAATTCACCATTAAGTTGAATTTTTCAATCAAGTACTGTAATATATTATACAGTTGTACTGTGTTTTTCACTGAGAGACTGAATTAGTTCTATTTCATCCTTCCTGACCGCCAGAGGCGGTGCTTAGCACTGGATATCTTCCGTCTTGCGCATAGCAGGTCGAGTATTAATAACGACAAAGTCACCCGTGACCTCGGATGACCCGCCCACCGGGTATAAGTTCCGGTGTCATCCCGAGATCAGTTCTTTTTCATCTTCTCGCAAACGCAGGCTAACGGAATTACTACGTTAGCATCAGCTAAAGCTGAAGTTTAACTGAAGCTCGTCGCGGGGAGCCTTGTGACCAAATGGTCGGAGTTGCGATCCGTCGCCCTCCAGAGGCTGCGACGAGCTCTCCTCCGAGGAGGAGGACGTTGCGTTCTCTACGGCGGACCGTCGAGGCGGACCGGAGAACGCACGGGTTTTTCTCGGTCTTCACCAGAGCACCTTCACCGCGAAGCTTCAATCGGGTGAGATCGAATACAATTGCTGTCTATGACGGCATATCCCACAGGAGCAGAGCTCTCGTTCCTGCTAACTGTGTGCTAACGGGAGCATGTCCGCTCAGTGTCGCCAGGCTGCTACACCGGCGCGACCGGCTCTCTGTAGCGGTGGGATAGCGTGTGTGTTGACTTTAGTAGCATTGCCGCCGTGCATAGCTAGCAGAGTGTGTCCACTCAGGCTAACGGAGCCTACGCTAAATCCGACAGCTACCTCCTGTTGCACAGGACCTCGGCCCAAGTAGCGGAGCGCTCTCGCGCAGGCTACTGTTGGGCGATTACAGCGCTAACGAGAGCGCGTCCGCTCGTTGCGGCTGGATGCCACACTGCTACACCGCGACCGGCTTCCAGTGAGCAGAGCGTCCCGCTCAGGCTCACCGGGGGGACGCTAAGGAGGCTATAAGTCGATACTGATGCATACGTGGGTGACCATTTTACCGTGCTTACTACACGGCAACTCCCCCTCCTATGTCATACTTGACTACAGCCTCAGTGATGCTTCGCTGCAGGCATTTGCACTTACGTCAAGAGAACCTGGGCGCCTAATGCTCTCCAGGGTTCAGACCAGCTGTTTGGCCGGCGCAGGCACCCTTGTCGGAGGCATGTAGTAACAACCTCCCTACTGTCCCAGTGAAATCAGGGGACCTGCTCTACAGGCGCAGCAGCGCACGATGCAAGCCGGTTAGACCAGGCAGCAGTTATCTGGTCTTCGCAGGACCGTGTCCACACCCCGCAGACTCGGGGGCGCCACGTCTTGACTTTCTCATGCTGAGCACAGCAGACATCCTTCGTGTGGTCTCCAGAGGAGATCGGCTCATGTCTGTCGACTTAAGGGAGGCCTTTTGTCAGGTTCCTAGAATGCTTCACAGACGGTTGCTCTGTTATGCTTTCCAAAGCCGTTATTCCCAGGCTTCTTCCATGTGGACTTCCCCAGGAGTTTCTACAAAAGGGCATTACTGCCGCCCTGCAATCACCAGGGCGTGAGGAAACTGCCATCCTGGACGATCTGGCTGATATGTGCGCCATACCCATTTAGGGCCACACAGTGCATTACTTGCACTCTCTCTCACGCCGCCGGTTGGGCCTTCGTGAACAAACAACTGTCTGAGCCATTCTCAGAGCATAACCTTTATTGGTGTAGCTCTAGATGCAGCCACTAAGCGGGCCTGGCCATCACTCAGACAGGTGGACAGCATCCTCTGCAGCCTTCCTCTCTGAGGGGCAGATGGCTGTCTTTATCCTCTTCTTGCCTATCGGGTAAATTGACAGCAGCATCAGCTGTCTTACACTCTTTCTCACGCTGCCCGGTTGGGCCTTCGTGAACATAAAGAGTTTTCTGAGCCATTCTCGGAGCATAACCTTCATTGGTATAGCTCTAGATGCAGCCACTAAGTGGGCCTGCCCGTCACTCAAGCAGGTAGGTACTCTCTGAGGGGGCAGGCAGTGGTCTTTTATCCCTTTTTCCTTGCCTATCGGGCAAATGCTTGGGCTGCTGTCGGCGCCTTCGCATGGAGGGCCTAACAGCCTTCGCCAGGGCCACAGGCACAAGATGGGGTCACAGTGGTGCCTCGGCTCTATCCCGTGAGGGTGAGAGCATACCCGTCAGAGGGTATCCCCAGGAAGGGTCCGCCCACCGGGAGGTCGCCACAGCAGACTCCCGCCTCTCAAGGTAGGGCGCAGTCTGGCGGTACAGGACTTCCAGAGGACAGTCTATTCGCGACACTTGGGTCTGGAGCCACAGGCCATGCACCTAGCGCTCAAACAGTTCCTGCCATACTTGGGAGGGAATATGTACTTGTTGGGCGAGACATCGCCTCAACCACGTGTTGGCTTGAACCTCCAGGGGTCTCTAGGGCTGCAGAGCTGCTACGGAGCTCCCGTGCCCTTCTGACTTTTCTTACTCCGGTAACCCTTCACCTGACCAATTGTCGGGCGAGGTATCGACCAGGAGAACGGAACCAGGGCGTTCCCCACATTTCCGCTGATCTTGCCAACTACTCGGGGTCTTCAACAGGGCCACCGAATTTTGCTGGTGGCCCCCTTGCGTCCAGCCAGGACTTGGTTCCCCTGGCTGCACAGACTTCGCTGTGAGATGCCACGGTGCCTCGCTGACATGCGGGACCCCTAGCACAGCTAGATGGTGGGACCTGCCATCCCGATCCCGGCCGTGCCCAACAAAGGGCTTGGCCGCAGGAGAGCAGAAGCAGCTGAACAGAATCAGTCCAAAGGACTATTCTAAACGCCAGAGTGCCATCCGTCTACAAGACATGTGCAGACCGAAGCCGCTTCCCGACCAGCGGACGGAGGGACCCAGTACGGTGCCTCGTGCCTACGGTACTCACGCCTCCGTCATCCCTTCTAGTTAAGGGCATGTCTGCCTCTATCCTGAGGGCCTACATAGCTGCCATTTCATGGCAGCATGCTAAAGCCGACAATGATGCGGAACAGCCACAAGCTGGTGTCCCTCTTCATAAGGAGGGCCTCAGTGACTATCCCCTGAGCCTCCCGAGGGCTCCTCCAGGGGACTCGCCCGGGGTACTGGACACCCTATGCTCGCCTCCCTTCGAACCCTTGGCAGAGGCAGAGCTGTGGTTGCTGTCGGCAAGGACCTTTCATCCTTGCCATAACTGCGGCAGAGCAAGTAGGCAAGCTACACGCCCTGTCGGTCAATGAGCCTTGTCTGAGGGGAACTCAGATGGCTCGGGTGTCACACTGCGGCCTAAAGCAGTGGCTTCCCCCAAAGGTGCTGGCATGCTCGGGTCTCAACCAGCCTGTCCAGCCTGCACAGCTTGACCACCATAACTAGTCAGTTAGGGTGGATCTAAGAAGGGCTATGCCACTGCAGAACAGTGCCTGTTCCACTAGATAGTGGAGGCCATTGCCTGTGCATAGGTGGTGAACGTCCGTGCTCTGCCATCCAGAGCAGGGTGTTGTTCTACCAACAGCGTTCCCACATCACGGGCGACCCGGAGAGGTATGCCCGTAGGGAATATAGGTGCATATGTATGCAACAGCCTCAGGGGCATCGTTGCGCACATTCACCAGAGACTACAGAGTGAACGGGAACACCCTCCATGCATTGCAGGTGGTTCTCCGTCCAAATCCTCTGCTTGAGTCATATGAGGTAGTTTCCTTGGGATTCCTCGTGACTCTGTTGATATAAGTCATCCAGTGCTAAGCACCGCCTCTGGCGGTCAGGAAGGATGAAATAGAACGCAAGTTACGTATGTAACTATGGTTCTATGAATCCTGGATGACCGCCAGAGTTCTTAGTCACTCGGAATCTCGTGAGTTCGCGAGAAGATTCCGTAGAACTGATCTCGGGATGACACCGGAACTTATACCCGGTGGGCGGGTCATCCGAGGTCACGGGTGACTTTGTCGTTATTAATACTCGACCTGCTATGCGCAAGACGGAAGATATCCAGTGCTAAGCACCGCCTCTGGCGGTCATCCAGGATTCATAGAACCATAGTTACATACGTAACTTGCGCTTTACAGTATAACTGCTGTTTTTACAAGAATTTACTGTAAACACGTTTATAACAGCTGTTTTTTCTAAAGCAAATAACCGTAAACGGATTTATGATATATCCGTTTTTTTAATAGTAATTTACCGTAAACAAAAAGCAGTTCTCAACTGTGAATTTTACGGTTTCAAAAACGTATACCGTAATGTCTTATACGTTCTCACTTTATTTTTTACGGTGAAGTCCTGGCAACCACAGCTGCCAGTAATTTACCGTATATTTCACAGATTTGTTTTTTACGGTGATTTGTTTTTTTAATAGTAATTTACCGTAAACAAAAGCAGTTCTCAACTGTGAATTTTACGGTTTCAAAAACGTATACCGTAATGTCTTATACGTTCTCACTTTATTTTTTACGGTGAAGTTCTGGCAACCACAGCTGCCAGTAATTTACCGTATATTTCACAGATTTTTTTTTTACGGTGATTTGTTTTTTTAATAGTAATTTACCGTAAACAAAAGCACTTCTCAACTGTGAATTTTACGGTTTCAAAAACGTATAGAGCGTATTCACGTGACGTCAGAATCTCAATCGCGCCATCTTGGGGTCCCACTTATTAAATGTCAGAAGAGGTTGACTTGGCTATTGTGTCCGCTGTTTGATTATGCGAGAGCCCAGCAACCTCATGTCCTTCTGCATTACCAAAGAAAGATTTCAGAGGTTGGAATTGAATATTTGCAACGCTTTTTTACCTGATTTTACTCGCTCAACACTTTGTGGTTAATTCGCTAGTTACCAGCACATAGCCCGGTCACATTCCTGTCAAACAGTTTTCATTTCCGCTATCGATCATGGGACATTAACAACTATTTCTGCGTTATACTTGTTGTGGAAATACCACAAATGTCGGAACATCAAGCGCCCCGTGTCTGGGTTCATATATGATCCGTAGTCACAGCTCCGCCTCCAGGACGAGTGTCTGGATGAAGCCGCTTCCAGCTCCTTCAGGACCAGCAGTGCCTGGCTGGCCGTGCTGAGTGCTGTTCCCATGGGGCCAGTGTTTTATTTTACCTTGAAATGAATCACAGAGTAAAGGCAGACATCGCCCGACGGAGTTGCCATGTTCATGGCTTCCTCCCAAGTTTCCATCCACAGTTCCTTTTGCGCAAGTGAAAGACATTGATTTTCGCTCGGCGAAAAAAGCAAAAAGAGATTATTGACGAGAGTGTGTCAATGGGAACGTGCCCACAACCCGATGTATCAACAGAATAGTCCTAACGCTCATACGCCGAGTGAAGCCGAAGTAGATGCATGACAAGTTGAAGTAATAGCCTGTCTTGTTGAGCTGATAAACCCATATTCTGAATCATTAGTCCCGCATCCAACAATGAGGCACAGGACCATAATCACAAGGCACACCGCTTTGAACTGAAATCGTGTCTCCTTCAGGATATAATGGTCATTTCTAAGGGAAGAGCGGCATAGAAACAAGCAAAACAATGCCGTGGTGGGACCCCAACATGGCCGCCAGAGTTTGTTGTGGTCACGTGAGTGAATACGCTCTATACCGTAATGTCTTATACGTTCTCACTTTATTTTTTACGGTGAAGTTCTGGCAACCACAGCTGCCAGTAATTTACCGTATATTTCACAGATTTTTTTTTACAGTGTGGATTTGCGTGTCTTTGCCCGTTTACCACCAGACTTGCTCCGGCGCCGACTCCGACGCCGACACATCCGACTCCGATTCCGCCAGCTCCGCCAGATACAGGCCCGCAGGTAAGTTATCAGGTTAGTGATACACTTGTCCCTTAAAACTTACACTTACACTACACTGTTTAAAGTACTGTTATTGGTTTGTATGTGCACTTTATTTTATATTCTACTGTAAATGTAATGTTACAATTCTTGCACTTTGTTGATTGTTGATTGTTGAATGTTATTGTCTAATGTTGCACCACCCGCCATGACACATTCCTTGTATGTGAAAACATCCTTTGCAATAGATAGATAGATGGATATATAGAGAGATAGAGCGATAGATAGACAGACAGACGGATAGATAGAGCGATGAACAGATACTTTATTCATCCACAGGGGGAAATTTGGTTATAGAAGCAAGGTTACAGAGTAAACACAATATATACAATAAAATAGCAGAGCAGGAAATATTCAATTTAAGAAAATTAGATGATAAAGAAAATGCAAAGTCTATAGAGTGTAAATACAGTGAAAGGGTTATTGATCAATTTAAGGAGGATATGGTCAGAGGTGATTTATTATAAAGTCTTATAGCAGTTGGCAGGAATGTTCTCCCGTATCTGTCCTTTGGTATTCCTGTCCTCTCACCCTCTCTTTAGCTGTGGAACGTCCTGAAGCAGCTCCCAGTCCCCCAGAAACCAGAAGAGTCCACCAGGAGCAGCAGGAAGAGGACTCGCCCGACTGCCCGGCAGGACTGATAAAGTTCCAGACAGCCTTCCCTCGCGCCTGGCGGGGGAAGGCTGGTTGGCGTGGTTATACTTTTTTATTTAGGTATCGATTGCTGTGACACAGAAGAGTCTTACCAGGATCTTAACGACGACGAAGAAGATGACGAGGGAGGACCACATGAGAAGGATGAAGGACTACAGGACCAGATGAAGAGCGGCGGTTGTCTTTCTTTTAGTGGGCGGAGTAAGTAATCCCTCACTCAGACGTCAGAAGTATCAGTAATACGATCCCATCACTGGAGGCCAGATCCAACACAACAATGTAAAGGTTGTGTGGTTCAGTTCAAACGTATTCATCTCTGGTGTTTGTGTCTCACAGGGCAGGACTCCTCTGTCTCACAGCTGAGGGAGGACGTCAACCAACCCGTCACCCTTAGCAGACCAGTACCACTGAACAAGTACAATCAGGACCCCCCCCCCCGCCCGTCCACCCAGCCCCCTGACACCGCCCGCCCCACCCACACAGGAAGCAGCTGTGAAGAAGACGGACGCTTCAGCCTGAACGAGACATTATAATTATTTCATTTGTCACATGGAATACTGTACGTTCATGTTAACTGTGTACAGTATTTAGATTATCTCCTGATTTTAATAAATACATGTACAGCAACATCTAAATATGTCTTTTTATTCCAAACTACTGGGTCAGCAAACACTGTTATGATGTTCATATTGGGTTATAAATCAACTTTAATGGTTGAGACTCATGCACTACAATGTTATAGTTTTTATATTTACTTATTGTGTTGATTCTTAATAATTAATGTCTAATATATTGTTAGTTTACGCCAGTGCTCATTTTTCATCTTCATAACGGATAAACGATTAGACGATTATATTTTTGTTTTGTGTTTTGCCAAACATAGCTTAAATGACCACAAAGATATTTTATCGTACAAAAAATCCGACATGGCAAAACGTGTCATGTCAGTTGGCAACCATCAGTAACAAATACCAACATATATCTTCACTCTAACCCCTCTGTGTTTTAACCGACCTGCCACAGAAATTACAATTAAACATTTTCTTAGCCAACCTTTGGTAAACTAACGTTAGCTAGCTAATGTTCAATGCAGAAACCCATAACCTACATTACATCAACGTTTTTGCAAGGGCGACGCAAAATTGTAGAAAACAAAGCCTCAAATTAAAATATAGCTTCGATAATTATGGAGGCATGTTACTTACTTCAGGCCGTTGTTCCAGCTATGCAGAGCGCGTAGAAATGGCGCTAAAATGACTTGAAAAGTTCAATCTCCAAACGTCATGTAGCTACGTCGTGTTTTTTACAATTATTTTTTAACACTGTCACTTATCTCTCTCTTTTTCTCTCTCTCTCCCCTCTTTCTCTCTGTCTGTCTCTCCCTCTTTCTATGTGTTTCTCTCTATCTCTCCATCTGTCTCCCTTTTTCCCCCTTTCTCTCCTGAGATCTGCATCTGCACCTGCAAAGCATGGGTGGGGGATGGGGTGAGATGCATTTAGGCTCTGCAAAAAAAGTTCGTCAAAACAAGGAGAACTTAAGCAAGGGGTACAAGGTTACTCTCCACTGCTTTGAATGGGCAGACTAAATGGCAACTAGAACTTATTATTTTGTTTTGTTTGTTGGTTAATCTTTGTTCATGTTGAATGTTGAAACAGTGATGAAATGTCTTTCAAAAACCAAAGTGTTGCACTGTAACACGTTTCTCTAGTTTTCAGTTATATTACTGTATATACAAGTACGTAACATCAGCAAAAAAGTTAAAACATATTTCAACTGCTTCAGATTCATCAGAAAGTATCTGCCATTCAGTACAGTCCACCTTTACATGCATGCCATGATATTCTCACACCTATCATACTGCATCACCTGGTCACAAGCCTCACAAATAACTATACAACCCATCAAAATTATGGACAAAAAACAATGAGGTGGCACCATTGTCAGATCTTGCAAGAACATATTATGTTCAACTTTGAAAGCTTTTTAAGCGATTCAAGATTAAGGCCACATTTACACATAGCCGGGTATTTACAGAAACGAATATTTCTGCCCCTCCGTTTTCAAAAATAATGTTGTACACACAAGGTCGTTTTCAAAAAAGTTTCTGCTTTATGAACCCGCATAAATACGCCCCCGGGCGCCATCATAACTATGCCAAACCTGTAGTCGGCAGTGTAACGAGAAGGATAAAGACATGCAAACCAATCAGAATTCTCAAAACCAACAACAACTACGAAAAACACGATCAACTTCCTTTTCCTTAAGAGAGTAAATATGGCATGAGGTTCATTTGTATGGACAGACAACGAAGTGGAGCTGCTGCTTCGAGTCGCCTTAGATTATAAGGCAAATAAAGCACTCGATAATGTGGATTGGGAATCATGCCAAACTAAATATAGGGATATGTTGGCATTGTTCTTAGAACAGTACCCGTCCGAGACCTCCGAGGAGTATCCTCATGTCAAGGAGGAAATAACTTGGGCGCACCTGACAACGAAAATGAAGGCAGTCAGAGGAAAGTACCGGAATGCAGTCGACACTGGACGTAGGAGCGGCCAAACTAACTGTAAACATAGGACGCTCACATGACGTGAAGCATTTTTAGTCGCATACTGTGACGTTTGACAACATAAAACTCTGTTTGACCTAGTTCACACGCAAACACAAAAACTGAGTTTTCAGAAATCTCCACTTTGGCCGGAGTTTTTAGAAATGATCGTTTTCCGTGATAAAACCTCAGTTTTTGTGTAAATGAAAGGCCAAAACGCATGAGAATATCTGCGTTTTCCCATCGTGTAAACGGGGTCTAAAGCTTATTTTTGAAAGGCCTACATGGTCATACTCCTTCCCTTCTTAAATAATTTGTTACAAGACACCAGCACACCAGCAGAGTGAACACACAGGCCTCAGGAAACGGGAACTGTCGTATTTCTATGCGCAAGACCTCATTTGGACAACAGTCTTCTCTGTTCAAGGAGAAAAACTATGAAACTGTCTACAGAATTGAAAATGCAGTTTTTATAGCAATATCTGCCATAGAGCCCATATGGCCACCACAGTTTTCAACACAGTGCATCACAGTTACAATTCTAATTCTAATGCAATGGTAATGTCCATATCAAATAAAGTCAAGTCAATCACAATACAGTCATTTCTTTCACCAGTAGGCTATAAACATGAATCAGATTGAATTATCTTGCATTATTTCCAATAGAATTGTTAGTTTTTCCTATGATGCAGACACAGACCATATGTTCATATATCAATGGACACTTGCTTCTCTCAGAGCTGAACTTCCGAAAAGAGAAAAACTTCAGGATGTATTTCCTCTTTTTAACTATGCATATCATCGCTTTTTTTCTTACTATAAAATAGCATTGTGTGTTAAGTGTATCTCCGCAAAGTTTGACTTTGATTAAGTGAAGTTAAATATTTTTAGTAATTCGTTTAGTGCACATTTCGTGAACCGTAGGTTTAGGTCCGCTGAGAGCCAAAATGCCCTAACTTTCTTCCTGGACTTTGGAAGCCTGTGGTTCCACAACAGAGGGGCTCTGCTCAAGCAGATGCACCAATACATACCAAGCAAGTATTATTTAATCCATAAGTAAGTCACATTTCAGTTTTTTCACACTGGAATGTGGTTGATATTCAATTCAATTCAATTCAATTCAGTTCATTTGTATAGCCCAATTTCACAAATTACAAATTTGTCTCGGAGTGCTTTACAATCTGTACACATAGACATCCCTGCCCCAAAACCTCACATCGGACCAGGAAAAACTCCCAAATAACCCTTCAGGGGAAAAATAAAGGGAAGAAACCTTCAGGAGAGCAACAGAGGAGGATCCCTCTCCAGGATGGACAGATGCAATAGATGTAATGTGTACAGAAGGACAGATTTAGAGTTAAAATACATTCAATGAATATGACATAGTGTATGAATAGTTCATAGTAGGCATATTCCACGATGGAGACCTCCACGATCCATCAGGCAGATGGCGGTGGGGAGGAGGAGTGGGCGGAGTCTCAACAGGACAGTGGCGTAATCAGGAGCAGGAATTCCACGACCCAGACCTCGATGATCCATCAGGCAGATAGGATCTATGCCGTCTCATAGGGTCCGATGACCCCATGAGACGTGAAGTCAAAAGGACTCCGGGGAGAAAGCAGAGTTAGTAACATGTGATTGAGAGATGAAAATTCATCCTTAAGGAGAGAAGAAAAAAAAGGAGATAGGTACTCAGTGCATCCTAAAACGTCCCCCGGCAGCTATAAGCCTATAGCAGCATATCAAGGGGCTGGACCAGGGCAAACCTGATTCAGCCCTAACTATAAGCTCTGTCAAAGAGGAAAGTCTTCAGTCTGCTCTTAAACGAGGTGACTGTCTCTGCCTCCTGGACTGAAATTGGAAGCTGGTTCCATAAAAGAGGAGCTTGATAACTAAAGGCTCTGGCTCCCATTCTACTTTTTAAGACTCTAGGAACTACAAGTAGTCCCGCATTTAGTGAGCGTAGCTCTCTAGTGGGGCAATATGGTATTACAAGCTCCTTGAGATATGATGGTGCATCACCAATCAAGGCTTTGTAGGTTAAGAGAAGAATTTTAAAAGTGATTCTTGATTTTACTGGGAGCCAGTGCAGAGCAGCTAGTGCAGGAGTGATGTGATCTCTTTTCTTAGTTTTAGTGAGAACACGAGCTGCAGCATTCTGGATCAACTGGAGGGACCTAAGAGATTTGTTAGAGCAGCCTGATAATAAGGAGTTGCAGTAATCCAGTCTCGAAGTAACGAACGCGTGAACCAATTTTTCTGCATCTTTTTGAGACAAGATGTGCCTGATTTTTGAAATATTACGTAGATGAAAGAATGCAGTCCTTGAGATTTGCTTTACGTGGGAGTTAAAGGACAAGTCCCGATCAAAGATCTTGCTGAGGCTTTGTCTGACAGTGGTTTTGGCGAAATTGGCGGATTCCGTAGGTTGTAAGCTTTCCAAAAAAGTGCGCCAATCATGTGTAGCATCAAGCTAGGGTTATAAAAAATAATATTTACATAACTTGGGGAGCTCTCTCAAGTCACTTTCGAGTCCTCTCGAGTATTATTTATGGTTTATGTTAATATTTATGTTTGAATTGTATTATAAACATGTAAAATGGATGTATATGCTCTTGTAAGGCCAGGCTGTGCAGTTAGTATCTGTAGTGCATCTGTAGCTCTGGTATCGGTTCATGGGAGTACGAGGACTTGGGAGAGTGAGCAAGACGAATTATGGGGCCCAGAAGCAGTCGTCTTCTCAAGGAAAGTTACTGTTAGCTCTCTACATGACTTTCAGAGAGAAGTAGGGAGACACTTTTCTGCACTAGTAAGCGAGCGTTCGTGTTACTAATATTGCCTTTAAATTGTAATATTAAACCATTTGGCTTCATTTAGTTGATAACAGCATCAGTTATCAATAGTTTAGTGTAAATTAAAAAATTATTGGAGCGCTTATCTGACGCTGTCGCCATGTATGTGTGTGTTGGTGCGCTTGCTCCCTTTAGATACGTTTTGTCAATCTTTTCTTTCTTGCTAGCTACCGCGTGTCTAACGTTACAAACGTGTGGCTAACGTTACTAACGTGTATCTAACTTTACTAACGTGTGACTAACGTTGTCATTGTAAAAAAAGAGGAGACATTGGTATGTTCAGAAATGCCTTGAAAGCAGTGTTATTTTTTACAAAACAATGTTTACAAAATAAAAAATACTCAATAGAAAAGGCATCTCAGCCAAGACAGCCCAACAATGTCCAGTGCCTTCAGCATCTCAGGGTGGATCTCATCCACCCCAGGCGCCTTGCCACCTCTGCCAGGGATATGGCCTCCTTGAGGCCAACCGAAAGTCCTTCTCCATGCCCTCCTCGAACTCCTTCCATGCCTGTGTTTTAGCATCTGCGACCACCACAGCTCTAGACCTTCCGGCCTGCTGGTACTTTACAGAGCTGTGTTTCAGGAGACCCCTGGGCCAACCAGGCCCGAAAGGCCTCCTTCTTCAGCTTGACGGCTTCCCTCACCCCCGGTGTCCACCACCAGGTTCTCAGGTTGCCGCCAAAACAGGCACCTATGACCTTCTGGCCAAAGCTCCTAGCGGCTGGGTTCACAAAAGAGGCTTTGAACATGGTCTACTCGGATTCAATGTCCCCATCTTCCCTCGGGAAGTGTGAGAAGTTCTTCCAAAGGTGGGAGTTGAAGACCTGCCAGACAGGATCGTCCGCCAGACATTCCTATTCACCCTCACTAACAGGTCACCCGAGTGTCCAAGACATATGGCCACAGATCAGATGATACAATTACAAAGTCGATCATTGATCTCTGGCCTAAGGTGTTCTGGTACCAGATAATAAATGAACTGAATTGAATTAATTGAATTGAATTGAATACAATTGATTAATTAATACATATAAATTCATCCAAACAATGATGCACCTGCTGGATGAACAAACTTTATTTGCATGCCCCTTAATGACGAACAGGATCTCCTGGCTACACAGGGTCGCCTCCAGGCTGTGCAGCGGGCTCCCCGGAGTGGGAGGGATCAGGGAGGGATCAGTGAGGGATCAGGCCGGGCAGCGGCGGCCAGTCGTCCAATTGGTCGTCCACCGGAGGCGGCGGGACGACGACGCTGTTGCGCTTGGCGGGGGGCGTCGCCCTCGTCCATGAGGGGGATCTCGGGGGCCAAGTCCTCGATGCGCAACTCGAGGGTCTGCCGGCCCTCGTAGAGGGACAATATGTTCATGTAGGCGTTCACCACTCGGATCTGGAGGAGGAACGTTCCCAGAAGCTCTGAAGCCACGAGACATTTTAAGAATGGGAATATTTCTGAGCGTCGCGGTGCGGCCCTAACCTGCCTGACGATGAGGCACCACAGCACCTGACTCCTCTCCAGATCCTCCTGGCGCCGGCCGTGACCCGCCGTGTTCACCTCCTCGGGGATCTCCTCCTGGCGCCGGCCGTGACCCGCCGTGTTCAGGACCTTGAACCATCTGGTGGGGATGCTGGACACCACCTGGAGGGGGGGCCGATGCTGTATTCACGATGACACGCGGCTGAATGAAGCTCATTAAACATCTTCACTTGTTTCCTGTTTTATGTCAAACCGACTTTGTTGTTCACAATTCTGTTTTCTGGTAAAATCCCCCCCACACTAAGGTGTTCTGGTACCAGGTACACTTATGATCCACCTTATATTCGAAAATGGTGTTCGTTATGGACAAGCCGTGGCGAGCACAGAAGTTCAATAGCGAGACACCACTCTGGTTAAGATCGGTCAAGCCTTCCTAGATATATTATGGTGTATTTCTGTAATCTGTACACTGTTTAGTGCAATTAACAGTGACAAACTGTATCTTTTACAAATAATAAATGCAAACAATACAGGACTGGTAAATTCATAATACGTTATATTTCCATTTGCAGCACAATAGTCCGTACATTTAACAGTAACAAAATGTATTTTTAAAGAGTAATACATGCAAAATCTATGGTATTGATTGTTCATATTACAGTGTATTTCTGTTATCAGTACAATGTTTAGTGCAATTAAAAGTTATAAACTGTATTTTGTACAATCAATAAATGTGAAAATTACAGAGCTGGCTGTTAATTCAATTCAATTCAGTTTATTTGTATAGCCCAATTTCACAAATTACAAATTTGTCTCGGAGTGCTTTACAATCTGTACACATAGACATCCCTGCCCCAAAACCTCACATCGGACCAGGAAAAACTCCCAAATAACCCTTCAGGGGAAAAAAAGGAAGAAACCTGGAGGAGAGCAACAGAGGAGGATCCCTCTCTAGGATGGACAGATGCAATAGATGTAATGTACAGAAGGACAGATTTAGAGTTAAAATACATTCAATGAATATGACAGAGTGTATGAATAGTTCATAGGAGGCATATTCCACGATGCAGACCTCCACGATCCATCAGGCAGATGGCGGTGGGGAGGAGGAGGTGGAGTCTCAACAGGACAGTGGCGTAGTCATGAGCAGGAATTCCACGACCCAGACGATCCATCAGGCAGATAGGATCTATGCCGTCTCATAGGGTCCGATGACCCCATGAGACGTAAAGTCAAAAGAACTTCTGCTGAGAAAGCAGAGTTAGTAACGTGTGATTGAGAGATGAAAATTCATCCTTAAGGAGAGAAAAAGGAGGTACTCAGTGCATCCTAAACGTCCCCCGGCAGCTATAAGCCTATAGCAGCATATCAAGGGCTGGACCAGGGCAAACCTGATTCAGCCCTAACTATAAGCTCTGTCAAAGAGGAAGGTCTTAAGTCTACTCTTAAACGAGGTGACTGTGTCTGCCTCCCGGACTGAAATTGGAAGCTGGTTCCATAAAAGAGGAGCTTGATAACCAAAGGCTCTGGCTCCCATTCTACTTTTAAGACTCTAGGAACTACAAGTGGGCCCGCATTTAGTGAGCGTAGCTCTCTAGTGGGCAATATGGTACGACAAGCTCCTTAAGATATGATGGAGCATCACCAATCAAGGCTTTGTAGGTTAAGAGAAGAATTTTAAAAGTGATTCTTGATTTTACTGGGAGCCAGTGCAGAGCAGCTAGTGCAGGAGTGATGTGATCTCTTTTCTTAGTTTTAGTGAGAACACGAGCTGCAGCATTCTGGATCAACTGGAGGGACCTAAGAGATTTATTAGAGCAGCCTGCTAATAAGGAGTTGCAGTAATCCAGTCTCAAGTAACGAACGTTGAACCAATTTTTCTGCATCTTTTGAGACAAGATGTGCCTGATTTTGAAATATTACGTAGATGAAAGAATGCAGTCCTTGAGATTTGCTTTACGTGGGAGTTAAAGGACAAGTCCCGATCAAAGATAACGCCAAGATTCTTTACAGTGGTGTTGGATGCCAGGCAATGCCGTACAGAATCCACATCACCAGATAATTGATCTCTGAGGTGCTCAGGGCCGATTAAAATTACTTCGGTTTTGTCTGAGTTTAACATCAAGAAGTTGCAGGTCATCCATGTTTTTATGTCTTTAAGACATGCTTGAATTTTACAGAGTTGGTTGCTCTCTGGTTTTATCGATAAATATAGTTGAGTGTCATCTGCATAACAATGAAAGTTTATGGAGTGTTTCCTGATAATATTGCCCAAAGGAAGCATGTATAAGGTAAATAAAATTGGTCCAAGCACAGAACCTTGTGGAACTCCGTGATTAACGTTGGTGGTTATCGAGGCGCCATCATTTACAAATACAAACTGAGATCGATCTGATAAATAGGATTTAAACCAAATTAGTGCCGTGCCTGAAATGCCAATCGACTGCTCCAGTCTCTGTAACAGGATGTCATGGTCAATGGTGTCGAATGCAGCACTAAGGTCTAACAAGACCAGGACAGAGAGGAGTCCTTTATCTGCTGCCATTAAGAGGTCATTTGTAATTTTCACCAGTGCCGCCTCGGTGCTGTGGTGTTTTCTAAATCCTGATTGAAATTTCTCAAATAAACTATTATGATGTAGAAAGTCGCACAACTGATTTGCGACCACTTTCTCAAGGATCTTGGAGAGGATGGGGGCCTTAGAGATCGGTCTGTAGTTAGCCAATACCTCTGGATCCAGAGTGGGCTTCTTCAGGAGAGGTTTAATAACAGCCACCTTGAAGGAGTGTGGTACGTGGCCTGTTAGCAGAGACACATTGATAATATCTAATAGAGAGCCGCCAATTAAAGGCAAAACGTCTTTAAGCAGCCTCGTCGGATGGGGTCCAAGAGACAGGTAGACGTGTTCAAGTAGAAACCGTTGAAAATAATTGGTCACGGTTGATAGGAGAAAATCCTCCAAATATACACCCGGCATACAGCGGTTTCCAAGGCCATTCCACTTGAGAACAGATTGGCACTGGTTATGGGCAAGAGATTATTAATCTTGTCCCTAATAGTTAAAATCTTTTCATTAAAGAAGTTCATAAAGTCATTACCACTAAGGTTTATAGGAATGCTCGGCTCCACAGAGCTGTGACTCTCTGTCAGCCTGGCTACAGTGCTGAAGAGAAACCTGGGGTTGTTTTTTTTTTTTTTTTCTATTATTGATGAGTAATAGGCTGCCCTGGCATTACGGAGGGCCTTCTTATATGTTTTAAGACTATCTCGCCAACTAAGCGGGATTCTTGAGATTAGTTGAACGCCATATGCGTTCAAGCTTTCGTGACGTTTGCTTCAGTTTGCGGGTCTGAGGGTTATACCAGGGAGCAAACCTCCTCTTCCTCACTGTCTTCTTCTTCAGAGGGGCTATCGAGTCCAGTGTCATTCTCAGAGAGCCTATGGCACTGTCAACAAGATGATCAATCTGGGACGGACTAAAGTTAGACCAGGAGTCCTCTGTTATATTGAGACGTGGTATCGAATCAAATACAGAAGGAATCGCTTTAAATTTAGCTACAGCACTATCAGTTAGACATCTAGTGTAGAAACTTTTGACTAACGGAGTACACTCGTAGTATAAATTCAAAAGTTATGAGGTTGTGGTCTGACAGAAGAGGATTCTGTGGGAAGACGCTCAAATGCTCAATGTCAACGCCGTAAGTAAGAACAAGATCAAGCGTGTGGCCAAAGCTGTGAGTGGGTTTCTGTACTCTGACAGAAGCCAATCGAGTCCAACAAGGAGATGAATGCAGCACTAAGGCAATCATTATCAACATCCACATGGATATTAAAATCTCCAACAATAATAACTTTATCGGTTTTAAGAACCAAACTTGATATAAATTCTGAGAATTCAGATATAAACTCTGAATATGGACCTGGTGGCGTACAGAATCACAAATCGAATTAGTGTTTTCCAGGTTTCAAGTGAGGTTGATGAAATGTGTAAATGAGGTCAACATTAATTAATTGGTAATTTTTAATTAACTAATTAACAGGCTGATGTGGAAGATGAGGCCTCCTCCACCTCTGGTGAGTCGATTCATTCAGGCAGACAATATTAATTCAGCTCTTTCAGGAGTTCATTTTTCAGTTTCAGTTCAGTTCAGCTATCCTGCCAGGTTTCAGTTAGGCAACATCATCAATTGATTCAATTTCATTCAATAGGAGAGCAGCACACATATTAGACCACATTTATTTAATAGACCTAATTACATTTATAAATGAAATAATTTGTGTAACTGAAATAATTTGTATACATTTATGATTTATTTTACGTACTTCTGCTATTTTTTTTTTAATTGATTTAACAGGGTAGTGTCAGTGCTCACCTAAAGTCATGGTGAATCTGCTGCGACAAACTTTCACTCCGCGGTGTTAACCTGGGTTCTCTTCCCGGTCTGCTCTCGGTTCTGATCTGCAAGCATTGGATGTCAGAGCAGAAGGAAGTCAGCGATTCTCTGAGACGCTGGAAATGCCTCCTCATCAGATCGCCTCCTCAGGAAGTCTTCCAGTCAGACAGAGTCCACAAGTTTCGGAAAGTCCCCCTCTCGACTGGGCACCACCGACAGCCAGCGGTAGCAGACATTATCGCTAGTCGCACCAGTGCATTATTACATTAATACATTTGCGACGACATTGATTAGTTAAAGTTCTTGTAAAAAAAAATTTATTATGAATTTTTTTGTATTTATTATCATATTACACGTATTTTTATTACTATTATGACAAACTGTTTGTTGCAATTAATACTGACAATAAATGCAAACACAGGCAATGCTGTTAAATTCCTACGCTATTTTCATTGGCATCGCAAAATTTCACACATTTAACAGTAAATACATATTATTTATTTTTAAAATGTAATAAAAAAAACTAAGATTAATGTATGTTCATATTACGTTGTTTTTATTATTAGTATATTATTTATAATATCAATTAAAATTTATAGTGTGTAAAAATAATAATGTGTTAGAAAATTATATAAAAATAAAATGAAAAAAACGTTATAAAGCAGTTGTCAAAACAGTAGTTTCAGTACATTGTACAGTAGTGTTGTTTTTTTTTTGTTGTTGTTAATTTAAAATTAATGTTATTGATGTTCATGTTTTTTTTAATTTATATCGGTATTATTACATTATCAGTACAATGTAACGTGAATAAATATTTTTACACATAAATTAATAAAAATTACTGTTTGGGCTGATATTATATATACGTGTAATTGCATGTTGCAATGTGAATATAATATTATTTTTGAATAACGGTCTCTCACTGTGGATTTAACAGTTTTTGAATTAAAATCTACGCTCTTTTTTTTAACACATTGCACACTATGAAGCACAATTCCGCAAATGATCTCTTCCTCGCTCAACCTGATGGATGAGGAGGCCAGAGCTCCATCGCAGTCTCTCCAGCTGCTAGGGAAACATTTATGGATCTTTCATAAATAAAAAAGTTCTGGACATTGATTGGAGGCTAGAATGGGCAGCAGTATTAGATGATGTGCACAAGATATCATAAGATATTGGGCATATCACAAGATTTTTAGTTGCATAGTTGCCCAATTGGACAAAAATGTATCGGAAAAAAAAAAAAAAATTGTTTTTGACCTTCTGACCTTTGACCTTGACCCAATTGATCCACAAAATCTATCAAAATGGTCCCGGATATAACCAATCATCTCACCATTCCATGTGATTCATGAGATTGAACTGTTTGATGACCTTTGACCTGACCCCTTGACCCCCACAATCTAATCAATAATCAAAAACAACCCCTATAATAAACAATCATCACACCAAATCATTCAATTCGTTTCATTACATTTTGATTCTCAAGATTTTGACCTGTTTCATGACTGACCCCTTGACCTGACTTTTGATCCGATCCAAAAAAAAATCTAATGGTCTGGTCCCCGGATAATAAACAATCATCACCAAATTGCATGCGATTCTGTTCAATACTTTTGAGTTTTTAATAATATATATAAATAAATAAATATAAATAACAAAAAACATAACCTTCCGGCATTTTCAATGCGAAGGTAATAATAGATTCAGATTCCAGCTGCTAATCCAGGGCTCACTAGCACCCCCCCCCCCCCTTGACATTGTGAACTGTTCAACTATAAACTCAAAAGGTTTCACTGATTTCTCAACTGAGAACGTTTTAAATGATTTTAAGGTAAGAATCAATAACAACAATGCTAAATATAAAAATAAAACTTACCTCCCCGCAGCGCGTACGCGTGGTCCTCCATTCTCCGGCTTCTCGGAGGTCCGCGGAAGAGGAAGTCAGAAACTAGAACGAGATTCAAGGATAACTTTCAGCTAGCGGTCAACAGCTCGAGGAGTTAGCCTCACAGCTCCGGTCAACCAGAGGGCTCAAGCTCAAACGTTTTGGACCGATAGCTCTGAGTTAAGGGCCCCAAAAACAGGTCCATGCGAACTTTATGGTATACGGCTACAGATCTCACTCATTATTCTCCACTTCACGAGGTGCATCTCAGAGCGCGAGGACGAGATGCTGGAGGCAGCGCTCGTGCACTCCCATCAGTTAACTCTACTTAACAAACAAAGCACTGCGACAACGAGCACAGAGCATTTTAATGTTAAATAAATCACTTTCATATGATAAAGTAAAAGGAGCAGACGTGTGTACAATAAGGCCCGTTTCAATGGTCACGACAGAGCAGCTCCGGGTCACGCGCAGCTCAGGTCAGGCGGCCCGCGCGTTCCCGATGGTTACCATGGTGCCGAGTTTATGCATTTTACAGAGTACATTTGAGAATTCTATAAAAATGGTTCAGGCGCCATCTTTTTTCTGTAATTTCAAAGTTAAATGTCGACGTTTTGATGCCTTAAAACAAAAATAAAAGGGGTTTCGAGGCGTTGCACTAATTGTCAACACATTCCGCACATCTCCCGCAATTTTCAAGACATTCTTCAGCTCAAATCTCATTTTACACGACGAATCATCGACTGACGTTAAAACTCAAAAGGTTTCACTGATTTCTAAACTGAGAACACTTTTATGGATTTAAGGGGATACGTTAATAATAAAAATGCTAAATTAAATGTAGAAATGGTCTTACCTTATGGTCCAAATCACAGCGCGGTCGCTTCAGCAGGGGCTCGTCCTCGGCTCTCGGTCGTCGGAGGGCCTTCCTCGGGGTCTCAGGTCTCTCGTAGTCCGGATCTCGTGTTGTTCTGTTCGCCAACAAGTTTTGTTTCCAACAAAAAGTCTTAAGCAGTGCAAAAGTCTCAGAGTTTCCTTCACAGGTTTGGGTTCACAGGAGGGTTCACAGGTGAGGTCTGCTCGTGTCAAAGTCCAAAGTGCAAGGGCCGAAACAGAACGTCCGCGGCCTTAAATACCCTCGGTCCGGTTTCCATGGCATTGACTGACGTGCGTGCGTGCGTGCGATTGAGCAATACAGAGAGGCATTATTTATTTCCCCCATATTTTTTCAATATATATTTGATTCATACGAGTTATTATTATTATTATTTTAATTTTTATAATTAGTAGAAGTATTATAAGTATTATTATTATAATATTATTATTTCTCAGTTATCTGTTGCTATTCAGTAGCTGTATGAGCTGTAAAGCCAAACTGTATGCTAGATGAAATATATTATATTATATATTATAATCTTATTATTTCAGAAGGACCATGTCGTTAAAACAAATGTCACCATTTGATGCACTGCACCAGATTGTACTTGGCAGATGGATGAGAAATAGATGACGCAGGCTTGCAGGTGTATGGTCTTCCGACGAAACTTTTATTTATTTATACTTACTAACATTTATTTGACATTATAGCTTTCCCCTCTCAACTTCTTGAAACTGTTAGAGAGGTCAAATGATTACTTTCCATTACCTTTTTCGTAAAGTCTTCAGTCCATTTGTTCTTCTTCTTTAAACAAATAATGTATTCTTTTATTTGGAAATATTAACAGGTACATAACACAGTCAACATTAACTGATATTTCCATTGTTTATCATCCTTTTGTTGAAATATCAGATAACAAACCCACTCCCCCACCCCTCCCACTGTAGTACAGGACATTAAATACATAAACAATACATACAAAGAGGTCACCTCATTTCGCCGACCCAGGCGTACACACACACACACACACACACACACACACACACACACACATACATCTGGAACATCTGTATGTAGACACACCTGCACAGAGTCAATACCCAGTATCACACAAGTAAAATATATCCAGAAATTAAATGACAACATGAGTTGTTCTTCTTCTTTGAGTTCGGGCAACCTATTCTACCACATGTCTTGGGGAATAGACACAACTGAACATCAGAAATAGGATATTGTAAATCGACAACTGGCACATCTCCGGCTCAAGATTTATTTCCCAGGCACGTAGACACATTTTTTCTTCATTAATCAGTATTTAAGAATAACACTTACTCTCTCTGTCATCAATTCCCCCCAAATGTGTTTAGATACAGTATCTGTCGGGGCATTTATTTGAGTTCTTGTGAGAATTTCGCCTCGACATGCTCCGCGGCGCTCATGTCTTCAGCTCTCACGACACAATGTGTTTCAGGTGTTTCGTAACAACCAATTACTTGCTCACTTCAAGTTACAGTGATCAATAGAAAAATCATTTTGCCAATGGGTGCCCTTTTTTTGGTTTGAGCACCTGCCCCCTAAAATGTCTGTGCACGTGCCTGCATCCCGCTCACGGTGCTCTGCTTCATGCAGCCGGTCCAGAGTGACGACCTGAGCGCAGCGACAGAAGCCTGAAACTAAAGCAGCTGAATTGCATTCAGCCACCGTTATTTTTTATTATCCACACACTTACCTACTGGGATGTAGCAGGAAGACATCAGTCAGTGTAACGGCTGTTTCACGGCTCCATCGTGTCCGCGACTTAGCAAACATCTGCACAGAACACTTAATTGTAAAATACAGAGAATGGAGTCCTTGTACCGTAAATCTCTTGTTTTACTTTAGCATGCAGACTAACAGTTTAACGGGTTCTCGCGGCATCTGTTTTCTTTGGCCTTTGCCTTCATGATTACCACCTCCGACCAGCAGAGGGCGCCAGAAGACAGCGGTGAATCAGCGGCCAATAGAAACCTGGCTTTCTGCTATTTCAGAAATGTACAAATCAAGATACAAAATTCTCTTTTTTGAGAATACAAAAATAAATAATTAAACTAGTTAAGGATGATACAAAATACTAAAAATAAGTGCATACAAGAGGTTCCCTTCACCTTTTCTGGATCTTAGGAGGTTTGCCTATGACCATGTCCCACACATCTTTTATCGGATAATTAATAAAGTCTATTGATGCTTCCCATGCTGACTGCTTTGAAATGTCAGTAAACAACGTAATGGGACGAATGTAAAGGTCGTCCAGGCCTGTGATGGCTTCGTTGTTACAAAGCAGCTGTTGTAACCACTGCTGATTTGAACTCACATGTGTTTATGTGTCAGAAAGTGTCAAATTAAACTTTTTTTGCCCAAAATTAAGAATGTCATTCCTCTGGTTGGAGGTTTTATTGTTTTTCTTCTTCTATCCTTTCCACTCTGATAAGAATACTGTGCATAAATATTCTCGTTTTAACAAATCTGGTCACAAAATTTCCTCACGCCTCCCGGTTACATATTTTCTTCTTCTTCTGTCCTCATTCCCTGCTGTCTGTTTTTCTGCCGCTGCTGACACACAAACAGTCGCTCCGCTCCAACGCAGCAACAGGAGCGTAATGAGGTGAGCTGAGCTGAGGCCCAGATGTTGTTGGCCTCTCTGTGGGCAGCCAGCAGCAGCCGTTCCCGGGGGGGGGAGATGGGGGAATCAGGCCTGTGTACAGCCCTCCAATAATCAACACAGCAGGGAGGCCCCCTCCCACACCGCTACTGTTGTTTACTACTGTTGTTTACTGCTGTTTACGTTCTGCCCCTGCTTACCGCCCTCACCTCTAAAGGCCATTAATGCAGCACGGTGACATTCTCTGCCTGTGGAAGTGGCCGATAGATGGTAATACGTTGGAATGGGCCGGTCTTTAGAAACGGGTATAAAGGTGCTGTTTTTTTTACTTTTTTGACTGGGTTTATTTAATAAGGGACAGTGCACATTAATAAAAACATTTCAGTAAATGTGCTAGAGTTAGCCAAGAGGCTATTTTTCATCTCTAGTCCCAAGTTAAGAGTTATTATCGAGGTGAACGATTGGGTTGCCAGGTTGTTTATCCTCCTGCAGCCATGAGACTTAAGTTCAGCAAGTAGAAACCCTCCCGGTGGACCATATGACCTCTGACCTTCTAAGAAAGCTCTGCAGTATTTATTATCTGTTTGTCAATATTTAGAACTGCAGATTTGATGAATTATTAGAACATAAGAAAATTGAATGAAATAAGAAGTTACATTTTGGTGACGAGGATGCCGGCGAAGCGTCGGCGCCTGAACCGGTTTGTGTTTAAAGAAACGAGGAGCTGTGATGGTCAATGAAATAAATGTGATCCGCGTACAGAGGGGAGTGTGTTATTGTTGCTAGTAATTCCTTTCGCTTTTAAAGTGTGTCATTAAGTGTGCAGGGTTTATTCCTTTATGGCTAAGTATACACACACACACACACACACACACTGAACCCAGCACCGGCCTTTCCTCTGTTAACACCTCGGCCTCTGTGGGTCCCCGGATCACACAAACACTGAGGTGTTTGGGCCAGGATGCATTTTGTCATCACTCGCACTTCATCCCCATCTCTCTGAGCGACACCTCCATGAACACACACACACACACACACGCAAAATCAGACTCCAGGCACAAATCTGCACGGTGCATTTTTTCTTCTTCTATTTCATCCTCCTCTCTGTGGAGACAAAGAAAGAGGGAGGGACGTTCATTAACATATACACTGACCACTGCTCTCCTCCTCCTCCTCCTCCTCCTCCTGCTCCTCCTCTTCGAGCCTCATTGCCCCGAATGAGTAAACACCAATTGGTTGAGGGCGTCAGCGGCTGAGGGTCCGGGGACAGTAGCAAGCGGCAGCTTCGTGTGAGCTTCACCGGGGAGGAAACGCAGCTCAGCAAAGCGACGGGAGTGATAATGAGCTGCTTATCTGCTGCATTGTCCTTGAGGGGAGGTGATCACCAGGAGCGTGTGTGATGTCTGAAGGAGTGTGTGTGTGTGTGTGTGTGTCACATTTAATCACATTTAAATGTCTCAACTGGTGATTTATGAATTCATAACTCATCATCAGTCATCAGAGAATTATTCAACAACAGTATCCAGCCATTTAAGTCACTTCATATACACATTCTGAAGGAATTTTCGGCTTTTCTCTCAAATGTAATTGCTTTTTTAAAGTGATATTTGTACATATATGTTTAACAGATGAAACAATCTCAATATCAAAAAATATCAATGAATAAATAGATAATCAGCAGTTGCAGTCAAAGTCTTAAAAAGAGTCATTTTACATGAGAAGATCTCTACTGCTCTCATTGTATTATATTTGTTTGTGTGTGTGTATATATTTATATACATATATATATACTTCATTTTGTATTTTATATTTTACTTGTATACATCTATATCTTTCATCCCTGTTTTTTATATTTTATATTTATATTTTATTCTCGTGTGTTTAGTTTATTGGTGCTGCTACTGTGACGACAAATTTCCCCTTGGGGATTAATAAAGTATATATCTATCTATCTATCTATCTATAAATATGTCATAATTAGCTCATAGCGTAAAGATCCTACAAGAGGAAGTCACCACGTGTCTTGTACTGCTTCCCTGGTTGCCGTGGCAACAGCTGCAGGCCGACCCTAAGAGTGAAATCCCGTTTTAGCATCTGATCAACACCGAGCTCCACGAGCTGTGTTCCAGACGTTAAAGAGTGTTTATGTTCAATAAATCTGCTTTTTGCCCAGGAAGCTGACCGAGAGTTCTAAAAAAAAACTTTTAAAAAAACTATAAAAGACGTCGAGAGGCAAAATAACGGCACAGAGAGAGAAAAAGTAGATTTAAAGAGTTCAAACTCGACTTTCTAAGAACGGATTCCACGTCTGAAGTCTGCGTGCCAGCGATCATCCCGCTTTTCTTGTTCTCCTTGATCCGTGTGTGTGTGTGTGTGTAGGTGTGTGTGTGTGCGTGTGTGTATGTGCGTGTGTGTGTAGGTGTGTGTGTGTGCGCGTGTGTGCTTGTTACAGGCAACAGCTTTGAACTCTATATTCTCTTTGGTCTTTAAAAAGACAAAACACAGATGCTGGATTCCTCTCCGAGGAGTTTGGGGATCATTCGGTCTGATCTCTCTTTGCGGAACTCCTTTGTTGTGTTTTGTTTTGCCGAAGAAAAAAAGAAAAATCAATCTTTGGGTTTTTCATCGTCTTTTATTGTTTCTATACTTTCCCGCCGAACGCTCGAAACACACCTTCCAGGAAGTCGAGCGTGAGTACCGATGACAACTCTAAAGTCGAGCCTCGGCTGCTCCGCGATCCCCCGCCTCGCCGCCACTCCGTCCCTGAAAGTAAAGTACCCCTCGGAGGGAGAGTATGGAGCTGATGATGGAGTCATCTCGTCTGTTGCGCCCAAAGAGGCCTCTCTCTCTCTCTCTCTCTCTCCTCTTTTTAAAAGCGGCCTCTTTTTAGTGTGAAAGCAGCCAGAAAAGGGCTCCCTGTTGCTGACCCGCTCCGTTAGTCACGCTTCTCTCCGAGGCCGGCGTTGACGCATTTAACCGAAACTTGACCCAGAGTGCGGGAACGAGTCCCCGCGGAGTCTTCCGTCTCCCGTCGTCACCCGCCTGCTTCTCGTCCTCCATCTTTGTTTTGCAGGCGGTGGGCGGCGGCGGCGGTGGACCCGGGCCCCGCACGCACACACACACGGGGTGAGCCGGGGTCACGCAGGGGTCCCCCCCCCCCCCCACACACCCCACCCCCACCCCGAGAGCTCGGGGCTGTTACGCCCGAGCCAAATCGGGGGGGGTCAGAGGCGACCTCACACACCCTGCAACCTTTACCCTTCAGCTCATGGCCGCTGCGCTCCGATACCCTGCGACAACCTGCAGAAATCCCGCGGTGACCCCCCTCCCCCCCCTCCCCAGGGGTCAGCGTGGCCCGGGCCAGGATCTATTTGAGAGAAAACACACAGTTCATACGAGAGGGGCTCACCTCCTGTGCAGCAGGGGGTCCCGGTGGCCCCAGACAGCTTTGAAGTCCAGAGGTTATCTTTCACTCTCATCCCAAAAGTTTGTTGACGTTTCTTTAAACAGTCCGAATTCAAGGAGTACGTCAGGGGAGGGGGAGGGGGGGGAGGCTTACCTGAGAGGAGACGAGAACGCGTTCCCCTTCGGACGACCTTGGCTCCGGCGCTTCGCGACAAACGGCCACGTTGAGTCAAAAGGAGTCACGAGAATTGTATAGAATCTCTGTTGCACAATATTTTCTCTGGGGTGACTATTAACTGATCATCGTTTGCTGCGGTAATCGACTGTTTGTCAAGTGATTCAATATGATTTAAATATTCATAAGGCGAAAGAAAAAGTTGAAATGGAATATGCCTGCGCTGCGTCTAACAGGTGTGTATGTGAAAGAGACAAGTATATTTCAACGTGCAGGGTTTTCTGACTAAAGTGCCCTCTATTGGGAGGATTTTAACGACGCATAAAGGCAATAAAGGGAGAGTTTGACATCTTGTGAAATACGCTCATTCACTTTCTTACCCAGAGGTGAAAAAGGGACTATTGACACAAGTTGACTAGGAGTGGACTCCATCTTCAGCCGAGCTCTTGATTGCTCCTCAAAAAACATTTCCGAAATTAAACTTGACCAAATCAGCTTTAGATGGGACAAATCCTGTAACGTGCACTTAGGTCTGGCTCTCTGGAGCGTCTACCACTTCCTGTGAATAATAAACACAACCCTTCCTATGTCACTTGCTGGCTCATTGAAATATATACCCCCCCCCCCCCCCCTCCACACACACACACACACACACACACAAACACATCTGAGTGACTACTTTTGAAAAGGTGCGCAATCATTTTCTCGCAAGCAAATCCCAGCAGACTACTTTCTGGGGTTTGGGGGCGTGGCTTAAAGAGACAGGCGCTAAAGCAGAGTGTTCCAGCCAGATGGTGAATACATGTATATTCAGACAGTCAGTATGATAAAAAAATAAAATCAGTTTTCTGAACATGAAAGCATGTGAACATGTTGTAGTAGAAACCCCAAATACAAGTATGACGCTGACAATGAGCATGACGTGTCCCCTTTAAATACGGTTTCATACGTCGAAAATCTATTTGTAACGAGGATAATGTGACAATATGTATGTTTGTCATGGTGACGGCGAGTCGTCCGACGCTCTCAGCTGTAGAGAACGAGAAGAATTATGACCACAAAAAAAAGATGCTTCGACAACCAACGGCGCATAATGTGCAACCGGAAACACGTTTTACCGCCTAACGAGTGTTAGGCAGCAGGGGGGCAGGTGAATGTTATCGCCGACGCTCTCATCACTTACAGGGGGTGGAGGAGGGGGTAACATTGGCGAATCTCCGAAAAACCTGTTGCTCTCCTTTTCGGGGTGGGGGTGGGGGGGGGGATTTGACCTTCTCGTCACCTTCACTAAGTGCTGTGGAGCACATGAGCTACTTGACTCGGACCTGTCAGGACGTGTTGTGAAGAATGTTACAGAGCGGGGAGAGTGTGAATGGATTGCCCCGCCGACCGCTGCCAAAGCCGCGCTTCGGTGTGCCATCCCGCGTCGAGTACGTGTGTGTGTCTCCTGCACGTCGTGCCCCCCTATATGTGGGGGTGGGTGGGGGGGCATGGCTAATGAAACGGAGTAAAAGTTGTTGAAAGGGGCTGGACACTGCCAGCACGAGAGGACTTGACGCCCATGTGTTCTGGTTTGGAGACAGAGAGGGGGCAGGAGAGGCGTGACGGAAGCAGGAGGCCCGGGTTGCAGCACCCCGCCTGGCTGCCAGAGCTCAGTCATAGGGCAAGGAGTTGTGAAGAGGAGGAGGAGGAGGAGGAGGTGGTGAATTGTAATGGAGGAGGGTGGCGTTCATATTAACTGCAATTCCAGACCTTTTACTACCTCTCTTTTTTTTTTCTTCTTTCTTTCTCCATTTCCACAGCAGAAAGCTCTAAACCCCAACACCCTCTCCCCACTGCACACACACACACACACACACACGCGCGCACACACACAAGTGTGCACACATTCCAAGAGTCAGGGATGGGAGCGTGACAATCGGGAAACAACGGCTGTTAGTTACAGAAAATGCATTACGGCGTGGTCCGGGCAGCGGAGCGGAGGAGAGGAAGTGGTGGGATTAGGCCGGGCTCGGACAAGCGGAGCTCGGGCCCGTCTCCTCCCCCTCTCCGTAGTAAACTGTTCAGATTTACAAGGCCTCCAGGGATACGGGCGCCCTATCCTCATCATCATCAGACCGCGCATGGCAGTTGTCAGCAGGGCATAAGGAGGTCAGAGGAGCCATCGACTGAGGAGCAGAGACAAATGGCTTTTTATTTCTTTTCAGAAGAGATGAACCTCAGATGCAATCTGTCGGCTGCAAAGAATATCCTTTTCGTGGGACGCGACTTTCCAGGAGTAACGGCCACGGCTTTGTTATTTGCCTTACAGTTACGTGACGAATATTTGTTTGCGCAAGATTGAATGTCGCAACTCTTGTAATTGGTCGCTGCCAATTATACAGATATAAAAGGCCAAAGTTTAAAGATACTTGTTCCTCACAAATCTCCATTTCCAAGTCATGTAACTTGTGTTTTTAGACACACTCGGCCTCTTATTGTTTATTCAAACTTCATCGGAGGGGCAGATCGCTCACAATTTATTTTCATAAATTTCGCCATCATTCCTATTTCGTCAATAATAGGATTTTCTTATACCAACTAGTTTTGTGAAAACAATGTCATCATAAGTGAAAGAACAACTAACATAGGATGTTAACGGGTTGTATTGAACCCATTAAGGGGCCATAGGCCTAAAAGAGGTTGAGAATTGTATCGTATGCATTGACTGTGTTGTAACTCTATTATGTTGTTCATTCTATACACTTTATATCTATCGTACTCCCCCCCCTCCCCCCCTTACCTCCCATGTTTAACCCTTGTGTTGCCTTAGGGCCATTTTGACCCGAATCAATATTACACCCTCCCCCCGCTTTAGGATTAATTTGACCCCATTCAATGTTTAATGTCGGTCTTCTTTCGGTAGTCAACAAACAAACATAAAGTGCCTCACACTTAAACTTGGAAAACAATATTAATTCTAATAATTTTCCGGAGGTTTTAATTGCTGGCGTCAAATTGAACTCAAAAGGTAAAATATGTTAGTAAATATAAAGGTAACAGGAGGGTGAAACATTGAATCGGGTCAAAATGACCCATAGGCGGGGGGAGGGTGTAATATTGATTCGGGTCAAAATGACCCTAAGGCAACACAAGGGTTAAGGGGTGTTTTGGGGAGTTTTTTTCCTGTTGTGTGAGGGTCCTCAGACAGAGGATAAAGCCCTTTGAGTCAAATTTGTGATTTTGGGCTATACAAATAAATCAAATTGAATTAAACTACGAATCCAAAATACGGGGAGAAGTGAGCTGCATGGAGCCCACGCTCTCTCTCTCTCTCCTCTTCTCCGTCCAACAGAGTGAACATATTTCTCCCGGTAGTTTTCACAGCAGTAAATAACACCATTTCACTATCTCCCCTCACTCCTGTCCCGGCTACTGCTCCGTTGATGTATGTTTTTAAAAAAGATTTTTTTTTTAAACTGTGTCAGCATCGCTTCAAACCGGATGCTATCCGGCTGCCCAGCCAGCCTTCTCCTGTGATCCCCGCAGGACTCGGAAGACCCCCTTCACCAGAAACAGGAAGCAGTTCACAGCGCGGGTCACGACCCCTCTCATTCAGCCCCATGAGTCAAGCACGAAGCCCACCCCGGTGAAACACAGGAAAGTTCCGGTCCCACCGACAAGGTGTGGAAGGATATTAGGGAAGGAGGGGAGGAAGGAGGAGGGAAAGGAGACCTCTCTCTCTCTCTCTCTCTCTCTCTCCCTTGACACATCTGTATGCACGTGTGTGTGTGTGAGTGAGAAACAGAGAGTTGCACATCTGTCGAGCAGTAGCCGTGTAACATTATTACACACCGAAACACAACTACATCTGCATCTGATACGAGGCTGCGTCCACGGGAGGAAACGACTGTAGAGCCGCCGTTGAACAAACATCCTAAAGGTCCCTTTGGACGTGTGATCAGAGGAGCCGGGCCATAGCACGCTCCGGCACTGAAAGGCTGGACGTACACGCGTGTTGTAAAACAGCAGAATCCACTGCTCTTACAACTTGAGTAAAGAGATAATATTTGGAAGCATTTTATTTTAAAGCAACTGATTTTATTGCCAGTACATTGAGAGTTGTGACTTTTGGGTCATTTAATGTAGAACAATGCATCGTGACTTTCACTCTCAGGATTTAGAAAAATGGTGGGAAGTTAAGTCCGTTTAGTGAATAGAGCGTGTTTTTGGGGCACATTCTTAGTGCGTTTTCATACGGAAGTCCAGCTACTTGTGTACATTTCCAATTGTTACATGCCTGCAGTCTTTTCAAAATAAACTTCTGGAAACAACTTGATTAGGTTGAGGAAACACAACTTAAGGTGGGTTTAAGAAAAGTTTGTGGTTTGGGTTAAAGTGATCGTGTTGTTACTGAAGTACGGCAATTAGAAGACAAAATAAATCAACGTTGACTCTTTGTTTCTCACCCAATCAGCGACCTCCTGGGTGAAGGGCCGTGTTTTTGTTTGACCTCTCTACCTCCTCTCCATCCCACTCTCCGGGGGATTATTTTCCGACCTTTATACTTTATGGTTCACGATAACGTGGATTACATACAAATTGATCACGTGGGATATCTACGAATTAAAGCGCCTTCATTTTTCGTAGGTGTAACTACGAACGCTGTATGAGAACAGCCGGATATGTGAAGTGAGGTCATGTGACTCAATGCAAGACCCGCAGAGACAGAACATGACTGGACATGTTCCTGACTCGTTGGGAAAGCAAAGCCAAGTGTCCAACTGAAGCCGTGAAGCAATACACGGTCTAAATTACAAATATGTATGTTACTACTGGATGTGGTCTTACTCTGGTGAAAGGACACATCTTTTTTTCTGCTTCTTCATAAGCCAAAAAGAACAAAATAGAGGGCACAAAAAAGCAGATGATTCTTGTTTTCTACACTGACAACTACTTCAAAAAGCTTCACACAGACATTTTACTCCCAGTTCAATGTCAAGGAATTACAAGTACAGTAAAAAAGAAGACAGTTAGTCTACTTCTCGTCTATAAAACCACATAATAAGACACTCTCTGAGTTTATGCTTTTGTGCCAAAGATTCTGGCTTTTTTGGCCGAACTATGGAGCTGATGTCATGGGAGCTCGGTTGGTGTTCCATGTTCGGCCACATCTGATATTTCACTTTAATGGAGGGGTGTTAATAGCAGAGGGGAAGCAGTAGAAACATGGGAGGGATGAATTGGCTCAACAAAGAGAAGCTTTTCTGTGTCTGTACGATTAAATCCCCACAAAGGTTTTTTCCTCAACAGCTCTCCAGACTCCAACAGTATCTGTTCAACCTTCTCAGACAATCTACACTTAATAGCTTCCTCTGTGAATCTGAATGATTCAGCCTTCCCAGACATCTTTAGCCTCTTGCAGTTTTATTAGTCCAAGATAAGATTGGTAAATCAGTCCAGCAAGACCATCACATAATACATGATAAGAATAAAGCCTATTTAAGCATGGTTGCTTTTCTTTTAAGAATTTCAAAACCTGTTGATGGCTGCTTTTGTCACTATTAGGCTAATAGTGGCAATATGTATGTTTACTTTTACTTGAGTAATTTTCCAGTCAAGTATCTTTACTTTTACTCAAGTATGACTTTTGGGTACTTTATACACCACTGCTATTAGCTAGCTACCTACCTAATTAATCTAACGTTAGCTACCCACATTGACAATACTGGTTTCCAGGTGGTGTTTTACGAGTTCTGCTGAAGAAGAATCTTGTAAAATGGGTGCCATGGTTGTAGGCTACATAACAGGGCTTAAAGACAGTTGAAAATTGAAGTTTAACCACTTTGCTTTACCACAATGTCGAGCTTGTTCCCCCCCAAAAAATCTCTTCTGCGTGTGTTCACGCTGAACGCAAAGTAAAGTAGATTAGATATAAATATTTGCATATTTTGCCTTTGGATTCTCCGCAGTCAATATATTTTTTTACATTTAATATGTGAACTACTTCCGCATATTTTACCCTAGTTAGTTTCAGATGTGCACCTTGGCTTTGGAGGTAACTTACTACAGTCAGTAGTAAGCTAGTCATGCATGCTTAACGACAGTAGCATACTGACATACACACCTTCCTTACACCTGTGTTCTAGTTTCCTCGATTTTAGACAAGCTTAACCCTCCTGTTGCCTTCGGGTCAATTTGACCCGATTCAATATTTAACCCTCCTGCCGCCTTCGGGTCAATTTGACCCGATTCAATGTTTAATGTCTGTGTTCTTTCAGTAGTCAACAAACAAACATAAAGTACCTCACACTTAAACTTGGAAAACAATATTAATTCTAATAATTTTCTGGAGATTTTAATAGCTGGGGTCATATTGACCTCAAGGGTAAAATATGTCAGTAAATATAAAGGTAACAGGAGGGTTAAACATTGAATCGGGTCAAATTGACCCGAAGGCAACAGGAGGGTTTAAAAAAAGAATAAAGCACCCTCAAAATTATTTAAATGCCGAGTATCACTCTTACCGTTGAAGCATGTTGAGAAACCTGCCTGGCTATGGTTGCCACATCAACTTTATAAGATGATAATATGTCAATGTTTACAGCTTGTTCCGCAGCCCTCACGAGGACAAAATGTAGCTTTAAGTGATTTTTGTGAAACGCAGTACTGTTGTTTCTATGTAATAAACGCCCCGTCCAGACATTCTATCCTCTGTCTCCTTTACGGTGTTAGGAATCATCTTTTTTTAACAAATGAGCAGGCTTTTCTCCTGTTGAATATGTCCCCTGCCAGTTCTGGTATTTGTCCTTTTGCCAGCTGTTTTCTTTCCTGAGGTAAATCTCTATAAATCAATGAAAGTTAATCTGCTGAGAAGATTGTGTGCTCGCTCTGGCTATGGAGGCACTCTATCTCCATTGGTTACAGAGCATCCATCAAGTGCTCAATGAAGGCTCAGCGGAGCAGTGACATCCCGATCCCCTCTAACCCCATCACCCCAACCCTGCTCCCCCCGAAACCCCTCCTTGCACTTTATATTCTTCTCTGGATAATTAGGTTGTGAAGATGAATTTAATCCGAAGAGATAAAGCACGATCGCCGAAGGAAATGTGTGTTATCTGTTGTTAAGTTTCTCAATCCATAGCCACTTCTCCTTTATCTCGATGTGCTTTTGGCCCGACTGTGAAGCGGTTCTTCCTCCAGCACCGTCTCGAGGGCGGCAGTGTCTCGCTGCATTGGAAAGTTGATCTGATTGCCCCGTCATTCATCATGTAACTTTAACCTCGGGGGGGCGCACAGTGAAGTGAAGACTTCTTCCCGGTGATATAAAGCTGCGGCTGCATGGGTGCAAATCATCTTCGGAGATGGGTTTTGAAATTCCACACATTCTGTCCAGGAGCGTCTGTGTGGATTTATCTAACCTGGTTTTAATAACACATGCACACTTGTGATATGGAGATGCCCTCGCCATTCATCAGAGGCCTGCAGAGGACCACCACTGTAATTGAAAAAGGTCAGGGCTTATGTGAGGAAAAGACCGGAGAGCTAAAGGGGGTGTTGAGGCCCTTGTGGGGACCAAAGTTGTTCCAGAGAGGTTTGACAAATAGAAAAAAAAGACAGAATAACAGAGAGAGTAGAAAGACAAAAGAAGAGTGAGATCTTACTCAAGGTTTCCTGGGTTTGAACCCCGGATGACCCCGTTGTGTTTACCCAGGTTGTCTTTTAGCTCCTCCCCTTTGACCCACCATGCTGGGCCGCCATCCTCTACTTCTTAAACTTCCCAGGTGAGGGCCTTTGTTAACAATCTTTTTTTTCTGAAACTAGATGCCAAATGTTAAATAAATACACCTAGGCCTTTACCAACGGGTAAGCCAGTTAGCTTGTTAGCTTTGGTGCTCCATACTGACGTACTATTTCAAATAGGAAAAAAACGATAGTGTCACATCTTTCTGTCAGCAGCTAAAGCATAGCCTCATAATTTATTAAATATTCTACTGTGTAATACTGAGTTAAAGTTACAATAGATTTGTGCAATAATTTAATATTAACATCTAAATTAAATCTATTATTGTTCTTTAAACTGATGCTATATGTTATAGTAGATTTATTATTTCCATATTTATGGTAGTTATATTGTCACATAATGCAAATATTTTACATATGTATTCATATTATTATAATTTCTCAATCTTTATATATATAGATATATCATTTTCCCCCATGGATCAACTTAGTTTTTTTTCTGCCCCTTATTTTTTTAGCTAAATGTGATGTAACCTTAAGTAGGGAATCATGGACATTAGTTGCAAAAATACATGCAACATTTGATTAAACAATAATTTGTTGATTATTTTCATGAGGTTATGAACATAGTTTTGCATTGATTAGATGATTTGCAGATTAATTATGAAATCAGTGCTGTCAGAGTAATCATTCTGTCATCACATAAGTGCCACATTCCTTATGACTTTGTGAAACTTATATTATAGATTGGCCTCCGTGACTCAAGCAAACCCCTTAACCTGTGAGATTATTAAAGTTTGACATTATACCCATTTTAACCCAATGCTGTAATTTCAGTGCGCTGGGGGTCTGTGCACATGGTCTTCTCCGTGACGTGAGCTCAGTATTCTGACATGTACAGGCAGCTCAGGAGGCTGTTTTTGGAAAGCAGGCCAGCGGAGACCACATGGGGAGAGGCAATCAGGAAAAACATGTCCGACAAACAACCAACGACCACTGACGTCGCCTTTCATCTGCCTCAATCCAACGCGGGGACGGTGGGAGGAGCTGTTTACGGACAGCTCGGGAATCACCGCTGAATGATCTATTCCGCAGGACTAAATAAAGGCTGTAATGATGAAGTCAGGGAGCTAATAGGCCTCCGCTGCAGTGAGTAAAGATGTGCATTCCTTTGTCAAGCACTGTTAAGAGTGCGGGTCAAGCAGGTCAGTGCCCGGACATTGGTGTGTCAACGGGGGGAAAAGAGGGGAATCTCTGGTCCAAGATGACTCCATTCCCTCCTATTGGTCATCATCCTGACCCGTCTTTGCATTCGAGAAGCATGACTCAAAACTCAAACAACGCCCCCAGAGGAACTCCTCACTCGCAAAGAATGTCCAAATGAGCGCGAGGGTCTCAAACATCAGCGCTGCTCACCCTTGAAACAAAACAAAAAAAACCAAAAAATCTCCAAAAGAGGCAAAACACACACAGAGACAAAGGCGGTCTTGATTTTCAGCCAGCAAGCGGAACCGGGCTGGTGGGAAACTGAAGTCATGTCTTATGGCAGTTTAAAGTTACAGTTTGTGTTTTGATAACTTGAGTGGGAGCCAGAGGGTGGTTTAGTTCTAATAGGCTGGAGCCATGCTCTGTGATGGGCTCCGGTATGGTGATTAGCTGGGGGGGTTACAGATGAACCCCGGGCAGCGCAGGGTTCCAGCTCCCCGCTGGCGTAAACTGTGGGTGGCAAGGAGATAAAACACAAGGCGGACTCGGCATTGTTTGTGCTGCCTGTTTGTGGTCTGCATCCATGCGGGGGTGTGTGTGTGTGTGTGTGTGTGTGTGCAGCAGCCCTTCTGTCTCCACAATGTAGCATGGGGATGATAAAACCTCCTACACGGAGGATGAGGTGTAATAACGCAGCTTTTGTTTAGCCAACACTTCACGCTCGGGAAATCCAGCTTCCAGTTTTAATGTCGGGGAAAGAAAATATTTTTTTTCTTCTTAAGCTGCCAAACGGAAAACATTTGAATGCCAGAAAGGGGAACAAACGCATAAAAAAAATGCGTAATGAATCCCAATGTGATGATCCACCTGGTTTTTTTCTCGTCTGGAGGTCCTCGGTTAAGTATGGGGGGTCTCGCTCCACCTGTCCCGCCTTGCCCCGAGCACCCAGGGTCAGCCAGCAGAGAGGTGGTCCCGCCTGGCTCCGTCCACACCGCGGGCCCACCCTATCAACGCTAAACAGTGTGAAACAACACATTAACCAGCGGCCTGTCCAAATGTCAGCCGGGACAAGTGCTCGCTTTAAAAAACGACCACCACACATCTCAGTTATCTGGCTGTGTGGTCTTCCTCATGAAGATGTTTCGTCGTGTTTTTGGTTTTTTGTTGTTGTCGCGTTGTCGTCGTAAAACCTGCGTGAAACGTCTGCTGAGAGCAACATCTGAAATAAACTGCCCGGTGAGAAATGAAGAGGAGAGGGTTTTCAGGGGAAAAAATCTGTTCCGATTGAGGATCGTTGAGACAATGGACACACACGCATTCTGTGAAGGAATTTATGATGTTTGGGAATGTGTTGACTGCGACGTCTGAGTTCTTTGGCGCTGTACTCCTGCCAATGCCGTTTGTTCAATATCAGGTGTTTTGGAGAAAGGTTTATCTGGTTGTAGATGTTTTTTTGACTGAGGTATGTGCACCTGTGTGACCTGGGATGTGATGACTTGAGTCTTAGTTTAGGTTTTACTCATATTGTGATCGAAATGTGTTTTTAATTTTACATTTTTTTATTGTCTGTCACCGTTTTATGTTGTATGTCTGAAACTGTGTTTATTGTGCTACTTCTGCCTCGGCCAGGACACTCTTGTAAAGGAGATTTTTAATCTCAATAAGGCTTTTCCTGCAATATATTTAAATAAAAAATGTAAATAAGGTGAGGCCTGCTGTGTATGACCACATTCAGAGCATTCAGAGACAATATGTGTGTAGAAAAGAACTGTATAGAAACTTATGTCACATTAAAACCATACATATTCATATTTAAGGCCAATTTTAGTCGAAAGAAACATGTTGATAGAAGATTTTATCCTTTTTTTTTTTACTGAGGCTATAGAAGAACAGACAGAAGCCATTTCATCTTCAAGAGTACTTTCTCTTTTACTTTATTTATGTTACCATGTCTTTCTTCCCCCTCTGTAAACCACAGAAGAGGAATTATGCTTCTGTTTTTATCACCGAAAGCGTGAGAAGACTAAACGGGCGTTATTTTAGACATGACTGTATAATTAAAACATTAAAACAGAAATCATGTCGAGAAAAAGTGATGCTGGGGATGAATGTGAATGAAGTAAATCATCTTTTCAAATGGATTCACCACACATACTAATTCCATGGATGCAATGTATTCATATGGGACGTTGGTCTTCCAATATGGATTTTGATACTGACAATAGATGCATAAACAAGGACGCTTGGGTATCTTTGGCATTACAAGTTCAATACTGCAGGGGATTAATATTGCGACACTTTGGTGGTACCGTGCAACCTAAACCCTCACTACTGTTCCACACATAAATCTCACAGAGCGTGACTAACCCGGCGGTAACAGGAGCCGGGGCCGGCGGTCCCCACGGACCCCGTCCTGCATGTCAGTGTTTTCGACCGCTGCGCTGTAAGGACCGGCCCCAGAACCTCTCTGGGCCCCCGGAGACCCTGTGAAACAAAACAGTGAGGTCAGCTCTGGGCTCCCATCTCACAGCGAGGGATTACACACACACACAGACACACACACACACACACTGGATTAAGTCATTATGGGTAACCATCCCTATAGCCTCAGCCAGGGACTTTCTCTGTCAAGAGATATTCTCTTCTCACGGAAATTGATTGTCTATCTGTGAGTAAAGCTGGCCGGCCTCTGCTGACCTTTAGTTTAGAATGGACAATTGAATTATGCAGAGAATGACAATGTATGGTGTTCTTTCTTAACTAATTCTCTGCAAAACACCCAATAAAAGGCTTCCTGGCCATCTCCCACAAAAGACAATGACATTAAATGGCTGTAAGGAGCAGACTGATGCTTCCCGATCAATAATAGCACACCCATCGGACCATTTCCCTGCATGCACCTGCACTACTATTACACACGCGCAATGAAACTCAATCTGCAATAACTTCCACAACAGTAACACAATATATTTTTTTATTGTATCAAACAGGTGGTGATGACTTTCAGGGCCAGTGACAAGTCCTATAAGACTTGTGTGCACGTGCGTGTGTGTGTGAGTCTGAGTGTGTGTGTGTGTGTGTGTGTGTGTGTGTGTGTGTGTGTATGCGAAACCTCAGATAGGCTAGTTAATCCTGAGTCACGCACTGCTTTTGGCTCATCAAAGCACAAACAACAACATCACACTTTCAAAATAAAACGCTTACCGTGCCCGCAGCCTTCCACCGAGGGATGATGCACACAAACTCACACACACACATACACACACACGCACACAACCTCACACACACACACAGTCATCAATGCTCAATTACCCTCTCCTGTGTTTAGACAGTAACGCTAGTCCGGAGGGTCTTGGGTGTGGAGAGCAACCTGTTGAGAATAATTCATGCGAGTGTCAAAAGTGGGAATCTCTGGATTCTCTTACACTTTGTGGGCCACACACGTGAGGCTGGACGAAGCCTTCAGCCCATTCGTCAACCTTCTAGGTATCAATTGTAAATCACGTTTCATTTATTGCCTTCCGCCAAGTCAGACGAGCATAAATATCGCAGTGAGTCAACGGGATCGCTATATTTATTTGGGTTATTTCCAAAGAGGTATTTGAGAGCCCAATGTAGTTCTCCAGATTTGATGAATCCCAGTAAAAGCCACATTCCACTATCGATTTACCCGGATATAGAATTGTTACGCTTTAAAAGACTTCGTCAGGAATATGCATTTTTAAGTTCAACAGTCATTGGTCATTTCTAGATGTCACGCTTCTCTTTGTTGAACCGTTTCACCTCAACTAGAAGGGCGCAGACCTTCAGATGAATGTGGAATGGCTTCTTCCTCGGCGCATAATGCAGCCTGACACCAGATTTTTATGAACATTGGGCTGGTAGTTCTTCCGTAATCCTCCTGACAAACAAACCAGCATACCTGTAACAGTAGAGAGTATGGATGTAAGGAAAGTCAAGCTCATGTCAAATCACTTTGGGAGAAATCACAATTTAAATGTAACCCACTAAATATGAGTAACAGATGCTCTGTTGGTGTCCTGATAATAATATTTAAAGTCACTTGCTTAGGAGTGTCCACTTTATTTCTCATCTTCCTACTTCACGGGTGACATTTGATCTGTTTGATGAACAATTTCATAACACTGCGATTTAAAATAAGTAGGCCTGCAACGAATATGAATCCATCGAGTAGATTATTCCTTATTCCATAAATGTCCGACGATGGCAAGATTTTCTATCCTAATATCTCAGAACCCAAGGTGATAACAATTGCTTTCATTTAATTAATGTACAAGGATATGGAACATGCACATGAGACATTACAGCCTGTAAAGTGTAACACATGACTAAAACCAGAAGGCAGTCGTATAGACCAGTTGACTAATGTTAAAGAGACAAAGTTTAGAGCAACTGAAATTGTGTTAAATGCGACAACAATATGCCTCGATATTAATTAAATGTGTGAATCAACAGGATGGAACAGGTATTGGGTAACAAAGGCTCTCCGTAATGGCTGAGCCAGACACGGCTGTGTTCTTTACCCACCGTGGCTTTACGGCTATCAGATTATTGCGTGCATCCAGTCAAAGCTTCAATGCCCTTTGTATCTGTTGTTTTAATGATAGACCCCATATAACCAATTATACAGCGCAGCAGTGCCCCTCTCCTCACTCGTCAGCACTGACATTCATCAATATCCTATTAGTTTCTCCTGGAGCCAGGCGCTTTATTCCCCCCCCCCCCCCTCCCTCCCTCCCACCCACCAAAAAAAGTCTGCTGTTGTTGTTATTCAAGATTCTAATTTTCATTGTAACGCAACACGCTTTGTTCTAGGCTCAGACACTTCTGGAAAAACTAATATTGGTGGATCATTGTCACGCAGGTTTCCATGGCTACAGTCACACTTGCTGATGATTGGATTCATTCTGTGTTATCGCTGGCCACATCCCCGGGCTCCCAGAGGCGGTGTGATCTTAATGATAGCGATGTTCCACCGTATCGTTTACAGGCTTCAACATCAAAGCTGCAAAGAAAGAAGAAGAAGAAGAAGGAAAAAAAACTCAGACTCTCTCTTCTTCTTTTGGAGTTGGATACAATTTCCAAGCTCTTTGCACGATGAAACTTGGGAGAAGTGCCTTTTCTGTACCCCGGGACGCTTGGCACTTATCAAAAAGTACACGAAGAAGAGGCGAAGGGAAACAAAGAGGGCCAGACAGAGGGCAACGGGGGTCGTCGTCTCACCTCACTGGCCAGACGAGAGGTCTCCCATCGTCTGCCGCTGGGTCAAGGCCAGTTCCCCCTCTAAGTCCCCACCAGTGACTCTGTCTGGCCGCCAGACAAGGGATACAACGCCGAGGACTAATCCATCACTCTCCTGAATGAGGACAGAATCAATCAGGAGGGACCTTCAGATCACTCTGAACTAAATCACCATTGGCTGTCAGGTGATAGACTGCAGAGGGCCCAATCTCAGTGTGTGTTACCACCACGACCCGTTGAAACAAAGGCGAAAAGAAGGCATGCGAACAGCTGGTTGGATCTGCTCGCACTATGCGGGGCTTGTTGCTATTTCTGCCTCTACTCTCGATGCTAAATGGGCGACTTATTATTCTTTTCGTCCATTTGCGGGAACAACCCTTTAAGCCAGTCCATCAATACGAGTCCATTTGCAAAGCGGGTTATTGACATTGTCTGACCGGCGCAACGCTCTCGTCGGAGTCGCATAATGCAACGCTCTGAGGTCACGGAGAGTTAGCTGGCAAACGGGCAAGTCAGCGAGCTCTTTCACTCGCTAATTGATGTACTTCAGCCGCTCGGCCTTTGAACTGAATCCCTGCGCCGTCCACCGGAGAGAAGGCAGATGCCGTCAGCGTCGCCGACCCTCTTCGCCTTTGAAACCCAAGCTCCCCCGTCTAACCCAGGCAGCTCAGGGCACGAGTGAGAGGAGCCGTCTGTTAGCTTAGCTCGAGAGACAGCTACTCCCCACCGTCGAGACGGGCCCGCGAGGACGAGGGAGCCGGGCCAAAGAAGATTAGCGGTGTTTTCAGGGGGCGATGCTATCACGCTGGCGGCGGTGACGGTCTCTCGGAGGTTGGCTGGTTGGGCCAAAGCAGAAGGAGGGGAGTCATTGTTTGTGCAGGACTTGAGACTGGACTGGCACTCTTCCAGCCCTGCAGAGGAAGCCTCGAAGGAATTATTGGCCTGTGCGTTTGCGCGTTATCGGCCTAGAGTTTAGTTACTTCCATTTCATGAAAATAACATGTGAGCAACTCAACTTTTCAAATTTGTTTTTCACATTATGTATTTTTTTTTCTTCTATTTCAGCAATCTGGTGTGTTCTCCTGGAATTTTCTGAGTTGTGCGCGCATACACAATGTGAATACTCGATGCATGGCACTCTGACAACCCGCCCAAATCCTGCAAAGTGGAAATGTTCTGTCTCAGCCAGAACCCAAAATGTGTTCTGAGTATTAAGGTTATGCGGCTTCTCGGGGTTATGGAAATATCCAGTTTGTGTTTCTCCCCTAGATTTAACGATCTGCTCATAATTTGAGGCAACAGTTTGAAAAATAAGGCTGAGATGAAAAGGGTAGTTTGGGTTGAGTGGTCACAACACACAGTGTGAACAGTCAGAGAAAACATATGTTTTACATGTCACTCGTGGCCACACTGAATGTCAGGCAAGTGGATAGAGTTTGCCAGAAGAAGGGATTCTTCTTGCTGAATATCTGAATCTGCTCAAACTCGCATGTGCTGGTATGACATCTGAAGTTATTTCTGGCCGGTAATGAAACGGGCTAATGAGCCGAGTAACAGGAGAGGAGGAATTCCAGCTCATTGTAGCCACCTGTTGCTGTCTTTGTTTCTGGCCTCCCGAGGCACATGGCTTCTCGTTGATGCCTTTATTTTTTGCAGTTGTCTGCATTGAACTGCTAGCTTTCCCATTCTTGGCATTCCCAATGCCTAAGTAGGGAATTTCTACCTAGAAGTTATGGGGTGGTCACTTTAAAAAGTTTGAACTCGTTACTCGTTGAAAAATATTTGAATGCAGTCAAACGAATCTAATGTGAAGCTATGTTGTAAAATTCATAGGACTTTGTTCATTTGTTGCCTCAGTTGAGTGACACGCTAACGTGAATGTGACGCCCCCTCCTAACATGCAGTGAGCGAACGTACACGCAGATGGTTGGTCACGCTGCTATTTGTGACATAGTTCTTGAGGAAAGGTCAGAGGGAAATATGTCAATGTTTTGAGAATGAGAAAACAAAGCCCCGTGTCCAAACCATACAAGCCGTGGACGGAGTCATACCGGGACTTCATGCATTGGTTTGTCTGTCGCCATCTTGTTGTTCTGCAACCAGAAAAGACACGAGAGGGTCAAGCAGCACCAGTAGGCCTACAACCGAACCGCGTTCTGGGGCGACCAAAAATGTGACAAATGACTTTCATGAACTGAAAACACAATGTGAAAGGGTTAAAGTTGTAAAAATAAAACAAAGACAAGAGTGTGGTAGCAACCTGTCAATCCCAAGGTAGCCCCGTCCCAAAGCTCACTCTGCTTTATAGTCTATTTGACTTTAAATGTGACCAGAATTCACTAAATGAACATCATGCCTTATTAAAAAAAAGACTTGAAACGACAGATTTGCACCATAAACTCATGTTTATTGAGGTAATAAATCAAGTGAGAAGTATAGAGACATGTTCTCATGGACTTCCACACAATCGGACTTGTGTTTACAACCAGATGTGTCGCCCCTAATGGCCAATAGGGGGAATGCAGGTTTAAGGCACCTCTGCATTGTTTTTACTTTTCAGAACCGGCGACCGCCGACTGATTCAAACATCAACCCATCCATCATCTTTAACCGCTTACGCTGTTCAGGGTCGTGAGGAGGCTGGAGCTGAACAGGTTGCCAGACTATCGCAGGAGATAACCATGGACGCTCACATCCACACCTGCGGGCAACTTAAAGTCATCCATGAACCTCAGCTGCATGTCTTTGGACTGTGAGAGGAAGCTGAAGAGAACCCACGCTGACAAAATATGTAAACGACACACAGAAGGGCCGGGGATCGAACCCCCGGTCCCCTGATCCAAACGTAGTCGAGTAACAATACAACTTTGATCGTTGACAACAATAAACAACAATACAGAGACTGAAGAAATGATCCATCCATTTTTCGTTCTCAGTTTTGGATCAATCTCTGATGAACTTCTGACGTACCAACATAATTTATTCATCACAATCCCCAACAACTCTGCTCCACTCATTTACCAACCTCCCTTTGCAGTCGGAAGACCGGAGGCCCTGAAGGTCAAAGGGGTCGTGAACCCAGGTGAGGCATTGTCATCGGCCCCATGACCAGGGTACTTAACCCCTTATTGGCTAATCCATATCCCAGGTGTGGAGCTGGGTTATATACGGTGTGTCCGTCACGGCGATCACAGTTTCCTCTAAAACAGCCCAATGAGTGCGCAGCCTGTCGGCGGGAAGCGGTCCAGTTAAGCCCGGGGTAGGTGGAGGACAGGAGGTGTGTGGGGGAGGGGCGTAGCGAGAAGAGGTCCCGCAGTTCATGTTCATTATCAGTTCCGTTTGTGACCCCCATGTCAGCACTGGTCCTAACTGGATCCCACTTCTATCACTCGCTGCAAGGGAGAATTATCACATGGACAAGCTCGGTTATGAACTGTAAGAAAACACGATACTGCAGGCAGGACGTTTATTTACAAGCGTGTGGAAATTTAAGATGAGCGAAAAAGAGAGAGGATAATAAATTCGGCAAAGTGTTGTTAGTTTAAACTACAGTCAATTATAATGTGCATTCAATAGCACCAGTTTAATGACCATAATTACTTTCCTGGGGGTAAATGGAGCACCGACTGCTGGCTTCACACATACTTCTCCAGGTCGGATGAGAACGAGAACGGAATAAGTCTTTGAAATATTTAGTTTTAAATATTTCTACCAAATAGTAATAATGGCTTGATCTCTTTATTTTCATTTATAATAGCAAACGTGAAGTTAATGTCAAAAATAGAAGAAAAAAATATATTTTTAAAGAATGGAGAAGAGAAAAGAGTAAATTCTAATTATTTCACCAATATAGAAGTTATTATCCTTTAACATGATCCTGAGACGTTAGAATGACTGCAGTTCACTGATGTGTATTATTAAGTCTCTCTCACTTCGGTCAACTATTCACCGCAGACAAAACGTTTAAATCTCTGAGTCCCACAGCAGGAGATGTTATCTGTCCCTGCTAGGATCTTGTCCTACTTTGAATTCGAGGTGCTGCCAGAGAGCAGACACACTTTCTTTATGTTTTATTTTTTTGTTCCTTATGAATTGCATGTGGCTGGAAGCAGGGACATCTGGGAGGATGAACCTACCAACTTATGTTACCCCAACTACCCCACACAATTTCAGCATTTATCTGAAATGCTGACATTTTGTTCCAAATCCGTAAAACACAACTGTACGTCTAGAACAAGCGAAAGCTAAAAGCTTAACCTCATATTTGGCACTTGTTTTTTTCACACCAGTTTTTGTATATTATTTTCCAGTCTTTGTGCTAAGCTAAGCTAACCGCCTGTAGCTTCATATTTAACAGCATTTTAGCAAAAGAGAATACAAGTGTACTTCCCTACATGTCAAACTGATCAGATTATCCTCATATTGAACAACACAAAAGGAACAAGGCCAGTTCCCCCGAAGCGCTCCGTGATCTCCAGTCGAACACTTATCACTTTACAGTTTACTTTTTCACAAGGTTTCACGATTGAGATGTTGCTCTAAAATGACCTTTTTATTGCAACACAAACTAAAGAAGCAGTTTGTCTTTTATCCTTATGTCAGCTCATAGCCTATACACACTCAGATTTCATCTGCTGTTGACTCAAAACTTCATTGGATTAGATCAATCGAAGCGTCCTGCAGTCCATCCCGACTCCACCTCCTTGCCCGAGAGGCCAGCTCCTACAGTTTTAGTTTCTACCCAGGCTATCCCATGATTCTCCCTGACAGCTGAAGCGGCAACCCCTTGACACTGACGGCAATTTATGGTCCGGTTCAGGATGCACAGTAGCCCCGGGGAGAGAATACAGGATCGGGGGCACAGCAGGGACACAACTCCATTCATCTTTGAAAAGTGTCCACTTCATTTAAGCTCACTGATGGAGGCCTATTTTGGCCTGAAGTCAGGCCTCATTTTGATGTACATTATATTTACCAGCAAACTGTCCGTCATCGTTCATTCATCTTTGTTTGACATTTGTGGCTATCTATTTAGACGAGAATGAGGAAGTGGCAGCGACAGGGAATGCAGCACAAATGTGATTTTGATATTTATGGTAACTATGGGATGCAAAATCTATCTCCCGACAAAACACACTCAGATACACCGCCCACTCGGGAGAACTTAATGCACCACATACAGAGACACATACATACACACACACACACACACACACACACACACACACAGCTCCCGCCAGACGATTTCTGCTGCGTGGCAAGCTCACAAACAGCAAAGCAATAATAAAAGCGATATTGCTTTCCACAGAGTGACTACCCCCTGGGAAAACCTCCCTGCTAGGTATAACAAAAAGAAAGAAAATGTCATGCATTTTGCAACATACATATCTGGAAAAGTGTGCTTTTTTTATACATGAGTTTATTCAGCATTTGTATAAGGTGTCTATGTTCTTAAAATGAAATATATACATTCACATTCTATCCTGCTGTGTTCGCAGTAAGGATACAGCAGCACATGTGCAACATTAATTAGGTTCAACATGTTATTTATACAGTAGTAATTCTTTTCTTCTATATTAGATTGTGGCTTTACTTAATGTAAGTTATGATTGACTGAGTAAAACATATGTGAATAGGTGTCATGTACTGGTCTTTATAATCAATTTATCCTAAATAGTGCTGAGCCTATAAGCCGCTTGTTAAAGTTACAACTTCATCAACAGAAATTCCATGAAGAGACAGAAATACAATGGGCCACATTATGACGCAGCAGGACCCACACACAGGTGTAATCAATAATATTAATTATGCACCTGCACAGCTGGGGGGGTAAACAACACTTTGAGTCCTGCTTCTTGCATCTGGTTAACATCCCCAAATGTAACCATGCACATGTGACAGTAATAATGCCTTGCCACATATAGATAATAGTCAGAAAAACATGAACATGAAAGATAAATGTTCAGTTTTGCATTAGTTTGATATGATATGATATGATATTCCTTTTTTCATCCCACAGTGGGGAAATTTCAAAAATCACAGCAGCGGTGCACATCAGAGCATCAATGAAAATAAATATAAAACACAAAACAAAATACTAAAAACTAAATACTAATACTAATACTAAATATACAGGGGGAAAATAAAGTAAAGTGCTGAGTAAAGTAAAATGCAGAGTTTGCCAGGATCTCCAGCGATCTACTGCAGTGTGTTGTGCAGCCTGACAGCAGTACATTTCTTCATTATTCTTAGAAACTATAAAACATATTTTTGTTTAAGTCTCATTTAAACATAACTGCAAAGTTACAGAAGCGCTGACATTGACTTCACCACAGTGTGTATTGTGACTTGCACAGGTGGAACTAATCACGTTAATTAGGGCTCTGCTCCGGTGGAGGCGGCGTGCTCGTTAATGATGTTACTCACACCTGCGTTTGACAACACCGACTGACCACTTTGAAAACAGATCAATAAAAGTGAAGCGTGATGATATCTGTGGACTGTCAGCCAGAGGAGGGGGGGGGGAGAAATGATGATGGACACCATTCACGCCAAGCGGTCATAGTCTTGGTTCAGGATCAAAAACTGAAAATAAACGCACAGAAGGATGCCAATCCGTTTTAAAATGTCCACATTGTGCGACTCAAATACGAGGAATTTTTGCAATGTTGTCAGAATGTGAAGAACTAAAATACTCCTATCATATCTTTGGATCCTTTACAGATTATTACAAGATTGTTTGCCCATTTTCCAGTCCTGTGGTCATGTTACAATACGAACAAAGTGCATAGCTCCTAGATGTCGGCTTAGCAGCATGTTTGCCACCAGTTTGCCGTTGGAAGTGATTAGCATTCAGATATATACAGGACTGTCTCAGAAAATTAGAATATTGTGATAAAGTTCTTTATTTTCTGTAATGCAATTAAAAAAACAAAAATGTCATGCATTCTGGATTCATTACAAATCAACTGAAATATTGCAAGCCTTTTATTCTTTTAATATGGCTGATTATGGCTTACAGCTTAAGAAAACTCTAAAATCCTATCTCATAAAATTTTAATATTTCCTCAGACCAAGTAAAAAAAAAGATTTATAACAGCTGAGTGTTTGTCAAGGCTCAGGAAACCCTTGCAGGTGTTTCGAGTTAATTAGACAATTCAAGTGATTTGTTTAATACCCTACTAGTATACTTTTTCATGATATTCTAATATTTAGAGATAGGATATTTGAGTTTTCTTAAGCTGTAAGCCATAATCAGCAATAAATCAGAATAAAAGGCTTGCAATATTTCAGTTGATTTGTAATGAATCCAGAATGCATGACATTTTTGTTTTTTTAATTGCATTACAGAAAATAAAGAACTTCATCACAATATTCTAATTTTCTGAGACAGTCCTGTATATATATATATAAAGGAATTAAAACCACAGGGCTGATATGAATACTTCTTCTCACTTGGCCTCTCTTCTACAGTCGGCGTGATGTGAATGACTGAAGAGATACCATGTTGGCTGGTAATAGTGTTTCAGACACCCTGGCCTCACAAATGATGAAAAGCCTCCGTGACTCCCCCAACAACGTAACAGAAGCCCGGAGTGGGGTGTGAGGGGGGTTGGGGGCTATCCAGGGTAAAAGTAAAACCCAACTCGTACTGCGGACAAACAAAAATAGGAATCTTGTCACATTCCCCCTCGTGAGTTTTCCAATTGAAGAACTTTTAGCTTGCAGCAAAAATCCCCCAAAGCTATATATCACCTCGTCACAGGCTTTTATCTCATTTATGAATCTGAGATGAATGAGCCACGTTTCTATTTTTAACATCCCCTGCATGCGTTTCACAAAGCTGTTTTGACACTGCACATTCCAATCTATTTATGTTGAGATTTTCTGCACGTTACAATCGACCATTCCATTCCCACCAGCTAAAAACAGGCACAACACATCTTAAGTGTGTTTAGGATTGCGTTACTCCCATATATGAATGATATTTGACTTTTTATTATTACCTTGAATAAGATGTTGGGCAGTATGTTCAACCTTTGCATCCGATAATCCAACATGACATGCTTGTCATTTTTTGGGTAACACAATCAAGAGTTAAATTTGTTTTTAGCCTCTTGGGGGTAGTGGAAACAATTTCTGCACTGACGTATTATTATCACAATATGACATGGCGAGTGGAATATGAAGTGCTGATGTACGGAAGTTATGTGATTTAAAAACTAAGTCACTTTTGGGGTAAAAATACCTACAGAAGTGGCGTTACTTACAAAAGGATTAAATAAGTTAAATTTTGGGCTAAAAAAACAATTAAGTGTCGTTACTGAAGTACAGAAGTAGCATGATGAATAAGTCAAAGTTCAGGTTAAAAATGTTTGGGGGAGTTGCGTTACTTATGTACAGAATTTACATGACTAAGTATATTTTGGGATAAAAAAACTATGGAATTGGCATTTTTTAGGGACGGAAGTTATATGACAAAAAAGTAAACTTTGGGGTTAAAATAACGACAAATGTTTTGTGACAAATAAGTAATTGTTGATATCCAGTTTCACACAGGAAAAATGTCTTTATGTATGTATGTGTGTAGGTATGTATGTGTGTATGTATGTATGTATGTATGTGTGTGTCTCTGTGTGTATGTGTGTATGTGTGTATGTATGTATGTATGTGTGTTTGTATGTGTTTATGTATGTATGTATGTGTGTTTGTATGTGTGTATGTATGTGTGTTTGTATGTGTGTATGTGTGCAAACTTGATGTACATAGGGATAATAAACTGCTGCAGAAGGACAACATCTGGCATTTTTCTTTCAAGTGGCACATTACTGATTTAAAAACTAATAAAGCCATTAGTTATAAACCCCTTAAGGAATGTAATAAATGTTGATATGTTGACTTTTTACTGGGAGTATTATGTCTTTCACTTTCTCAGTGGCTGCATATGGGGAAAATCTCTGCGCTGCCATTTTGTCCGGATGCAGATATTCGAAGCACCTGTCATGAAACCCGAGATGACATTTCTATAAACCTTAATGTATGCATTCCCTGCACAATGTCTGTATGGTTGCAAAGACCTTTTGAAAGAAGAAGAAGAAAGAAAAAAAGAAAAAAAAGATGCTTGATGCAGTGTGGCAGCCAAAGTGTTGGGTAGAGTTTCACATTCTATATATAAGCCTGGTGACTTGTGTCCCTGCTGCTCTGTTTGAATGCCAGTCACACTGTCAAAACAGAGAGAGGGGCGCCACAATATGATGGACCTTTTTGAGACCAACCCTTATCTTTTCAATGATTTGCGCTATTTGGAAGAAGGGGATCATGGACCACTACAGCACCTGGACATGTCCGGGGTGTCCCCTCTGTACAACGGCAATGACAGCCCGCTGTCCCCGGGCCAGGAGAACGTCCCGTCGGAGAGCGGGGGGGAGAGCAGCGGGGAGGAGCACGTCCTCGCACCCCCGGGTCTCCGCGCGCACTGCGACGGCCAGTGTCTCATGTGGGCCTGCAAGATCTGCAAGAGGAAATCGGCGCCGACGGACAGACGCAAGGCCGCCACGCTCAGGGAGAGGCGGAGGCTGAAGAAGATCAACGAGGCGTTCGAGGTGCTGAAGAGGAAGACCGTGGCCAACCCCAACCAGAGGCTACCCAAGGTGGAGATTTTACGCAGCGCCATCAGCTACATCGAGGGTTTACAGGATCTGCTGCAGACGCTGGACGAGCAGGACAACACGCAACACGGCTCATCGCACAAGTTCAAAGAGCACAGTGTAAGATATCGTTCGAAAAAAAATCCTCCCGGCATTCCCATGATATCTCTCCGCAGTCTGCCAGCGGGCCTGTGGCATTCAGATGACTTTATAATGACGTCACGATGACTGAATGACGTGTTTTTATTCCGCATTGTATCCGTGATATCCCTTATACTAGTTCTGCATGTGCTTGTAAGGTGACTATGGTGCTATTAATTACATTATTTGGACTTTTTTATTGACTTTTATTCCAGTTGGCACTAACAGTATATAGTATTCAGTACGTCACTGGTGTTAATGTTGTGTCACTACGTATGTTTTGTTAGGCTTTATCTATAATATTCATTACCTTCGCATTGAAAATGCGGAAGGTTATGTTTTGATCGCCGTGTATTTATTTATTTATTTATTTATTTGTATGCGTGTTATTCGCATAACTAAAAAAGTATTAAACCGAATCGCATGAAATTTGGTGGGATGATTGGTTATTATCCGGGGACCATTTGATTAGATTTTGGGATCGATCGGGTCAAAGGTCAAAGGTCATGAAAAGGTCAAAATCTTCTTTTTACCATAGCGCGGTCAATTTTTATCCAATTGGCATGCAACTAATGCCAACATGTTCATAATTCAATGCCCAATCTTGTGATATGCGAAGAAGATTTTGACCTTTTCATGACCTTGACCTTTGACCCGATCGATCCCAAAGTCTAATCAAATGGTCCCCAGATAATAACCAATCATCCCACCAAATTTCATGCGATTCAAGAAGATGTTGACCTTTTTCATAACCTTGACCTTTGACCCGATCAATCCCAAAATCTAATCAAATGGTCCCCGGATAATAACCAATCATCCCACCAAATTTCATGCGATTCGGTTTACAACTTTTTTTGTTACGCGAATAACACACATACAAATAAATAAATAAATAAATAAATACACAGCGATCAAAACATAACATTCCGCATTTTCAATGCGAAGGTAAAAAGTATTAAACCGAATCGCATGCAATTTGGTGGGATGATTGGTTATTATCCGGGGACCATTTGATTCGATTTTGGGATCGATCCGGTCAAAGGTCAAGGTCATGAAAAGGCCAACATCTTCTTTTTACCATAGCGCGGTCAATTTTTATCCAATTGGCATGCAACTAATGCCAACATTTTCATAATTCAATGCCCAATCTTGTGATATGCGAAGGTATGCGCTCTACCGAGTGCCCGTTCTAGTTTGTATTTGTTTTTTTATGTCTGTCAAAAGTTTTTGTTTGTTTGTCAACTGCTAATTTGGCGATCACTTCTTATATGTATGCATGAGGTTTAATGGTAACTGACCAAACACATGCATGGATAACATGTGATGTGTGTTGTTCCAGGTGGCCAGTCATGAGTACCACTGGAAAAAGTCCTCCGAGACCTGGCCGACCTCTGCCGACCATTCCACTGCAGCCATGATAAACCAGAGAGAAGGTACGTCTGTCAACAGTAAATAAAAACACGAAATGAAACTATCATTAAAGTCCTTTTATTTTGTTTTTTAGGAACCAGTGAGTCTTCTGGGGCCTCCAGCCTCCTGCGTCTGTCCTCCATCGTGGACAGCATCACCAATGACGACAAAATCCACTTCAGCGAGGGCGTTTGAGAAAACTGAAACGAGCTCCACTAGACGGCAAATTTCGGAAATTTACGTTATTTATGTCTCTAAGTTATTTCCTTTATATTCAGCCATTCTGGCTTTTCTGTTTTGTTATGTAGTCTTTCATTTGTAAAGCAGGAACAACACATTTGTACATATTTTATAATAAAGTGATGTTTAGATTTTATTTATTTTATATTAAAAAAACATAACGCTTTTTTTTTCATGAAAGCTGATATTGTATTTAAATGTTTGTACATACTGACCAAGACCATAAATAAAACAATGACTTCACAGTTAAACGTGTTTTGCTTTTTAAAGCATAAACTAAATGATTTAACGGTACTTTGATAAAGCACATTAGTGCTTTTTTAAAAATCAGCCTTAATCTTCGAGACCAATTCTGAGGACCGTTTGGGATTAATCTAATCAGGACATTATGAAATCTTGTAAATCAGTGTTAGTGACGGATTATCTTGCATGAGTGATGTGTGTGATGTGTGTATGAAGTATTCAACGTCTCCACGATGCAAGTTACTCCTCCCTTTTAAGCAACAAGACTACTTCGTTAGCTTTTTGGAAAACATTGTTGTCCAAATAACTACGAATAGTGACTTAAGTACAGAAGTCACATGACAAACACATCATTCCTCGAGCTGGTTTATGTCAGCGGGTTAAGTCCAGCGTGCTTTCGTGCCATCGAGCAGCTCTGGTCCCTTTCCCCTCGCCGCCATGGAGACTCCAGACCGGCTGCTCCGGAGACAGAGGCAGTGAGGTGGAGGGACAGCTGGCTGTAAATCTGCTCTCATTGGTGCTCTTGATGAACAGTAAAATTCATCAAATTCAGACTTGCATGCCATAACCTCATTGTCTAAGCTGCTGCAGCTGGATTGCACGTCGACGCCGCGTTGGGGCTTTTGCCATACACGGAGGTGGGCGTCGTTTCATCCCTCGGCCCTTTGCCAACACCCCCCCCCCCGCCCCCCCCGGAAAAAAATGCCGGGGGTGGACTTGGGTTTAGACCTTGGGGAGACGTTTGCACTAATCTCCATCGTTGTATTCCTCATTCTTCAAGTGCATGCTGGAAAAGGAGAGGCCGTTCTATGGGGTCAAATTATATTTGACAAGCAGAGGCAACTCAAGCATCACACCACATATAGTATCTTTAAGATTTTAAATATCAATAAGAAGTTGCTCTATATATATTTTAAAAAACACATTACCACTTCAAGGTCTACCAGTTCCCCCATAGCATTCACGGCTGTTAGAGATCCGTATACGTTAAATATAATAGTTTGCTGCCGGGCTGCTTCTCTTTTGTTCCAGCTGGCCTCCAGCAGGACTGATCCCAGAGCAGTAACTGGAGTCGCCTCCACACACGGCGTGCCTCTCCTCCGTGTCGCATGTTGGGGACACGGATCTTGGGCAGCGGGTGTGTGAGTCCAAAGCCCACTGGGATACTGTAGTGATCTGAGCCATTCGGTCTTAATTCATCATCACTGGGCTCATAGCGGCATGGAAATCCATTTAGTCTTGTTTGTCATGTATTGACATGAGAGAGGGGGGTGGGGGGGGGGGGCTGGGGGAGGGGGGGTTGTTGATGATGTGCTGGTCTCCCTCAGATCTCTGTGGACAACACAAAGCCCAGGTTGACCTTTGGGACTCTGCCTCATCTCTCAGGCCTACAGACACACACACACACACACACATGTCCATGCAAAGTGTCGCACATGTGTCCGGATTATTAGAATCAATGTAGCATCCAACGAGGGGAAAACAAAGCTATTTCCAACCAGCAGGGAGAGTTCATGCTTAAGTTTGAAGGTCAGCTCCTTTTTCTGTGTTTTTAGTGTCTGAAAAGTTCGCTGAGTGAGCTCTTCCAGATGCCGAGATGCTCCACTCGACCATTTTAAAGGACTCTTTCAACAGCAGCTGTGAAGCTTTTAAATGACATGTAATCCGTGCATGTTCCCGAGATATAAGAGAAGTGTATTTTACTTTTCTTTTGATTAGATAAATTGGATTTGTTTCAAACATGTAACTATTAATGAGGAAAGAAAAGAAGAATAACCAAGAAAATAAAGAGTAAACATGTTCGGCACATGCTAAATAAACTAAATACATATTTTGTTTCAAAAGAAGTCCCACCCCTTTCTAAAACAACATAATGTTGATCATATTTACAACTAAAGGGTCATTTTATAATGATAAAAAGAACAATCAGCAACTGCAAAAATCTAAACATGTTTGAGGTTTCACATTTACTACATTTTTTCTTCTTTTCTTTTACACTTTTATGGATAAATAAATTTGTTCTCATCTATATTTTGCTACTTTTAAGTTTCACTCATAATGATCCACATATATATCTTATATTTGTGGCCATTCTGCATAACTGCAAAATCATTTTTACCTATTTTTACTGACTGAAAATACTAACTTATACTTTTAATTACATTTTGTATGCAGGTCTTACTTGTAGTACTTGTAATACTTGCAGTATTTTCCACACATTTGTATAAAAGTGCATAAATACTCTCTCACTGAGCTGCATTAGGAGCTCTCCCTAATCCTGAGGTGTCCCTTTTCAACACAACGATTCATATCTTTTTCCAAATATCCAGTTTTGTGTGTAGAAAGCAGACAGAAATGTGATCCCTCTAAACATAATGTGGTTTTAATGGACTCCTGCCCACTCACAGCAGTGTTACTTCACCACACGCTGCAGCTCCACGGGTATCTGCTAATTTAACGCCTGTTTGCTAATGACTGCTTTTGACCTAAATTGTCGATTTTAACTTCGACAATCACAGTGTGCCCTCGTAAAAAGAAGTGTTCGGTTCAACTTGGGCACTTATTACGGTCTCACATTTGAATTTTTGGTTATGAACCTGCTTTTTGTGCTATTAGAAGACAATTTGCTGTAAAAGCTCCACATCCAGCTGTTTTCCTTATGTCTACTCCATCAGACCACAAAGAAACAGCTCTCTATCTCTCTCTCCCTCCCTCTCTCTCTCTCTCTCCTCTATAACTTAACAGGGATTTCAGTGTTACCGATGACACCATATCATTGTCATTTGGCTGTGAAGGCCGTGTTTTAAAAGTCAAAGTTGATGAAAGGCGAGTTATAGGGGGGGATAAGCCCGGAGGCTTGAATGCTCGGCTTCATCCAGACTTTTCTTGAATATCCTGCTAGGAAAAGGAGCTGGCAGTGCACCTCTATCTGCTCTGTGCCAAACAAATGCTGTTGCCACTCAAAATCTGTTTTTTTTGTTTCACTATTACAGTCGAGAGTGTGTGAGTGTGTGTGTGTGTGTGTGTGTGTGAGGAGGGGGGGGGGGATTAGCCTCAGATTTGTTTGTATTACACTTTCTTTCTCTCTATTCTCATAATTTCTCTTTGAATTATCTCATGCATATCTTCACTTTAAAGAAACACTGACACCTAAAAAACAGCCTTTTTTTACTGTTATATTGTTTATCATATTCTATCGTAGCCGAAATCTACACATTTTTATTTTCGATATTTTGTCTTTAACTTGTTCCCAGTGTTTATCGTCACACAACAATCACCTCGTCAAATTTCTCAGATGTGCAAAACCAATGGCAATAAACATAAATAAAGTTTCTGAATCTGAATTCAAAATCATAATGATGTTAGACGAGAATTTAATTAAAACTCTAATTTCACCCCGTGTTTTGTGAGTAAAAACAATCCTCAGAGAGTGAATACCGGAGGAGCTTCACGAGCTTGTGTGTCGCAGGAATGCCGGTGACAGATCGCCTCTGTGCGCAGCCGCGTATTAAGTCAAGGCGCGAGGCACTTTAGAAGAAATAAGGTTTTCAGACGTGACGGAGATGGACATAAAAAGATCACCTCCTGCCCTTCACTTAACTCGGTCTCTGACCCTTGAGAACAACAAGAAAGCAAACTCCAAGAGAGTTCCCAAGGGACCGGATCCGGCGAGGGCCCCCGCGCGCAGCGACTGCGCCGATGCGGAGTCCCCCCCCACCCTCTCCAAGTCACACCATGTGCCTCGATCAGCTCTCGGGGTTGATCGCAGGTTTTCTCATTGGCGACGTTGTTCTCCAGGCCTTTGATCGGCGGGCCCCGATGTCTTCCTCAGCTGTGCCCCCAATGCGAATTGCAGCGCCCGAAGGCCGCCGAGGGCCGCCGGGGCCCGCGCGCTGTTTTCTTAGGTGCGCGCAGTTCCCAGAGAAGGGGGCTCGCCAAACGCTTTGACACATTGTGAGAAATATCCGCATTGTATCCTTGTAAGCTGTCAACAACGTGATTACCTAAACAAGTCGGCTCGTTCGGGGTCGAGCTGCCCCCCCCCCTCCCCAATCCTGCAAATAAAGACAATTAAAGTTCACAATTTTGGAGCAGTTTATAATATCGCCATCTTTATTTTCCAGAAATTGATGGCAGCAACAACAACACAAAAAAGAGGCAGAATCTCTTCTAATGTGATGAACTTTTAAAAATATATATAAATGTAGTATATCCGGTTTTTTAAATCCATTATTTTCCCTTCAATTAAAATAAAAATGATAAAAATAAAAAAACATCTTTGCATTCCTCGGTGCTCTAAGCCGCCCCGCCATCTGCTGTGTGCTGACATTGAAGCGCTCCTCTTTGTGTCAATATACTTTTAATGGTTAGAATTTGGTCCTCGGGAGCAAAATGGCGCGGGCACTTGAGCGCTGGTGTCAATTGTGTAATTGCTGTTTTTAATGAGGGTAAAAAAACGGGGAGGATCGCCTCATTCGCGGCACCTTCGGTGCTGAGCTCGCTCTGGGTGTTTTTAGAGGTGGAGGGGGGGGGGGGGGGGGGCTTACCACTGCAACGTGAATTCACGGGGCTTGAAATGTTACACCTTGCCTTGCAGCTGGGCTGCATCGGCAACGCTGTTGTCCGCGCCATAACAAAATTGGCCCCGCGTGCTTCCCTACAAGTGGTCGCCCTCCATTCTCTGCACAGTTTGACTAAAAAACAAAACGGACACTTCTGAACGTCTTCGCGGGCGAAAGGGGTGCGACTTTCGTCGTCGGCCTTCGACGCGACGTCAGGGCCAAAGGTCCGGAGCGCTATGCGTTGTGTTCGCCCGCGGCCTCGCGGGAGAAGAGAAGGAGAGCGCGGTGATGAGTAGGAAAACACCAGTAAGTGCAGATGTGGGGAACTCTGCAGGGTACTGGGGGGCGATCGGGGATGGGGCAGGGAGGGAGCTGAGCTAACCCCGGCCTGCCTTCTGGCTGGACCAATGGGCCATGGTAATTAGATCTGGCCAATGTGGGCCCTGGGCTCTGGCCTGGGGGCATATAAGGGGGGCCTGGGGCAACAGACCCCTCACATCACTCAGAGGTCTCCTCTCTCTCTCTCTCTCTCAACCCCACTCCTTCTTTCCTCCTCGCGCCCATCTCTCCATCCGTCCAGACTTCTTTTTTTAAAATTATTATTACCCTCCCTGCAAACATGGACATCTTCTCCCCGTCGCAGGTCTACTACGACGCGTGCGCCTCCTCTCCGGACAGCCTGGAGTTTGGCCCCGGCGACGCCGAGCTCGACGGCTCCGAGGAGGACGAGCACGTGAGGATCCCCGGGGCCCCCCACCAGCCGGGCCACTGCCTCCAGTGGGCCTGCAAGGCCTGCAAGCGCAAGTCCAACTTTGTGGACCGCCGGCGGGCCGCCACCATGCGCGAGCGCCGGCGGCTGAAGAAGGTCAACCACGCCTTCGAGGCTCTGAGGCGCTGCACCTCGGCCAACCCCAGCCAGCGGCTGCCCAAGGTGGAGATCCTGCGCAACGCCATCCACTACATCGAGAGCCTGCAGGATCTGCTGCGGGAGCAGGTGGAGAACTACTACGGCCTCCCCGGAGGCAGCGGCTCGGAGCCCGGCAGCCCGCTGTCCAGCTGCTCCGACGGCATGGTAAGACCTCCGATCCACATGTTCAGCCTCGGCGCGCAAACATCTGGCTGCGAAAAGAACGACGCGCGGGACAACTTCATCTCGCGGGAGCTTTTTCCCCTGAAAGGGCCGTTTATTGTTCGATGAAGCCTCTTCAGAGGCTTACACTACCGTTCAAAAGTTTGGGATCACTTAGAAATGACTTTATTTTTCAAAGAAAAGCACTGTTTTTTCAATAAAGATAACATTAAATTAATCAGAAATACACTCTCTACATTGTTAATGTGGTAAATGACTATTGTAGGTGGAAACGTCTGGTTTCTAATGAAATATCTCGAGAGGTGTATAGAGGCCCATTTCCATCAACTATCACTCCAGTGTTCTAATGGTACATTGTGTTTGCTAATCGCCTTAGAAGACTAATGTCTGATTAGAAAACCCTTGTGCAATTATGTTAGCACAGCTGAAAACAGTTATGCTGGTGATATAAGCGATACAACTGGCCTTCCTTTGAGCTTGAAGTTTGTAGAACAAAATTAATACTTCAAATATTAATCATTATTTCTAACCTTGTCAATGTCTTGACTATATTTTATATTCATTTGAGAAATAAAAGTGTGATTTTTCATGGAAGACACAAAATTGTCTGGGTGATCCCAAACTTTTGAACGGTAGTGTATATTTGAGCCCTGGTGTCAGTTCTCATAACCATGTAGAGGATTTCATTTCAAAATAGAGCCTGGATTTATAATCCAGGAAGCTATTAGTCAAAAGAGGCTTGTTTTGCCCCCAATGACCTCAATTACATTGCCTCTCCGCGCGTGTCATACTCGACTCTAGAATCGATGATGTCGCCGTACCAGTGTCTGGTGTGTATGTGCTGATTGTTATTAAAGGTCAGGCTGAACTAGTTGTGCTCAACAGTTTGAAGGTGTCAGTATATGCAGCGAATACAAAAGAACTTATCATGCAGGATGGAGTAATGGCTTTCCCACCACCGGACACTTTATAGCCCTAATAAACCGAGCTAAATCCACCTTACTGAAGTCTGGCAGGAATATTTTTAAAAAATGGGGGCGCTTTCCTGCATTCCATCGCGACTGCATGTTCTGTGCACCGCTGCCAGGATTTTCTGCAGATTTACTGGGAGAAAGTGTCATCTTGCACAAACCGGTGTTGCTTCCACTGATGCAATCGATTCGGCACGCTCGGAGAGCCTCGGCGAGGGGAAGGGAGCGCATTCGGCCACTTTGACTTTAAGGTGGAAGTGAAATAAAAGAAGCCCATAACTTTGGAATTTAGGATTTATTAGCCTGTCCAAAATATGGTGAAGGGCATCACTTGTTTTTGCACTTTTCCTTCTTCTTTCTAGATATATATATATATATATATATATATATATATATATATATATATATACGTCTTTATATATATATATATATATAAATATATATATACTTCTTTCTATATATATATATATACTTCTTTCTATATATATATATATATATATATAAATATATATATATATAAAAAGAAGTAGGAAAAGTGCAAAAACAAGTGATGCCCTATATATATTGGATATTGGATATATGGAATGTATGCATATATATGTATGTGTTTATATTTATATTTATGCAACCATAACCCATTTTCTTTTGCAAGAATTCAAGGGTACATTTTTATTTTTTATTTCTTTACAGGCCGACAGCAACAGTCCACTGTGGCAACATCTGAATGCAAACTACTGCAACAGTTATTCATACGGCAGGAACGGTGAGACCTTTGGGTTGCGGCCTGATGTTGTGAATATGACGTGCATGCAAGCCGAGTGCTTAAAAAAATAAAATAATAATAACTTTGAATTTGAAATGCATGTTTTGAGAGTCTTATCTTATAAGAAGAACCACAGATATGATGACCATTTTTCTTCTTCTTGTGTGTGCTTTTGAATAACCATATGTCCTGTGTCTTCCTCTCAGAGGGTCCCGGAGACAAGGCCGTGGGAGCCTCCAGTCTGGAGTGCCTCTCCAGCATCGTGGACCGGCTGTCCTCGGTGGAGAGCAGCAGCTGCGGCCCGCCGCCGGCTCTGAGAAACACGGCCACCTTCACCCCCGGCAGCTCCGACTCGCAGCCGTGCACGCCGGAGAGCCCCGGATCATCCAGGCCCGTCTACCACGTCCTGTGAGGGACACGGCGCCGCCGCCGCCGCCGATATTTTGCCACGTGGGCCAAAGAGATAAAAAAGAACACGCCCCGTCTGAAGGAGACTCGGCTCGTATCTGAGGGACCAAGCAGCTTTTATATTGTACATGAGATTGTAAATAATGTAAATGGCCATTTATTCTATACATGCTATTATACCCAGTGAGACATATTTAATTATGACAAGTTAATGTTGCATTATTCCGACATGAAGTGGTATTTAAAGCAGTTTTCTCTCTTTCCATGCTGTCAGGGACATTAAATCGTTCACCTTTTTTGTATAAAAGTTTGAGCTTTTTTGTTTTTTTCTTCCTCTTCTGTTCCTTTGTGACCATGTGCTCAAATATTTATCACCACGTGTAATAAGATAAAATTATAGTGGAGGAATATGGTCCGAGTTCTTACTTCTAATAAATTTGAAGAACAGCAACAAATAATTTCTGTGTTATTTTTAAGTATTTTTTAAAGAGATGAAACTGTAACACATTATCTAAATGCCAGTGCTGTTTCCAGCATCATAATACTAATTAGCAACTGTCTAAAGATGCATCATCATCTGGTTTCATTCCTTTCAGATGGCAGATTATTGTGTGTTTACATGACGATGAGTCCAGAAAAAGCCTTTAAAAAAATAAAAAATTAGAAGGTCAAGTTATTCCTCACACCACGCTGTCGACTGTCTCCAGCTAACAAGGTGTGGAAATCACATTAGGAGCTGATAGAGGTCAGCGGATGCCATTAATCATGTGACGCTGCTGTAACCACCCATGCCCATACTGCGTATGAGTCACACAGCAGAGTGAAAAAGAACATTTAATTATGATTTTCTCCTATAAAGCACGGATTTTAAACAAAAAACGACAAACCTGTTCACAACAGATGACATCACTGCAGAGTTTAAGGATTTAAAACGCACATTGTGTCCGTCTTTGATCCCATTTCCGGGGTCTCTTTGCACTGTGTGTGTGTGTGTGTTCAGCGTTGTGTGTACCTGTTTGTTCTTTCCTTCCACATGTGAGTCATCACCAACACCATTGATTACGCCATCGACACCAGGGTTGAGAACAAATGGCCTCTAATTGTACTAGAGGGGGAGGGGGTTACATGCGTGTCATACTGCGTTATGCCTTCGGGCCGAGCTGCATTTAGAATAATTATGTTGTCTCTATATTTCCTTTGTGGTTACTCTTCATGATTACATTCCCTACTTCTTAAATCGAGATTTATTTCTGCTTCCACTGGCTCTAATGCACTCTTTGTTCAATTATAAATAAGTAGACAGTATATACCCGTTTCTTCTCTTAAATGATTTCCACGGTGTATCATAATTCTGCTCCGGTCTTGAGCATTGTGTTCCTTGTTATTGTGTTGAAATAAACTATTCCTGGTCAGCGGTGGAAGACGTTTTCACATCCTTATGTACAAGTTGCAGTACAACAATGGAGACGTGCGAACAAGAACAATGACTGCAATCACAAGCAAAAGTGTAGAAATTGTCTCTGCTAAATGTATTTAAAGTACCCAAAGTAGAAGTACAATAATTCCCTCTTAAATGTCGTGAACTCGAAGGATAAATTATGAAATGGCACTAAAGTAAACTACAAGTTGGGAGAAGTATTTGGAGGAGTATCAATATTAAAATACGCTATTACAAGTTAATGTCCTGAATTGAAAAGGTAAAAGTATTGTTCGCAAAATGTAGAAAAACTACTCATAATGCATTCAAATTGCCCTCTGTATCTTTTTTAATTACATATTCATTATTATTTTTGCCAGTCCACTAATGTGAAAGTAGTATCTTGAGGTGAAGATCATTTTAACAATTGACTACACTTGTAGTCCTACTGGTGTAATCTATAACTGTGCATCATATTCATAAATTACATTTCTTTTTCCATCCCACTGTCCATCTTTTTACTCTTTTTACTGGCTATACTAGCCCATTGCACAGACTGTACTATTTATATCACTTTGCACACTGTAATATCTGTATAATATCTGTATACACCCTACTCCCTGTGAACATGTTCTCCCTATGTGTATTGTTTTTCTACTGTGATTCTATATTGTGATTTTTCTATGTATGTTTGTGAGTTAAATTAAGTGTATAAGCTACTGGATGACCTAAATTTCCCTCGGGATTAATAAAGTATCCATCTATCTATCTATCTCAAGCTCATATCTCATGGAACATTTGTATATATGTTTTATGTAAATGAAGCAAAACCTGTGAATAATTTAACTGAATAGTATAAAGCGGCGTCAAATGGAAATACTCGTACCTCAACATGATTTACACACTCGCTACAAAAAAAGCAAAAATGCATTTTAATTTGTAAACCAGTAACGAGACAATAAAGGACTGAGTCCTTTCCACCCAGAACCACTTGGTACGTGTCCTCCTCCTCCTCCTCCTCCTCCTGGAGAGTCAAACCTTCTGGAGGGCAGCAGCTCGGAGTCTCTCCTCCAGTGAGACCTGGTGGACATTCCAGCAGCGGCTTATGTTTCACCACCGAGGCCGCGTGCGACGCTCCGAATGCCACTCAGGTCCTCTTCCACGGCTGCACTTCATGACTCGCTCCCTCACACACGCACACACTCATATATATAATGTAGGCCTATATTATATGTTCTTGAGTGTCAACCCAATAACGTACCGTGAGATCACACCGTGGAGGCCGAGCATGAAATCAGAGTGATTTTTTAATCAGATTTTTCATCCCGTGTCCACTTAAATTGGACCGAGAATGGATATTATTCATAACTTGACTATGGGGGGTGACATGACTCACATACTAGCACAGTCATTGCTGTAGTACTGAGTGCGACCACAAGGGGGCGGGCTTTCTTCTAGTTCCCACGTCAACACTTTACATGCCTACCCTCTGTGTTTTGATTTAGTCGATTTGATATTAAAGTTCAGGTTCCCCATGGATCTATGACTAGTTTCTATATTATAACCCTAACATCCTGATTCTATTCAAGGGCATCAGTCTTCTATTAAGAAATGTTGAACTGGGCTCTTTGAGAGTTGAGTCTGAATCTGTCTGATGTTTCTCGTGCAGCTGCAGACAGAACGTTATGTTGAACTGTGAGCACACATCCTGTTTCTAGCATTGGGGCTCACATGTTGACGGTACTGCAGCTTTAAGGCTCACACCGTGTACGGGTGGACTAACAAGGTCAGACGACAGGAAGGTGCTACTGCAGGAAAAGGTTAAAGGTCAAGTGTGTTGCTCAATGGTCATCTACGCTGCTGGTGAGGAGATGGAGCATTTGACATTGGGACAGTCCCGGTTAAACTCATATTTTCAATGAGATTGTAAATATTGATTAATTCGAACATTTTAAAACATGACGTCATTTTATGGGTAGATTTCAGTATTTTACGACTTTCATATATTTGAAATGTGAATACTATTAGGCGATAACAAGAAGCTCAACACTGCAGTATGCGCTAAAAGCATCACCGCGTACAGTATAATTATCACGTATGTGTGTATGATGTTGATGATTCAGACGATTCATTCCTCCTCCCACATTGCCACAATATACTAGACTTATTCTAAATAAATAATCGTTATCTCTCTAGCTATGATTATAACACAAGATGTATTTCTGCCACTGACGCATACAATCTCTGCGCTGCACGTCACGCCAACGACACCATAAAGATCGACAAAGCATTCACTGTACACAAACACATGGATTTATTTATACAAATATAGTATGTATAACAATTGCATATCAACAGTTTGTTGTCATTTTTTATTTTTTTTATCTTTACGGTAAGTACAGGACCATCAGCTTCAAAAATGTAAGTCAATTAAGAAAGAGTACCGGCGACTTGAAGATACAAAACGGGATCTGTTGAGTTGAGATGTTCTTCTGGACGAGGTCCGTTAGAACCGGAGCCCGGAGGCGACCAATACGAGGGGCCTTAGTGCGAACGGGCTGCGTAGGGAACGTAGAACGCATGGAGAAGGATTTTGCTCTGCTGGACTTGTGCAATTAGACGAGGATCAGAAAAGATGGAAAACACATCACTTTTTCATGAGAAAAATGCAACTTCCTGTCAGCTTTTCAGTCGCTGTTATCCTAACAGACAACAACAAACAAATCCTCTGGCGTACAGGAAGTGATGCGTTTCATGCAGACGACAGAATGTACCGCTCTGACTCTGGTGAATAACAGACTTCAGGGAAAGTGATTGTCAGAACACAAACGCAGCGCGACATGAACCATGTGCTCGTATTCATCTGCGAAAAGGAATATATTCATAAATAATAATCTGCTCGAATGCATGATATCTAAAAGGAACAATACAACTTTATGTTAAATCTCTGATCTCCATAAACTATAATATAGGCATGTTGGAAAAATAACTCTCGCATATTTTGAATTTAACTGGCGAATGAAAACTGGGGACATTCTGTGTGTCGGGAGCAGGACGACGTGTACGAGGGTTGAATTGAACCTCCGTAAAATCCGACGCCAAGTCATATTTTTTCGGACGAAGCGGACAATTTTTTTTTTATTGATTGCACATTTAGAGTCCATGCCGCGTTTAAATTGAACAATCTCTTTAAATGGCACAGAGGACCGGTTTGGACACAGAAGCTGCCGCTCGGTGCAGAAGAGCCGCTCTGCTCCACAACGTTCTACACGCGCACAGACCCCGGATGTATGCGCACGCCTCCCGTCGTGAGTGGAGTGGCGAGGTGTGAAAGCAGAGGATTGTGTGTGTTATTGCTAAACCTACAAAGGTACAAAATCGTTCCTGCTACAATATAGAAGGTAAAAAAGAGTTTATCCAAAACGGGACGACTTTGACACGCACGGAAGAGAAAGAAAGAAAAGAGAAAAAAGAAAGAATGAAACCGATGGTCATTCACACAGAGACACGAGCACCAGTTGAAGAGTCGATAGAAACGCCACTGAACAGACGGCGGGGGGGGGGGGTCGAGAAGTGGACCACTGTAAAACGAATACAACAAACACAAGAAAAGGAAACCCACGAGCGAGGGGGGGGGGTACAACTCATAAAAAGGGAACGGGGAAGTTAAAATGGCCGTCTTTCAGAGACACCCTCCCGCTGCGCTGCTTTTCCAGAGCGCCGGTTTCCCCCCCGTCGAACGGCTCCCTCCGGTTCTTGCTCAGTAATCAGGTGGTGCACTGGAAGGTTGAGAGGCAGTAAAAAAAAGAGTCTCCTGCTCGCCGGTTTCCTCCGCGTGACGGAGAGAGAGAGCTTTCGTCGGGATTCCTCGGCGCAAAACCAGACGGTCGTCTCGAGATCCGCGTCTCCTCCTTCACTTCTTCTTCTTCTTCTTCTTCTGGAACAACCTGCGGAGAGAGGAGAGACCGGCTGAGAGCGACGCCTGGCAGAGGAGGAGCCAGGCCCCGTTATGTTGTGATCACACCGTTAATGACTGCAGCTCTCTCACACTTTTTATTGCCGTCTGCTGCCATCATGCATCCCATAATAATATTTTTTGAAATGTCCCCACTGTGGGACAAATAAAGGAATATCATATCATATCATCCTAATGTCGTGGCGAACACCAGGAAGCCTGTACTCATTTTATTATGACTCATTAATTATTGTAATGGTTTTTATTACTTACTTTAAATAGTATGTATTACTTACTTTTAATGTGCTGTACTGTAGCTTCACATTGTGTATTGTGTGTTATTCGTCCCACATGTACTGTTGTAGTGCGTCTCATCCTGTCCTGTGTGTTATTGTTTTATGTGTGTTATTTTTTAATGTGTGTTATTGTCTGTCAAGGGACTACAGATGCAAATTAGCTGGAGCTACAATCTGGTACAGAGCATCACATGGCGACATTTATGTTTGAACTTTAAATGGTCCCTTTAAAATGAAGATAATAATACATATATATACAATTTAAAAAAAAACATAGCTCACTGTGCAGCTTCTTTTGAATGTAAGGGGAGCTGGTGTGTTTCAACTGGATCAATAATAATCCATTTATTTTAAGAACATTATGTGCAGCCCTTACAGTATCACTTTACTTCCTGTTTCCACTTTGACTTTTCCTTTTAAAAAGGTGCCACTATAAATGTGATGAAGGGTTATTTTAAACAACTTTAGCATATTTGTGTTGATATTTTTACGCCTTGCAGGAACAGTTTGAGACATTTTCATCATCAATCTGCTAATAAGATGGTTTTCATTGTCCTCGCTCGGTTTTATTCGCCCTCTCGGTCCACGTGTGACGTGAAGACTCTTTAAAACAACATGTCTGACAGAACGTCTCAGAGCTAAAGTTGTGTTGTCTTTCCTTGTTTACATGCTCATTAGAAGAGGAGCGCGCAGAGCTAAAGCTACTCAGACACGGAGAGCTCTTATGCAACAGAGACTCTGAAATGTTTGACTACGATTAAAAAAAGGGAAGTTATGCTGGCGCGACAGAAACCCTGGGACACGCAGCGCAGATTCAAACGGACGAAACAGGCGGCAAATATTTTTTTTCCCACAGAATTCGTGATAAACTGTTGACAGTAAAAAAAACGAACAGTACTTATGTGTGTGTATGTATTAGGGTATGCAGGTATGTGCATATATATGTTAATATGTGTGCAGGTGTTTGCATGTCTACCCGTATTTATACATATATTCTTTTTTATTCATTTGTATTTTAATGTTTTTTATCTGAGTACCTTTGTATACATACAACATGTACATCTTTTCCTTTGCAAGTGTATATCTAAAAAAAAATATATACACCCCAACAAACCCTGCATGGCAATAAACCAACCCCTTATGATTGTGGCTGAATGTGCTGAGTCACCTCAAATACCTCCAATAAAAGTCAATAATATTGTATTAAATAATCCAATAATTCTCAGTAAAAGATGTTTCTGGCATGTATTTATCATCTTCTCATGATTGATTAGGAGATTAAAGTCTCGCTCCGGCTCGCGGTGTCATGTCAGACAGAGACGGATGACCAGCGGGCCAACCCGTGGCTCATGTTGCTTTCTGGTCCGCGTGTGCGTGTCACGTGGTCCGTGACCTCTCGGAGAAAATCCCCGCACTCAGCACGCCGGCGTTGATAAAACATGATCCCTGCTAACACACGGCAACAAGCTCCCAAATGCCTTCCCAAGAGGCGCCGTGCCGAGGGGACCCGGCCTCGGACGGGCGGGGACTCGGCAAATCCTGGACGCACGCCCGCCTTAAAAGCTTAAATAATTCGAGAAGCCAGGGTGGAATCAAGATTGAGCTCCATAATGGTGTCTGAAATTAAATGTTTCTTCTTGCTTTTGAGTTGAGCTATTTTTGACTGGCAGTGCAGAGTTTTGACTGCAATAATACGGTGTAAAGCAGAAGTATGTGGACCCTCCATCCAGCTGTGGCTTCCAAATACCAGCGTTGCAGGCTGCGTCTGCTGGGCCACGTCGCTGGAGAGCCGCAGATGTAACCGGTTCACGCTTCAATCTTTTGCAGCCTCTCCGACGGACTCGCAGGCGGAAAGACGGCGTGAAGCAGTGAACTCGGCCTAAAAGATGACGACTGCTGAGTTTGCAAAAAATGCCAGGAAGCACGCGATGCTTTAAATAGGATTCTGGAGGAGGCAAAGCAGTTCAACCTTCTCCCACTTCTCTCCGTCTACATTCCTCTTCTGTTCTTTTGCATGTTGCCTCAACAGTTTCACGCCACAGTGGATCAAACCCATTTGAAATCAAAAGATTTGTAAAAAATTTTTTTTAAGTAAGCTTCCTGAGGAATCCTTTCCCTAAAATATGCAAATAATTCTGCCTGCAGGGTTTATCCGACAGAAAAAGTACCGGTCACCTTGAAACTGGAACAGCTGGGAGGTTGAGCACACGCTTATGAGGAAAAGACAACACTGCGTGTAGATATCTGCTCCCACTAGAACCTCCGAAAAACAGCCTTCAGATCCAAAACCCATCTCGAGTGGACCGAACTCTGTCCACACTGTGACTCGTTGCGACGTGCAGTGAAATGCATTACATGCATAGCACTAAGAAGAGTTCATATTGATTGGGGTTGGAAGTATTATAGCAGTGAAAAGGTTAGAGGAGTAGTTTGACATTTTAAGAAATTCGCTAATTGCTTTCTTGCCAAGTGAGATGAGAAGATCCATAAACTCTCAATACGACTACTAAATATGTTGCTACACCCGTGGGACAGTAAGCTCAGCAACCGATGTGTCCCGCCTATTAAAACCTGGGATTGGCTAATCGTTCACGTTAACGTCTTCTTCTTCTGAAGACCCCGCCCCCCGCCCCCCCCCCCCGTAAAGCAATGAAGCGCCTCACCTACGACATGTGGTTCTGGTGCGACGCCACGCCCTGCTGCTGCTGCTGCTGCTGCTGCATGAGGATCTGCTGCTGCTGGCGCCGCCGGGCCATACGGAGCTTCTCAAAGCGGGCCTCCATCTCCTCCAGCACTTTGGGGGTGTAGCGGACCACCAGCTTCACGCTGTCCTTGGCCGCCTTCAGCAGCTCCACGGCTTTCTCGTGGTGCTCGCCTTCCACGCTCTGCAGGGGGTTGAGAAGATGGGAAGGACTGGAGGTTTAAAGGAAGCTCATTTGAATTTATTTATTTAAAATGGTGCCTCTCTCTTTGAAAAAGGAATAAATAATGATGCCTCCATTTATAATGACGTTACGGTTGGAGGAGGAGTTCAGCTCCTCGCTCCATGTACAGCACTTTGGTCTCAACGGCTCTCCTGATGGTCGACTCGCATATCAAACTGCACATTAAATAGTGCATGTTTTTTGGAAGACGCCTTTAATGATAAATGAGAAGGGGGGGAAAAAAGCGTATATCTTCATTTCCCCTCCGAACCAGATGTCGTGCGTCAACACGTGGGCGTGGTCAGACCTACCACGCCGTTGACGGACAGCAGCTGATCCCCTCGCTTCAGGCCGCCCTGCCGCTCGGCCACGCCTCCCGGGATGATGCGGGAGATGTAGATGGGCGAGTTCTGCTCCTTGCCGCCCATCACGTTGAAGCCCAGCCCCTCCTCCGTCTTGGGTAGCTCCACCACTCGCGGGTGGGAGTGACCTTCGCTGGCTGCGAAGGCGGCGACTGTTGCCTAAAGGAAGAGAAGCAGGTTGGGGATTTCCAACTATCCATAAAACCCAGGAAATCTAAGCCTGCAGGTGCATATTTATTTTGAGGCTTTTGACAGCACACACACACACACACACACACACATACATACGTTGTAACACAGGGCTGAATTGGACAGTTTTTGAAAAATAGGTAATTTTTTGTTGAGTTTCTCTACAAGGCAAAGAAAGTTTATTTATATAGCACATTTCAAAAAAAGTTGATTTCAAAGTGCTTCACATAAAAAACATTAAAAGTGTCAACACATAATGCTAAAGAAAACAAGATTAAAAAACAAGAAGAACATTAATTAAACACGAAAAACAGTGAAAAAGCAAGAAATGGAAAATATGGAAATAAAAGTCGCAGTGCAGTTAAAAAAATAAATAATTGATTGATTGATAGAAACCCTTGAATCTGGTTCAATTAAAGGCGACAGCAAACATACAAGTCTTCAATCTGGATTTTAAGGAGCTGAAGGTCTCAGCAGACCGGCAGCTTGCAGGGACTTAGATATGTGGAGCAGACAAACTGAAAGCTGCTCCTCCACGTTTATATAATCATACCTCTCCATCAAATTTGAGCTAGTAAAAAAACAAATGAAGGATAGAAATATACATGCATCATAAAAACCAATAGATGCGGTTGAAAGCCCTTTTTATAGCAAAATGCAGTTCTAAAAAGGTCAAAATGAACTCCGACATTCATCATCAAAAACTGAATTTGAGGCAACAGGCTTTATGGGAAATCCTACTTTAGAGAAGGACTAACACAAAGCTCCACGTCCACGTGACGGCAGTCTGCACTACAGCGTCTAGTCGACTCAAACCCCATTTGAAAAGTACTACAGAATGATCTCTAAAGCTGGTTTTATAATGAGAACCGCTGCTGCTGCTTCTCACTCTACAACTCAGCGGGAGGGTTTCGTCATGTGGCCGGGGATAAAACTCTGCATGACAAGTTCTCCAGCTCTCTAAGCCCACGGATTAACACGTCCACGTCCACACTGGAGGAGCAGCCAGACAACGGTCACCCTCGGCACCTCTATACCAGCTGGTGGACGCTGTTCGCCGACTGGTCAGAACAAAGCACCGATTCACAAATTCAATTCAATTCAGTTTATTTTATTCAGCCCAAAATCACAAATAAAAATTGCCCTCAGAGGGCTTTACAATCTGTCCACACACACAACATCCCTGACCTTTGACCTCACATGCGATCAGGAAAAACTCACCCAAAAATATTTTTAAAGCCTTTCACAGGGGAACAAAAAAGGGAAGAACCCTTCAGGAGAGCAACAGAGGAGGATCCCTCTCCAGGATGGACAGCAGCAAGAGATGCCATGTGTACAGAATGAACAGCGTTACAACACATTCAATGAATACCACCGATGCCGTGCATAAAGGGCCTCGCCGTCAAGTCGTCGTCATCTTAACGTACAAAGCCTTGATTGGTGATGCACCATCATATCTTAAGGAGCTTGTAGTACCATATTGCCCCACTAGAGAGCTACGCTCACTAAATGCGGGACTACTTGTAGTTCCTAGAGTCTTAAAAAGTAGAATGGGAGCCAGAGCCTTTAGTTATCAAGCTCCTCTTCTATGGAACCAGCTTCCACCTTCAGTCCGGGAGGCAGACACAGTCACCTCGTTTAAGAGTAGACTTAAGACTTTCCTCTTTGACAGAGCTTATAGTTAGGGCTGAATCAGGTTTGCCCTGGTCCAGCCCCTTGATATGCTGCTATAGGCTTATAGCTGCCGGGGGACGTTTTAGGATACACTGAGTACCTATCTCCTCTTTTTTTTCCTCTCCTTAGGGATGAATTTTCATCTCTCAATCACACGTTACTAACTCTGCTTTCTCCCCGGAGTCCTTTTGACTTCACGTCTCATGGGGTCATCGGACCCTATGAGACGGCATAGATCCTATCTGCCTGATGGATCATCGAGGTCTGGGTCGTGGAATTCCTGCTCCTGACTACGCCACTGTCCTGTTGAGACTCCGCCCACTGTTGAGACTCCGCCCACTCCTCCTCCCCACCGCCATCTGCCTGATGGATCGTGGAGGTCTCCATCGTGGAATATGCCTACTATGAACTATTCATACACTCTGTCATATTCATTGAATGTATTTTAACTCTAAATCTGTCCTTCTGGTCACATGACATCTATTGCATCTGTCCATCCTGCAGAGGGATCCTCCTCTGTTCTCTCCTGAAGGTTTCTTCCCTTTTTTTCCCCCTGAAGGGTTATTTGGGAGTTTTTCCTGGTCCGATGTGAGGTTTTGGGGCAGGGAAGTCTATGTGTACAGATTGTAAAGCACTCCGAGACAAATTTGTAATTTGTGAAATTGGGCTATACAAATAAACTGAATTGAATTGAATTGAATCTGTGATATGTGAGGTGCATCGAGAAAAGGGAAGGAGGAAAAAAGTGGATGGAAGGGCGGTTCTGTCTGAAGCTTTTGCAGCTGTGTATCCAAAAAAACCAGCAGCAGGCAAGCATCCTGGCACTTTGAGGTCTTTGACGCTCCCTCCCAACAGCATCCCCGTCTCTCTCTCTCTCTCTCTTACATATTCATCCTCATATCCACATTTCTGCTCAAACTGTTTTGCTCATTTCTTTTCCTCCTCCCACGGCCTGTTTTAAATGTAGCCGTTTTATTCCAAATTCCCCTCTTCTCACCCCCTGTCCTCTGCTCCTCCCTCCCGATCCCATTCAAGCTAAAAGGCACCTCCTCAGTATGCACACCGTCTCCTCGCTCGGCCTCCCAGCTCATCGACCTTCCCAAGTTTATCTAGATTTCCGCAATCGGAAAAGCAATGTGTCGGATGGCCGGCGCCTCTGAAGCGTGCTGGAGGAAACGTTCCCCATAACAACTCTGTACAGTGTAAGTATGACTTAATACATCCAACGTCCGTGGATCAACAGCTCCCATTATTTTCTCTGGAGCCCAAACAACTCTTGATAGTCCCTGTCTCCATAAAGCTCTGTAATAAAAGCCTGAAGGAATTAGAGGCTGAATTTATTTAATTAATGGAGCAATCAAAAAGGATCGAGTTGTTCGGGTGAAACACAAATCTCAGCCGTCAGGAGATTGACCATCTCACCGATTCAAGCCCTCAAGAGGCAGATGAGAACCAGCGTCTGTATATTCCACTTCTCATGAGATAATGACTGGCACTGTGGCCGGATTATGTGAATATTCATGTTTATATTCATCGAGGAGAGAGAGTAAAACACTTTGTGACCAGTTGAGAGTCCCCACCGCTGAGCCAGCTCAGCCCATTAGCGCTGTGCTTAATTGCCCAGTGGACATGCATTTTTAATACAGATTTAGGAGCAGCAGCTTCTCCAAGTTTGGGGCAAAGACAGAAAAGTAGGAAGGACTTTTTTTTTAAAGCGGCTTAAATCATGTGATTGTCGTTGCTTTGGGCTTTTTCCAGCTTAATTAAACATTGCAGTTTTTCCTAGGGTGAAAATTACTTTACTCGCTAATAGATTAATTTTTCCATGACAAATGGTGCCCACTTGACAAATTACACAAGATATTCCAAATGCACAGAAGTGCAATAAGATTTACTTCCTATGCACATTTTCTTTGTGAAAAATAAACTTTTTAAATAACCGTAATCCGCCTCGTATATATGGGTTAAAATAGCCCCGCTACTGAAGATACAGAAGGAGTTATCAACTATACACATGGTTGATCTCATACGAATCCAAGAAGACGACGTTGACCTCTAGTGGTCCTTCTTACCAATACTTATTAACACAGGAGCAAAAGAGGAAGTCAGGTGACACGGTACAAAGAGGGTTTATGTAGTGGTCAGAGGAGAAAAATGAGTCAAACAAACATCAGACTTTCATCCTGGAGATGGCCGTTTGTCCCATGACACCAAAAGTCAGTAAAAGACTTACAGTATATCATTTTAACCTACACTAGGATATTTTCCTAACCGTAAACAAGCAGCTGTGTTGCCTAAACCGAGTATTGTTTCGTTCAGATTCACAATGTTTCTCCTTAACACCGTGGCAGGTTGATTTTGGTGTTAGTTCGGTAGCTTTCGGTCTGGAAGGTGCATTTCTTTGAAGAGAGCCAGGCTAGCCGTCTCCCCCCGCTTCGAGGAGCCGCTGAAGCTTTGCTAATCACCTCCCGACTCAACCTCCATATTTAATGCACAAGCTCATCTCTTCACTACAAAAAAGAAACATACAAAAAGAAAGATCAACAAAGAGGAAATACATTTTGAATGAGAGCTTTAGAGGTTCTGGAAGGTGTATTTTTTCATTGTACTTTGAACAGAGCCAGGCTAGCTGTCTCCCCTGTTGAAGCTAGTCTACACACCTCAAGACACAAACTATTTAATGAGGAGACAAGCCAATCTGTTTATCTTTAAAAGGAAGGAAAACAGATTAAGCAAAGAAGATATCATTTTGAATAAGGTGATGTAGGTTGTATTTTATATATATATATATATATATATATATATATATATAATTACTTTGAAGAGAGTCAGGTTAGATGACTCCCCTGCTCCAGTCTCCGTTTAAGCTAAGCACGTCCTGGCTTCATCTTAACATTCACTGCAGACATTCATCTAAAAAAAGGACCCTAATACAAAAAAAAAAGAAGAAATACATAAAAAAAAAGAGATTAAACAAAGAAGATATAACTTGTGAATGAGTTTTTCCAGGCACTGGAAGGAGTATTAGTTGTCTTCAAGGAGAGCTGTGCTGACTCCCCGGCCTCCGTTAGCCGTTTAAGCTACGCTAGTCACCTTCTGGCTCAACCTCCATATTTAATGCACAGATAAAACACAATATTTTCATCAAAAAAGAGTAAACAGACTGAACAAAGAAAATATTAAAGACGAGTGAGCTTTGAAGTCCTCCTTCCAGCCTTTTTGCCAATTCAAGCTCATCACCTCCTGATCCACATTCAACACACAAACAGAGGTTTCAATCTTCTCATCTAACGCTCAGCAAGAAAGACAATAAGTGTGTTCATCAATATGTTGAACCAGCGTCGGAAATACATGAGGGCAAAGGGCAAAAATGCCCCGAAGAAATATAATTTTGCCCTCGATATCACGACGAGAGGGGGAAAAAATGCTACGATTAACTGATTCTGTTGTTTTTTGTTCCAAAAAATCTCACAAAACACATTATATCTGTAGATTACTGCTAAATAGTCTTATTATTATCATTTGATGACAATTGCTCTTGTACTGCAAGCCTAAATAAGTATATTTCTTATTTTTAAACAAAGGTTAAATGTTATTTCACAATTAAAAGGAAAAGTCCCCCCAATTTATTTCTAAATGCCCCTGGATTTCAGTCAGTGGGGGCAAAAACTGCCCCCTAAAAAATATGTAAATGTCCTACCCTGTGTTAACCAGGCGTTCAATTGAAATTCAAAGAACTCTGCACTATTGTGTACGCATTAAATTATCTCTCTATCTTCCCGCTCAAGGTAGAGTATTGTTTAGAGGAGGCGACGAAAGAAAATAGAGCACTCGTCGTTTGAAGCCTCGCACCGTCTCTCTGCATTCATCATCCCTTTCTGTTCACATCCGTCACCCTCCCACTCAGCCATTGTGTGATGCACTGAAGAGGAGTCGACCCAGCTGGACACCGAACAAGTGAACAACCGATGAACAGAAAGATACCTTCATCTCTTCTCCTCCGCTCGTTCACATAAATAATAATCAGACGCGCCGGCCTGCTTCGTTTTCCAGGCATGTGTCGTTTGCAGGTGAGGCGCCGACGACACGTCTGGCGGCGTCACGTGTCTCTTTTGTACGCCGAAATTGCTTATTCCGTGCACAGTGCACCAGGAAAAATGTCTCCGTTCTGATTTCGTCCTTCACCTGTGTCACGACTCGCGACTGCAATGTGTTTCAAACAGCAGCAACAGCAGAAAAGAAGATGATGAGTGAAAGATGCAAGGACACGAACAAGGGTGAGCTGATCCGTGAACCACAAACCAAATGTGGGAGCGAAGCGGAATAAAAATGGAAATCGAGTTGCCGCTTATCTGATCTCTCGTGGGTGGACATGAGGTGGATTTAAAGACGGATTCACAAAGACATTTTGTAACCATAAGATGGGGAAACGGGGATGAAGAGCTGCACGGTCACAGTGGACCCATATTAAAGGAGAAAGATCTCATGTAGAAATATACTGTGAGGAAAAAGGACTAAAACTGTTTGTAACCTAATGTATTCTATAATGTATAAATAAATAATTACTAATAAAAAATAGCGTGATATAGATTGAATGCGCTATCAATGAGACCTATGAACTCTGAGAAAGGCTTAATCGAGGCAAAGTGGTCATGATTTCCGCTAGATCCTAATTATTCATGTCTCCATAGATCCAGACACTCCCCCCGTGCCCTGACGTGACCCCATCCCCACTTCCACTTCCACTTCCTCACCTGCTCCACATTTCCCTGATTATTCTTGCGGTCCATCTTCTCTGTCTATCTCAGGTGGTCTAGCGTGCGCCTGCCTGTCTTCTTCTGCCTGCATGGTCCACCGCCTGACCCCCACAGAAACGTGGACTTTTTATCTTTCCTGCCTGGCTTTCAGTTTCACGCTTGTCTATTTTCTGAGCCGTCACAATAGCAGAGTTACTCAAAAATAAATACCAATATCTCCCGGGCTCAGACCGCACGAAGCCTATCCATTCTGTTAAATCCAGTATTCATCAACCTGTTATTCTACTTGTGTCCATTCTAGCTATACGTCATGCCAGATTTCCTCTCGCCACCTCGACTTTAAAGATTCAGGAGAAGCAAAACAAGCTCAAACAGAGCAAGCCCTCAAAAGCTCTTCCAACTAAGCTTTACCATTCGTAACGCTCGTCTCTGAGCCCGACCGACGGTCAACAAAGATGTCAGCTCACTGCGTTGGGATTACAGTACTAGTGGGGACACTTGCAGGCTAACCAGAGGAGCCCCTCTTCATCTTCGCGTGCCGGTTTGTTTTTACATGTGAGACTTTGGGTCGCTGTGGATTTTACGAGAGATTGCATGCTTGAGAAAAAATAGGGGGAAAAAAGGTTTGTTTCTGGAATTCAAGAAAATGAGCTGTTGCTGCTGTGGACTTTCATTCCACTTTGCCGGGAGCGAGTCAAGTCCATTTTATTTAGACAGCCCAATATCATAAGGGGCTTTACGATCTGACGAGCATTGAATGCCTTTATGCCGAGTTTCGTCAACAAACTGTTCAAAAACAAACTCCAGCTTAAACTGCCTCTTTAGTTTTCTGTTTTTATAAAGATCAGTGATACAAACTGTGACATGGCAGCAAAAAAACATCCGATATTCAGTATTATTTCTGCAAAACCAGCACTCTCATGCGCCTAAGTGCATGCGCACTCTTAATGAGGGCCATAAGCTAACCAGAACACACTTTGCTCATTTCATTCTGCTTTGGCCAGAGGAAAAGATGAGAATGATATCACCCGCTCATGTGATTAACAGATAGTTTGCAACTCATTCGTCACGCTTTATGTTTTCACTCCAAATAATAATGCAGAGATCGGCTGCAGATCTCCGGAGCTGCTCTTACCTTGGCTGTAGCTCTCGCCTGGTACTCTGGACAGCCATTCACTGTGATGGTTTCATGCATGTACTGGTACACCTGAAAGACATGAAGAAAGACAGGTGTTATAATTATGTCTCACATGGTTGGAAACTGAATTCCCCGCCCTGCGCCTGAACCCAAACCGCACATTTCCACAGTCAAATGATGTAGTTCCTTCCCAGCTGGCGGTACGGAAACCGACTGCATTAACAGAATGACTTGAGGGGAAAACACCCACCACTCAGACGCTGGTGCTCACTGCATCACACACAGTCTTACACACACAAATAATATGCAAATCCTATAACATGTTGGCTTCAAATGCATCGATAGGTGAGGCCATGCAAATCAAGTTCAGCAGCAACTTGTGATCCCTTTGAAATGTGAAGACGTGTGGACGAGAAGATAAGAGAATATGTATGTTAAACACTGAATTAAGGATGTTTTAGGGTGGTGAAGATAACGTAGTCTGAACACAATCTAGCTGAGCAGTTCTCTTTCTCTGTGCACCGCCCCGAATAAAAAGGCGAATGAGTCTCAGTGGAGGAGCGGGTCGTCGACGTGTCCTCGGGCCAGACACTAAACCCCAAATTGCTCCCGTAGGCTGCGCCTGCGATGTATGAATTTTGTTTATTTCTGATGGACACTTTGCATGCCACATACCGTTTTAGCGCTTTGAGCGGTGTTAGGTTGTAATAGTTTATTTTGATAACATCTACAGAGATCTTATGAGACTAGAAAAGCGCCAATTTACCATTTAGCATCAATAAGAGGAAACCTATATTACATCTGGGCCTCAGCCGGTGCTGAATACGAGTTACATCATCTCTAGTGAAAATCAAGTTGTTCTGCCTATTTGCTGAATCAATAAAAACACAGCTGACCTTTCCGGTTAAGATGCATCTTTTAAAAAGACACCTTACAATCCAACTGGCTCAAAAAACAAAAGCAAGAGTAAGATAGAGACGGCGTCGAATGAGGATGTGTGGTTGATGTACCGTAAAACATAGAGTACCTTTACTGGAAGAGGAACTCTTAAACGATGCCATTCTTGTTTATGTCAGTACTAAATAGCTTAAAAACCCATCAGATCCCTCCAAAGATAATCCGAATGAAAGTGATCTAGATGTATGGGCTGATTCCAAAACGTCTCGGAGGAAATGTTTTTTCGCTGACTCGACGAAACACACACACACATTACCGCAGCGATCGCGTGATTTCAGCACACGACTTTTCCCTCAAACGCATCTAATTATTTGACACTTGACATTCATTTCTGTTTCAGTTCATCGAGCAAATGATCAATCAGATTCTTATCAGAGTAAATAAACTCTCCTCTATGACTCACAATATATGTTGTGGCTTTAGAAATCAATTTTAATCATCTGTTTCCACTCACTACATGATTTCTCTCATCAAAGATGGCGGCTCGCATGGAAGCGAACGCGCTTTGATGTGCCACCGCATAAATGTTATAGAGGTGAGGGCACAACATGGACCCAAAAGCAGCACACAGGACAAGATTCAGGTCAAAAAAAGAGGTTTTAATCAAGCCGCGCAGAACCACAGTCTGAGAACGGGAGGAACCACAAACGATCTGACCAAGAAGAAGGAGTAGACAGACTAAAAACACCAGGGAACGAGACACAGGTGGAAACAATCAGGGTGGGGCTAGCAATCACACAGGTGGAAACAATCAGGGACAGGGCAGACAATCACAGGGAAGGAAGTGCAGGGAAATGGAGGAAACGAGAGACAGAGATTTCAAAATAAGACAGGAACAAGACACAAAAAACCTCCAGATCATGACAACAAAAGCATGAACCGACCGGTATACTTATAGGATACACAACCTGCCGTATTTCTCTGTAAAGAAGATATCCCTGAGCTTCTGTTGTCTTGTTTGCTCGTGAATCTCAAAGACCCACTGAAGAGTGCAGCTCCACGTTTAAGACTTGCAACACATTTATAGCAATGATGCATTCGGGGGGGGAAACACACACACAAACACACACACTCAGCTCCCAGATGGTACCTGTTCCCAAGTACTTCTTCCACCTTTGCACATTCCGAGGCTGAGCGCAGCTTTTATAAATGCCATCAGCGGCTTTTCTTCGCCTCCGAGTGCCTGCAGAGCGGCTTTCTTATCATTGCCTCATCTTTTCCTGCAAATTACGGCTATTTATTCTGCTTCATCCGCGTCATCTATATGTCAAACTCATGAATTTTTAGCCTTCACAGATTGATCTCTGTTACGTAATGTGAATTCATTTCTCTTTTTCAAACAGATTTTGATAACGCCGCGATGCCCATGCAATATTTGGCATTGGTGTGTGAGAGGGGATAATAAATGAAGTGGATGAATTTGTTCAATTTATTTTGCAGTTAAAAGCATAATTAGCGACCATTGTGCGAGCAAGGGAAGCTGCCATCTCACTAGCGGATACCTGTTACTTTTGCATTCATTAGATGGAATGCACAACACAGTTTATAAGACATAAGGTGTGACTCTCCCTCAAGTCCTACTTTCTCACATATTATATGTGAAAGTTTTTTATTCACACCGTGGGCAACAAATTAATGCTCATGTCTCTTTTGGATGAATACAGTCCAACGGATTCATCCATGAAGGCTCATTAGCAGCCAACTTCTTTGAGAGAAATAAAACATTGTCCCTTTAGCTTCTGAAGGTCCCAGTCGCTAACTGCGTCCGTCTGTTGTGGTGTATTAATAACCCGACAATTTGCAAGTCTTATAGCGTGCAATACGGACGCCATTTTTACTTTTTTGCCCTGACTGCACAACAACGTGCCGCAAAATCTCTAAAATGTTATGCTAGTCATCATACGCCTTCCCATGAGATCGGGTTGAGTGTAGGTGAGTTTTTAGCGTGTTTTACTAAAACAATCCAGTTGCGCGCCAGAAACCCCCAAACTATGACCTTAAAGCTGTGGATTCCTCACTGTGAGCGACCTCTCTCACACCCACAGTCATTTCATCTTTTGCTACTGAAAATGTATCTTTCTATCGCAGCTTTAAAATTCTCTTTTTCACATTTTTTGTGCATAAATGATAATTAATTGAGAAATGCATTACGGCGAGTGCTCTAAAGTAGGCGACGCGAGACGACATAGTTCACCTGAATGCCGTTTCCTGAATAACACAGAACAAATCGTGTGTGTGTGCTTTTGAATGTCCGTCTGCTGTTGTTGTGGCTGCACTTTGCTCTGAAGAGGCCGGTTGTCCTGCGGGCATCTTTTCAATTACCCTTCTGCCTCTTCTCTTCCCAGACGTCCTCACTGCCCTCGTGCCTCCAACACTCACACCATCAGTCCAACCTCTCCTGCATGTTTTAACTATTTTTAGCACACATTATTCCTCAGAGGATAGCGGCACAGGCTCCTACAAGGAGGACGGCACAAAGCCAGAGAGTAGAGGAAGACGCCCGCGGGGCAAAGTGACACGACTACTCTGCCTGTAACCATGGCTTCCTGCTTCCTCTACTGAGTCAGCGAGACGGGAAGGAGGGAGGGAAGGAGGAAGGGATGTGGTTGGGAAAAAGATGAAAGCACAGGACTTCAAACAATACACGTCCCCTCTTGAAGTTAATATTGAAGTTGCACGGACCGAGTTAATGCACCTTTCATCCTTCAACGTAATGTGACGTGAGAGGCCGAGGCGCCGGGATTGAAATCGACACACAAATCCTCCGGCCCTCGTTTTGTTTCATGAAAAGAAGAAAAAAACAACAACAGTCAATTATGTCCATTTGAAAAAAAATCACTGCCAAGGTGAAAAATCAACTTGAAGCTGATGAAAGAGACGCCTTTTCGCTCTGGCCGGCTTTTTTTGTTTTTTGTTGCACTTCCTGTGTTTCGCCAAGTGGGACTCCCTAATCCAATAAACAGAGAATTCCCACTCTCAATCACTTCCAGCTGGTTAGCTCTTCCAGTCATTCCGTCTCGTGTCTTTCCTTTCCCACTTGCAAGGCTGATTGACCACGACAACTCGTTCGGGCTGATGCGGTGAGGCGAGACCCCCCCCCCCTCACTCCCCCACCCATCTCCCTCATTGATGAACGTGGCGAGGAAAGACAGCCAGCTCATCAAACTCTGTCTATTTGTCATTCAGCCCAACTCTGCTGAACAGACTCTCCTCCCTGCTGTTTATTCCTCATTCTGACAGCCAGCCCGTCATCCCCAACAGAGCTGATTCATGTTCCGTGTATTCTATTGTGGTCGACGAGGTGCAGAGTACAAGATCGGGTTTGGAGGAGGACTTACATCGGGGATATATAGATTAGCATGTTCGTCTTGTCGGGCTGTGTTTCGGCCGTCCACAATGTGAAATGAGCTACATCCCGTGTGTGTCTGTGTCTGTGTGTGTGTGTGTGTGTGTGTGCGTGCGGGAGAAGGAATCATATCACAGATTGAGAGAAAGTTCATCTGTAGTCATGAAATGTCACCGAAATGAACAACAGGAGGTTGGACTCTTAGTTGTACCTATGTTTTAACTCGAGGGTAGTATAAGAGTAAAGGGGGTTCAACAGGGATAAGAGTATTTATTTTTGACAGTCATTTGGTTGCTTAAAGTTTTCTGTCGACCTCAATAATCAGAGTGAGCGTAAAGCTCCCAGTTGTGTTGTTCTCACCACCACCCCGATGGCGTGCTCTCTCCGCGCCGCGCCGCCTAAGAGAGGTAACGGCTGCTTTCGCTTCCGTTTTAGAGCCCTACCCCGGTTTTATCAAGAAATGCACCTCTACCATAATAAAACAGTTACATATAATATAGTGATCATACTTGTCTATGCTTCTTAATTCATTAATCAGAATATTCCCTTTTACATGTGCAAGTGTACATAAAATCCACCACAACCTAAAAGTAGTTAACGCTGATGGATGACATACAAGAGTGCAGTCACAATTAATTAGAAAAAACAACGGCTGGAGGAAGTGGAGAAAACATTGAAAGGACTATACCATTTTTTTAATAAAAAAAAAGAAAGTCTGTTGTGTTTACTACAAATTAGTTGGAGTGCAGTTGGTATAGAAGGATGGATGGATTTAATTTTTCTGAATTGTTTATGTTACTTTGATATGAAAGTCAACTTTCAGTAACTTGAGATTGGTTTTCCATCACTATGAACAATGTATGTCCCGGTTAGTTTATCGTTTTGGAACATGCAGAAGCTAAACCATGTGAAAGATCCACATTCCTTAAAAACACCAACAGAAAAACCAATGAAGATTCCTCTTCCTTCACCTCTTTTATATCCAAATACACAACGTGTGTTTGTTTATGAGAGCACCGTGAGAAATGTCTTTATTAAATAATCACACGGCAACGCAGCAGTGAATTTCATGCGTGGGAATTTTCCTTTTCAACATCACACAAAAACATTTTTCCTTTCTCCATCACTCCGCTTCCACGTTTTGTGATTTTGCATCCGATCCCATAAATAATTTAGAAATAAATCAAGTCAAAACACAAGTGAGTGAGTTTCTCTTCCATCTCGAGCGGGTGTGACCGTCTCCTCTGATGGTTTCCGACACTCTCAGTTCATCGGAAACAAGCAGCTGCAGAGAAACGGTGAGATTTCACTCCAACGACTCCGGCGTAATAATAATAATTGCCGACGGTATGCGAGGGCCGGCACTTACAACCTGTCCTCCAGCTGGCTTAGCACCACAGCGGGAAGCTGTCATCTCACCGGCTCTCACAAGCCTGTAATCGACTCCACAGTCAGCCTCTCTCTGCGGCCCACTTATCCCGGTTTCCCTGGTGACTGTGTTGAGCCAGCTCTGTGAGGGTGAAGTAGTCTGCATCTTTGCCTCTTGGAAAAGGGCACGTGCTGCTGCTGATGCTGAAGCCTTTTTTTTAAACGTTATTTTTTCGAGAGTCATTGGCAACCGTGACTGGCACTGAAATCCCTCCGCTGGTAACCAGGCGTGCAGTCGCTGTCTGAATGTGAGGGCCGGAGCAGACGAGAAGACCGGTGCTTATCTTCCTTTCTGTCACTTTGCGTGATGTCAGGTTTATTATTATTTTGTTTTTTTTCATGAAGCCATTTCCACTAATTGGTGTCATTACTATGCAGCAGAGTCGAAGTACACACACGGATCCTCTTTCATGTTATGGATTAAAAAGTGAATTTGGTAAACCAGAGATCCTAGCAGCTGGCCTACAATTCTGATATTACATTAGGGTTATTTCGTAGCTCCGATGCAGTGTAAAATCACCCCAACAACATTCTGCTAATCGTCCCGCTCTCGTTCCAGGAAAAGAGTGACGCGTTCACTTTTGTGTACAATTAACTTGCCTACACGGAGGCCACGGCGGCACTTGTCATCCGTCTCTCCGCTCCTCAACGTCATGTTTGCTTAACGATAACGTGGCTGTCGGCGACGCTGCAGTAGATCACAACCGACGGGACACTAATTGTACTAGATGGGCCGTTATCGGCCGGCGTAGCGGTGCCGCGTCGAGGGAATGCTCTTGTTTGCCATGATCCCTTTCAATTCCCTCCTGGGAAAATGTGATTAAAACCAATCTCTTACAGTGATTTGATGATTAAAATTCAATGTAACGAGCTCATTAGGCCTTCGAGTTTTACGGCCTCGTGATCGTGCAAATGTTCCGTGGGATTTAAAAGACATACATTTTATGCAGTCTAAAATGTCCCCAGCAGTAATAATCTCACACACTTTCATTATGATGCACTCACTTGTGATAGATGCCACTTAAAGGGCACACTCTCAGATGTTTTTATTTTTTATTGCCATACTTTCTCTGAGTTGCCGAGTTCCAAAGCGTCAGTATTGGCATGGGACATTTTGGCATTATCATCTTAGACAATAAATGCAAGGAGTGACATATAACTTAAATTACAGCGGAGCAAAGTCATTGAAAAACTTTTTTAACGGCGTAAGCGCAGCCGCCGGTTGCTCCGGCGAATCACAAATGTCGAGCGGTCAATTTGATGCTGAATTCTACTTTATAACTACATATCACTAAATATGCCACTTTATTCGCTACATAACATATATACAGCACTATAACTTAAAATGACTGCAACCTAAAGGGAAACGTTCCCCCCGTGCAGGATTCTGGTAACACGAGAGAAGGAATCTTCCATCTAACAGACGCCGTTAAGTGTTGGCTAAATTCACGACTCTGTCCCCGACGCACTGTAAAAATGGCCGTAAATAACATCGCAAAATGCCTGCGGATAACTTCCCACTTGGCATGAAATATTTTGCACGAGATCACTGTGCACTTAAATAACCCTCGACTGCCAAATACGTCCCGTTACTTTTGAAGAAAGAAGTCCATCAAGTGTGTTTGTTTCTGAGTATCCATTTTCAAAGAAGGTGGAAGTTGAAAACGTGTCAATACTCTGTGTTGTGCTTTAAGAATCTACTCTGGATTCAGGTTTAGAGTAGAAGTACTCGGGTAATGCAACGCACTTTTAGCAGCTAACCAGAAATGCAAAAAAGAAGCAGTAAAAGGGCAGTGCAATGCAAATGTATATTTAAAACATACAGGGGTGAAATGGAAATATACACAATGTGTTTCTGTTTAGACGCACACACACACACACACACACACATACATACACGCTTACGACAAGCAAAGTGTGTTGATAATAATGAGGAGCCATTTGCTTCTGTTTGTTGCAGATAATTGGTATTTTTAGAGTAATGAGTGTAATGTGTACACATTATTAATAGCTTGACAAGCACAGACCAAACTAGAATGGGCACTCGGTAGAGCGCATACCTTCGCATATCACAAGATTGGGCATTGAATTGTGAACATTTTGGCATTAGTTGCATGCCAATTGGATAAAAATTGACCGTGCTATGGTAAAAAGAAGAGTTTGACCTTTGACCTTGACCTTTGACCCGATTGATCCCAAAATCTAATCAAATGGTACCCGGATAATAACCAATCATCCCACCAAATTTCATGCAATTCGGTTTAATACTTTTTGTGTTATGCGAGTAACACGCATACAAATAAATTAATAAATAAATAAATAAACTAGAATGGGCACTCGGTAGAGCGCATACCTTCGCATATCAGAAGATTGGGCATTGAATTATGAACATTTTGGCATTAGTTGCATGACAATTGGATACAAATTGACCGTGCTATGGTAAAAAGAAGATGTTGACCTTTTCATGACCTTGACCTTTGACCCAATCGATCCCAAAATCTAATCAAATGGTCCCCGGATAATAACCAATCATCCCACCAAATTTCATGCGATTCGGTTTAATACTTTTGGAGTTATGCAAGTAACACGCATACAAATAAATAAATAAATACACGGTGATCAAAACATTACCTTCCGCATTTTTAATGCGAAGGTAACAAACAGACCATATTCACATTAATTATGTCAGACTTTGACTTTTAGGATCACAAAACAAAGCCAGTGTTGCAATGTGCTGACAATGACAGCGAACAAGAGGAGTTTCCCTCAGACTCTTGAAGCATTCGTCTCTCTCATCTTTCTAGCTGTCCGACACAAAAGCTAATAAAGAAGGACTTAACCCCCGGCTCGTGGGAGGTTGTAATTAAAATGTTGAAATGTATCTCATTGTAAGTAACTCGTATGGTGCAACTTAACAAAGTAAAGTGACCCCGACACTATGTTTCAGAAAAGATAAATAGCTGCCAGTATTTCCTTCACATTTATTGAGTATTATCTTTCACTTTTATGATTTGTGTGGAATAAACAGAAAATGTAATGTAGGTATTGACACCTCAGCAACAACAACAACAACAGCAGCAGCAACTCCAAGGACAAAACAACCCAGTATCCCGAGCACACTGATTGATTGGAAGAGCAGCAGTGCGAGCACCAGAAAGGTCATGCTCGTAAAACTAAAGAGAGTCGACAAATAAAAAAAGAAATAAGAACGAGAGAGAGAAAAGACGCGAGTGGCATTGGTGTGTTCCCTCGCTCCACGGTGACTCACCTCTCGGATGGCGGTGCAGAACTCACTCTGAAGGACTTTCTTCAGAGACTGGAGCTTGTGACCGGGCACGTCGCCCGACTCCTGCAGCTTCTCCAGCAGCTCGATGGCCCTGGCCACATCTGGCAGAGCGAGGGACAGAGAACAGGTGTTAGTGTGTATATGTGTGTCCGTGTGTGTGTGTGGGCACTCATGCCAAGGAAACAGGGAGGAGAAAAGAAGAAGGGGGAATAAGAAGAAGAAGAAGGAGGAGGGGGAAGGAGGAGAGGGAAGAAGAAGAATAAGAAGGAGGAGGAGGGAGACAAAGAAGAAGAAAGAAGAAGAAGAAGGAGGAAGGAGAAGAAGGAGGGGGAGGGGGAAGAAGAAGAAGTAGGAGGGAGAAGAAGGAGGGGGAGGAGGAGGGGGGGAGAAGAAGAAGAAGGAAGAAGAAGAAGAAGAAGAAGAAGGAGGAGGAGGAGAAGAGCAGGAGAAGAGGAGGAGGAGGAGGAAAGAAGAAGAAGGAGGAGAGAAGAAGAAGAAGAGGAAATAAGAAGAAGGAGGAGGAGGGAGAAGAAGAAGAAGGAGGAGGAGGGAGAAGAAGAAGAAGAAGGAGAAGGAGAAGAAGGAGGAGGGGGAAGAAGAAGAAGGAGGGGGAGGAGGAGGGGGAAGAAGAAGAAGGAGGAAGAAGAAGAAGGAGGAGGGGGAAGAAGAAGAAGGAGGAAGAAGAAGGAGGAGGAGGGGGAAGAAGAAGAAGGAGGGGGAGGAGGGGGAAGAAGAAGAAGAGGTAAAAAGAAGAAGAAGGAGAGGGAAGAAGAAGAATAAGGAGGAGGAGGGAGAAAAAGAAGAAGAGGGAAGGAGAAGGAGAAATGAGAAGAAGGAGGAGGGGGAAGAAGAAGAAGAAGGAGGGGGAAGAAGGAGAAGAAGGGGGGGGAGGAGGAGGGAGAAGAAGAAGAGAGGGGAAGAAGAAGAAGAAGGAGGGAGGAGGAGGGGGAGAAGAAGAAGAAGAAGAAGAAGAAGAAGAAGGGGGAATAAGAAGAAGAAGGGGGGAAGGAGGAGGGGGAAGAAGAAGAGGTAAAAATAAGAAGAAGGAGGAGAGGGAAGAAGAAGAATAAGAAGGAGGGGGAGGAGGAGGGAGAAGAAGAAGAAGAAGAAGATACTCTGTTTAATTATGTTCCACCCCGTGAAGGAGGCGGGAGAGACTCCACGGTGGGATCATGAATTGGGGTCGGATAAGGCCGAATAGCAAAGAGCACCCACGGTCTTTCTGCACGACGATAAGGAAGAGAGGGAATAACTCCTCCGTCCAGGAGGTAACGCTTCTCGGGAAGAGAGGCGCGTTACAACGCATTGACACGACACCTCAGCCTTAAAGACTCGGGGGCCACTGAGCTGTGCTTCCCTCAATGAGTCAGCTCGGCTGATTCATGCCTCGCCCTCCGAAACTGGCAGACCGAAGAGAGAGATACATAATGGAGGCAGAGGGAAGATATTCTGTACTTAATCACTTGGACTCGGGCTGCTCGTTCAAGAACATGTTTTATTCAGCGTGCGTGTGTGTGTGTGTGTGTGTGCAGGAGGCCTGCGACCGCACAAAGAAAACGATGACTGGTGCAGTTTGACCGTGGAGCTGATGACTTGTACGAGCTGCGTTCCAGCTTCACGCCAACATGCACTGTACTCGTTGTTTGCAGCTAGTTTTATTGTCGATGTCTGTTGATTACTTCATTGTTCTCTTCACCATTCAGCCTGTACAATGTCAGTAAATAAGCTCCAATCACAGGTTCCCAAGACTCATTGGGGATTGTCAGAAAGAAAACTCTCAAAATGCTTAAAATATGTATTTTGTTTCGCCTTTGTTATTTTTAGTTATTTATTTTTCCTGTTTTCCTCTTTTCAATTGTAATCTGATTGAAACATACACACAACAAATTAAAATACTTGTTCTTTGATCACTGTATACCATATTGTGCATTATCAATAAAGTATATATAATTTAGAAAATAAAAATATTTCATGTAAAACAGGAAAATCTAGAATGGGCACTCGGTAGAGCGCATACCTTCGCATATCACAAGATTGGGCATTGAATTATGAACATTTTTGCATGAGTTGCATGTCAATTGGATAAAAATTGGCCGTGCTATGGTAAAAAGAAGATTTTGACCTTTTCATGACATTGACCTTTGACCCGATCAATCCCAAAATCTAATCAAATGGTCCCCGGATAATAACCAATCATCCCACCAAATTTCATGCGATTCGGTTTAATACTTTTTTAGTTATGCGAGGAACACGCATACAAATAAATAAATAAATACACGGCGATCAAAACATAACCTTCCGCATTTTCAATGCGAAGGTAACAAGACGCGTTTGTCCACTAGGGGGCTGTCGACATGTTGGATTCTCCCCGTCGTAAAGCATAGCCGGCTTTATCACCTATTTGAGTCTAAGTGGACCATCATTTACAAAATAACATCGAGCTGTATTGAAGAAAGAGACCGTAAAACTCTTGTTTACTGTGTTTACTGAGGGAATATGTCACGTGAGAAGTGGAGTCGTTTTCTCCATTTTCTTGTTTAGAGCAGCACTCGCAAAGTTAGTTTCCGGAATGCTTTTAAATCAATTTCATTTGGATCCATCCCACGGGATATGATATACTTTATTGAATATTATTTTCGACCGGCAAACAGAAATCCAGTTGATTGAGATTCATGACCTTCCACAGACTCGTTGGGTTGCCCTAGAACGAGTGAGCTTCACATGCTCTATACCTCTATATATATATATGCAGGAAAAAGGCATACTCTACTGCAAGCAAGTATCAGAAAAAGAACATTTTTGATCATAAAAATATGAAAAATAAGTTGCAGCTTCCATGGGAATGGTTGCTTGCAGCTGTAATGACAACATAGTTGATCCAAAGGGCCTTCTGCCTACAGCAAAGTGAAGAAGGGTTTATGTACCGCTCCAAAATCAGTTGTCATCATAACAAGCGTGTACATAAATACAAAGTGTACGAGTGTGTCTTTTCACGCAGTACACAGTGATAAATTGTGCGTAGATACATCGAAGAAGAAAGTATTAACAATTGTTTTATATATATAATTGTTAATACTTTCTTCTTTTTTGTGTGTGGATATTGTATAGTTTATTCTCATTCTCATTCTTATTCTTTTTTTAGTCTGCTACTGCTGTCGGGTGTTTTGCACATAAGAATTTCACAAACCGATTATACTTGTATAAAAGGGGATGTGACAATAAAAAAACTTGACTTGAAACTTGAAACTCACACCAATATTGAATTGTGGGAACATCGGAGTAACTCGATAAAGCAGCCGGTCGACAGAGGAGCTTTTTTTACTGCGGGAGACGAGACAGGAAGTCGTCTCCAGGCCCGACTGTCTGAATGCTCGATAAGGCCGGTAAAAAAAAAAGGAAATGTGGAGTGGAGAAAACCCATCGCCTGTTTCCACTTCAGGCGCTCTGTAATAAAGCGATAAAGTATATGGATCTGCTTGGAATTGCGAGGTCAGTCCCCACCAGGTGTTGCATTGGCCGCTAACGAGGCGAGTCATCCCGACGACGCTCATGCGCCATTAATCAAACGCCTCCACTCATGTAGAGAACGCCACAGGTACGCGTGTGAAAGGAAACGCCATATTAGCCGTGGCGGCCGGGGCACCCCTGATCCGGCTCGTTACTCCCCAATTGACCTTTTGCTAAGCCCCACCCCCTTAGTTACTGTGAGCCCCGACTGTCGAGCTCTCTGTTTTGCACGACAAAATTATGCAATTCACAATAATAATGATGCGATTCGGAGATTCTGAAAAAATCTTATTTTACAGTTCAGGGTGCCAAAATCTCTTATTATGATAAAGGTCATTTCATAACTCAATAACGCTTTATACTGTATTGCATGATACAAGTTTTGGAAACTCATTAAAAAAATAGTCTATATAAAATTAATTAATTAAAAGTACTGAGTATATTCTGCTTTAATTAAGACTTTTAATGCAAAATTAACAAAACAGTTAAAGAAACCATAAATATTTCTAACCACACATTTGTGAATTTCATTAAACTGAGTGGTAAAGTACGATGTTAAAACTATATTCTTCAAATGATATTCCTTCAAAATACTGAAGACTGTCACAATGTTATTTCCTCAAAATAGTGAATTATCACATAGCCCAAAACTACCCGCACAGGTAGCTACCGCTAAAGATATTTACATCACGTTTACCTTTTTTGTTATTTTTATGAACCGCCCCCTTCACTAAAAGATGAGTTTGTTCTCGGCCACTAGGGGGCAGCATAAACAAGTAGTGAACACAGCGTTGACGCATCGCATTTCAAGTTGAATTTCTGAAAATATATCCTTATTGGAATAATTGTGAAATACTGAGAAAGAAATTCCTCGCATGTTGTTTTATAGCCTAGAGCTGATGGTGTGCTCAGTAGCCATATTCATATTTTTCTCTCTCTATGCCCAGATATCAAAACACACAGATCCCGAAGAGCTGCTAATGAGCTGGTACAGGTCCAAGCATCCGTCTCAGTTTTATGAGCATTTCTTTCTCATTAAACAGAGGGCAGGGGGCCGCCCAGGCAATATTGTTGTTCCTCCTCTGAGCCGTTATTTCATTTCACATGCTCATTAGCACCATTTTCTTTATCCACGTCAATAACTTTGACGAGGCATTTGTAATTTGACCTCAAAGATTGACATGGCAGCCATTTTTTCTCACTGATGAAAAGTGACGTCTGCTCATTTCCTGATGAATACATTCGAATGTGGGTCATAATCACATTCCTATCAACTAAATGTTGAACTATTATAATATTGACAGCCTGCTCCCGTACATCGACTGCAAGTCATGTTTCATCCCACTGCGAGTGATTCCAGGAGACCACTCAGTAAAATGAGTGTCGGCCGGCGCTGCGTCGGCACATTTACTCCGAGTGACATGTGATCCCTGTCGGTGAAGATGTTCTGCTTCCCTGTCACACTGGTTTGCGTTCACACGGGGGATTCAAAGCACGAGGGTGGTGTTCAGGTGCTGCCTGAAACCAGATCGGATGAACTGGCTGATATGCCTGCCGGGTTATTATTTCTAGCGCATGATATCGGGCAGTTCTGACTGAGTCCCAAATGTCCCATGAGGTGCACTCCGGTACTCACCGCTCTGCAAGCGTGATGTAGAAGTGGGACATCGGATGTGTGACTCATCAGATGAGGGATGTAGAAAAAAAATCCAATCGTTTTTAAAAAACCCAGAGGAAGAGGCATGGAAGGGTGACTGTGTTCCAGCTGAGATGATCGAGGGGGGTCCCCGTTACGTCACATTCACGGGTTAAAGCAGGGGTGTCAAACTCCTGTTCACCGTGGGCCTCATCAGCATCATGGCGGCCTCTTAAAGGGCCAGTGTAACTGAAACATAAATGTGATAAACTACTCCCGAGCAATAACTCTCTTTGCATTTGATTATTGTTTATTTGTGTGTAGAACTATGGTACGTAAGAAGATTTCTCAAATATTATAACATAAATCCATTTCATTTGAAACCTTCAAAATAAAAGCACAGGATATATTTCTTCAATTTTTTTAAAGAAAAGGTGATCATGTGTCTTTCAAGCCGCGGGCCACATAAAATGACGCGGCGGGCCGCATTTGGCCCGCGGGCCTTGTCTTTGACACCTGTGGGTTAAAGGGTTCACCTTTTGCTCTCCGATAGCACCGGCACCGAGTAAACTCATCTCAGGGTGTACCTGAGAGGAAGAGAGGCTGACAGCTAACAAATGAAGCGGCGCTGCACACAACGCTAACTACGTGCTCAACACCCACACGCTGAGCCTGTTATATGCACATAGCTATCAATAACTTCAGCTGGAGGGCAACGCGGGGAGTGAAATCCCACCCGTGACTTACCGACACCGCTACACACAAAGACGTGCACGAACACCGCAGATTTACCACTTCATAGACGCATAATAAACTGTGTTTCAATTGATATTGACTTCTGCAGTGGTGGATTAAGAACTGTGTTTCAGGGACTTGAAAGTAGTTTTTACTCGACCACATTTATTTGACATTAGGGATGTTCATATTTGACCGTTTAACGGTTAAACTGATAATAAATGTTCTGACTGATTTAAACAAAAAATCGGAGCGGAATGAAGAAGAGTGGCTCGTCACTTAACTGAAAATAGACTTTCTACCTTTAAAAAAATCAGGCATTAAAGCGAGGTTTAACCTGAACCAGAGTAATGTGCAGCTCACTCGTGAATTTTGAAGTTTTGAAGAGGGACTGAATGCGACGACCAAACGTTACTAAACTAAACGGCCCTCACAGCCTCGTCAGTGTGCACCCACACTCACGTGGCCGTGACCAGCAGGATGGTTTTTTTCCTCCGTCTGCCAATTGCATGGGTGATTTTAATTTGTGAAGATTATGCTGCTGAACAAACAGGTGTAAGCATTACGATCGTTTGTTTGCCGGAGGGCTTGTTTTCTGCAATAAACCAAATTCCCGTTGGAAAATCTCATATTTTTTGTCGGGGGAAACTGGTGCGACGCCAACTACCGGGGGTGACCTTTGAAATATTGTCCGGTACGCCAGGCGGACAACCTGACTGATGCAGTGGAGACTCACTGGGGGAAATGCAGCTGTTCTGCAGCTGGTAACAGATGATGACCATCACCATGTCGGTGTTATTGTTGCAGCCGGTCCCTAAACGGCATCACCCCCGGCATGTGAGGCACTCGCCCCGCCGGCTAACGGTTAATGATCGGCTAACGAGGGTCGGCTATTGAGCACGAATAATTGCTCTGAACACCAATGGGACTTCCCGAAGGTTTGACATCGGGTCATAGAGAACGTGTTGTTGTTGTTGAACACATCGTGTGCACAAACAGATTGTGGCCGCAGCAGTGACATCCTGCTAGAGTTCATACCCCCATCTTTGATTAGATTGGATATTCCTTTATTCATCCCTAGGGGGGAATTACGTGAAGCAGCAGCAGCAAACCTGTTTACAATGTACAACTTTACAGCTATTCACACATCCAGCAGACTCTGAGCGCCATCAACATTCAGTTGACGTTGTGTCTCTGGCCACCCGATGAACGGTGATTCAATAATTCGACTCCTGAGGTGGAATTTCGGACTCTTTAGCTTTCCAAATGCTTTGTTTTTTTAAGCACAATTTTTTTGTTTTTTGGGGTTAAAAAAACAAAACAATAAGGTGAGAAGTCAAATAATTCTCCGTGTGTCCATCGTTAATCCATAAATATCGACCATGCACCTTCGACCTCTGTTATTCATACGCAGAGACCTGGCTGTTCAATCCCTGCAGGTGGTGTGAGCTTCTCTGGCCTCTGATCCCCCCCACCCAGTTGCACAGCTGGTCCCACTGGTTTCAGCAACCCCCCCTCATGTGACTTTGGGCGCTTTGCCCCTGAACGCCTCGTCACCGACGACCACGGCTCTTGACCACCAACCAGGCGTATTATTGGAAACTGCAACTGGAACTGAAACTATCTCCTTCAAAAGGAAACTGAAACCCAAACTGAAACGATATTGCCTGTTAAAAAAACAAAAACAAATAGATAATAAACGGAAATAAATTTCAGTCTGAGCTTTATTAGCTTTAATATGTCATTACGGAAAACTGTGACCAAAACTAAACATAAAAAGCTCAACTAAAAATCCATTAAAACTAAACTAAAATGAAATTGAAAAGTCTTGGAAAAGATATTGAAACTAAGATAACCCGTCTGGCGTCACTTCTTACTGAGCTGCCACATGAGTCAAATATTTGAATACTTCTGATCCTCACCTAAAAAATAAAATAAAAAAAGTGGAAGAGAAATTCAGTTGAGCCCTCAAGTGCTTTATTATTCTGACTTTAATCTCAACCCAGAGACCCTCCAGGGGCTCTCAGGGATTCAGTGTGTCCAGATGTTGCACACATCTGGACACACTGAACATCCGCCTCGGGGGAAAAACTACATGCTCCACGTTGACAACTGCACGTCTGCCAAATTTAGCCGAAGCCAAACATGACCGTATTTGCAATTAGGTCGTTCTCACTGGGAGGTTTGACAGATTGTTCTCAGAAGGAAGAGAAAGGGCAGCTGATGCTGCTGTGTCAGAATGAGGAATCATTTTCTTCAAGAATCTGTAAAAACTATTTTTCTCTCTTATTGCTTGCCAGAAACACACACACTTAGACCCACAGACACACACACACACACACACACACACACACACACACACACACGCAAATCAGAGGTTGTAGTTCCAGAGTCACGATACAGACACGGTGTGATGACAGAGATCCTGTCAGCAGTTAATTTCCCTGCGCTGTGTTTACAGTGAGGGCTTTCTCATTAATGATACTTGATGATTAAATGAGCCAAGTGTAATGCTAACGTTTGTTTAATTACGTGACTGTCAAGACTTCACTGACAACGCCTTCTGGGAGCAAAGTTTCCATTCGGTGCTAACGACGCTCACTGATGTCGAATGTGGCTTTCAAGTCAAACTAAAACCTGTGCTGCAGTTTTTTTTTCAAGCAACTGTGCCAAAAACGTTTAACTTTCATTTGACTTTTACGCTCTCATGCCTCAGGCAGGATTAGAATAAAACTGCTACATTTGCCCCCAAAACGTTTGATGCAACATTCCTTTAGTGTTTAAAAATCAAAAGATGAAATTGCAAGAGCCTGAATGAACGTTTTATGGTGTCTTCAAGAGGGAAAGACGACTTAAATCGACAACCATATTGTGAACTCGACTTCCCGTGTTGAAGATATGACAACACAGATGGGAGTTAGGAGAAACCGGCGAGCTAGAAACACATTCAATGTTAATGGAACTTAATAACTTGGACTACTGGAAGATGACTAAACTGAACGCATTAAGTCAAAGTCTATTTATTATTGTAGCAACGAGCAATGTGAAGTACCCAATATGTTTAGATTTCTCACGTACAGTCACATATTGACCAAAACGGCCTCACTCGATATTTCCGGCTGCAACAATCATGATGATGCACGACGCGTTACATCATCTAACCACACAGAGAGCTGTGCTTCTATCTGTACACACACACAAAAGGCCTTTAAAAAAAAAAAGAATCTTAAATACAATGCAAAAACAGCGGGAGCCTGCGGCGAGAGCAGACACGGGGAACGTCGCACTTCTTCATCCTCGTTAATTATAGGACGGCGTCCCTCCAAGACGATTACTCTGTGAACCGCAGTATTAAATCGAGGTGGGTTGGAACGACTCTGGCTGTGAGGGACGGCAGCTTGTCAGCAGGTGAGAGTGTGTGTGTGTGTGTGTGTGTGTGACGGGAAACAAGGCCCTGGCCTCAAATCATCGCCACGATCTCTCGTCAGGAAAACCAGGTCCGGGGGCAGCAGAGAGCTGCAGATATGCATCGCTCTGTTCACAAGAGGAGGCTCGGAACTGAACAGGGAGTTATTTTAAAGCCCGGCACACGGGGAAGTAAAGCAAACCGAGCTGATCAAAGCCACAGTGACACATCACGGCACCTGGCAGCGCTCCAGATGATGAAGTTGTAACCGACGGTGGAATTTAATGCAATTCACTCTCCTTCCGTAGAGGTGGCATTTTGGCAAATAAACGGCCGATTTAAAAGGCCGAGCTCATTAAAACAGGCGGTCGCGATTGGATCGCCGAGACCTGAAGATCCTCGTTTCACAGTCTGCTTTAAATGACCCTCCTCTGAGAGACGAGATCTGGGTCGCTAGAATCAACACGTCCTGAAAAAAAGCCCCCCCGTCACCCGCCAACCGTCGCTTTGACCCTGAAGCGCTCGGCAACTTTGCTGCCAAGTGTCCCTCCGAGACGATTACCCCGAGAACCGCTACTCCCGTGTTCAGAAAAGGAGGCGGGTCGAGACGTCATCGGCTACGGAGTGACGTCTGCCGGTGAGAACATTGAACTCGCCGTGAACTCTCAGAGGGACGTCGAGGACCGGGGGCAGAAGAGTGAGGAAATAAAACGGGTATAGAGAGGATTACCCGCCCTTGAAACACGGGGGAAGGAAACCCAAAAAGCGAGTCGCGCTAGAAGGAGCGACGGCTTCCTTTCTCGAGTTGCCATTTTGAAGCGATGTTCGGCGAGGAGAAAATCACTCCTGAGAGCAAAGAAACGATGACGAGTGCGACAAGTGTGCCGCTGTACTTTGCGGTTATCGAAGGTCATTCCGGAACATTAAGGAAGCCACAAATTGAAGCAGAAGCACTGTTGATACTTACAGTAAGTGCCTGACGGTTCTTTTAAACACCATCTACAGCACGCTATAGCAACTCAATTATGGATGTAGATACATACCCGTGTTATGAGTCTAACTATCCATCAGCTGCTAATATATATAATTTATGTTATTCACCCGGGAGTCAATTATCCTTACGGGTGGCTAATTTCCATGAAATAGACGTTTTTAGCCGAGCCAGCAGCTTGAATCCAGAGAGCCCACCACTTAAAGTTCAGGCTGAAACATCTTCATCAACCATTCAACATATGGAAATGTTGGACAGACATTCGTGGTCTCTGGAATGGAAGCCGACTAACATTAGTGATCCTATCACTTTTCAGATCGCATCATCATGGGGTGGACGTTGCCTTTTCTTTTGATCCAGCATCATCGGCTCGAAATGATTTGGTTTATCTGCAAAAAGCAGCATTTCCCATCAGCCTCAGCTTCTAAAATAAGACATGTAATGACTATTGCAGACATTGTACCTGCTTAACGTCAATATGTAAAGATGTGTGCATGCTGTGAATCTGGAGAGGGATCCTCCTCTGTTGCTCTCCTGAAGGTTTCTTCCTCTTTTTTCCCCGTGAAAGGTTGTTTGGGAATTTTTCCTGATCCGATGTGAGGTTTTGGGACTGGGATGTCTATGTGTACAGATTGTAAAGCACTCTGAGGCAAATTTGTAATTTGTGAAAATGTGCTATACAAATAAACTGAATTGAATTGAATAAGCATTTAGCTCAAAGCTCTAGCTGAAGACTTTTAATGTAGTTGTTGTGTTTGTGGCTGCAACGACATGCAAGCTATTGCATACAAAACTATGGTGTCGCTCATTCCCTGTAGACGCCCACAATGACCTCTGCTCTCAACATTACATATCAGAAGAGGCTCTGATCGGACTTCCCTGGGAGGAGTTGAGCTTTCGCTCCACGGAGAACGCAAACTGTCTATGAAAGATATTCAGGGAGATCCAATCAATTGTTCTTGGGTGCTGCTGCTCATCGCAGTCATTCCCTGTGACAACAACAGGAAGGCCGGCGATGTAAGATCTTCGGGAGCTCTGGAAATGAACGTCTCTATCCCCCCGCCCGTGTTTGACTCGGCAGCTGAAGCCTCCTTCCCACGCGAGACGACGCTGCCTATTCATTAGCAATTATAGTGTTTTCTCAAAAGTGGCGGCATGCTGAAGAACAGAGCCTGTAGTATTACCTCTCTCTCTCTCTCTGCTGTGTGAAACTATCATCATTACGGGTTGTGTCATTACAACTACCAGCCGCTGACAGCTCTAATGCATGCCCCAGCGTGAGAATATGGATCACACCCTCCACACACACACACACACACACACGCGCTACATTGAGGCTGAGGTCATGTCTGAATCACTGCCCCAGTAAATGACTGAGATCAGATAAGGCTGGACATACCGAGGAACCAGGCAGATTAATTCCTGCCTAATAATTGATGCTCCCCCAGATAAAGAGTATTTATAGTCACCTCCAGTGACTTGGAAGTGACTGGGGAGCTGACGCCGGGCTTCACTTGGCACAGAGGAAGTAGCTCTCCTCTCTGCATCTGACAGCATCCGGATATATATCTTTATATATTTTGCATTTCACCAAAGGATAATGCATTTGGTCCGACTGTTTTGTTTTCTCTTGTGATCTAAAAATAGACACCGTTAACAAGAAAGCGAAGGGGTTTAAAGTGAGCCTGTATACACGTTGTACTACAATCTGTATACAATCTCACTGGTATCTATATCACATTAATAAAGGGTTTTGAAGTCGAGCTGAGCACAATATCCTAAAATGCATAACAGCAGCTGTTTTCTTGATGGAGCGAACAAAAAACAAAAAAAGACGCTAATTATCACCCTGGAGGCATTACTACCATGCACGTGCATGACGTAACGGGGATGCACACATATGTGTTTAAGTCACATACAATTAGATGCGCTACCTGTGGTGCGTCAGCAAAAGGGGCGGAGCCAACACCATTCCAATATATCATACGGTTTTGATTGCAATTTTTTTCTGTGCACAAAATACAACAACAGCCCGTGTCACCTGGCCAGATGGCGTGCACCTGTCCAGTTCAAATACTAAAGTTGTCTCCCGTAGCACAAAGTAGATGTTCCCTTTATGTTTACAGATGGAGAAAGAAAAAGAAAAAAGACAACAGCAAAAAAATTCTAAACCGGGATAATATGACATAATATAACCATAATAATGGTTACATAATATAGATGGTAATAAACAGAGCTGTGTCACGGGTGTCCGTTAGTCAGATATACGATGGTGTGGAGAGTGGAGACCGATTCCACGGAGGAAGGGATCAGCGCTCCTTTCCGCACCACGACCGCACGGAGCGGAGAGAGGATGGACCGGGGTTTATTTATTATTATTTAGAACAGCGCGAACTCATACTGCCTTCAAATAACATCCCGTCAAAAACAATCTGTAGGAAATCCAAATCGGGGCACAAAACACCTGAATCTATCGCGGGTTGCCAGTTCCTTTGCCGAAGTTTTTCAAAACGTAAAAAAATAAAAACGCACACAATTGCAAAAAGCTCCGAGTGCCTTACCTCGATCCAGAGAGAGCGGTTGGACCACTGTCGCCATGACTGCTGTTTACTGGAGACTGGAGAGACGACAGGAGCTGCAGCATCACGCACACACACAGAGAGAGAGAGAGAGAGAGGAGGGGGGGGAGAGAGAGCGAGGGAGAGAGAGAGAGAGCGAGGGGGAGAGAGAGAGAGAGAGGGAGAGAGAGAGATGTTGGGAGTGGTTGGGAGGAAATTAATCTACCTCCATCCTCATATCTCATAACCTGCATTAGATGAATGTCAATCTTACATTAGACACGATAAGACAAGATATATATTTATATATAATATATATATCAGACCATCGGACCGTCCACCACTATATATATATATATATATAAATTATATCGAGTGCACTATTATTATTGTAATTATATATATATATATGTAAATAAAATCTCTTATAAAGTGTACTATTGTTATTTATTGTTTAATATATATATATATATATACAATTAATAAATAATAGCACACTACATGTCTTAAAAAGTATGTCCACATGTTTGCTGGTATTACTAAATACATTTGTAAAGAGTCCTTGTTCCCCACATGTGGCCCCACAATTGGCAAAAGTCAACCGGTGGCCCCCCGGTTTGCATGATGCATCTCTAAATAATGTGCTGTGTGAGTGCCGTCGATGCTTATCCGTGCACGATCCATCTATCCGTTGCACTTCAGAGATCGGCTGATTGCAACCACGCTCCTCTTTAAGGGTTATTGGGAACCGCTGAGCCATGCCGCCGGTTATCCCTCCCCTCGGCTTCAGCGCATGCTCTGCATGCAGCCCGCTAAGGACTGAATGATGCTAGTGAACCTCTGTTCAAGGGTTTACGGATTAATCCTCGTGTTTATGTTCTACCACCGAACGGAGCCAAACCACCGACTCTCTTCATCTACTGTAGATCCGCAGGCCTAATGGCGCCTGCTGCTGCTGCTGCTGGGGCGTGGATCTCACACCTGGCCGGTCGTTGCACTCGACAGGAGTGCTCAACAAAAACAAGCAGCAAAGGTGAAGGGGTGGGGGAGTTAAGGCAGCAGCACGAGGAGTCTCATGGCTCATAAACCATGACTTTAGCATGACAAATGCAAGTTGTCAACACAAAACTACGCCTGAAGCTACGACCAATAGTTCAGCTTCTTTGTGCAGAGCACAATCTCAATTATCTTGCTTGAATGAAAAGAACCCTCCCCCCCCAAAAAAACACTTTAGACTCTACCCATTTGAGAAGAAATGACCCCACTCCCAACCTCTGTACTTCGAATATGCAGCTGTTCAGTGAGCCCAAGAATGGAATGTCAATGTTATTTCTTTTCATCATCTTTCAGTATTTCAGGGGAATATTCTGTCATTAATCTGCTGTGGTTTTGATTGAAACTGTTACTAAAACCCAATCGTCTGTGCCGGTGAATTCCAGCGGTCTCACCCAGCTGCATGCAGATGTGACGGGCAGGACGGCGAGAGAGGGCGAGGGCTTAGTGAGCGCACGGAAAGAGGGCACAGGGAGATTACAGGCTCTCACCCATATGGGCTGCTTACTTTTTTTTTTTTTAAGAGGTGGGATTACAGCTGCAGCGCTCTAAAAGTCCTTTAACTGCAAGTGAATTGATTTCTGAAAGGTCTCCGCTCCCACGGAAGGAGACGCAAGAGGCCGTGCAGAGGCCAGTTAGTTTAGCTTAGCATGAATTCAGAAAAACGAGGGAAACAGCTAGCTCCGTCCAGAATTAACGTCATATCTTCATGCTAAAGATTTTTTTTAAATAAGAGTAAAAACTTCAAGTTGTTTTTTGCACGGGGGATTAAGTGCCAGATTGTTTCATGGCCTTATCTTCTACCTTTGACAACCATTGATTCTGATCCCTGTGCAGCTCTGACTGATCTATATGGCATGAATAAAAACATTGATGAAAATGTCCTGGTGACCTGACGAATACCTCAAAAAGAGAATGTGTTTGGGTAGTTTGTCTTCAGGATTTCCTGCTTTCCCAAGGATGCTCCACCCGGCAGCTGCGGACAGGTAATGGAGGTAACTGTCATGTAATTAATGGAAGGTAACTGTCACGTAAACAATGGGAGGTAACTGTCATGTAAACAATGGGAGGTAACTGTCATGTAAACAATGGGAGGTAACTGTCATGTAAACAATGGAGGTAACTGTCATGTTATTAATGGAAGGTAACTGTCATGTAAACAATGGAAGGTAACTGTCATGTAAACAATGGGAGGTAACTGTCATGTTAACAATGGGAGGTAACTGTCATGTAAACAATGGAAGGTAACGGTCATGTAAACAATGGAAGGTAACGGTCATGTAAACAATCGGAGGTAACTGTCATGTAAATACATGTAAACAATGGAAGGTAACTGTCATGTAAACAATGGAAGGTAACTGTCATGTAAACAATGGAGGTAACTGTCATGTTATTAATGGAAGGTAACTGTCATGTAAACAATGGGAGGTAACTGTCATGTTAACAATGGGAGGTAACTGTCATGTAAACAATGGAAGGTAACGGTCATGTAAACAATGGAAGGTAACGGTCATGTAAACAATGGGAGGTAACTGTCATGTAAACAATGGAAGGTAACGGTCATGTAAACAATGGAAGGTAACGGTCATGTAAACAATCGGAGGTAACTGTCATGTAAATACATGTAAACAATGGAAGGTAACTGTCATGTAAACAATGGAAGGTAACGGTCATGTAAACAATCGGAGGTAACTGTCATGTAAATACATGTAAACAATGGAGGTAACTGTCATGTAAACAATGGGAGGTAACTGTCATGTAAACAATGGGAGGTAACTGTCATGTAAACAATGGAGGTAACTGTCATGTAAACAATGGGAGGTAACTGTCATGTAAACAATGCAAGGTAACGGTCATGTAAACAATGGAGGTAACTGTCATGTAAACAATGGAAGGTAACGGTCATGTAAACAATGGAAGGTAACGGTCATGTAAACAATCGGAGGTAACTGTCATGTAAATACATGTAAACAATGGAGGTAACTGTCATGTAAACAATGGAAGGTAACTGTCATGTAAACAATGGAGGTAACTGTCATGTAAACAATGGAGGTAACTGTCATGTAAACAATGGGAGGTAACTGTCATGTAAACAATGCAAGGTAACGGTCATGTAAACAATGGAAGGTAACTGTCATGTAAACAATGGGAGGTAACGGTCATGTAAACAATGGAAGGTAACGGTCATGTAAACAATCGGAGGTAACTGTCATGTAAATACATGTAAACAATGGAGGTAACTGTCATGTAAACAATGGAGGTAACTGTCATGTAAACAATGGGAGGTAACTGTCATGTAAACAATGGAAGGTAACGGTCATGTAAACAATGGGAGGTAACGGTCATGTAAACAATGGAAGGTAACGGTCATGTAAACAATCGGAGGTAACTGTCATGTAAACAATGGAAGGTAACGGTCATGTAAACAATGGAAGGTAATGGTCATGTAAATACATGTAAACAATGGAGGTAACTGTCATGTAAATACATGTAAACAATGGAAGGTAACTGTCATGTAAACAATGGAAGGTAACGGTCATGTAAACAATGGAGGTAACTGTCATGTAAACAATGGAGGTAACTGTCATGTAAACAATGGGAGGTAACTGTCATGTAAACAATGGGAGTTAGACTGTCATGTAAACAATGGGAGGTAGACTGACAGACATCTTAAACATTTCATTTATATTATTATTATTTAGTATACAACAATACAACAGTGTTATTCTCTCCCTTCTTAAAACTTTGTTGCATGGTCGCTGGTGCTTTTATATATTTAATATTGATTTATAGACCTATACATTTTCACTACTTGTGTACAGTCCGGTGAATTATTATTAATTATTTTGAATGTATTGTATTTGTTTGTCTTTGTTGCCATAAGCTGTTGTTTTTATTTATGTAAGTACATCCAGATATACTCCTTGTATTCTGGGCCAATCGAGATGATTGTGATGTTATCGTCGATCGTTGCACTTGTATCGCTTCTAACTTTGGGGTTTAACGTCTGGCTCGAGGGCACGTCGAGCTTTAGAAAGCAGAACCCTGATTCCCACATTATTATTGCCCTGCCACTGGATTTCAACCACGACCTCTCTCCTCTTAAGCTGTTGATGCCCCCTTCAGGTGAACAGCACCCGTTCACTTTGTCAAATGGAAACGTTGCAACACGTTACATAAAAGTATAACGCCGTCGCCGCATTGGTTCAGTGTGTTACATCCAGCATCTCCCGGTTGATTTAACATCACTTCTTTTGAGAAGTAAGCTATTCTGGAGTTTATTGTCCCCTCTTGTCCCTCTGTGACTCAGCATGAAATGAGGAGATTCACTGACGCTCTGCCGCCGTTTATTTGCCATTTGAGTTGCTAATAGACACCAGTAAAAGAATATTAATACATCTATTCATATTGAGCTGCAGGCCCCCCCCCCCCTCTTACACATCCTAAAAGATTATCTTCATCTCCTGCTTTGAGTGGCATTAAATAAGGGAATAATCATCGGCAATAATAAACGACACAACCATAACTTACATCCCCAGTGCGCTTCACAGAATGACTAAGTGTACCGAGTATTATGCATGTTCAATTTCAAGGCAAATAAACTCGGCTGTAATAATCTGTGGATGATGTATCAGTCATTCTAAACGATCTTGACTGAAATAACTCGAGAAGCCAACTTCTGCGTCAGAAAATGTAAAACGGCAATCTTTATATCGTCAAACAAATTCTATTATGAATCCATATTCAGACGCTCCGCTCGAGAGATTCATCATGTGTAGACTCTGGTCATTTGAAACACTGATTGACTCTGAAGGGCAGCCGATTGATTACAGCTTCAAAAGAATCACGCAAATTACACCAAATCAGAGGAGAGGACAAGATGGAGGGAACTGGACGACAGTATGGGTCTGATTGGTCTCTCTCTCACAATGATATGTATTCTGCCAATAGCATCTGCACCGTTATAAAAAGAGTTATGGCAGCGCAGTGATTTAGCGAGACCTTTCGGCCGGACAAATTACAGCACGATGAGAGAAAGTGAGACATCTTTCCCCCGCCAATGTTTGATTGTTTTACGTGAATTATGCTTCTCATTTACAAGCTCTAGTGAATGTGATTTAATCAATATTAGCGGAGAAAAACAAACAAACAAACAAACACAGGTTCACCCTGTCCAAAAAGCCACAGGATAAAAATGGATTGGCCTTCATCAATAATTCAGAATATGGAAAACAACTAAACAATTCCACTTTGGCAAACATGGTACACATAATAAGTGCTTGCTCACAGTAATAAGTGCAAACCACTGTGACAGCAGTTCCCGGTTGCATTCGAATTCTCACATTTGGTGAGACACGTCGTGGACCCGGTAGCTGCAAGAATACAAAGAGTTTCCTGGAAAGTGCACACGGCTCCCAGAACCGCCCAATGGAAAACACACCGCTCCGCTCCACTCGTGCATGCATGAATAGAAACAGATGACCTGAAATATCAGATGGATGAGTTACTCATCCTGGGGCACCAGTGGGCAGGGGGTCACGTCCAGGGGGAGGTTCAGATGGATTATGGGTATTTACCAGCAGCGACACGAAAATAAAGATGTGTATTCAACGCCATCAATCTGAGGGGACGTGAGACCTGAACAAGAGACTCAATTATGATCATAATTATCCTCACAACAAGGCCCCTGCATGCGTTCCATGAGTGGTGGGATATGTGGGTATTGATGGCACCCTGAGGACCCTGTGAGAGTAATCCTGCAGCCAGCAAAACAAATATGTGCGATGTTCACAAGTAAATATCAATTATTTATTCTTGCGTTGTACGATAAAATACACAAGCCACTGGCTAAATAACCACCCTGAAAATGTCTCTGGGATGATGTGGAGCTAAGAACTGTAGTTTTGTATATCAGGTTGTATGCCCCCCCCCCCCCATTTCACATATTTGTTAATGGATAATATGTGTACGTTTTTTCGCACCAACACCAGTTCAGCGGCCTTTCTTATTTCATCGATTCTCTGCCTCTTGAATGCCGGCTACAACCAATAATCCATCTTTGGTGTTTACAATCGTAAACAGCTGCTATTGCCAATGAGGTATATTAATAAAAAATATTATTATCATTTCATGTTGTTATATAGATTATATAGTTCATACTATCCATCACTCAATCATATGCCACTCTTTATTTGTGTGGTAATTTGCATAAAAACATGTGTCATGTGACACGTATAAAGCCCATAATAGTTATATATGTACAATAGGCCACGTGGTGAATATAATCAAAAGTAAATGCATACGTTGTCTTGAACACTGTTGCGCTTATCTAGAGATCAGCAAAACAAAAACAACCCACAGCTGAGACAGACGTCATATTTAAAAGACGTCGCTTTGAAATGACGGCTGTGAGGCAAGATCTGTTCAAAAACAAGCCTGTGGCCTCACTCTATTGCATCCCCCCCTCCTCCTACTGCGCGTGGGCTGGACCAAGACGCGCGAGGAAAGGAGGCGCGGAAGTTATCGAGTATGTTAAAACTAGGAAATGAGAAAGGCCGCCTTAAAAAAGATAAAAACAGATATGCTAGTTGTCTCGTCTGCGTCACACATTGCCAGCATCACGATGCTCATGGGTCACGTGGTGTTTGTGAGCCCTTTGACTGTGGCTCACTATGGAGGACTCAAAATGACTTAAGTATAAATAAATAAATAAATAAATGAATGCGTGAATAAATACAAGAATAAATAAATAAATGCTTAAATAAATAAATAAATAAATACAAGAATAAATGTATAAATACAGAAATAAATACAGAAATTAATAAATATAAGTTATAACTCAACAGGACATCATTAAATAAATGTATTTCTACATTTCTGTATTTCTTCATTTATTTATATCTCTATTTATGTGTCCACACGTATTTCTTCATTTATTTATGTGTGACATTTACGTGTCCGTATATTCAAATGAGCTGGGCGGTCCGAACCTCATTGTTGAACAGGATTGGTCAAATCAGGGAGCAAGACAGAAGCAATCGATCCCTAGCACTTGGATCTGTAGACGAACAGCGTTTATTATGCATTCTTGTCTGTACATTCTAAATACTACTGTTGTTGAGTCACGGAATGTAATTTAAGGATGTTTTCAGCCGAGAAGTTAGTAGTTTAAGCATCAAATCTGTGGTCGGTTTATCGAGATTCAGCCTAATAAGGATATGCGACGGAGATTTCAGGTTCTGCTCGCGGGACCTCTGAGCTCCACAGCTCCGGGCGCTCAGCGCGCTGTGTGGCCGCCGAGAGAAGCCTGATCTCGGCAGGACTTTTTGAAATGCTCCGCTGGCTCTGACGTCTCCTGTAGCGGCTAAACATGAGATATAATTAGGTTTTGGAGGATCTAAAGAGCACAACGAGTTAATTATTTCCTAAAAGATAACGTTACGTCAATTTGACTGAGGGTTAAGATTCATAACTTCATATTGTAGCGACCCTGGGTCAGGAAGCTACGAGACGTTGTATAGTTATTACAGTTTATTCGTAGCCTACGCCAAACAACAGTGAACACCGCAACACATTCTACTCCACTGTAAATTATTTTACAGTGAATAATTGGAGTAAATTCATGCACAAGAACAGTTGATGTGGTGACGTCACAAGACCAGAAAGACCGTCCTGCGTCCTCGAGTCTGGACTCCCAAGACCAGATTCCAAAGACCAGACTCCAAAAGAACACGAGTCTGTACTCAGTGTTCTTGGAATTGATAAACGGCTGAAGTCAAAAAGCTGTCTAGGCTAAGTTCTGCTAACGGTGAGCTGAGCGAGTCAACTTCAGCGTCATGTGCCAGGCAGAAATAGTAGAGCATAACACACCAGGTGCATCACACTCCTGTGACCAATCATGCTTTAGACAGAGGTTCGGACCGCCCAGCTCATTTGAATATACGGACACGTAAATGTCACACATAAATAAATGAAGAAATACGTGTGGACACATAAATAGAGAAATAAATAAATGAAGAAATACAGAAATGCAGAAATATATTTATTTAAAGATGTCTTGTTGATTTATAACTTATATTTATTCATTCCTGTGTTTATTTATTTATACATTTATTTAAGAATTTATTCATTTATTTATACATTTATTTATTCATTTATTTAAGCATTTATTTAAGCATTTATTTATTTATTCATGCATTCATTTATTTATACTTAAGTCATTTTAAGTCCTCCATACTCCTCGTGCATCAACACGTCCAGTTCACATTCCTCGTTCCCTGTGGGTATTGTGAGCATTTCTTAAGGACGCGTCTTTCCCCCACGTGGCCCCAGGTTGCATTTAGAGTTGCTGAATCGCTTTCCTCCCTCTCACATGCAGGAAAAACACCGGAAGCGAAAGAGAGAAACGAGTTGGAGTTTAGTTTTTTGTTGTTGCTTTGTTTAAATAACTAGGAGACACAGCGATGCACTTCCAAATAAAACACTTTCTGCGCCCGAATCTCCGAGTCTCTATTCCGCGCAAGAGCACACTCGGGAGGACCGTAACAGCGGCGCAACAATGTGGCGCGAGAGCAGCAGGCTCGCGCGCGTCGGCAGACATCAAGAAGTATTTCGCCCCGCAGTGCCGCAGAAGCTATGCGTCCGACTCGGCGTACAGCAGAGCCTTTGCCTCGGCGAGGGACGACCCCGGGACGTTCTGGGGTGAGGTGGGAAAGGATATCACCTGGTTTGAGCCGTGGAGCAAAACTTTACACGTGGAGGACACAGTGTATCCAAACTGGTAGGTTTCAATGTCGCGAGCGGTGGAAAGTTGTGGCGCAACATTTTCACACAGGTGTAGGCTATTAACATCAAAGGAAACACTGTATGGTCGCTTTCACAGCAACCCGTCAAAGCACATTATTCCCAATTTACAAATATATCTGGGTATAACCTACTTTTAAAGTTTGTAAGCTTGGTACAAAATAAATTAGCCATTTAAAAAATGTTTTTAAGACTGAACTACACACATTTTAATAAGAAAAATCACAATTCCTCTGTTTGGACACCCCAGGGCAATCACATACTCAACAGACTAGAACTTCCCAAGACGACATGATTTGAAAAGAGGTGGTGTGCATAAATGATAGTGTCTAGTTTAAAAATAATAATGATGCGTTCAATTGAAATAGTAGTTAGATCGTCTGTGGTTCTGCATAAATCAACATTTCTCACTCGGGAGAAAATGCAAGTTGTATGTTTACATCTTACTCATGAAGCAATAATAAATGTACACAAACATTGACTTGAGTTGATAGATTTATATATTTTTGGGGTTTTATTGGGATAAATAAAAACATGTACATGTTAGATAATATCAAATTATGGTAAAAATAAATAAAAAAACTCAAAATAAAACTCCACAACACACGCTGTTGGTTTCTTGTAAGTCACTTCCGGCTGCCTACATTGTGTGGCCTTACATCTGTTTACTGGGTTCAGATTGAAGCTTCTTTTCTTTCATTTGGCAACATTAAACCATGCTTGAAATGTCTTCAAAACGTGTAAATGAAGTGAACAAATCTGTTATTAATAGTGTGTACTTCCTGCTCGCTAATCAGGTCACAGCTAACACTAACTAACAGCAGGACAACTCTTTAAGTCTAATTTCAACTTTACAGTTTCTTAAAGTTTTCAAAAATCACATGGAAAAATGCTCGCTGCTCTTCATCCTTATGCACAGCACCACAATTGATTGATACTGTTGTGTTATCAAGTGCATTGATTCATGTAAATTCATTCAAATGAAAGTACACTACCATTCAAAAATACACTCATTAACAATATAGAGATAAGCTGATAAGAGGCGGTGGCTCAAAATGTGTTTAATTGTATATTTTGAAACCTGCAGTGTGCATGGGTTTAATACATATACATATATTCTGCTTCACCTTTAGATGTATGTACATACTAACTTGTTTGTTTTTATTATGTGGGTCTCTTTCAGGTTTGTTGGAGGGAAGTTGAACATGTGCTACAATGCGGTGGATCGACACGTGGAAAGCGGCCGTGGAGAGCAGCCTGCCATCATTTATGACAGCCCGGTGACGGGAACCAAACAGATCATCACTTTCAGGGAACTTCAGGACCAGGTAAACGGGAATGTCAGAGGCATAAGTCACATGACTGAATGCTTGACCTGGGCTGCCAGGATGTGTGGCCAAGTGGATTGAGCCAACTTTTGCATGGAGGACAGGGAAACACAATAAGATAAAGGAAAGGGAAGTTTATGAACATGAAATATATTTGGGAAGATGCTTCAGTTCAAGTCTCAAATGCATGCGTATTTATCAAAATGTGCTTGCATACTGAATTAGATTGAATTTAAATAGAAAATAGATATTGAGTTATCTTTCATTTGTCACATTATGTCCAGTTCAAGCCAATCTGTAATGGACTTAAATTCACATTAATAACCCGCATTGTTTTACCATCAATTGTTTATATTTGTATGTTAGTTGTAGAAGATATGCAGATATATTTGAAAGAGTGCAGTCTGAACACTGGTCTGTCTGTCTGTCTGTGTCTTGATCCAGGTGTCCAGGTTAGCAGGTGTCCTGGTGAAGAATGGTGTCCAGAAGGGAGACCTGGTGGTCATCTACATGCCCATGGTGCCACAGGCCATGTTCACCATGTTGGCCTGTGCACGGATCGGTGCCCCTCACAGCCTCATCTTTGGCGGCTTTGCCTCCAAAGAGCTTTCCGTCCGCATCGATCACGCCAAGGTGAGAACGTCGTGTTATTCACCTTGAGAGCTATCTTTCCCGTAGCCATGGCAACAGGACAACACAAGCTTTAGTCATTCAACGTCGCTCCTCAGCACCTTCGCCGCTCACTGAACACTTGAGGACGGGCTGATGCGATGACTCCTATTATGTGCTTAAATTGAGCAGGACAATAACATGGCTGCAACTCATACTTTTTTCAATTGCTGTTTTTATGTGTCATTACTAATGTGCACCCTGCAACACATGTTGAGAGGCCTGAGGTTTTCTTTTGTTTCTATACGTTTTTAAAATGAGTCATTTGACAGTGGAGAGCACTCGGCTTGACTTTTCTTATTCACAATAAAGAATGACGTCAGTGGCATCTGCAAAGCAGATATTTTAATTGGGCTACAATAATGAATGGACCGATCTGACATTTGGACAGGCAGTGTTTGTGAAGATGGTGACGTCTGTTGACTGTTTAAAACAAACATAAATCAGAAACAAATTACAGTAGTAATACGTCTATTCACCAGAGGCTTCATCCAGCATTCTAACACTTATTGTTCTCTCCAGGGGAAAGTCACTGTTAATATTCCTGTTAATTTTATTGCCGTAATTATTTTCTGTTATTTGCAAATCAGCAGTAAAGCAGAATTGGCGAGTGATTGAAGTGCCACTGTAGTACTGTATAACCACCACTAGGGGGAATTAGCTAATTACGGCTGAGTGCGTAACATTTAAGGGCCCTCGTCTTCAAACCATCGGGTTTAAGAATCTAAAGGATTACAGGAAATATAACTGACTCTGTATGAACACCGCAGGTGTGTTGCAAGCCTGCTATTTCTGATGTGAACTGAATCTGACTCAACACTGGAGTGCCACAGGCAACGTACTCTTATACCATGTTAAGAAATGCAGCAAAGCAAATATGCACGGCCTATATGATGTAATCCTCCGATTCTGTTTCTATTATTGAAACATCTAAATTTTTTATTTTTACGCAATCAAGAGCTCACCTGTCTCTGAAAACATCTAAAATGTGTCAAAACTGTAATATTATTCCTATATTCCTATATGTTTTGCAAAATGTAAAGCACTTTGAGTTTTCCGTGTCAAGAAATGTGCGGCATACATTCCGTGCCGTTCCTTAATCCCTGTGTTTCTCAGCCCAAACTGATGGTAACGGCGTCATTTGGCTTCGAGCCTGGCCGAAAAGTGGAATACATCCCTCTGGTGGAGAAAGCCTTGGAGCTGAGCTCTCACCAGCCCTCTAAAGTCCTCATCTTCAACAGGCCGAACATGGTAAGAGGCACAAAGCATCATGGGGCTTGATTTGTCAGCGTGGTGTCGTTTCTTTACCCGTGTGACAGAATGTAAATGCATCTAAAATGTTCCAGCCGTACATAAACCTCATTAGTTTAGTCACCGCATAGAGCTGTTCACAGAAAAGGGTTTTCCCAGGACAAATGGTTGCCGTTTTTCACCTCCTCTGAAAGGATTTACCTATTGAACTGAATGTAATGCATCATATTTGAAAGGTTTATTGCATAAAATTGGCCAAACCACGCCACTGTATCGAAAGGTGATGAATGGCTGGTTCAAACGGATGGGAGGAGGTGTTGCACGTTTGCAGCAGAGAGGTCACAGAGGTCGTGATGAACAGCCCACGCACCCAGTTCTGAAGCACCCTGAGCGGCGCAGAAGGATTCAATTCAATTCAGTTTATTTGTATAGCCCAATTTCACAAATTACAAATTTGTCTCGGAGTGCTTTACAATCTGTACACATAGACATCCCTGCCCCAAAACCTTGCATTGGATCAGGAAAAACTCCCAAATAACCCTTCAGGATAACGCAGCACGCACTTTTGCATTCACACGGTGGCGGCGAGCTCAGATTGGCTTCACCTTCATATTGATCGCACAATTATTCTTCTAAAAATGTATTTTTATGCGGGCGCCACGTCTCGGTGCAAATTTGTTATCAGTTACGCCGCCACGTGTTGTTAAATTAGCAGTACGCAATGTGTTGGATCTGGTTATCCTCCACTGTCATCAACCGGGGAACGTTCTGCTGAATCAAGAGATCCCTGTTGCGAAAAACACGGTTGACACGAGTGAATTCGCACAAACGGTTTTCACAGGAAGTTCCCCGCGCACTCATCCACTTAAAAACCTGCGGAGCACCACTTTGAAGGCGGTTGCTGCCCGTTTTTAATCAATTACTGCATTTAGTGAGCGAGCGATCGGGTCTCCGGGAACAACATTGGTTGAATGATGTCATAGAGGGACCATGAACGAGGAATTCCCAGTAATCACGGGTCATAAGTGTCACGACGGGATTAGGGTGGACCCAAATGCACGACTCAGGAGACAGATAATTCAAATAAAGATTCTTTACTGAACGCGTCGTCAAGATCGGAACAGACAGAATAATCAAACTATGGAACGCTCGAGGGCTCGGTCGGAAAAACACAAGACAATCTGGCAGAGGACAAGTGGAAGTGAGGGAGCTAAATAGTGAGGGACTAATGAGGGGAGGGGCTGCAGGTGAGAAGGGCGTGAGGACCAGGTGAAGGGAATGAGTGATCAGAGGCAGGTGAGAAGGTATGAGGACCAGGTGAAGGGAATGAGGGACTAACGAGGTGATCAGAGGCAGGTGAGGGGAGTTGGACTGACGAGATGGGAAGCAGGATCTGGAATGACATGATAGTGACAGGATGAAAACAACTACTACAAAAAGGAAGGCGTGGAGCTAAACTGTTACAACAAGCTTGTGTTTAAGTCCCTGCCCTTTGTACACACCGCCCGTCGCTACTACCGATTGGATCGTTTCATGAGGTCCTCGGATCGGCCCCCGCCGGAGTCGGCAACGACACCGTTGGGGGCCGAGAAGACCATTAAACTTGAATATCTAGAGGAAGTAAAAAGTCAGCCTCCCGGGAATGATTTAAATGTTAATGACATTTATAGTATCAAAGAATTTTGAAAAGAGACGGCATGTCAGCGACCGGAGTAGTACGGGGCATTAATCCGTGACCTGAAATCACCTCTGTTGCTGACTTCAAGCGATTTATAACGACTAATGGGAGTTAGAACAGAGTATACATATTTATATAAAATATATAATACGACTCCATGTAATCATTTATATCCCCTCGTCACTTGTCTGTGTGTCTTTGCCCCAAAACCGCTTCGCTCGGAGGATCCACTCGTGGGACCTCTCCACCTAAGTCAATGAAATACATCAATAATTCATTCTGACTCATATTTGATGGCCATTTGAAGTTCTGGAGCAGCTCAGGCTTCACCACTTCAAACAGTTTTTTTTTTTTTTAAATAGCAGTTTAGTTAGAATGCCAATGAGTTTATAATAATTCTAATTTTTTCTTCGCTGTTTTTGAAGGAAAAAGTATCAATGAGTCCGGAGTTGAGTCTGGACTGGGAGGAGGAGATGGCCACAGCTCGGCCGCATGACTGTGTTTCTGTCCCCTCCAACCACCCTCTCTACGTCCTCTATACATCCGGGACCACTGGAACACCAAAGGTACGATGGGTCGGCAGCGAGGGGGGGAGGAGAGAGAGAGGTACCTGAATAATAGCCATCAATGTCACGTTAACATACAATCTCGGTTATCAGAGTTCCAGTTGGCCCCCGTTTAGTTTTCAATGCCGTCAGTTCACAATCGGGGCCCGATCTAAACGTCATCACTGTGACACAAATAAGACGGAGCGTCTCAGGAGCTGCAGCCCATGTGGGAGGAATTGCCCGCAGGCAGATTTTAAATGGAGGGAAGAAGAAAAAAAACCTCGCGCTCCTTTTTCGAATAGCATCATTTAGTCTTTGACCAACAGATGATATCAAATATCCACCTGCTGGCGGGTGTCCTGCGCCTAATAGTGCCGTTATTGCCGGCGTTTTTCCTCCCGTGAGTTACTGCGGCCTCCTCAGTTATTGCTGCGGGGAGACCGTAAGTTTGAGACGATCTCTATAATTGGAGACGTGAGGACACGGTGGGGCGCTGGAAAAATATCCACACAGCGCCGTTAACTAATAAAAGCCGGACATCGGAGTCAGTTTGAGAAGCGAAATGCCGTAACCTCGACCGCGGCAGGGCCGAGCGGCTGGGTGCAGATACACGCCCCGCCTCTTTGCCTCTTTGCCTCTTTGCCCGGCACCAGTCTGATGTTCTCCTCTATCTCGTCCCCCAGGGTGTTGTGCGAGACACCGCCGGCTATGCTGTGATGCTGAAATGGACCATGTCAAATATTTATGGACTCAGTCCTGGAGATGTAAGGCAATAAAGCGTCCTCCTCTGAGTTGCAGCCGTGTTTGAGAACGAAGAGCCTTCAGCCGGCGAAGAGAGACAATTTGATTTTGAGCTGAAGGTTTTTGAATAGTGTTCATTATACATTTGTTTTCCTACATTTTCAGTCATCACTAACATTAGCTATTTGATTTACATTAAATGTGCTTTCTCAGTGGTGCAAAGGGGAGTTGAAAACCCGTTTGTTAGAATTATCTCCACTCCAACACTCAATGCATATAGTGATACATTGATAGCATCTCTACATATCTCACTATTTATATATTTTTTCCAACCTGCTGCAGGTTTGGTGGGCGGCATCTGACCTGGGCTGGGTGGTGGGCCACTCGTACATCTGCTATGGTCCTCTGCTCCATGGGAACAGCACAATCCTCTACGAGGTGCGTCCCCCTGCGAGCTGAATACATTTCTATCTGGTTTAATACTGCAGATACGGTGAATTCTGCTCTCTTCTGTTGCCATGTTGCACTCCACTGTCGAGAGTCTATTTTAGTCTTTCACTCCTTTTCTTTTTTTTCATAACTAATGACGGTCAACGTCCTCACACACTGCTTTCAAAAAACATCACAATGCAATTATCTGTACAGCCAACGTTATCTTTGCCAGGACAGCACTGTCACTGTCGACAACAAATTCAGTCTTTTATTCTTCCATTTCAATTTTTAATTCACCCAAACATTACGTGGGAGGTTCTCCAATGAAATAGACTGCGATGAATATAAACGGTATATTTCGGCAATTTTTTTAATTTTACCCAACTTCTCATAAAACAAACGAAGAAGGCATAAACCCTCTTTAATGACTTTTTTTTCTGCATGAATGTGTGTTTTGAACCGCCGCTCGATATGGATGCAGCCGACAATTTGGCTTTGCCTATTTGTTTTCGTCTATGCACGCTGCTATAAGAACGGTTATTAGCCTGCGACAGCCAAGAGGGTTGTGTGTCCGTCTGTTGATCCCTCAAGTGTGTGTTTTTCCGTGTGCACGCTCATTACATCAGCCCACTTGACTTCCTCTCACCTGAAGGACGCACAACTGCTCGGCAATGAACGAAGCCGCCTTCCTAAGATCAATGTTTGCCTCCAGCCACGCTGGTTCTTGTGCTAACAGCCCGCCGCGCTTCAGGCACGACGCTGACAAACTCGTGTCTTCCCTCTGATCGATACGCAGGCACAAATATTTATTCAGAGCACCGATGACACGCAGAACTCCCTGCTGCTGTTTAGCATGCTCGGTCCTCTTCAGTCCTCCTCTCGCCGTCGGGACCACAAACGCCTTTTGAGATTGCTGTGGGTGTCAGGTCTTTGAGACAGGCTGGACGCAATATAAATCACAAAAAGCACTCTTTAATGAGGCAAAACAGTTTAGAAAAAAACAAGGTCCAAAAGGGGCAGGCAGGGTCAACAGGCAGAACCAGGAACACAGACAGGACGACGGGAAAAGGACACGGAACTAGAGACGACAACCCGACAGCAGACAAGAGAAAGACTGACAATATATAGGGGGGGAAACACAGGTGTACGACATCAGACAGTAACGAGACAAGAGTGGCTGAGGGCAGGTGCAGGGAATTAAACAATTAAGACAGAGGAGACACAGAGGAGACATAGGAGACACGGAACACAGGAGGAACAGAACAGGGTGTTCCAGTGGGAGGCGTTTAGCCCGCAGGCTGCTTTTGTCTCCCCTCCCGTAGTGCAACTGTGTTTTCTCATCCATGTGTTCCTGGGCCCATCTGTCCAGCGGGTCTCTCCGGTTTCAACAGCTGCTCAATGAATATTCATGCTTTGTGGAACATTGTTGAACTGTGTCGCGTTTCTTTGCGCCGGCCGGCCGCCATGTGATGTCTGTGCCGTGTTGCAGGGTAAGCCCGTGGGGACGCCAGACCCCGGGGCGTTCTTCCGCGTCCTGTCCGAACACGGAGCCGCCTCCATGTTCACGGCGCCCACCGCCATCCGAGCCATCCGCCAGCAGGACCCTCAGGCCGCGTTTGGGAAAAAATACCCCCTGACCAGGTAGACGCGACACTTCACACGAGGGGAAGCGCTCATAGTGTTGGGCACTTATTTAAAGACTGAGGGTGGCAAGTACAAGATTGTTTGGACGCACAACTATGTGTATGATTTGAATGTTGGAAAATATGATCTTTTCCTTGTTAAAGATGCTATAAGACCGAAAGTAGAGTTAATGTTTAGCAAACCCTTCAGCCCATTGGACTATGAGCCCTGCCTATTTTATCGATAACGACTCCATTATAGATTCCTCTTTTTGATCCGATTCTTTCTCAAATTCCTCATTGATGCCTGACACATTGATTTGGTGGAAAAAGGCTCCAGACTAACTTTGTTCACCATCAAAAAAAAAAGATAAATGAGGACATCAATAATTGTATTTTCATTTGAATAGTTGCCTTGATTGAAAGAATAATAGGAGTAACCGGTTTGATTACCAGCTTCGATCAGGACATCTGACTGAACATATAGATATAATATAAATGTATCTGGTGCTTCTGGGTAACTTACTGTGAGAACTGTGAAGTCGGTGTGGGCCTGAACGCCTCACATGCATGTTGTTGGTTGAGCCTCTGAAGGAGTGACGTTGGGAGTGATGTGTGAAACCATATCTTGCAGCCTGTCCAGCCTCTCGTCAGTCGCTGGCCATCTGTTGATGCACGGCCCTCTCCCACAGTCTGCACCCTGACTTGGACTCTCTCTCTCTCTCTCTCTCTCTCTAGGCCGGATAACAAACGATAGCGAGTCACTGCAGCTCACCTTTTTTAAGATAACACTGGGTCAACTTGTTTCCCCCGGCTGCTGTTCAGGTGTACAGTCTTCTGCAGCTCGGTGTTTAAATAAATACATGAATAATATATCCACACTCTTAGTTTGGCCGAGAGAGGGAAATACTCGCTAGACTTCTGACTTGTTTGGTGTGGTGAAAAAAGAAACCTAAGGGGGAGTTTGTGGTGTCAAATCCCCACTTTTTATCCGGTCAGTGGTCTGATTATCGGCTCCAAGCACGCAGTCGGGAAGCAATTCTGAGTGCGGATCACCTCCGGCCGCCGTGAATCATTCAGTAACTCCGGCGTCGTGTGCAGAATCTTAAGTCTGTTCACCGTGCTGAATGGAGACTACTTCCAATTTCTTTGCCTGAAACATTGGCGGCATTCATCCCTCTTGAGGTTCGACCTTGCCGCAATCAGCCGTTTAAGCGACAGGCTGTTTCTGCGCCCACTCTCTCATTCCTAATCCGTCTTTTCCCCGCGGCTGTGGCAGGCTGGTGAAAGATTACCGTGTTTTCCCTTCGGCGGCGAACAAAACATGCCACCGTGACACGACCGCAGAGACGGCAATACAAAGAAAAGCAATGAGACGCAGGCCGGGCTCCATGTCTGAGCCTTTTCACCCGTTAACTTATGATCAGGGTTCGTACGGTCATGGAAAACCTGGAAAAGTCATGGAATTTTAAAATTGTTATTTCCAGGCCTGTAAAAGTCATGGAAAAAACTTAAATCATAAACATTTGGGAAAAGTCATGGAAATTGTTATAATCACATGTTCATTTACGGCGAGTTTGAAATAATTAATATGTTTTTTAAAGAAAGATGCTCAAAATATAAGCCGGCGTACGCTCTCAATACGCACAATTTTCAAAAATGTTCATGTTTATACCGAGATTTCAGTTTGGTCATGGAAATTTGGTTTAAAGTCATGGAAAGGTCCTGGAAATCCATTGGTCAACATGTGTAACAACCCTGTATGATACGTACATTTTCATTTGAACTAAAAAAGAGGGTTTCTGACAATAAAATGTGGTATTTTGACACTTGGAATGTCCGAAAAGTTTCGTTTGGTGGAGGAGTTACTGACACTGTGTGTGTGTGTGTGTGACATAACACTGCCGAATGGATCCAGATCCAGTCTCTGCATTGTGCCAGCTCATCACACATGAAGGGATATGTCGATAGTAATAATGCCACTTTTTAATTGCAATTGTGTTGATGGACGTAGCAAAAAGCTTTCACAGAACTCTTTTAGCTTTTATTATCAAGCACATCATTTCACGCTAGAGAGGACTTAGACAATCATTGGATACGGCTCCAATCCCCCGACTGCAGTGTATTGACACTGAGACGTTTACTCGCTCCCTCTAGCTCCGCTGTAATAACCATGAACCCTTATCAATGGGCCGGAGCCATATTACTCGTCACCATCGACGTGAAAGTACGCTGACCCCCGAACCCAGACTCCACTCGATAGTACGCTCTAAACCAGAGGTCAGGAACCTTTTTGACTGGGAGAGCCATAAAAGCCAAATATTTCTAAATATATTTCATTGAGAGCCATATAGTATTTTTAACGTATACTTTTAACGGAGCTCTGCGGCGCGAGACGGAGAGACAGAGTGACATGCTGCTGTGGAGACGATCAACAACAGACGTTTAGTTTAATAAAAGAACAAAGACGTCTTTAAGAAAGGGACCTTAAATTACTTCTGCTGTAATCTGGCGCGATAGAGGAAATTACAGAGTGGCGGAGATTTTTTTTTTTAAACTCAAACTCAAAAGAACCATATGCCGTCATCGGAAGAGCCATATATGGCTCGCGAGCCATAGCTTCCCGACCCCTGCTCTAAACACTTGACACACACACACACACACACACACATATATAGACGTTCCATGTTCCTGCACATGTTTTGGAGATTAAATGTCAGTCTATATGGAAAAACTCACCGCCAATAATTGCAGCTCTATTTTCCTTTTTCTTGAATTTTTCTTGCCGCCCCAACTTTGTCTCACTGAGCTCACAGAATAAGCTTTAACCCTTGTGTTGCCTGAGGGTCAATTTGACCCGAATCAATATTTAACCCTCCTGCCGCCTTAGGGTTAATTTGACCCCATTCAATGTTTAATGTCGGTGTTCTTTCGGTAGTCAACAAACAAACATAAAGTGCCTCACACTTAAACTTGGAAAACAATATTAATTCTAATAATTTTCTGGAGGTTTTAATTGCTGGCGTCAAATTGAACCCAAAGGGTAAAATATGTTAGTAAATATAAAGGTAACAGGAGGGTGAAACATTGAATCAGGTCAAATTGACCCTAAGGCGGCAGGAGGGTTAAGCATGTTAGCCATTTGTAGACTTAGAGCACACGTGACGAGGGGCCTTCGCGCGGAGAACCTTAACCACTGACGATACGCCGCTTCCCGCTCCAAGGTCACGCCGTGGAGATTAGTGGGGCCTTATCTCTTCAAACTAACGTAGCTTTTATTGGTTGACATGTGGCGGCCGGTGTTACCGTTGAGATGTGCGACCTTTTGAACTTTACTGATGCGACGCAATTCAAGTAACTCCCAGAGTGCATTTGCTATCGATGTACTTTTCTCGGCCCGAGAGTGGATGTCAGTGTGACTTTTTACATTTCCTGTTGGTGTGCGCGACAATTCAGTCTTTGTTTGTCCTCAGATTGCAATGCGAAGATGTTTGTTTGGGAACAGATGGTGCTTAATAAATGTGCTCATACATTTAATTAGTCCACGCACAATGTTAGAAACTGAAATCAATATCTAAGATGGAAGGAAGCGTTTTTTTTTTTTTACGAAGTTGCGAAGCACGAGCAAGCTGTTGAGAAAAAGTATTTCAATATTGTATCTTTATGCCATGAAGTTATCATTTGAATTAACTTGACATATTTTCACTTATTTTTCAAAAATAATTCAGAAAGGGAAGGAAAGATTTTCTTAAGATTTTTTTCTTCCTGAGTCTCAGTCCGTGAGCTGGGGCTCCAGCCAAATCATCCACTTATTACACTTCTTGCCAAGTCTAAAGGTCACAGAATGCCCCAAAACGTGTAATTGTACGACCATTAAGCCCTTTAGAAAACCACAGAAGCTTGGGAGTGTCGTGGAGTTTGGTGGGAACACGAGGTCACTGAGCAGGGAGTCGATCATCCCTTTGTTCCACACAGGATGAGGCTCGGTTCCTGCAGGATCAGAGAGGGTTCCCTGCAGAATAACGCGTCACCGTTTACTTGGAACCCAAATGTTGGTCAAACTAAATAATGAGTTGTGTCTTCCAACAGCAGCGTCCAAGACCTTCTTCATTCAGCTTTATTGTTCAACTCTTTGGGCCTAACCGAGTCTAGAATCAAACTGTTTCTTTAATCTGATTCCTCGTAGTCGTAAACGTAGTCGGGGTATATCTATTTTGTTTCTCGACCTAATTTTGTGCTAAAGTTCTTGAGTAAAAAAGAAAATACTCGGGCGTATACAAAGAAATCGTCTTTACCGTGTTGTTATTTCATATCTTTATTGGGAGTCAAAGTAAGTAGCCAGCGCATGTATATTTCTGTCTTTGTGCTTATGCTACACACAGTTTAGGTCTGGAATACACACAGAGGTTTATGCCACTGGCCCGAGGTCCGTCGGTGCAAAAACGTCCAAGAAACATATTGCAGCCAATTAAAAAAATAGAAAAGACTGCAAACAAAAACAGACTTTTTATTCCAGGCTTCTAAATAAACCATTTTGAAGCCATTTAGATAAGATGTTAATTTGGGTGGTCAACTGATGGGTGATTTCAATTTAGGATAGGAATTTATAAGCATTTTTTGCTTCTGCCTATACCTTTTCAGTCTTTCTCTTTTGTATATTTTATAGGATAATATTGTATTGTATTTGATTTGATTGACTGAATATAAAAAAATAAAAATAAAATAAAAAATACAGTAATCTCTAAACAATACAGTCGTCACTTATTTATAATACAGATTTTGTTGTTTCTATAATGGCTGTTACTTCACAATGCCTTCATGTAATGCCTTATTAATGCAACAAAAAGGTACATTTAAAGCCCATAATGACTTGCCATGCACTCTTATACTCTCATAATCCTAATGAAATGACTTTAAGAATCAGAATTTATGAAACAAAGACAAAAAACTGGACATGAAACATTAAATTGAGTAATTTCCCCTATTAAAATTGTACTGACTGAAGGCTTCTAGGAATCCTTCAACATCTGGGTGGGGATAAACAAAGGCAGAATGTTTGTCTCTCTGACATAAATTCACAAATCTTCCTTGGCTGTAGCTCCTGTTCCGCAATCCCAGTGTTACTGGAAACCATGAAATCCAGACTACATAATATTCTGGAGGCCAAAGAACCGTCAAGTTGGAGAAAAGTGCTCGAAAAAGATAATGCAATATAATTCAGGGAGAGAGCAGGAGTAGAAAAAAAGATCAGATTCAGTGGGGAGAGAGTGATGTAATGGAACACATTTTCGCCTGCTCCCGAAGATAGAGTTTGACTTTAAGTCTGATTGGAGTTGGAAAGCCATCGAGAGCGACGAGTGATGCCCAGCAGTCATCTGTGGGAAAAATGTCGCCGTCAGTCTAGCGTATGGCTCCAGTGTGACCTGACGGGGGAGGTTACAGATCTCTTTAACGGCTTGGTAGCGAGCTGCCAGCAGTGTTGTGCATTAGATATGAGCGGCCATGGGCAGAGATGGAGAGTGCTCTGTTTTGGGTCACCGTGGTGGGAGGGTTTCATGAAGCCAGGGAGTAGCAGTTCCCAAAATATGAGGATTCAGATGTCCTTGCGAGAGTCTTTTGCGGTCTCTGTGTACACATCGGTTCTGCCTGAGAGGTCATACAGAGGGCAAAAGAGCAGCTTCGTCCCACTGGAGCTTTTCGCAGAAGACGGAGGTTTTTTTAAGTCCAGTTTTTTCTGCAATGCCATTAAAACAAGAGGCCGAGCATATCGATCTGTTTGAGACTGCGGTAGAGATGATGCCCGACACACACACAAGGATTCACCTCTACTGTCCCCACTAATCCCATGTCTTTATGTCCCCATGACGTCGTGGCAATTCATTGCCACCGCACTTGCCTTGTCCAGGATTGGCGTGTTCATGTGTGCAAACCGTATAAACACAGCTCCTACGCCGCCGTGACGTCCGTACGTGTCCGTTTATAACCGAGGCGTAGGTGCGACGGTTAAAACCCATCCTTTTAGTCTGCAATCACGCTGAGAACGACCTGCGTCTGTGGCGGGTGAAAGGATGTCTCCGTCACAGCTGAGTTCACAGGGAAAGTGAAACGGGAGCTGCTCTTGATGGTGAACAGATTGTGGTCCAAAAACATTTACCGTGAAGAGATGTCGCTCAAGTTCAAAGTCACATCCAAGAGAAGTTTTCTATAATATGAGTCCCCCCCCCCCCACATTTGATATGACCTCATTTTCATGATTCGTCTGCTACCCTTAAAACAATAAGGCAGAAGCTCATGAGGATCAAGTTGTGATATATTATGGGCATACTTGAAGACACGGAGATGGCCAAATCACTGAAGCACATACTCCACACTAATTTACCCAGATTTTTTTTTAAGGCCCTTCGAGACAAATTCTGAATATCAGTCGTGCATTTCTTTCCATCTGCAAACAAATTACTCTTTGCATCCCATTTTCTGCTGGCCGTGATTGTTAAAATTAATTGGAAAGTTAAGTTTCTTGAAAATAAGCTTGAAAGAACCATCACAATCTAAGTCGACTGAAACGGATAACAACCATCCCTATTTTCAAATAGTTTGAGCATGCAAACAACTTTATTTGTCCCCCCCCCCCCCCCATTGTAAATAGTGTTGTGTTATCTTGACCCTTTCCCCCTGAGAGCGTCGACGTGTCGTGTGTCGTGAAGAAGGGGATTGACCGGCGTCCCCTGTGTCCCTGCAGGTTGCGGTCGTTGTTCGTGGCTGGCGAGCGCTGCGATGTGGAGACGCTGGAATGGACCAAAAGGAGCTTTGGGGTTCCCGTCCTGGATCACTGGTGGCAGACTGGTAGGAAGGCTTCTACTTTCTAAACCCAGCTCTCTACTTTGTCAATGCGCTGTATTTAAAGCAGCACCGGGATTTTTTTTGGATCGATATATACAGGACTGTCTCAGAAAATTAGAATATTGTGATAAAGTTCTTTATTTTCTGTAATGCAATTAAAAAAACAAAAATGTCATGCATTCTGGATTCATTACAAATCAACTGAAATATTGCAAGCCTTTTATTCTTTTAATATTTAATATTTTTTTAATTGCATTACAGAAAATAAAGAACTTTATCACAATATTCTAATTTTCTGAGGCAGTCCTGTATATATATATTGTAGTGGCCATTTGTCCTTAGAAATAAAATAAAACTATAAATTAAATTGCCACTGATGCACCGTGGGTTTCGGAGTTGACGCAGCCAAAAAGAAAGTAATGTCCATTTTGGTATGTTATTATTCTGATTATTTATTTTCTAAACAAACAAGAAGAACAAGCAAATCGCTGACACTTCCTCTCTTTGCTGATGCTGGTAAAAAAACCATCGGCCACCCAGGTGCATGCTGGTCCTGTGCCGACCAACCTCTCCATATAACCACAGGTGCCCAGTGTTACCCAATCAGTGAATCCTAAAACTAAATATATTTAAAACAATCACAATGAACTAAACTAAAACTATCGTAAGAAAAAAGCTCTTCTAACATATCAAAATATAACCTAAATAAGCAATGAATAATCAATATTGCTTTACAATAAAACTAAATACAAATGTCAAAATAAATGTGTATATATATATATATATATATATGAACGGCGCCGTGAACTCTGGACCCGCCTACGTGACGTTCGGCTCTCCCGCCTCTCATTTGACGCGTCACATGACAGACCGAATGTGCAGTTCACAGACTTCATGTCTCAGGATTTTCTGGTGGCTGAAGTTCAAATTGTTGAATTTCTCCCCTCCTCGTATATGTGAGGCTGCCACGTGCGATGAATCGCTCCAGCGGGTTGAGAAGCACTTTACCCTCCAAACTTCAGGGATTATGTTCTTACGATACCGAGTAAGCATTTCAAGGATTGCTTTTATTAACTTGAACCGTGTATGATGTTTTAATTTGAACTCGATCTTGAAGGCTGCGCCTCATCTTAAGCTTAGCAGTGTGAGGAGACTATGAATGTCGTCTTTTATTAGTCCGTTGACATTAACTTGGCCTTGAGAAGAGACGCTCCTCCAGGAAATCACTTTCCCCTCGAAGGCACGGCGTCATTATGAAGAACATTTAATCATCCTGCCCTCTCTGATTATTCCCATCTGATGTTTTGTACTGTCGACCGGGGGATTGGACCCCTTCTTCCGGAGTAATTATGTCCTAAAAGACCCCAATGTTTGATTTTCTAAGCTTCTCTGAGAACTAATCGGCACACAACATGACTTGTCATCATCTGGACTAGTTATTAGAATGGCAATCAAAACTAGATCTGGATGTGCAGCAGGGCAGAGGAACTATGTGTGAAATCACCGTTTTAATGAAGTCAAATTGTGAATCATGTCCAGAAGTGACGGCGCACATTTCAATGAATGGAACGGCTCCTTTGCAATTGAACAAGAATCTGTGTTTGGGAGTATACAAGTGCAGAAAGGCTCATTCCCCCAATATATATTATTGATTAATATCAGCAGGCATCTCCTCAGGCCCAAGTCAACCGTTGGCGGGTGGGAAAGCTCCCAGAGTGCATTGCTTCAGCAGGTCAGATTCCACTGCAGCAATGAGGGGTTTTATTGTCATTGCCGTTCATTGAGTTCACTCATGTTTAATTGACTTTGCGCCCAAGAGCGACAGCGAGCGACGGTCTGAGGTGTGAGGACTAAGTTATGGGCTAAGAAAAGAGATAAAGGAAAGAAAGCAATCTGACGTACTTCGTCAGTTCAGGAGTCCCCACGAAAGCGTGCCTCGAGTCACACAAAAACATGTTTTTATTCAATTCAATTCAATTCAGTTTATTTGTATAGCCCAATTTCACAAATTACAAATTTGTCTCGGAGTGCTTTACAATCTGTACACATAGACATCCCTGCCCCAAAACCTCACATCGGACCAGGAAAAACTCCCAAATAACCCTTCAGGGGGAAAAAAAGGGAAGAAACCTGGAGGAGAGCAACAGAGGAGGATCCCTCTCCAGGATGGACAGATGCAATAGATGTAATGTGTACAGAAGGACAGATTTAGAGTTAAAATACATTCAATGAATATGACAGAGTGTATGAATAGTTCATAGTAGGCATATTCCACGATGGAGACCTCCACGATCCATCAGGCAGATGGCGGTGGGGAGGAGGAGTGGCGGAGTCTCAACAGGACAGTGGCGTAGTCATGAGCAGGAATTCCACGACCCAGACGATCCATCAGGCAGATAGATCTATGCTGCCTCATAGGGTCCGATGACCCCATGAGACGAAAGTCAAAAGGACTTCCGGGAGAAAGCAGAGTTAGTAACGTGTGATTGAGAGATGAAAATTCATCCTTAAGGAGAGAAAAAAGAGGAGATAGGTACTCAGTGCATCCTAAAACGTCCCCCGGCAGCTATAAGCCTATAGCAGCATATCAAGGGGCTGGACCAGGGCAAACCTGATTCAGCCCTAACTATAAGCTCTGTCAAAGAGGAAGGTCTTAAGTCTACTCTTAAACGAGGTGACTGTCTGCCTCCCGGACTGAAATTGGAAGCTGGTTCCATAAAAGAGGAGCTTGATAACTAAAGGCTCTGGCTCCCATTCTACTTTTTAAGACTCTAGGAACTACAAGTAGTCCCGCATTTAGTGAGCGTAGCTCTCTAGTGGGGCAATATGGTACGACAAGCTCCTTAAGATATGATGGAGCATCACCAATCAAGGCTTTGTAGGTTAAGAGAAGAATTTTAAAAGTGATTCTTGATTTTACTGGGAGCCAGTGCAGAGCAGCTAGTGCAGGAGTGATGTGATCTCTTTTCTTAGTTTTAGTGAGAACACGAGCTGCAGCATTCTGGATCAACTGGAGGGACCTAAGAGATTTATTAGAGCAGCCTGCTAATAAGGAGTTGCAGTAATCCAGTCTCCAAGTAACGAAGGCGTGAACCAATTTTTCTGCATCTTTTGAGACAAGATGTGCCTGATTTTGAAATATTACGAGATGAAAGAATGCAGTCCTTGAGATTTGCTTTACGTGGGAGTTAAAGGACAAGTCCCGATCAAAGATAACACCAAGATTCTTTACAGTGGTGTTGGATGCCAGGGCAATGCCGTCTACAGAATCCACATCACCAGATAATTGATCTCTGAGGTGCTCAGGGCCGATTAAAATTACTTCGGTTTTGTCTGAGTTTAACATCAAGAAGTTGCAGGTCATCCATGTTTTTATGTCTTTAAGACATGCTTGAATTTTACAGAGTTGGTTGCTCTCCTCTGGTTTTATCGATAAATATAGTTGAGTGTCATCTGCATAACAATGAAAGTTTATGGAGTGTTTCCTGATAATATTGCCCAAAGGAAGCATGTATAAGGTAAATAAAATTGGTCCAAGCACGGAACCTTGTGGAACTCCGTGATTAACGTTGGTGGTTATCGAGGCATCGTTTACAAATACAAACTGAGATCGATCTGATAAATAGGATTTAAACCAAATTAGTGCCGTGCCTGAAATGCCAATCGACTGCTCCAGTCTCTGTAACAGGATGTCATGGTCAATGGTGTCGAATGCAGCACTAAGGTCTAACAAGACCAGGACAGAGAGGAGTCCTTTATCTGCTGCCATTAAGAGGTCATTTGTAATTTTCACCAGTGCCGTCTCGGTGCTGTGGTGTTTTCTAAATCCTGATTGAAATTTCTCAAATAAACTATTATGATGTAGAAAGTCGCACAACTGATTTGCGACCACTTTCTCAAGGATCTTGGAGAGGAAGGGGAGGTTAGAGATCGGTCTGTAGTTAACCAATACCTCTGGATCCAGAGTGGGCTTCTTCAGGAGAGGTTTAATAACAGCCACCTTGAAGGAGTGTGGTACGTGGCCTGTTAGCAGAGACACATTGATAATATCTAATAGAGAGCCGCCAATTAAAGGCAAAACGTCTTTAAGCAGCCTCGTCGGGATGGGGTCCAAGAGACAGGTAGACGTGTTCAAGTAGAAACCGTTGAAAATAATTGGTCACGGTTGATAGGAGAAAATCCTCCAAATATACACCAGGGCATACAGCGGTTTCCAAGGCCATTCCACTTGAGGACAGATTGGCACTGGTTATGGGCAAGAGATTATTAATCTTGTCCCTAATAGTTAAAATCTTTTCATTAAAGAAGTTCATAAAGTCATTACCACTAAGGTTTATAGGAATGCTCGGCTCCACAGAGCTGTGACTCTCTGTCAGCCTGGCTACAGTGCTGAAGAGAAACCTGGGGTTGTTTTATTTTTCTATTATTGATGAGTAATAGGCTGCTCTGGCATTACGGAGGGCCTTCTTATATGTTTTAAGACTATCTCGCCAAACTAAGCGGGATTCTTCGAGATTAGTTGAACGCCATATCGTTCAAGCTTTCGTGACGTTTGCTTCAGTTTGCGGGTCTGAGGGTTATACCAGGGAGCAAACCTCCTCTTCCTCACTGTCTTCTTCTTCAGAGGGGCTATCGAGTCCAGTGTCATTCTCAGAGAGCCTATGGCACTGTCAACAAGATGATCAATCTGGGACGGACTGAAGTTAGACCAGGAGTCCTCTGTTATATTGAGACGTGGTATCGAATCAAATACAGAAGGAATCGCTTCTTTAAATTTAGCTACAGCACTATCAGTTAGACATCTAGTGTAGAAACTTTTGACTAACGGAGTACACTCCGTAGTATAAATTCAAAAGTTATGAGGTTGTGGTCTGACAGAAGAGGATTCTGTGGGAAGACGCTTCAAATGCTCAATGTCAACGCCATAAGTAAGAACAAGATCAAGCGTGTGGCCAAAGCTGTGAGTGGGTTTCTGTACTCTCTGACAGAAGCCAATCGAGTCCAACAAGGAGATGAATGCAGCACTAAGGCAATCATTATCAACATCCACATGGATATTAAAATCTCCAACAATAATAACTTTATCGGTTTTAAGAACCAAACTTGATATAAATTCTGAGAATTCAGATATAAACTCTGAATATGGACCTGGTGGCGGTACAGAATCACAAATCGAATTGGCTGTAGTGTTTTCCAGGTTGGATGTGAAAGACTAAGAACAAGGCTTTCAAATGAGGTGTAGTGTAATTTTGGTTGAGGATTAATTAATAGGCTCGATTCAAAGATGGCTGCTACTCCACCTCCTCGACCGGTGCCTCGAGGAATGTGAGTATTAATATGACTTGGAGGAGTCGATTCATTCAGGCAGACATATTCTTCATGGCTCAGCCAGGTTTCAGTTAGGCAACATAAATCAATGTGATTATCTGATATTAAATCATTCAGTAACACAGCTTTAGATGACAGAGATCGAATATTTAGGAGACCACATTTAATAGACCTATTTTGTTGCACTGCTGAAATAATTGTGTTAACTTGTATAAGGTTATTGTGTACGACTCTCTTCTGCTTACTTTTGATTTATTTAATTGAAGTGGCCGTGGGACAGACACAGTCTCTACTCTAAAGTCAAGGGTGGGTAACTGCTCGAATGGAAGAGCAGAGAAGGGTGTTAAACTACAACTCTGCTCCCGGTTCCTGATCTGAACCCTGGGTTGTCATAGATTAAGTCCGGTGATCAACTTGGTCATATTCGCAGAAATGAGACGCTCCGTCCAACGTGGGATGAATACCGCTCTCCTCATCAGATCAGGTTTTCCCAGAAAGTCTTCCAGTTGTCTACGTAGCCCACATTATTCGCTGGGCACCACCTCGACAGCCAGCGGTTGAAAGACGACATTCGGCTATACAATTCGTCTGTCTGCAAATTTGGGAGAGGGCCAGAGAAAATTACGGTGTCCGACAACGTCTTGGCATAAGCACACACCGATTCCACATTAATTTTAGTGACTTCCGACCGACGGGCTCGGCGTCATTACCACCGGCGTGTATTACAATCTGACTGTATCTCCGCTTGTCCTTAGCCAGCAGCTTCAAACAAGACTCCACGTCGCCCGCTCTGGCCCCCGGGAGGCACACGACTCTGGTCCGTGGCTTCGCTATTTTCACGTTCCTGACTATAGAGCTCCCGATAACCAGGGTGTGTTCCTCAGCGGGTGTGTCGCTGAGCAGGGAAAACTGGTTCGAAACGTGAAGTGGTTGGTGCACAGCGGGCTTCTGTGTAGACTTACTACTCCTGCGAACAGTTACCCAACCATCCGGCTGCACGGTTACCGCCGGGGCACAGCTAACAGCTGACTGTAGCTCCGCGCCGACTACGGGAGAGGGCGGGCTAACTAGCATAGCTGTCTGAGCTTCGATAGCGCGGAGCCGTGCATCTAACCCACTTAGACCTGCCTCCAACCTAGCAAATAAACTACACTTGTTGCATGTATCGTTATCATTAAGGGAGGCAGGGGGATAACTATACATGAGACACACTGAGCAAGAGGGAGCGGGAGGGAGAGAAGAAGAAGTCATGCTCGCTGTTGAGCTGGCAACCAGAGCTTACCGGAAGAGTGAGATGATGCGTTCAGGAGCAGCTGGGAAAACATTTGATTCCAATTCCCACTTTTCCTTGATGTTCAATGTTATTATTACTTTAACTAATGGAGATATTTGATTTAAAAAACATATATATATTTATATTTTAATAAGAGAGGTGGTGACATTTTCAATTGTGTTCAAAAGTCCCGTGAAATCATATTTGACATAATTTCCATTCAACACCATTGATTTCATTTAGTCAGTAACAGTATTTTAACCAGTCCCCCCCCCCCCCCCCTGACCCAATTCCCCCCCTTGTGGAAGTCGAAGGAACGCAGCACTCTCTTTCACCCAAGGGCCAGTGGCCCATGTTGGCCCCTCTGACTGGAGGTGGTGCGATGATGTAACCCCCTCTCTTTTTACACCAGGACAACCAGCGGAGATATTTACAACCCAGATACACAGTACAGGAACTTTTTGCTTTTTTAAAAATTGTAATCAAAAGTTGAAAACTCAGAGCCAAGTCAGTTCCATAGCTGCCATGTAAAAAAGACACAACATAATTAATCTATACTGGTTTTATTGATGACATTATAGATAACTCACCCCAGGGTAGAATAGATTTTTCTCAGTCTCACTAATTAGAAAAAGGGAAAAGGGATCACAGACACCATTTCCTGCGTCTGTGATGTGATCAATTATTTTCATATCAAAAGTAGAAGACTCTCATTACACAGCAAAACTGTAAAAAAAAAAAAGATTCAATATTACTGCCTTTTAGTCAAATTTAAATAAAGTAATTGCTGCAATATGGCAACAGCGCTCAAGAGAAGGACCAACGGCGTGGGGGAGTTCTGTCAGTTTTCACTTTAAAAAAGATTATAATAATTCACGGTTAATCAGCCGCGGCGAAGAAGGGTTTCCATTCTGATCGCTCTCCTCTTTAAAAAGTCCATTCACGGATATTGATATTTCAGTGCCACATCGCACCGATGCGCTGCAGATTGATGTGCGGTTCACGGAGGTTGAGGCCCCCCCCCCCCCCCGTTCATCATGTTAAAGACTCGCTGGGTCACGCCTCCTAACTCGCAGTCCTGTGGTCGTGCATGAGACGAGCAGAAAGGCGAGGTTGCGGTTTCCTAGAAAAGTTTGTAATCTCCCTTATCGTCGCCTCGCAGTCAACCCGCCGTGCAACATGGCCGCTGTGGGTCTGCATGATAACAACGTGTGGCCCCCAGAATCTTGGGTCCCCAGCTCGCCCCCCCCGATTGGTCTTAGGCCTCGGTTTGTCATGAGCCTTTAATGGGTAAGATCCTGTAAGTCCCCCCCCCCACACACACACTTGCCTGTTGATTGCCGTCCTCCTCGCGTCGGAGTAAAGTTTGATAAACGTCCCGGCGAACGAGCAACATTGGATGTCTCGTTTGTTTCGTCGTGTTTCTCCTGCCCGCGAGGCCGCCGGGTCGATGCCGGACAAGACGACATCGCTGTGTTAAATACGGGATCGATACTGTAGTTGGACCGCTGGAAAGCCATCGACCTCGAGGGTGTACAGGCAACACACACACACACACACACACTGACCTGAGCGCAGATGATCTCACGTGACTGATTGGTCTGCCCAACGGGAGTGTGAAAAGCTCAATAAAGTAATATCGCAGAAATGTAATTCATCCGTCCGGCCTCTTGGGTTTGAACGGCTGACCCCGCGGTCGGCTTCTGGCGCGTACGCCGCCGTCCGGTTCAAAGCACAACGGTTGCATGTGATCGGGTAGCTTGTACGTTTTGAAGACCACAAGAATACACGTCCAACTTCCTGGTGGTGAGCAGACTCTGGGGCTCGGTCTGGTGCACTGATGTCCCCAGCCAGCCCCCCCGACGTGTGACACCGCTTTGTAAACTTTGTGCTTCCACAGAAAGTGAAAATCAATTTGCCGAAGTGCAATAATTGCAGTGAATTCCCTTCTCTGTTGTGTTTCTGATGCTCCCGTTTAAATAACCTCACGCTGATGTTTCATGGAGGCTGTTGGATGAGCTTTGACTGTTCCTAGAAGGAGCCCACAGGCAAACACGCGATGACGACATCTGGAAGGCTCTTGTGGTGCCGTGTGATTCAGTTGTTTCCTCTCCTCCTGCGCCTCCCTCTCAGATTGGGTCTGACTGGCAGAGCAGATGGATTGACTTTAATAAACCTCCCCGAGCCTGGAAGTGCCGAGCAGAGCGGCCGATCCCCGTCGTTCTCCATGTAGCTTCTCTGTGAGATCACATTTCATTCTACTTGAACAAAGGGATGTTTGTTTCTCAGTTTGACTCTCCTTTCCCCTCTCTCTCTCTCTCTCTCTCTCTCTCTCTCTCTCTCTCTCTCTCTCTCTCCACACACAAACCTAATCCTGTCGCACTGTGTGGCTGTCTTCGCCAGGTGATCTATATCGAGTCTGGAGAAAAAGCTCCGGCACCCTCTGGATTTCTGTCTCTGTGTAAATCCCGTTGGACTCCTCACTTTCCAGTAAACAAACCTTCCGGACGTCTTCCACAAACTTCAGGCAATGTTAATGTATACGTTAATAAGTGTTTTCTTTTCTTTTTAAAGTCCCACATTCTTAATTTTCATTCTCAATTTAATTATTTTTTAACGTTTTTGATTTTTATTGGTTCACTCGCATATCGCGTTGACATCTTTTCACTTAGGTAATCACATATGCATGATATGGATGTGTATATATATATTTGCTGTTGACACTATTCTCCTTCGGAAAGAACCCAAATGAAACCAGAAGCTTACTTTTGGTTTCTAGTAAACATTTCTTTATCAGAATGCAGCTGCACTAACTTCTGTTTATCGCTATGCCGACCTCAATGGGGATACAATAATTCAACTTTCTTTAGGAGACGACGGCTATTCGTCAGGTGTGTTTTTGTCGAAAAAAGGGAAATCAGATAAAAAATAAAAATAAATCCCGTACATTTATCAGCGTTATCGTGGAATATTTTGTCGTGAAAAAACGTCAAAATGTTTTTGGGTGCCCGGCTCCAGTTGACACACACATCAAATGTGGGTATAAAGATAAGAGCGCTGAGCTCTGTTCAGCCCGTCTCTCTGGAGACATCAATCAAGCAACTTTTAACAGCGTCGGCCTTTTTGACACATCTCCTTCATCTTCTTCATCTTCACCCCCTCCCCCAGTCAATGTTAAGCAGTTTAACCCTCCTGTTGCCTTAGGGTCATTTTGACCCGATTCAATGTTTAACCCTCCTGTTACCTTTATATTTACTAACATATTTTACCCTTGGGGTCAATTTGACCCCAGCAATTAAAACCTCCAGAAAATTATTAGAATTAATATTGTTTTCCAAGTTTAAGTGTGAGGTACTTTATGTTTGTTTGTTGACTTCCGAAAGAACACCGACATTAAACATTGAATGGGGTCAAATTAACCCTAAGGCGGCAGGAGGGTTAAATATTGAATCGGGTCAAATAGACCCGAAGGCAACACAAGGGTTAACATTGAAGGCTCTTTTACTCAAAAATGGCCGTCGCAGAAAGGAGAGACGGACTCCTCCTGGAGAGTCCAAAACCTTTTGGCCTCCGACTCTGACTCATTTTTCAAACTCGGGTCACACGTTTTGGTTTTCATCTCTAAATATTAATATCCGTCCTTCTACTTGTTGCTCACCTGCAAAATAGATAGACATGCATCAAAATCCATCACTGGTGCGGCGGCTCGTAAATCATTTTTTTTCTTTCTCTAGCTGCATACTTTTCTTGTCCTGGAATGTAATATTTCGGCAGCCCGGAGCCCGTAATCGAAGCGGGGGGGGCGCGTGGAGCGATGATTGGGCGAACGTAAATCGATGGGCGGCGGCAGGGCAGGCGTGGCGATAGCGGGAAGAGTAGCTGGGCAGAGCAGAGCATTATTAAAGTAGAAAAATATTTGTTCCTCCACCGGTTTCAGATACCTGGACTTACTGACTGCATCGTAAATACCTGACAATATGCAGCTGTACGCTGAATATAGAGTTCTCATGGTATCGATGTTTTCTTGGACGAGGGGTTTTATACTCCTGGAATTACAAATCCTTGTATGAGATCAAAATCCCGCAGGTTGTTTTCAAATGCATTGTGTTATTGAAAGGGATGGAGAGGGGGGGGGGGGGGGTGTAGTTCAGTTCATCAGGTTTGCTGTACGTTCCGCCTGAAAACCATGCAGCTGAACTTTAGTTCACTTTTAAGTGGAAAGTTCCAGGCTCAATTGCAAAGGAATGAACTGAGAATATTTCTCTCCTGATTTTACTTTTTTTATTAAAATACTTTTCAACCACGCGAGACGCTACCCACGGCGGCTGTTTTCTGAGAGAAGTAGAAGTGTTCCTACTCTCCGGCGTCGCAGATTAAATCTGCTGCCTCATCGCCAAAGAGTTCTTTACTCATCACACCGTGTGTGTGTGTGTGTGTGTGTGTGTGTGTGTGTTAGCAGCTCCTCATTCTCTTTTGACATCATCTTCCTACACTGGAAACGGCTCATTGGGGCGCATGCAGCCGAAAAGATAAAAATACAAAATGGCTCACGGTTTTTGGTTCACATCTCCCCCACCCCCATCCATCCATCCCCTGGGGACTTTTTCTTTACCTTGCAGTCGACTCCGTACCGCTGCTGATTTCTAAACAGAGAGCCAACGATGCTCGCCCCCTCCCCTGGGATCTGCACGAGCCCCCCCCCCCCCTCCCCGTGGTTTGAAATAATGAAAGGGGAGTCCGCTGGCGCGAGACGGCTCGCCTTGATGTTGCCACGGCGATAGGCAACGTGACGTGAAGCCAACGGGAGGTCAGAGGGGTCAGAGAGTCTCTGGTCCTTTTCGAGCAAACTGCTCGTGTGTTTGTGAAACGCTTTTTAATTTTTTTCATTTCTTGCACGCAGCGATAATTGTCCACATTCTTTGCTGGACAGTGTTGGATTGTGCTAACGAGCTCTCGGCTGAGCGCTTCGACTAATCTTTAACAGTTTAGCTCGCTGATTATTTTTGCTCTCCGGCTGGTGCGAGGCGACAACTCGCTCTGTGACTGGAAGTGATCGCTGCGCTGCTCGTTAATCCCATGTGCAGCGGACTCCGTCATATCCCAGCCCCCCCCCATCCCCCGCTGTCACCTGATATGCTGATACTCATCCAGTCTCACCGGCCCAGACATAACACCACAAACGGTGTCATCCTCCACCGCTCCTCCCCCTCGCACCTTTGTTAGATTCCCCCCCGCGAGCCACCTGAAAACCCCTTATGTGCAGTCGGATGAGAACATGTCTTCCATTTTGCAGCCTGATAATAATACGTGCGCTATTTTAAGAGCCGAGTGCCATTGGCGGGCAGCGCGATGATGAAGGTTGCTGATGTCATTGGTGTTGCCTGGCAACAAATGTGTGTTTCCAGTCGGCGGCGTTTGGCTGCCTCGCCAGTGAGCGGGTGGACTCCCAGCCGTGTTCCAGGTCTCTGTGTGTTAGTCGTTGTGTCTCTCAGGCGGACAGCAGGCGCCTTGTAGAAAGAAGTAAACTGGACCTCTTCACAGCGCTCCCTAATTAAAGAAATGACAAATGCAGTGCTGGCTTAGACTGGCTTTCCACACAACCTCCTCCTCCTCCTCCTCCTCCTCCTCCTCCTGCTGCTGCTGCTCATAGAGGAAAAAGTCAGAGAGTCTGAAGGGCAGTTTTTATCGCCTCCTTGAAATCCTTCCCCTCTCTCTGGTGAAAAACAGAAGCTTTAAACAGCCCGGCATTCACTAACTCAGCACAGGCAACACAATACAACACAATAATTGGGTCCTCGGTGGTCAACTTATCAACATATTGTTCTCTACAATAGATGAGAAATAATGCCGAAGACTTAAATAAGAGATCTGGGCACCATATTTTGTATTTAATAGCTGCATTTTTTTGTCCTTGAGGAGCATGTGGAGTAAGGTGTTTATAATAATACAGTTAAAGTTGGACTTGCATTCAAGAAAGTTAAGTTTGATATAGTACGGTGTATTAGACGTCCCAGGGGAACATGTGGACAGCTCTTCATTTCAAATGGATATTGCAGCTTAACCCTCCTGTTGCCTTTCAATTTGACCCCAGGCTGTTTTTCACTGTGTCAAACATATAAGAAATATCAACTTTTTTATATATTTAAAGGGCTATTTAGGTAGTCAACAAACAAACATAAAGTACCTCACACTTAAACTTGGGAAACAATATTAATTCAAATAATTTTCTGGAGGTTTTAATTGCTGGGGTCAAATTGACCCCGAGGGTAAAATATGTGAGTAAATGTAAAGGTAACAGGAGGGTTAATACCGTCGGTGTCTATTTGTCCTGAAGGTGCGAATTCAAAATTGAGATTGTTTATGTCGCAGCAAAACGATCCCTCTCTCTCTCTGTGCGGGTTGACCGCCATGTTGAGAGCTGTGTGGAGGCAACCCCGCAATCCTCGATATGCTGTGAATTTAAAATGCAGCTTCTTTAACTCTTAAGTAGAATTATTTTTTTTAAACCTTCACCTTATTAGTTTTCTGTGCCACCTTTTTTCCCCCGCAGAATTTAATTACAGTAACGTGATTCCTCACACGCCTCGTGCTCCGCCGCCCACCTTTTGGGAGACGCTCTGCGTTGCTCCTCGCCCGGTCTCATCACGCCGCCGCAGACATCGCAGCTCCTGTAATTACACATCCGAGAGCCGAGGTGTCACGTTTTGCGTTAGCTGGGTTGTTGACGAGGAAGGCTGTCGACACCGAGCATCCCTTCCGAGCCGTTACGGGTATTTATCTGCTGAGGCGAGGCACAAGGCGTGGTCTTCCATGAACGAGTTGAGTCGTACATTTGTATGCACACACTTGAGCTCTGAGCAAATGAGGCGAGCAGTCGGAGGAGTGATACGGGTCGGAATGTTTTTTAGCTGATGGAGGGAAGTTCTCCCTCGAGGAGTCCGAGTTGTAAATGGGAGCGCATGTAATGGTGCGTGGGAGTGTGTGTGTGTGTGTGTGTGATTGCTCATCTCGTTTTCATGTCTCTGGTGGGCAGCATCGGCAGCCTTCTGTAGTTGCTGCAACCTCCACCGATTCCTTCGTGTGTTTCTCTCCTCCCTCCTTTTCCCTTTCTTCTCGACTCCTCGGCCGACGGCCTGCCAGTGTTGGTCTTACCGCTGAGCTGTTGTGTTGTTCAACGCGGACCACCTCGCAAAACTAATTTACATTTTTCATCGTGTTTTCCTTTTTTTAATGAGTTCTATGGACTCTTGGTTTTGTCTGAAGGAAGCAGAATGTGTGTAACCAAAGGCAAAAACAATCCAGCTCTCGTCCTCCTACGCCAGTGTTTCAACTGACCTTGGGTCAGCGTTCTGGTTACGCTCCTGGAGGAGTTACCCCGGCAACCACCCATCACCAGGACTAAGAGAATTAATGTGTGGCACTTTAGAGTTTGTGAAAAAACATGTGCAATTCAAAACTGACCAGAGAGCCATCTTTTGTTTTTCCTTAGCAGCAGCCCCCCCTCCCCCCCACCACCCACTCTCCCCTCAGGCTACTAGTAATGAGCACAGCCAAAGCAGCATATTGCCCCCCCCCCTGCTCTTCCAACGCCTCCTCCCCAACACTCGGCCCATTCATCACACTCAACACGCCGCTCGCGGGCCGAGCTCATCTCCAACAGGTCGAAGGAAAATTGATTTGTTTGTGTGCAGAGAGAGAGGAGCAAACAAAAAGGGAAAGGCGTTGATGGGAGGAGACGAACACTGTTACCGAGGTGTGCGTGTGGTTTTGCCTCCTGTGTGTGTGTGCCGAAGACTCACACCACCAGTCATTCAGACAAACGGATACACAACCACAGCTGTGTGTGTGTGTGTGTGTGTGAGATCACAGACGATGTTCACTCACCTGTCTCGTCTGCCTTTCATATCCAGCATATTTAATCTCGTCTGCACAATGGGACCAAAATAGCAGCAGCGGAAGCGTTTCATCTGTTTTTGTCTCGAGGACTCTTCTTCTTCTTCTTCTCTCTTCTTCTTCTTCTTCTTCTTCTTCTTACCTCTTCTTCTTCTTCTTCTTCTTCTTCTTCCCTCTCCTTCTTCTTCTTCCCTCTCCTCCTCCTTCTTCTTCTTCCCTCTCCTCCTTCTTCTTCTTCTTCTTCTTCCTCCCTCTCCTCCTCCTTCTTATTTTTACCTCTTCTTCTTCTTCCTCCTTCTTCCCCTCCTCCTCCCCTCCTTCTTCTTCTTCTTCCTCCCTCTCCTCCTTCATATTTTTACCTATTATCCTTCTTCCCCCTCCTCCTCCCCCTTCTACTTATTCCCTCTCCTTCTTCCTCCTCCTTCTTCTTCTTCTTCCTCCCTCTCCTCCTCCCCCCCTTCTTCTTCTTATTCCCTCTCCTTCTTCTTCTTCTCCCCCCTCCTCCTCCCCACTTCTTCTTCTTATTCCCTCTCCTTCTTCTTCCCCCTCCTCCTCCCCCTCCTTCTTCTTCTCCTCGGCCCCGTAATGGACACCGTGGTGACAGATAACCACATTGGATTAGATTCAGTCCCAGTGGGACGAGTCCGCCGCTAGCTACGATTCAGTTATGGGGAGATCAATAATGCTGAGGTTGTCCATAGTCCCATCACTTCTACTTGTACAGAGATGCTGTCTGCTGAAGTACTGATGTCATTCAAATACCCAGGTTATCAAAATGTTGTTATCGTTTTCCGTCTCTTTCATCTGTGAGGAAAGAGTGTAGGAATGTAAATGAACTGCTGGGTTTTGATCCGCCGCCGTCAGACGGCTCTTGGCAAACATCCGAGTCCGCCTCCGGGAACCGAGTTCTGCTCCCGTCAGCTCACCGTCTTCCCTCCATGCGAGGAGGGGGGGAAATAGTTTCTTGTGCAATTTAGTGAGAGAGCTTCCTTTGAGGTCGCTTTGCTTTGCAGCGGTGTGATTTCACGCTTGAAAGCTGCCCCCCCCCCCTTTCTCCCCCGTGTGCCTGGTAAAATGTCAAGGTCCAATTATATTGTCTTTATTCATTTGGGTTTTGAATGTACTGGCACGGGGACAGAATCAGTGCCAGCTCCTGGCGTACACCGCCAGATTCAACCCCCCCCCCCCTCACACACACACCCACACACACACACATGCACACGCTGACACGGTTCAACGGTCGAGGCGATCCCTAATCGACGGGCAATTCAGTGGAGCTCTTAAAGGACCCTCGGGGCGTCCTTCAGGGTCAGACGGATACATTGATTTGCCAATATCGTCTCCGAGTCGATAAGACGGGGTCAAAGTGTGGCGCAGCAATTTCCGCCATTTACTTTTCATACAAATATCTCTTTATCTTCAATCGCTCAAAGATACCGATTCATCTTCCGAAAGTGTCGACGCTGCTCTAACCGCTTCCCTCCGCCCCAGACTGAAGACGATCTCCCCGGTTTGAAAGCAAAGTAGGTAAACAAACCTCGAGTTTTTAGAAGGAACCCGCATAGCGGAACCAATCCGGAGTCCTGAGGGCGCCGCTTCATATCCACCGTCGTCGCAGAACTTTTGCTGCTCTTCAAAGTAATAAAAAAAAAAGAAGCTAAAATATATATCAGGGCTCCAGACTAACTTTTTTTACTAGGAGCACAGTGGCCCCTAACTTAAAATTGTAGGGGCGCAAGCAGAACATTTAGGGGCGCACACAGGGTTTTTCCTGGGTCAAAATGGGTCTTCGGTGCTCCCCAAAAAATTTTTTGGCGCGCGCGCACCGTCTATTCGTGCAGGTCGAGCTATTGAGTGAGTGATCAGCAGCTGGCCGCTCTGTCCATTCACGCACCTCACAGTTGTGTATTGATCAGACAAAAAGACACGCTTATCAACTCCAGTGTTTCCCCTACCATTATAACAGGGTGAAATCTCCACCCGCCACTCTGTAATTTTCGTCTACCCCCCGTCAACAATTCTCGGCTCGCGTGACAGAGCGATGCGCGCGCCGACATCGAAGTTCTGCCGTGATGCGCGCACACGGGTGAGCACACTCTCACCCCCCCCCCCACCCATTGATTGAATGCATTCATAGAAAGCAGTTTCTTTTAGGAAACGGAATCAAAAATAAATATTACTATGCAGCACGTTCTCTTTTCAATACCATCTAGGGTTTGATGATGTTATGATTAGAGATGCACCGATCAGGTTTTTGGTGCCGATCACCGATCACTGAAATCAGTATCTGCCGATCACCGGTAATACCGATCACCGAGTCGATTGAAGCATTATATTTATTGTGTAGCATTATTGCCTAGGACTGAGGAAATACATATATAAAGCAACTCAAACATTAAAGAAATTACCGATTTCTTTAAACATTTAGGACTTTTACTTTGAAAATGTCCTAATTGATACATTAAAATTGTTTGATTGCTATTGTAGGGGATTTCAGATATGTATGGAACACATCTGCATCATTCATTTCCTGGAACTCTTGGGGAAATCTATTTACAGGACTTTTCTTAACATACAAAAGACTGACTAATTTTTATAAACTCTTCCTTGGTCCAGTAAAAATGTTTTAATGTTAGCATAATTTAAGCTAAATCTCAGAAATGATCTATAAAGATACACCAGTTCATTGTTTACTTTTATATGTTCGTGTATGATTTGTCGACATCTTATTTTGATAAACGGATGTTGTTTCACGTGGTTCTCTCCGCTAACTTTGCAAAACCGGATGTTGTCACTTAAATCCTTCCGCTAACTTTATCAAAATCCTCGCGCGCTCCCGATCCAATGCGTTTACCGTGAGCATCAGTCTCTAGGGGCAGACATGTGAGAGTCGGCTGAGTTGACCCAGAGATTCAACTCGGGGGACGGGGACGCCGCTCGGTGGTGAGGATCCCCTTGTGGACCTCTCACTCTGCGGCCCCCCCCGCTCTCACACACAGGCCAGCCTTCTTCGGTTTTCGTCTCCTTTCTTCTTCTTCTGGAGTTAATGTCGGTTAGCAAACCAGTCATTCAGGCATTATCGCTAACTATAGTGGGCTGAAGTGTAGAACAAGTTTGTAAGCAGCAAAAATATTTAAGAACAAAAAAAAGAAATCTGCTAATTTACTGGTCGCGCATGCGCGAGTTGATGAAAAATGTACTCGCACTGTGTCTAATTTTAGGCGCAAAATGCGACCATTTGGTCGCAGTCTGGAGCCCTGTATATATAAAATAATCTCTGAGTTCCGTTCAGATTACATAAATGTTGCGGCGCAAGAGGAGTTGTGTGTGTGTGTGTGTGTGAGTGTGTGCGCCTGAGGGGAAAGCAAAGGGCGTGATTGGTCAACAGGGGCTCTGTCATCACTCTGCCCTCTGACACGGCCGCGCCGTGTCTCCCCGCTAAAAGGAATCAACTGTTGCGTCATCGGCGCTGACGGGCTTTGAACGCGGCGGGGAGCGACTAACCGGCCAACGATGAATGAGGCGGACATGGCTGCCAGTTCAGAGGTTGGGAAATGTATTAAACTCCTCCCCCCCATCTGCCCTCTCTCCGTTTGATGAATTAATCCCCTCCTCGACCAACAGCAACCTCCTCCCCCCACCGGGCTGTCTTTGAATCCTGCTGTGCTGCAGTTGGAAGCCGGTCTTCCACCTGTTACGTTGGTTTGATTAGCGTCTCCCAGGTAGAGCGTGTGTGTGTGTGCACTTTGGGATTGTATGTGTTGTGTAAAAATAGTTAACGTTCTTTGTTACTTGTGGCGGCAGTTTTAGATCAACTTTTACCATCCCGCTCCACTGATTGCGGCCGACAGCCGTAAAGTCCTGTGGCGCCCCCCCCCCCCCAAGTTTTAATGAGGAACTCTGTTGTACTACCCGAGCTACATTTGCATAGCACACCTGCTATCTGGAATCTGTTTCCATCGGCCTCAACTCACTCGGAAGACGAGTCCCTTCTGCCACCAGCACTGCCAACGACTGCATATTTTAGTGACACACACACACACACACGCGGCAATCACTGATCAGATTCAAGTTTTGTGCACCTTGCTGCATGAATTTGCATATTAACAGTCAAAAAGGCCAAGACACTCGTGGCCGCGAAACCTCGAGCGCAATAAATGGCCGAGACATCCGACAGAGGAGATGATCTCATAATGCATAAATTTGCATGTCGGTGAAGACGAAATGGCAGCCCGCGAGGTCAGTTAACTGCCTTTTGTTAAAAGCTGCATTCTATCGTCGTGTGTGTGTGTGTGTGTGATCTCATGTTTAATGGATGAGCCAATCAAGCTCTCCGTCCGGTCTTAAAGATCCACGAAGCCCTCTGTTCAAACAGCATGTGGAGAACACAACCGGCAGGAAGAAAAAGAGTTCAGCTGCAGCTTCGTTTCAGTGTTTCTGGCGAGAAACTGTCAACAACAAAAAGCGAGAGTGTTTCCTCAGATCTGTTTTTTATTTATTGTGTTCAGTTTGTCTCAGAAGGCCAGAAGCTGATGTCGGGCTGCTGTGCCGTTGTTTCCGCTGTAGTTTTGGCCCGGATCAGTTCGGTCAGTCCTGCTCAGGGTTCTGGGCCTTCTATGTGGCGCACAGCTGGGGGGCGGAGCTGAGGAGAGCCAATAGGAGCTATCACAGTTCTGCATCGAGACACATTTGTAATTTGTGAAATTGGGCTACACAAATAAACTGAATTGAATTGCATCGTGCAGGTTAATGCAGAAGCAACGCAAAACCTCTCACCGGCACTTCTGATGAGCCGCCATCAGAAGGTCCAACGGAGCGACGAGGTTATGTCACCGAGGATCACGAGCCACTTGTGCTTCCACTGACACTTTGTGTGCATGTCTCTCTCTCTCTCTCCCTCCCTCTCTCTCTCCCTCTCTCTCTCTCTCTCTCTCTCTCTCTCTCTCCCCTCTCTCTCTCTCTCTCTCCCTCTCTCTCTCCCCTCTCTCTCTCTCCTCTCCTCTCTCTCTCTCTCTCCTCTCTCTCTCTCTCTCTCTCTCCCCTCTCTCTCCTCTCTCTCTCTCTCTCTCTCTCCCTCTCTCTCTCTCTCTCTCTCTCTCTCTCTCTCCTCTCTCTCTCTCCTCTCTCTCTCTCTCCTCTCTCTCTCCTCTCTCTCTCTCTCTCCTCCTCTCCTCTCTCTCTCTCTCTCTCTCTCTCCTCTCTCTCTCTCTCTCTCCCCCTCCCTCTCTCTCTCTCTCTCTCTCTCTCTCTCCCTCCCTCTCCCTCTCTCTCTCTCATATCAGAAACCGGCTCGGCCATCACCTCCTCGTGTATCGGTCTGGGGAACTCACTCACGCCCCCTGCAGGTCAGGCCGGCAAACCCGTTCCCGGCTACAACGGTAAGACGTTGTGCTCATTGTGCTGACGTCGGCATCGCTGCCCCTCAGTGACGACTCTCTCCAAACCAAAACCCGCGTGGATTAAAAGCAGCGACTGCTGCTCGGTCGCCGCGGAGGAGCGTTTCACATGTTCTGCTCCTCCGGCTCTCGGTGAATCGCTCTCCCTCCTTCCCTCTCCGCCAGTCGCCGTGGTCGACGACGACATGCAGGAGGTGAAGCCGAGAACCCTGGGAAACATTGTGGTGAGGTAAGCCGGGTGAGAAGAAAAGTAAAGCGACGACTGAGCTGCAGAAAAACTCTCATCAAATGTGAACTCTGAATCCGTCCCTCGTTCGCCCTGCCGCCCTGTGCCACCTCTCCGTTCTCTCTCTCTCCTCCACGGGCCAGTTCTCCATAACTGCTAGTATTGACTCGGGGGAAGTCCAAAGGAATTCAGGTGCACTGTGACCGTAAACAGACGGGAACAGCTGTGTTGCTCTGTTTCACTTTTAATAGCCGGAGAGTCATGGGAGTGAGCTCATCGCCATCTTATGGCTCCTAAGCACATTGTGCGCAAGGAAATAGATATTTCGGCATCAGGAATAGGATTTTTGGGGTCAGTGTGTGATGATACTAATAATAATAATCCTATCAGAGGAATTAATATATGCAGAAGCGTTTTTAGGGTTCAAACTTGGGAAATGGGATCATCTCGGTCAAGAAGGGGGATTATGGGTATTTTTAGATAAACAAAGACTGAGTAACTGAGCTCTCCTATCTACCTCGTGTGTGTTCGTGTGTGTGTGTGTGTGTGTTATTTGGTTTCAACACTATTTTAAACACTTTACTCTCATTTTCATAAAAACGTGTTTCTTAATGTCGTGCTTGAAGTGTTTTTTTTTTTTTACTCTCCTTATTTATAATTAGTTTGTACCTCTCTGGCAGAATGAAAGTGTTGAAGAGAAGCGTTGTGATGTCACTAAACTAACACGTCTCCCTCAGGCCGCCCTTACCTCCCGGTGCGGCGCTGTCCCTGTGGCAGAACCGGGCTCTGTTCAAGCAGCTCTACTTCACCAAGTTCCCAGTAAGACGCGTCGGCGTTTCCTCACATTCCCGTGTTTGTTGGACAGGAAATGATGTGCACAGCTGTTCTGAGTATAGAGAACAATTGTTTTAGTTTGAAGCTCTGGTGTGTGTGTGTGTGTGTGTGTGTGTGGTAAAAGGTCGCCCTCTGGTGTTGACAGGTTTAATGGCAGCGCCACTTCCTGCGCCATCGTCACTCCTTTCTGTTCCTCCATCAGGGTTATTATGACACCATGGACGCAGGCTTCATGGATGAGGAGGGTTTCCTTTACATCATGTCCCGGTCTGATGATGTCATCAACGTGGCGGGCCACAGGCTGTCGGCTGGAGCATTGGAAGAGGTAGGAGAGCGATTACAGAGCCGGTCACACACACACACACCACGGTTTTACCAACTCTTCGTTTTGGTATTATGATGCAATGTGTGTGTGTGTGTGTGTTGCAGTCAGTGCTGCAGCACCCTGCAGTTGCAGACTGTGCTGTGGTGGGTCTGGAGGACGCGCTGAAGGGTGTTGTTCCCTTGGCTCTGTGTGTACTCAAGAACGGTGAGGAATAAGTCGGATCTCCTCCTCGTGATTTCTTGGGTCTCATTGTTTTGTAACACGATCCTGTTTGTTGTTGTTCGGTGCTTCTTCCTTCATGAGGTCACATAACGGAGATCATAACTCACATTGCATTGCCAGTGGTATTAAAACTCTGTGTGCTTGTTCGCCTCATGTGCTTTGTGTTCTCAGGTGTGCAGAAAAGCAAAGAGGAGATCGTAAAAGAGATGGTGCAGCTGGTGAGAGACTCCATCGGACCGGTGGCTGCCTTCAAGAAAGTGCTTTTTGTCCAAGGATTGCCAAAAACGCGCTCTGGCAAGATCCCTCGCTCCTCGTTGGCTAACCTCGTCAACGGCAAGCCTTACAAGGTGTGACTACGACTTTCTCATGACACTATATTAGGATTTTTATTATTTTACAACTTTTGTTTATTTGATGTATTATAGTTAAATGTTTTTTTTATAACATAATATACATTTATTTATACATATTCTTTTTTATATAAATATATGTATATATGTTTGTATTTATATACAAACATATATACATTTTATTTTCATATACAAAAAAGGTATATTATAAATTAGGTTTTTTTTATAACATAAAATGTTTTTTTCGCCAGGCTTTACTTTTTTATAAATGAGCATTTTATTGTTTTTTTACATCCTATACTGGGTTATTTTCGTTTTAGAATTACATTATCGCTTTAATTAGCTTTTTATTACTTTGCATTAGAATTACAATAGAACTATTTTCCCTTCCAGATCACTCCCACCATCGAGGACCCGGAAGTGTTCAAAGACATTGAGAGGCGGGTAGAAAAAGCCCTGAGAGTTCGTGGAGCTTGACCTTGATGATGAAGCTGAGGTCGGATACATAAACAAACTTTTCCTTTTTCTCTGCAACACGTGTGAAGTACGTTCATGCAGTGAACCGGTGCTGCAGATAAGAACTCCAAGTAGAGGTGGAATAAGTGATTTTAAGTTGAAGGGATGTCAGTAAGTTTGACAGTCTTTACCAAATGAAGCACGGTCAATATTTCCACGTCTTCTGAATAATGTTAAACTGAACTGGACTTGTTGGACTTCTACATTTAGAATTACGAGTGAACAATAACAAAGACAATTCATTCACTGACAGTATTTTTTCTTTTTATCATTGACAATGAAAATGTTGCTTGCTCACCACTTGCTTTTGACCAAAGTACAAGTAATAAATAAATAAATCAATAAAAATGGGCACAAAATAAAACAATCCATTATTCGTGCAAATTGAAGATGTAAAAACTAAAATCAAAAGCGTAAGACTTTGTATGAGTCGTCCATCAGAGACAACAGGGCTGCACAGCAGGTTGCCCTGGCAACTCTGACGGGAACAAACGACACCGACGACGTGAGTCACAGCAAGCAACAGGTTGGTCGTCACATGTCACCTCACTGAACATGTCAGACACAGTCTACGCACACGATGAGCTAAAGCAGTCTGTCTTTCAGATATTTCCTCTGCTCTGTTGGGGGGGGGAGAAGGCCAGCTTGGCTGAGTGTTTGTCCTTTTGTGTGTTTGACAGAACATACAGTACAACAATTGACAGGTTCTCTACGAATGTCATCCTGCTTCTTTTTTTCTTTTTTTTTTGTTCTCTGAGAAGAAGTTTTGAGCAAACTTCGGAGAGTCTTGTAAAATCTGTTTTTTCGGCTACTAAAGAGTCCGTGGAGCTGACGCGGTCGTATCAAAGTGCTTCTCATTGTTCCCCTTAACGTGTTCCTCTGTATGACGGAGGATCCGCAAGAAAGGAGGATGGAGTTTGTTGTTGTTGTTGTACACTAGAGGGCAGGTCACATCTCGTCTCTTCCTCTCTGTACGGTGCAGCACAGGTTTATCATCGTCATCATCAGCACAATGAAAAAATAAAACCATATGTACAAAATGATCTGGAGACGGTGGGGTAATATGGAGACAGTTTAAAGAGCAGCATATATTAATCTATGGACCACTAAATGAGGCGGCAGGGACAATTGTTTTTTTTTTCTTCCACAAACTCTGAATATCTTTTTATACATAGATCAGATGTGTGTATATATTAAAAAAATGGCATTTATTTACAGATAACCTACACGTCTCCTGTAGAAGAAACACACAGTACGTTATGCTCCCACAAGTTACTGTACATGTAAAAACGGTGACGACGGGGCAGCCTGCAGGACAGTTTAGCACCGGCATCTGGTGCCCACATTATAGGGGGGGGGGGGGGGGGTCAGAGAGGAGAGCAGGGCTTCTTGGCAGTGTCATCAGAACGTTTGATCCTCGGCAGGTTGGCCCGTCCCGCAGCTCTTCTTCCTCCTCTTCCTCCTACTCAGAACTGAACCTGGAGGGAAGCAGAGCGAGTCGTCTTTAAGGAGCCGCTGTGAGGCCGCGGAGGTTTCTCTAGACCCGATGTTAGAAACAAGCTTGAGACGGGTGTGGTGGGTGTATGTTACAACCTTTCGGAACTGTGATCTTCAAATTCATACAGTTTGAGGGGCTTTTGGAAACGATATAAAAAGAGAAGTTGAGTCAGAAATGGAGGAACGGCGCCGCATTCATCTTTCAGCAGCGGAGGAAACCTCGATAAGAAGCTCAGGCGGCTGTCGAGCGCAGAAAGAAGTCCAGTAGAATCGTTCTAATGTGTCCTGCGCACAACGCCTGGAGCAGAACACGCCCCTCTGCTCCGCTCGCCCAACGACGACGCCCCTTTACATGTCGTGTGGGAGCTTTAAGGCCGGAGACGTCATAAAGTCACAAATCTGATGTCAAATCAGTTAAACGTGGCGGAAAAAAATCACAGTCCGGCGTTAAGTCAAAAAAGGAAGAGCAGCCTGGCGTGGGGGGGAGAAAAAAAGATAAAAAGTCAAAGTGGAACAAGTGTGTTTGTACTACGCTGACTTCACGTCGGAGAACGTCAAAGGTCAACGTGCGTCATGTCGAGTATTTACACCTGTGGGTTCTGGACAACATGTGAAGTCCTCCCCGCCACACAGGAAGCTCGAAGTGTTCTACAGGAAGTAGAAACACGTCTCCTGTCCACCTTCACGCTCAACATGCATCGGGTGCTCTCTGTTGTTCGTCTTCATCGACGCTGAACTCTTCGATTATTTGAAGGTTTCTAAAGCGCGACTCGTGGGTTTATTTTGGACGGGCATTGAGGAGGCGCCGAGAGCCTCCGACCCGACCGGTCGCTCTCCTGCCACCTCGGCAAAAAAACAGTCGGCGAGTCGTTGGAAATACAAAGATGTGTGTTTTTGTTTTTGCTGAACCGAGTGTCGTGTTACATACGGCGGACAGTTTAAGGTCTCTTCCTCCAATCAGCAGGAGTAGGTTCTCACCGTGGAGCTGTCCAGCCGCTGCACTGCAGAGGGTCCGACTGCACAGAGAGAGGAGGAAACCTTTGGTCAGTCCACATATGAACGCTCCTCCTCCTCCTCAGCCTGAGGAGACGTTCCTCCACCGAGGCGACGCCTCAAACACGACGGTGCGAGCGGTCGAAGCGCGGCGCTCCTCTCTCTCGGCGTCGCAAAGGAAGTCTCCGCTTTGAGAGCGTTGAGGACGGAGGAGACGGAGCAGCGCAGGAGGACCGTTTGGGTTCCCGCCTCGTTAGAGGAGAACGCCGGTCGAGGGCTCCTTCACGGATCGGAACTCTGGCCGATGCATCGCGTTAAACAATCGCCTCCACTTCATTACAACTCGGGGAGCTGAAAGCTAAAAGCTCGTAACTTTAAAGCTCGGGTTCACGTAGAAATATATATGCATATGTGAAGGGGCAAAAACACAGACGCCCAGACGGTGATACGGGCTTTAGAAGAGCTGCAGGAAGAGTTTTGGAGAACCTTGATGAAGAGTTTAATATCTGATTGTGTTCCAGATCTGGACACATTTAAATGGCCAAAACGACTAAAAGCAAGAACCGAGTTGTACTGACCCGGAGCGATCTGTTCTCGTGTAACGGCGGCGGGACGAGGAGCGGCGCACACTGCCGCTGAGTTACCGCGACATCGAGGACACGCCGACGTCAACCTGCCGACTCGGCCCACTCACACGGCGCCGCTCGCTTTCCGTGTTCCCGCTTTCAGAACTAACGTCCAGGAACCGGGTCCTGGCCCAGAACTTGACGCCCTCGCTTCTACAACCAGGGTGACCGAACACAACTTTCTATTCATCTTTGGCGAGTCGGCTGGATATCAGAGACTCGAGAGGGCGGGAGAGACCACAACGAACAAGGGGGAGTCACAGCCGAGCCCACGTGGGGAGGGGGGAGGAGACACAAGAACGAGACACGCCGGGCCAACGAGCCCAGGACCCCCACAGGGGGCGTCACAGCTGACCTTGAAACCAATCCAAATACATGTCGTCGGGACTGTCGTCCAGCGCCTCGTGGAGCGCTGCGGAGCGGCCGCCACGGAGGGAACAAGAGACACGTCACCACACACGAACTACCGGCGGACGACCACAAGGTGCCGAGGCACGGGGACTCACCCTCGGGGGGCAATCTCCTGGAGTGACCGGACGTGGTGGTGAGACGGAATCCGGCGGGGAGCGTCTCGGCCGAGCCGGGCATCATACTTATACCGTGAAAGTCTCGCGGCGGGAACTGCCTCCTCCACGACGGACCCCGGAAGTCTTTGTCGTCACACTGACGGAGAGAAGAAGATAAAGGCTAGATGGACGTTCAAGCAAAGCACTGCCCGCCGATTGTCTCCGTCACCTCAGGCTGAGAGGACACGTGCTCTTGTCTTGCAGATTGTTTAAAAAAAAGTTGAATATCAAAAGCTAATTGTCTAGAAAAGGACGCCGCTGCACGACAATAAATTCCCCTTACTCCGATCAGGAAGAGAGGCCTCTCATCACATAATCTCTGACTGGGATTTCAGTGCATCAACGATGGGGAAGTTTAATTTACCCGTAAGAAACATATTAAAGATATTTGTCAGTGATCTTGACGATGTGAGCTCATTAACCCTCCTGTTACCTTCACATTTACAAACATATTTTACCCTCGGGGTCAATTTGACCCCAGCAATTAAAACCTCCAGAAAATCATTAGAATTAATATTGTTTCCCAAGTTTAAGTGTGAGGTACTTTATGTTTGTTTGTTGACTACCTAAATAGCCCTTTAAATAAATAAAAAAGTTGATATTTCTTATATGTTTGACACAGTGAAAAACAGCCTGGGGTCAAATTGACCCCAAAGAACACCGACGTTAAACATTGAATGGGGTCAAATTGAGGTAACAGGAGGGTTAAATGTGTGTGATAATCTTGACCGTGTGTCGGTGTTGCTGCTCTGATCTGGTGACCTCCACGCGTCTCACCTCGTCCAGCCGCCTGTCGGTGCCCAGCGCCAGCATGTTATTGTACTCTCGCTCCAGAATCTGACGTGCCTGAAGAAAGGAAAAAAACAAAAACGCATTCTGGTTTTCACAAAGCCGACTATTTTGAGCCGAGCGGCTGCTGACGCATTACGTCGTGCGCGCTGCATTTCTATTTCCACCTCTTTTTTTTTTTTTTATAGATGAGATGAGCAGAGAAAAAAACCCCACAGGGCAACCTGCCAGAGGGACAGTTGGCAAATGATGCCGGCTTTGTGGAGGCCGACGCCCACACGGCGCTCTCTACCGACGCTGGATGATTAAACGTGGCTGAAACTTTGCAGCGTTAAAACATGAAAATCAAAGATCTCCTGAGCGAAGGACGACCCGCTCCACCTCCGAGAGACGCTCCCGTCTCCGGTGTGGAAGAGTGACGTCGCGACCAGGCTGATTTTGTGATTTTTTTTTGACCATCGTGATTTTGGACCGGGCTGTTGCTGAAGGAGCCGCCGTCCGAAGCCCAGACGGTACCTGAGTGTTCTGGTTGGGGATCTGGAGGAGCAGCGCCAGGCTGCTGTAGTCAAAGTTGTCGTCCAGGGCGACCAGAGCTCCGTGCACGCCGCTCTCAAACAAGATGTTGGCGTAGTCCCTCAGGCCGATGCTCTGGACCCAGCGGATGACCCGCTCGTTACTCCACACCAGAACGTCTACACACACACACACACACACACACACGGTAATCTCACCTTGAAGCTTCATCTCTTATTCATTTGTCGCGTCTTGCTTTGGTGCGTGAAGCCGGTTGTATTTTCGCTGCACTTGCCTCTCATTTCCTGCTGGCTGTGCTCCCGCCGCCTCTCCAGCTCCTTCCTGTCGTAGTTGAGCTTCTTCAGGCCCATGATCCCGTACTGTAAACTGATTCTGGGGTTAGAAAATCACACGTGCGCACAGTCATGTGGCCGAAACGCACAGGAGCCGATGATGAAAACCCGTTGTCGATCTCGATGTTTCACACGTAATCTCTGACATGTTTGCTGCCGACGAGTCCAGTACCTGTGGAAGCTGTCCACCATTTTCAGGTGCACCCTCAGGTCCTTCTTGGTGAGGTGGTCCAGCATGCGTGCGTCCACCAGGCACTCCATGAAGTAGCTGCGGTACTGAGGTAGTCCGAGACTGGGCAGCCACTCGTTCCCGATCCACTCGTGGTTCATGTCGCCGTACGCCAGAGTCTGACGGAGAAGTTCATCGTTCATTCGGGAGCTCACGCAGGGAGCCGACGCGCGTCGATTCAACGGGGCTTCCTTACCTGAGCCCAGCTGCCCTCCTCAGAGTCGGACTTCTGATTTGAAACGAGGAAAAGGAAGGGAAAAAAACAATTCTTTAAATATTCACGAGAGCAAACGAAGGCCCAGTGGGATGCGATTGCTCTGCAGCTGTTGAGAAGCACTAAAGCAACAAAGTGCACGCTGAATAAATAAAGGAAACATCAGAATTAAAGCGCTGCCTATTGCACAGGATTTGTATCCAGAAAATATCTCTTGTTTCCTTTGTTACCCAAAGTGGACTTTAGTCGTGGTTCTCCTAAGAGGAGAGAGCTTCTTGTTGCTTATGGGTTCCACAAACCTCGACTCATGACGAGTAAAAGGTAAAAAGCTTGGAGAAGTTACTGCGTTTACTCTCAGATGTGACCTGGCAGGTTGGTAAAAGGTTATTTATGGTTAACTCTACGACACAACCGGAGACACGATGAGGTCGGAGGTCAAATCCCTCTGAGGCGCCTCAGATCTCTAGAGTTCAGATGCTGCGTTTCAGCGTCCCGCTCCGTCTCCTCCGGACCCGTCGACGCTGAACGCTGAGAAACGACCTTCAGAGATCTGGTGTGTCGCAGTGTGACCAGAGATGAACGGTATCTTTCAAACGAGAGTCGTCGTCAAACACGGGTCAGGAGGGGGGTGAAGGGTCGCCATCGGGCCCCAACCAGGTCGCTCATCATCACCCCCCTCCGATCACGGCGCTCACGCCCAGACGGACAGACACAAGGGGACTGACCGTTTTGGAGGGGGCTGCCATGGTCTCCATCTCCTCATGGGTCACCCATACATTGCCCGACGGCTACGGGGGGGTCGGGGGGTGGAGGGGGGGGGCAGAGCCCAAGAGACAGAGCAGCAGCAGGGTTGGTAGTAGAGGTCCGGTAGGAGGGGCAAGCAGTGTTAAAGAAGAAGAGCAGCACCACTGTAAGCCAATAGTGTTATAGCATCACAGTCAGATCATGAACCGGCCCCCGAACCCGCCAGGGGGCCACGGGGTCAACACGGAGAGGACGACGACACATCTCGGTGCAGGCGTACACAGAACAGACGGCTGGCATGCACGGCGAGGAAGACCAGAGACACGAGAACCACTGACACACACACACACCACGCTACACCCCGCCCCGTCGACTAGGAGAGGGTCGGGTCACTCGGGGGTCATCTGATCCACAGAACATGCGGTGAGGACTCAATGGGGACTCTTTATATTGGTAGAATAGCAACGACAGAGAGGCAGAGGGCCCTTCACAGAAAGATGAGGTCATGAAAGTTTTATGAGGAAGTGGAGCAGAGTGTTTGACGAGAGGGCCGAGGTCAAGGGGGACCAGTCCTGGTGGTGGTTTTTTCGACGGCGGGGGGGAAGGGGGGGGGACGGACAGAGACGGAGAGAGAGCAAGAGCTCACGGGTCACGGCGCCGCCACGCTGTGTGCGGTCCGCGCTGTTTGTGCACGTGCAGCTTGAGCATGAAAGCCCATCAGTGCACGTGCCGCGCGGAGCGAACCGTCGCTATCGCCGAGGAGCAGCCAATCGCCATGACGACAGGGATGCTGCGAAAGCGGACCGTTGTGTGGAGCAACCGGAGAGCGATGTTCCACAGAACGGGAGTCCGGCGGCGACATCGACTCATCACAGAGACGGTGTGATGGTCAACGTGGCGGCGCGTGGAGCCCGGCGTGTGCGGAGGCGTGGAAGCCGACGGGGACGAGCAGCGACGCACACATCAGTCAGAGATGATCACGGAGGCGTTGTTGTTACACACATATTACAGCCTAATAACCAGAAGTGCCAGAAGAAGGGCGTCGAGTGAGAGGCGTGGTCGTGTGAGAGGCGTGGTCGTGTGAGGGGCGTGGTCGTGTGAGAGGCGTGGTCGTGTGAGGGGCGTGGTCGTGTGAGAGGCGTGGTCGTGTGAGAGGCGTGGTCGTGTGAGGGGGGTGAGGCGGAGGCGTGTGAGGCGTGGTCGTGAGAGGCGTGGTCGTGTGAGGGGCGTGGTCGTGGTGAGGGGCGTGGTCGTGTGGCGTGGTCGTGAGAGGCGTGGTCGTGGAGGCGTGGTCGTGTGAGGGCGTGGTCGGTGAGGCGTGGTGAGAGGCGTGGTCGTGTGAGGGCGTGGTCGTGTGAGGGCGTGGTCGTGGAGGGGCGTGGTCGTGTGAGAGGCGTGGTCGGTGAGGGGCGTGGTCGGTGAGAGGCGGTCGTGTGAGGGCGTGGTCGTGGTGAGAGGCGGTCGTGAGAGGCGTGGTCGTGAGAGGCGAGAGGCGTGGTCGTGAGGAGGCGTGGTCGTGTGAGAGGCGGTCGTGTGAGGGCGTGGTCGTGTGAGGGGCGTGGTCGTGAGAGGCGGAGGCGTGGTCGTGTGAGGGCGTGGTCGTGAGGGGCGTGGTCGTGTGAGAGGCGTGATCGTGTGAGGGGCGTGGTCGTGTGAGGGTGGTCGTGTGAGTGAGGGGCGTGGTCGTGTGAGGGAGAGGCGTGAGAGGCGTGGTCGTGTGAGAGGCGGGTCGTGTGAGAGGCGGAGGCGTGGTCGTGAGAGGCGTGGTGGTGAGGCGTGGTCGGTGAGAGGCGTGGTGGAGAGGCGTGGTCGTGGAGGGGCGTGGTCGTGTGAGAGGCGCGTGGTCGTGTGAGAGGCGTGGTGGTGAGGCGTGGTCGTGTGAGAGGCGTGGTGAGGGGCGTGGTCGTGTGAGGCGTGGTCGGTGAGGGGCGTGGTCGTGAGAGGCGGGTGGTGTGTGAGGCGTGGTGAGAGGCGTGGTCGTGGAGGCGTGGTCGTGTGAGGCGTGGTCGTGTGAGGAGGCGTGGTCGTGAGAGGCGTGGTCGTGTGAGGGCGTGGGCGTGGTGAGAGGCGTGGTCGTGGGGGCGTGGTGTGTGAGGCGTGGTCGTGTGAGGCGTGGTCGTGTGAGGGGCGTGGTCGTGTGAGGGCGTGGTCGTGTGAGGCGTGGTGTGTGAGGCGTGGTCGTGTGAGGGGCGTGGTCGTGTGAGAGGCGTGAGAGGCGTGGTGTGAGAGGGCGTGGTCGTGTGAGAGGCGTGGTCGTGGGGCGTGGTCGTGAGAGGCGTGGTCGTGAGGGCGTGGTCGTGAGGGCGTGGTCGTGTGAGGCGTGGTCGTGTGAGAGGCGTGGTCGGTGTGAGGGGCGTGGTCGTGTGAGGCGTGGTCGTGAGGCGTGGTGGGTGTGAGAGGCGTGGTGTGAGGCGTGGGCGTGGTCGTGTGAGAGGCGTGGTGAGGCGTGGTCGTGTGAGAGGCGTGGAGGCGTGGTCGTGTGAGAGGCGAGGCGTGGTCGTGTGAGGGCGTGGTGGTGAGGGCGTGGTGTGAGAGGCGTGGCGTGAGAGGCGTGGTCGTGTGAGTGGCGTGGTCGTGTGAGGGGCGTGGTCGTGTGAGAGGCGTGGTCGTGTGAGGCGTGGTCGTGTGAGGGGCGTGGTCGTGTGAGAGGCGTGGTCGTGTGAGAGGCGTGAAGAGGCGTGATCGTGTGAGGGGCGTGGTCGTGTGAGAGGCGTGATCGTGTGAGAGGCGTGGTCGTGTGAGAGGCGTGGTCGTGTGAGAGGCGTGGTGGGTGTGAGGGCGTGGTCGTGTGAGAGGCGTGGTGGAGAGGCGTGGCGTGTGAGGCGTGGTCGTGGTGAGAGGCGTGGTCGTGTGAGAGGCGTGAAGAGGCGTGGTCGTGTGAGAGGCGTGGTCGTGTGAGAGGCGTGGTCGTGTGAGGGGCGTGGTCGTGTGAGGGGCGTGGTCGTGTGAGAGGCGTGGTCGTGTGAGAGGCGTGGTCGTGTGAGGGGCGTGGTCGTGTGAGGGTGTGAGAGGCGTGGTCGGTGAGGGCGTGGTCGTGGTGAGAGGCGTGGTCGTGTGAGGGCGTGGTCGGTGTGAGGCGTGGTCGTGAGAGGCGTGGTCGTGGGAGAGACGTGGTCGTGTGAGAGGGGTGGTCGTGTGAGAGGCGTGGTCGTGTGAGGCGTGGTCGTGTGAGGGGCGTGGTCGTGTGGGTGGCGTGGTCGTGTGAGAGGGGTGGTCGTGTGAGAGGCGTGGTCGTGAGGGCGTGGTGAGGCGTGGTCGTGTGAGGGCGTGGTCGTGTGAGGGCGTGTCGTGTGAGGCGTGGTCGTGAGAGGCGTGGTCGTGAGAGGCGTGGTCGGAGAGGCGTGGTCGTGAGAGGCGTGGTCGTGTGAGAGGCGTGGTGGGTGAGGCGTGGTCGTGGTGGGTGTGAGGGGCGTGGTGGTGTGAGAGGCGTGGTCGTGTGAGGGCGTGGTCGTGAGAGGCGTGGTGGTGAGAGCGTGGTCGTGTGAGGGGCGTGGTCGTGTGAGGGGCGTGGTCGTGTGAGGCGTGGTCGTGTGAGGGGCGTGGTCGTGTGAGGGGCGTGGTCGTGGTCGTGTGAGGGGCGTGGTCGTGTGAGAGGCGTGGTCGTGTGAGGCGTGGTCGTGTGAGAGGCGTGGTCGTGTGAGGGGCGTGGTCGTGTGAGAGGCGTGGTCGTGTGAGAGGCGTGGTCGTGTGAGGGGCGTGGTCGTGTGAGGGGCGTGGTCGTGTGAGGGGCGTGGTCGTGTGAGAGGCGTGGTGGTGTGAGAGGCGTGGTCGTGTGAGGGGCGTGGTCGTGGGAGGGGCGTGTGAGAGGCGTGGTGGTGAGGGCGTGGTGTGAGAGGCGTGGTCGTGTGAGAGGCGTGGTCGTGTGAGGCGTGGTCGGTGAGGCGTGGTCGTGTGAGAGGCGTGGTGTGAGGGCGTGGTCGTGTGAGGCGTGGGTGTGAGGGGCGTGGTCGTGTGAGGGCGTGGTCGTGTGAGGGCGTGGTCGTGTGAGGGGCGTGGTCGTGAGAGGCGTGGTCGTGTGAGGGCGGTCGTGTGAGGGGCGTGGTCGTGTGAGAGGCGTGGTCGTGTGAGAGGCGTGGTCGTGTGAGAGGCGTGGTCGTGTGAGGGGCGTGGTCGTGTGAGAGGCGTGGTCGTGTGAGAGGCGTGGTCGTGCTCTTGCTTTCAATTGGAAAGAAAGAGCAAGACCGGCTCGGCCCGCCCAGCGATGTGTCTTTTGTTTTGATATTATTATTGTTTTTCTGGTTCCTTCTCCTCCGTCTACTCACACTCACTTCCTCCTCTCGATCAGCTCATCAAATGCTCGTGCGTTCCCGTGTGTGTGCGTCGGTCCGACTCACGGTTCTGGAGGTGGGCGGAGCCGAGGGGCTCGTGAGGGACACCATCTCCTGGATGGCCAGGCGCAGCTTGAGGCGGTGCAGAGGGTTGCTGATGCCGATCTCCCTCTGGATCTCGGTGTCGGAGAGGGCCGACATGATGGCGCCGCTCTTCACGTTGGCGCGGCACGCCGCCACGTACCAGGCCGGCATCCCCAACCACAGCTTCACCACGAGGAGAGGAGAGGAGTGAAGAGGAGGGGAGGGGAGGTGAGACAAGTGAGCACAGGATTTTGAGTATGAGCATCTCTTTTCTCCAAATACTTGTTGGTCCATCCTAAACACCGTAGACATAATTCGGTTTATTTGATTATATATTTACGGTTTCATCAAACGAGTCGATTTTATTGCACCAAAATTTAAAGGAAGTATTTTTTGCGTCACAGGATTTGCAAACAGGACCAGGCGTAAATGTTCCCCAAAATGCTGCCTGTTCAATAACTCTCAATAACTGGAACATTGAGGTCTGGTGGAGTCATGGTCTGCTGGCTGTAGGTCATCCACTGACCACTAGGGGGCAGTAGAGCGTCCACAGTTTGACTATTGACAACTTGTTCAGTTAGTCCAAGGGAACTGATTCACTACAACAATACATGAGTTCATCAATGTTTTTGTTGCTAATATTGAAACAGATTTTGGAAATCACCCATAATGGATCTAAGCAAACTAACAATATCAAATATATAATATATATAATATATATATATATATATATGAAATGGCTCATTTAATCAAGTCAAAGATGTGTCACATGGTCAGGTTATTTGCAATGAAAATCATCTACGAACTAAAAACTCCAAAGTCTTCTCACCTCCAGCCAGGCGACCACCGTCGGGCCGTCCCACTGGGCGAACGGTAAGCCCCTCCTCCGGGCCTCCTCCAGCAGCTCGTGTCTGAGGGCGGGGGCAGAGGAGACCGGGGGTGAACACGTGGACTCACACGTCGTGACACACTTCCTGACTCTGGTGCGACCCGTATAAGATCTCACATGCTCACTCCTGCTCACTGCTTTCCACAAATCCCTGCAGTCAGAGTGTGTGTGTGTGAACAGCATTGTGTGTGTGTGTGTGTATAAATACATGAGGGGAGAGCACTCAAACACATTTTATCTCTGAGGGTTGTGACGGGCCGCGTTTTATCATTCATCTCTGTGCTGTCGGAGAGCGGCGCAGACAAGCTACACACACACACACACACACACACACACACACACGCAAACGCACACACACCTCTGATCCCGACGTTATCATTCTCCTCATCACACCTCCAGAATGTATCAACTTAAACTCACAGCGAGTAGAAACCCGGACCGGCCCTGTGCCCGCATGTCTTAACCCTGCAGTGTTTAGTGAAAACTATTATTATCCAAATTAGCCAATAAACAGACGATCATTTGTTTGTTTTTTGGGGGTCGGGATATCAGCGCCACCACATACATTTTTAGAAATATCTGCTTGAAATAACACATTTAGAGGATTGTCCATCCTTGGCACAGGTGGGCTCGTCAATATATTGATATTATATTGATAATGAGACGTGTTTGATTTCCTCCGTGTCGTCCAGTGTGTGTGTCCTCTGAGTGCAAACACAACAACACACTGAGCGACTGACAGGTTCTGAATCATGCAGCGGGGTATTTTTTTTAAACAACTAGCAGGGGGGGCACACACACACTCGTACTCACACGGCAGAGACAATGCAGTTCATTATTCTATCCGGTGAAGACATTCATTGACAACAACAACAACTCTGAATCAACAACGCTTTCCCTGAGTGCGTTGTCAAAAGAAGAGCTTGACAAGTGGAAAGAGTTTTGCTCATCGATGAACACGAGGGACGCGTCGCACTCGGAGCGCTGAAGGCCTCGGTGCAGTGAAAGGGCATTTAAACACAGCATACAGGTGATGGGGGGGGGGTCTCATCCATCCCGGCACATGATCGCTCATGTCGCCTCTGTCTCTATGTTCAGGTCGGATGCGTGGAGGAGAACACAGCCACTGAACATAGCTGGGGGAGGAAGGACAACAGTTCTGACAAATCATACAAAGGAAAAGAACATTTCCCATAACCAGATGTGACCGCTGGTTATTGCACACAGAGAGATCGAGACACACACACACACACACACACACACACACACACACACACACACGTGAGGAGAGGAAGACATTCCGGGTTCTTTTTAAAAATCGGACCCCATTTTTTTTTAAAGCGGCGGCACATTCTCTTCAGCCGGGGATGCAGCTGCCATAGAACTGTAAAAAAATGTTGGGGAAGAAATGTCTTCGGATGGAGGATGAAGAAAAAAGAAAGAAATAGCGCAATGGCGTCGCCGGCAGCCACGAGGGATCGAGAGGAGACACACGGCGAGAGATGAGAGACGTCAGCGTTGGAACTGGGCTTCTTTTTTATTCCTTTTTTTTCCCGGGAGAAGACAGACGGGAGAGATGACGGCAGACGGGGCAAAATGGCCGAGACAGTGGTCACATCCAGGAGGTCAGTTATGCGTCCTCGCAACTTACCCGCTTTGTTAGAGTCAGAGGATGACGAGAGGGAGAGGAAGGGTAAGAGAGGAGAGGAGCGCAAAGAAGAGAGAGAGAGAGAGAGAGAGAGAGCGACGGGGAGACAAAAGTGCACAAATGTTAATGACTTAAAAATCGGCAGTTGACGCTACGGCTCTAAACAAAAACACGTGCACACACACACACACACACACACACACACATATATAAATCTCACGATGGAGGACATTCGGTCACAGGAGCATCTGTAGACCCGTCCAAAAAATAAATACACCTTCTTCAATGCAGTCCTGACCACATCTCGTGCAGCAGAGGGAATGAGAGATGCACTGACCCCCCCCCAACGGCCTCGCATTCAGATGCTCGGTTGCATTCAGAGGCCGCGTGTCGTTCCCTCTCGAGGAAAACGACGACGGAGGAACAGGAAGGAGCCGCACGGCGACGACGAGAACCGCGGCGATCGACCGAGATGCTGAAATGGAAAACGGTGAAGGCATGCGGTGTGGAGGAGGGGGAGGAGGAGGAGGCGCCAAGATGCAAGGTGGGGTGTGGTGGTGGGGGGTGTGGCCTTAGTCCCGGACACCGCCATGAAGAAAAGTCAGTGCGGTGGAGGAGAAACGACAACGTTTGCCAACGGACAAATGACGTTCATCATTTGGCACACACACACACACACACACACAGCCATTCTGTAGAAAGATTTGATTTGTGAGGGGGGGGGGGGGGAGGGGGGTGTAGGGAAAGCCATCTACAGCTTCCAAATTGACAAAGCAGCTTTGTGATATTAATTGGGTTCTCTAGCCCGGATCAATACTCTTGACTTTGGCCCCGAGTCTGAATGCAGCGAGCCGGTCGTTGCGCCCGCATGCTGCTCCGCCGTCTGCTCTCAATCGATCCCCCGGTGCGTCTGCGGAGGGGGAGAGGGCTGGAGGTAAAAGCCCGTCTGCGGGGTCAAAGGTCAGATTGGACCACGTCCTGTAATGGGGCGGTTGAAAGGTCTAAAGCCATAAACGTGGCTCCTCTTTATGATGACTTTACGCTGCGTGTCGGCTGCTCGGACCTTAAGTGCTCTCAGCGACAACGCTTACTTCTTTTTCAACCGGCGGTCCTTCTCGGCCTGAGTTCCCAGCTTGCCCAGCGCCATGTCCTGGCCCGCCATGTCTGGGTCCATCATGGTCGCTGAGGGAAGAGGAGCGAGTGAATGCGTGATGACGTTTATACTGTGTGTTACATACTAACACTGTTTTAAGGGCTGGGTTCGCCTCCGATTATTATATGAACAGTAGAATATAATAAGAATATGTATTTGTATAGCACATTTCATTTAGCCTATGTAGATCAAAGTCCTGTATATTTAAAAAAAATAAAGTAGCTGGAAAAAAGCATGCATTGTGCATTTAAAATTGTAAGCAATTAAAATCAACACATGCGACGTAGAGGTGAGTTTGACAGTCTCACAAAATGTGATAAATATAGAATTGTAATCACGTATTGTGCTGGAAAACAAAATTGTATTTTAAGTGATTTTTGCCAATCAAATAATTTCATTTTTATGATACAATAACCAATCTGTCTGTATGATGAAATTGCTGAGCTGCTCAGCTTTGGTGTACAAGACCATCACAATATTTCTTTAAAATAAAAAATGTGATATCATTGACCCAATGATCGTTCACAGATATGATGCATTAAGGTTATCGGATTCTGATGCGTTCGATTATTGTGCAGGAGCATCGTTTCTTTTGATGTCAAAGTATGCATAAACATACATATTAGTATCAGTAATACCATCCATGTGTCAGTTCTCTACCAGATGTGGGACGTTGGTCCGAGCTAATCTATCAACCGGACTATGAATCGAGGTATCCTCATCTGGCGTCAGAACTGTTGGACCGTTCCCCCGGAGCCCACCTTGAGGATCCAACATGACGTGTCTGTGTGCCATATGCGCCATCCTGCCCTTCTCCTTCTTGCCGAAAAGCCGCCCGATGGAGGATTTGATGCCCTTCTTCTTGGGATGCTTGTAGAGGGAGTCCTGGCTGCTGGCGACACTACTCAGGGCGCTGGCCTCCGCCTCCAGAGACGACACGGTCCTGCGGGCGCACACAGAACACACGGGTCAAGCATCCAGGGGCAGCGCAGTGTCACGAGATTATCTCTCGAAAGATCTTTTCTTTTTGGGATTTTCATTCGTAATCTTCTGGGAAAAAAAACAAGTATCCTAGAAGCGGGCTCACTTGTTCATCAATCTATACTTCCACCTCACTTCTTTTTTTCCCTGTACATTATCCTCAAAGTATTCGCCGCTTTTCCCCGACTGCACTTTTTTTTTTAAAGCTCATTCATCCACGCCGTCTTACTGAAGAGCCATTTTATAATACAGCTGCTACACTGGAGATTATCTCCAGTGTGCCGAGACGTTATCACGCACGGCGAAACTGCAGCGAAATTGGACGCTTCCAAATAAACCGTCTCAATTTGGGTCCAAGAGCACAGACAGACGCGGCCAGAAGAACCAGGACATCCAGCTCACATCTTACAAGGAGCGCTGTCATTCGCATCCAAGGTAGAAATGATTACAAATTAAACCTCCTCTGATCGGAAGCGGTCCAAACATTCGACGACACAGAAACGACAGCCGTGTTTGCACAGCCGCCACCTACCCCCGTGCGTCATTGTGCGAGGAGGCGGGCAGTGTGTGTGTCATCCGGACGGTGCGTGGCGTTGTCGGGGGCGACGTCTCACACTTGATGGTGGCCTTGTCCTCGTGGCCGTCCTCGTCCACCGCCGCGATCTGAGGGCACGAGGAGAGGGACGTGAGACGCGACCCTCGGACGTATCGATAGCAACCGTATCGGGGCATGACACTGCGCGTGTGTGTGTGTGTGTGTGTGTGTACCTTTCTCCTGTGTTTCCTCAGATCACTGGGCTGTTGGGCAGGGAAAAGACAAAACAAATGATATTCATTGTCAATATCCAGCAGGGACATCACACATGTCCATCCTGATGATACATTAAAGACTATTGGCTCATTCATGTTATCATCAGACACCATTCGACGCTCATGAGCCGTTACCCAATATCAGATCATCGACTCTCAGATCAATACAGAGGAAGGATTGGTGAACAAGTCATTTGACCGATCGATAAAATCCTATACACTACGGTTCAAAAGTTTGGGGTCACTTAGAAATGTCTTTGTTTTTCAAAGAAAAGCACTGTTTTTTCAATAAAGATAACATTAATCAAAAATACCCACTATACATTGTTAATGTGGTAAATGACTATTCTAGGTGGAAACGTCTGGTTTCTAATGAAATATCTCCAGAGGTGTATAGAGGCCCATTTCCATCAACTATCACTCCAGTGTTCTAATGGTACATTGTGTTTGCTAATCGCCTTAGAAGACTAATGTCTGATTAGAAAACCCTTGTGCAATTATGTTAGCACAGCTGAAAACAGTTATGCTGGTAATATAAGCTATACAACTGGCCTTCCTTTAAGCTTGAAGTTTGAAGAACAAAATTAATACTTCAAATATTAATCATTATTTCTAATCTTGTCAATGTCTTGACTATATTTTCTATTCAATTTTCAATTCATTTGATAAATAAAAGTGAGTTTTCATGGAAGACACGAAATTGTCTGGATGACCCCAAACTTTTGAACGGTAGTGTATTTCTATTTCATCAGTCAAAACAAATCTGCTTGATGTGCACATCTGGAGTGTTTCTGGTCAGGGTGGTAGAGAGTTGAGAGGAGCTGAGCTGTGAAACATGTTACTGTCTATTCTTGGAGGAACTACAAGCCGCCCCGTTGGTCCTCTGGTTTGCCCGACGTCAGCCGACAGAGCAAAGAGAGTTTCCCGTCATTACTTTCTCTGCACGCTAACCCAATGCGGCCTTGAGACGTTCACGTGTTCTCCAGCTAACGTCAGAGTAACAGCTGGCTCAGCTCAGTCCGGTGCTTCCTCAGTTCTTCATACCGCCGACCAACCGTCAACCATCCGATGCCATGCATAAAGCCGCTATACTAGTCTTTACTTTCCAGTCTTAAAATGATAACATTACTTTTGGGATTGCAGATTTTTTTTTCCAGAAGTCTGTCTCGAGACAAATGTAAATGTCTATTTTGAAGTTCACGAGGCAGCTTCTCTAACCCAGCGGGTCACTCTGTCCATGTGACCTCCTGTACTCACTCAGTGCGTTTACATGATGGTATAATTCTAATCTTGCTTTAGTCGGACTATGCTATCTTTTGGGGGATCTGCTGCTATCCCAATATACATGGCAGTGAGTCATTTGAATCATTGGCCTTTGAAAGCATGTCATGTCCGCTACGATAGGTGGCGCTGTTTTCATTACAACTCGTGGTGATACAGCCATTTCCGCTTGACCTCTTCACCACTACCAACAACAACCAACAACAACAACAACAACATTTCGAGAAAGATGGCGAACAGAGAGCAAGGAGAAGCTACATCCCTCTACTAACGAAACACTGGAAAACACATTTTCAAATGTTTGATTTTGTTTTGCTGTTATAAATCTTTTTTTTAACTTGGTCTGAGGAAATATTCAAATTGTTCTTGCATGATGTTAATAGTGACAACTTATCGTCTCTTTCGACTTCCGGGTCACGACATGGGAGGGAGGGAGGAGGGCGGCGGGATCTCAAGCATGCGCAAAGACGCAAAGTCCAGTTCCTAATCCAATTCACCGTCACATGCCGCGATAGTCGAATTATCAACCGGATCGGATCGAGTTATCCAGGGGTGTTCATCGGATCGTAGTCGGACCGCACATTGTCGAACAAAGGTGTTTACATGAAACGGATCATTCGATTTCAGTCCGACTCAGCCAGTTATTCGAATGCATGTAAACACGGTCACTCTTCCAGAGTGTTGGTCTCGGCGCAGTTACAGCGACTTACCAGCGTCATGACCCCCATGCGCTCCATGTCGCGGGCCGGGCTTCGGGGATCAAGTTTGGGGGTGGAGTGTCCGCTGGGCGGCGAGGACGAGGCCAAAGAGGACGCGGTGGCCGAGGCGGTGATGGAGGCTCCGTGGTGGTGCATTCGGGCCAGGTTGAGGCCCTCCAGGCTGACGCTGGCCACCCGGTTCTCGATCTCCTCCTCCCGCAGCTCCGTCGACTCCTTCTCCTCCTGGATCAGCCTTGGGAGAGACGGAGGGAGGACCCCAGGGGAGGAGTCAGCAGGAAGGAGGCGTCTTCAAGTCACATGGTCACTAACCCTCGATGGCATCCTGTTGCCCTAGGCAACGCACTACCTTTTTGGACCTTACACGGCCCCTTTCATTTATTTTCCATTTAAAACAATGTACAGTATATAATGTCACCAGCTATGTCCGTGTCCAATCAAATGAGGGATGGTCACTTCATTTCTTTGTTTGATATGTTCTAATTGTCATTGTTTGGATTGTCATTGTTCACACACACACACACACACATTTTATGATTGATATTGTATCAAGGGGCCCCAAGCTGCTGGGATGAAATATTTGTTACCACCCAAAATAAAAAGTCATGCTATAGAGCACAGGTATCAAACACAAGGCCCCCGGGCCGCATTGCTTTACGTGGCCCCTGGCGGTTTTAAAGACACAAGATCACCTTTTCTTTAAGAAATTGAAGAAAAATATCCCGTGCTTTTATTTTGAAGGTTTCAAATTAAATGGATGTATGTCGTATTATTAGAGACATTTCCTTATGTACAATATTTCTTCACTCAAATAAACAATAATCATATGCAAAGAGAGTTATTTAACAATATATTCGAGGAGTTTATAAAGTGTTTCCGGCCCTTTAAGAGGGCAGCCATGATGCTGATTTGGCCCACGGTGAACATGAGTTTGACCCCCCTGCTATAGGGGGTTTTCCAATAAAGAGCTAATCCACAGCGACCTATCAGTGATCACTTCCATCTTGACTGAAAGTTGTGGACTCTTTATATCAGCATTAAGTCTCATCTATGGAGGTGGATTTCAGGAGATGTGTCTCATAAATCCCATTAAATACCGACAGTATGTGGCAAACGGATTAAAGGCCAAAGTGAGAAGATCATAAATTGTGCCCATACTCCGGGGGTTTAACTTTGTAATTAGCCGAGAGCTCGACTCTTTGTGATCTCTATCCGCCGCTTTTAATGAACTCTTCCTGAAAGAGATGCGACACTGTCTATTGACAGGGATGTCATTTAGAAAAAGACCAAAAGCCACATTACGATCTCTTGAAACTAAGAACTAAGTGGAGCTGCGTTCGGGGTTATGGATACTTATCAGCACAAGGTAATTACAGCATTAACAAGCAGGAGGCGGATCACATTTCCTGCAACATTTAGTGCAGACGAGGAAAGCGTTCGGCTCCCAGACGGGAAGAGCCACCTGAAGACGTGAAGGAAGAACAACGGAGACGGCAGGCTGAGCCCGGCAGATTACCGCGTGACATTTCAGTCAGACGTCGCGTATCCAGCCGCATCGTAGGATGTTTAGAGGGTATTATGAGTGTCTTGAACATTCTGGTAAAAAAGGGGCGGAGGAGGTTTGGTTTGAAAAGCTTCTCTGGGATCCGTTTTCTGCTTCTTACCGAGAGGAATACAAACTCTACTCAGTGTAAATGTAACACTGGGTAGAATTTACCTTAAAAAGTCACATTTTGGGTACATTCCTAAAAAATTATGGAGGATTATCCGTTGTAAAGGAGGCAGGATATCGCCCCTGAATAAGAAAAGTTTAAAGTAACACTGCAAAACGGAATAAAAAAGCAAAAGCATCTTAACCCTCCTGTTACCTTAGGGTCAATTTGACCCCATTCAATGTTTAACCCTCCTGTTACCTTTATATTTACTGACATATTTTACCCTCTGGGTAAATTTGACCCCAGCAATTAAAACCTCCAGAAAATTATTAGAATTAATATTGTTTTCCAAGTTTAAGTGTGAGGTACTTTATGTTTGTGTAACACCCGGTTCTGTTTCTCCTGTGTTCCGTGTCTCCCATGTCTCCTCTGTGTCTTCTCTGTCTTAATTGTTGAATTCCCTGCACCTGCCCTCAGCCACTCTTGTCTCGTTACTGTCTGATGTCGTACACCTGTGTTTCCCCCCTATATATTGTTCAGTCTTTCCCTTGTCTGCTGTCGGGTTGTCGTCTCTAGTTCCATGTCTTTTTCCTTTTTTTTTGTTATTTATATTGCGTCCAGCCTGTCTCTCTGCGCCTGAGCCTCACCCCGTCACAAAGACCTGACAGTTTGTTTGTTGACTACCTAAATAGCCCTTTAAATATATAAAAAAGTTGATATTTCTTATATGTTTGACACGTGAAAAACAGCATGGGGTCAAATTGACCCGAAAGAACACAGACATTAAACATTGACCCGAAGGTAACAGGAGGGTTAAAACACATGTCCCTTTTTACACGTGATGAAGACTGCGTGTCGGGTACCGGATCTCCTTGTTGATGGCGTCCAGCTGCTCCTGCAGCATCATGGCCAGAGTCTGAGCGTCCGAGTGGCCGCCGGGCGACAGCATGTCCATGGAGCTGAACATCGTCTCCCGGTCGTCGTCGTCGATGTCGGACATCTCCGTGTCGCTCTCGAAGTGGTGGCCTCCCAGCACCCCGAGTTGCTGCGAGCGCCATTCGTGCTCCCCCAGCGACTTGGCCTGGGGACGGAACATGAGGAGCAGATTATGTCGATTCATATTCAATACATTAAAAAAATATTTCGGGTGAAAATGAGGCATTTTTTATTTTATTTTCACAGATTATCTTAACATTTTGATCTCATGTAATTTATCATTTTCACGAGGAGGTGATGGAGTCCCGAAGTACCTAATTACTTTTCTCAAAATATTTGGAGGTGACGACATGTAAATACACGCAAAATTTACTAACTAAATGCCTTTTTAATCTTTAATGCCTTCTTAGTTGTAGAGAGCGCACATCATCGTCCTCTAAAATAATTTATATTAGCTTATTACGTCTGGCCGTAACAAAGCATGGGGAGTTTATTGTCTCCGTGAAACCTTTAATTCAATTTAGAAAGGGAAGCATGTCGTTGTTGTACAGTGATATTAATGTAATCCTGGTAGAGGTTAATCTAGACTCTGAGACGGGCTGATACGATTATTAAATTATTAAAACCAATATTTACTCTCCTGGTGGTAAGTTTCTCCTACTCACAACATAAGTAAAGCTTCACCAGCCCTGATGCTCTCATTGCCCAAACGAGATGATCACACCCCCACGAGTCTTAACTTGCCTTTATCTCTCCCTGTTTGCTCTTAAGTCTTAATACAATGTTTTAGTTTAAAGTGCTTTAATAGATATTGATCATAATGCAGGATTTAGGATTCTCGGGGCAATAAAACCACGAGATGTTAGTGTGATTGTATCCTCCTCCCCAAAGGTTCATTATATTGGCGTATTGGATACTTCCAGCGTTCTACACTACATTACAGCCTCGGGGAGAGTGCCAATTTCTAACTGGCCGTTTAGAAATAGCCGTGTTAAAAGTAGAAACAGCATTTTATTATTAAGACAGACGGGTCTTTTACTTTTCTTTAGTTATTTCATTTTGTATTTAATGCTTGTCATTTGGTTGTATTTAATTTGATTGTTTGGTCCTTCCCTCCCTCCTCATTGGGTCCATCTCTTGGAGGGTAGATGAGTACAAACATGTGGGAGGGGATGGGTGGGAATGTTGGGCGGGTGTGTATGTGGATATGGATGGATTTGGATGTGTGCTGATTTTATTTTGTTGTATATACACTACCGTTCAAAAGTTTGGGGTCATCCAGACAATTTTGTGTCTTCCATGAAAACTCACTTTTATTTATCAAATGAATTGAAAATTGAATAGAAAATATAGTCAAGACATTGACAAGGTTAGAAATAATGATTAATATTTGAAGTATTAATTTTGTTCTTCAAACTTCAAGCTCAAAGGAAGGCCAGTTGTATAGCTTATATCACCAGCATAACTGTTTTCAGCTGTGCTAACATAATTGCACGGGTTTTCTAATCAGACATTAGTCTTCTAAGGCGATTATCAAACACAATGTACCATTAGAACACTGGAGTGATCGTTGATGGAAATGGTCCTCTATACACCTATGGAGATATTTCATTAGAAACCAGACGTTTCCACCTAAAATAGTCATTTACCACATTAACAATGTATAGAGGGTATTTCTGATTAATGTTATCTTTATTGAAAAAACAGTGCTTTTCTTTGAAAAATAAAGACATTTCTAAGTGACCCCAAACTTTTGAACGGTAGTGTATATATATATATATATATATTTAAAAAAATTAGGCAGATGTTTAAACACTGAGGCTCACCTTGCTTTCACGCAGACCCATTCGACCTCTCCTTGTTCTCCGGATGACCTTGGCTGAGCGGTAGTGGTCCGACTGGGTTTCAGCCAGCGATCCCAAGGAGAATCGTAGCTCAGTGGACGAGTCCAGATGAGACCTGAGGAACAACGTGGAAGGAGTAATGTTACACCTCAAGTTACCTCGAGGGGGGCCGCCACTAAAATATCTTCCGGGTCACTTTTATTGTAGATGAAGAGCGTCTCCTTCACGACTTCGCCTGAGCTTACAAACATGGAGTTTCATCAATGTCTTCATAAAAACATTTGAGTTTATTCTTGTCAGTAGATTTTTAAAAACAATCCCTATAATTTCCTGTTCAAGAGTGTTTATATGAATATATCAACATCCAAAATGTTTTTCAGGGAAATTGCAAAGACTTTAAAAAAAGAAAAATGTATGTATTATAAGAAGAAGTTTGTGTTTGCATAAGCAATACATTTGAGAACCTTATTTTTATACGTGGATTTGTTTTGCATTGTCTACTTTGTGTGTGCATTGAACATATTCATTTGGACAAGTACATAAATAATACCTTTATGAATCCTTCTGTGTGCATTCATTATTGACTCCTTATTCAAAATATGAGCCACAACAATAATAACACGGTAATGTGGACAGTTATGCAGAAAGTGAACCAATCAAATCTTGTGTTTGGGTACCTGAAGCGTACCTAATGGTCACAATGATGTGGTGTTAAGTGTACTTCTTGAAGGACCAGCGTTCATTGTGCATGCCTCTATGGCTGCACATTGTTTGTCTATGGAGGAGATTAAGGCTGCTACAGTCAACACATCAGAACTGTTGGATTAGAACTTCATGCAGCATAAAAAGGAAGCCAGAAAACATCCAAGAATAGATATGGAGAGTCCAGTGATACTAGTTTATCCGACAATAGTGCGGGGCAAATTGTTTCATCGTTGAAGGTAAAAATACCAGGACTGCTCCTGGAGAGAGTTTATCTGCTTTCCAGCATTTTATGTGCATCCTGTTACATACACACACTAAGGTTATGGGTTATACTCGTATCAAATGTCTTCTGGATCTTATCCAATCGATGTCATCCAATAACAGAGTAATGGAGACGCTTCCTTGACTGTCGTTATGTAAAGAGTGTATAAAACGTAAAGCATCCATGTCTTTTTTTTTAATAGAGTCTAGTGCTCGACTGGGATAATTTGAGTCCGAGTCCAAATACGGACGTCTGTTCGGTTTCGTGCAGTTACTGAATGTCTGTGTGCTCCCGGACTCCAGAGAATTTAAATCCAATTTAGTCTGAGAAACCTCAGACTGGTTAAAACCTTCTTTGTACACATTGGTTGTCAATGTACCAGCTGAATCATGCATAATGTGTTACAGATTGTCCCGTGGCAGTAAATATGTGCAGCGGATGCTAATCCACCTAAACCTATTGGCACTTCACTAAACTCCTCCCCTTAAAGCCACTGACCAAACACCCCAGTCACAACATTTCTGTTGTAAAATACATCAAATTGAGGCTGTGTTTTCAACTAACTCCTAGATTATATATGTATCCTGTTTTTTGTAAATGTGTAAATTCCATGTATGAACAACGAGAGTGGAAGTGAAACCGGAGTGATGTGCACACACTCATGGCCAATGAAGCGGATTCTGAGGTAATGATAGATTAACTAATTAGCTACATTTCAGCTGTAAAAATCAGGAAATTAGGAGACATTAAAAAAAAGTAGAATAATACTACAAGAAAGTGTATAGAGTTATACATGAGAGTATATTGAGTATATATGACCCCGTTATCATTGTAAACTGCATACGCGCCATGCAATAACATTTGGTGGTGGCCTGGCAATTTGATAATTAAAAGTTCAGTGGAGAGATTCAGAGTCCGGTGGTCTAAAGTCATATATGGCTTTAGTGTTCAAATATTACATGCCAGCTAAAAACTTGTATTAGTCAAAACCTTAAAACACACACCCCACAAGAACACCCCCAAACACACACACACACACACACACACAGCCATCGTACCGTGACAAGGTGGGATCTGTGAGGGAGCCGGCCCTCAATCTGAATTGGTCCAGCTCTGATCTCAGTTTGTCGATCTCCTCTGCCAGATGAGTCTGGAAGAAACAATTTGACACAATGTCATTACAGGACCGCGAGTCACAGCGTGCACTTTAATCTTATGATTATTCAACTGCAAATATTGCCCCAAACTAACCTCATTATTCCTCTATTTAAATGTAAAAATGTAGGAGATTAAAGAAACAGACGTGGTCATCATACCTTTTCATGGATTGAATCTTCGTACTGTTTCCTGTAACCTTCAGAGTCTTGGATTAACACATTCTGCAAAGAGAAGGGGGAAAAAAGGTCAGAAGATCCGCCTCCTCTTGACATTCATTGGACAGAACTGATATCGAAAGCCGGCTCCGACCTTCTCCTCCAGAGCCGCCATCCTCTCCTTCAGGTGGAGCTGGAGGCGCTCGTTGGACTCGGTGAGGAGTCGGTCCACCGTGTCCGAGAGTCGCTTGTTGTGCTCCTCGTTCATCTTTTCTCTCTGTCGGGCCTGGAGGGATTAAAGGACACAGTAGACGAGTTCAAATTCAAAGTTATTTCTCCAAACTTCATAAAATGTGGCCATAAATAACCCTTTTGACCCCTGTGAGCCGAGCGATGTTTACAGGTGACCCCTTTTAAATAACAACTTGTACACTACCGTTCAAAAGTTTGGGGTCATCCGGACAATTTCGTGTCTTCCATGAAAACTCACTTTTATTTATCAAATGAATTGAAAATTGAATAGAAAATATAGTCAAGACATTGACAAGGTTAGAAATAATGATTAATATTTGAAGTATTAATTTTGTTCTTCAAACTTCAAGCTCAAAGGAAGGCCAGTTGTATCGCTTATATCACCAGCATAACTGTTTAATCAGATATTAGTCTATTAGCAAACACAATGTACCATTAGAACACTGGAGTGATAGTTGATGGAAATGGGCCTCTATACACCTCTGGAGATATTTCATTAGAAACCAGACGTTTCCACCTAGAATAGTCATTTACCACATTAACAATGTATAGTGTGTATTTTTGATTAATGTTATCTTTATTGAAAAAACAGTGCTTTTCTTTGAAAAATAAAGACATTTCTAAGTGACCCCAAACTTTTGAACGGTAAGTGTATATTCGTCTACTAGTCTTGGCAATTACAAGATATATGATTATTATTTTTTTGACTGAATATTCTTTTTAAAGGCCAGATGTACCCAAGAAATAAACAAAAAAACAAAAAAGAGAAGAATTAACATAATTCTGCCCAATAAAATGTGATATTTTGGCTCTTACATTCAGTTAAGAATCGTGTGATCCTAGCTTGCTGCTTTAAAGTGATGATACAAAGGAAGTAAGGAATGCCTGGTGGGGTGGATTTTGCAAATATGTGTGCTGTTTAAGCACTGTTGAAGCATAACGTTTATATCTTCTGTTGTTTTAGGACATTTCGTACGTAATGAAATCCCTCAATTCAGCTGCATCTCGGCGTGAACAACAATAAATAATGACATCGACATTTTTTCCAAATCAAGGTTCAAATCCGGTTCGAATCCTGCTAGATGTGCATATCTAGCAGGAAAAACCCACTTCCTGTTGTTTCACTCATACATCGTCCACTTGAAGATGCTTATGCGACCTCTCCTAAGTTGTCCATCGTTGCATCATTCGTGAGCATTCTACAACCGTAGTCCGTAAGCATTGATTCGGTCCGGTGACGATGCGTCATCGGTCGCCGCTCGCCGTCACGCTCATGCAGGAGGAGTGGCCTGGCACGACGCCTCCGCGGTGACTCACCCGGAGCAGCTCCTGGTTCTTCTCCTCCAGCTGGCATTCCAAGTGCCTCATTCGCTCCTCGATGCTCCCGTGACGCTCCTCCGCCTACGCACGGATCACAGCACAGACGGGGGAGAAAAGAGAGGCGTTTTTGATGAGAATTGTTATTATTTAGATTTAATGTGGTCCTGTCTTCCATGGACAATGGTTTTATTTTGCTGAGGGAAGTGGAAGTGCAGAGACAGATCAGAAGGCAAATGTGTGTGTTCTGTTGTCTTCTGCAGAATAAATAAGTGCTGGGAAAATCCACCATCTGAGCCGACTTCTTCCATGCCCGTTCCACATCTGTTACATCTGCTCTGAACCTCTTTCATGTGAGGGTGAAACTCTTTTATTTTTGCAAACCTCTGAAACCCAACCCAATGTTTCTTAAAGCTGCTCTGAACCTCTCATGCCCAAAGTTACAGTGTGTTGATAGTTGTTATTGGACAGTGTTGAGCACGCTGTGTTCTTGAAATAAAGCTTTGTTTTTGACAATATTCTACTCAAAACCTCTTTTCTTCTCATTGTTGAGTGATATTTAAACCGCGTCGCCCAACTGCGCCCCCCCCCAAAAAAAATTCACCAGCCGCCACTGGTCGGAATGTGTGTGTGTGTGTGTGTGTGTGTGTGTGTTCCTACCTTGGTGAGGGCTGCTATCCTCTGTGCCAGCTCGGCCTCGACCTCGGGCAGCGTCTCCGCTTTCCTCATGGTCTGCTGGAGCTTCTGCTCGGCGAGCTCCAGCCTCTCCAGGAGCTGCCGGTTCTTCTCCTCCATCTGTGCATCATTCAGAAGAGGCACTTTTCAACTCTGTTCTGAAACAGGCGCCAATTTAATAAGGGATAAAAGGGACAGAACCGGGCCTGAGCGGGGGGCAGTCCGTCAGACCCCGGTGCTGGGAAACATTACGGCTGGTGTGCACGTCAAAAAAAACGGAGAGGCCTCCGTCTAAAATGTGATATATATCGAGAAGAAAAAAATCAGGTGAAGGAAGTGAATACATGGCGCGCATTGAGGACGGTTCTGGTTTTTTTCTTCCCTCTGGCGTATATAATAATAATATCTAAAAGACCGTGAATGTGACTCATGTTGATGTCGACGGAGCGTCATCACCTGGTGGAAAATAGAATGACGGATATCTTGAGGAGGGAGTCTGGCTCACTGGGGGCTCTGGCAGCGCGCCTCAACCCTTCTTCAAAAATAGCAGCACAACAGAGTCGGAATAGCGACTCTGCACTCGCCGACAGTGACGGTGGCAACTTTCACACGGCAGCCAGCGGTAATTGCCCTGATTAGGCATTCGGATACATTCTAAATATGGAAATCAAATGCAGCGTTCAGAGACACCAAGTGACTTGTATCGCCCCGTTGCCTGTCAAGACTTCTGTCCCTGCCTTCCTCGCGGGGGTCTGATCCTTTTGTGTGTGTGTGTGTGTGGGCGGGAGGGGGGGGTCTTGGCAGCCGTTGCCATCAGTGACAGATGCTCTCCTCCCCAAAGCATCGGGCCCGGCAGCTCAATAAGCAAGAATTAGACTGTAGAGGACCAGGGCTGCGTTGCGTCGTGTGTGTCAGTGATATTTTTTCCCCGTCTTTACTCGTGTCACCCGACACACCCACTGGATTCCGAGATGGAGCCGGGGAAGCGTGACAGCGTGTTTTTTGTTTTGCGCAACACCCTCCCGTCGGTCCACTTCCCTCCAATCCACTCATCGTTATATTTCTTCTGCCTTTTTTTTTTTTGTTGCTCGCAATTTTTCTTCCTCGTTCCTTCGACAGCCACGGCCGGATCGCGGGGCTTCAAGCTTCTGGCTCGACAACAAAGTAAACTTCATCGCACTGCCGGAGAGGAAAAGTGGGTTTTCGTGTGTGCTCGTGGGCACTTAAACCCAAAGGCTCTCCGGGGTCTTTCTGTACGTTCAGAGTGGTCTCTTAGTCCACTTGGTGCTGTGTGTGTGTGTGTGTGCAAGACTTCTGTGTGTGTGTGTGTGTGTGTGTGTGTGTGTGTGCAAGGCTTCTGTGTGTGTGTGTGTTGGGGTGTCTTTTTATCCTCATAACTTCATGTTCATTTAGTTAATGTGTGTATTTTTACTTTATATTTGATCGAACATGATATAATGATGTAACATACACTTTTAACTTAAACACACATCACTTGAAACACACACCTAAACACTTTAACATTATTTGTTGTCCGAGCACTTTATCTTTATCTTTATCTTATCTTATACTTAAGTTCACTGTTGCTGTCGCGTTGATTGTTGTTTGTCATGTCTAAATGTTGCACCTTCCGCCAAAAAAAAATCCTCGTTTGTGTAAACATTCCTGGCAATAAAACTGTTTCTGATTTATTCTGATTTCTGATTTATCTGAGGGAGCATTGATTAAGTTATTGATAATGTATTCTCGGAGGGAATTTGTTTTTACGCTTCTTTTCCCAGGGCTCGTACGGTCATGGAAAACCTGGAAAGTCATGGAATTAAAAAAGTGGTTATTTCCAGGCCTGGAGAAATCCATGAAATAAATTAAACCCCAAAATGTTTTGAAAAGTTATGGAAATCTGATTTAGTCATGTGTTAATTTACACAGTTTGATTAAAAGAATAAACACATATAGAAATATTTAGAGAGTGAGGGAGAACGGACTTTAAATAAGATCAACTAAAACCGAGAACAAGTTTGGGGTCACTTAGACATGTCCTAACCTGGTTGGTTGTGTACAAGCAGAAAGAGGGAAAAGCCGTCCCTTCATTTGGAAGGAAGACGCTTTGTATTTTTTATTTCGATGTGCCGATTTGGATTGGATTCAATCTATTGTCATTGCACAGAGTACAGGTACACATGCAACGAAATGTGTTCTCTGCATTTAACCCATCCTTAGTTATTAAGGAGCAGTGGGCTGCAGCGATGCAACTGGGGGTTCAGTGCCTTGCTCGAGGACACTTCAACTTGCAACTAATGGGGAGAGCGGGGATCGAACCGACGACCTTGGGGTTGCAGGACGACCCCCTGACCCCACTGAGCTACAGTGCTGCAGAAGAATCAACAAAATTGAGAATATATTTGTATCATTGCTTTGTCGCAGAGTTACATAAGTTATGGAGATGACTTTCAGCCGTGTGCTTGAAGTGAACATTTAAGTTAAACCATCACAATCCCTTCCCCGGTGGTAATTTCCTCCGACCTTATTTGACACGATGTCAAGAGGTTTTCTCATAGCCGAACCTCGGCGGCTCATCTCTGAGGGCTTTATTATCCGACGGGAAGCGTCTATCTAACCAGCTGCACATGCACAATCAATTATTTTCAGAATCCCAAAAATGCCGGGCATCTTTCAGCTCTGAGCAGCCACCTGGACCCTCAGTGTGACACACAGATGATCCGTTTTGAAGCTAAAACAACGTTATCTTGATAGTCTCTCACACAAACAGTGGCTGCGTTGCACAGACCTGTCTGAGGAACGCCTCCTTGTTGGCCAACTCGTTCTCCAGTTTGTCGTTGATGTCGTGCACCGAGGTGGACTCTCGCTGGGCGCTCAGGTAGCGTTTCTCCAAAGTCACGATGCGCTCCTCCATGTCCTCTTTCTGACACATGGCCTGCAAGCAGACCCACATAGTCAGAGCAATCGGGGCATCCCGGACAATAAATACGCTCTTTGGGCACTCTACTTTTTTTGAAGAGTGGGCAAACCGTTTTAATTGCAGCTTTTTTTCAGTCACCTGCAGCTCAAACTCACAGGAGGATTAATGAATAACATGCGCCCATAATTTCATCACAGCGTGTGATTATTACACATAAAAGCATCACGTGGCCAGAAGCCCTCACAAGTTTACAATAAAGCTTGTGTTATAAGATGAACTCCATTCAGGGTATCATCACAAGCCAAATACTAAATAAGACAAAAGCTTCATGAAGTACAATCACGCAGCTGTGATCTTCTGTCTCACTGCCGTGAAACCAGGTTCACGGATGCGTTATCTATCTATCTCTAAGAGCTCGTTTCCTTTTTTGCTGCGGATACAAACCCGTGGAAGCACATGTGGTTTCAAAATAAAAAATAATAATAATCTGCTGCTCACCAAGGAGGCAGGTCAGGGTCATAACGCCGGGTCGGTGCAGTAAATCCATGTTTGCCATAGAGGCCATAATCACTGCCTCTGCCTGCATCGTTAGCAATCAATAGGAATATCAGCCCAGGGCTGTATGGGGGTGAGGGGGGGTCATCTTATATTCATATCCAGTCCACTTCACCGGCATCCACCTCAACAGACGTGTACTGAATTGGCTTATGATTGGGCTCCTTGATTGCCAGAGTATGACAACAAACAGCCTCATTTCTCCAGGAAAGTGGTATTTAAGTGGCTGGTCTGAAGCTTTGCACATCCGCACTTTAGCTTGAAATGGTGTTTAAGAACCAGAACGGAGGCAGAGGCAGAAGCAGCTACTTGTTTTTCTTGGATTTAAAAAAAAAAATCTCCAGTGTTAGTGTGTGTCCTTGAGAAGTGGGGTCTGTTGATTTTTCTGTTATGTCTGTAGGATCTGCTTGCATTTGATTTTTTAAAGACGGCCAAAAGCACCACAAAATAAATTGCAGAACAATTTCTACGATGCCAATATCTATTATGCATACTAACTTATATTCTGCTCATATCACTGTTTAATTATAGTTATAAGCACACATGCATGTTCAGAAACTAAACAATGACCACTTGGAGTAACTTCTAATGCATTATAACAGTGACTATAATGCATTTATTAACTACAGGAATTATGGTACATAATGATCAAAACAAAAGTTAGTGAGTGAGCACCACTTATACATTAATATGATATTTGACCCCATAATTATAAATTGCGTTATAATGTGTTTTGATTATTATCATAAAGCGATATTAATATGTATGAGTGTTATATAAGTATGTTTATAATGCCTTATAGACATGGGCATAATAGGTAGAGCTGCCAGAAATATGTGTTTTAAAGATGCAGTGTGCCTTTTATTGTGCTTGCATGTGTTTATGAGAAATGCATAGTCATAAAGAGGGAGTGTGAGAGTTTATGCTAAAACAAGCTTTTTTAAAACCACTGCTAGCTCTCTTTGATGTCTCTCTTCCAACTCTATCCCCTATCCCCAGTGTGTGTGTGTGTGTGTGTGTGTGTGTGTTTTCTGTAACCTCTTTGATGTCCCTCTGGTACTTGATGTTCATCTCCTCCGACTTGATGAGGTCTTTCCGGGCCGTCTCCAGCTCCATCTCCACCTCGGAGACCCGGGAGGAGAGGGAGTTCATGCGCTCCTTCATCTGGGCCAGCTCGTAGTTCTGCTTCTCCAGCAGCTCCTGCAGCTCCACCACCTGGCTCTCCTCGTGGGTCGACTCCAGAGAGCCGTTGGACAGTCGCTGGAGGAGATGGAAAAACACGGGGACAGCAACTTCAGTCTCAGTTTGAGAGCGTAAAGATTCCCTCGTCACTCGGGGAGGCGTGGATTTAAAGCGCCACAGTCCTGGACTCGGCCTTTATTGTTTTGTGTGTCGAAGGCGCCGTTTGGTTGAGGACAGCGCATGAATAAATAAAATCAGCCATCCAGCAACTTTAAACACACATTACTTTGTACAGATTTCTCTTTTAGAAGATGTGTTTTAACCACACGGGGAGCGAGAAAAAAAGTACTTGCAAACAGCAAAAAAGTTTTTTGCAATCGCAAGACTTTAAAAGAGCTTTGATCTTTTATTTAAAGCACCCGGAAAGAGCAGGCAGAGTGAAGGTCACACAGAAGGCGATAGGTTCACCGGGAGTCGGGCTAGCGGGTTAAAAGAACGAAAAACTGAAGAGAACAACCTTGCAAGTTGTGTCTGAGACCCCGTTTACACGATGGGAAAACGCATATATTTTCATGCGTTTTGGCCTTTCATTTCCACAAAAACGGAGGTTTTATCACGGAAAACGATCATTTCTAAAAACTCCGGCCAAAGTGGAGATTTCTGAAAACTCAGTTTTTGTGTTTGCGTGTGAACTAAGTCAAACGGAGTTTTAGGTTGTCAAACGTCACAGTATGCGACTAAAAATGCTTCACGTCATGTGAGCGTCCTATGTTTACAGTTAGTTTGCTTAGGTGCGCCCGAGTTATTTCCTCCTTGACATGAGGATACTCCTCGGAGGTCTCGGACGGGTACTGTTCTAAGAACAATGCCAACATATCCCTATATTTAGTTTGGCATGATTCCCAATCCACATGATCGAGTGCTTTATTTGCCTTATAATCTAAGGCGACTCGAAGCAGCAGCTCCACTTCGCTGTCTGTCCATACAAATGAACCTCGCGCCATATTTACTCTCTAAAGGAAAAGGAAGTTGATCGTGTTTTTCGTAGTTGTTGTTGGTTTTGAGAATTCTTATTGGTGTGCATGTCTTTATCCTTCTCGTTACACTGCCGACTACAGGTTTGGCATAGTGATGATGGCGCCCGGGGGCGTATTTATGCGGGTTCATATAAACAGAAACTTTTTTGAAAACGACCTTGTGTGTACGACGTTATTTTTGAAAACGGAGGGGCAGAAATATTCGTTTCTGTAAATACCCAGCTTTGTGAAAATGTGGCCTGAGAGAGAGGAGCCTAATTAGGGACTTGATTAGTGATCAGAGGCAGCTGAGTGAACAGGTGACGTGAGTTAGCCTGACGAGGTGGGCGTGGCTACAAAAATAGAGTGAGCAGAGGGTGTGGAGCTGAACTGTGACAGCCAATGCCAGAAAGAGAAAGTTGACGGCAGGTGAAAGAGAACTCATTTCTGATGTGCCCCCGGCTTCCTGTGGCGCGTTGAAGAGGGTCTGGAGAAATCAGTGTCTCTTCCACTTCAGATACCATTTCTTCTTCGGAGAGTTACGCACATTAGCACTCTAATAAATTCAGGTTCGGGAGCTCGAGGCTTCGGCTCGTGCCACCCGCTTTGATTTCGGATGGCGACAAAGGATGACTGAGAAGCACTCCCTGAAATTGCTTTGACACTTGCATCAGTAATATGATTCGGTTTCGCTGAGTTCTCGCCGCGGCTCTCTGCGTGAGGTAGATTAATGAGGGGGATGGAGCCAAAGATAACGCATCAGAAAACAGTTTATTATCATCGCCGCTAAAGAGCACGTGTCCTCCGAATGACGCTTTTAACACAACATAGTTTCCTCTTCTATTCCAATGTAATTATTGCAAATAGTCGCGAGGTGTGAGGAAAGGCGGTCTCTTATTATTCTCCGTGGTGCCAAGCTGCCCGTCCTCGGCCATCCATCTGCGAGGACCAACCTAATGAGGCCCCTCTGCCTGCTGCCTGTGATCAATGATTCACCCGGGCAGCGACCAAGACGCCCTAAATCACACCACTGGTGTTAATAAAAGGACTTTAAGGATTTAGCTCTACCTCATTGTTGCTCAGCACACCTGTTTTATAACTTGATTTACTAGTTATCGCAGTATTTTTTTAATCCACATAAAGGATATCACTACTTCCTTTTCTTGATGTTATTTTGTGTTCCCAACCATTTACATGGACTTTTATGAGAATGTAATGCCTTGTACATATATATATATATATATATTTGATAAACAAAACAAAAATTCACCCCAATATAGCAAAATTAACATGTGTGCGTTTTTTGCTGCTACGTTGCTTGCTTTCCCTCCTCAAATTAGTTTTATTATCCATCTTTCCATCTCCTGAAAGACTCGTTTTCATTTATTGTTTTGCAAAAGTAAAAGGTTACCCAGGAGCATATCAGTAAATCTGTTGTCGGGGGTTGATGGGTCAGTTTTGGATGTTTACTGGATGAAAAATAAAAATTGAAGAAGCAAAATCATCTTGTCAGCCTGCATTAGCCGGTTATCAGCCAGCTCCAGGTCTCCGCTCCAGGTTTGAGAGCTCGACGGGTCAATACATTCTTCAAGAGCTGCGCTTTCTTCCCTCCTTTCTCCCTCTGACTCCCCCCTCGCCCCCCCCCCTCGCTTGCCCCCCCCGCTGACCTCTCTCCACCTGTCACATTAATGACAACCAAAGGACACGTGAGAATCCACCGGAGAGGGCTGTGCTGCCAGGAAGAAGACGTGTGTTTTGTGGATCAGCGTTGTCACCCCCCCCCACACACACACACACAAACACACACACATACACACACACCACCATCATCTCCACCATCTCCCCTTGATGGCAGCCGCTGCCATGTCTGTCAATCCCAGTGACACTAAAGAGCCAGCGCTCAACACACACACACACAGACAGACTTTCTTTTGAAAACATACACACAAATTGAAGCACACACACACACACGCACACACGTTCATTTTCACTCGTTTTTTTTATCTCCCCGTAACAGAGCAGACGACAGCCGTCTTCCTCATTCGGCCCGTTCCTCCGCACAACACCGCCTTCCTCTTTTTACTCCCAGCCCTCGCCCCCACCTCCTCCCCCAGCCCCTCTTCCTCTGGCACGCCGGTGGAGGAATGGCGTCCCCATTGATCTGCCACCAGGTATCCTGGAAGATGCAGACGCCGCCGTCTGCACGCTAAAAGGATTTGGGAACGTCCGCTTTGGGATTTGGGGTCGATAGTTCAGCAGTGTCCGTTTTTGAAGATGCGGAGGCGTGCAGCTACACCTTTTAGTGTCTACATTAATAATCAAGAGGGAGATTTGCAGGTCCCGTGATGCAGGTCCCCGTGTGCTGCTGCATAATGGGAGAGGCGGAGGTTTGACTGCGGGTCACCTTCAGAACACCGATCTGAATGTATGAAACCGTAAAGACGTCATTAATAACGTTATACTGGCATTTAACAGAGCAGCAGGAACTCCACGTGAAGGAATTATTCGTGCACCAGCAGCAAACTGTGATTTTGATATTCTTCTTCTTTTCGTTTCACTGAAGCGTGATAGTTAGATGGCAGTTTCCCATTTCTTTACACAGTCCTTTGCGTTTTTGTTGAATACTGCAATATTTTATATTGAGGGCATTTGAAGATGTAAGATGGCAGCCTACAGATCTACGCCTAAAAGATGAGTCAATATACACTACCGTTCAAAAGTTTGGGGTCACTTAGAAATGTCTTTATTTTTCAAAGAAAAGCACTGTTTTTTCAATAAAGATAACATTAATCAAAAATACACACTATACACTGTTAATGTGGTAAATGACTATTCTAGGTGGAAACGTCTGGTTTCTAATGAAATATCTCCATAGGTGTATAGAGGCCCATTTCCATCAACGATCACTCCAGTGTTCTAATGGTACATTGTGTTTGCTAATCGCCTTAGAAGACTAATATCTGATTAGAAAACCCTTGTGCAATTATGTTAGCACAGCTGAAAACAGTTATGCTGGTGATATAAGCTATACAACTGGCCTTCCTTTGAGCTTGAAGTTTGTAGAACAAAATTAATACTTCAAATATTAATCATTATTTCTAACCTTGTCAATGTCTTGACTATATGTTCTATGAAATGTTCAATTCATTTGATAAATAAAAGTGAGTTTTCATGGAAGACACGAAATTGTCTGGGTGACCCCAAACTTTGGAACGGTAGTGTATGTGTAACATATGAAGCTTCGCTGCATCCTGGTCCAGAGCGACGATCGAGGATACAGAGAGTGTGTCCTCTTAATGTGAAAGATTACCCACATAGGTTATGTTGCTTATAAATGTTTTACTGTATTAATATATACTATCTCATTGCCAGACTTTGAGCAGATTCATTGTTTTCCCTTTTTTAAAGAAACACCAAGTCATTATTCTTGAGAGATGCATCATTTAGTTTCAAACATCTTTAACTTGACATTTGGACAATTCAATATGAAGCTGGAAACTAGTGGCAGATTTCACCTTTTTTCTTTTTTTCAGAGTGGTGATATTTTGTGTGGCATCATAGAAAACCAAATTATTTTAGATAATGGTGCAGATTCAGAAATAGTAGAACGTATGAGAATTATTGCATTTATTTAGTATGTTTTTTATTTATTTATTATTACATTAATAGAGGATTCATTTGATTCGTTTGCTCATATGATTATTGTTTGACCATATCCAGTGTTGACATATTTTAAATGCTTGTTAGCTAAACATGATATCCACTATTGCAGTGGTTCTCATCCTTTGTTCAGTGATGTATATTATTGTGTTGCAACAAAGATGTAACACACGGCACTGTGCCATCAGTGTCTGATAGTATATAGAATATATACAATTCAATTTATGAACTTAGACTTATATTTTATTGAATATTCAACGAAGAACTATTTTGAAAGAATATTTGAATGGATGTTCATTTTAAATATAAATGAAAAAAAATATTGCGTACCCCCTGGAGTGCCTATATACGTACACCCATTTGAGAACCACTGCACTATTGTATCCAGAAGTTCAAACAAAGAAACGGTGTGTCCATCCATGCGTTTAAAAAAAATAAAATTGTTCCCTTTAATGGTGCGAGTGGCTCACCTTGCCGTGGAGCATCTGTTGAGCTTCAGTGCCATCCAGGAGGTCCTCTCCTCCGTCCCCGCATGCCACTTTTCTCTGAATGTGAGCATTTTGTTCCCTTAAGGCCAAGATCTGCAGGGCGGCAACAAGCGCACAGATTATGTCAGAATGCCCGCGTGTACAGAGAGTTGATTTTGGAGGTAAAACATGTTTTTAATTGAATATTGCATTTCCTTCAAAGTGGCTTTGTGCACAAAAAGGACGTGTAGAAACCTCAATGTTTGAACGTGAAATCAGCATCAAGACATTTCCCTCTTATGCAACATGTGTACATTAGAGTGCGTCCCTCTCTGTAGGAGCTCATGGCTTCAACCAACATGGAGCAGGAATAAAATCACTATAATCATCGTGTTCGGACCTTAATCGACTGTCCTCAAGTCACCGTCCTGTCAGAGTCTTTTGTTCAGCTCTCAGGATAAAAATACACGATGATGTCACAGCTCCTATGCAGTATCGCCCTTTTTTAACCGTTCGGTTTTCATAAACATAATTTAGTGTATTATTCATCTGTGAAATGAGACAGCTTATGACCCGGCTGGTGCATTCTTCTTGTAGCAGGAATGTGGCTGCAGTCTTGATTCATATTTAATGACCGCTGCCGAGTTTAAAAAGTTGGATGGGTGTTTACCAGCAGTGATTGACGGCTGCATTTGAGACTCCTCGCCTCTGATTGGTTGTTTTTTCTCTTCAGGCTCAGTTGAATCTTGCAAAAGCCGACAGGAGCACTGAAAGGAGGCAGTGGAACCAGATTTCTCCTCGCTCATTATCTGTTGTATTTCCCGCTGTTTTTGCAGCTTTAAGTCATATTTAATTTCCTCATCTCGCGGGAAAACAGATTTACATGCACGATAAACGAAGAATACAGGGCCTACTTGAGTGCACTGCCGGTAAGTTTCCTCCGACAAAGCCTCTGGATCTTACCTCGACTCCACCGGTCCCAAGGCGGACCTCCTTTATGTCATCAGGCTATGTCTGTTATTGGGTCTGTAAAGTGTTGTTTTCCAAAAAGAAGGGGAAAAATGTATTGGATTTGTCTCGAGGGTCTTTCATGAATATTTCCAGCGACCAGTTTTTGTTTATTTCACGATTCAAGAAGGATTTCTGTTTGTTTGTTTGGTCTGTGCTCTTCTCACAAATTGACATAAAACCAATTTTATGACAGTTAACGTTATTTTTGCTCACGGCGAGAGGACACTGTCAATCAAACTGAGCATTTAAAGAGCTTTTTCTGCACTTTTAGTGAGATTTGTGCTTATTTCGTGATGCATATCTATGTTATAATTATAAATTCATATTAAATATAGGAAATCAAACAACAATAACTAAAAGTGACTTGATGACAAGACGTTTGTGTTTAAAAAAAGGTAAAGGCATGAGGAAGGGGAGTGACTCATTACTGATGCTTCATATATTATTATAAGATAATTACAGAATTAAAACTAGAATGGGCACTCGGTAGAGGGCATACCTTCGCATATCACAAGATTGGGCATTGAATTATGAACATGTTGGCATTAGTTGCATGCCAATTGGATAAAAATTGACCAGGCTATGGTAAAAAGAAGATGTTGACCTTTTCATGACCTTGACCTTTGACACGATCGATCCCTAAATCTATTCAAATGGTCCCCGGATAATAACCAATCATCCCACCAAATTTCATGCGATTCGGTTTAATACTTTTTGAGTTATGCGAGTAACACGCATACAAATAAATAAATAAATACACGGCGATCAAAACATAACCTTCCGCATTTTCAATGCGAAGGTAATAACATGTATACTTGTGATAAAAAAAGTTTCTTATTTTGATTTTAATTGAAAAAGGTAGGACCTTATATGTATTTACTTCTACATACTCCTTTCTCAAAATATATTTATTTAGTTCCTTGGAGTAGAATTTCCTACACATGTTCTCTATATTTTCTACTTTTTTTCCCCAGTGTTGATTAATGTCTATTGTCCACGATAAATATACATTAAAAGAAAAATGTATTCTCAGATAAATGCCGACCTAGTCGGTTCCATAATCATAATCACCAGCAGTAATCAGTGTGCGACCATTTGAACACCTGCAAGTGCACGAGGTCAAAGGCCGCTGATTTCATCTGGCGCCGGCACGAACCTACGGGGGGGAGACTAGACCTCCATTACCGCTTCCGCCGGCTGCCGGCCCCGCCCGCCCCCCCTGGAGCCCCCGTGAATATCCATGGACGTTTCTTTTCTGCAAAGCAGCTCTGGCCGCCGCCTCAAGGTCCAATCACTCATCTGTCGGCCGCGCTGATGAGTGCCGCGTCCACCGTTTACGAGGCAGATGTACCGCGCCCTCGGCTGTGCGACGTGGGAAAATTTGTCGAAGGGTCCGACGAAAGACTTTACACTTCTAAAAATGCAGACTTTATGACAAAATCTGTAAATATAATATGAGATTCCGACCGCTAGCAGATCGACCGTCTTTCCATCCAAACACACAGCTTATCAAAGTGCACTCTCATTCACACACACACACACACACACACACACCTGCCTCTGCATCCCACCTGCCATCTCGATCTTGCTCTTTTTGGGGGGATTTCCGCCTCTCGGAAGTCTGCCACCCTCTTCACACGCCTCCCAACCTTTCTCCCGTCTGCTCTTCACGCCCCTCTCTCCTCTCCCTTCATCTTCTCCTCTCCTCCGCGACTTTTATTCCAGGCCCGGGTGTCTGACGAGGCGCTGAAGTGCCGTCCTGAGGGTTTTTTACTCATCAGCCGACCTGAGCCAAAGAGGTTGAGGAAGGAGTCGGGCCACCATTTTGAAAGTGGCCACTCCTCATGCCTCAGCCACTCATGTGCACCGCATTATTCCGTGGTAGTTCCGTGCTACTCTGTGTTGTTTTGTGTTATTTTGTGTTGTTTTGTGTTATTCTGTTCCCTGTATCCATACATCCCGATTGAGGATACAACACAATACGAAGAAGACTCAAATATATTCCAACATTCATTATGTTTGACATAACAGCTGTGCCAGCTCTTACCTCCTGATTGGCTGCTGTTAGCTCCTCCTCCAAGACCGACACCCTCTCCAGTGACACACGTAGTCTCTCTCTTACCTGAGAAGAAAAGATAAAAATGCCTGTAAATCTCCTCTCTTGTTATCTCGCTCTGAGCTGGAATCAAGAGCTCGTTGCACTCCCTCTTTAAATTGTAGTTAACGACGGTCCACTTGTGCAGCGAAACAAGCGCTCCTCTTTTCCTCCGTCAGCCTCACAAAAACACTTGTGCTGTGGCTTCAACTCAGCAATATGAGGCTTTTATTGCTTTTAAAGCATCAGCTGCTGGGAGGAGGTCGAGGAGGGTTAAGGTGCGTTCGCACCAAAAGCAAAACTATTTTTCGCGTCGCCCAAAACTCGTGAGTTTACTCGCTCGACCGTTCGCCGTGTTCACGCCATGAGCGTCGAGATGCTCCGCGAGGGGCGGGGCTTATCTCCGTGTCTCGTCTCCGTAAAGACCGTTATCATTTCCTCCATCCACCATGAAGAACTAACCACTAGTTCTGCTTTATATTTGTCGTGGAAGTCCCACCCACTAACGCCCTCGTGTTTGGGTTCATGACATCACCCGTAGGATCACTCAGCTCGGTCATTTTCACCGATGAAGTTACTGTTACGCCTGAAAGACTTCCGCTTCCAGCGCGACGAGAGCGGAACTCGAGAGCCGATTGGCCCGAGTTGCGAGATGACCGCCTCAAAGTTGAAATATTTCAACTCGGGACGAAAATTGTGCCGCTGAAAACGCGCCGCTGTAAACGTGTCGCCCCAAACGCGCCGCCCGGGAAAATATTGCATCTATCGCAGCCACACGCGTCTGTACGTTGACTTTTCATGGGATTCGGTCGCGCGAAAAAATAGTTTTGCTTTTGGTGTGAACGCACCTTTAGAAGTTAGCCCGGGGTCCGATTTGGGATCCCCCCCGCACATTGCCTCAGGCTTTATAGGCTTTTTGAATGGCTTACAGGGGCGGGGGTGATATCACACACAGGGGTCAAAGGTCATACATGAGCAGGAGCAACGCTAGTTGGGACTAAAGCAAACAAACAAATCTTTCCAGGGAAAACACAGATGACAAAATATGTCACGTCTCAATGATTACACACGTACTTTGGAAATGATCACAAATATAACCTTTAATAAAAAGGTTGCCAATTCGGTCGGATGGGCAGCCTCATGAACGGGGATCTCATGAGTTGCTGGTCTACTTCTAAATTGACGTCTACTTCCATGGAAATCTGCTAACTGATTCAAATGTGAACACTCGATACTTAATTATAGTTTTTTTTACTACAAACATGAGCCGCCACGATACAGCTGCCACACGGACTCCTGACACTGGGATGACAGTGCCGCTCTCGTGGAGACTCACCTTCTCATCGAGAGCTTTATGGTGCTCGAACAAGGACTTGAGCGCTTTGAGGACCTCGACCTCACTGGACACTCCCGAAGGAGACTGAGCCTGCCGCTTGACCACCGTCATGCGGAGGGACCGCTCGTGTCTGGACACCAGGCACTCCAGATGCTCCAGCAGTAGCTGGGGAGACACACACGAGGTAGAAATCATCATCACCATCAAGGCTAGAGGTGGTTAAACGTGAACGAGTCCATATGAGAAAAGACCCGCAGCTTTTCGTTCCTCATCAGTTTATCGAAGCGTTTCCGCGAGCGCCGGGACAAACAAACATTGCGTCACTGTATCCTTCGTCACCTTAAAAGGGCAACTCTACAACGTAACGAGATCGGCATTTAAATAATCAAAAAGTAATCAGAGAAGTGGTTCTAGAAGTGGATTTTAAAATGTGTCACTGTAAACATATCCCATTAGAATGAATTGAATCGTAAAATTGATTTCCCATCATCCCCAAGCAACATCCATTTGAAATAGTAATTCACAGCCATATGTTGTATTTCAAAAGGTATTTTGCTGCTTATGTTCTGCTTAATTCTTCCAGCAGAGTCCAGGATGGATACATTATGCCAATCGGGGCTGCTTGGTCGGTCGTGTGTCAAGTCAACTGTCGGCAGACTTCACGACGACAGACAGTTTGAGTTGCAGAGGGCGGCCGACTGAGGAAATCTACACAGCAACAAGAACAACAAGAGGAGAAAACAACCAGGATGTGGACTGGGAGAGAGAGAGAGAGAGAGAGAGAACTCCAGTTCGGCTGCAGAGATAAAATCAGGATTCATTACTGTTGGAGATCGGCGTACGGGATCATCTTCTTTCATTTCCCCCTCGTGCATCATTGGTGCCAGATCATGGAAACACGGGAGCGGTTTGGGTGCCGATGCAGATCTCAACACTTCATCGCCTCTCGGAAATTGTCCAAGGACATAATATTGCATCCGAGATAAGGATCGATGACTTCCCTGTTATTCACTGGAAAAACCTCACGGCCTTCATTCCTGATACCTTCACTTCATTCCTCTGAACGTCTCTGGTTGAGGGTTAAAAAGCTGCAGCTGGAATAAATGTAACATGTGGTCAACCAAAATAAATGGCCTGCATTGTCTTCCTGACTTGCATCACACAGCGAGCATGATTTAATATAATTATTCAAGTCAGATTACTGTTAAGGAAACAGAGCATGCCGTACACAGTGATGAAGATGAAGGTGAGCTCAGGGAGTTTGAATGACAACTAAATATATTAATCCAATATATTGTCTTATATATTCCTCTTTGTTCATTCATTTAGTGCAGGTCTTAGTTAACTGAGATAATGCGTACGTTTAACAATCAAATGAATCCAGTTACCTCCGGAGCCATGCTAGCTGTTTCCCCCCGTTTCAAGTCTTTGTGCTAAGCTAAGCTAACTGGCTGCTGGTCGTCGCGGTCTAGTTGCGATACATAAGACATGAGAAAAGCGCTGATCTTCTGATGAAACTCTTTGCAAGAAAGCAAAAAAAAGTCTATTTCCACCATGCCTTTTAAGCCTGCGCCCAGTATTCCTATATATATGGTTCCAAATCCATAAAAAATAATAAGAATGTCCCTCCCTAATCCAAATGTAATCGCCAACATGCACTCAGAGCCTCAAGCATCTGGTTTGTGTCTGTTGCTACGGGAAACAGGATCATCTTCAAGAGCGACGGGGAGACGATTCTCAGTGTGTTCTCCCCGTTGCACGATGACAATGTGTCTTGTGTTTAAGTTCAACACAAAACATTTGACATTGAAGCACTTGGGGTCCTGTCGGAGTGTGTGGAAGCAGCACAGACATCCAGTGGAGAGCATCGACCGACCACTGACGGTCAATGTAGCTCTGGTTGAGGTTGAATCTCAGTGTCCTCTTGCTTCTCTGTCATTTACACGCACGTCTTTTGAGTTGAAAACAACGCGTCTCTCTACATGCCAGCGCATGACTTGTCGGCCCCTCGGTCCACTCACTGCCTCGCCACGCCTTCAAATATCTAATTATGAACTGTAAAACGCTGCCAGCGACTGAAGCAAGCCTGATTATGAAAGCGTGGTATTCGCCTTGGGGAAGATTCGAGGTGATAATAAAGTGTGAGAGAGAGAGAGAGAGAGAGAAAATGACTTTTGTCCATACCCCCGGTCTCCTGACGTCTCACCTTCCCCTCCTTTCTGTTCGTCTCAGATGCTTGTTGTGCTAAAATATTCTGCCTCCGCCCACAGACAGATAGTGCAAGACTGAGAATCCACACTTGATCAGCAGCGGGGATGGAGAACAGAGTCTTATCTGTGGCCGGCAGAGTGTGCTTACCGCATTAATATTGTTTTATATTGAAGATACGGGCCGTCAGCTCCATAGAATCAATCTGATAGGCTAATGTCTTTTTCGTTGTGCCCCCCCCCCACCCTCCAAGTTTTACTGTTGAGCAGCCATCCATGTGAAGTAAGTGCAAAAATGCTGAGGCGAAATGTGTGGAGCTAATGAGGTATGCCTGGGCATCGAGAACAGACGGTGCGCACGGTTGCTTCAGTGCTCCGGCAGCCTTTAAACTGCACACACACACACACACACACACACACACACACACACACACACACACACACACAGTAGATCGCTGAGAATATTCCGGGACTATCGCAGTGTGCAGCAGGCTCTCTGCAGCTCACGGGCAAAAATTCGGGAAAGTTTGAGAATCTTTCCAAATTCAAGCATCGTCATTCATTTTCTGGTTTAAAATGGACTGACGGTGTTTAATGAGGATGTTTAAAAAAAAAGACGGCCCCTCACCCTGGTGTTGTTCCTCTCGGCTTTGAGCTCAGAGATCTCCTCATCCTTCTCCAGCAGCTGCTCCCTGCAGGCGTTCAGCTCCTTGGTCAGCGCGGCGAACTCCTGAGCAGCACGAGGGAGAAAGAGATCACGGTCAGCTTCACACGGCGACATATACACGCTTTTATCATACAATGCACATGCTTTTGAAAAATGGAAGGAAATTCCCCCAAAAATGTGTTGACTTGCGGTCCATTTACGAGTATATCCCTTTTAAGGCCAAAATGACTTAATAATACATATAAATATAAGATAAAAAAGCTTTTATTTATCAACTGCCTTTAACGCAGATACTAACTAATATAAGCTAATTTCCTCCAATATCTTACAGCAGCTGATTCTCTGGGCTAGCTCTACTCCTTATTCCCTTGTAGCCAAATAAAGAATATAAAGTCACAAAGCTGCTGAAAATAGACACAAACTGTTCAGGAAAGATAAAATATGTGAATAAGGGATGCAACACTGTTGAGACTCCGCCCACTCCTCCTCCCCACCGCCATCTGCCTGATGGATCGTGGAGGTCTCCATCGTGGAATACGCCTACTATGAACTATTCATACACTCTGTCATATTCATTGAATGTATTTAAACTCTAAATCTGTCCTTCTGGTCACATTACATCTATTGCACCTGTCCATCCTGGAGAGGGATCCTCCTCTGTTGCTCTCCTGCAGGTTTCTTCCCTTTTTTTCCCCCTGAAGGGTTATTTGGGAGTTTTTCCTGATCCGATGTGAGGTTTTGGGACAGGGATGTCTATGTGTACAGATTGTAAAGCACTCCGAGACAAATTTGTAATTTGTGAAATTGGGCTATACAAATAAACTGAATTGAATTGAATTGAACAGTTAAATGTGTTGACAGAAAAGCAATCGACTCAACAGAATCAGGCTTTCGACCAACAACGAGTGTGTAAAAACAAATGTACAGTTCCTCACTGACGGACTGGGATGTCAGTGGCTCTCTAATCCACATCCGAAGCGTATAAAATATGATTATTTTCACGCTATCTTTGACCTTGTTCATCTCATACAGGTTTTCCATACAGGCTCAGCCATGCCAAAAAACATCTCCGAACAAAGGCTCATTGAACTGTTCAATAAGTGTGACACGATTGAATGGTTGGAGTGGGACAGATGTGTCCAGCGGTGCACGATGGAGCAGGTGTGGTGGCCTCGCACCGACCTGTCGTCACCGAGTCGTCGCACCACATCGCTGACGTGACGGACTGGTGGCTGCCGCGTGAGACGGAACATTGCACTCCGTTTTATAAGCGAAAGCTTCGATAAAGTCAAGTGGATTTACTTCTGTCATCAAAGGTGTTCCTATCAAGAGAACACCTCTTTCCTCGTGGGAGGAACGAGTGTGAGATCCCAGAGCTGCAGGCGTCGGTCCCGCTCGTCTCAGATCTTTACTGGACGGATTTACAGCCAGGACCGCCAATGAATCCACGGCGATGGGGATCAGATGCTCTGGGATCTCTCCATCTCTTGCCGGTGGATTGCTGCCTCTGCTGCTTTCTGATCCAAGGCGTGAAAAAGCAGTTACACAAATGCAGAGGCCATCGTGGAGGTTAATGTTTCTGGACGCATATTTCCAGATCATAACTAAATCTACCCATCTGCGCCACTGGCGATGACGATTTAATTATCTCGTCATAAATTATCGTCGAGCAGGGCTCGTGCCGGTTTTTGTAGATGCACAAGTACAAGCTCACTGGATCCAATTCAACATAGCCCCGCTGTCTGGAACATCTGTGGAAAACACATGGGGGGGGGGGGGGGTAGCTACGATATCATACCAACACGCGGACGACTGGTTTCAGGCCAGGAAATACCCGACGGTGTCACTGGTCCACTGAAGTCAAGAAGCCAAAGGTCAAACTGTCAGGACGTTAATGCTTATTGTACGTGAAGGCCCACCGAGGTAACGACTAAATCATCTGCAGAGGAGGATCGGGTCAACTGTTACTACCCAGCTGTTACCATAGCAACAAGAGATAAGGAGAAAAAAAAGTGTTGGCGTGGTAACCAAGTCATCTCTATGGAGGGTTGACCTAAAATGGACCAGAACACAGAACAAAAGAAGGAAAGATATTATATATGTTGTCAGATCAGATGGCAAGATTATAGGTGTTTATTTACTGTCTGTCTGTGTATGTTTGTATGTACATATGTATGACTGGCTTTTGCATATTTAGAGACGAGTTCATCCAAACAACTTCCCACTTGATGGGTGCAAGCAGCCAGAAAGAAAATAATATGTGCCATAGATATATATATATCACCATATTTATAGATTGTCTTTGCTAAATATCTCGTATATTTTCAACTTTTGGCTCCCAAAATAATCCCCACACATCCGTTCTACGTCAAATTATCCCTGAAGTGATCTCAAAGGGGTTTGCCTCTCGTCTCATGGAACACAAAACCTCTTTGCCTGTGTCTTTTTTTCCAAACTTGTTTTAGTGCCGTAGGTCAGGCAAAAAAAAAGCAACTTAGAGCTCATAAATCTCCCTCCCAGAGGACTGCAGCTAATCATGGTCACCTCCTCTTAAGAGAAAGCCCTTCTGCAAATTGCATCATTTGCTTTTACCGCTCGCGAGACGGAGCAATCCCCTCCGAGTGTCGGTAAGCTTCAACTTCCTCGGCAACAGTCCACAGTGTCTCTCTCTCTCTCTCTCTCGCTCTCTCTCAGAGCAATCCGTTCTCTTAGAGCGGAGGTAAATAAAAGGCTATGACCCCAGGAGTGAGGACGTGTTTATAAAACGGCTTCTTCCCAAAGGCCGCACCAAATATATCTGCTCTGAGCTCGTCATATTATCTTCCCCCTGCACACACGCTCACGTTGTTACTGATGCAAGAGCAGAAATAAACTCTGTGTCAGTGAAAACATTTTGCAACCGTCCTCCTCGCACTAAACTTAGCCGGCTGACACCCACTTTAATTAACTTGTCCATGTTCTGTCAGCTGCTCCGCGTATGAAGCCAAGTGTGGTAAAAACACATTAAAAACAACAACTTTGTCTCCTTATTATTTTCCCATGCAACTAAACTGCATTCTCATGATGTTGACGGGGGAACTCATCGCCTCACTCATTCCCGTGGTAGTTTCAAACACATGTTTACACAGTGGGACAAATAAAAGAGCCCACAGTAGCTGTAACTAATGCGTGACCAGAGTTGCTTACACTGAATCCTGGCCGCACTGAATTATTCACGACATTTTAAATGTGGAAAATGGAAGTTTGTTTCCATTCAAGGATATTTTATAATTGTTTTTCCTCCATCTCTCAAGAAAAACACCAACCAGGTGAATTGTTATTCTCACGACGCTGCCAGGGAAGCGAGTGTCTGAATAAGCCGGGGAGAAGAGTCCCACTTTATAAATAAAAAAAGGTGAAGATGCACATGCTGGGTGCCAGCGCATCAGATACATGGACTTTCAACTCTCTGCTTTGGTTCCAGCTGCGGTAGTGGCTCATGTACAGTACACTCACACACACACACACACACACACAGCATGAGCTCCAGTGTGTCTGGGGGGGAAGGGAGGGGGGGGGGGGATACTGCATCCTTTTGAACGCTTTCTTTTCAAATGTTATCCAAGGTTGTTCCATCAGCGGCCATTTTTATAGTGCAATCAAAGGAAGTGTAAGAATCACCAGGATCGGCTGAGGTTTGTCAGGTGCAATATGTCAGCTAGTGTGTGTGTGTGTGTGTGTGTGTGTGTTTGTGTGTGTTTGTATGTGTGTGTCTACCTAGAACGTAAACTCTAAATAAGATGGTGGACCAGGCTTTTCCCCCCCGAGTGGAGCACACTGTCTGCAAAATGACCCGCTTAAAAAACAACAACAACAACAATGAGAAAATGACTTTGTGGTTGAGCTACACGCTTCCAGACTAAAAACAAACCCCGGCGAATGTGCACCATACTCTCAGGAGACGGTGCAATGTGGCGGCGTGATCGACGGCGTGCTGATGCACCGAGTGGAACGCGAAAGAGCAGATTTGGGAGAAAACTCAATTCCGTGTGATAACGCGATTCAGCCGAGCCTCGGGATCCTCTGCGAAGAGAGGGATGAAGAGCGTCACCCGACTCCAGCAGCAGACTCTCTGAAGCTGTAGAATGAGGGAAATGAGATTGAAAACGAGCCGCTGAGAGAGCAGAGGTTAACCTTTAGTGACTCTCCTGAAGAGTGAAACAGGTGAAGTCTGAAGCACCGTGACTCCAATTTGGAGCGCAGAAAATAAACTCATTATGTGGGACTTTTCCCAAACAGAGGCCTTATTGTGATATGTGCGCTTCAATTGCTACATGTGAGTTTCAGAAAGCTCCGCTGTGATGTCGCTCTTTAATATTTGATAACACTGTTATATTTACAGTGTGAGACCAAAGGGAGGAGAGGACAGAGGGTGGTTATAAATAAATGATGAGATGAGCCTCCTGCTATTAATACAAGCGCTGCCCTCGCCACAGTTAACACATGTCTCCACACGCAAGAGAGATGCTGCACTAAAGTGGAATAATGTCACGACGATCACGTCTGACCATTCAAATTAGATCAATGAAAACCTGAAGGTTGTTAATTAGTGGCTGAAAAAGACCTTTGGCTTTACGGACCAATATTAACCCGATGTTTTAAACCAATATGTTTATTCATGTCCCATGCAGTCTCACTTTTCCACCAAAAAATATTTTCATTCGAAGATATCTTTTTGGAAGAAAAGGTTCCTCGATGACTTTCGAAAGCATTGGTGTTAAAAAAAATCCTAAAAAAATGTGATTGTGATCCATGTTTGTTGTGAGTTGGGCTGAATTACATCAACTCCTGCTTAAGAACCCTAATGAGAAAACCAGGGTGGGTTCAAGATGATACCTTTGGAATATTAAAGGGTTTTCGGAAGAACATCCTAGGTGGGTTCTAGATGATACCCTCCGGATATTGAAGGGTTTTCGGAAGAACATCCTCGGTAGGTTCTAGATGATACCCTCCGGATATTGAAGGGTTTTCGGAAGAACATCCTAGGTGGGTTCTAGATGATACCCTCCGGATATTGAAGGGTTTTCGGAAGAACATCCTCGGTAGGTTCTAGATGAAACCTTTGGAATATTAAAGGGTTTTCGGAAGAACATCCTAGGTGGGTTCTAGATGATACCCTCCGGATATTGAAGGGTTTTCGGAAGAACATCCTCGGTAGGTTCTAGATGAAACCTTTGGAATATTAAAGGGTTTTCGGAAGAACATCCTGGGTAGGTTCTAGATGATACCCTCCGGATATTGAAGGGTTTTCGGAAGAACATCCTGGGTAGGTTCTAGATGAAACCTTTGGGATATTGAAGGTTTCTCTGCAGAACATCCTAGGTGGGTTCTAGATGATACCCTTGGGATATGGAAGGTTTCTCTGTGTAACATCCTGGAGGGGTTCGAGATGGAACCTTTGGAATATTAAAGGGCTTTCGGAAGAACATCCTGGGTGGGTTCTAGATGATACCCTCGGGATATTAAAGGGCTTTCGGAAGAACATCTCGAGTGGGTTGTTGATATCACCCTTGGAAGGTAATAGAACCGTTTCATTCAGCGGACCTGGGTGGAATCGATGGATGTTGGGTTCTACGTAGAACACTGGAAGGTTTATAAAAGGATTGTTCCAGCAAACCAAAAAAGCGTTCTCAAAGAACCCTCTATGGTTCTAGTTAGCACACGTAGCAGTCCATTCAGAACCGGTGCCAGCTGGATTCTCGGCCTACATCTTGCTGATGAAGTGGGACCGCTCACAGAGACTCTAGAATGGACACCGAGGAGCCGGAGGGAGCTTGAGGACCGCTGCACACAAGCGTCAGCTCATCGCCTCGGCTTTAAAAATTCACGAAGGTTATCTTCGCCGAGCGAGCGTCTCTTCTTCTTCTTCTTCTTGACGACGTGCCGATGAGTTGAAGGTAGGCGACAAGTGCTCCAACAGCAGCCGGCGTGTTTCTATCCATGGAGCCTTTTTCAGCAAACCATGTCGCTGCCTTTCATCTGCGTATCTGTCAGAGTAACAGCGAGGACGTCCGCCGACTCCACTCACTGTCCAACTATTGCTTTTACCTTCGCGAGGCACATGAATATTCCAGTGTTTGTGGGCTCACTCGTCCTTTTAAAGTTGTCAAGCCATCAGAACTTCTAAGAGCTGCTCAAATCAAAGGGCGTACGACAAGATGATGTGATGTAGATACAGAGACGCTGGAGGGTTCTCCTGTCAACACATCAAACTACATTTGATATTCATTGATTTTCCAACACAGTAACACAATCAACTTGGTAAAGCAACATGCCTGTCTGGTTTTACATTTTTATTTCCTGTCCTCCACACAATTCCGCATCAAATCGAATGGCACTTCCAATTCATGCATAATGAAGCAAGCAAGAAATTAATCATTCATAATTATCCACGAACTGAAGAAAGGAACCAGCCATGAATAACAGGAAACCACTGAACTTTGTCGGTTGAATAATGCATCGATTTTACGCATCTTGATTGCCTGCGATTCGTTTTGGCATTGGACAGACAAACTTTCTGAACTAATGCGCTCGAAGAGACGAAAGGGCCCGTTCTCGAGAGAGGACAATGAGCGGTTGTCCTGAATGCACTTTGCATGGCCCTGTTATCAGGGCAGCGGGGGGCCGGTCACTCGCCTTTAATGGGAGCAGATGAAAACAACAGCACAATCCACTTGTGGATGGGAGATGATTATTTCAGACAAAGTGAAGCGGGAAAAAAAAGGGGGAAATGAAAGGTCAGTGAGGGTGTTTGTGTGAGCGAGTTTGATGGCGTTGGGGGTAGGGGGGGGGGGGGTATGATTTACAGGAACCTTTAGGTGGCAAGGTAAGAGGGGTCGTCTCTATGCTGTAAAGGCCCCCTGAGGCCAAGTTATAAATCTGAGGGTGGAAATTACAGCCTGACTGAATTTACTGCCCTTCGAGCGCCTAATAACTAATTTTGATCCCTTTGAACTCCACCAAAAGCTGAATGGACACGAATTTCTCCTGGTTGAATCATCCGTTCAAAATATTGAGTGACTTGCATAAGAAAATATCAGCTTCTTTTGTAAAAAGTCAAACGTTTGGTACAATGTGAGATGAATCCAGCAGCTGAGGCAATGTATAACAAATAAAAAAAGCCCCTTGATCTTTCTCCAGCTTTGACGAGATTCTTCTATTGTGCAAACGACAAAGTTGCTGAGGCTCATGGGTATTGTAGTCACACCAAATCATCACACAAAACAAGGGATTAAACCTGGATATCTATGTTAAAATAAGTCAGAATTCTCCCTACAACAGAAACATATATGTTCTATACCTGTTAAAGTTCATTTAAATGTGATAACTATGGTCTGGTGTGTTGTGGTTAGTGAACAACGAGGGATGTCAGCACAGAGGAGCTCTTCTTACATATGAGAGGACCCTGTACGGAGGGCAACGTCGAGGTAAAGAAGCCACGGGCCTCATCTCAGGATGGATTACTTGGCTTTCATTGGGGAAATGAGAGCGAGGCCCTGAAAGGAAATGACCCGCAGACATCCCCTTCCCTGCTACATGCGCTCTCGCTCAGCTCCAACAGATGGATGCCACAGCAATGCACGTTGAAACTGTGCCTCTATTAAAAGGGTCACAGAAGGGGAGTAATGTTCTGTCACACTCTTTTCATTTGGTCCTAATGATGCCGGGCAGCGTCGGAGCTGCACATCGCTGTGAAACACTCAAACAGCACGGCCGGAAATATCAGACCATCCATCATCTATTACCCATAGAGCGCTTTTTTTCTTTTTTTCAGGGACACAACAGCAGCACGCCGGCTCCCGGGTGATGCGCTGTCACTGTTGTTGGCCTCACACATGCAGGAAGAGGTGATTCCCATGGCTGACGGCCCTGCGTCCTCTTCTTCTAGTGTACATGGTAAGTAGGATTACTGTCTTGTCTAGTCCTGCAGCTCTCTGTTATTTTAATTATAAATTAACCCGTTGAACCGTATGCTGTTCTGTTCTTTTCTTTTCAGTTTTCACTGCCTTTAATTACAGGTCTGCATTTTGAAAGGGTTTTCAACATAGACTGTCGTTGACTTATCAATCTGTAAAACTGACTTCCTCCACAAAGAATCACACAAAAGAACCACTTTAAATCTTGTTTCTTGTCTTTCACCACGAAAAACTATGAATCGACCAAAAAGGATGCCGCTAAACTTTTGAGTATACTCAGTCATGCATGCGGAATATTTTTTCGTACGATGTCCGATAACGAAAGAAAGAGTTTCCATTTGAAAAAACTATGCTGTGATATTAAGCAACGAGATGTATTTTCTGTTGAACAACGACTTGACGAAATGTCTCAGCACTATTCCTGGTTTCCTGTTTGTTCAGAGGTGTCATGAGAGGCTGCACTCTGAGCGGCGGTCCACTGAGCCACAGCACCAGGCGCCTGAAATGTGATAAATCAATTAAAAGAAACAACAACAATAAAACACATTGCTGTTCCACTGCAACGGGTGATACATTGGACACTGCATGAATGCAAAGCCACAGAACACGACCTTCAGTGTAGCATTGTAGATCAACATTTTTTGTTACGCACTTGTTCGGTGCCGGCGAGATGCCACATTTGGAGAAATTCATCAGAAAGATTACAGCAGGGCACAAGAGAGGGCGGGCCTCGGAGCGTTGATGATTCAATCCCTGTCCATGCAGGTAATGTCCAGTGACATACCGGTAAACAAAACACCCTCTGCACATCGTTGAACTTAGCTCCGCCCACTCTCGTGTCAATTCTGGTTGCAAAATAAACTGACGCCAACATCCAAAATGTCGGACTCGATGCTTCAAAACCGCCGTCCGTAAACCAATGGGTGACGTCACGTTGACTAAGTCCTATTCTTTGGGTCTTTGGTCCCGATAAAACTCCTGAACATGTGGTCTGTGGATCCCTGGTGAAAATATACACTACCGTTCAAAAGTTTTGGGTCACCTAGAAATTACCTTATTTTTCAAAGAAAAGCACTTTTTGTCAATGAAGATAACATTAAATTAATCAGAAATACAGTCTTTACATTGTTAATGTGGTAAATGACTATTCTAGGTGGAAATGTCTGGTTTTTAATGAAATATCTACATAGGTGTGTGGAGGCCCGTCTCTAGTGTTCTTATGGTACATTGTGTTATCGCCTTAGAAGACTAACGGAGGGTTAGAAAACTCTTGAAAACCCTTTTTAAGTTAGCACAGCTGAAAACAGTTATGCTGGTTAGAGAAGCTATAAAACTAGCCTTCCTTTGAGCTTGACGTTTGAAGAACAAAATTAATATTTCAAATAAAAATCATTATTTCTAACCTTGTCAATGTCTTGACTATATTTTATATTCATTTTGCAAATCACTTGATAAATAAAAGTGTGAGTTTTCATGTAAAACACGAAATTGCCTGGGTGGGTGACCCCAAACTTTTGAACGGTAGTGTACTTATGGAAGATGTTTCTGTTGAATCTAGAAGAAAGATAACTCACGACCGTTGTCTCGATGGAACTAGAGGTACTTCAACATGATCGAAATGACGACTCCACATATCATATAAGTAGTATTAATCATAGTATTTAGTGTCAGCTCATAAAATATGTCTGGGAAATTGGAGACCCAGTGGTCAGAAGCCACAGAGGGCTAGTGCCTTTAAGGTCGTCATCAGATCCATCAACTACGTATCACCGTCTGTTTCCTGCTCTTGTCTTCTCTGGTCATCTGAGCCGTCTTTGTGCAGGCGGCGTTATCGCTCTCCTCCAGCCTCAGTTCACGGGGCTCCTACATGAATCATATGGACTCGAGTGAAACTCTCAGACGTGGACGCGATGGCAAGATGGTATCCGAGGCGCCCCGCGGGCTCTCGATGAGCCGCGGCGACTGAGGTTTGATTTTTTTTTTTTTTAAACAGACGTATAAATAACCCTTGGTAGCATCGCCAAAACCCTGCCAAAATACTCTCGTATCATCCACCCTGTCTTGCCGTCGCGGCTTTTAAAAGGTCAAACCACCAGGGTTGAGAAGCTCTTCATGGCCGCTCACTGACGACAGGATTTGAGAAAAAGGTACCTCGATGCATATTCAATCTGTACATGTACAGATTGGATTGGCAGTGAAGATAACAGGAGAGGAGACCTGCTGTTACACACACTCTCTCCAACACCTTTATTTCCTCCACGTTTCTCTTCTTCTCTCTCTGCAGGTAAACACTGAAAGTCAAATGGCCTCCGGCGCTGTTCTAAATGAATTAGCGTCGAAGGCCCGGTGCTGTGAATCTCTGGCATTTTACAAAAAGGTCTGTAGCATGAAGCAGACCACCCGAGAGTCAGCCTGCATTAAGGCAGCCACACACTGATCCAAACAATTCCCTCTCTTGGACGTGAATGAGCAGTCACTTGTTTTTACCCAATCTAAAAAGTTCAAGCAACTGTTTACAAAACCGACGCAAGTTCATAATCGGCTCCCCCGCTTCTTCCAAGGCGGAGACGGTGGCGGCGGCGGCGACGGAGCAGAAATCAAACATTAACCGAAGCGGAATGAGATGATAATGCTGTCTGCTGGCAGCCAGGCGGAAGAATCTGAGATAAAGGGCCGGGAGAATTGAACACAAGCGTCGTGCGAGTGTAATGGCGGGAAAAAGACCAATCTTGTACAAATGGGACGTAATTAATTGGAGGGATCGGGATTCCAACGTGGAGAGAAGACTATCAACGTAGCCATGAACTCTAGCCAGAGTTTTACACGAGACCGGCAATCCTTTCTGACCACAACCAACTCGCAGGTGATGAACACGCACACCAACACCCATTAGAGTTTGATCGATGACCTCGAAGGTGTGATAGTTTTTTATTCTCGTTAGAACAATGAGACAGTTTTTCGAATTTCTGCAACGAGTCGTTGGGTTCGGACTGACTGACTGAGTTCCTGGTGAGAGATGGCAGGAGGCGGGGAAGGGGAAGACGCTGCATGCACACCGAACAGAGGACGGGAGGTCCTCGGGCGCTCGGCGGCCAGATGTTCGGCTTTGCCTGCTTGCCTGAGTTTCTGGTCCAGGTGTCCCGTTACAAGAAGCATCCATCACGCCGGCTCACATGCTGCAGGACACAACTCCCTCACTTGGACGTGGCAGGTTCATGTGGTTTGTTTGTCTCTGTTAAATATATATCTAGATTCTAGAAGATATATATTTCAAATAATTTGCATTTTAAGGTGAAAGCTTCTGCAGCACACATTCATTTAATCCTGTCCACTTTTATGTTATCCGTAACAGTACAAGTTAGCCTTTTGCAGTAAGTCTACATCTAAATCAACTCAGAAACTTCATTGTCAATTCATCTCTTGAATATATATGTAAAAATATACAAACAAATATATATATATATCAAAAAATAATTATATATATACATATAAATATATATATATATATACATATAAATATATATATATATACCACTCATTTGGTCTATAAAGCGTCAGAAGATCACTATTTTACCAAAGCCAAATATGACAAATGTCTTATTTTAGTCCACACCTCAAATATATTTACTTTACTGTCATAGAGGAGTAAAGAAACATTAAAATATTCACATTTAAGAAACTGGAATCAGAGAAATTGTACTTTTCTTTCATAATTCATTAATCAAACTGATTATTAAAATAGTTGCCGATTCATTCAATAGTTGACAACTGAGAAAGAAAATGTATGAACCACGAAACACAGGATCTCTCTCTCTCTCTCTCTCTGTCTCCCTCTCTCTCTCCCTACAGAGCACAATCTCGCGTTCAGAGGGCGACAGCAAACGAGGGCGACAGATTTACTCACGGAACATTCCGAGGCAGCGAATAAGCTGGCGCGTGGAGCTCTTTTATTGGGCTTTAAATGGCCACGTATCCGGTAAAAACTGAAGGGGAGATATGAGAACGAGGTCCTCGTGAGTGCTACACGACAGGGAGGAATCTCACAGGCAGATCAATCTCACGCATCACTCGCCGGTGAGACACCCGTCAATACAGAACTACATTTGTATGCCTGCCAGGTGATGCACACCCCTATACTTCATATGCAGCATCTGGTGTTCATCAGACCAGAATACAGAAAGCCATCCACCATGGGCACGAGCGAGTGCAGAGGCTCCCGTGTGGCGGCAGGGGTCACGTCAAGGGGAAGGAAAGGCTCGATATGCTGCAGGACGCGCTGTCGAGGAAAGATATGACAGAAAAGCACTTCATAATAATACACAAGGGTGGGTCTAGAATCTGAAAAAGAAATACTGACGCTGAAAGCTCTCTAAGAGGGTTTAGTTGACTGAGTGACATCTGTATCAAACCCAATGATGACACACATGTATTCTCCACCACTCCCCCCATGAGCTACAGCCGGCAAGAGCAACTGGGAAATTTTTTTACCCATAAATGAAAAGTGTTTATTGTTGTCAACATCACAACGATGCTTTGCCTAACCTTAACAAAGTAATCAATACACAGCGCCGTGAGAGGGGCTTCTGGGATGCTACTGGAACCTTAAGAACTATAGGAGGGGGGGGGGGGGGGGGCTAACGTCGTCAAATAAATGGAGATCGCGAGGGAGGATAAAGGGTTAAAAAGGGGGATGTATTGAGGTCATTTTTCACTCGGACGGGATGGTATACCCCCTCAATTTACCATCCGTCGATAACTATTGGAGCGACTTAAAATTGTTATTACACACGATTGTTGTGCAAGAATATTGGGTCAAAAAAGCAATTCATTAGCATTTATGTACGTCATATACATCTGTATTTGTTGAAGGAAGGTTTATATCGTGATGTTTTCATATTGATATTGCTGAAATACATCTCAGAGCAGGTAAATACCACGCTCAGTACTCCAAGAGAACAACGTGGCTGTCAAGTCCAAAAAGGCCAAACATGCAACGGCAGAAACTGGCCAATCCCGGTGGGTTGCCAGTTCCACTAGTCTGCTCCTTCTGTTTTATTGAGGCCAGCATGTGGAGCCCCGGTGGGATGAAGCGTTGCCAGCTGTGTCTCCAGGGGGTGACCGAGGTTGTGGGATATGTGCCGGAGTCCCCGGGGTTACGGGGACGCCAACGCCGCCTCAAACCTCAGCGGTTGCCGGGTTGCCAGCTCAGTCTCTCGCTGCAGGTTGACGGCGACAAACCAAAGGCTCGTATCTGTTGGGTTGCCGGATTTACGCCACAGGGGGTTGAAATGTGAGCTCAGACGCGTGCCACACATTAAGAGATCCATCGGCCGGGTTTGTTCTCGCTTCATCGACAAAACGATATTTGATGAAAAGCACGAGACATGCCGCAGACACCGGCTGAATAGAAACAGCAGTTTGCACAACGAAGCATTCTGGGATGGAGTCATCCTGAAGCGATGCAATTCAAAGTGTCTTGACCAACACGGATCAGAAATCGCTCGTTCTGGATATTTACTTTCAACAGTTTAATGACTGCAATGAACCGGGCCGGCCACACCGGGATGCTTACATACAAAAAATATACTCATAAAGCGTTGACTTGACTCTATGAGGTGCATTACGTTTGTCATCACCAACAAGATTGTTTCTTTGCGACCGTCCAACAAGAAGAAGAAGAAGAAGAAGAAGAAGGAGGAGGAGGAGGAAGGGAAGAAGAAGAAGTAGAAGAACAGAAGAAGGAGGAGGAAGGGAAGAAGAAGAAGAAGAGGGAAGAAAAAGGAGAGGGAAGAAGAACAAGAAGGAGGAGGGAAGAAGAAGAAGAAGGAGGAGGAGGAAGAAGAAGGAGGAGGAGGAAGGGAAGAAGAAGAAGGAGGAAAGGGAGGAAGAAGAAGTAGAAGAACAGAAGAAGTAGGAGGAGGATGAAGGGAAGAAGGAGGAAAGGGAGGAAGAAGAAGTAGAAGAACAGAAGAAGGAGGAGGAGGATGAAGGGAAGAAGGAGGAAAGGGAGGAAGAAGAAGTAGAAGAGGGAAGAAGAAGGAGGAAAGGGAGGAAGAAGAAGAAGAAGTAGAAGAGGGAAGAAAAAGAAAGAGGTGAGGGAAGAAGAACAAGAACAGGAAGGAGGAGAGGGAAGAAGAAGAACAAGAACAAGAAGAACAAAAGGAGGAGAGGAAGAAGAAGAAGGAGGAAGGGAGGAAGTAGAAGAGGAAGAAAAGAAAGAGGAGAGGAAGAAGAAGGAGGAAGGAGGAAGTAGAAGAGGAAGAAAAGAAAGAGGTGAGGGAAGAAGAACAAGAACAGGAAGGAGGAGAGGGAAGAAGAAGAACAAGAACAAGAAGAACAAAAAGGAGGAGAGGGAAGAAGAAGAAGGAGGAAGGGAGGAAGTAGAAGAGGGAAGAAAAAGAAAGAGGAGAGGGAAGAAGAAGAAGGAGGAAGGGAGGAAGTAGAAGAGGGAAGAAAAAGAAAGAGGAGAGGGAAGAAGAACAAGAACAGGAAGGAGGAGAGGGAAGAAGAAGAACAAGAACAAGAAGAACAAAAAGGAGGAGAGGGAAGAAGAAGAAGAACAAGAACAAAAAGGAGGAGAGGGAAGAAGAAGAAGAAGAACAAGAACAAAAAGAACAAAAAGGAGGAGATGGAAGAAGAAGAAGAACAAGAAGAAAAAGAAAGAGGAGAGGGAAGAAGAAGAAGAAGAAGAAGCCTGTCTTCCAATGGCTGCCAATAAGTGTCTCATAAGGATAAATCGAATGCATATTTCTCTTCATCTTGTCAACCCATCAAACATGTTCTTGTTCCTCCTCTCCAGTCGTTCTCTGCGGCATCAGGTGTGAAACACAGATAAACGCTCCCAGAGAGCGTCAGAGACGAGGCCACAAGGACACGCGCTCTCACACGTCCCGAGTGCGTGGCTTTATTTCATTGATAGCCCCCGTTTGTTCCTTCTGAAAACACACCTTCATACGCGGTGCACACAAAGCACAGCGCACAACGTTACACACACACACACACGCGCGCACGTGCCGCTTCAGAAAAGCTGTCGTCGAGCAGCCGAGGGAGAAAAGAAAAAGAAAAAAATTGCCATGGTGGTGATTGACTTCGCAGCTGGGCGGTGCGACCTTGAGCCGCCGTATTTCCCTTCATTTCAAACGGCAACAACCCAGAGAACTGGGAGGATGTGCGCACGAAGCAAATCCCACAAATCACGTCAGCCTCAGAGACCTCACACACATCCTCGGTAGAGAAAGGAGAACGTAGCTTGCACAATGCAGCCTTAATACTTTGATACTGTTATGAAACATAAATGTGGAGCGTTCAGGGCGCCATCTTCCTCCCCATGTAGCTCCTCATCATCGGCTCCAGGTGATGATTTCCTCCCAAGAATAACTCGTCTGGTGCCGTTGCCTCAAATAAACGTTTTACTATAACGTGGACTGAAGCGAGCGATTATGTTTTTCTTTTCTAATCCATTAATCGTGAGGGTGAAAGGAAAGAAAACAAATATGTTGTATATTTTTTAGCGCTCATTCATCTTTAAAATGCTTCGGGGTTTTTTTTATGTCTGAAAACAGTGCAAAATGTCAGAATGTCTTCAAATATCTTGTTTTTTTTGCCAAGAAAAGCAACACCGTTACATTTCAGATGGTTGAACCAGTAACTGTTTGTCATTTTTACATGAAAAATAAATAAATATTCTTTTTATACATATTTACACAAATTACACAATTATTTATTTTTTGTACACAAAAATTTGATTTAAAAACAATTTGACACCGAAGGGACACACATCCCTGTGGACTGCTTCACACTCCAGTGCACTGATTCAGTCGGTGACTATGAGGAGACATGAATGTAAATAATAAAACACTCCAAAATGTTTACAAGTTCCAAAGATACCCATAACAGATGACCACTTTATTGAAAGATAACTACGTTTGTTTATGAGAAGAAGACTCCACAGGGTATCTTTAACCATCCATTGTGTTTTTTTCTCTTCTCATAATGCAGAAGCACCCTGGATGCTTCACCGGCAGCTCATTGGCTCTTTCCATCCATTTCTTCTCTATTACCTGCATGTCTTTTTTGAACAGTCCACACCAGAAGCTGTTCTCTTCCTTGTGTTTTAGGGTGGATTCATAACCATCTGTATGTGTGTGCACTCACAAAACCACATCATGCAAACTAGAACGGGCACTCGGTAGAGCGCCTACCTTCGCATATCACAAGATTGGGCATTGAATTATGAACATGTTGGCATTAGTTGCATGCCAATTGGATAGAAATTGACCGCGCTATAGTAAAAAGATGTTGACCTTCTCATGACCTTAACCTTGAACTTTGACGTGATCGATCCCAAAATCTAAGCAAATGGTCCCCGGATAATAACCAATCATCCCACCAAATTTCATGCCATTCGGTTTAATACTTTTTGAGTTATGCGAGTAACACGCATACAAATAAATAAATACACAGCGATCAAAACATAACCTTCTGCATTTTCAATGCGAAGGTAATAAGAGCCTGGGAGACATAACATGGGGAGGACCGAGGCTTGTTTCCCCACAACACAGACACGACATCACAGAGGCACATCTGCATCCACACCCAGGGGATGCATGTCTCTGCTAATCGGCTGCAGCGTGATCCGCTCAGAGTTTGGCTCCAACCCGACGGGGGGGAATCCTAGCCTGGCTATTTATATCCCTCCCTTGGCCTCCCGCCGCACCGTCCCTTTTATTAACAGTGAGTGCTGGCTTCCCCAGACAAAAAGTCCTGAATTAAAACCGTGATCTCGGCAGCTAAGCATCCACCGGACATATCAGGAGGCCTCGCGTCGTGTAATCTGTGAGCCCTCAGCGAAGGAGGATTTATGAAATATATTTGATTTGAGGAGGGGGGGGGGGGGGCACCGTCAGTGATACATGAACAGAAGACACAGCACTCGATATATATATATAGACTACGTCTGACTCCTCCTTCTTTTTATTGTCGAATAATTCAGTTTTTTCATTTCCACGCGTAATCTTCAGGATCTCCGGATTATAACTCCGTGCAACGCATCATCATGATTATGATGGAGATTAAATCCAGAGAGGAACTGAAGGGACAAAAAAAATTTACAAATCTACTTGAATCGGCTCCAGAGATCATCTCTTCCTGAATTTGATGTTCACCCGACAACACTTCTCAGTATTTAACTGATTGCCGCAGGAGGATAAATACGTGTCCTGTTCTTCCCGGAGAGAGAGACACTCATATTCCGAAGGGTGCAGATGATGCCAGATTTAAGATGCACGTTTCAACCCGAAACACTTGAATAACAATTTTTTTTCTTTTCGAGGAGGATATTTGGGAACAAAAAGCAATCAGATGAGTTTCTCCTAATGACACGGCTTGATGGGTGGAGCATCTTTCTCATCCCCTCTACCTCCAGTTGTGATCCAGCAACACACATCGCCTTGGAAACGAGTATTCCTCTCATCCGATAGTACACCATGTAACCGTCTCCCTTTTAGTGCGCCGCAATTGTTTGTCTTCCGCATGACGCGGAGGACAAAACTAATTATTCCCTCCACTGACAGTCAGTCATCACTGGCCTTGCAATCTTTACCATAATGAGCGATGGCAGCCAGGGGACTCATGGGAGGATTTATGAAAGGGGGACAACAACAAAAAATTTATTCTGCAGGATGAAAATAACACAGCTATTCTGCATCATGGCCGTGCGGCTAAAGGCTGATGTCAATAATTAAGCATTGGACACATTTCATAAACCTGGTGATGAAGTTAGGGTCACGAACGAGGGGACCGGGAATAAATGTGCAAGATTTCATTGCAATCCAACAAATAGTTATTGAGATATTGCCATCCATGGAGCCGTGCTGCAAGTACGCCTGAAAAACAACCATCTCACTTCTAGATACATACATCAACGCTGATTGAACGTCTACTCAAAGGTGTCAAATGATCTGTTTACATCTCAACTTTTCTCAACCTATTCCCCTGAAAACTCAAAATTATTTCAACATCAATGAGGTCAAATAACATCAGATGATTTATGCCTGTCGGGGGCTTTTTACGACCGGACGTCTAGAATTTGAATAAAAGAGCTAAAACGACCACAGGTGAGATTAATCTGTCAAACGTCTTGGTTTAAAAACCCAGAAGTCGGCTCTGAGGGGCAAACAGTGTAATTAAGCCCATTTGATCCTCAATGCTTAGAAATAGATATTATTTATTCGGGCATCTTATTTAAGAAATTAATTTGGACATGAAACCTGAAGATATTTTCAATTTGAAAAATAGAAACAATGATTCAAATCCAGCCTAATATTATCAGGGGAAAACAACAGCATCGCATTTCTTTGTTTCCTTGGAAACCGATTTTTTATTTTATTTTTAATACCGCCCACATGTGTCACATTCCTAATTCTTAGCAAAAATCCTTGATTTTGTTTTCTTACTTTTAATTGATTACAAATGAGATCAAAACAACACGCATGATAAAAATAAAAAAAATATTCCCGGTGAAAAGAAGGCACAAGATGAATGCTCTTAATCCCAAGGTGACATTGAAATTGTATTTTAAGAAGGAATATTGTAATGCTATCGCCTAAATCCAAGAAATACATACATTTTTCACATTACCGACGGGGGAAAGAATCGGGCTGCACACCTCTCGCTGTGAAGAGGCTGTGAGGGAGGTGAGCCTCGTCTCTTTAAATATTTCATGCCAGTATTATCTCTGAATAACCATGTTCTAAAACTAGCAGCCCATCGGACCCTTCGTCCACCAGATTTCCTCACGCGTCGGCGGCTGCTGAGCAAATCTGGATTTCTGGATGTAGAAATATTTTGCACCGCAAGACGGACCTTATGCATCGTGGTATTTAAACATTCCGGTGGATTACATTGTGAAATAAACAGCTTCATATTTTATTTTACTTTTAATGTAAATGTAAATGTTGTTTTCTAAGTCTAAGTGTTTTTGTGAAAATTGATCATGCTGTACTGCATTTTATATATTTGTATTGTATTGTAATGTTTTTTTGCCTGGACCCCAGGAAGAATATTCTCCACTACGGTGTAGACCACACGTGTCAAACTCATGGCCCGCGGGCCAAATGTGGCCCGCCACGTCATTTTATGTGGCCCGCGACGGCATGAAATAAATATGATGCCTTTTCTTAAAAAAGGGAGGGAAAAAAATCTTGTGCTTTTATTTTGAAGGTCATTTTTTTTGCAGCGGACTGCGGTCTGTTCACGCTCCTTCATGCTGCGTTCAGCCAGAGGAGAGGCGAACCCTTGCGTTGCTTTACTAAATGTACTCGCGTGAGTTCAGTCCCCGGACTATTTGTCACGTTTTCTTCACTCGCGCCGGAGAGGGGGCGTGGCTTATCGTGGCATAACAGCTCGTTACCACCATCCACCACGGAAGAAATACACACTCTTTGGGCTGTTGAGAAAGACACACACACGTCGGACCACCAAGCCCTCGAGTCTGGGTTCATACATATTATATTATCCCGCAGCTTCTCCAGGAGCTGCGTCTGGATGACGGCCGCTTCCAGACGATCAATATCCTCCGTAGGTTCTGATTCAACGGCATGACGTCAGTGACGTCACGCGGAGCATTTCAACAGTCTCACCTACTTCTACCGCCCGAGTTAAAAAAAATCAGCCCGACTGAGGCGCATTTTTTCACGCGCCCGGCGGACATCCAGACGCGCGTGCGTGTGCGTGCGTGTGACCACATTGACTTTGTATTAACAAACAAATCCCCAGTTCCCCTATTATGAATTCCTCCATCAGGTCATGTCAGTGGTCACTAAGGTTGAAGTGAGTGCTGCTTCATGTTGTTCAGTATTTATAATATAGTCAGAAGAAAAGTTAATGTTGAATATGTGAATCTTTTTTAATTACCCTTGTTTAATTTATTTAGAGTTTAGATAAAAGCTGCTCCTCAAGACTCTGACTTGTAGAGCAGCTTTATGTGTCATAGGTTCAGTGAGTGAGACATGAATTACATCTTTGAGGCTTTTTAAAACCAGACTTTTATATTTCATGTTTATGCATGAAAGCACTGTTTAGACATGTTTTAAAGTCTGAAGTTACTGAGTAGTAATGTATGTTGTATTACCTTGTGTCCTTAAGATTCACTTGTTGGTTCATAATTGACTGTAAAATGGAATATTACTAAATAGTTTTGTTGTGCATACTGTGGTATTCTGAACTCTCAGGTTCAAACTGCAACATCTTTTCATTAAATACATTTGAGAAGTTAAAAATGTCCCTCGATTTAGGTCTCAGCTTGTCATTCAGGGGTGATAGTGCGTCCCAAAGCCAGACCAGTAGAGAACCACAGCCCCAGACCAGTAGAGAACCACTGCCCAAGACCAGTGGAGAACCACTGCCCCAGACCAGTGGAGAACCACTGCCTAGACCAGTGGAGAACCACTACCCAGACCAGTGGAGAACCACTACCCAAGACCAGTGGAGAACCACTGCCCAGACCAGTGGAGAACCACGACCCAGACCAGTGGAGAACCACTGCCCCAGACCAGTGGAGAACCACTGCCCAGACCAGTGGAGAACCACTGCCCAGACCATTAGAGAATCACCTGTCTCAACTGTGACAAAGCTTTTAACAAAGTTAATGTAATAATGTTTGTTTGATCTTTGATAAAGTTAAAATAAATATAATGAAATTAAATAGATTTATTTTATAATATTAAATACATTTGCATATATAGTTATCAATTCATATAAGTACACCTAAATAAACAATAAACAAATGCAAAGACAGTTATTTAACAATATGTTCTGGAGTAGTTAGAATTGATGGGCAGCCATGAGGCGGATGTGGCCCTCGGTGAAAATGAGTTTGACACCCCTGGTGTAGACTAATGGAGATTCTTAATAAACTAAACTAATCTTGAATAATTTGTGTGTGTATTTGAGTCTTTTTACCAAGAGTATAACAATCTGCAAGGGCAGTAAGGATAATTTAGCTTTTTTCTAATTCAAAAAAATTACTTTCCATTTCTATATTCACATGATTCTAGTAAAATAACCACATGTTTTTTTTCTTGTATTCTTGTGTTTCATTTTCAAAAAAACTATGGAGTAAAAGTCTGTGAAGGCAATCGAAGTGAATGGATGGTTCAAATATGGGACTTTCCCCCAGGACAAAGGTGTTGTACATATTTTGACCCAAACCTCTTACTAAACCCCGCTGTGTTGCCTCAACCTAAACCTAACGGAGAATTCAGTTTCACAACAACAACGGCACCAAAAGCAGTTAAACACTAGAAATACGAAACATCGATATGAAACATGTTTTTTGTTCCAGAAACTTCCAGATTCGTCAGAAACGCACAATGCCAACATCATATTCTGGAAACTGGGTTGAAAACAGACAGAAATGGCTTGATAGACAATTTAGTAAAAATGTGTTTTGACTCCCCAGGAAATCATAAAATCAGCTTTTTTGTTGTTATTGTTTCCTTGATGATGACGATGTGATGATTATTGCTTCGATCTTCTGAGAAATGCATTCATTCTTCCACTCCATTCTTCTGTGGAGTATGTCGGTGCTTCAAACTTCCAGCTTCAAGCACCCTGACTAGAGATATCGTATGACTTATAGATTTGATCACCGGCATGACTGCTGTGAAGGGGGAAGGGAAAACAAACGGCGAAGTGGGTCCTTGAACGCACCCTTGAGGCCTTTTTTTCCCTTCGATGCAGGATCATAACCCTCGGTCAATTCGATGACCATGCTGCAGGAAAGGAGCCTTACTGACTGGGCTTTTGGCATGTGTGTTTAATTACCACTCGTGTTGTCCAGGCATTCCCTACAATATGACCGCCTTGAGATAATAGAGCCACTGGATCAATGTTTTGTTAAACACGGTGAAATCCATACGATGGGAGGCCCCGGACGTGTAACGAATAGCAATCGCCCTACCCATCGCACCCCTCCCGCGCTACAGCTTTAAAGACCTGCTCGTGTTTCTGTCTTCCTTCCTTCCAAAGTAAAAGGTCACGATCGGCTTCGGGGCTCGTAACCAAAAGAGGAAGTTCAATACCGCGGAGACGCGGTGGAGAAGTCGTGCATCGACTCGATGTTTAGTGCAACGGGGGCTGAGAAGATGCTATCGGCACCGTTTTATTTACTCCTCCCTGTTAGCAGCATTGTGTTGAACCCCGAGACCCTCAGAAGGGACAAACACACGGAGGAAATGTGGAGTTTTTTCCTCATAATACACCAAAAGGTCGATTGATCGAACTCATTCATGCAATACAGATGTTTTCGAATTGCGACTCCACCTGCTGTACGTAGCCGGAGTCATGGTGGAAGTGAAGGAGGAAGTGATGTGCAGGGAGGAGGTGGAGGTGGACGGATTGGGTCTAAAAGGGAAGGACTTTCACCTAGGAGACAGGTGTCCGTGTTCCGCGTGAAAAAAAAGATCATCGTATATTTACCTTCGCATTGAAAATGCGGAAGGTTATGTTTTGATCGCTGTGTATTTATTTATTTATTTGTATGCGTGTTATTCGCTTAAGTAAAAAAGTATTAAACCGAATCGCATGAAATTTGGTGGGATGATTGGTTATTATCCGGGGACCATTTGATTCGATTTTGGGACCAATTGGGTCAAAGGTCAAGGTCATGAAAAAGGTCAAAATCTTCTTGAATTGCATGAAATTTGGTGGGATGATTGGTTATTATCCGGAGACCATTTGCTTAGATTTTGGGATCGATCGGGTCAAAGGTCATTGTCAAGGTCATGAAAAGGTCAACATCTTCTTTTTACCATAGCGCGGTCAATTTATATCCAATTGGCATTCAACTAATGCCAATATGTTCATAACTCAATGCCCAACCTTGTGATATGCGAAGGTATGTGCTCTACCGAGTGCCCATTCTCGTTATTTAAGTAACTATTAGGATATTTTAAATTGAGATTGTAAGTAGTTGAACTGGGAACACAAATAAAATACATAGAAAAGTTACTAGAGGGGCAGGTAGAGAGTCACGTGGGCATTGACCAGGCTGCTGTATGAGACAACGTGTTGGTATAATGTACTTAAAACCAACTTTATACTTTTACTACCCATAATGCAAGCATATATTGTTACTCTAGTTTTGGTGAGTTGACTAGTTATCAGCTGTTGAGATGTCAAGCCTCTCTCTTATGCAATGGGACTGAATTGCACTTGCCTCGTGGTTACGGAACTATGGTTGAAATAAAATTAAAAACTATTTGGACGGATCAGTAGCTCTACAGATAAGAGTAACATGTTTATTTTTTGAATAATATGTATAAAATATGTTTTCCAGTGCATTTTCTCTTCCTTCGCTACTGAAGACAAATGGATGATGTTACGTAACACGGGTACTCTTACACCGCTCTGCCTTCAGGGGGAGATTCGGCGATGAGTGTTCTGGATGAGCGGAGCAGCGTCCGATTCCCCCGTCGGCCGTCTCCTTGAACGAGCTCAAGATTAAAAAAGGTGTATGTCTGCAATTAATTTGACAGCAATGGAAGAAAAAGCGGGTTTGGCGGAGAGCAAATCTCCAGCAGCACCTCCTCCGGGACACGGGGGCCGCAGCAGGAGCAGCTCATTCATACGGAACCAAGCTGAGGCTGCAGATCCAAATATGCCAATAAGCTCCTCCTTCACAAGACAAAATCCGGTCAAGCTTCACCGGACCGGCGGTCAAGGTCGAGAGACGGACAAATCAAACACGTACTCGAACTTCTTGATCAACAGCAGCGGAGGTTATAGGAAGTTTGCAACTTTTCCTCAAAGCGCTCTCTCTCTCTCGCGGAAAGTGGCGGCAATCGATCTTCCGGGCCGGCGCCTCGAGGAGCAAACAGCCGTCCTCATCTTTATTCACAGAGGCGGCAGATACTCACGGGCCGGCCGTCGTGATGCACAGATACTGTATTATGCAAATGTTATTCACTAATTCAAATTCAAATCAATTAAAATTATTTTTAACTACCTTGTTTTTTTTTCATAGTGAGGGGGGGAGGTTGTGCATTTGATCCAAAACGGCTGTGTGATGAGTCAGAGAGGCTTTCCGGAGCATCTGTATAATGTTGATTCCACAGAGTCTCATTATGTGGATCTTTCTCGTGGGCCCCGATGGAGACTGAGGAGCCCCCCCCCCCCCCCCATATTCAGCTTGACATAGCCAAGAAAGAAGAAAAAATGCACCGCAGATGAAATGACTGAGAACTAATCATTCTGAACACCAATGAAGTCTATCGATCGCCGCTCAATAGCGTTTATTACATTCCCGGAATTGAATGTATATTTACGAGGCGAACAATCGCACGAATCGATAGAAACGCGTAGAGGAGTCGTACCGTCACGTCGGCGCGCCGGCTGTATTAAAACGAGTATTTAACGCTCTCGAATCTAATCACGTCTCCGTTGATGGCGGGCGAACTTCTCGTGTTTCTGTGTTCACGATGACCCGCTCCACCGCGTGATCCATTCCCGGTCACTGCACAAGCTAAATGTGGAAACTAGCCCCGGTGGCCTTGTTTAAACTCTGGATGATGGCGTGTTAATTAATACACACGGCTGGAATATCGACTGGAATATGAAACTCCATCTATACGCCGTTGAACTCCTCCAATTAATCACCGCGGGCCGAAGTATGGATTTTACTCGCGCTGGCATCATTTTTCTGCTCTTAAATAATTCTCTCCTGTGCGCGAGTGACAGAAGTGAAAACATGAAGCTCTCGTTCCCTCAGCTACACACAGTGTGTGAGGTCTGCCTTCATGTTGAGGAGGTTGGATCAAATGGAAAGAAGACATCCAAGCAAAGACTTTTAAGGTCTCTTTTCAAATCAGTTTTTGATTCTTGCAAATGTCGAAACAAATTTAATATTTAGACTGAATTAAAATAGTTTCTTGAAATCCCTGAAAGGTAAATATAGTGTCTCTGCTACTCTCGTCTGCACTTGGTCTGAGGCCGTTTTTCATGGTCTTCTCGACTCTACAGCACACGGTACTTTAGACAATAAACCGCATGCATCCAACTTTGTGGTAAGAGTTTAAAAAAGCTTCTTTTTTTCCAAAATCAAATCCAGGTTCAGTAACTCAGAGCACCTTTGGGAAGATGGAACAATGACGACGATTGACTCAAGTTAGAGAAAGCCTTCTCAGAAGAATGGAGTCTGTTGTGGCAGCAGATGTATGCTAGCGTAGGACAACATACTTTGGGGTAATGTTGGGTATTTTATTTTATTTTAAAATAAAAAACATGAGTTCTTGGTTTCTTTGGCTCTCTTCGAAGGCGGTCGCATTTTCTCTCCCTCTCCTCCCCATGACCTTCCCTTCCCTGCTTGGCTTCTCTCGTCATGTCTTGTCTTGTTTTATACTTGAGAGACTCTCTCCTCATCGCTCTTCGAACTAAAAACCATGGACCGATCAACTGATCATCTGATCAACTGGTCTCTCAACGCAATTGACACCGTCTTCTCGAGAAGCTTGGGTTCGGGGGAACCTGCCCGTCCTGCCGGGACGTTGCAGCTGGTTACACGATGGACGTGTCGTGTGCCTAGCAGCCCTTTCCGTGGAGGACGTAGATGACATCTACCTATTCGGAACTATGATTACAGGATTTCTGCTGTTTGGATTTGGCGTTGCCCTGGTTTATCGGAAAATTAAGGAAACGGGTACAGCCGTTAAAAGCCCCCTAAGGCTGCCCGACGAAATTGGATCGATTTGAAAAATGGGAGGAAAGTGGTGGAATAGTAGGTGCGCAAATTGGATGTAGCTGCTGGAAGACCAAACAATCCCAATCTCATCTGCTTTCGGCTCCCTCAACCAGAACGGGCCTTGGCCAAGGCCGTTACTGGAACAACAACTCCCCTGAAGATCGCTGAAGTGAGAACCTCTCATTCCCACCCCCTATCCACAGACACCTGTGGTTGTTTTCTCCCAGGACCTTTCAAGGCTATCTCCATGGCAACGACCATCTTGCGGACTGTGAACTCTGTCTGTTGTGGCCTGGGGAGGACGACATACCAGACCACGCACACAAACTTTCAATATACTGATTTGCATTCACTACCCCTCCCCCATCCCACGCCTTCGCCTGCTTCTTACCCCAGTGTGACCGGACGGGCTGTGGCTGGCGCTGTGAACTGGCGCGGACCGGCTGGCTGCTTGTCGGTGCTGGTTACCTTCTGCCCCAATGGATGGGCTTAGATCACCCAGTTGTTGGATTACCTCCCTCCCCTTCCTACTCGTTGCAAGTCATGTCTAAAATGTATGTGCTTATGTGCTAAGGTGTTTTTTCCTGCTCCCACACTGTACCCCTCTCGGGGCATAGTCGGGGGGTTGGTGTTTTTTTCTCGCCTTCTTCCCTCATGTTATGCTGTAATCTTTCATCTACCCTTTCTTGCAATTTCGATGCTTTTGTACCTGTACTCTGGCAAACGACAAATAAATTTAATCAATCAATCAATCAATCAAACTCTTAATAAGTTAGTTTGACTTATTTCATAGAAGTCCATCTATACAGTTTCCCCACTGTTTTACAATGTCCACTAAAACAATCCAACCATGAAGCACCTTTACGAGCCAAGTTGAGTCCATCCTGAGAGACATAGATGCATATAGTTACAGCTAGAAACCCTCAGCAGACAGCGCTATGAGACTGGCAGCTCAGGGAGCCAGAGATAGTGGAAGAATTGATTTGTTGGACTGCAGATCCACCGACTGGCACATAAAGGTTTGTTTGTCTGATAAAAACAATGTAACTTGACATTGCAGCATCTCCCACTGCTCAGAATCAATGACGTGCTCCCAGAAATACTTATTCGCTCACTCTAGGAAGACAAAAGTTATCCGATAAGCCTCTAAATAACTTGCGGAGGGCCAAAGGGCAGCGGCAAGCAACGGGTTACACATCCAGTCGAGCTCCCACTTGATGACGTTATCAAAACTGAGTTAATAAAAGGACCCGCGGCCCCTGGCATTAGATTACGGCCCACGGAGGCTCGTCCGCATGTCAGACAACCAGAGAGCTGTGCAGAGTGAAAGCAGCATCTGTGCACACACATACACACACACACACACACACACACACACCTGATACAGTGAACCAATCTGTGCACGACGCCACTTTTTTTTAAGGGGTTATTTTCACGAGGAATGAACAATAAGAGCTTTTAAAATAAAATAATGACATTGCCTCTCTTCTGGAAAATGTGAATGTGTTCTTGTGGAGTTGAAAGGTCATCTAGTTGTGTTTGATGGGAGGAGGTGTCTGTTTCTGCTCTTCTTCGTTTTATTATGAACAGAAAGTAAAGTGATTTATTATTCTGCAGAAGCCTAATCACGCACCACGCAAAGTGTGTCTATGACCTTTTATGCGGCGACCCACGGAAACGGTTTCACTTTTTTTTTAAATTCTTACGGACATTTTTCACAAAGGATCAGAAATCGTTATTGAGGCAGGCGACCAATCGTGAAGAAGAAAAAAAGTTTGACCCCTTGTGTCGGTCAGAAAGAAGCGGAAAATTAATGAGGAACTGAAATCTCCGGGATCTACTTGTCTGGGACCTTTTTGGTGGTCACAGCAGGTTCACGCAGAAATGACACAAAGCGGACTACGGAACTGAGATCAGGTCAATTTATGGAGCTGTGTCTCCTTTCTTTCTTTTTTCCAATCTCTATATTTTAAATGTAAATGTGTCTTATCATTTGCTGAACATTCATGAATACTGAACATGCCAGCAGAGATCCGCTCTGCTAGAGGGCAAACGGGAGGAGTGCTGGTTGGACCTGTGCAGAGTTTATCGTTACTCCTTAACAAACAGCATGCAGAGAGAGAACAATAACTAATGTGGAATGTGTCAGATTTTAAAATAATGATTTTGTACACAAAGGGGCTCAGCTTTAAGAAATATTTGATTCCATTCATGACATAGTGGGCTTCATGGAGGAAGCAGTAATATGATGGAGAGTGCTGATTATTTATTAGTGAATTACTTGCATATTATTCACAATCTATCTCGAAAATGGACACATTATACTTTATTTAACGCTGGGATCATAGCTGCCATTCAAAAGTATGTATTGACAGACATTGTTTTTCTTTTTTTAAAAGGTGCTCTGCGTTGAAATGAGTCCGGAAATTGTGATTCAGTCCAAAGACCAAAACCAAAAAAACAACAACAACAAATCTTATTTTCACCAGACAGTATCAAGGCAATACTCTTCCTTTTCCACTTGACTACAGCACTATTCAGTTATCCAACCAAACACATCTGATAAATTACTTTTATTCGCTCCCACGGAGAGTTTTAATGATGAGACGAAAAGACAACAGCAGCAAATTGAAGGGCTTAAAAGAAAAAATGATGCGACAAAAACTAGGTGCGGCATCTGTGACGAGGCGTATGCCGTGTATGAAATCAGCGTTACACAAACATAACGTCATCGTTGCCGCCAGAAAAGTGTGAAATCTCATCAGGGACAGAATACGGGGAGTAAAACTCTCACACGGGAGTTCAGTGACAGCAGAATGAGGCGTCACCGACACCAGCGCTCAGTGCACACTCACTTTTTAAGAGAAGAGGGAAAGACACTTGTTAGGAGGAGAAGAAAGAGCTCTCTACCCAACAGAGAAGTTATATGAGACGTATGTGAGCTCACTCATGGAAACGTCTTCCTTTGCAAGCTACTCGTTACTCGCTTAGACAAAGTCTGAAAAACAAGTGGACAAATCCTCACTGAAATCATCCAATAGCACACAGTCCAGGAAAATAAAATAAACTAATTTGGAGGTCAACGAAAGTCCGTTTTTTGAGCCACGACCGAGGCCAAAATGTGACCGTTGACCCACGAGGTAAGGCCGGTGTTTAACCGGGGCGATCAACTGGAAAACAAAAGCGTTTATTGAGTGAAGGTGTAAAAAACTCAGAGAAATGTTTTCCCCAAGATTTCCTCGAAAAGGTCATCGAAGATGGAGTAAAAAATAATGAAGACCAAAAGCAAAATATTAGGTTGACGCCGGGTTCAATAGTGTTTGAGATTAGGTGCGGACAGAAATACAGATGCACACACACACACATATGATAAAACGCATGAAGATTATTATGCTCACACTTCCTCTTTTCTGTTCTTTCATTAAGGTCGACAGGTCCTTCATTTCTTGGGAACAAGTAAACCGTAATTAATGTGTACAACATGCAAGAGTTACACAGTTAATTGCAGCATTACCGTAATGTGTAAGGAAGTGGCTGTAACATCGACATGCTGGGGGCTTGAGAGAGAGAGAGACGTGCTGTCGGTGAAGATAAATAGACGGAGAGGTGATGGATGGCTGAGGAATGAAGCTCCGGCCACATCTGCATTCGGAACACATCCCATCTCACTCGATGGTTGAGTAGCTTGTCGATCAGCTCTTCAAAATCAGAGCATGTCAGCGGCGACGCCCCCAGGAGCTCCTCTTATACTCAGAGAGAAAAAAAACAACCTTGCCACAGAGAGCTCTTTCTTCTTCACTCTGCACGTCGCATGTTTGCACTCACGAGATCTCGATCAACGAACCCTTGGAAAAGGTCACACACTGACCTCAAAGAGTCGCTCAAGCTCTTGATCATCACGGCGGTCAGCTGTTTTTTATTTTTATTTTTTACTTTTAGCAATCGCTGCTAAATCAGGCATCGTGGTCTTGCATAAGTAAAAAACAAGGAATGCTTTTACGCTGTTTGAAGGACTTTGATGATAATCATGAGGAAGTAGCTTAAGTCATGCACACGGTGCGGGAAATTCATCTTGAATCTCACTTTTTTTCCCCGCCAAACTAATTATGCTTCACACCAAATATGCAAAAGATCGGCCCGTGACGCGAGGCGGTCCCACTCCTCTCCGATGCAACGCTCACCTGACTGAAGGAAACTGATTAGAAGTGAAGGGAGTCGTCTCGCCTCCCGAAAATCTCATTTTAAAACTTATTCATTTCAATTACCGCTCGCTCCATCACTTCCAAACACATCCAGGGGCCCCTCACTTGAAAAGTAACGACACACACAAACACACGGAGGGGTCAGATAGCGAAACACTCGACTCACCGTTCCCATGGCGCGCTGAAGGGCCGGCCATTAATGCCGCTACACGCCGCGTACACTTCAACCACGGGCTGACGGAGGACTTGTGTCCTGAGAGGAGGACGGGAGGTGGAGGCAACAGACGTTTCGACGCTTTTTAAGTGGGAGCGCTTGTGTAAACATGAGCGTGAATAATCCATTGTCCTCAGACGGACAACAACATGTCTGCTTCAGGACCCCCGTGTGCCCGAATGAGCCGAGCGAGTCATGTGACCGCAGAGCGATATCTGTGGGAGAAGAGGATCCACTTGATGTGGCTTTAAGGGTTTGAGAGGGCTTCATATTTATACCAGATATACTTTTTACATTCCTCCTGATGCATGTTTTTTGCTGCAGTGATTGGGCTTCAACATTAAAAAAATGTCATTGCGCAACTTTGGGTTGCATAATTATCCTTGAATGCTTAAATGTCATTTGAGAAAAGTACTGCTATACTATTGACAACTTTGCTGACTAACTTATGGTCATGCAATAGTTTTATTTCATAATATATTTATATATATATATATATATATACCTAGAGAAAGAGGATTTATTTTGCCGCTGTGGGCGCATTTGATTGGTCGCATAACCGGCGGTGCGATAAAAGAAGGTTTGTGCTATCCGGGGACGGCCTCCTGGTTGTTGTGTGAATAAATCCCGGTTGGAATCGTTGGTTCAGTATTGCGTTGTGTACACGGCGCGCGGAGGAATCGGTTAACGTGCGTGGCGAGCGACGTTGCGATGTAACCGACGCCTGCAGCGCCATTTCAAAACCATAAGATAACTTCAAGGCTCAGAATCAAATCAAACTCAACAGATGTTACAAGATATGTGGAGGAATCTAATGAAGCATGCCGGAGAGTGCTAAATGTTCAGAGAAAGGTAACAAAAAATACACATGCATATTATTAAATATATCTATTTATTCTTTTCACAGACGAATGCGTTGCATGCAGCGCTGCACGCCTCCTCCTCTTTTCTTGGATATCTCTCCATCCCCGCGGTCCCCAACAGGCCTGTTGGTTTGCTCTAAGCCTCGCAGCAGAACTCCTCCTGACCCCTCTACTCACCCTGACCCCTCTACACCTCCTGACCCCTCTACTCACCCTGACCCCTCTACTCCTCCTGACCCCTTTACTCACCCTGACTCCTCTACTCCTCCTGACCCCTCTACACCTCCTGACCCCTCTACTCCTCCTGACCCATCTACACACCCTAACCCATCTACTCCTCCTGATCTCTACACATCCTGACCCCTCTACTCCTCCTGACCCATCTACTCATCCTGACCCCTCTACATACCCTGACCCCTCTACTTCTACTGACCCCTCTACTCCTTCTGACCCCTCTACACACCCTGACCCCTCTACTTCTCCTGACCCCTCTACATACCCTGACCCCTCTTCTTCTCCTGACCCCTCTATCCTCCAAGCTGAACATGTCTGGGTGCTTCCTCAGTCACCTCTCCCTCAGAACCAGCTCGGCCTCGCTTCACGTGTCAATAATATGTTAATGTCACCGTCTGTCGTCATCGTGTTCAGACGGATTCATTTCAGCCAATTCAGTGTCAAATCTTTGTAATAAATATTCAGATGTTGTCCAGCTCTCATATCACTGGCTTTCATTCCAGACACCCATGGGAGACGAGCCTGCCGTCACCGTCTCCTCGGCAACCGAGGGTGGGATGCAGAAGGTCTCTGTGGGTCGGGACGCTGCCTCTGTCGCGGTGTTAAAGTGAGAGCGCTGTGCAGCAGGTGGTGCTCCCTCCTTCACAGAGGACTGGAGAGGCCTGCGGGGGCCACGGGGGCCTGGACAGAGCCATGCCGGGCCATCGCTGTCAGATCACAGAGCTCACCCCGGTCGGTGGCCTGCTTTGTGTCGGCATCCAGCTTATCGCAGTGGCAGGAGGCAGGAGGCAGGAGGCAGGAGGCAGGACCATTTCTGGATCTTGGGTATTCCCAGCATAACGGAGGTCATGTGATGACCCTTGGTGTTCCTAACGGAGGTCATGTGATGACCCTTGGTGTTCCTAACGGAGGTCATGTGATGACCCTTGGTGTTCCTAACGGAGGTCATGTGATGACCCGTGGTGTTCCTAACGGAGGTCATGTGATGACCCTTGGTGTTCCTAATGGAGGTCATGTGATGACCCTTGGTGTTCCTAACGGAGGTCATGTGATGACCCTTGGTGTTCCTAATGGAGGTCATGTGATGACCCTTGGTGTTCCTAACGGAGGTCATGTGATGACCCTTGGTGTTCCTAATGGAGGTCATGTGATGACCCTTGGTGTTCCTAACGGAGGTCATGTGATGACCCGTGGTGTTCCTAACGGAGGTCATGTGATGACCCTTGGTGTTCCTAATGGAGGTCATGTGATGACCCTTGGTGTTCCTAACGGAGGTCATGTGATGACCCTTGGTGTTCCTAATGGAGGTCATGTGATGACCCTTGGTGTTCCTAACGGAGGTCATGTGATGACCCTTGGTGTTCCTAACGGAGGTCATGTGATGACCCTTGGTGTTCCTAACGGAGGTCATGTGATGACCCTTGGTGTTCCTAATGGAGGTCATGTGATGACCCTTGGTGTTCCTAATGGAGGTCATGTGATGACCCTTGGTGTTCCTAACGGAGGTCATGTGATGACCCTTGGTGTTCCTAACGGAGGTCATGTGATGACACTTGGTGTTCCTAATGGAGGTCATGTGATGACCCTTGGTGTTCCTAACTGAGGTCATGTGATGACCCTTGGTGTTCCTAACGGAGGACATGTGATGACCCTTGGTGTTCCTAACTGAGGTCATGTGATGACCCTTGGTGTTCCTAACGGAGGACATGTGATGACCCTTGGTGTTCCTAACGGAGGTCATGTGATGACCCTTGGTGTTCCTAACGGAGGTCATGTGATGACCCTTGGTGTTCCTAACGGAGGTCATGTGATGACCCTTGGTGTTCCTAACGGAGGTCATGTGATGACCCTTGGTGTTCCTAATGGAGGTCATGTGATGACCCTTGGTGTTCCTAACTGAGGACATGTGATGACCCTTGGTGTTCCTAATGGAGGTCATGTGATGACCCTTGGTGTTCCTAACGGAGGTCATGTGATGACCCTTGGTGTTCCTAACGGAGGTCATGTGATGACCCTTGGTGTTCCTAACAGAGGTCATGTGATGACCCTTGGTGTTCCTAACAGAGGACATGTGATGACCCTTGGTGTTCCTAACGGAGGACATGTGATGACCCTTGGTGTTCCTAACTGAGGTCATGTGATGACCCTTGGTGTTCCTAACGGAGGACATGTGATGACCCTTGGTGTTCCTAACTGAGGTCATGTGATGACCCTTGGTGTTCCTAACGGAGGTCATGTGATGACCCTTGGTGTTCCTAACGGAGGACATGTGATGACCCTTGGTGTTCCTAACGGAGGTCATGTGATGACCCTTGGTGTTCCTAACGGAGGTCATGTGATGACCCTTGGTGTTCTAATGGAGGTCATGTGATGACCCTTGGTGTTCTAACGGAGGTCATGTGATGACCCTTGGTGTTCTAACGGAGGTCATGTGATGACCCGTGGTGTTCCTAACGGAGGTCATGTGATGACCCTTGGTGTTCCTAATGGAGGTCATGTGATGACCCTTGGTGTTCCTAACGGAGGTCATGTGATGACCCTTGGTGTTCCTAATGGAGGTCATGTGATGACCCTTGGTGTTCCTAATGGAGGTCATGTGATGACCCTTGGTGTTCCTAACGGAGGTCATGTGATGACCCTTGGTGTTCCTAACGGAGGTCATGTGATGACCCTTGGTGTTCCTAATGGAGGTCATGTGATGACCCTTGGTGTTCCTAACGGAGGTCATGTGATGACCCTTGGTGTTCCTAACGGAGGACATGTGATGACCCTTGGTGTTCCTAACTGAGGACATGTGATGACCCTTGGTGTTCCTAATGGAGGTCATGTGATGACCCTTGGTGTTCCTAACGGAGGTCATGTGATGACCCTTGGTGTTCCTAACTGAGGTCATGTGATGACCCTTGGTGTTCCTAACGGAGGTCATGTGATGACCCTTGGTGACCAACCGTGACCAATTATTTTCAACGGTTTCTACTTCGAACACGTCTACCTGTCTCTTGGACCCCATCCCGACGAGGCTGCTTAAAGACGTTTTGCCTTTAATTGGCGGCTCTCTATTAGATATTATCAATGTGTCTCTAACAGGCCACGTACCACACTCCTTCAAGGTGGCTGTTATTAAACCTCTCCTGAAGAAGCCCACTCTGGATCCAGAGGTATTGGCTAACTACAGACCGATCTCTAACCTCCTTCCTCTCCAAGATCCTTGAGAAAGTGGTCGCAAATCAGTTGCGACTTTCTACATCATAATAGTTTATTTGAGAAATTTCAATCAGGATTTAGAAAACACCACAGCACCGAGACGGCACTGGTGAAAATTACAAATGACCTCTTAATGGCAGCAGATAAAGGACTCCTCTCTGTCCTGGTCTTGTTAGACCTTAGTGCTGCATTCGACACCATTGACCATGACATCCTGTTACAGAGACTGGAGCAGTCGATTGGCATTTCAGGCACGGCACTAATTTGGTTTAAATCCTATTTATCAGATCGATCTCAGTTTGTATTTGTAAACGATGACGCCTCGATAACCACTAACGTTAATCACGGAGTTCCACAAGGTTCTGTGCTTGGACCAATTTTATTTACCTTATACATGCTTCCTTTGGGCAATATTATCAGGAAACACTCCATAAACTTTCATTGTTATGCAGATGACACTCAACTATATTTATCGATAAAACCAGAGGAGAGCAACCAACTCTGTAAAATTCAAGCATGTCTTAAAGACATAAAACATGGATGACCTGCAACTTCTTGATGTTAAACTCAGACAAAACCAAGTAATTTTAATCGCCCTGAGCACCTCAGAGATCAATTATCTGGTGATGTGGATTCTGTAGACGGCATTGCCCTGGCATCCAACACCACTGTAAAGAATCTTGGCGTTATCTTTGATCGGGACTTGTCCTTTAACTCCCACGTAAAGCAAATCTCAAGGACTGCATTCTTTCATCTACGTAATATTTCAAAAATCAGGCACATCTTGTCTCAAAAGATGCAGAAAAATTGGTTCACGTTCACATTTCGAGACTGGATTACTGTAACTCCTTATTAGCAGGCTGCTCTAATAAATCTCTTAGGTCCCTCCAGTTGATCCAGAATGCTGCAGCTCGTGTTCTCACTAAAACTAAGAAAGAGATCACATCACTCCTGCACTAGCTGCTCTGCACTGGCTCCCAGTAAAATCAAGAATCACTTTTAAAATTCTTCTCTTAACCTACAAAGCCTTGATTGGTGATGCTCCATCATATCTTAAGGAGCTTGTCGAACCATATTGCCCCACTAGAGAGCTACGCTCACTAAATGCGGACTACTTGTAGTTCCTAGAGTCTTAAAAAGTAGAATGGGAGCCAGAGCCTTTAGTTATCAAGCTCCTCTTTTATGGAACCAGCTTCCAATTTCAGTCCGGGAGGCAGACACAGTCACCTCGTTTAAGAGTAGACTTAAGACCTTCCTCTTTGACAGAGCTTATAGTTAGGGCTGAATCAGGTTTGCCCTGGTCCAGCCCCTTGATATGCTGCTATAGGCTTATAGCTGCCGGGGGACGTTTTAGGATGCACTGATCCTTTTGACTTTACGTCTCATGGGGTCATCGGACCCTATGAGACGGCATAGATCCTATCTGCCTGATGGATCGTCTGGGTCGTGGAATTCCTGCTCATGACTACGCCACTGTCCTGTTGAGACTCCCACCTCCTCCCCACCGCCATCTGCCTGATGGATCGTGGAGGTCTCCATCGTGGAATATGCCTACTATGAACTATTCATACACTCTGTCATATTCATTGAATGTATTTTAACTCTAAATCTGTCCTTCTGTACACATTACATCTATTGCATCTGTCCATCCTAGGAGAGGGATCCTCCTCTGTTGCTCTCCTCCAGGTTTCTTCTTTTTTCCCCTGAAGGGTTATTTGGGAGTTTTTCCTGGTCCGATGTGAGGTTTTGGGGCAGGGATGTCTATGTGTACAGATTGTAAAGCACTCCGAGACAAATTTGTAATTTGTGAAATTGGGCTATACAAATAAACTGAATTGAATTGAATTGAATGTGATGACCCTTGGTGTTCCTAACAGAGGACATGTGATGACCCTTGGTGTTCCTAACGGAGGACATGTGATGACCCTTGGTGTTCCTAACTGAGGTCATGTGATGACCCTTGGTGTTCCTAACGGAGGACATGTGATGACCCTTGGTGTTCCTAACTGAGGTCATGTGATGACCCTTGGTGTTCCTAACGGAGGTCATGTGATGACCCTTGGTGTTCCTAACGGAGGTCATGTGATGACCCTTGGTGTTCCTAACGGAGGTCATGTGATGACCCTTGGTGTTCCTAACGGAGGTCATGTGATGACCCTTGGTGTTCCTAACTGAGGACATGTGATGACCCTTGGTGTTCCTAACTGAGGACATGTGATGACCCTTGGTGTTCCTAACTGAGGACATGTGATGACCCTTGGTGTTCCTAACGGAGGACATGTGATGACCCTTGGTGTTCCTAATGGAGGTCATGTGATGACCCTTGGTGTTCCTAACTGAGGTCATGTGATGACCCTTGGTGTTCCTAACGGAGGTCATGTGATGACCCTTGGTGTTCCAAACTGAGGACATGTGATGACCCTTGGTGTTCCTAACGGAGGTCATGTGATGACCCTTGGTGTTCCTAACTGAGGTCATGTGATGACCCTTGGTGTTCCTAACGGAGGTCATGTGATGACCCTTGGTGTTCCTAACTGAGGTCATGTGATGACCCTTGGTGTTCCTAATGGAGGTCATGTGATGACCCTTGGTGTTCCTAACGGAGGTCATGTGATGACCCTTGGTGTTCCTAACTGAGGTCATGTGATGACCCTTGGTGTTCCTAACGGAGGTCATGTGATGACCCTTGGTGTTCCTAAGCCCCAAACACAACCAGAAGCACTTTGACCACACGTGTCTCCTCCGGTGCCCCGCCGAGTGCTTCGGCAACCCGAAGTCTGCCGGCTGCCAGACGTTCAGAAAGACGACGCTCAGGATGAACTGCCAACACCACCGAGAGAGGCGCTGATGGCTGCAGCCTGCAGCGTGAGGTCAACCTCTGAATACAAAGAGACTCCTTAAAGGTAAAGAGAGGCTCTCCACACCGACAGCCTCTGTGACGCCGCTCAGCTCATTAGAGAAATCACTGAGCAGACTGTGTGTGGATTTGGGGATGACCGGACTGTCTAAGGCGCTACAGTGTATAAATAGCACCGTCATGACCCAACTAAAACAATACAGCAAACACATTTAAGGGACATATCCACGAAAAAGCACGTTCATGAATATGGACCGACAGGATGCTAAAATCACCATATTATTTACAGCAGGCAGCTGGCGTGGGATTGTTAGCGGCGGCTGCATCGAGGGAAACTACACGTGGGTTTTTTGCCTCCGTTACGGACTCAAATATACAAATATTGTCACGACGCTATTAGAGTGGACCCAATAGCACGACTCAGACAGGAGGAACAAAGAACACTGTCTTTGGTTGGAAACAGGCTGGGTCAAAACCGGGAGATCAGTCGAAGAAGCAAACAAGTCCAAAAAGGGGCGGGGCAGAGAATCAGAGGTCAGGGCAGGCAGGCAGGGTCAGAACAGGCAGGTCAGGAATATACTCTAATAACGCTGGAGAACTTGGCACGAAAACACAAGACAATCTGGCAGAGGACAAGTGGAAGTGAGGGAGCTAAATAGTGAGGGACTAATGAGGGGATGGGCTGCAGGTGAGAAGGGCGTGAGAACCAGGTGAAGGGAATGAGGGACTAACGAGGTGATCAGAGGCAGGTGAGAAGGTGTGAGGACCAGGTGAAGGGAATGAGGGACTAACGAGGTGATCAGAGGCAGGTGAGAAGGGCATGAGGACCAGGTGAAGGGAATGAGGGACTAACGAGGTGATCAGAGGCAGGTGAGAAGGGCGTGAGGACCAGGTGAAGGGAATGAGGGACTAACGAGGTGATCAGAGGCAGGTGAGAAGGGCGTGAGAACCAGGTGAAGGGAATGAGGGACTAACGAGGTGATCAGAGGCAGGTGAGAAGGTGTGAGGACCAGGTGAAGGGAATGAGGGACTAACGAGGTGATCAGAGGCAGGTGAGAAGGTGTGAGGACCAGGTGAAGGGAATGAGGGACTAACGAGGTGATCAGAGGCAGGTGAGAAGGGCGTGAGGACCAGGTGAAGGGAATGAGGGACTAACGAGGTGATCAGAGGCAGGTGAGGGGAGTTGGACTGACGAGATGGTGTGACAGGATGAAAACAACTATTACAAAAAGGAAGGCGTGGAGCTAAACTGTGACAGAGAGCCGAACTTTACACTTGAAGACAACCCCAGCGGACGTAAGCACGACGAGTGCGTCTTTGGAGCGGGCTGCTTGGCGAGACAACGCAGTCATCTTCCTCCTAGAGAGAGACTGTGGAGCTGATTTTGCGCGAGTTTTTGCTGGATTTGGAAGTTTCTGGTGCGGCTTAGTTGGTCAGACAGGAAGAGAGGTAACAGGTGGTCACAGTCGACCCAGAAGTTTGACTTTTACGCTTCAGTCAGGATGGCTGGAGTAGAGGAAGATAGTGATAGCATGGAGCTAAGTGGTAGAGAGGCAAGAGGCAGGAGGGAGAATGAGGGAAAAGACAAGGAAGAAGAAAAGAGGGGAAAGAGAATTTGGGTGAAACCGAGAGTGAAGAAGAGGAAGTTGGAGAACCAAAGGCAGAACTACTGAATGTAGTGATACGATTTGAAGGAGAAGGAGGAGTTAAGAAAATTGATCCATTAAAGCTGACTAAAGTAATTAGAGCACAATTGGGAGAAGTGAAGTATGCAAGGGTCTTGGGAGATGGCAACTTTAATTGGGTGCAACAGTAAGGAACAAGTTGATAAGGCAAAACACTTGCCGTGGTTGGACAGATAAAAGTGCTTAAAGTGGTGAAAGTGGGAGAACAGAGGCCAAATGACGCTAGGGAGTGATATCTGGAGTACCCTTGAGTATGAATATGAAGGATCTGGTGGCGAGCTTAATAGTACGCTTGGAGCAGTTAAGAGTGCTAAAAGAATGACAAGAGGAATAGAGAAAAAAACGGAAACAATTTTGGTAGAGTTTGATGGAAAAGACATTCTACGGAACTGTATTGTGGATTTGTGAAATACAGAGTAAGGAGTTTACACCAAAACCAGTGAGGTGTTTCAAATGTCAGGAATTTGGGCATGTGGCAAAAGTGTGCAGAGGAAAGATAAGGTGTGCCAGGTGTGGAGGAGAACATGAATATGGAAAGTGTGGAGAAGGAGTTCAGCCAAAGTGCTGCAACTGCGGTGGGAGACATAGTGTTGCGTATTGGGGATGTGAAGCAATGAAGCGAGAGGTGGAAGTCCAACAAACAAGAAGGAAAGGAAATGTAACTTATGCAGAAGCAGTTAAGTTGGTGAGGCAGGAGAAGAAGCCAGAGGAGGGTATCAATAAAGTCCAAATGGCAGTGGAAGCAGAAAGAAATGATAAAGTCAGGCGGGCAGAGAAGGAGAAGATGGTGACTTTCATAGCAGGGTGATAAATGCAACTGCTGAGGTTAAGTCAAAAACTGAAAGGATTCAAATAATTGTTAAAGCAGCAGTTCATCATCTTGATATGATAGGTTTAAAATGGGAGGAAGTGAGAGACCGTCTTAGTGTACAGGCAAGCCAGCATGCATGTATTGGGTGATAATCATGTTAATACTTCAATGGAATGCAAGAAGTTTAATTTCCAATGGGCAGGAGCTTAAGAAATTTATAGATAGCAGAAGGGAGAAACCAGATGTCCTGTGCATACAAGAATCGTGGCTAAAGCCAAGATTGGACTTTGTAATAAATGGGTATGTATCAATTCAAGAGATAGGAAACAATGACAAGGAGGGGGCTGTGTTACTTTTATAAAAGAAGGGATTCCCCATAGGGTACTGGGTATAGGGCAAGAAAGGGAGTATGTGGTAGTTGAAGTTTGGAGTGATAGGAAGAAATTTGTGGTTGTGAATTATTATAATCCATGTGTAAAACTAGAATTGAGAGAATTGGAAGAAATAGAAGGACAAGATCGGACAAGTATAGTATGGTGTGGGGACTTCAACGCACATAACACATTATGGGGGAGTGGAAGTACGGATGGCAATGGACAAACTATAGAAGAACTATTAGATGTTAGGAATTTAGTCTGCATAAATGATGGGAGTAAAACCAGGATTAATGTCAGCACAGGAAAGGAGTCTGTGCTGGACCCAACACTAGTGTCAAGTAACATTGCGGCAGTGTGTGATTGGAAAGCATATCATGAGGGAACTATAGGCAGTGATCACTACCCGATATTTTGTAAAATAAATATTCGTATGTCAGTAGTGGAAGAAGCCAGGTGAAAATGGGTCTTTGGGAAGGCCAACTGGAAGAGATTTAAGGAAAAGAGTGATGGGCATCTGAGTAAGATTAATGGTGATATGCCTATAGAAAGCCTAAATGATATGATCGTAGAAGGCATTAGGGCAGCTGCTCTAGAGTCCATCCCAAAAGTAAAGGAAAAGCAAGTAGAAAAGCAGTACCATGGTGGACCAATACTTGTAAAGAGGCGGTTAGAAATAGAAACAGGGCATTCAAGTTCATGAAAAGAACCCATAACTATCAGTATATGATACAGTTCAAGAAAGCTCAGGCATTAGTGAGAAAGACAATAAGGCAGGCAAAGAGGACATACTGGAGGAAGTTTTGTGAGACAGTTGGAAATACAACACCAGTAGGAGAAATATGGGGAATGATTAGAAAGATGGGAGGGGACAGAAGAGAGTGGAGTTATCCTGTACTAAAAGCTGGAGAAGAGGTAGCGGTGACTAATAAAGAGAAAGCTGTTATGTTGGCTAGTACATTTGTAAAGATACACAGTAATAATAATCTGTCTGAGGAAGGAAGCGAACTAGAGAGGAAACAAGATGTACACATAGGGAGGCCTTGAGGAAGAAGGAGGATACTGAAGATGAACTAAGTGTACCATTTACAATAGGGGAGCTAACAAGAGCAGTTGCTAAAGCTGGAATGACTGCCCCAGGAAATGATGACATATGTTACATTATGGTAAAACAATTAAGTGGAGAGGGGCTGAATAAATTGTTAACATTGTATAATAAAGTGTGGGAGGAAGGTAGCATACCAGCAAGGTGGAAGGAGGCTGTGATTGTCCCTATAAGGAAGCCAGGGAAAGATGCCAGTAACCCATCAAATTATAGGCCAATTGCGCTAACGTCAAATATATGCAAACTTATGGAACGGATGGTAAATGAGAGATTAATGTACTATGTAGAGAAACATCGGATACTAGTAGGGTGCCAGAGTGGATTTAGGAAAGGAACCTTGGATTCAATCCTATGTTTAGAAGATGAGGTAAGAAAGGCACAGGTTAACAAAGAAACTGTGGCAGCAGTGTTTTTTGATGTAGAAAAGGCGTATGATATGCTATGGAGGGAAGGGCTATTGATTAAAATGCATTCCATAGGAATTGGGGGGAAACTGTTTAATTGGGTTAGGGAATTTCTAGATAAAAGAACTATCCAGGTAAAAGTAGGGACTGAAAGATCAAGAACATTTGAGGTAGAAAATGGGACACCACAAGGAGTGTGGTAAGTCCTATTTTATTTTGCATTGCAATAAATGACATCTTTGGAAAGGTCTCACCAGATGTGGGAAGGTCACTATTTGCAGATGATGGGGCTCTATGGAAAAAGGGTAGAAACTTGGAACATATTGTTAAAAGATTGCAAGAAGGATAAAGCAAGTTGAACTGTGGGGAAGAAATGGGATTCAGATTTTCAGCAGAAAAACGAAAGTAATGCTCTTTACCAGACGGAGAACCAGGGAAACTGTCAGCTGAAGCTGTATGGGAGCAATTTAGAAATAGTAGAGACGTTTCGTTTCTTAGGAGTACACTTTGACAGCAGATTAACATGGAAGGACCACATTAAAAACGTTAGCGATAAGTGTAAAAAAGTAATTAATGTATTGAGATGTCTGGTAGGGTTGGACTGGGGAGCAGAGGTTGCATCTCTACTGCACATGTACAAAGCTTTAATTAAATCCAGATTAGATTATGGTAGTGTAGCATATGGGTCAGCTTCAGAAACCGCACTTAAGCAGCTAGATGTTATCCAGGCCAGGGCCTTGAGAATCTGTATAGGGGCAGTAAGAACATCACCTGTGTGCGCCATCCAAGTAGAGACCGGAGAAATGCCACTGTCTTCGCAGAAAGCAACTGCTGGGTAATTATTGGGTAAATTTGAGAGGTCATGAGGGTAGTCATCCAACTAAAAAAGTACTGCAGGCATGTTGGGAAAGGCACAAAGTGCCAAAGACGAGTTTTGGCTGGATAGGAGAAGAAGCCTAGGAGTCTCTGAGATAGAGCTTATCCCTACTGTCATTTGGCCAATAACTCCTGTGTGGTTGCTGAAGGAACCAGAGGTAGACATGGAGTTGCTGCAGATTAAGGTAAAACAAAAGAATCCTGATCTAGTGAGTGAGTTCTATGAGTACACAGCTGGAAAATACGTAGAGCATGTGCAGGCCACTGATGGATCTAAAGATCCAGTTGCAGGCAGTACAGGGTCTGCTGTTTCAGTCCCGAGCAAACATTATGAAATATACAGACGCACTTCGGATTTTCTGGCTGTGTATTCAGTTGAATTGTATGCACTTGTCTTGGCATTAGAGTGGATTGAGAAACAAAGACCAGGCAAAGTCCTTGTGTGCAGTGACTCCATGTCGGCACTCGCCAGTCTGAAGTCGGGTCTGTCCAAAACGCGACAAGATCTACTGTTTAAAATATTGACAATGAGCTCAAGAGCAGTGGAGCAAGGCATTGAAGTAGTATTTTTATGGGTGCCGGCCCATGTAGGTATCAGAGGGAATGAGAAAGTGGACAAGCTAGCCAAACAAGCACTAAAGGAAAACAGAGTACAAGTAGATCTTAAGTTATCAAAAGCAGAGGGAAAGGGCATCATCAAGGAAAATATCAACAGGGTGTGGCAACGTCAATGGGACCAGGAGACGAGGGGGAGACACTTGTACTCAATTCAGAGTAAAGTGAGGGGGGTAAAAGTCAGGGGAGGAAATAGGAGGGAAGAAGTCACAATGGCAAGAATGAGGATTGGGCACAGCTATTTATGCAGCACATTATTTGTGATGGGAAACACCCAACTGGACTTTGTGAGCGCTGCCAGGCACCAGAAACGGTACAACATGTTGTTACCACATGCAATAAATACAGGTCAGAAAGGAAGGTCATGTTGGAAGAAATGGAGAGACAAGGGATGAAGGGAAGCGAGATAGGGAGTATATTGGAGTGGGGGTCGAGTGGTGTGGGAAGAGGGTGTTTCATGCAATTTTTGCGAGCTACAGGACTGATGGGGAAAGTATAGTAGCTAGGAACCGGAAGATGGCAGTAGTGCAACTTAAAGGATGCAAGCTGCCGTAAAACACCACAGAAGAAGAAGAAGAAGAAGTAAACTGTGACAAATATATGTCGGGAAGCTGCGAGGCGTGCTATAATGACCGAGTAACTGACCAACATGTGTTTTAATTAGCATGTTATGGAAGCTCAAACGGTCGTCTGGGTGAGAATCGGGGATCCCGGAGGTAGAACCAGCGGTGGGCTTTCAAGGCCGCCAATGCAATTAGATTAAAAATCTAAATAGTAAAAGAGATGATCGTCTGCATGCAAAATAAATTAAAATGGCGGCCAATCCAATCCGTCTCTCGATATCTCTCCACGTTAATTGCTGCCCCTGGTAAACTGACTCGGGACCTCCCTGGTGCCCTGTCGCCGAGTCCTCTTCCATCTCATTACCAGCTCAGCTATTATACACTTTCATGAAAAAAATAAAGTCCAGAATGGCGAGAGGCCCCCAGCTCACCTGCAGGGCTTTGGGCAAAAAGCATCTTCATGGTGGAAAATAAAAAAGGAATAAAAAATGATGTTCTCGGCTCCAAAGTGCCAGAGAGAGAGAGAGAGAGAGAGAGCACAGCGGGTGAGGGTGTTCCTACAGCAAGACACCGGATAGAACAGCTGTGGAGATCTCAGATAATTAAGTTCTCCGTTGGCTTCCGACACACACACACACACATGGTAGTCCTCTGTGAACAAGCCTTTTATGGGGAAACATTAGGTGCTGAGGTGGCGTTGTCTCGAGGGCCAGGAGGTGGGGGTGTGGGGTGATGTTTGTGGCGGGAGGACGGCGGCAGCGGCGGGAACTCGGACCTGCCGCTCTCCATTACAGGCCTCTGAATACACGCGTGTGATCAGGACTGAAGAACCTCCGTTATAAAGACACAGACGTACACCGAGCGAGAGCTTGTTAACTTCACCACCTGGTTGTTTGATAGTTCAACGCCGATGGCCACGGTGGTGTTGACTTGGTTATGAGGTCAGAGGTCAGAGGACGTGTAATAGCCAGGCAGGCATTGACTTCCTTTCTCTGAGGGAGGTTTCACTTTCTGTCTTGCTAATTAAGTGCACCGTCTCTCATTTGTCTATTGACTGCAAGGCAGCGGGTTGAAATCTATGGTAAAGGTCACCGCCGAGGGAATGAGGAGCTCGACGTGAGGCGCTCTAAGCTGCGAAAATGTTGTTCCTGCTTGCGAGAAGTCCATTTTTAACAAGCCTACACCATGTTGGAAACTATTCCAGTTTAATAGAGACATAAATGTGGATACAACTAGTGCTGTTGGGTCTTTTATAGCCTGGTCTTGCCATATTAAGCACCCAAACACACACACCCACCCACACACACACACAAACAGACAGAAGGGGAGCAGCAGTAAAAGAGGAGGCAGCCAAAGTGTGGTGTAATTGAACATAGCAACAGATTTTATTGCCACTGCATTATTCACAAAGGCCACTGTATCGCCTCTTGTGTGGGTGAGGCGTTTGAAAAAAAAAAGAAGAAAAAAAAAGAGTCTAAGACAGCCGGCTGCAGAGAGGCCTGGGATGAATGAATCCACCCGGACAGCAGTTTGAAAACACAACTTCCGAACGGAGCGTGTGTTGCCCTTTAAGCAGGCCACGAGACACAGAGATAGAGAAGTACAGATGTTCATGGTGGAAGGCCGGACACATCCGCCACTACTCCCATTACACCATTACAGAGCACGGGTGAGATAAACAGGCATGGAGGAGGAGAGCCTTATGGAGCGGCGACCACCGTTTTGTCATCCGGCCAGACGGAGAGAGAGAGAGAGAGATGGAAATCAGCCAAGGCGAAGAAGATATATAGAGCATGTATGGGTGAACACCTGAATGGAAGAAGACAGCTCCATTGTCCCTCGGGGGGAAAGGAAGCGTGAGGATGACTTGCGATAACAGCCATCTTTAACCCCGAAGTGGAACTATCCCTTATGTTTGGACAGTTAAATTAATTTAAATGTGTTTGGGGTGTGTGACTCGATTCAGACGGGGGCTGCAGGAGAATCAAAGGAGGCGAACGCTCTATGTATGCGCAAGTGTGTGTGTGTGTGTGTGTGTGTGGTTGTTGATTGGTTATCGGCTCCATTGGTGTGTGAGCATCGAATCTGCAGGGAAGAGGACACGACGTCGATGGCTGAGTGAGTGTCTGAGGCGCGTTGGCTTCACCGCTCGACCGCATTCTCCCTTTCTCGACCTTTTCTTCGCAGCCCATATTAACTCAGAAGGTTTCCTCGGGGCTCGATCTGTTTTGATATCAAGTGTAACCTCGTTCTCTTTGATCCACCTTAACATCTTCAAAGACCCAAGAACCTCAGAGATTGATGTCACTCGCACTGACAAATACATGGCTAACAAGTCAGCCATTTGACCACACACACACACACACACACACACACACACACACACACACACACACACACACACGTGGCGTACACAGCTTCATTCTGCTTTGATTTCATCCCGGCAGAGAAAAAAAAGATAAATTTCCGCTCTTTGTATTCTGTCAAGTCTTTCAAGTCCAGGCCTCTGGATGGATGAGATCAGTCTGCCGCGGTAAACCAGGCAAAGGGTTACACCATAATTGCATCAATGCACACTCGGCTCTATTGAAGTGAGTTCGCCCGGCTCGTCTTCCTCGTTCGGTACGAGCCGTCGTCGGCTGCCATGACGCCCGGAGATTATTAATTAGGATGCGTGAAAAAGAGAGGAAGACATTTGCATTCTCACATTAAAAGGATGAAGCGGGAGGTATTCTACATTTCCATTTGTGTAAAGAAATCCCACGACAAGAATAAAACCAAGAGTCCTTCAGTGCTTTGGATTCCATCTGTGGCGTTTAGCCCAAAGCCGTTTTGTTCCCCCCTGAAGACAACTTTATATTTTTTAAATGAGTCACTACTCACATTTTTTAAAGATTTAAAAGAATTATCCACGACAAAATGTTTTTAGAAAATGTTAACCGCTGTGCGAATGCTTCCCGAGACGACAAGCAAGGAACGTCCTTTCCGCTGTTACACGAAAGTCAGTTTGAGAGGTTTGTGACGTGACGATTCGTAAAAGAAAATATTTAATAATGAACCGCTCTCTATCGATTGTGTGATTTTTTTTTCAAATTCCTGGAGGAATCGATCCGAGCTGCGGCCCACGAGCTCCACGGGCTTTACAGGAACGCGTACACATCACTGGTACACGAATAAACAGTCTTCTATTCCCTCACACACAGTGGTGTAGTGGGCGTTGGACGCAGGGGTACGCCGTACCCCCACTTATTTGGAGCATGATTTTTTTTTTTTTTTTAAATAGTTTTTTAAAAATAAATAATAAAATCAAAAATCAGTAATTGGTATGTGTTGTAAAACTGTATTCATAATGACAACATAAAGTATTTACATAAAAATATAATAAATTTAAATTATGATAATTACAAATTATGATGCAAAAAAAGCAGACGGGCGCGACGCCAGGCGCCCAACAAATGGTATAGTGATATTTTTTTTCAACGAAACGTTTTCGGATTATGAAACCAAATAAATGCAACGATTGTTGCATAACAATATGATAAATATATGATTTAATAACTTTTGTTTTTGGGATGATGACCCATTTAATAATTATATATATATAATATATATGTATAATTAATGGAATGATGAATGAATGCAAAATAATGGCCTGCCTGCCTGGGTTGCTTCTCTGCATTCAGCAGCTCTCTTGAACTGATTGATGTGTTGATCAATGTCACTGACGAGATGATGCCGCGCTTCTTCACTTCTTCTTTTCAAAAGATTTTAAAAAGAAAGAAAGAAAGAGGCTAGCACGGAATAAGAAGCAACAACAAGCTGCTACTACATCACCAGAAGAGCCGCCTGAAGACGTGGAATGCTAGCAACGTTAAACTGTTTAGCAAACGCCCTGGCTAGCTCTAGCTCAAGCTCACCTTCAGATATATGGGGACGGAGGAGATGGCGGAGGAAACAAGACGATACCCATGGATTCATCAAACACAAAGAATCAACACACACCACTGCGCAGCGGATTCAAGAGAACGCCTACATGTGCTATATCCGTCTTATTTATACTTGGGCAGAACGACAGACCCGTTTTGGACAACTATGGTTTACTGGAGTAAAAAAGCATGCCAAAGAATCCAAAGCATCGAAGTAAAGTTTCGATTCTTATAGATGAGTCAACGAGTCTGGGATGCAAAACGACTGATTGTCTACCTCAAATGTGAAACGACAGGATATGTACTTGGCTGAGGAGACGACGACATCAGCTGAAGAGAAGAGGTCGACAGGCTGCAGCCGAAATCTGGCAAGGATCCAGACCCACTGTGGCGTTTCCTCTGAATGATTTCAACGGTGAGTAACACAGATTTTTGCAAACAAAGTAGTACTACTAGGTAGGCAGTGGTTTCTGTAGACCTGCCTGCCCGTTTTGTGATTGCACTGCACGGCGCGCTTATGTGGGCATTGTTTGGGGATGACCCACCAAAATAGCGTCCCCCCAGTAAAAAAATCCCCACTACACCACTGCTCACACACACACACACACACACACAAACACACACAGGGGCCTCTTGCTTTCGAAAGCTCACTCATCCTTTTAATCGGTGTGGAATCCATCAAAGTGGGTCAAACTCCCTTCCCCATCTGCCCCGGCCAGATTTCAAATGCACGAGGGCTGATTAAAAAAAAAAGACCAAGAAAATAGGGCAAACGCCTCCAACACACACACACACACACACACACACGCAGTACTCAGGAGACCGGCGGCAGGAACAGACACAGAGGGGAGGACTGGGTGCATCGGTGAGGGGGGGGGTGGGGGGGTACCGCGTACTATTGTAACAAATAAAAGGTCAAGCAGCCGCGTATCAATTTGTTTTTGCTCATTTGCATACGCCCACCTTTAGCTGTCCCATCAACCGACAGAGAGACGGTGTGACATGCAAGGATGAGTGTGTGTCGGTGGGTGGGTGGGTGGGGTGACAGGGGTGAGACAGCTGTGGGTGTAAGCTTGCAGCTGGATGGTGTGTGCACGTGTCTGTTCGAGTGACAGGGGAGCCGTTCTGTGCGATTCACGCCTCTTCGTGTGTCTCTGCAGTCGTGTTGCGCGTCTTCATTCAGAATTGCACGTTGCCGTGGATACGCCCGCAACGCGCGCTCGCACCGCTGCGCACGTCGGAGAGGAAGTAGTCCCGCCAGCCGGTTCGACGCACAGCTCGCGTCCGGATCAAGCCGCAGCGCCGTCATGTGATTGATGCATGTGCAGGGATCATCCCAGGGGGCGGGGCCCCGCATGTCGGCCATCGGCGTGCTGCACAAACGGGGATTTCCAAGATTAAGCGTTGACATGCAGCAGGCAGTGAGAGGTCACGAACACAGTGCGTGGAGCAGAGAGGAGAGGAATGTCTCCAGGGATGCAGTTCAATCATTCAACTTTGATCTTTTCTTCTGATCAATACGGTGATTTGTTTCTTGATGGAATATTGGGTCCATAAAAATCCCAATTTCCTGAAGCTAAAAACGACATCAGTCCAATACCTAACCATATCTGGTTGAACATTTAGACACTCAGTGATGTTTTTTGCATTTTTGCTTCACAATAACAATTACTGATTGTCAAAATTCATTTCCAACTGAATGTTTAATCAATGTTTAGTAATTGTTTCAGCTCTATTTGTTTATTAAAGTGTTTAAAAAAGTGAATAATGCCCATCACCGGTCCTCAAACCCAAAAAATAAAATCCTCACTTCTGACATCTTTTACTCGATAAACAACTTAAATTATGAATTAACTCTCCTGTTGTCAAACTTGTTCACACTCCCTCGCTGACTCCCTCAATTTTTTTCGGCGAGAAAAATAAACTTGAGGCAGTCAGACTGTGGAGAGTCGAGGCGTCGCCATGACGACACAGCCCCGGGTGCAGAAGAAGTCAAGGCGATCGCCCGCCGTTCAAACGGCCGCGTGGCGTCACCTGATGAGTTATCCCGTCTGGCAGACCGTCCCTCCTTCCAGGAGCCCGATCGGGCCCCCCGGAAAAAGCGTTCAGGTGAGGGTGTGGAGGTGTGAGAGGGCGTGTGAATACGAGGCCCTGAGCCTCGCGTAGCGTCCAACAGGAGCTCAATCCCCGTGTGGAGGTTAGGAGGAGGACTTTTTATATTTTATTATTTTTTATTCAGCGTGCGCCGCCCTGACGTTCGTCTTTCAGTGTCGAGCCCCGACTCGTACCATCAGTCGGGCTGTCAGAAGGGAGGCGTTGTAACACCCTGTTCTGTTTCTCCTATGTTCCGTGTCTTCTCTGTCTTAATTGTTTAATTCTCTGCACCTGCCCTCAGCCACTCTTGTCTCGTTACTGTCTGTCGTACACCTGTGTTTCCCCCCCTATATATTGTGTCAGTCTTTCCCGTGTCTGCTGTCGGATTGTCGTCTCTAGTTCCGTGACCTTGTTTTTTTGTAAACTGTTTTGCCTCATTAAAGAGTGCTTTTTTTAATGAGGCAAAACAGTTAACAAAAAAACAAGGTCGAAACGGGGCAGGCAGGGTCAAACAGGCAGAACCAGGAACACGGACAGGACGATGGGAAAAGGACACGGAACTAGAGACAACAATCCGACAGCAGACAAGGGAAAGACTGACACAATATATAGGGGGGAAAACACAGGTGTACGACATCAGACACTAACGAGACAAGAGTGGCTGAGGGCAGGTGCAGGTAATTAAACAATTAAGACATAGGAGAAACAGAACAGGGTGTTACAGGCGTGGCTTTAACGGTATGATAAGGTGGGTGTGGCTTCAGCTCACCAACAGAATGGACCAATTCAACCCCCCAAACCTGCGGCCGGCAGCGCTGCTGTACACTTCCACAAAATGCCAGTTAACTGCGAAAGAGAGGTTTACTTTGAAGGGCAGAGAGAACCAGCGGCCAGGGGGATGTACGAGTGAAATGGATCAGACGATCCGTCTGGAAGGGAGCTGCCAACTGTGGCGTGACTTTGCCCCGCCGCCAATCATATTAGGCAGTGTTACTCCGTCCTTGTTATCCAATTGCTGTCAATTAACTGTGTGAGCCCCTGTTCTCGCTGGAACACCTTCCCCTGCTGGAGGAGGCCTCTCAGACCGAGAGGCTGAAGAGACCAATCACACGCGGCGCTAATTTGACAACCAAGGACAAATACCGGGCAACAATTAGAATATACACTTTTATTAATCCTCATTAATTAGTTCATATTTAACCCATCATTATTGTTAGTTAGCAGGGCTGCGTGAAGAAGCGAAGCGGGTGGGGGGTTCAGTCAGTTGCTCACACACATCTTGCAACGTATGGGGGGGAGGATCGCGAATCCCACAACCCTGCGGTTGCAGGACGGCCCTCTTACCCCACTGAGCTAAAGCCGCCCAAATCTCATTTCTCAGGTAGCTCAACCCTGACAAACAATTTGGAGGGTTATCATTGGATGGGAACAACGGGAGATCAACTACAAGGACGACAGCAACTCGTGTTTAAACTAACAACTTTTTTCATTCATCATCGACAGTTGCTGCTTTGCGACTACAGCAAAGCAACTGCGGGTCTCTGGAGTCGGACTCGCAACTCCAGAGTCGAGGTGTTGGAACATTTACGCTCAACGAATGGGATTTTCTTTTAAAAGCTCAAAAACCCAGCTGCATTCATCTCAGCAGAAAAAATGTCCCCGGGAGCAGAAACACCGTTTCTCAAATTGCCTGTTGAAGTGTTGCTTGATGAAGAAATCACATGGAGTCTTCCTGCTGAGGCATCCGGCACAACAAACGGACTCACGGTTGAGACCCGGCTGTGCGCCCACTGATACGGTCCAGTGGGCTCCGAGTAGGGCTGCAACAACGAATCGATAAAAATCGATTATTAAAATAGTTGGCAACGAATTTCATTATCGATTCGTTGTGTCGCGCGATTATTACGGCGCTCAATAAGTCACGGAGTATAAACAAAGTTGAGTTGAGCGCAGAGCGGCGCAGGGGAAACCAGAGCGGAGGTTGAGGAGAGACGGAACGCTACGTTGTGAGAACCAATCAGCGCTGAGCTGCTCCTCTGTTGATGAATCTAATTGGCTGCTGCTGCTCACGTGGCGCTGGATGCGGAAGTCATTCATGTCGTCGGAGACATTCACGGAGCTAAGTGCGCCTCCGGGTGACGTTATGAACCCAGACACCAGGGCGCTACATGTCACGACGTGTGTGGCATTTCCACAAGAGTATAACGTAGAAAACGTGGTTATTTATTCCGTGGCGGATAGCGGAAAATATTTTTCCACGGAGAAAGGCAACGGAGATAAGCCACGACTCGCTCTGTGCGCTGCGCGTGCAGACACCATTTAACGGAGCGGAGCAGCGCGTGCGCTCTGATCGCTCTTTTAATGAAGTATCGATACTAAAAATATGCTAAATCACATCGTTTTTAACGTACGAGTACTTTGTTAGTATCGCTACACCGTGCAGCGTGACAGCAGCAGATGTAGCGGACTAACATTCAAGCTAACCTAACTTCCCAAACGCTGTGGACATCTGAACGCTGATTGGCCGAGACGCGACACGTCCCATCAAAGATGTTTTATTGCGAAGAGCACCACTTCACATTTTTTCCGCGTCTCACTGCAATCTCAACGGCAGCGGGCCAGGTGAAAAAAATAATGAATCGGAACGCGTCTCTGATATTGTTCAGGGGGCCACATGGGGACCACTGCTCAGGAGAGGAAAGCTGTCAGTCTGTTTGTGACGGGTTCATCACCATGGTGACCAGTGAACAGGTGCATCCACATGCTGACCCGTGGATCTCCAGGACCTTTCCATGACTTTAAACCAAATTTCCATGATTAAACATTTTGTGAAAACTTTCTATACGTGACAAAGTGAGAAGATGTAGTATTTAAAATAACAATGAGAATTCCAAAGCATACCGTATATATACCGTGTAAATTAACATTTGAATAAAACAAATTTGCATTACTTTTCCAAATATTTTGGGATTTTATTTTTTTCAATTACTTTTCTAGGCCTGCTATTAGCCATTTAATAATTCCATGACTTTTCCAGGTTTTCCATGACCGTACGGACCCTGTTTTGAATAAAGGGTTGAAAATTAAAGTGTTTTTGTTTTTTTATCCGATTAATCGATTAATCGATAAAATTCTCAACCGATTAATCGATTATCAAAATAATCGTTAGTTGCAGCCCTAGCTCCGAGCACAGCCAGCACAGAGCCTCTCCCACGGGGGGGAAACGTCACCGCTCCATCAGATACACGAAACAGACGCCGCACTGAAAAAAAACAACTTGCCGATTGCCTCCTGTCACCTTTTTTTAAATGCAGAAATAGCACTTTAAAAAAAGAGTTTCAAACAATTTTCACGACAATGCCGGTCTGTCTGTCCACCGCTTAAATTGGGAGTGAAATAACTAGAAATCGACTGGACGACTTGCCGTGAAACTTCCTGCAGACGTCCATCAACGGTCATCTTGTTGGTGGTCCGTCTCTTTGTGGTTCAGTGTGTAGGAAACTACAGCGGCTGCAAGAGTGTTTGGTTTGACCCTTCCGGGCCACCGTAGACACATGGCGGACGGCTCTGGGAAGAAGACCGGCTCCGTATATATATATCGAGATGAGCTCATTCTAATGTTATGGAAAACGCAACCATTCTTATTTCAGGAGATTATTTTATTTATTTTTTTACATACTAATTAATATTATCTTCCATTCCTGCCAATATGTTTCATGTGTACATTAAGTCACAATGCTGACTGTAAAATAATGGTTTCTATATCTTAGCTCACGCGTTCACTCGTGTTATAACACATTAATGCGCTTCCATGAGTGGTTAACTGTGTATGCACCCCCTCTACATCTGGAAACACATTGTTACAGATACAGGTAGATGCACTGTAAAAAATAAAAACAAACATCTGGTTGAGTGGGAGCAGCCCGGCTGTGGACGTTCAGTCGCCTTCAGGTTCTCAACCGGCCTTGAGGAGACGAGTGTGTCGACACAGCTGCAATGCCGACTGGAGATCTCCCGGATTAAGCAAACCCGGACGGAGCCTGGTGGTTGCGTGTTTGCCGAGCCCGGCAGTGAATACTAAAAAGGAGCACGGTAACTCCGCCGCTGAAGCTACTGAAGCTTCAAACTGCTTTGCAATTTGATTCAATCTTCCCCCGGCCGATTGAAAATTGCACAGCGGGAGGTGCAATCTGATAAAGAAACATGAATATCACTCGGTGTTGGTAAACAATCGGTCGGGGGGGATCGGGCGACTGTGTTAAAACATGAACGCTGAGGACGCGGTGATTTGCCGTGGCTCAACGTAGTGATGCATGCTTATTACCTCAGCGGGCGTGATGGATCTCAAGTCACCTGAAGGGCGGGAAGAAACATGAATTGTGATTTATGTGCATTGAAGCGGCGCGATGCTGTGGTGCTGTGCGTCTGCTTTGCGGGGGTTTCCACGGGACTATAATCTACTGTGAGCCTTTGATTGTGTGATATAATCAGAGGAGCTTCTTCCAACAGGTACGGGCCCTCGGGGGAGCCGCTTTTCTCCACTAATGATTTGACATGAAAAAAAGGCAAAGGCGGGTTTATGACGCCGAGGAGAAACACCGAGGGGAGGGTGGCAATCTCAGAGTCTCAACGGGCCTTATTGGGCTTTGCATGCCGTGGCCCCCTGACCTCAAGCCTACAAGACAGGATGAGCCACTCTGCTGCCCCTGATGTGATGAGGCAGGTGTAATGCTGCGTAAACATCTCGTCTGAGCTCCCATCAGCACCCCCCCCCCCCCCCCCCTTTCCACTCATCTCCCGTAAGAGCAGCGGCTTCTAAAATCACGCTGACTGCACCTGGGTGCAAAAAAAAATGAAAATCAACCGTCATCAACTTTTCTTCCCCCCCCCCCCCCCAGGCAAAAAGGGAAACCAGCAGATTCTTGAACAAACTCACTTGCTGAAACATTTGCTTCCTTCCACCCACAGCAAAAAACAAACAAACAAAAAACAAACAGAAATGTGCTTTTCTTGGTTACGAGAGTGACATGGAACACTGATCAATAATCAATATCCACTGACGCCACTTCATTGCCATGCATGGGCTCCCTGGGAGGAGATGGGATATGAGAGCGTATAGCCTCCAGGGATTGATGTAGAGCACAATATGCACATGTGAAACAGCTGGGGGCCTATAACACAACTGGATCACAAATTAAATATAGATATAGAGAGGGGTGAGATTCAGTTAGCTAAGCTTGAATAATTGAACATCATTAGTATGAAGATGAACTCTCACGTGGTTTTTTTAACGAGGTGAAGGTGTGAAACCATTAAAATCCTTCTTGTGTTCGGCACACAGTGTACGTTCTCTTTGCTTTCGCTTACGAGACATTATGAAAGACTATTTGTTCTTACGTCTTTACAAAGAAAAAAGGGAAAACATCAGTGGCTTGTATTGCAAATCCAATGCAAAGGTTTTTTTTAGAGGGAGTGAAGCTGCACATGCAGGTAGGAAACACCCAACATGCACTGCTCTGTTTTCACGTGCGCCTCAACGAAAGCCACAAAGCTGTAACAGCACTATGGATCTGACAGGAACATCAACAACACAGAACTCCAGCAGTAACAGAAGAAGCAGCTCAAGGTATGATGCACAGACGGAAAACACACACACACACACACACACACACACACACAGTGTACTTGCCTGGAAGGTGTACAACCTCGTCCCATTCGGTGGGTGCACCTTTGGGGAGTTGGTCCCCGTACTCATGTCTGAGAAAATCATAATCCCCTTTGATGGGCCAAACAATCCACAGCTGATGTTCAAGTTCAGCCAGATGTAGTGTGCAAAAAATGTAAAAAAATTTAAACGACAGGAGGAGAGCGCGCTCGGATCAGCCCCGGGACCGATGCTGCGCTCCCGCCGTCAGATGGTGGAGAGCTCCGGTAAAAAAAAAATTACAAGATATTTTCAAAAAGTTAGCAACGCTCCAGGTGTAAAGAGATCCGCAGACGAAAAAACAAGGTGCAACTCTCGGGTCGTCTATGCACGCCAGCACCCGACACCCACCAACACCCCACCCCGACCCGACCCGCACCCTCTCCCGCGTGCAGGTGACTCGTCTGCGTGTCCTCGTTGCGGTTCATCTGGAGAGCGAAACCCCGCGGAGAGACAGCGGCTCCACGGTGACGCGACGCCCACTGCAAGCGGCTTCTGGGCAGCGGCTCGGATGGGTCCGTCTGCGCGCGGATTATCCTCGCCTCCTCGCCTCCTCCCTCCTCCCTCTTCCTCCTCCTCCTGCTTCACCAATGATCGGCCGGAGCATCACGACGCGGCTCAGCCGACAGACAACGCGCCGGGAGCCCCGGAGACGCGACGATGGCTCCGGTCTTTTTTATTTTATTTATCTACACTGTAAAAAAAAAAATGATCCACGTTGTTTATCGACACGGATGAACAAACATAAATACCTTGACACTAGACCTGAATAGGGACCAATACTAGTACTACTGCTGTGAGTATATTCTGTATTCGTGGATTTCTAAATTATTTGTATGTTGTCACAGGGTTGTTGTTTTTTTGCAGTGCAGCTTCGTTCTGATTGGAGGAAAAGAGGGATGCTAGAACTGTGGCAACTTTCTCTGTGGAAGATGAGAAGTTATCAACAACAACAAAAAACACCCTGAGTGAAAGATGCTCCGATGTATTCACTCCGAAATATAAATCACAAAAATAAAGATTAATACATATATGTGTATATATATATGAAACAAACTCATTCACTTGCATCATCCCTCCTTTCCGTGAACTATTCTATTTCATCTTCATTGTTGTAGTTGTTGTTGTTGTCTTTTCATATGTTTTCAGTCTCTCGAATGTCTTCTTTCCAGCAGCAGATTTCCGGCTCCCGTCCATTAATCAAGCTTTCTCTAAAACATTCCCACCCCCGCTATTTCTTCAGAAGCATTTCCACAGACACGCTCCCCTCCATTGACTTTACTCGCTGACACACTTAAAAGGTTTTCTCTGACATGCGGCGACTGAGAAGCATTTCAAATTGAAAGGACGCCCATCCATCCATGTCCAGGATCGACGCGTCTCCACTTTTCATCCAATTTTCTCTCATCAAGTGGCCTTTTCACGAGAGTAATCCACATTGAATAGTTTAATCCAATTCTCCATCCGAGCCACTGAAAGAGGAATACTTTTCTTCTTTCTTTCTTCTTTGTTCCATTAGACGGGGCGCCGGCACTCAAGTTAACATCTCGATGTGGTGGAATGCGATAATTGCATCAAAAAGCTAAAATATTTAGCGTTTCTTCATCTAGTAGTCGCTATGGGAATGACCCGAGCGGTGGTCCGACTGGTCTGATTTCTCTCGGTCAGACATGAAGCCGAGAGTCGAACTCACGGCTCGCCACGTCCTCTTTCGGCAGGGGAACTTGTGGGAGACTTCAAAGTGTTTGGCCTTTGCATCGCAGGTTCACAGCGTTTCCAGCTGATCCATTAACCCGACTGAGCGGAGGTCATCACACCGAATGCACTACCAAACCAAGTATTCACCGTGACGATGAGGAGGAGTTCAGGAACAATGCATGAAAAGAACCACACCAGTGTCAAAATGCACTTTTTGTGTGTGTATCTCCATCAGAGAAATGCATGCTGGGAAGTGAATTATTTCCATAAATATATATATTTTAAAGATTATTTTAGTGCATTATTACAAAATTCATTGCACATTTGTATACCTTTAAATACAATGTGGTTCATTTCAATCTTGGAATGAACTATCCTGAAACTACACCAAACCATATAAAGTTTATTGCACTTCTATCGTTGGTGTGAATCTTATTCAACGTGATAAAGGTGATGAAAATGTTCTATTGTTGATAGCCATACATTTATTTTTGGTTCTTGCCGCCTGCTTCATGGCCTTCACACGCAATATGTTAATCCTGCCTATTATATAACGGACACATTTTCTTTCTTTTTTAGGGTTATTTTAAAGTCAGAAACACACTTTAGGGTGTTCTCAACGTCTTCCCAAAAGGGTATTACCACCAGACAGGTAGAGATGACGTTATTAAGGCGCTAAAACACTGCTGTGATCAATTGTACAGACTCGCACTGATGTTCAGTTTTTAAAAAAGGATCATTGCTACCGGTGCACTGCGACGAATTGTGATAAGTTTATTATTATAAGTTTCAACAGAATAACCGGATGAAGCACCGAGACATCCTCTGCTGTGTCCGTCTCCCTCGGCGATGTCGGCTCTTTGCCATCGGGGGCGACTTTCAGCCCTCCGGCACATCGGTCACATGAAAGGGAAACGATAGCCTGTGCACTGGGCTCATGACGTCATGGTACAGATGTGCAGTGGGCGTGGCTTAGTGCTTCCCGGGAGCTCATTGGCCCGGAGCCTCTCCACCGCTCTTTGTCTTTCAGCCTTTCCAAAGCTGGACATAGCATCGCGAGACCGATACAGGGAAAACATTAGTTTCCTCTTCATCAAAGCGGAGGGTTATTGCTGCACAAATTAAAACGGCATACTTGAATTTTTGATCAAAGTAGGGGTGTAAAAGAAAAGAGGAAAAAAGTCATATTTCTAATTAATATTTCATCAAAGTGCTTATTCACACTGGTCCCAGGGAGGTGGTGTGTGCCAGTTCATTAAAGCAACACCTGAGCGTGCCCACGTGTCACGCCAAATCCCTTAGGAAGAAACACACACACACACACACACTGTCCCTTTTTCATCGATCAGAGGGCTCAAACTAATTGATTTTTTGGTTTGAAGGCCCGTGTTTGATCAGTCTGATAGATTAGGACAGTAGCAGAGATCAGGGATGTGAGGAGCGGCCCGCATTTCTTTTTTTTCCTTCTTCCCGCGCAGCAATGCTGATGTGCATTTAGGTGGGAAGGCGTGACGCCGCTCGCGGAGCTCTCGTTAAGGAGACGAGAATCCCCCTCGCGCTGTCGAGTGACAACACATTTAACACTTTGCATTGACCCTCGTGCAATAATGAAACGGGAGTATGAGGCCGCACGCGACGGCCACCGCGGATCTCGATGGAAATCCCACTTTGGCATTTACCCTGCGTGTGTGTATGTGTGTGTGTGCACTGTGTGCGACAAACACGCTGTGTGAGCTCGTGAGAGGCTACGTTGCTGCGAGGCTGTACGGTCAAACAACCACTTACTCTGCAAATGAGCTGCTAACAGAGAGGAAGAGGAGCATGTCGTGAAGAGGATTTAGCCGTCGCTACCTCGGGACTCCGTGAGGAAGTTTCACGGCATTAAACCAAAGTGGCAGACTGCCGTGGATGGAATCCACGAGATTTGTTTATATTCGGAGAATGCCAATCATCAGATTGCACCAAAACGACATCGCCGCAAACCGGGCATTTTTGTTTTTCGGCGGTAAGCACAGCAGGAATTTGTCAAATTAATTAGATATATGAAAAACTGGGGACCAATGAGATGACGGGAAGCAGTTATTGCGTGAGCGGAACCCAAATTGTCGAACGGAACAGAAGCTGGGGCTGGTAAATATGGCCCTTTATTTTAAAGTTACAATCAGGAACTCATTACTTGTCATGTGTTGTCGAAGCGAGAGAGGATCCAAATGCCGACACCACTTCCAAAACAATATTTAATTCTGAATTGCAGGTAACACAGGACGACAAACACGAAGCAAACTGTACGACGCCACACTGGGGAACGATACGAACAGGGTTTAAATACACAGGCAGGCGCAGGTGATTGGACAACGGGGAACGAGACACAGGTGGACACAATTAGGGCGGAGCCAGCAATCACACAAAAGGAAACAATCAGGACCAGGGCAGACAATCACAGGGAGACAGACGACACACGGACTTCAAAATAAGACACAAAACAAGACACAAACTCCGGGTCATGACATTACTGGTTATGCTATATGACCTTCATAAGTAAACACCATCAGAAGAAGATCGGCTATTTGTAATGAGCTATATTCTCGACGTTCGCCATCAGTGTCCACCACCTGATTCCAGACACGCTGGCTGCTCGAGGTCCAGGCCGGGACCAGAACCAGAGCCAGGTATTAGTCAGACCCCGCTGCAGTGTGTCTAAAAGGGACTCTGGTGACCACGAAACCCACAAGTTGAAGTTCCTCGTAGTAACCCTCGTGTAAGACGACACGTCGCCTCATAAATATCTTCATGTCCCGAGTGTTGAATATAAACAGTGAATCCCATCCGAAAGGAAGGCGACAGCATCGCCAATTAACTTGTCGTTATTCTACATCAGTCGATTGACAAAATGTCCACAAGTCTTGCGCAATTGTTCGGCGAACACGACGAAACTCTCATACGTTTACAAAAGGTGAGATTAATTAAAAACATGGCGGATGTTCAGTAATTCCCCCGTCGACCAAACCCGACGTTAAATGAAGTTTTTACGCCCGAAAGAAGAAGAAAAAGAACCTCTGATCGCATAAAAATAATAACGGCCACGCAATATTCATCCGACATGTTTTTCACGCTGTGAAAAATGCACAAAGAATAGATCAATAACGCACGCCTCCGCCGGAGGGGGGTGAGGCGGGTGCGGGGGGGGCGTGCTCTGAGTGACTGTCAGCCGAAGCTAGTGGCAGATGTGCGCTCATCCTCTGGCTCCGCTGTACCCCCACATGCTTGAGGAGAATTGGGACTTCTTCTTTTTTTAGGACAAACTATTGGAGAAAAAAAGTGTTTTTCTCGCTGCTCGGATACTCCCCAAAGTTTTTTTTGTTCGGAACGCTTGTGGGTTTTTTCTTTCGTGTCCTCGGTGCCACATCGTGCATTCGGGTTCAGTCCGGAGCTGCAGGGCTCCGCGGGGGGTCCAACACACCGCCGCCTCCCGCCGTCAGACTCGTCGATGCCTCATCGGCTCTTTCTCCGCTGCCCTGATCTGCAACATATTCCAACGGCTGTCACGAGCGTCGCAAATACAAATGTTTTCTTCTTCTTTATTCTTCTAACAAACGAGTCCCATATGTCCGGTAACTGCCCCCTTATTACCAGAGTATCAATATCTCTGAGTTCTTTTTCTTTGAGTTCTCGCAAACACAATTGAGCTTTTGATTGCTATTGTTGTTATTGTATGTCACTTATTGATTTTGCCGAGACGCGCCGGATCTGCAGGTGTCGGTAAAGGTCGTGCAGGCGGCTTCTCGGGGGGGAAACGGCGAACTGAAGCGGCGCCGCGGTGGAGGTATTTTTATCGGGTCAAGAGTCGTGTGTGTGGGCAGGCGGCCGTAATGGACACCGCTCCAGTCCTGTCACTGCGGAAACATTAGAGAGCTTTAGTCAGGGGAACAGTGTGTGTGTGTGTGTGTGTGTGTGTGTGTGTGTGTGTGTGTGTGTGTGTGTGTGTGTGTGTGTGTGTGTGTGTGTGTGTGTGTGTGTGTGTGTGTGTGTGTCGAGAAGAGGAGAAACTAAAGGAGGGGAGCTTTCCAGAAGCCCTTCAAAAAGCCTCGCCTCACACTCACATTGTTGTCGTTGTATTCAATACAATAGTCGATGTTTGGAAAACTGCATATATATTATATGATTTCAGAGTTGTTTTGATGAATTTGTTCCGGTAAGAAGACTTTCAGAGGAAGAAATTCCACTTTCTCTGATTTCAACCTGTTGCACTATTCCAGAATATGCTGCAAATCCTCATGAACGCCCAAATAAGTCACAAGAATGTGCTGAAAAAATATCTGCTTATGCATGTGCACGAGGAAGAAATAAATGCAGAGTCCACAGTGCAGCGCACACGGCGGGAGAATAAAGTAGAACTGGAGGAGCTGGATGGTTATGGAGAGAACGTCTCGGCCGTTTGCTGCTTTGTGGAAGCAAAGTTCAGCAACTGAACATAATATCCATACGCACAAATACGAGAGAGCTCGTACATCCGCGGCTCGGAGCAGCAGCGAGGTCATCCGGGTCAGGCCCGGCCTGCCGACCCCTCCACAAGCAGGCAGCCGGTGGCGCCGCGGCTGACTCTCCAACGGATACCGAGAGGAAAATCGAATTTCTGCTCTTCGTAGACTATTCCACAGCGGGAAACGTGAATATTTCCAAAAGGGGTCACGTGTGAACGACGTAAGGTTAAGGGAGTAAAGCCGGAGCCGAGCTGTTGCCTAGCGATGCCGCTCGGTCGATACAGAGACGTCGGGTAGGACGACGAGTGTTAAATATCTGGACTTGACTGAACTGCGTTGTTTTGGCAGAGCGGTTAACTCACCGTTACGGTTACATACCGATTCTAGTTTTTTGTGCCACTTCCTGTGGCTGAACATGAGTCTAAAAGTCATTTTACATTACATGTCATTTAGCAGACGCTTTTATCCAAAGCGACTTACAATAAGTGCATCAACCGAGAGTACAAACTAAGAACAAGAATACAGAAAGTAACATTTACTTAACATAGTCCGAGCAATCAGGCGGATGATGAAATCCAACACACCTTTTAAAAAAAAAAAACTGCACGATTTCGAGGCAGGTTGTGTACGACGATATCGGAGATTTATTTAAGTTAGGAGCGGTCTAAAGGTGCGTTCACACCAAAAGCGAAACTATTTTTTCGCGCGACCAAATCCCATGAAAAGTCAACGTACAGACGCGTGTGGCTGCGATAGACGCAATATTTTCCCGGGCGGCGCGTTTGGGGCGACGCGATGTGGTCGACGCGTTTACAGCGGCGCAATTTTCGCCCCGAGTTGAAATATTTCAATTTTGAGGCGGTCATCTCGCAACTCGGGCCAATCGGCTCTCGAGTTCCGCTCTCGTAGCGCTGGAAGCGGAAGTCTTTCAGGCGTAAGAGT